>NC_052155.1:36395952-37633752 GCF_902713615.1 Scyliorhinus canicula
CAAACATGTCTCTGTCTTATAAATATGCAGGATCTCTGACATATCCTCTGAAACCCAATGTCAGCATTCAGTTACTTTGGCTGGCCCAAGTCTGTGAATATTGAGTTATTAGAATTCAACCAGCTTTGCAGTGTTGCATCCCTCAAGTAACCATACTACTATAAAAATGGCATGTAAAGTCTGGTCTCTTTTAAAGCAGATCTTACCTTAGCAACCATATGCTGGCTGCATTTGTGCACCTTGTGTGTCAGATATCCTGCTGCAAATGCTTAAATCTTCTATTTTATTTACAGATCCATCTGAATTTTATGCAGACAAAGGCACATAGGTTTGTACTTTCCTTTGGTCTCTACTTGAAAATTAATTTTAAGCTCAGCCAACCTAAAGCCTTAAATACAGAGGCATCACTTTTCAACATCTGATTCACATTGGTGACTATCCTATAACAATCAAAGAATCGAATTTGCATTGCAGAAGGAGGCCATTTGGCCCATCGAGTCTGCACTGTCCCTCGGCAAGAGCACTGTACTTAAGCCCACACCTCCACCATATTGTCGTATCTCAGTAGCCCTACCTAACCTTTGAGCTGTGAAGCAACAGTGCTAACCAATGTGCTTCCGCGCCTGCCCAAATTATTATTATTTTTTAATTATTCATTCATGGGACACTGCAGGCTGTGCCAGCATTTATTGCCCATCTCTAACTGTCAACCACATTGCTGTTTGGCTGGAGTTGCATGTAGGCCAGACCACGTAAGGATAGCAGATTTCCTTCCTGAACGACATTAGTAAACCAGATGGGTTTTTATGACAATCGACAATGGCTATCATTAGACTTTTTTAGTTCCCGACTTTTATTGCATTCAAGTGGTAGTGGTGGGATATGAACCTGGGTCCCCGGAGCATTACACTGGGTCTCTGGTTTACGAATCCAGGGAAAATACCATGACACCACCACCTCCCCCAATCTTCAGGAGACAAGCCGAGTTGAGGCTCAAGTTCTATTGAGTTGGTGAAGGAGATATTGTTCTGGAAGCCACGTTTCTGGAAAGGTGAGCTGAGGTATCAGTGGATGAACCATAACGAGTTGGCATTACTTTCTTCTGCCTGCTACTCCAGTGGAAGTGTTAACCTATTGAAATTTGTTAAAGTCCACCTGCGTCAACCCATACCAGGCAGCTGAAATCATATGACCCATTGAAGCATTTTTCTGCTGTTACCACTCACAGTAATTTCTGGACTATGGTTCATTAATGGTGGCTAACACGAAGGCTAACCTAACACAATTATGCCATGTTTCTCCTAGCCTCCTATTCCTTCCTATCTGGAAGACATAAACTATTTAGTTAGGGCAGTTTCAGCATTGGTTCCCTGGACATTCTCCTGTGCAGAATCCAATCAGAAAGAGCAGTTCAGTCCTAGAGGATGATTTTAAATCGATTTTTCTAATGGAAACTAGGTGGCGGGGTAATTTAAAGTGCCCAAGCACCTTCTAGGCCCCCGTGATGTCACTGCCCTTGTTTTGGCACAGAGTTTTGAATAGGGTGCTGAGATAGTCCTATCACAGTCCTAGTACAGATAGTCTGAAGGAGGAGCCCAGAAAGGAGTCAAAATAAGATTCATTTCCAACCCTTGGACAGGAAAAGTATATACAAGCAACAGTCCAAGTCTCAACTGAGACTATTCAGAAACCCTGGCTCCTACCTAGGCCGGGTTTCATCCTGTGGAAGTAACAAGCTTGTTGAAGAGCAACCACCCATTGGCGGTGGAGTTTGAAAGCCATGAGGCTGATGGGGAGATTTATCGGGTCATCCCTATTGTCATGTGAGAGCACCTTTAAGAAATGGGTGTTTATAAATGGGTGTGTATATAAATATCTGTAGTGAGAGTACCTTTAAGAAGTGATGTCAGAGAGTGGGTAGAGTTGGGCTGTCTGTCAGCTTTTTACTTTTGTTTTAGGCTGTTTGCTGCAGGGTGTGTTTTAGTTTCGTTTTCAAAGCTGTATAGCTGTAGTCACAGCCAGAAGGGGTATTAATCTCTCTCTCTGTAATCTAAAAATGGTAAATCGATCCTTTGGTGATTTAAAGCTCATAACTGCGCTCAGTAGTGACTTTAACCTGATGTGCTTCTGCCAAAGGTCTTGTTTTTAATTTGTATGGATGTTAAAAGGAAAGCTTGAAGGATTACTTAGTGTTGTAGTCTTTGGGGGTTGTATTTGAATTAATGGTTGCTAAGATGGTCACTGTATGTTTTAAAAAGGTTAACTTGAGTTCATAGAATAAACATTGTTTTGCTTTAAAAAAATACTTTTCCATTTCTGCTGTACCACACCTGTAGAATTGGTTGTGTGCTCCCCATACCACAATCTATTAAAAGTTGTGGGTCAGGTGAACTCCTCTTTGGGGTTTTCTAAACTCTGGCCCATAACACCATGGGTCTCTTGGGGGTTTTATCAGGTGCTGTAACACCCTCTCATAACTGGTGGGGTCCTTCTTTCGATACACAGAATGAAGTCAATGTTAACTACAATTTACAACAGCAGGGAAGTCGAAGTGGCTTTATGACTGAAGAGAGTCAAGTCTATAAGATGAAGAGGCCCAAGCTGATAAATTACATTTTCTTTTGCTGGCCTTGAAATGCAGGATCTTCCACTGTGTTGGTCTTCCCCCAAATCTCTCTCCTGGATTCCCCTTCCCTTCATATACCTGACTACTGATAATTACTTCCCACACTTTCCTGCCCATTATTGGGAAGAAGACTGCAGGTTCATCTCTGCAGTAACAGATGAGTTATCAACTCAACTGGTGCATTGCCTGCTTCATCACATGTTTGGCATCTAAATGGGGTGCTTTGGGGTTCACCTATTCTCTCAAAGTAAACTGCCTGAGGCGACAGTTATTAAAGCCAATACTCTTTATTATCAACTGCTATAGACAGATTGGGACGTCTGTACGTGTTTGGAACTCCCATTCCCTCCAGCTCGCTGTTACTCAGTCAAGTGGTGTTAAATCATTATATCACCATCATGTGCTTCTATTGCTTCCATTAATTATACATATCACCCCAGGTCTTCATCCCAATTAGAAACATATGTCTCCCCACAAAGTCTCAGACTTCACAGAGTTAGTCTCTCATTTTCCACTGGTTTGTTCAGCTGAGTTCAATCCACACGATTTTAACAGAGCCGTTTGACTTTGGGACTGTAACATAGAACATAGAACATAGAAAATATAGAACATAGAAAAATACAGCACAGAACAGGCCCTTCGGCCCACGATGTTGTGCCAAACCTTTGTCCTAGATTAATCATAGATTATTATAGAAGTTACAGTGCAGAATGAAGCCACTCGGCCCATCAAGTCTGCACCGGCTCTTGGAAAGAGCACACTACCTGACGTCAACACCTCCACCCTATCCTCATAACCCAGTAACCCCACCCAACACTAAGGGCAATTTTGGACACTAAGGGCAATTTATTATGGCCAATCCACTTAACCTGCACATCTTTGGACTGTGGGAGGAAACCGGAGCACCCGGAGGAAACCCACGCACACACGGGGATGATGTGCAGACTCCGCACAGACAGTGACCCAAGCCGAAATCGAACCTGAGACCCTGGAGCTGTGAAGCAATTGTGCTATCCACAATGCTACCGTGCTGCCCTTAAGAACAAATTAATCTACACTCCATTATTCTACTGTAATCCATGTACCTATCCAATAGCCACTTTAAGGTCCCTAATGTTTCCGACTCAACTACTTCCACAGGCAGTGCATTCCGTGCCCCGACTACTCTCTGGGTAAAGGACCTACCTCTGACATCCCCCCTATATCTTCCACCATTCACCTTAAATTTATCTCCCCTTGTAATAATTTGTTCCACCCAGGGAAAAAGTCCCTGACTGTCTACTCTATCTACTCCCCTGATCATCTTATAAACCTCTATCAAGTCACCCCTCATCCTTCTCTGTTCTAATGAGAAAAAGTCTAGCACCCTCAACCTTTCCTCATAAGACCTACTTTCCAATCCAGGCAACATCCTGGTAAATCTCCTTTGCACCTTTTCCAAAGCTTCCACATCCTTCCTAAAATGTGGTGACCAGAACTGCACACAGTACTCCAAATGTGGCCTTACCAATGTAACCATTCTTGAATACTGTTTTGTTTGCGTGGTTACTGGTGAGATAAGCCCTTCATGTAGCGATTCCTCAACTTAACCCTTGGTTTTGCTCAAGAGTGGATCAGGGACTTTCCTCAGTGTAAAGAGACAAATTGCTTTAGCATCAGCTCATATGGTGATATGGTACTGGGTCTTCAGTCTTCCCAAGCCTGTAAATGTATTCTTGAAAGTGCTACAGTAATGCTCAGCAACTTTCTCAACTTTAGCGAAAAAAAAACTTTAATTTTAAACATGCCTTCCTGCTTAGCAAGGAAGATTGTTGATTCTGGATGGCATTCAGAGTTTCAATTATTTTTTTATCTATATTTCAATTTTGCCATTTGGAAGCAAGGAAGTGATGCTACACCTCTACAAATCATTGGTCAGGCCACACTTGGATTGTGTTTAGTTCTGGGCACCTTATCTAAGGAAGGATGTTAAAGTCCGAGAGAGAGTGCAGAGGACATTTACCAGAATGATACCAAAATGAGGAATCTTCGATGCAAGGAAAGATTAGAGAAATTGGGCTCGTTCTCCTTAGAACAGAGAAAATGTAGAGGTGACTTTATTGCTCTTTCACTCTTCTGCTGTGTTTTATATTAGTGCTACTTTCAGGTAAGGATTGTTTCTGCCTTTGATCGCCTGCTGTTAGGAGCTACCAGAGGGGAGAGAGAGAGGCAGAGTGACTCGAATGCTGTTGCAGCTACCTGGAAGATGTGTGTTTGTTGTCACGTCTTTGCTTCTCTGAACTGGAGTGATGAAGCTGCTGCAAACAGGGATGGGTGGTGGCCTGATTCAACTGAGCAACTGGCTGGGGGTATGAGGACCTGCTCCTGCAGCTTGCTGGTGCCTTTGTTGTATTGCTGACAGTTCAATGTTCAATGTCTGGAAGTCATTTGCTTTCTACTACATCTTTTACTTCTGTGGCCTGGACCAAGGGCAGGGTGGATGACAGGTGAGCTGCTGCCAATGTTTATGGAGGGGAAGGGTGATGGCTCAATTCAACTGAGCAACCAGCTGAAGGTATTGAGGAACTGCTCTTGCAGGTTGTTGCTGACTTTTTGTATTGCTGACTGTTCAATGTTCAATGTCTGGAAGCTGTGTGTTTGGTTGTTGCCGCCTCTTTTTCCTTCTGTGGTCTGGACCAAGGACTGGGTGGAGTCAGGTGACTAAATTCCAGTGCTACAGGAGGAGAAGGATGGCAGCTCAATTCAACTGAGCAACTTGCTGGGTGTATGAAGAACTGCTCTTACAGCTTTCTGGTGCCTTTGTTGTATTGCTGACAGTTCAATATTTCATGCCTGGAAGCCACGTATTTGCTTGCTACCGCTTCTTTTTTTTCTGGGGCCTGGACCAAGGACTGGGTGCCATTAGGTGACCAGGTGCTGGGACTACAAGAGTGGAAGGGTAGTGGCTCGATTCAACTGAGCAGCTGACTGCAGGTATTACGAAATTCCTCTTGCGGATTGTTGGTAATTTTGTTGTATTTCTATTTAATATTTAATGTCTGGAAGCCCTGTGTTTGCTTGCTACTGCCTCCTTTACTTCTGCGGACCAAGGATTGGGTGATGTCAGGTGACCAGATGCCAGTACTACAGGAGGGGCAGGGTGGTGGCCTGATTCCACTGAGCAACATGAAAGTCTTGAAGAAATGTCTTTGCAGATTGTTGGTGGCTTTATTGTGCTTGTGATTATTTACTGTTTAGTGTTTGGAAACCGTGCAAATTGCTGGTGCCTTTTTGTACTGTTGCCTGTTTATGTTTAATATTCAGAAGCCGTGTGTTTGCTATTGTACTGTTGGTGTTTACTATTTGGTGCCTGGAGGCCATGTGCTTGTCTGCTGGTCTGCTGCAGCTCCTTTTACTTCTGTAACCTGGAGTCCTAAACCAATGCCAGCGCTGGTGAGGGCGAAGGGGTGCTCTCTTGCTCTTCCACCATGCTCTACTTCAGTGTGACTTTCCAGTGTATTATTTCACTACCCCCAAGCGACTTTCCATTGATGTGAGTCTGCTGCTGAGTACTGTGGGTGGGGGGAAGAGCTATGGGTTGACTCACGTGCTGGTCACTTTGTCGCACTGTTTAATGTTTACTGAGTCCTTGGTTTCCTTTGTAGAAGTACACTGTTGTAGCTTTCTGTTTGTACTGATATTCTTTTGCCTGTGTGTATGGCACAGTGTCTTTTCCTTGTCGATCAATAGTTACTGTGACACATGAACTATTAAATAGTTCATTTTTATCTTTTTTTGTATAAAGCTATTGTTAATCGTTTGATAGTTAACATGTTGTCACGTGGATTCTTCACTGCACTGTGGGATGTTTGATGTTTAATGTGTATTTAGTTTTCTTTATATGAATACACTATTGTAGCTTTGTGTTTGTACCAATATTCTGTAGCTTATAGGTGCCTTTTCGTGTGACACGGTGCCTTTTCCTTGTTGATTAATTGTGACATGTGGACTGTTCACTTGTGGACTTGTATCCTTATTGTATTTTGGTAATGTTGACTTATTAAACAAAATATTCACAAGTGGTGGTTCAGAGTGTGTCTACTGATTGTTCAAGCTTGTAGCTGCAAATGCCTGAAGGCCATGTGTTTGTTTTCTGCTGCCTCTTCTGTTTCTGTGGCCTGGGGCAAGGGCAAAGGTAAGGTGTGAGATGACCTACTGCCAGTGCTGGAGAGGGGGAAGGGGTGCTCTTTCACTTTTCTGCTATGCTCTAGGATGGTGTGACTTTCAGCTAATTATTGTTTCAGCCTTTTGAGTGTTTGCGGCTGGGAGCAGCCAGAGGGGGAGAGCGAGACGGAGTGAGCCAAATGCTGCTGTAGCAATATGTGTTTGCTGCCGCCTCTTTTGCTTCTGTAGCCTGGAGTAAGGAAGCAACTGTCTCTGCTGTGAAGGAGAAGGGTGGCAGCTTGATTCAACTCAGCAACTTGCTGGAAGTATGAAGAACTGCTCTTATAGCTTTCTGATGCCTTTGTTGTCCTGCTGACTGGTTCAATGTCTCGAAGATGTGTGTTTGTTTGCTACTGCCTCTTTTAGTTCTGTGGCCTGGATCAAGGACAGAGTGGAGTCAGGTAACCTGCAGCGGTGCTAATGGAGGGCAGGGTGGTGGTCCAATTTAACTTGGCAACCAGTTAAAGGTATTGAAAAATTGCTCTTCCAGATTATTGGTGACTTTTTGTATTGCTGAATGTTTAATATCTTGAACTTGTGTGCTTGCTTGCCATCCTCTTTTTGCTTCTATAGACTGGACCAAGGACCAGGGTGGAAGCCAGATGCCCTGCTGTCAGTACTGCAGGAGGGGAAGGGTAGCAGGGTGATTCCACTAAGCAGCTTGAAGGTCTTGCAGACTTCTGGTGGCTTTATTGTGCTGGTGACTGTTTACAGTTTAACATCTGGATGTTGTGCAGATTAGTGGTGACCTTTTGTAGTCTTGCCTATTTATGTTTAATGCCTAGAAGCCATGTGTTTGCTATCATACTGTTAACTGGTTACTGTTTAATGTCTGCAGGCCATGTGTTGTCTGCTGCAGCTCCTTTTGCTTCTGTGGCCTGTCGTCCAGAACCTACTGCCAGTGCTGGAGCGGGCGAAGGGGTACTATCGTGAAAGTATTGCCATGCTCTGCATCGGTATTACTTTTCCAGTCCATTGTTATGCTCACCCTTGAGCAGCTTTCCACTGATGTGGGCCCACTGCTGAAGCTGCAGGAAAGGTGGGGGGGGGGGGGGGGGGTGGCAAGAGTTGTTGTACTGTTTGATGTCTGGTGGCTATGTGTTTGTCTGCTGCAGCCCCTTCTGTCTGAGGCCTGGAGTCTGGAAAGGGGTGCTCTCTTGCTCTTTTGCCATGCTACTCCCAAGTGACTTTCCACTGATGTGAGTCTGCTATTGGGACCTGCGAGAGGGGGAGAGAGAGGCTGGTTGATTTGGACTTGGTACCTTCATAGCATTGTTGACTGTTTAATGTTTAACGTGTATTTGGTTTCCTTTATATAAAACCACTGTTGTGGCTTTGTGCTTGTACCAATATTCTGCAGTAAACAGGTGCCTACGTGTATGGCACACTATCCTTTCCCTGGCAGTTAATGGTTCATGTGATATGTAGACTGTTAAATGGTTTGTTTTTAACTTTTTTTTATCAAGGTATTATTGTCCATTAATAAACAAAATAGTCTCAAGTGGTGCGGCAGGGTGAATTTGTATGCTGCTGCCTCTTCTGCTTCTGTGGCCTGGAATAAGGGAAATGGGAGGGTGTGATCTACTGCCAATGCTATATGATGGCGTGATTATTTCCACCTTTGAAAATCTACTGCTGGGAGCTGGAGAGGGGCCAGAGACAGATGATTGATCTGAATGCAACTTCAGATGCCTAGAAGCTGTATGCCTGTTTTCTGCCACCTCTTTTGCTTCTGTGGCTTGGAACAAGGAAAGGGAGGGAGAAAGGTGACCTACTGCCAGTGCTGGAGAAGGGGAACAGGTGGTGGATCAATTCAACTGAGCAACTTGCTAAAGGTATTGAAGAATTGCTTTTGCAGATTGCTGGTGACTTTATTGTACATTTGACTGTTCAGTGTTTAAGGTCTGGAAGCTGTGGGTTTGCTTGCTGTCACCTACGAGGATCTACTGCTGGGATTGCGAGTGGGGGAGAGAGAGGCAGTGTGACCCGGATGCTGATGTGGCTGCCCAGAGGCTGTGTGTCTATTGCTGCCACCTCTTTTTCTTCTGTGGCCTGAAGCAAAGAAAGGGAGGAAGTACGATGATCCACTATCAGAGTTGGAAAGGGGGAACTAATAGCAGACTGATTCATCTGAGCAACTTGATGAAGTTATTGGAGAAATGCTTTTGCAGATTGCTGTTGGCCTTATTGTACTGTTGGCTATTCAGTCTTTAATATTGGGAAGCCGTGTGTCTGTTTACTGCCATCTCTTTATTTTCTGTCGCCTGGAGCAAGCAAAGGGAGGAAGTAAGGTGACCCACTACCAGTGCTGAAGAAGGAGAAAGAGTGGCGAACCAATTCAACTGAGCAACTTGATGAAGGTATTGGAGAAATGCTTTTGCAGGAGGCTGGTGACCTTATTGTGCTGTTGACTGTTTGATGTTCAGTGCTTGGAAACCATGTTTCTGTGTGCTGTTGCCTCTTTTTTGCTTCTGGGGCCTGGAGCGTGGATCGGTTCAACTGAGCAAATTGACAAACGTATTGAAGAAATGCTTTTGCAAATTGCTGGTAACCTTATTGTACTGTTGACTGTTCAATATTTAATGTTGGAAGCCGTGTGTCGGTTTGCTACCATCTCTTTTTGTGGCCTGGATCAAGAAAAGGGAGGAAGTAAGAGTACCCACTACCAGTGCTGGGGAAGGAGAGGGGATTTCTTTCGCTTTTCTGACATGCTCTGTGTCGGTGTGGACTATCTGGTGTATTGGTACATTGCCCTCAAGTGACTTCCCACTGATGTGAGTCTGCTGCCTGGAGCTGCGGGAGGGGGAGAGAGTTATTGTATTGTTGGTTGTTTAATGTTTCATGTCTGGAGGTCACTTGTTTGTCTGCTGCCTCCCCTGCTTTTGCTTCTGTAGCTTGGAGTAAGTGAAAGGGAGGCAGTAGGATGACCTACTACCAGTGCTGGAGTGTGGGAAGGGGCGCTCTTTTGCTCTTCGGACGTGCTCTGTGTCGGTGTGACTTTCCGGTGGGTTGTTATGCGACCCCCGAGCGACTTTCCATTGATACAAGTCTGCTGGGAGCTGCAGGAGGGGGAGCGTGTGGTGGGTTGCTTCACGTGCTGGTGACTTCATTGTACTGTTTAATATTTAATGTGCATTTGGTTTTCCTTGTATAAAGGCACTGTTGTAGCTTTGTGTTTGTCCCGATATTCGGTAGTGAAAAGGTGCTTGCATGTATATGGCACGGTACCTTTTCCTTGGTTAATGTAATATATGGACTGTTAAATGGTTTGCTTTTATCTTTGTGTATGCAGATATTGTTGACTGTTTAATAAACAAAGTATTCTCAAGTGGATTCTCGTGGCACACATGCCATATCTCAGAAAAATGTTATTTCCCAGCATTCCAATCAAACCCTGAGGCCTGGACACTTTGCCTGAACCCTCGAGGCATCAGCACCACAAAGGAACAGCCAACAATAAAGCACTCAAGAGCTGGTATTCAGTACTGGGGATATCCCTGCCAGCAGAGGGTGAGTGTGTGGATCAGAGGTGGGCATCCAACCACTGTCCCCCTCATGTCCATGGCAGGGGTCTGGGGGCTCCTGATGTTGATGGGAATGAGAGCGCAGAACGGGGGTCCCCAGTACAGCTGGCTCAATGGATGGCACAGTGAGAGCAGGCGGGAAACATGAGGGTAGGGATAGTTTGGGGAATTTGAGGGCCCCAGAATGGAAGCCCTCAATGATTGTTGGTCCCTCTCCTTCTCCAAATCCTCGTAGATATACAAATATGGATGGTGCTATAGATCCTGCAAAGGGAGCCCATGCAATGCTGGTGGCAGCCCAGACAGCCAAACCCCAAGAGAAGGCAACAGCAGCATCAATACAGGCTGGAGACAACACCCCATGTACAGGAGGCCTCTGCACACCCTGCGAACCCGACTGCCCATCAGGCCGGGGAGAGACCCAAAAGGGGAGGCTAGCAATGGCCCAAGGTGTAAATACCTTGAGGAAATGGCGGACACCATGTGCTGCAGAAAGCCCTGTCTCAGCAAGGAGATGATGCAGTATCTGTGCCAGCTTCTTTTGGACCTGGTGCCTGATGCACTATCAATTACGAGAAGACGAGAGTAGAATGTAATCGAGGCTTTATTACACTGAGATGTGTGGCCTCCCAGAGCAGCTGACAAAATGGCTGCTGTACGGAGAGCACACATATTTATACTCCGCCAACTGGGCAAAGCCAGCAGGCAGGGATCTACCTCCGTACCTGTAGTACAGGGGCCTGACCGTAAAACATATATATACAGTATATACATCAGTGGTGACTATCACATTCACCCCCTGTTAAAAATAAGTCCAGCGGGGGTGGTGGAGAACTATACACAGAAGGTTGTGTTTAAAATTACAGATACTATTACAAATTCAGGTGGTCCGGTGCCTTGATCTGCCGTCGACTGCGTCGCAGTGCTGGTGGTGACTCAGGCGGCGGCTTAGTCTTCGGTGACTCCGGGAACGTGTCGAAATTCTCTTCATCCCAGGGTGGGAGCAAGGGGAGGACGGATTGTCCCGGAGCAGGGGCTGTGGTGGGGTACGCCGGGGAAGGGAGGGTGGTGCCGGGGCAGAGTGTGCGGGGGGTGTGTGTGGAACCAGCTGGTGCCAGGTCCCTGAGGGAGACTGTGTTTTGGCAGCCGTCGGGGTACGCTACGTAAGCGTACTGCGGTTGGCGTGGAGTAGCTGTACCCTCTCAACCAATGGGTCTGCATAGTTTGGGACCCACTGGGCGTAGTACGAAAATAGCCCCAGACATCGTTTGAGGGCCTTGGGCAGTGGGGGAGGGGGAGTTCCTTGAGGGGGCGTATATGATCGGGGTCGGGCCCCAGAACTCCGTTCTGGACCACATAGCCGAGGATGGCTAAGCGGTTCGTGCTGAACACTCACTTCTCCTTGTTATACGTGAGGTTGAGGCGAGTGGCGGTGTGGAGAAATTTGGAAAGGTTGGCGTCATGGTCCTGCTGATCGTGGCCACAAATGGTGACATTGTCCAGGTATGGGAAAGTGGCCCGCAGTCCATCCCGGTCAACCATTCGGTCCATCTCCCGTTGGAAGACCGAGACCCCATTGGTGACGCCAGAACATTGCCTTCATCTCCCCCAAATGATCAGATGCAAATAAACAAATCCAGAAAATATACCGCGATCAGGTTATTTATTCAATGCTTTGGAGACCACATTACAATGCTATGGAAAAACTGAAATTATAATTATCTTAATCTATCCCAATGAATATTGCTAATTAGTAGTTTCACCTCAAATCTATTAGTTGCAGCAAGTGGCTAGGGAGTGATGGGGTTACGTGGCAGGTGCTTCAGATAATATCTTGGATGAGGAACTTCTCCCCCTCCACCCAAGCTTGGTTCCACTGAGGCCAGTCCTTATATAAGAATATAAACAATAGGAGCAAGAGCCTGGCAATGACATCTCAATCCCATCCTGTCATTCACTGTCATGGCTAATCTTCAACCTCGACTCTATTTTCCCAGCCTATTCCCACACTCCTTGATGCCCTTACAGTCTGAAAGTTTATAAATCTGAATTTGGAATATTCTCTTCAACCCTCTGGAAGAGACGATTCCACAGATGCGCAAACCCTCTGAGTCAAGAAAACTGTCCTCACCTAAGTTCTAAATGGATGATGTCTTTTCCGGAACTTTCGATCCTGAATTCGAAACTCTCCAGTCGAATGAAACAGCCACAGAGAGTATCTAACCTGTCAAGCTATTCACTCATTGAAAGTACGCGTGCAGGTACAGCAGACAATAAAAAAGGCAAATGGTATGCTGGCCTACATAGCGAGAGGATTTGAGTATCAGAATTGGGATGTTTTACTGCAATTGTATAGGGCGTTGGTGAGGCCATACCTGGAATATTGTGTACAGTTTTGGTGTCCTTCTCTGAGGAAGAATGTTCTTGCTTTGGAGGGAGTGCAGAGAAAGTTTACCAGGCTGATTCCTGGGAAGGCAGGACTGCCATATAAGGAGAGACTAAGTCAGTTAGAATTATATTCATTTGAGTTTAGAAGAGTTGAGAGGGTTCTCAGAAACTTAGAAAATTTGAACAGGATCAGATCGGGTAGATGCAGAAAGAATGTTCCCGATGATGGAGGAGTCCAGAATTAGGGGTCATAGTTTGAGGATAAGGGGTAAACCATTTAGGACTGAGGTGAGGAGAAGTTTCTTCACCCAGAGAGTGGGGAATCTCTCCACAAAAAGTCGTTGAGGCGGAAACATTGTGTGATTTCAAAATTGAATTAGATATAGCTCTTCGGGCTAAGGTATCAAGGGATTTGATTTGATTTGATTTATTATCAAATGTACCGAAGTACAGTGAAAGATATTTTTCTGCGGCCAAGAGAACGTACACAGTGCATGCATAGAATAATCGACAGAGTACATTGACAAATGGCACATCGATGAACAGTGATTGGTTACAGTGCTGAACAAGGGGCTAAACAAAGCAATACATGTGCAAGAGCTGCATTGGACGTCGTGAATAGTGTTCTTACAGGGAACAGATCAATCCAAGGGAGCGTCGTTGAGGAGAAGAAGCTGTTCCTATGTCTAGATATGAGGCTCTTCAGACTTCTGTGTCTTCTGCCTGATGGAAGGGTGTGAAGAAGGTAAAACCTGAGTGGGAAGGGTCTCTGATAATGCTGTCTGCCTTCCTCAGGCAGCAGGTGGTGTATACAGAATCAATGTGCGAGTGGCAAGCTTGTGTGATGCGCTGGGCTGTGTTCACCACACTCTGCAGTTTCTTGCAGAGGGATGATGAGATCAGGGTGTTGAATTGATAATCAGCAATGATCATAATAATGACAGAGCAGGCTCAAAGGGCCAAATGGCCTCCTCCTGCTTCTATTTTCTATGTATGTTTCTATGTAAGCTCTGAGAATTTTATAAATTTCAATGAGATTGCCTCTCATTATTCTGATCTCCAGAGAATGTAGGCCGTTACATCTCTTTCACTCCACCTGAGGGAAGTTAACTCAGCACAGATTAAGGATCAGTCCTGGGGTTCATTTATCTGACCAAGAGTAAGAGAGTAACGTCTTTTATCTCGTTTGGAGATGGGTGTACATATTTCACTCGGTTGACAATTGCGGCCTGGCACAGATTAAGCCTTTCTCAACCATGGACGAGCTGAAGCTGAGGGTTCATTGCTTTCTCCTCCCACGTACGTATAAGAGAGAGAAATAAAATGTAGTCCTTTCAATATTTCAGCATCTGATTATTCAGCCGCTACACCATTGGCACTGTTTCGTATCTAGCAAGTATTCAGCTATTCAGAATAAAAATCGTGAAAGGGGGGAAAAGGCTATCTGCTTCAAACAGCTCAATCCTTTAAAGCTATAGATGGAATACTTGCAGCTTGCCGCGCACTGCATTGTGTTTTTGTTCTGAACTAATAGGCTCTGATGGGAGATAACAAGAAGCAATAGAACAGATGTGCCACGTAGAGAGCAGTATGTGGTAGAAACAAAACGTTTTAGCAGAGATATTGCAGTGACGCGCTGAGCTATGCTCTTTCAGTAAAGCTCAGTAATTTCAGAAAATTCCACCCAGCTGGGAGCGAGCATTGTAAAGGCGTCGTGTTGTGTAATAAGGGAGAAGAGCTGAATAAATAAAGAAAAAATACAACGACTAAAGGGTTTTTATTTCCTGTGGTGGATGAATGAGCTGAGATTAAGAGCAGACATAGTCAAAGTCAACGGGCGGCGAATAGAGCAGAACCTAACAGTTATACATCTTAATAACAGGTTTTGGAAGCGTTTAAACTGACAGAGGTGCACAAAACAGTGGACTGTTCTCACTCGTCGTCCTACTTTTTAATTCCCTGCAATTATGAAATGGAATTGTGTGAAGAGATTTCCTACTTGAGGAAGGCTCAAGCGCTGCAGGGTAAAAGTCGTCCGCTGCCAAACATTTGTGATTAGAAAAAGAAAGAAAGTTGCAAATGCTGGGAACTGGGACTGAAAATGAAAAATGTCAGAAACAAGGAGGAGGAAAAGAAAGACCGGTTAACACTTCAGTTAGAAATCCTTCACCAAGATACTTCTGGGAGATTTTTCACTGCTTTCACAATCTAAAAAATGAATTGTAACAAAAAGTCATGAAAGAAAGCTTCATCTGCCTCACTCCACACGCTGCAAACGCCCCGAGTGGAATTTAAAGTCCTCTCACGAGGTGAGTTTGGAGTTTGGGTGGGCTTTTGATCAGCCAGGAGTGTGCTGCTGGGGGCCCTGTCACCCTCCCGCCTCTGCCCCGATTAAATCCCCCGTCTGTATTCAATACTGCGGAATTTTAAAGGGACCACTGGGAGTGGGAATTGTGGTGGGCAGGGTGATTTAATCAGGCAAACGTGAAGTCACAGTTTATATTGAGGTGAAGGAATTAACTTGGGAGCACTTCAGCGGCAGGTTTGAATTCATCCCAAGGAACCTCTTTTTCATACCTTAGCAGACCATTAATGCTCACTAAATTACAACTTTTCTAATTTAAGTCCTACCATCAAACGTAAGCGGGGGGGGGGGGGGGGGGGGGGGGGGGGTGAATGGGAAACTCCCGATACCTGATTTATGACTGGTTACAATTGGCGTTCTTTTTTAAAATTCATTCGAGGGATGTTGGTGTTGCTGGCTCTGCCAGCATTTATTGCCCATTCCTAATTGCTCTTGGACTGAGTGACTGGCTGGGCCACTTCAGAGGGCATTTACGGCTCAACCAGATTGTTGTGAATCTGGAGTCACATCTCGGCCACACCAGGTAAGGATGACAGATATCCTACCTTAAAAAACAAAGAACATTACATCACAGGAACAGGTCCTCTGGCCCACCAAGCCTGCGCCAATCCAGATTCCTTATTTAGACCTACTACTTATTTTTCAAATAATCTGTATCCCTCCATCCCCCACCCGTTCATGTGTGTATCAAGATGCATCTTAAATGTTGCTATCGTGCCTGCCTCCACCACCTCCACTGACAATGCATTGCAGACACCTGTCATAAAATCCACTCATGTATATAATGAGATGCAGACAGGCAGTGATTGATACATAGGATGACCAATGAACACACAACAAAGAACAACCAATCACCAGACAGGACACCACCACTATAAAGCTCACAGGGCATTAAGACTCCTGCTCTTTTCGGGACCCAGACACTGAGACAGTCAGAGTGCACAAGTTAGTGGATATTATTGCCATGTGGTATCTAGTAAGTCTGGTCGAACCAGTAAGAGGTCGTCCGTAGGATTAGTAGAGTGTCAACCCACAGCTGAACATGTACAGCCGTTTATAGTTTAAATAAAACCGTGTTGGATCATCTCCGGTGTTAGACGTTTGTATCTAGCTTCCCTGCATCCAGTTGCAGTCAACGTCAAACCAACCGGCCTAACACATCAGCACCCACCACCCTCTGTGTGAAAAACCTACCCCGCACATCTCCCCTAAATGTTCCCCCTCTGACCTTGAACCTGTGCCCCCTTTTCGGTGAGTCTTCCACCCGAGGAAAAATCTTCGGACTGTTCACCTTGTCTCTACCACTCGTAATTGTGTAGACTTCAATCAGGTCTCCCCTCAGCCTCCATCTTTCCAACAAAAACAATCCGAGTTTAATCAACCTCTCTCATAGTTAATACTTGCCAGACCAGGCAACAACCTGGTAAATCTTCTTTGCACTCTCTCCAAAGCATCCAAGTCCTTCTGGTAGTATGGCGACATTAGTGAACCTGATGGGGTTTTATAACAATTGATGTGATTTTATGGTCATCATTTGACTTTTAATTCCAAATATTTATTAAATTCAAATTTCAATTTAAAATCCTGCCATGGTAGGATTCAAACCCAGATCCTCGGAACATTATCCTTGTTTCTGGATTACTATTCACTGAAAATACCACAATGTCATTGACTCCCCTCGTGGGTGTCTAAGAGAGGCAGCAGTACTGCAGAGGGCATGTCCACAGTCAGATAGGGGATGTGAAGCTTGATAGACAGCCAATCCCGTTGGAGAGGGCAGATCGTGGTGTTGAAGGTTGCAGAGGGCAGGTCCCAGTTGATGTAGTGAGGCTCCAGAATCACAGGTGACAGTTCAAGAGTGAGGAAGTTGTGGTTGAGGGTGAGAGATAGAAGGAGAAAGGTGATGGGGGGGGGGGGGGGGGGGGGAGAGACTGACTGAGGGAAAGCTCAGAGTGATATTAGGAGAGTAAAGAATGATGGGAAGAAGCTCAAGATTATGGAAGGAGGCTGATGGCTGAGGCTGAAGTCCAAAACGTTATCCTGGGTGTTTCCGGTGACATATCTGCAAACACAGGTTCAGCTGACAGATGTCCAGGCTCAAGTATAAGGAAGCCATTGTGGGATGGGAAGAATCTTGGATATGGGGGGGAGGCTCAGTAATTCCTTTTGGTCACCTGAAGCTGGCCTATGGAGGAAGGCCGTATACACAAAGGTACTCATATCTTTGCCTACCCTCCTCCCACAGTTCATTTTGCGGAGTTGCAATGGAGGGGCAGCAGTGGATTCACTTCAGAACAAAGAACCTGACCTGGCGACAACAGAATTTTCCTGCCTCACACACAATTTCACTCATCATTTTATGACCTTCAGCTCCCTGTCCCTCACATCCCTCAGTGCAAAGACTTCAAAATCCCTGCCCTTGCCCCCAAAATTATTCACAGTCTTCTTGCTTCTCTCTCTTCACCTCCTCATTTTTTTGTCCCCATTCATGCTGCAAAATCTAAGTTTAATGTTTATTACTGACTTGTTCTTCATCTACCTCACTTTCTCTTGTACAGGTTGAGCATCCTTTATCCGAAATTCCGAAAACTGAGCGCTGGTGTGACATTATGAGTGGGAAATTGCACAAAGCTCTGGGAACGTTTCCAGTTGATGCGCAGGTCCCAACGCTCCGCACATGTGCATTGTCACATTACATTCCAAAATTCGAAAAATTCCAAAATCCAATACAAGCCACAAGCATTTCGGATAAGGGATGCTCGACCTGTACTCTCTTCACCTTTGGTCATATGAATTGGAATATTAACTCTTCCCGTATATTTCTCAATGAACAACAAATACTTTAATATCTATCCTCTTTACATTTTTACAATTTTATAATTGTCCCCTCTGAACCAGGAAAATAAGGGGATGATTTCAGCCAGCCATTTCAACACTACAGAACACCAGGCTTGGTGTGCGACCAGATAACAGGAGTTGAAATCTTTGAAGACAATTTATCCTCACCTCTTTGAGACATCATCGGGTTGCATTGTACTCCACTTAACAGCCCAGCAACAAAATTGCCACAAGAATTGCTTTTACACAGCAATTTGTTATAATGTGGAATTCAGTGCCTGAAATAATGGTGGAAGCAAAAGTAACTTTCAAAGGGGAATTTGATATATACTGAAAGATGAGCCATTACCTATCAGTTTATCAAATTTTACAACATTTAACTCTTATGTACAAAATCCTGAGCTTTCCCCTGTTTAAGGAAAATGGATTTAGCTATTATTTTTTCACTTTTCCGTATGCCCAACAAGTGGAAAGAGACTGTAGCTATATGGGAATGTGCAGTCATTTGAATTGTGCAGTCAAAGACAGTTTTCAGTTTCCCTGCATTTTCCTTCAATTGATAACTATAGTTGTCATCACTCATACACACTTGTCAAGTCTCTCTGATGTGGTGTGACAATCACTTATTTATATTTAAAATGTAACGTTCTCTGAAAAATAAGCACACCTCGCCACGTTTAAATGGGCTTGCAATTTGCGTCACTCATTTTAAACATAAATTTCACTTCGAGGTTTGACAGCCCTGCTCATCTGCTCATCTTCTTGCATTAACCACACTCAAGTGTTTTTGGGCAAGTGTGGTGGCTCGAGACAGACTCTGGAGGCCTCTTGCACTTAACAGAGGAGTTTATTCATGAAAGGCAAAGGCAGCCAAGTAATAGGCACAGAACAGCATATAAAAGATATCGAGGGGAGACAGTGGTGTAATGGTGTTGTTGCTGGACTAGTAATCCAGAAACTGGGGGACCCTTGTTCGAATCCCACCAGGGCAGGTGGTTGAATTTTAATTCAATTTTTAAAATCTGGAATTAAAATGACCATGAAACCATTGTTGATTATCGTAAAAACCCACCTGATTCACTAATGTCCTTTAGGGAAGGAAATCTGTCACCCTTACCAGGTCTGGCCTACATGTGACTCCAGATCACATCTGGAGGGTTTAAACTAATGTGGCAGGGGGATGGGAAGTCTCAGGGTAGTAAAGAGAGGATAGAAACAAAAGTCAGGAAAGAGAAAAGTGGAAGGCAGAGAAACGGTTTGAACTGCATTTATTTCAATGCAAGGGGCCTAATGGGCAAAGCAGATGAACTCAGGGCATGGATAGGTACATGGGGTTGGGATACTATAGCTATTCCTGAAACATAGCTAAAGGAAGGGCAGGGCTGGCCGCTCAATGTTCCAGGGTACAGATGCTATAGGAAAGATAGAATAGGAGGTAAGAGAGGAGGGGAGTTGTGTTTTAGATTAGGGGCAGTATCACAGCAGTTATCACATCACTTATACCTCAAGAGGAGCTCAAGTTTTGCCCCCTCTCTAATCGGGCCATCCACATATTGAATGAGGAATTCTTCCTGAATACACCAAACAACTTTCTCTCTTTTCTCTCAATCCAAATAGGACTGTACTATAGGCCCATAAATAGTCAGCGGGATGTTGAGGAGCAAATACGTAAAGAGATTACAAATAGCTGCCGGAAAAATAGGGTGGTAATATTTGGGGACTTTAACTATCCCAACATTAACAGGGACAGCCATAGCACTAGGGGTTTGGATGGATTTGGTGTATTCAGGAAGAATTCCCCATTCAATATGTGGATGGCCTAATTAGAGAGGGGACAAAACTTGAGCTCCTCTTGAGGATTAAGGAAGGGCAGGTGACGGAAGTGTCCGTGAGAGATCACTTGGGACCAGTGACCATAATTCCGTTAGTTTTAAGATAGCTGTGGAGAATGATAGTTCTGGCCCAAAAGTTAAAATTCTAAATTGAGTCATGGCTAATTTCCAAGGTATGGCAGGAACTTTCAAAAGTTGATTGGGGTGCCTATTTGCAGGCTAGGGGACATCTGCTAAGTGGGAGTCTTTCAAAATGGTGCTAACTAGGGTTAAGGGAGAGCACATTCCTCTTGGAGTGAAGGGTAAGGCTGGTAGAAGGAGGGGAACCCTGGATGACTCAGAATATTGAGGCCATGGTCAAAAGGAAGAAGGAGGTATATGATATACCTAGGCAGCTGGGATCAAGTAGATCCCTTGAAGAGTAAAGGGCTTGTCAGAGTAGAGTTAACAGAGAAATCAGGAGAAAAAAGGGGACATGAGATTCACTTGGCAGATGAGGCAAAGGAAAATCCAAAGAGTTTTTAGAGGTACATAAAGGGTAAACGGGTGACAAGGAAGAGGGTAGGGCCTCTTAAGGATAAACAAGGTGATCTTTGTGCAAATCCACAAGGGATGGGAGAGGTCCTAAATGAATATTTCTCATCAGTATTTACAGAGAAGGAGGTTCTGGAGGTATTAATGCGCATCAAGATAGATAAATCCCTGAGACTTGATGAAATGTATCTCAGGACGTTGTGGGATGCTAGGGAGGAAATTGCCAGCCTCCTAGCTGAGATATTTCAATCATCGACAGCCACAGCAGAAGTGCCTGAAGATTGGAGGGCAAATGCTTTGCCCATGTTTGAGGAGGGCTGTAGGGATAAGCCTGGGGACTACAGACCGGTTAGCCTTACTTCTGTAATGGGTAAATTGTTGGAAGGTATTCTGAGGGACAGGATCTACAAGCATGTGGACAGGCAATGGCTAATTAGGGAAAGACAGCATGGCTTTACCAGGGGAAAGTCATGTCTCATGAACTTGATTGAGCTTTTTGAAGGGGTAACCAAGAAGGTGGATGAGGGCAGTGCAGTCAACGTTGTCTACATGAGCAAGGCCTTTGACAAGGTACCACATGGTAGGTTGTTGTAAAAGGTTAAATCTCATGGAATCAAAGGTGAGGTAGCCAATTGGATACAAAATTGGCTCGGCGACAAAGCCAAAGGGTGGTGTGGAAGCTTGTTTTTCAAACTGGAGGCCTGCGACCAGCTGTGTGCCTCAGGGATAAGTGCTGGGTCCACTGTTATTTGTTATATATATTAATGATTTGGATGAGAATGTAGGAGGCATGGTTAATAAGTTTGCAGATTACACCAAGATTGGTGGCATAATGGAGAGTGAAGAAGGTTATATAAGATTGCAACAGGATCTTGACCAATTGGGCCAGTGGGCCGATGAACGGCAGATGGAGTTTAATTTGGATAAATGTGAAGTGATGCATTTTGGTAGATTAAATCAGGGCAGGACCTACTCAGTTAATGGTAGGGAATTGGGGACAGCAAGAGAACAAAGAGATCTAGGGGTACAGGTTCATAGTTACTTGCAGGTGGAGTCACAGCAGGGCAGGATGGTGAAGAAGGCATTCAGCATGCTAGGTTTTATTGGTCAGAATATTGAATACAGGAGTTGGACGTCTTGTTGAAGTTGTACAAGACATTGGTAAGACCACACATGGAATACTGTGTTCCGTTTTGGTCACCCTATTATAGGAAGGATATTGTTAAACTAGAAAGAGTGCCATGATGTGGAGATGCCGGCGTTGGACTGGGGTGGGCACAGTAAGAAGTCTTGCAACACCAGGTTAAAGTCAAACATATTTGTTTCAAACACTAGCTTTCGGAGCATTGCTCCTTCCTCAGGTGAATGCCTTTCACCTAAGGAAGGAGCAGTACTCCGAAAGCTAGTGTTTGAAACAAACATGTTGGACTTTAACCTGGTGCTGTAAGACTTCTTACTAGAAAGAGTGCAGAAGAGATTTACAAGGATGCTACCAGGACTTGATGGTCTGAGTTATAAGGAGAGGCTGGATAGGCTGAGACTTTCTTTCCTGGAGCATAGGAGTCTTAGGGGTGAGCTTATAGAGGTCTATAAAATAATGAAGAGCATAGATAAGGTCAACATCTTTTCCCAAAGGTAGAGGAGTCTAGCACTAGAGTGCATAGGTTTAAGGTGAGAGGGGAGAGATACAAAAGAGACCAGAGGGGAAATTTGTCCACACAGAGGGTGATGAGCATCTGTAATGAGCTGCCAGAGGCAGTGGTAGAGACGGGTACAATATTCTCCTTTAAAAAACAGTTAGATAGTTACATGGGCAGGGTGGGTATGGAGGGATAGGGACCAAATGCGGGCAGGTAGGACTAGCCTAGTGAAAGAAACTGGGCGGCATGGACAAGCTGGGCCAAAGGGCCTGTTTCCATGCTATAAACATCTATGACTCTATGACTCTATGATCCACAGCAATGTGGTTGATTCTTAAATGCCCTTCAGGGATGGCCAATAAATTCTGGCCCACCCTCTCCTGGACCTCTTCCACCAAAACTGTAAGATCCTGATCAGAAACCATGGGACAGCTGGACTCAACCATTCCTCCATGCTCCACTGTGTGACATTCTGAGAATAACAATGTAAGGTGATAAGGGCCATGAGCCATTCAGATCACAACGCTCTCATTCACTTTTGTCTGCTTCAATGCACTAAGCATTTTCACCATATTACCAATGACTACAGGTAAGGTATGATGTAGAAAATAGCTGTGCACAAATGTTTGGTACCGAGTATGCTGTGCCTGTGACTCTTGGCAAGTATGCTGTGCTCTGCAATCACTATCAGTCCTACTGGTTTCCTTTCTATTAGTCACATTTACAAGATGAAAATGTGAGGAACCTAGTCAAGTGTCAACAGTCTGGATGCATTCTGATAGATGGCTAGCAAAAGATAAAGTGGATACAGTAATGGACATGGCACTGTTCATTATTCATCCTCCTACTGAGTATTAGCGGCTAACTACATGACTGCATAATATCTGAACTAGGTAGTGCCATCTGCGTTATTGTGTCTTGAGAATCTACTCCATGTTTTTAGTGGTTCAGTAGGGTACATTTTGATGAGGCAGCAACAATGACAATTCTTCCACAGGAAAAGCCATGATGATCATCTGTTCCAGGGTCAGCTAACAGTTGAACAACGTTTACAGCCTTGACACTCACCTGACAAAGCAGTGGAATTTCCTCCAGGCTTCGGAAGTTTACCATTGGCGACCTACTTGTAAAAGGGGTTTAATGTGATTTGGGGCTGCATCCAGATTACTTGATCAATTCTCAAAGTGTTTGATTGATAGGAGGTTTACGTTTCCTTGGTAATCACATGTATAATGTCTTGTGATGTACATGTGACTAACGGATAAATTGCTAAATGGGGTATTGTATTGTGACCTGGTATTCCTACCAAGCCTAGTAAATACATGTGTTTCATTTTTGAGCTAAATGTTGTTTCATTATTTCACGTACTTGTGTCTTGTAAGGAAATTATTCATTCCTTGTCTGTTCCATGTTTTTTTTAAATTCATGTCCTGCAACAGTACAGACTTTTGGTTTTGAGCTGAATCCCTCTCCCCGCTGCAAGCCACTTTTGGACTGACCAGGCAGACCCCTTAATTCAGTATGTTCTACGGCATAGCCACATCCAAATTGTTGACACTGGAAGCTAGTGGCCACCTGGGGTGACCACTGCCCAAACACAAAATGGAAGATTGCAAGGAATGCAGGGAAAATTGGACATGTTGTAAAAAGCAAGCAGCTTGCATAGTGCTTGTATATTTGGACTGCTGCAGAAACCAGTTTGGCTGTTGCTGAAACCAGACAACGCTATGAAAAGAAACAGTTAGCATATTAATGAGGCGATACCGGGCGATCCCCATGCACAAAAGACACAAGTTAGCACTAACCGATACATTGAATGGAAGGCCAGACTTTTTGGCACCAAAGAAGCCCAAAACAATGAGTCCCAAGAACCGCCCCAGTGATCGAGATACTGTCCCTTATTGGGGAATTCAAATCAATCGATTAGGAAGAGACCCAATCGATTAAAAGAGTATAGAGGGTCCGCTCAGGTGGGCGCAAGACTCTGAGAGGAGTATAAAGCAGAGACCCCGACCCCAGCTCGCTCTCTCTGCCAGCCTCTCCTTGACCAGCTAACCCTCTCAGCAGGACACCGTTGCAGCAGAAGAACATTGTGGAGGAGAGGACTGGAAAAGTAGCCGCCAACAAGTAAGTGTCACAACGCACGCTACGGGAATAGACACTCCTAACCACTGGAAGCCTGCGGACCCTGGACAAAGCTAGAAGCCGTTGTTCCCTGATCCGGCAGTCCCCTTATCCAGATAAGTATTTGGCCTAGTAGTGGTAGGATTAGCCTAGTCTTATAGTTTATATGCATGATTAGTAGATTATTGTAATACAATAAACGTGTCTTGTTTGAACTTACTAATTGGTGTATGGTTTTATTGCTTTGAACTTGACCCTGAAACTTGTGGCGGTATCTTAACGATACCTGGCGACTCCAAAGCTAAGTAACGAAACAGAGCCAAATTGAGTGTTAAGCACAGTCACCCAGAATGAGCAACACTAGTGGCATAGCGCAGGGATCTGTGCTGGGTCCCCAATTTTTGTCATTTATATAAACAACATAAATGACTATTTGGGGATAGGATCAATAAGTTTGTGAATTAAATAAGGATTGGCCAAGTGGTTAACAGTGAGGTTGTGTGTCTTGGATTACAGGAAGAAATAGACGGGAAGGTCAAATGGGCAGAAAAGTGACAGATGAAATTTAACCCTGGTACACCTTGAAAGGAGTAATTTAACAAGAAGGTATGAATGGCCTAACACTGGGAATTTCTGAGGAACAAATGGACCTTGGACTATTTGTCCATAAAGGCGGGATTCTCCCCTACTCGACGGGGTGGGCAGTCCCAGCGTCGAGGAGTGGCATGAAACAGGGGCTAGTTTAGCACACTGGGCTAAATCGCTGGCCGGAATGTGGCGACTAGGGCTTCTCACAGCAACTTCATTGAAGCCTACTGGTGACAATAAGCGATTGTCATTTAGGGGCTGGTTTAGCACACTGGGCTAAATCACTGGCTTTTAAAGCAGTCCAAGGCAGGCCAGAAGCACGGTTCAATTTCCGTACCAGCCTCCCCGAACAGGCGCCAGAATGTGGTGACTGGGGGCTTTTCACAGTAACTTCATTGAAGCCTACTCGTGACAATAAGCGATTTTCATTTCAGATGCGGAATCCTCCGCGCCTTTAGGGGCTAGGCCAGCGCCAGAGTGGTTTGAGCCCCACTGGACGGCGCGGAAGGGGCTTGGCGCCACGCCAACCAGTGCCGAAGGGCCTCCGCCGGCCCACGCGTCATCCCAGCGCATGTGCAGTGGGAGTTCTTCTCCGCGTCGGCCATCGCGGAGAACCACAGCAGCCAGCGCGGAGGAATAGAATGCCCCCACGGCACAGGCCCGCCAGCGGATCTGTGGGCCCCGATCATGGGCCAGGCCACCATAGGGGCACCTCTTGGGGCCAGATCCCCCCACACCCCATGTTTAATGTTTAAGTTTATGAAAAGAAGTTGAAAAGGCTTGGGTTGTTTTCGCTGGAGCAGAGAAGATTGAGGGGGTGACCTGATCGAAGTGTACAAGATTATGAGGGACATGGACAGGGTGGATAGGGTGAAGCTGTTCCCCTTAGTTGAAGGGTCAGTTACGAAGGGACATAAGTTCAATTTGAGGGCAGGAGATTTATGGGAGATTTGAGGAAAATCTTTTTTACCCAGAGGGTGGTGACCACCTGGAATGCACTACCTGGGAGGATGGTAGAAGTGGGTTGCTTCACATTCTTGAAAAAGCACTTGGCATATTCAATGCTGTGGGCCACGTTCTGGCAAATGGGATTAGGTATGCAGGTGAGGTATCTTTCATGCATCAGTGCAGACTCGATGGGTCGAAGGGCCTCTTCTACACTGTATTACTTTGAGATTCTGTGATTGCCCATGATGTCATTTTGATTGACATCAAAATTGACGTCAGTAAGCTGCCACCCAGCTCTTCTGCAATTTTGGGACATCTTCTGTTCTTGATTGGGATTGGTGGGGACTTTAAGAAGATTCTGGAAAAGCACAGGCGACTCCCATATTGCTTTTCAGTTCTGGTCAAATATCAAGAATAGCCAAGAGCTGGTTAAACCATCTCACCCTATCAGGTTTGTGAAAGTTTGATCTCTGATTGAAAAGCTAGGGAGCTGAAACTAATCTCCCTCGCTGCTACCAGTTTAACCAGTGGAAGTTTCACTGGACGTAATGTTGATCTGCAAAAATGGCAGACAAGCAGTCGATGTGTTGAGTAGACAGAAAACCTTTGTTTAAATTCTCAGGTGGAGAAATTTAAAATTGTCTCAGTGAGACTAGGAGTCAATTTGGTGGAAGACTGTCAGGACTGAACTAACCTTGGGGCAAGGTGTGGAGGGGGAAAGGATTCTCATTGTGAAGGTCCCAATTGCTAAAAGTGAAAGTGACTTTCCAGAGAGAATTCTACAGTCTGCAAGTTTTAATTGAAGACCACCATTAGATGATCACTGACTACAGCGACCAAGACCTCAGCAGCAAAGAGCCATCTCATGCCTTTTTAATTCCCATTATTTTCAATCCTTTCCATACCCTCACCTTGTGTCTGTCTTGTGTGTGTCTGGGTGGAGTGTGGGGTGAGGCTTGTGGCATAATTAGATCAGAAGATCATTGTTCTAGTCTTACCATTATAAGTTCATCTTTTACTCTTATTATAAATAAACAATTTTGTTGATATTTTACTTAAACAATCTGGTGCCTGTAACTCATTAGAGAGTCAAGGGTCATAGATCTCGGAAAAATACATATATTATTAGTTAATTCACTTATGTTCGGACTCTGGGGTCTGTGGGATTGGAATTGACTGCACACCCGCCCAATGTGTCACAATAGTCTGAACAGTTGACATAATCTGTCAAAGTTAGAAGGTTACGTCTTACAAAGGGATTGTCCTATGAGGAGAGGTTGAATAGACAAGGTCTATATTCCCTGGACTTTAGCATAATGAGTGTAATCTAATTGAAACAGCCCTCTGTACCAGCAGAGTGGGTATAAGTACACCACATGGACAGCAGCGGTACAAGAAGGCAGCTCATCACCATCTTCTCAAGGCCAATTTAGGCTGGGCACCACATCCTGGCTTAGCCAGTGAAGCCCACATCCCGTAAAAATGAATTTGAAAAAAAATGATCAAGGGCTTGATAGAGTAGACGCTGAGAAAATGTTCCCCCTGTCTGGGGCATCAATAACACGCGGTCACGGTATCTGAAAAAGGGACTGGTCATTTCGGAAAGAGATCAGGGGAAATCCCCTCTTTTGAAGGATCGTGAAATTTTGGAACTCCTGTATGCAGGAAGCTGGAGTTGAGGTAGAAAATCAGCCACTTCTTATTGAATGGCGAAGCAGCTTCATAAGAGAAAATAATATATTCCAACTTCTATATCTTATGTTCTTTTGGCACCAAGGCAAAATATTACACAATCCTGACTCCAAGCCATTAACATTTTCCTACTGATGATTATTCTGCTTATTATAATAGGGTAAAGTCATTGTTTTTAATTTTTGGTAAGGTTTGAGATCCAAGATTTGGATACGGGGGCCGGGATTCTCCCCTACCCGGCGGGGTGGGGGTGTCCCAGCGTGTTGGAGTGGTGTGAATCACTCCGGCGTCGGGCCGCCTCAAAAGTGCGGAAGTCTCCGCACCTTTAGGGGCTAAGCCCTCACATTGAGGGGCTAGGCCCGCGCTGGAGAGGTTGGCGCTCCACCGGCTGGCGTGAACGGCCTTTAGCACCACGCCAGCCGGGGCTGAAAGGACTTCGCCGGCCAGCGTAAGTCCGCGCTTGCGCCGGAGTGTCAGCGGCTGCTGACGTTGCCCCGGCGCAGGCGCAGGGGAGAGGCTCTTTTCCGCCTCCGCCATGATGAAGACCATTGCGAAGGCGGAAGAAAAAGAGTGCCCCCAAGGCACAGGCCCGCCCGCCGATCGGTGAGCCCCGATCGTGGGCCAGGCCACTGTGGGGGCGCCCCCCGGGGTCAGATCGCCCCGCCCCATTCCATTTTCTGTTTACTCCAATCAGGAACGTTGACCCTTAGCTCTGGAATTTTGTTCACAAACCATTTCACTTCTCTCCATCTCCCGTCCCTAATATGCTGCTTAAAATGTACTTCTCCTGACCAAAACATAAATTTTCAGGATGTCGGGGCCGATCCGAAGTGTCGCCTGGGATAGCCTCGATGATATACTCTCTAACGAGTGTTGATTGCTATCAGGAGGGACTTTTGCCCCTCACCCTGAATGGCCATCAGCTTTCTATACTCCGAAGACAGCAATATAGTGGCTGGAAGAGGCACTGCAGAGAGCATCCTGGCACTAAGTCCAGGGACCCAGGGGACATGCAAATGGCAGGTGTCTCAGGATGGGAAGGGCAGGAAACATCTGGATGGTTGTGAGCAGGCCGATGGGGATCTCAGGGGATATGTCGGGGAGGGAGGGAGGTTTGGAGATCACTGGGCATTAAAGGGACAGTGCTCCCAGTCAGAAGGGACTCCTGATGGAGGCACACCACCCACACCACCGTCCTGCCCAAGATCAAACTTATCCCCCCTTCTGAGATGTCATCTGCCCACTGGTCTAAAAATTGAGGTTGGTCAGAAAAGGCCCTTAAGTGACTATTAAATGGACACTTGAGGGATTTAACTGGGGCAAGGACAGGCTTACCATCCAAGGCCCTGCCCACCCCAGGGTAAAATCACTACCAGGTTCGGGTGGGTGGGAACCCAGAAGAAATCCCCTCCATGCAGTTATACGCTCATCCCCCCATTCACCTCATCAGAGTCGGGATGCATAAAATTCTGCCCCAAGCGTTTGGTCATCCATCCTAATGTCTGCTTCTGTGTCATCTTTTATTCTATTATGAAGTGCATTGGAACTTTTCACAATGTTAAAGAGAGAATATAAATGCAGGTCATTGTTACAGGGATTCATGTATTAAACAGCTGTATTATGTTTCTTCTTCACTGCAATGATTATACACAAGTAGAATCAGAAATGGAAAGTGCACTGTGAAACACTATTAAACCAATAAAAGTGCATTGCTCTTAACTGCTCCACTTTCTGTTTGAATTCTCTGAGCAATATCAATAGAAAACAGAAACAATTACAATTAAATACGTGGCAGACAATCAAAATCAGTTACCCAGGTAATCTGAATTACTTTGTTAAAGGGGGTGTGTTAAAACGTGCTTGATCCTGTTTTAGCGGGGAATGTTCCGAGGCAAACTAAAAACTCCTGTGGATCCTATGGGACGCCTCTCATCTTTTCTACCTTCCTGAGGTCTTTGAACCTCTCTGGGCACTCTCCTGCTTCTCACCTCCTCAGCTACTTCCAACCATGACTGTTTGGTTTGAGAGGCTGCCCTTATCCTCCCCTCTTTGGGGGACATTACCTGATTTCAGTCCCTCAGATCCCACAGCAGGACCTTCAGGCAAGAGTCAGAGAATCAGGGGGAAACATTTCCAGGTTGAAGCTTCTGGAAGAAATCAAACAATCTGACGCCTGTCAAGATCATTTTAACTAGAACCCCTTCCCTTGTCAGATTCAATGTCATTCTGCCCATTGATTGGATGAAAGAGCTCGGCATAGTCCATTTCAATTTCAAATAGCACCCCAACCTGTACTGCCCTCCCTGTTGTGTCTATTTGTGGAAAAATCTGACACATATAATCTTATTGAATACCAAGCACCCAAGTGTGCCAGGCAGGTTCATTAAACAACTCATAAGTATACGACAAACACACTGATTTCTTTCTTGCATGGGAATGCTGTACACAATCGGTGACAAGTGGACTCTACTGGAGAGCTACACCTGCCTGCCCATCGTTTCCTGTTATGGAGGGCAACGTACCGGGCACCGCATGTAGAGGAAGAGTCAAGGCCATGGAAAGCATCAGTACTGGAGGAAACACCACACACATTTTCTTTGCCCCTTATTTTCTCCCTTCCTTACTTCCGTAGCACGGTAGCATGGTGGTGGGGCAGCACGGTAGCATGGTGGTTAGCATAAATGCTTCACAGCTCCAGGGTCCCAGGTTCGATTCCCGGCTGGGTCACTGTCTGTGTGGAGTCTGCACGTCCTCCCCGTGTGTGCGTGGGTTTCCTCCGGGTGCTCCGGTTTCCTCCCACAGTCCAAAGATGTGCTGGTTAGGTGAATTGGCCATGCTAAATTGCCCGTAGTGTCCTAAAAAAGTAAGGTTAAGGGGGGGTTGTTGGGTTACGGGTACAGGGTGGATACGTTTGTTTGAGTGGGGTGATCATTGCTCGGCGCAACATCGAGGGCCGAAGGGCCTGTTCTGTGCTGTACTGTTCTATATATTTTGATTTCACCTTCACTTCTTTTTCTGATCTCCCTTCTCCCTCTTCGATTTCAAGTGCTGCAAATATGAAGATACCTATACTGCTTCAGGAACAGGAGGCCTGCCCTGTCACCTCTAGACTCAGGGCAGGTGCTAGAGGACCAGAGAACTGAAAATGGTGCGCCGTTTCTCAGAAAGGTTTGTGACGATAGCCCCAGGAAGGCCTTTCAGTTTAACATCAGTAGTGGGCAGGCTTCCACAAACAATTATTCGGGATAGAATTAGTAGTCACGTGGAAAAAATGGGTTGATTACAAAGAGCCAGCATGGATTGCTGAACGGGAAATTGTGTTGAACTAACTTGCTGGAGTTTTATTGAGAAGTTAAGAAAAAGAGTCAATAAGGGTAATGATGTTGATGTGGTGTACTTGGACTTTCAGAAGATATTTGATACAGTGCCACACAACAGACTTGTGAGAAAATATATAGGTCATGGAACAAAAGGTACAGTAGCAACATGGATACAAAATTGGCTAAACAATAGGAACAGTGAATAATGGTCAATGGATAGTTTTTGGGCAGGAGGAAGGTTTGTAGTGGTGTTCACCAAGAGTCAGTATCAGGACCTTTGCTTTTCCTGATATATATTAATGATCTAGACATTTTCAAAGTTTGTGGATGATTGAAAACTTGGAAGGAGGTAATAAAGCATATAGAATTCTGCGCATTATTAGTAGGGGGCATTGAGTACAAGATCAAGGATGTTATGCTGATCTTAAAAAACAAAAGTTGACCTCAGGTGAAGTTGTGTGTACCGTTCTGGGCACCACACTATAAGAAGGATGTGAATTCATCAGCTCTGGAATGCACTGTCTGAAAGTGTGGTGGAGACTTTTAAGTGGGCATTAGATGATTACTTGGATAGAAACAATGTGCAGCGATTTGGGAAAAAGGGAGAAAGGCCACTATAGGCCAAATTGCCTCCTTCAGCGCTGTAGCAATTATATGATGGTAATATACCTGTGGATGAATTGATCTGACAGTGATATTGGTCAACTCAGAGATTAGTACAATAAGCGTCCTGAATTTTATCCCATCTGCAAGGTATTTGAAGGTGGGTGACTTCTCAAAATGAAGCATACAGGGCGCGGATTCTCCGCTCCCCACGCCGGGTGGGAGAATCGTGGGAGGGCCCCCCGACAAATTTCATGCCCCCCTGGCGCCCCCCGCGATTCTCCCCACCCCACCCCTCCCCCGCTCGGAAGAATCGCCGCTCGCCGTTTTTCACCCAGGTGGGCCGCGCGGCCTGCAGCTCGCGGCCATTTCACGACGGCGGCAAACACACCTGGTCGCTGCCGTCGTGAAACAGGAGAGAGAAGCCCGTTTGGGGCTTGTAGGTGGCCTAGCAAGGAAAGAGCACCATGACTGTGCTCAGGAGGGGACAGGCCCGCGATCGGTGCCCACCGATCATTGGGCCGGCGTCCAAATCGGACGCACTATTTCCCTTCCGCCGCCCCGCAAGTTCAAGCCGCCACATCTTGCGGGGCGGCTGAGGGGAAAGACGGCCACCGCACATGCGGGGGTTCACGCCATCAGCGTCATGATGTCAGCCGCACATGCGTGGTTTGGAGCCGGCCAACCTGCGCATGCACGGCTGACGTCATTAGGCAAGGCGGCCGCGTCATTCTTGGCGCGGCGCCCCCGCGGCCGAGAGTTACGGAGCACCGCTCCTAGCCCCGCCGGGAGGGGAGAAAAAGAGGCGAGGAGCGGCCTCCAAGGCCGTCGTGAAACTTGGCCGAGTTAACGACGGCCCTCCCAATTTTTCCCGGGAGCGGAGAATTCCGCCCACAGACTATTCAATGTACAACACTTCATCTGCTACCTCTTTTCAATATTGTGGTGGACAGAGTAGATAGCATGGCAGGAATTTTCCATGCCCGCGCCGGGTCGGAGAATCGGCAGTCATGCCGGGAATTCCCGCCACGCCGCTCCGACGCCAGGACGCTATTCTCCAGTGACCGGAGAATCAGCGCCAGTCGCACACGCACGGTCATGCGCCGCTAGTTGGGTGTCGCGTCCTGGTGGGGTGACGGGACGATCAGACTCCGGGGGGGGCCTGCACGATGGCCAGGCCCGTGATCGGGGGCAAACGATCAGCAGGCAGGCGCGATCTGGGGGGGGGCCTACCTCCTTCCGCACGGGCCGCTGTGTGGCTCCGCCATGTTGCGCGGTGCCGGCGGGGAAATGGCCACCACGTGCATGCGTTGGCGCAGAAACGGCCACCACATGCATGCGTTGGCGCAGAAACGGCCACCACACGCATGCGCAGACATGAGGCGACAGTGCAGGGCCACATAATTGCGCCAGAGCAGCACACAGCACTCTGGCGCTGTGCTGGCTCCCTGTGGCCCACTGAATCACTGGGCCAAGAGGCCCGTTAACTCCGGCCTGAAACACTTTGCCGGGATTTTGGAGAATCCCGGCCCATGTCCTTAGGCATATTGAGGTCTTTAAGTAGTCAATTAATGGGCCCTGAAGGGCCTCATTCCACATCTGCCAATATTTACATGGAATAGGAGCAAGCAAAGGCAAGGCAGCTTACACTGCGCAGATTAAAGTTGGGTAGGAGGGGATACAACCTTTGGGAAATCCCCTTGCACCCATCTGAGGCATTCCCTCCCACATCATATCCGCCACCCATTTCACCACTAGATCCTGTCACAGTTGGGATTACTGTTGGCCGTTCGCCCTCCAGGGCAAGACTTCCTCCCAGATGCGGCCAGAGGTTAAACGCTGAAACAAATAAGGCTGCTCCCAATGTAATATCACTTACATGCAATGAATCCAGCTCTGATTTGATTTGAGCAGAATATTGAGACTATTCCTTCCAATGATGACTGAGTGGTCATCTCCATGATTATGGCAGTCCATAATGGAGGTTCTAATATTAGATCTGACATCCTAATTAGATTTTTGATTAATAGGGGGATCAGGGGTTATGGGGAGAATGTAGGAGAATGGGGATGAGAAACATATCAGCCATGATTGAATGGCGGAGCAGATGCAATACCCAAATGGCCTAATTCTGCTCCTATGACTTATGGTGTTATGGTCTATGGGTGAAAACAGAAGTAGAGGAGGGGACACAGAAGTGAATGGGTAATTTTCACTTGCTAACCTTTGGTAACACCCGAGAGATGCAGCAGTGCAGCGACATTTTAATAGTGTTTGTTTACATTTGGTAACTTTGATCCCTTTCCCAAATAGAACATCTTTTGAACCTCTTCAGCTGTGTCTTCATTTTGCCGTCGGACTGTTTAATGTCTCACCATTTCTGTCACACAACAATTTTGTAGCCAAAATGTTGTTAGTGGAAGGGAAACCATGGACTGTGCTGCAATGATCTCCTGAGATGCCATCCGAGGAGTATTGAACAATGTATAGCATAAATGCGGATGACAAATGAGTATGTCAGACAAGGCACACAAAGCTCAGGAAGAACAAAAGAGGAGCAATAGCAGTAATTATAATAAAATAAGTAGCAATGTTTTTTTTTAATCAATGATCACTGTGAAAGCTGGTGTATTCACCAGCAGAGATATAATAATTGTACCCAAAGTTCACCAGCTCAAAAGTCTCGATTGCAGACGGGTTTGGAGTCATGGTATGTCATTCAGACCCAACTGATTCTAACTGGATCACTTTATTGTTCATCCACAATGCAACAGCTAAATGGACAAGTTAATTATGTTATAAATGAAACAATGAACAAAGTCATTGTCATAAATTTAAATGGCAAAGTTCAAAAACCTTTCTTCTTGGTTATAAGGAAAATCTGACAATTCTAAGTAATTACATTCTAGAAATCAATGTATTGTCTTTGCTTTTGATAAGCATATTTGCTCATTAGTGCAATTATTGATTGTCCTGAAGGAGGCATTTAACTATCTAACTTCCAAGTAGCAAAGAATTTAAGTTTTTGAAATTAAAAATCATCTACTAAAAATCAATTGCAGTTTTGGTCAGTAACCTGCATTGTGTTCATTTAAGTAAGCAATATATAAATATTTTGATCCTTTTGATTAAATTAAACCCACATTGTGTACACCCAAGGTCATCTACACATTTAGGGTCATGTATCGAGGCCTGTGTACACATTCAAGTTGTGTGCACATCCAGGGGTATGCACACATCCAGGATTGTCGAGACATCAGGGAAGTGTACATAGGTTCAGGCTTGCGTAAACATGTAGAATCATGTGTGCACCAAGTCCCTTGTACGCATCAAGGATCATGTAGTCATCCAGCACCTTGTAAACGTATAAGGTCACGCCAGGGCCATGTACACACCCAACGCATAATAAGAACATAAGAACATAAGAACTAGGAGCAGGAGTAGGCCATCTGGCCCCTCGAGCCTGCTCCGCCATTCAATTAGATCATGGCTGATCTTTTGTGGACTCAGCTCCACTTTCCTGCCCGAACACCATAACCCTTAATCCCTTTATTCTTCAAAAAACTATCTATCTTTATCTTAAAAATATTTAATGAAGGCACCTCAACTGCTTCACTGGGCAAGGAATTCCATAGATTCACAACCCTTTGGGTGAAGATGTTCCTCCTAAACTGAGTCCTAAATCTACTTCCCCTTATTTTGAGGCTATGTCCCCTAGTTCTGCTGTCACCCGCCAGTGGAAACAACCTGCACGCATCTATCCTATCTATTCCCTTCATAATTTTAAATGTTTCTATAAGATCCCCCCTCATCCTTCTAAATTCCAATGAGTACAGTCCCAGTCTACTCAACCTCTCCTCATAATCCAACCCCTTCAGCTCTGGGATTAACCTAGTGAATCTCCTCTGCACACCCTCCAGCGCCAGTATGTCCTTTCTCAAGTCAGGAGACCAAAACTGAACACAATACTCCAGGTGTGGCCGCACTAACACCTTATACAATTGCAACATAACCTCCCTAGTCTTAAACTCCATCCCTCTAGCAATGAAGGACAAAATTCCATTTGCCTTCTTAATCACCTGTTGCACTTGTAAACCAACCTTCTGTGACTCATGCACTAGCACACCCAAGTCTCTCTGAACAGCGGCATGCTTTAATATTTTATCGTTTAAATAATAATCCCGTTTGCTGTTATTCCTACCAAAATGGATAACCTCACATTTGTCAACATTGTATTCCATCTGCCAGATCCTAGCCCATTCACTTAACCTATCCAAATCCCTCTGCAGACTTTCAGTATCCTCTGCACTTTTCGCTTTACCACTCATCTTAGTGTCATCTGCAAACTTGGACACATTGCCCTTGGTCCCCAACTCCAAATCATCTATGTAAATTGTGAACAATTGTGGGCCCAACACGGATCCCTGAGGGACACCACTAGCTACTGATTGCCAACCAGAGAAACACCCATTTATCCCAACTCTTTGCTTTCTATTAATTAACCAATCCTCTATCCATGCTACTACTTTACCCTTAATGCCATGCATCTTTATTTTATGCAGCAACCTTTTGTGCGGCACCTTGTCAAAGGCTTTCTGGAAATCCAGATATACCACATCCATCGGCTCCCCGTTATCTACTGCACTGGTAATGTCCTCAAAAAATTCCACTAAATTAGTTAGGCATGACCTGCCCTTTACAAACCCATGCTGCGTCTGCCCAATGGGACAATTTCTATCCAGATGCCTCGCAATTTCTTCCTTGATGATAGATTCCAGCATCTTCCCTACTACCAAAGTTAAGCTCACTGGCCTATAATTTCCTGCTTTCTGCCTACCTCCTTTTTTAAACAGCGGCGTCACGTTTGCTAACTTCCAATCCACAGGGACCACCCCAGAGTCTAGTGAATTTCGGTAAATTATCACTAGTGCATCTGCAATTTCCCTAGCCATCTCTTTTAGCACTCTGGGATGCATTCCATCAGGGCCAGGAGACTTGTCTACCTTTAGCCCCATTAGCTTGCCCATCACTCCCTCCTTAGTGATAACAATCCTCTCAAGGTCCTCACCTGTCATAGCCTCATTTCTATCAGTCGCTGGCATGTTATTTGTGTCTTCCACTGTGAAGACCGACCCAAAAAACCTGTTCAGTTCCTCAGCCATTTCCTCATTTCCCATTATTAAAACTCCCTTCTCATCCTCTAAAGGACCAATATTTACCTTAGCCACTCTTTTTTGTCTTATATATTTGTAAAAACTTTTACTGTCTGTTTTTATATTCTGAGCAAGTTTACTCTCATACTCTATCTTACTCTTCTTTATAGCTTTTTTAGTAGCTTTCTGTTGCCCCCTAAAGATTTCCCAGTCCTCTAATCTCCCAGCAATCTTTGCCACTTTATATGCTTTTTCCTTCAATTTGATACTCTCCCTTATTTCCTTAGATATCCACGGTCGATTTTCCCTATTTCTTCCGTCCTTCCTTTTTGTTGGTATAAACCTTTGCTGAGCACTGTGAAAAATCGCTTGGAAGGTTCTCCACTGTTCCTCAACTGTTCCACCAGAAAGTCTTAGCTCCCAGTCTACCTTAGCTAGTTCTTCTCTCATCCCCTTGTAATCTCCTTTGTATAAACACAAAACACTAGTATTTTATTTTACTTTCTCACCCTCCATCTGTATTTTAAATTCCACCATATTGTGATCGCTCCTTCCGAGAGGATCCCTAACTATGAGATCATGAATCAATCCTGTCTCATTACACAGGACAAGATCTAGGACTGCTTGTTCCCTCGTAGGTTCCATTACATACTGTTCTAGGAAACTATCGCGGATGCATTCTATAAACTCCTCCTCAGGGTTGCCTTGACCGACCTGGTTAAACCAATCGACATGTAGATTAAAATCCCCCATGATAACTGCTGTACCATTTCTACATGCATCAGTTATTTCTTTGTTTATTGCCTGCCCCACCATATCGTTACTATTTGGTGGCCGATAGACTACTCCTAGCAGTGACTTTTTCGCCTTACTATTCCTGATTTCCACCCAAATGGATACAACCTTATCCTCCATAGCACCGATGTCATCCCTTACTATTGCCCGGATGTCATCCTTAAATAACAGAGCAACACCACCTCCCTTACCATCCACTCTGTCCTTCCGAATAGTTTGATACCCTCGGATATTTAACTCCCAGTCGTGACCATCCTTTAACCATGTTTCAGTAATGGCCACTAAATCATAGTCATTTACGATGATTTGTGCCATCAACTCATTTACTTTATTCCGAATACTACGAGCATTCAGGTAAAGTACACTTAAGTTGGTTTTTTTACCTCTGTTTTGAATCTTAACATCTCCAGTTTTATTCCTTTTGTTATTACTGGGCCTATTCACTGAGCTCCCCTCAGTCACTGTACCTTGTACTGTCGCCCTTTTAGATTTTTGACTATGTCTTCTCTGCCTTGCACTTTTCCCCTTACTTCCTTTTGCTTCTGTCCCTGTTTTACTACCTTCCAACTTCCTGCATCGGTTCCCATCCCCCTGCCACATCAGTTTAAACCCTCCCCAACAGCTCTAGAAAACACCCCCCCTAGGACATCGGTTCCATTCCTGCCCCCCCTAGGACAGGCATACATAGACCTAGTGATATTTATATATTCGAGTAATGTATATGCAAGAAAGTAAACATTCAGATCCAAAGAAAATATTCTACCTGCCTGCTATTGGAACTTGAAACTTGAATTTCTAAAAGATTTTCATTCAAGGTAATCTTTTCTTTGTTACTGTCATTTTCTGGTGTCCTCTGGTTTCCTTCAAATTTGAGGTAAAGTAACCAAATCATCTCTTATAGATAAGACCCTCCCAGGCCTGACCCCTGGCATGGGCAATTGACATCCTTGACACCCTTAGCATTGGTTTCCACAAACTTGGACCAGTTGTAACGGCACCTTGTGGGATCTGTCAGACCATTAGAGATGCCGGGTGGTTAGGGACAGGGCAGAGTGATACCTTAGAATTCCTGCCGCCACCCAGGCACCTTGACACAGCCAACCTGGTACCATGGCAGTGCCACCTCAGCACCCTCTCAGCGCCAGGGTAGCAGTGCCAGGGTGTCTAAACCAAGGTGCTGGCAGTGCCAAGGTTCCCAGGTGCCAGCAGGAGTGCCAGGTTACCAATCTGCTTTCTCCTTGAACTCCTGGGGGTTGCTAATGAACATAGAACACAGAACATACAGTCCAGAAGGAGGCCATTCGGCCCATCGAGTCTGCACCGACCCACTTAAGCCCTCACTTCCACCCTATCCCTGTAACCCAATAACCCCTCCTGAACTTTTTTTTTGGTGACTAAGGGCAATTTATCATGGCCAATCCACCTAACCTGCACATCTTTGGACTGTGGGAGGAAACCGGAGCACCCGGAGGAAACCCATGCAGACACAGGGAGAATGTGCAGACTCTGCACAGACAGTGACCCAGCAGGGAATCGAACCTGGGACTCTGACCCTTGTGCTACCGTGCTGCCCAAATGGCCTGGGAGACTCCTCCAGGTGCCGTTACGACTGGTTTACGTTTGTGGAAACCAGTGCTAACCTGGCGAGGTTTTCTAGTCATAGTTGTTAGGTCTTGGGCGCCGGATGAATCCAGTGAACATTTACTTAAATTAGTCCAATGGCTCATTTAAATATACTGATCTGGATCATGCCCAGTCAGGTGAGATCCAGATCGTGGCATTGCGCGGGGTTCAGTTGAATTTCATGAGACATCCCGAACGCCCCGAATCTCGTGACGAGACCAATGAATCGCGCGCAGTGACGGCAATCATCTTTCAATAAATATTTTGGACATGTGTAGCTATGCCATTCTGACCAAAAAGAGGCAGCCAGAGGATATTTTTCTCTCCTCCTTCGGTTTGTCACGAATAAATGGCTTGTTACGTCAATGAATCATTTATATGACAGGGCCATTTTATGTAGCAGTAGTTCCACATTAGCTTTGGTTGTGAACTTTGCTGGAAGTAAGCAACACCAGTAGCAGCAAAGAAACAAATCACGCCAGACTTTTCTTTGGGAAGTTGGGTGCTCCCTGAAGGATTAGCAAAGTTCCAATGCAGGACACCGATGGGAAATCCACCACAAACTGAGCAATGATCCTGTTTGAAGTGAAAAATATTGGTAGCTGGTGCTGCTGGCAGCACACTCTATCTTTGCCAGTGGAAGCTCTGCTGCCTCAGAAGGCAGAAAATTCCTTCACATCTGGAATTGAAAGCATCGACTCATTTACTTAACAACATTGCTGTTTATATCAAGATTCATCAAAGGAAGTGCTGGAATTTAATCAGAATTTTTATCATGTTCCCTTTAGCAATATATTCTTAGTCAAGGTTAAACAGCCTGCTTACATGGTATCATTTATGCCTTTCAGATCATCGTTGTAGATAAAAGATATTTGCACTATTGATGTCCTGCGGCCTTCTCCTGATCAGTCACCGTACCAGCAGCTGAAGGTTCACTAAAAGCTTGGAAATACTATTTGACTGGATTTTCTGTCCGAGTTAGAATGACTAATTTAGGAAACCCATGAGGTGTTACAATGCAGAACTAGTTAAATGTGTTGCAGAAAATAACAGCAGTATCCTTCATCGAAATGTGCCCCGGCGATATAATGGGGACGAAGGCAGTCCGGTAGCATAGTGGTTAGCACAGTTGCTTCACAGCTCCAGGGTCCCAGATTCAATTCCCGGCTTGAGTCGCTGTCTGTGCAGAGTCTGCACGTTCTCCCCGTGTCTGCGTGGGTTTCCTCCGGGTGCTCCGTCTTTTTCCCACAGTCCAAAGATGTGCAGGTTAGGTGGATTGACCATGCTAAATTGCCCTTAGTGTCCAAAATGGTTGGGTGGGGTTACTGGGTTACAGGGATAGAGTGATGGTGTGGGCTTGGGTCGGGTGCTCTTTCCAAGGGCCGGTGCCGACCCGATGGGTTGAATGGCCTTCTTCTGCACTGTAAATTCCATGATGATTCTATGAGGCTGACATCTTGAGAACAAACAGATGCATAGCTGTGCAACAACCATGACTGCACCACACAGGGAACTAACAGGCCGCTAAAATGTATTGTTCCCTTTAAGATGTGCACTTGTGCAACCCCACTACAACCTTAAAGGCATCGCTTCGTGCCAAGCAGCTGAATTTCAAAGAAACATTGGTCCTATAGAACCCTAATTGTCATTTCAGGTAGGAGCCTGTGCAGGCTGTGGGAGAGTAATATACAGGTGGTCTGGATTTTTGCGGAGTTGGGAAGATTGCATGACCCTTTAAAAATATCTGTAGTGGCCGGGACCCATTTCCAGGATTTCTAGCCCCATTAATGGCTCAGTGTTTATTTACACAATATAAGGAAGTGTCCATCACTTGAAGTTTCTGCTATTGATACTTTAACGTAGAGGAGTGGTGTGGTGGAGTGAATCTTTTATAGTGCTGTAGCAAAAGGAGTGTCGTGCAAGGAGGTTATAAATGAATGACTGGCTTCCAAAAGCTTTTTCACACATGGTATAAGAACAAAAGATCAGCAGGTCTGGCAGCATCTATGGAGAAACAAAATAGTGTTCATGGGTGGAATTTCCTGCCGGTGGGATTTTTCGCTCCTGCTGAAGTCAATGGAAATTTGAATAGCTCGTTGCATTTTCTACCCCCACCCACTCCATGAGGGGGACCATAAAATTCAGCCCAATGTTTCAAGTCCATATGACTCTTCTTCAGAGTTAAAGAGAGGAAGAAGGGGCTGGTTTAGCATACTGGGCTAAATTGCTGGCTTTGAAAGCAGACCAAGGCAGGCCAGCAACACGGTTCAATTCCCGTACCAGCCTCCCCAAACAGGTGCTGGAATGTGGCTACTAGGGGCTTTTCACAGTAACTTCATTGAAGCCTACTCGTGACAATAAGCAATTTTTGTTTCATTTTCCAATGTGGTGGGTTTTATACTGTATAAGAGGGAGTAGAGCAGCGGGAGCAGAGTAGAAAATCAGTGATTGGTGAGAGTGAGGAGCAACTGCAACAAAGATGTGCAGGTTGCAAGACAAAGGAAGTATTAACGGCAGTGTAAAGGACTATAAATGGTGCGCTCATTGGCATAAAGATAAGATATTAGAATGTGTTAACGCAAGAACAAAAGTCAGTGCTCAGTGAAAGAAAAACTAAAGAAAAAGCGATAGATGGCCCAGTTTGGGAAGAGGAGGGGGAAAGGGTTTATGCAACTGGAAAATGGTCACGATGGAGGAGAAACAACTTTTAAAAAAATATAAATTTAGAGTGTCCAATTCATTTTTTCCAATTAAGGGGCAATTTAGCGTGGCCAATCCACCGAGCCTGCACATCTGTGATTTTATTATTCTCAGAAAGGATTATGGCATGAAAAATAAATAGCAGTAGCTCTTGTTGCTATGCAATTGGAGACCCTGTAAGGTAGAACATTTTTCAGTCTTAGTTTTAGCTAAATATATTGCAGCTGGAGACAAGTCACCAGGGAGTGAATATTTATCAACTCTTCCAGAATTCTACCACTGGGCAGCAACAGCCGAGCGAGTAAGGGGATGGATCCAGGAGCCAGAAGCTGAGTGGGTGCGTGCGGAGGAGGCCTCCTGCATGGGAACCTCCCTCCGGGCCCTCGCCACGGCAGCACTCCCATCCCCACCCAAAAAACACTCCAGCAGCCCAGTGGTGACAGCCACCCTCCAATCCTGGAACCAACTGCGGCAGCAACTTGGCCTGACCAAAATGTCGAACAGGGCTCCCATCTGCAACAACCATAGGTTCACACCAGCACTGACTGACGCCACCTTCAAAAGGTGGAGGCAGGACGGGGGGACACTGACAGTCAGGGACCTATACACGGACGACAGGATCGCAACACTGGACGAACTGACAGAGAAATTTCAGCTAGCTGGGGGGAACGAGCTACGGTACCTGCAGCTCAAAAACTTCCTACGAAAGGAGACGAGGACGTACCCACAACCGCCACGACAGACACTACTGGAAGACCTACTGGACGCAAGTATCCTAGAGAAAGGGAACTGTAGTGACATGTATGACCGACTGGTAGATAGGGACGACACCGTACTGGACGCAACAAGGAGGAAATGGGAGGACGACCTGGGGATGGAGATAGGGTGGGGACTCTGGAGCGAAGCACTGCATAGGGTCAACTCCACCTCCACGTGCCCAAGGCTCAGCCTGACGCAACTAAAAGTGGTACATAGAGCCCACTTAACAAGAACCCGTATGAGTAGGTTCTTCCCGGAGGTGGAAGACAGATGTGAACGGTGCCAAAGAGGCCCGGCCAACCACGCCCACATGTTCTGGTCTTGCCCCAGACCCGTGGAGTACTGGACAGCCTTCTTCGAGGTTATGTCCAAAGTGGTGGGAGTGAGGGTGGAGCCATGCCCGATAGTGGCGGTCTTCGGGGTTTCAGACCAGCCAGATCTATTCCTGGGTAGGAGGGCGGACGCCCTTGCCTTTGCCTCCCTGATCGCCCGCCGTAGAATCCTGTTTGGCTGGCGGTCAGCAGCACCGCCCAGAGCTGCGGACTGGCTGTCCGACCTCTCGGAATCTCTCCAAATGGAGAAAATCAAATTTGCCATCCGAGGGTCGGACGACGGCTTCCACAGAACGTGGGAGCCATTCATGCAACTGTTCCGGGACCTATTTGTGGCCAATGTACAAGAGGAAGAATAGTCGGGGGAAGGTAGCGGGAGGGGGGGGGGGGGCTACAGGTTTGTTACGGGGGTTCGATGGCTAGCTAAGGCCCAAAACCAAACTAAATAAACATGTTGGGGGGGGGGGGGGGGGGGGGCGCAGTTACTACTACGAAGATGCTTACCTGTAAATATGTATGTTAATTTTTGCGTGTTTGTTTTTTTTTTCTCTCCTAACAATTTGTAATTTGTTCAATATAAAATATGAAAACTGAATAAAAACATTTATAAAAAAAAAAAAACTCTTCCAGAAGAAAGACTGGACAGGACAGGAGCTGCAATGAGGCAGGCTTCCCAAAGAACGAGTTACTGTCCAGATAACAAAGCAATTGGGACAGAAAGAATGCCTTATGGAGACTGTAGTTAAGAGAACAGAGACCAAGGTATTGTTGAGAAGAAATCAAGGAAATGTTGAAGAGACAACTGCAGTAAGTAGATTTAAAATGGGCGGCGGGCTTCAGAGGTAAACCAAAAGTTGGATGCCATTTTACCAGAGTCTGGTAATTGAGAATTAAAGCATTTGTGAACCGTTCATACAGCAGTCAAGTCAAAGTAATCCTGATGATTTTGAGTCTGACTAGGTCATATAGGAGATCTATTTTGGACATATATGGCCATACGCTTTCAATGGATTCTGCTCTGCTGTGTGAGGTGAGGATGAAATGGGAGGGCGAATTGGCTCCCATTCTTAATAGTAAGGTGTGGAGTGAGGCCCCCCCCCCCCCCCCCCGCAGAGTCAACTTCACGTCTTCATGTGCTTGGATGAGCTTGATTCAATTTAATGTCTTGCACAGGAGGCACCTGACCAGAGCTAGGATGAGCGACATCTTCTCCGGGGTTCAGGATAGGTGTGAGTGCTACTCTCGGGGGCCAGCTAATCATACACATATGTTCTGGTCCTGTCCCAAGTTGGTAAACGTTTGGGCCTCTTTCATTAACATCATGTTGGAGATACACCAGGTAGATTTGGCACCATGTCTGCTAGTGGCCATATTTGGGATGTCAGATTTGCCAGTGCTTCAGTCTGGGGTGAAGGTGGATGTTCTTGCCTCATTGGTAATCTGGAGGTGAATTCTGCTTGGGTGGAGGTCTTTTATGGCACCCAATGCCTCAGCTTGTCTGGGTGACCTCATATCTTTTCCATATTTGGAGAAGGTCAAATACACCATCAGAGGGTCAGTGGAGGGGTTCTACCTGAGATGGCAAACATTATTTTCCTATTTGAGGAGCAGTCACCATCAGCTGTTAGGGGCTTAGGTCAGTTGTTTGTGTTGAAGTGGCTTCAAGAGAAGGAGAGGTTCTGGGAATTCTATGGTGAGTAAGTCATCTCTCAACTCCCCAAACCCTGTCCACAATCAGGAAAGTGATGGAATACTCTCTACTTGCCTGGGTGAGTACAGCTCCACCAACACACAAGGAGCTCGTCACCATCCAGGAAAAAGCAGCCCGTTTGAGGACACCTTATTCACCATCTTAAACATTTCCATCCTTCACTAATAATGAACAGTGACAGCACCTGCGTTGCAGCAATTCATCGCGGTTATTTAGACACCATCCAGAGGAACAGGGACAGCAGATTCGTAGCAACACCAGCAGCTGAAGGTTTCCCTGCAAGCCCTGCACCATACTGACCTGGAACTATATCACTGTTCCCTCACTAATGCGGAGTCAAAATCCACAAGCAGCACTGTGAATGTGCCCACACCACATGGACGGCAGTGGTTCACCACCACCTTCTCAAGGGCAATTAGGGATGGGCAAAAAATTCTGACCTTTCCATCAAACGTGGAGAGGTTTAGTGCAGGACCTCCTGGAGACACTTTGCAACTGCCCGCTGGCAAATAAGAAAGTCATCACTCTTTTTCCATGACTTCCCAAAAAACGTTCTGCTGCTCATCACCCACCTTGCAGCAACATCTGTATATGCATTACCCCAGTGCGTATGGGCTTACATTAGCTCCCAGTCTGATGAAGCCTCAATTTAAAATTTTATTGGGTGACAGAAATGGCACAGTTCTCTCACCCTGGTCATAACATTTACTTTTCCCAACCTCTGTAACCCCATCCAGACTAACAACCCCCTAAGATCTCCGTGTTTCGCTAATTCTGGCCTCTTGCCCATCCCTGATTGTCAACACTACATAATTGGTGGCTGTGACTTCAGTTGAGTTGGCAGTAAGCTCTGGTAACCTCTCACTAAACCTCTCTGCCTCCCTACATCTGTTTTCTCCCTCATACATTTCTGAAAACCTCTCATTCGAACCAAGCCTGCATGGTGCTAAATTTGCTTGATAAAGGTCATGTGACGCATGGTGAGATGTTTTACAATGCTGAAGGCGCTACATTAATATAGAGTTGGTAGTTGTAGCCCTTTAATGAATGATGGTACATGGTATTGCCTGCTTTCCATCCCTTCTTTGGCAAGCTCCCATAGATGAGGCAAATTTAAGCAGGGAGCATGTTATGAATTACATTCAATCAGTCATGTTTGATTTGTCCAGTACCGAGCCATGATACCATTATTTCAATGCCAAGACTAATCATTTACATGTTTTGTTTTATTGAAAGTTAATTTGAGGTGAAAGTGCATCTCTATTTATGATAAAAAGCCCAAAAGTATTGGGTTATTATTAGTTGTGGAAGCTTTTGTGTGTGAATATGACAACATGAACCATAAAAACATGACCGCCTATGAGGTCATTGTCATAATATACACCGCAGCCAATCACCAGTTAGAATACACACACTATAAAGGCAGAGGGCACCACGGTTCCCATTCATTCTGGGTGCTGCCTCTCAGTGTAACAGGAACTTATTCAGCCCAGCACTGACTCACAACACGTGCTGAGAGAATCAACTGATTCGGACAGGGCTTAGGTCTCTAGTTTAAGTTAGCATCATTTAGACCCACAGTCATCGTGTGTTAGTTAGTTAAAAGTAGTTAATAAAATTGAGTTGAACCTTCATCAGTGTTGGAAGTGTCTGTTCATCTCTCAAGTCTACACTAGCCAACACTTCAGTCATCTCATCATCTGTACCATCCTTCAGGACTTAATTTGACTATTTGCACCTTTACTTTCTCCAAATCCATATCTTTCTGCCCTGCTGAATCAAGGATCAATCTAATTCCATTTGAACTGAATCAGTATTTATTGAGCAGGACAGCTGTCTACTGCACGGGCCAATGGTAAGCATAAATAATTCCTTACACTGAATTGGTTAATGGCTTTTTTTTTGGTGTGCAGTCATGTCCCTTAGTTCCTTTTTCTTGATTTTTCACAATTTGTATCTGTGTATCTACTTTGTCGATTCACTTCTGGTCAATGTTTGCAGGGGCTCCATGCAAGACACTGAATATTCAAGAGGAGCGTAACATGAGGCTCATCATTTGAAATCAATTAACCTAACGTGGGGAAATGTTTGAGGACATTATACAGAATGATGCACATGGAAATATATAACGTAATCGGGCCACAGGGGAATAATCAACATGGTTTTACTAAAAATAGCCTAGATGTCCAGCTCATGTTATATTAATGGTTTAACACCACTGTTAAAATAACATAATCCAGAGTTTTTTTCTATGTGACCCTGATTCTCAATGGACACAAGATAGTTATAGAAGGCATTAGATCAAGTTATTGGGCATTATAGTCTATAGAGTATTGAATATGTGAGCGTGGACTGAATCATATGCATATCTTTTGCGTTACGGATATTGAATCCAAGTAAAAGTAGTGAACAAAACACAACGCGATAGGAAAAACCAGTTCGGACCAGTATTCTTATTTCTCCATTTTTACTGTTTTCTTCCTTCTGGGTAGTGTTGAAGGTTATTGTGTTAGCGTGGCCCCTTTTAGAGACAGGCCCTTGTGGTCCATGTGACCAGCTCAGGACCTAATGCGAGGGAGCGCATAAATGCTGACCAATGAGGAGTAAGTGTGGGGCCCGGTGAGCGGAATTCTGGTCAGAGTGAACCTGTATAGAAACTCTGTGCCCGCGTATACGTTACTCTTGTTATTTGCAGTAAACACTTTGTTCTTCCATTCTACCATCTACCTGGTATTGCCTCAAGCCTACACCTATCTAGTTCTTTGATCATGAAAGACCAAATTAAATTTGCTGTTAATATTTTTGCCACTGTTTAATGCTTGCAGCTTTAAAACCAGTGAGTAGCTTATAAGAACATAAGAACTAGGAGCAGGCATAGGCCATCTGGCCCTTCGAGCCTGCTCTGCCATTCAATGAGATGATGGCTGATCTTTTGTGGACTCAGCTCCACTTTCCGGCCCGAACACCATAACCCTTAATCCCTTTATTCTTCAAAAAACTATCTATCTTTGTAAACTATCTTGTAAATAAAATGGTTAATTGTTCTTCCTTTGTCTTTTAGAACTTAAGAGAGTTGCTTTCATTCCCAGTGAGCGAGGTAGAAGAAACAAAGTTGCCCTTTTGATCAAAAGCAAAGTACTGCGGATGTAGGAAATGTGAAATAAAAACAGGACATGCTGGAAAAACTCAGCAGGTCTAGCAGCAACTGTATAGAGAGAAACAGAGGCCGGGATTATCCACTCCCATCACCGACCTAGCGCACAAGAAGTCCAAAGTTATGTTTTGCGTTGGGGTAAATGCATGAATTGTTTTCCCCTCACCCTGTCAGTGAGAGTGCATTTCCCAATGTTTAATGTGGAAAACATGATTATAATTAATTGACATATTATCATCAGCACCTTATGCCGGAACTATCCCTTGGCCCTTTCAAAAACTCCATCCATGGCAGCGTGAAAGCAGGAAGGCATTCATCATGACTTGTCTCTGAAGGTGTGCACCTGGCAAGCCGATTTCCCAGAGGAGCTCAGGTGAGTGTTGTAGTGATCTGAACACCTGTACATACATCTGCACATACACCAGGGACTACAGACAGATGTAACAGCCACAGCATCACTAGAGGGCAGCATCAGAGACAGGTCCAGCCCAAGGGAGGATCGGCTTCTTTCAGAGAATATATATCTAGTTAAGCTCTGGAAATAGAATGAACCCATTGAATAAAGTATTTGTGTTAACTGGAAGTCTACAATCTTTATTCAGACTTAGAGAATAACATATGAAACCAGGAGTGATTTGAGAAAGCTAGCTCGACACCAGCAAGAGAAGAAAAACTTAAACCGGATATTCGACTGTGGAAGACTTTGCAGCAAATGGATCCTCGATGACTAACTGATTCGATGAAACTTGTTGGAACTCCATGTCAGCTGGAAACAACGGGTTATTTGAGTTATAACTGGAAAATGTTTGAACAACTGTTCCAAATATTTATTACAGCTAATGATTTAAGCACTGCCTCTGACGCAACGAAAATAGCTCTACTATTCTCAACAGGAGGGCATGAAGCTAGAGAAATCTATAATTGCTTTAATTACTTAGAAGGTGAGGACAATGCCAAAGTAGACGTTATACTCAAAACATTTCTGAACGCTGTAAGTCAGACCGGTGAGATGTTGGAAAGATTTAACTCTTATCAGAGAAACAGAGGGCCCATCTCTGATTTTATTACAAATTACAAGTTAATACCACAAGGCTGTGATTATGCTGATTTCAGAGACACTGTGATAATGCATCAATTAATTTCTGGACTATCTGATGAAAATTTGAGGGAAGAACTTTCACAAAATAAGTATCTAACTCTAGAAATCGTTATACAAAAATGTCTTGCTTATGACCAAAAACAAAATCAGTACTTTGAGTCTCTACAAACACAGAATCATCAGTTAGAAAGCAAAATCAGTAAAACTGGCGTGAACACTCACCACGAGGTGGAGGCAGGGTTGAATCGGAGAAAGACAGAGGTTCTGAGCAGCAGCCATCTTGAGAAAGGAGCCGCACATGCTCAGTTGCGAAAAGGGGGCACAGTACTGGAAACTCGGTGTGCGCATACACAATCGAGTCCTACGCATAACGTCACGAGTGTCATGACGTCAGAGGACCAGGACCACGCCCACTTAAAAGGTAAATGCACAAAAATGAACAGAAAGAAATTTAAAGCTGCAGAACCCAATTTTCTTGCCTCAAAAGACAGAATAGTGCCTGATCTTACACCAGCAATTGAAAATAACTTTCACAACACGCTGGAACAAGCAGTTAGCACTGCCCTAGAAGATGATGTGGTCCTTGTAGACTACGACTCTGACAAAGATTTCATATTGGAAGATGGCTACCCCAGTACCAAATCCGAACCGCAACTAGAGGTGTTGTACCGTGAAGACCCCGACGACGAGTTCTTCGGAATGGGTAATCTTAAGCCCAGCTAATATGACATCCTGACTCGTGAGTGCAGCATTATGCTGCGGCTTGATGCCAAGAAACAGAGAGTGGTCCACGCACCACAAAGGGTCCCAGCCTCCACACAAGAAGATGATTTGTTAATTGAACATTAAAAGAACGATCACAACTCTGAAACAAAAAGTGATCATTTGTCCAACGAACAATACACACAATACTGCTCAGACATATAGAACATAGAACATAGAACAGTACAGCACAGAACAGGCCCTTCGGCCCTCAATGTTGTGCCGAGCAATGATCACCCTACTCAAGCCCACGGATCCACCCTATACCCGTAACCCAACCCCCCTTAACCTTACTTTTTTAGGACACTACGGGCAATTTAACACGGCCAATCTACCTAACCCGCACATCTTTGGACTGTGGAAGGAAACCGGAGCACCCGGAGGAAACCCACGCACACACGGGGAGGACGTGCAGACTCCGCACAGACAGTGACCCAGCTGGGAACTGAACCTGGGACCCTGGAGCTGTGAAGCATTTATGCTAACCACCATGCTACCGTGTTGCCCCAACACGGCTGAGTTATTCGGAGATCCTGATCACAGCATCAGCACATGGTTGAAAAGCTCAATACAACTCTTCTCATGGTAGATGAATCCAATACTATGGTGCCATGGCAGATCGTCGGTACATTGGAGAGCAGCAATACCCAAGACAAAGACAACGTCACACAGAGAGCACAGAACGACTCCGTTGAGAGAGCACAGATCGACTCTACAGCGAGAACACTGCACGACTCCACAAAGAGAGCGATGACAGACTCCACAGAGAGAGCGATGACAGACTCTACAGAGAGAGCGATGACAGACTCCACAGAGAGAGCGATGAAGGACTCCACAGATAGAGTGACGCAAGCCTCCAGAAAGAAAGTGACGCAAGCCTCCACAGACAGCTCGGTGACAGACTCAAAAATGGAAGCTCCTCCACAAAAGTCTTCGATACCGGGGCCCCACAAGGGTGCGTACTTAGCTCCCTTCTCTACTCCCTGTACACACACGACTGTGTGGCAAAATTTGATTCCAACTCCATCTCCATGTTTGCTGATGATACAACCATAGTGGGCCGGATCGCAAATAACGATGAGTCAGAATACAGGAAGGAGATAGAGAACCTAATGGAGTCATGTAGCGACAACAATCTCTCCCTCAATGCCAGCAAAACTAAAGAGCTGGTCATTGACTTCAGGAAGCAAAGTACTGTCCACACTCCTGTCAGCATCAGCAATGCCGAGGTGGAGATGGTTGGCTGTTTCAAATTCCGAGGGGTGCACATCTCCAAAAATCTGTCCTGGTCCACCCACGTCGACGCTATCACCACAAAAGCACAACAGCGCCTATGCTTCCACAGGAAACTAAGGAAATTCGGCATGTCCATGTTAACCCTTATCAACTTTTACAGATGCACCATAGAAAGCATCCTATCTGGCTGCATCACAGCCTGGTATGGCAACTGCTCGGCCCAGGACTGCAAGAAACTTCAGAGAGTCGTGAACACAGCCCAGTCCATCACACGAACCTGCCTCCCAATCATTGACTCCACCTACACCTCCCGCTGCCTGGGGAAAGCGGGCAGCATAATCAAAGATCCCTCCCACCCGGCTTACTCACTCTTCCAACTTCTTCCATTGGGCAGGAGATACAGAAGCCTGAGAACACGCATGAACAGACTCAAAAGCAGCTTCTTCCCCACTGTCACCAGACTCCTAAATGACCCTCTTATGGACTGACCTCATTAACACTATACCCTGTATGCTTCATCTGATGCCGGTGCTTATGTAGTTACATTGTATATCTTGTGTTGCCCTATTATGTATTTTCTTCTATTCCCTTTTCTTCCCATGTACTCAATGATCTGTTGAGCTGCTCGCAGAAAAATACTTTACACTGTACCTCGGTGCACGTGACAATAAACCAATCCAATCCGATGCAATACAAGCAAGCAAATACTCCATAGCAAACGCCCTGCATGTACAGGACAATGAAGATCTATCAAGCTTATTTGAGCCACTAGAAGAAGACACTGAATGTCTACCCACTGTATGTGAGACAAGTGATGAAGAAATCACAATTCCCATATAGGATGTGTAGGATAACAGCGAGACTGACATCTCAGCTCGTCAGCACAGAAGCACTCAATAATCAGAGGACGGCCACCCATGAGTCCAGAGAAACCATGTCAATTGAAATCTTGAAGATTTTGTCTGCAGAAGAGGAGCACCAGGAGTCCAGAAGGACCACATCAATAGCAATCTTGAAGATTTTGACTCTAGAAAAAGAGCACGTTTGGATACTGTTGGGGGAGATGACTCACCAGGGTAAGGCAGTAATAGCCAGGCTCATGGCAACGTGGCTGGCACTGCTGCATAGAAGGGCGGGAAAAAGACTGGCAGGGCTATAGTCATAGGGGATTCAATTGTAAGGGGAGTAGACAGGCGTTTCTGTGGTCAAAAATGAGACGCCCGAATGGTATGTTGCCTCCCGGGTGCTCGGGTCAGGGATGTCTCCGATCGGCTGCAGGACACACTGAAGGGGGAGGGTGAACAGCCAGTTGTCGTGGTGCATATAGGCACCAACGATATAGGTAAAAAAAAGGAATGAGGTCCTACAATCAGAATTTAGGGAGTTAGGAGATAAGTTAAAAAGTAGGACCTCAAAGGTAGTAATCTCAGGATTGCTACCAGTGCCACAAGACAGTCAAAGTAGAAATTCAAGAATAGTCATAATGAATATGTGGGTTGAGAGATGGTGCAGGAGGGAGAGGGTTCAGATTTTTGGGACATTGGAACTGGTTCTGGGGGCGGTGGGACCAATACAAACCGGATGGTCTACACATGGGCAGGACTGGAACCAATGTCCGAGGGGGTGCTTTTGCTAACACTGTTGGGGAGGTTTTAAACTAATGTGGCAGGGGGATGGGAACCAGATTAGGAAATTAGAGGTCAGTAAAGAAGCAGCAACTAACGCCAGTAAGGTACGAGATAATAAACTCAATGTGACTAAGGGGAAGAGTAGACAGGGAAGAGTTGATGAACGCAAAGGGACAGGTGGTCTGAGGTGCATTTGTTTTAATGCGAGAAGTGTAGCAGGTAAGGCAGATGAACTTAGGGCTTGGATCAGTACCTGGAAACATGATGTTATTGGTATTATTGAGCATTGGTTGAGGGAAGGGCAGGACTGGCAACTGAATATCCTAGGGTATAGATGCTTCAGGAGGGATAGAGAGGGAGGTAGAAGGGGGGAGGAGTTGCATTACTCGTCAGAGTTGATATCACAGCTGTGATTAAGGAGGGCACGATGGAGGTTTCGAGCACTGAGGCAATATGGGTGGAGCTAAGAAATAGGAAGGGTGTAGTAACATTGTTGGGACTTTACTACAGGCCTCCCAAAAGCGAGCATGAAGTAGAGGTACAAATATGCAGACAGATTATAGAAAAATGTTGGAGCAATAGGGTGGTTGTGATGGGAGATTTTAACTTCCCCAACATTGAATGGGATTCGTGTAGTGTTGGAGGTGTAGATGGAGCAGAGTTTGTAAGGAGCATCCAGGAGAGTTTTTTAGAGCAGTATGTAAATAATTCAACTCGGGAAGGGGCCATACTGGACCTGGTATTGGGGAATGATCCCAGCCAGGTGGTTGATGTTTCAGTCGGTGATTACTTTGGGAATAGCGATCACAATTCCGTAAGTTTTAGAATACTCATGGACAAGGACAAGAGTGGTCCTAAAGGAAGAGTGCTAAATTGGGGAAAGGCAGAGTATAACAAAATTCGGCAGGAGCTAGGGAATGTGGATTGGGAGCAGCTGTTTAAGGGTAAATCCACATTTGAAATGTGGGAGTCTTTTAAGGAAAGGCTGATTAGAGTGCAGGACAGACATGTCCCTGTGAAAATGAGAGATAGAAATGGCAAGATTAGGGAACCATGGATGACGGGTGAAATTGTGAGACTAGCTAAGATGAAAAAGGAAGCATTCATAAGATCAAGGCAACTCAAAACTGATGAAGCTTTGCAGGAATATCGGGAAAGTAGGACGAACCTCAAACGCGCGATAAAGAGGGCTAAAAGGGGTCATGAAATATCTTTGGCTAACAGGATTAAGGAAAATCCCAAAGCCTTTTATTCGTATGTAAGGAGCAAGAGGGTAACTAGAGGTAGGATTGGTCCACTCAAAGGCAAAAGAGGGAATTTATGCGTGGACTCAGAGGAAATGGGTGACATTCTTAATGAGTACTTTGCATTGGTATTCACAAAGGAGAGGGACATGACGGATGTTGAGGCTAGGGATGGATGTTTAAATACTCTAGGTCAAGTTGTCATACGGAAGGGGGAAATCTTGGGTATTCTAAAAGACATTAAGGTGGACAAGTCCCCAGGACCGGATGGGATCTATCCCAGGTTACTGATGGAAGCGAGGGTCGAAATAGCTGGGGCCTTAACAGATATCTTTGCAGCATCCTTGAGCACGGGTGAGGTCCCGGAGGACTGGAGAATTGCTAATGTTGTCCCTTTGTTTAAGAAGGGTAGCAGGGAAAATCCAAGGAATTATAGACCTGTGAGCTTGACCTCAGTGGTAGGCAAATTGTTGGAGAAGATACTGAGGGATAGGATCTATTCACACATGGAAGAAAATAGCATTATCAGTGATAGGCAGCATGGTTTTGTGCAGGGAAGGTCATGTCTTACAAACCTAATAGAATTCTTTGAGGAAGTGACAAAGTTAATTGATGAGGGAAAGGCTGTAGATGTCATATACATGGACTTCAGTAAGGCGTTTGATAAGGTTTCCCATGGCAGGTTGATGGAAAAAGTGAAGTCGTATGGGGTTCAGGGTGTACTTGCTAGATGGATAAAGAACTGGCTGGGTGACAGGAGACAGAGAGTAGTGGTGGAAGGGAGTGTCTCAAAATGGAGAAGGGTGACTAGTGGTGTTCCACAGGGATCCGTGCTCGGGCCACTGTTGTTTGTGATCTACATAAATGACCTGGAGGAAGGTATAGGTGGTCTGATTAGCAAGTTTGCAGATGATACTAAGATTGGTGGAGTTGCAGATAGCGAGGAGGACTGTCAGAGAATACAACAAAATATAGATAGATTGGAGAGTTGGGCAGAGAAATGGCAGATGGAATCCAGGCAAATGCGAGGTGATGCAATTTGGAAGATCAAATTCAAGAGCGGACTATATGGTTATTGGAAGGGTCCTGGGGAAAATTGATGTACAGAGACATCTGGGAGTTCAGGTCCATTGTACCCTGAAGGTGGCAACGCAGGTTGATGGAGTGGTCAAGAAGGCATACAGCATGCTTGCCTTCATCGGACGGGGTATTGAGTACAAGAGTCGGCAGGTCATATTACAGTTGTATAGGACTTTGGTTAGGCCACATTTGGAATACTGCATGCAGTTCTGGTCGCCACATTACCAGAAGGATGTGGGTGCTTTAGAGAGGGTGCAGAGGAGGTTCACCAGGATGTTGCCCGGTTTGGAGGGTGCTAGCTATGAAGAAAGGTTGAGTAGATTAGGATTGTTTCCATTGGAAAGACGGAGGTTGAGGGGGGACCTGATTGAGGTCTACAAAAGTATGAGAGGTATGGACAGGGTGGATAGCAGCAAGCTTTTTCCAAGAGTGGGGGTGTCAGTTACAAGGGGTCACGATTTCAAGGTGAGAGGGGGAAAGTTTAAGGGAGATGTGCGTGGAAAGTTTTTTATGCAGAGGGTGGTGGGTGCCTGGAACGCTTTACCAGCGGAGGTGGTAGAGGCGAGCACAATAGCATCATTTAAGAGGCACCTAGACAGGTATATGAACGGGCGGGAACAGAGGAAAGTAGACCTTTGGAAAATAGGAGACAGGTTTAGATAAAGGATCTGGATCGGCACAGCCTGGGAGGGCCGAAGGGCCTGTTCCTGTGCTGTAATTTTCTTTGTTCTTTGTTCTACTACGACCCACAACAAAATGAAATCGTGAAGCTTTTGACTCCAGAAAAGGAGCACAAAGAGATCACAGATGATTCAAATGCACCTGAAATGACTCCAAAAGAGGAGCACCAAAAAAATCAATGATATTTCAAGTGAACCAGAAATGACTCCAAAAGAGGAGCACCTCAAAATCACTGATGATTCAAGTGAACCAGAAATGGCTCTAGAAGAGGAATACCAAGTAAGCAAAGAAGAGGAATCGAATCCACCACAAATGACTGATGTCACCAACATTAATGCAACATCAGATAATTCTCACAATTCTCAAGAAGATACACTCAAAGTAGCAGATACCACAAAGGATACTAACACCAATTACTGTGACAATGACTCAAATCATCCACATGGTACACTCATTGAGCACAAGAACAACAAAAACCACAAAGTGCACAGCAGAAACAAGTACAGCAATAACAAAAACAACATGCAGCGCAACAAGAACGACAAAAGCAACAAGAAGCATCCCAGAAACAACAAGCATGACAAGAAAAAGAACAAGAATAAAAGCGAAAACAATGAAAACAGAATCAACAAGCGCAACAAAAATAACAACAAGAACAACTAGAACAAGAACACCAACGAAAACAATCAAGACAGAAACAACAGAAACAACAACAATGAAACAATGACCTGTACAAGATGGTACAACTCTGCATGTGAAGGACAATGCTTGAAGTTCAATATGATTCTTCTTTGAATTAGGCCTTCTGATCTTGGCTTTGTTACATCATCATGTGAATTTGCAGAAAATGCTTGAAATGCACTGAAAGTTCAAACAAAAGGTCAAGATAAAAGTCATTGACTTGATATGCGACGGCATTTTCCTGTCTTGTCAGCGGGGTGGAGATAGTTGGGGTTGGAGGAGCTTGGGTGGTGTGGGAAAATAGGAGGGAACTGCATGGTATGGCTCTTGAGAATTTTGCAGGATGGGCTGGGACCAGGATTAGCTGACTGATCCTCGAAGGCAAGTGGTCAATTATTTCAATTAAGGTCCAATTTGGGGCCATTTTGTGATAATACCAGTATTTTGACACCATTTCAGCAGCTTCCCGTCATGTGTAGAGGTCACCAGCTCATTCGAGAGAGCCTTCCAGTAGCAGGCTGGGGTGTCATCAGTGCTCAATGCCCTAATGATAAGGCCATGTGAATCAAAGGCCACAACATTGTCCTTCAATACTTCCACAAAAGGGTTTATCCTGCACCTCCGATAGTGCTATGAGCTTCATGTCTCTTCAAGTGTTGACTTTGCTGCGGGTAAACATAGACAACTTCATGTTGAGAAGTTCTAGCCCATCTCATCAGCACCCACCTCTTCTGATGAGATTGTTAGCTTGACATTGCTGTGGGTCCTCTGATTGCACGATTGGCTCCTTGGCCCACCTGCCATTATAAATTGGATAAGGTTTTCGAACAGGGCCAATGAAGATCTCGGCCGACATCCTGACACAGCCACTTCCAGCTTCTTGATCCAGAACTGAGTGTCATAATATACACCAGTATATCATGGTGCAGACACACACACTGATGGACATACAATAGGATCAATCAACATGCATAACACCGCAGCCAATCACCAGTTAGAGCACACTCACTATAAAGACAGAGGGCATCAGTTTTCCCGCTCATTCGGAATGCAGCCTTTCAGAAGTACAAGAGCTTATAGTTTACAGCACAGATTATCACCATCGCTGAGTGATTCGACTGGTTAGGACAGGCACAGGTCTTTAGTTAATCTAACATTGTGTTAACCCACAGTAAGAGTATGTTCAACAGTTTATAGTTTAATAAAATAGTGCTGTACTATTTTAAGTGTTGGTGGCCTGTATGTGTTTTACAGATCCAGAGCACCCAACACATCAATAAGGAAGTTGCAAGGATGATCGTAATCCATTCAGAATAATGCAACCCTTTAACTCAGTTTCTCTCTGACAGAAATGCTGCCAGACCTGCAGAATACTTGTAGTATTTTCTTATTTTATTCAAGGTTTGCAAGAATTTTACATGTTGTAAATTTACGCTTTGGTTCATATGGATTGGGGACTATAGATTGAGACTGCTGAGACCAAATCCGGGATATTTTGACCTCCCCGCGGCAGGTTTTCCAATGGCGGCCATTTTTGATACTCTCCGGCCACACCGCCACTGTAAAAAAATGAAAATGAACGGGTAGATCCCACCAGTGAAAAGAGCTGGAAAATCCCAATCAAAGACAAATATATGACAGCAATGCTAAACATAAAACAGTATAAGTGACATCATTTATAAGGATTTTGGCTTTAACTGGACGGGGTGTGAATTCACAAATAGATTTTATGGATAGAATGCTTGGTGAAGTATGAGTGAGATGGTACAAATTTGGAACAGAATTAAAAGAATGAGTAGGAAAGCGCTTGACACAGGAAATGGATAGAATGACAATTTCTCAGCCAAAATTCATTCTTCAAATAGAGTTCATAAATTATTTCAAAATAAAATGACACAATTGCTTTTAAAAAAAGAATCCAGGAGATGTACAGTTGGGTGTGATAAAAAAAACATTGGAACAGGCATGGAGCAACGTTGATTGCCATTGTGCTGCAATAATTCAGTGAATCTAAGGTCTGAATTTTATGATGTAAGCCAGCTGTTGCAATCCCAGTTAATTTTCTAACTGGACAGGAAGATCCCAGAATGAACTCTGGCTCAAAAACCATGGCTGGGATTCTCCAATCCCTCGGCCAAGTTCTGACACCGGCGTGAAAAGCGGCGCCAACCACTCCGGCGTCAATGGTCCCCGATATTGAGGAATGCTCCCCTTCCTAGGGGGCTAGGTCGGCGCCGGAGTGGTCCCTGCAGCTCCAGCCGGCGCGAGTTTGCGCATACACGCTAAGGCCGGCATGATTCCGTGCCTGGAATCAAAGCCGGCCCCCGGGCAACATGCCAGAGCCCTACGAACGCCTCAGCCACCTCCACTGGTCGATAATAATTGGGAGGGGGGGGGGTGGGGGGGGGGGGGGGGGGGGGGGGGATGGAGAGCGAAGATTCAGGGAAACCCCCAAAAGCACTGCAAATAGTGACCACCGGCGGGAGCTCCTCTCGATGCGGCCGACCCGCTCGCAAACGCCACCGGAAGACCTGTCATAACTGCTTTTACACGTACTCCAAGATCCAGCCGTCGATTTCTATCGTTACTTCAACACACGTTCCAGAGGCTCACAAACCTGAAAATCATTTCAGATATCTTTCTGGCATCTCAGCTGCCTTCTCAGCTCTGTCTGTCTTTACTGAACAATGCTCTGTTCCAGTACCTTTAACCTCAGATTTCTTGGAAACGTCTCTTAATTTCCCTATTTTCCTTAAGTAGCTGCTCTTCGGAACCCTGCACTTGATTTCTTAACCATTACTCCATGTATGACTTTTCTTCTCACAAAGCTGAAAGAGATGGTCCCTCTCCAGGGGCAGAATTCGCCAACCCACCGCAGGGTCGGAGAATTGCCCGGGGCCGGCGTAAATCCCGCCCGTGCCATGGCCAGAAATCTCCGCCACACGGGAATCGGCGGGGGCGGGAATCACGCCGCTCCGGTCGGCGGGCCACCCGCGCCAAAGTTCTGCCGCTGTCAGGCCGTTCCCGGCGGCGGATATCAGAGCACCTCTGGAGCCAGCGGGAGCCGGCGGCGCGAGAAGGCCCCGGGGTCCTGGGGGGGTCAGCGGCCGCGGACGCTCCGGCGCATGCGCGGACTCACGCCGGCCGCCTTTCGGCCAGCCGTTTGCGCTGGAGAATTCCGCACCTTTGGGGAGGTCCGCCACTCCGGTACACCAGGAACCTCCCCGCCCACCTCCCCCCCACCCCCGCCGAGTAGGGGACAATCCCGGCCCAGATTTCTAAACGACCTGCTTATCCTAGAGCTGTGATAGTTGCCTTCTCTCTCACTATCGATTTACAAGTGCAATCAAATTACCTAAACTAAAACTTTAAAGTTTATTTACCTCACCAGTTGCTAAGCAACACCCACATTTCTTTGCCTTTTATGTCTTAGCCCTCTCTAAGCCCAATAGAAACACAGTTGGAACTTAACTAACCACCGAACATACAAACCCCTTTTTCAAGCATGAAGCTGTTTTACCCTTACAGGCACAGAAACTTTCAAATAAAGACACTTCAACCATATTGATAATGTTTACCAAGTATAAATCCTTTAAAACTACCTTTGTTTTCCAAGCACAACTTCCAAGCACAAACAAAAGTAGATCCTGAGATTGCACTAGCAAACAACAGGGTTTGCTCAGCAAATTTACCGGAGGCTGCTTCCGAATTGGCCTTATGGATCACGGCAGGCTCCTATGTTGCCAGCCCAATCATATGGCAGCCATCATTGAAGCCTTAGCAGCACCACTGAGAGGGGTAGATTCTGCTCAATAATGTAGGAGACTCGTGGCCTACAGGATGCAATTATAGAAGACATTATCAGGAAAAATCACGGTAAAAAGTGTCAGAAGTGAAACCTTCCTTTCCTTGTCCATGGACCATGGACCCCTTTGTCCGTGGACCCCTTTTTGTTGCTTAAAATGTTTCTCATGTGCAGTAATTTGCTTTTGTGCTAAAATGGAGCTGATGGACAGACCAGCTAACTGAATGATGGATCAAGGGACAGAATGTATGACTTGCAATGTTCTTGTCTTTCCCATGGAGAAGATTAGCAGAACTCAAGGAAAAGTTAACAGGCCTCAATGGCTGTTGGAAAAGCTCAAAGAGGAAACAGCAAAGGCACTAATGACAGTTTTAAATTGTGCCATGGGATGGAGGGTGGTTAGCCTAATGGCTTTGTTTAAGAAGCTTGAGATGGATAAAACAGTAAGTATAGACCAGTGAGTACAACATCAGTAATGGGGAAGATCCAAGAATCCATAGTGGAAGGTGCAATTAAGCAAGTGTTTAGAAATGCATAGGTTAATCAAAGGCAGCCAATGTGGATTTGTTAAAGGCAAGTCATGCCTGACAAAGATAACAGAACTTTTTGAAAAAGAGACCAGTGAAAAACTAAAGGGATGCAGTGGACATAAGGTATATGGATTTTTAATCAACAACTTGATAAGCTTCACAAGAGGTTTGTTAAAAGAATTGAAGAGCATGATAAAAGAGAACGTACAGCTTGGTGGTTTAGAAGTGTACTCTGGCAGCACTTTTGAACACAAATTAACTCCCTCCCCAAACGGCTGTGGATGTTGGAGTCACTGACGGCAATATTAGCCAGCACAAGAGAGGTGAGGGTTCATTGTCCTTTCACCCAGAAGAACTGTCTCAAGTGAGTAGTTCACGTCAGACAAAATGATTCCTCCCTTTCCCTGGGTACATGTCCATTGACTCACAGGATCCCCATCTGATGAGCCTGGGCCGTCTGAAGTTGTTTCTCCACCTCCCGGCCACACAAGGGAATGCCCCGGAGGAGAGCTCTGGGGAGGCCACCATCGAGGCATCACAGCTGTCACGCCCATCTTCCACCAGTGCAGAGACACACTCCTCGGTGGGACATTCGTGGACAGGCCTCGGGGGCACAATCTGGTGAGCACCATACAGTAGTTGACGCACATCAGGCGGAGGCAGGAACATTCAAGGGAGGGAGCAGTTGGGTGTCTGCTGGATCCCAGGACTCAGCTGGATCCCAACCAGATGCCGTGCCTCTGGGCAATGTTATCCTGGAACTGATGCAGATGATAGGACAAAGCTGTGACATTCAGGAGGAAATGTCAGTGACATTGCAGCGAGTGCACCGCCGATTGGAAGACCCCTAAAGGATGCAGGCGCAGGAAATGATGCCGACAATTCGTGGTACCGAGGCCAACACTGTTGGGGTGGCGACCGCAGTGGAATGCCTTAAGCATGATGGCTGCACCTTGAGTGGCGGTGCCCAAGGCATGGCCCAGTCTGTGAGAACCACGGCTGAGTGCTTCAACATCATTACCCAGTCGATGAGGGACATTCCCAGACACAAGTGGACATTGCCAAGGCACTGCAGAGCATGACCCAGCATTGCTGATGACATTGATACCATGGTGCAGACAATGGGGACTCTCTGGGTATGGCGGCACCAGATGTCTCAGAGGCCTCTGGAGCTCACTCCAGCTGCCACTCCATCCATTGAGTCCCTCAGGGCCTTAAGGGCACCGTTAGGACGGAGGAAGTACCGGAAGCCAACCTGGGCCTGCAACAAGGAGAGGATGTGGGCTCCATTTCTTCCAAATAACCCCTCTGCTGACACTGCCACATCTGAAGGTCAGCGGTCAGAACAGGGTGGCACGGAAACATTAGTGACACCAGTATTTTGGAAAGGGCCCCACTGCTCCAGGCCCTCCATCACAGCCATAGGGCATGGAAAACGGTAGGCTACCTCGACCTCTGATGTGTATTCTGGGCTCATACCTAGATGGAGCAGAAGACCACAGAAAATCAAGAAGAGTGAGGAACACTGACTGGCCACTGATGAGGTCACTACCCATAGCAGGGGGGAATGGAAATCTGTCACAGTAAAATGTTCACTATTAAAACATGTGACTCCTCATAAGAGTGGAGCCTCTGTCATGTTATTTATCACAATGACTTTCCTGGACACCTGTCCCCTGTTACCTCCCACCTCCACGGGGACATTGGTGCCTTCTCTCAGCCTTCTCTCAGATTCCTATTCACCGAGCTTCTTGTATTGGCAAACCTTGCTCTGCATACCCACCCCTGGCCACATCAGGAGCCCCTAGGCCTCTGCCAGGAACATTAGGGAGGCTGTGCTCAGCTGCTCTCCGCTATCCACACACTTACACGTTGATCACTAAAACATTTTCATGGGTGAAGCCCTGCTCCTGAGTGTTTGGTTGTTGGCAGCTGCCTCGATGGTGCTGATTCTCCGAGAGTTCAAGCACATTGTTCAGGCACCAAAGTTAGCTGGGCATGCCGTGCACTAATCATCCTCTGATACATGGCTCGTGTGCCTTCAAGGAGGCACTTGAGAGCAGAGGAATGTGAGGTGCACTCATAACTAACAAGGCTAATTCCTTATTCTTCCAAGGCTAGAGGCTGCTCACAATCAAAGAGAATGAAAGTAAATTTCAGGACAGAGGCAGCAGCAGGGCTCTGTCCTGGTAGAGTTTGGTGGGACAGAAAGACTGCAACTGTGGGTTGCCTCTGTTATGGATCTCCACAAATCTGAAGATGACTGAAGTGTTCCAGGTCCAAGGTAACGCCTTGGCAGAGGCCTTTGTATCAGTGAGGCCTTCAAGCCATCCTTCCCCCACCCCTGAGGGGTGTCTCTCCCCGCCACCCCACTCTCCGAGCACTGAGGCAGCAGCTCCAGTGCCCTTGAGCTGCATGCCGTAAAATGGCCTGCTTCACGTTTTGTAAAATAATACTAAACACTGCCCGTGTGACTTCTGCTGAGGAGTTGGATAATTACCAGGAGGCTGCAGCATTCGACTTCAATCTCGCTAATGAGATTGAAATGAATTCAAATGAGGGTTATTGATATTCTCACTATTTCTGGGCGAGATCCAGAACTCACCATCGAGAGCAGGTCAGGTGAATGGCAAAATGGTTTGCACCCAGTGCGAATCTCAGTTTTGGCCTTTCCCGCTATTCACCCTCTCCCCCCCCCCCCGATCCACAGCGGGCACAACAGGCAGAGAGATCTGGGCATGCATGGCCACCGATCACTGAAAGTGGATAAAGTGGTCAAGAAATCATTCGGCATGCTGGCCTTCATCGGCCGGGGCATTGAATATAAAAATTGGCAAGTCATGTTGCAGCTGTACAGGACCTTAGTTAGGCCTCATTTGGAATATTGTGTACAATTCTGGTCGCCACACTACCAGAAGGATGTGGATGCTTTGGAGAGGGTACAGGAGCAGTTTACTAGGATGTTTCCTGGTATGGAGGGCATTAGCTGTGAGTAGAGGTGAGATAATCTTGGTCTGTTCTCACTGGAACGACAGAGGTAGAGAGGTGACCTGATAGAGGTCTACAAGATTATGAGTGGCATGGACAGAGTGGATAATCAGAGGCTCTTCCCTATGGTAGGAGAGTAAAGTGCAAAGGGATATAAGTTTAAAGTGCGTGGGGAAAAGTTTAGAACAGACATGTGAGGCAAGCTTTTTACACAGACGATGGTAAATATATGGAACACGCTGCCTGGGGAGGTGGTGGGAGCACGTACGATAGTGGCATTTAAGCGACATCTAGGCAAATATATGAATCGGATGGGAATGGAAGGATACGGACTCCATAAGTGCAGATGGTTTTAATTTAGTCAGGTACCATGGTGGGTGCAGTCTTGGAGGGCCGAAGGGCCTGTTCCTGTACTGTATTATTCTTTGTTCTTTGTAACACGGTCACTGAGTCGCATCCATGGTATAATTTCTTAGGGTGGGATTTTCTGGTCCTGTCCTCTTCTGCACTGGTAATTCCAGCCAGAAGTCAATGGACCTTATGTTGGTCCATCAACTTTCCCACCTTTCACACGATGATTCCCACAGTGGGTAGGACTGGGAATTGTCAGATTTAGTCTTTATACATTTGCTGGATTTCCCTTTCATTATTGTGGTCGCGCAGCCCCTTCAAGGGGGCAGGCTTGGTGACCCACATGACTGGCTCGGGGCAAATCGTGCAGAAGTGCGCAATCCCTGACCAATGGCAAGTAAACGCGGGGCTCAGTGAACAGTGACCCAGGCAGAGTAGACTCAGAAGTTGGGAGAGTCAAGACCTAACTGTTATATTTCTTTGTTGCCGGAAAGAGAAAAGCTATATAGGTTCCCACGCGTTGGATTCTTACAAAACATGATGAGAGGTTTATTGAGGGTGTTGCTCAAATAATCAAGATGGAGGGCATGGTGGGATATTGGACAGCACAGTGGTTAGCAGTGCTGCCTCACAGCTCCAGGGACCCGGGTTCAATTCTGACCTCGAATGACTGTCTGCGTGGAGTTTGTACCTTCTCCTCGTGTCTGCGTGAGTTTCCTCCAGGTACTCCGGTTTCCTCCCACAGTCTAAAGATGTGCAAAACTGGTGGATTCGCCATGCTAAATTGCCCCTTAGTGCCCAAATGGTTCGGTGGGGTTACTGAGATAAGGGGATAGGGTGGAGGTGCGGCCTTAAGGAGGGTGCTCTTTCCAAGGGCCGGTGCAGACTCGATGGGCCGACCGGTCTCCTTCTGCACTGTAAATTCGATGATTTTGTGTGATCTGCTCAAAGCTCATGCAAATATTCTGCTGTTATCAATATACATCATGTGATGCAGAACCAGCAAGTATGTATTCCCAAATAAATAACACTCCTCTCTCTTTGCTTGATTCGTGCAATTAAAACAATTAACATGTATCCAACAGATCCCCTCATATGTTATTTCTGAATATATATACAATGCAATAAGGCAGTCTCTGTGGTGAACATCTATGCTTTTTTGGTAGAAGTTTATGTCCTTGACCTCAGCTACTTGTAGCCTCAGAAGTGTCATCATTCCTTTCTGTAGATGGTCCTTCTTGAGTATTTATTTCAGTATCTGTCACTAAAGACATTAAAAAGTCATCAGAAATAGAATTTGAACTTGTCACTGTCTCTGGTCTCCACTCCAAAATACAGCTCTCCAGACCTTCTAAAGGTAGAATCTCTTGAGGAGTTCCTGCAAATTCACTTGGGGAAGCAGGTAATTGATCAGCATGACGCCGCCAAACTCTTTCATTGTCCATTTGTGCGGTGTATGATTTTGGACCTCTCTAGGCTTGAACCATAGCTGGTGCCCATTTCTCATTGGCGGTCTAACTTCAAACTAATACTATCTCTCACTGGTTGAATACTCGCTTTTTAAAGTTTTGCTCCCTCCCAGCAATTTGAGTTTGTTGTTGTCATTTGACAATCTCTGAAATGTCAGGTGGAGTTAGCAAATAAAACAGTGCTTGTAGTTTCCTCTTAAACAATGACATTGCCGGTGAACTCTGCGTGGTAGCATGTGCAGTGTTCCGATAATATATTAGAATTTTGAGTGCTCTTCCTCATAATGTTCTCTGGTCCCTCGATGCTTTGATAGAATGCTTTAATGATTGCACAAAACATTCAACCAGCTGGATGATGTGGAGCTGACTAGCCACCTTCTGGAGGCAGTGGAAGAACTGGAGGGCTTGGAGGAAGGTTACGGTATATACCATTCCTTTTCAGGTAGTCCCCTAGTCCCCAAACTCCTTTAAAGTAAACTGTGTACCATTATCACTGACAATCTGCTCCCGTGTTCCAAATCTTGCCAATATTTTGTCCAGTTTCTCAATGGTCGGCTCAGTCGTCATTGACTTCATTACCGTGACTTCTGGTTATTTCCAGTATGCGAACACAATTTTTATGAATATGTAACCCTCCAGTTGACCAGCATAATCGATGTGTATTCTCCTCCATGGCTGTGTTGACCATTCCCATGAATGTAATGGTTGCAATGGTGCAGTGCTCCTTAGTATTGAACAAGATTGACATTGTCCTACTTTCTCTTCAATTTGAGCATCTAATCCTGGCCACCAAAAATAACTTGTGTCAATTTCTTCATCCACACCACACCAAGATGTCCCTCATGCAGTCGGTTAAAGATTTTACTATGTAAGCGCAGAGGAATAATCTAATATGGATTGCCCATTATAGAACTCCATTTTGCACTGGCAACTCAAGTCTTCATCTGATATAGGGTTTGAGGTCTGGACTTTTACTACAAACATCTGAGATTGTTCCTTTTTGTAGCAAATCCATCACTTTCCCCATCGATGAATTGTTTCTTGTATATCTTTGAATTTGAGATTAAGTCACAGGTGCACCATACACAAGCAAAAAATACAAAATATTCTTGAAATTTTCTTTTGGCTCATGCAACCATGATAAAGCATCAGCATGTGCATGCTGATTGGAATTGTGATACTGGATATCATAAGTGTCTGCTGACAATATCAATGGTCATCTTTACAATCTACTAGCAACCAAAGAAGTTAAAAAGCCCAAAGACTAGGTTTATTTTAATTCAGTTTTACGAGATTTGGGCTTCACTGGCTAGGCCAGCATTTGTTGCCCATCCCTAATTGCCCTTCAGAAGATGGTGGTGAGATGCATTCTTCAACCGCTGCCTTCCATGTGGTATAGGTACACCCATTATGCTATTAGAGAGTGAGTTACAGGATTTTGACCCAGTGACAGTGAAGGAACACTGATGTATTTCCAAATCAGGATGCTCAATGATTTGGAGGGGAGCTTCCAGGTGGTGGTGTTCCCATGTATCTGCTGCCTTTGTCCTGTAGGATGATACTGGTCATGGGTTTGGGAGGTACTGCCTAAGGAACCTTGGTGAGTTCCTGCAGTGCATCCTGTAGATGGTACACACTGCTGCTTCTGTACGTCATTGGGGGAGGGCGTGAATGTTTGTGAAAGGGATGCAATTCAAGCGGGCTTGTTTCTCCTGGATGGTGTTGAGCACCTTTTTGAAAAAATCTTTTTATTGGCATTTTCAAAGTTATATACATTGCTGTTCATTTCATTTATTGTACAGTCACAAAGGTTCCTTCTTAGGTTTCTCTATTGACAGTCTGTCGCGTCTGGCTCAGCATATAATCCTCCCTATCCTTCCCCCCTTTTTCACTGCTGCTTCCCATTTTTCTTGCTGAGTTTTGCAACCTCACCTTGCTTCTCCCCCACCGGCTCCCCCCCCCAACTCCCCGGTCCTCCCTCGCTCCCTTCTTTCTATCTTGTCCTGGCTATTTCCCCCTGGCTACTGGCTCTTTGTTTATTTATGTGTTGGCGGTGTTGAGCTTCCCAAGTACTCTTGGATCAGCACACATCCAGGCAAGTGGGAAGTATTCCATCACACTCCTGACTTGTTCTTTGAAGGTGATGGACAGACTTTGGGGATTCATGAAGTGAGGTACCCGTAGCAGGATTCCTAGCCTCTGACCTGCTCTTGTAGCCACAGTATTTATATGGCTTGTTCAGTTCAGTTCCTGGTCAATGGTAACCCCCAGAATGTTGAAGGTGGGTAATTCAGTGACTGTAATGCCATTCAATGTCAAGGAGTGTTGGTTAGATTCTCTCTTACTGGAAATGATCATTGCTTGGCACTTGTATGGCGTGAATGTTACTTGCGACTTGTCAGCCCAAGCCTGGATATTGTCCAGGTCTTGCTGTTTTGCATATGAACTGTTTCAGTGTCTGAGAAGTTGTGAATGGTGCTGAACATTATGCAGTCATCAGCGAACATCCCGCCATCTGACCTTATGTTGGAAGGAAAGTCATTGATGAAGCAGCTGAAGATGGTTAGCCCTAGGACACTATGCTGAGGAACTCCTGCAGCGATGTCCAGAGACTGAGATGACTGATTTTCAACAACCACAGCCATTCATTGTGCTAATTATGACTCCAACTAATGTTGAGATTTCCCCATGATTCCCATTGACATCAGTTTTGCTTGGGCTCCTTGATGCTACACTCGAACAAACGCTGCCTTGATGTCAAGGGCTGTCACTCTCATGTCACCTCTGGAGTTCAGTTCTTTTATTCATGTTTGAACCAAGCTTGTAATGAGGTCAGAAGTTGAGTGACCCTGACAAAACTTAAAACTAAGCATCAGTGAGCAGGTTATTGCTCAGTAAGTGACGCTTGATAGCACTGTTGATGACTTCTTCCACCACTTTACTGATGATTGGACTGTATACTGATTGGACGGAAATTGGTCATGTTGGATTTGTCCTGCTTTTTGTGTACAGGACATACCTGGGCAATTTTTCATAATGCCGGGTAGCTGGCATGTATTATAGCTGTTCTGGAACAGCTTGGCTAGGGGTGTGGCAAGTTCAGGAGCACAAGTCTTCAGGACTATTGCTAGGAATTGTCAGGGCCCACAGCCTTTTCAGTATCCATTGACTTCAGCCATTACTTGATATTATGTGGGGTGAATTGAATTGGCTGAAGACTGGTATCTGTGATGTTGGGGAGCTCTGGAGGAGACCGAGATGGATCATCCACTCGGCACTTATGGCTGAAGATTATTGCGAATGCTTCAGCCTTGTCATTTGCACAGATGTCGTGGGCTCCTCCACCATTGAGGATGGGATTATTAGTGCAGCCTCATCCTTCAGTGAGTTGTTTAATTGTCCACCACGTTCCACGACTGGATGTGGCAGGACTGAAGAGCTTAGATCTGATTTGTTGGGTGTGGGCCAACTTAGCCCTGTCTATCACTTGTTGCATATGTTGTTTAGCATGCAAGTAGTCCTGTGTTGTAGCTTCACCAGTTTGACACCTCATTTTTTGGTATACCTGGTGCTGCTCCAGGCACGCCCACTTGCACTCTTCATTGAACCAATGTTGATCACCTGGCTTGGCAGTAATGGTGGAGTGTCAAGCCGTGAGGTTATGGAATGTGGTTGAATACTGTTCTGCTGCTGCTGATGGCCCACAGTGCTTCATGGATGTCCAGTCTCAAGTTGCTAGATCTGTTCTGAATCTATCGTATTTAGTCACAATGGTAATGCTACATAACACGATGAAGGTTATCCTCAATGTAAAGAGTATGTCGCTTTTCAGGGCCCGCAGAATCGGGGAACCGGCACCGGTCCCGATTCTGTGCGGGGAAATGGATTCTCCGCCCCGGCGCCAGCCGTGATTTCAGCGTTGGGGTAGGAACATGCCAGCCCCCTATCTTTATACACAAATAAACGGCTTTTCGTGCAAATTATACCATAATTATACCAGCCTTGGGAGTGCGACATAGTCTCTTGGTTTATTATCTCTTAACTGACAGATTTTGGCGTCCTTGGCGAGAATAACTTGTCAGCACAATAGGATTAATCTAAAAGTTGTTTACCAGTACTTTTTTACTTTACCCATCATTCTAAGATATAGCCAAAAACAGTATTAAAATATAGTCAAGCAATCCCAGCATGCTTTAGCAAGTGCTTTTTTTTTTTACATAATAGCAACTAATATTACCATATCTTCAAAGCGGTCCAAAGCAATTAATAATTCCTCTTATTGCTTTCCTTCTACAGTTACCGTGTTGGCTCTTTCCCATCTGTTCTGGTCCAACTTCTCCTTTGGGTCAGAAAGAGAGCATTTGGAGCCGCATACTTTATGCTGACTAGGGGTACGGGGGGCGGGGGGGGGGGGGGCATGGCTGGCAACAGGTGTGGACACTGCTGCTGGGAATAGTTGGGCTGTGCTGATGGATGCCAGGTTGTGCTAGGGCACAGGCGTGGGAATGTACTGGGGATGGTGGACTGGGGAAGGGGGTTGGCGAAGCCAACTGCTGTAAAGTCGAGAAAAGGCATGGCCGGGGTGGGTCGGCTAGGGGTGGCAGGCGGGACTGGTGCCAGGGTGCCAATGCCAACTCACTCATGCAGCCCCGTGGAGGTCGTTTCACTTCTTGCGGCACTGGTTGGCGGTTCTCCTGGTGACATTCCCCATGTTGACGGATGCTGTCACTGCCTCCCAGGTGGCACTGGCTGTCCTGTGGCCAACCCTCCGACCCCCTCGGGGGGGGGGGGGTATCCTGTCTGAACTCCACCGCATCCAACAGTCTGGCAAGGTCAGCATCTCTGAACAGTGGAATGTATCTGGGTGTTGGCATGGCTGCGTGTTGTCTGGGGTTTGTGCTGTGGGATCGATTTAAGTGCTGCTCCCCCTCCTTATCAGGGAGCTACTGTGCGCGGTCCAGGCAAATAAGCTGGCGGGACAACCATTTCCGACATTAAGCCTGTGGGACATCATTACTGGCCCTAATTGGCGTTAGTTACCGATGGATGTCTCGCCAGGTCGAGTGTTGGTAAGCAGCCAGCAATCTCTGCTCGCTATTGCAGTTAAAACCTTCTTCGTTAGATCGCACCCTGTGACTCTATAACTGCCTTCAGACTGAATTCAATTTTGCTCATTGACGGGAGGGGTTTTTATTTTTTTCCTTACATTTGTTCTAGTTTCTTTGTGGAAATGTTTTAAATTATGGTTTTAGAATCTATGATAATCCATGTGACAGTGGACTTGCTACAATACGACTTTCTGAACTATCTACTCAGTATTCGTCAACCCGGCAGTTCTTTTTATTGATGTATGTATTTAATCAAACTTTGCTTTCCATTTTATATGTAATAAATAGATATTTAAGGTCGCCTGAATGAGCCCGACTAGTATTCTCAACTTAACTCTTCTTGTGAAGCCCCCTACTAACTTGGCAATGTATTTAGATCGTTCACACCAATAAAAGGTGCTGTTGAATTGACGAGACGCAAGATTTCTGCTGAACTACATCCAGTAATACATTAATGGGGAAATAGAGAGCTTTTTCACACTGAGAAAATCCGATAAGTGGAATGATATTTTGGTGGTTTAATTAGTTTTATATATATACTTCCCCTGGGGAAATGTGTGAAACCAGCCTTCCATCAATGTTTATCTCATATCCCATGGATCAATCAGCTGAAAGGTGACTGTAATTCAAGATTTTCAATTTTTTTGACAAATGCTTTCATCAATGCACTATTGAACATTTCTCCCTCTCTCATCTTAAATAAGCAGGCTGAGAATTTTTAGCCTCTCTGCATGTTCGCTGTCATATAAGCAAGAATCTCACTGAATCTGTTACTTTAATTCTTTTCACAAATGTCAAGAGACCCTGATTTATTTTCTCATACCATCTGCAGACAGCACTAACTCCTGAATTATCTAAGAAACCTTCCCAGTTTTTAAAATCTTACTCCTGTCCTGGTCAATAGGCCTTGTCCCTCCAACGTTGTTTTTCAACATTTTTTTCTTTAGCACTAACTTTCTATTTTCAATTTTGTCATGAGCTTTATGTAGAGGGTTAACTGGCTCAGTAATTGGAATAGCTGATGTACATCAAACATCTTATTACATGCACTGGGCACATTACCTGATGTACACGAGGCAAACTTTTGCAGTACCTCCATTATTCAATATGACTATCCTAATGTTGGGGATAAGATAACCTTGCTGTAGAATTTAATGTCTTTTTGTGCCAAAGATTTAAAAAATTGATAAGAAATGAAATATTTCCCTTTATTTGTGATAAATCCTTGTTTGTGTCACTGCAATTGGCCTGACATCTTTACAAAGGACAGTCCCCAGTAAATTCGATTTTGAATGTTCTGCAATTGTTCATTTATTTCTGAAATGAAATGTGTACAAAGATACCAAGATTTTTTAGCAACACTAGATGCTTCGGGATAATCTTCAGCCTGGAACATGATTGTGCTGTTATGTTTTATTAAAAAACAGTGTTTTAACTTGGCCTATCACTTTAAGGTTTACTGTTCCTATATTCAAAGAAACATAGAATTCCTGCAATGCAGAGGAAGGTCATACGGCCCATTGAATCTGCACCGACCCTCTGAATGGGCACCCTACCAAGGCCTACTCTCCCACCCTATCCTTGCAGCCCCACCTAACCTGACCACCTTTGGACATGAAGGGGCAATTTAGCATGGCCAATCCACCCAACCTGTACATCTTTGGACTCCTTAGAATTCTATTGATTCCTTCGGAGAAAGGGAGACGAAGGGATGTATAAGTGAGATGAAGTGGAAATGATATGTTAATTGAGGAGGTATAAAATGGCAGCTCCTCATAACTCCTGGGAAAGTGCCAGGTAACTTTGGATTATTATGGTCCGGTGCTGTATGCATGGAGGTCTTTTGGCACAGTGGGTAGCATTCCTGCCTCTGAGCCAGAAGCTCTGGGTTTGGGTCCAACACAAGGACTTGATGGCCAAGGAAGGTGTATTCATAACATGGCCAAACAGGTTGAATGTCAACCTGAAACTCCTTCCAGCGGCTGGCGGGAAGTGTGGAAAGACCCCTGGTCAGCCGTGCTTGATGCAGAGTGGTGCCCAAGCTATAAACCTCTACAATCTGTCCCAGCAATAGCTTGCTATGGAAACAGACAACAGTCTGCCTTAGTGCTCCACTAGTTGTGGGAAGAGAATTGGGAATGTTAAGTGAGTGGATGCTTAGCTTCAAATGGAGTTTAGAATATTCTGTCTCTGCCATTTTGCTTTTGATTGGACTGTTCGCTATGAACAACAATGAAACCAAGAAGGTGCAAAGGGACTTTTGCTGGAGCACAAGAATTAAAAACAGGCACCAAAAGAAAATGAAGTTACAAAGAAAAGAACCAAATTGACTGGTTTCATAGCACTCAGTACTAATCGGCTCCACGTGCTCTCTGAATTATGGAAGACATGACAAAGGTGGATGAGCTGCCATGAAATGAACAAGAACTACTGCATCCTGGCAAGTTGAATCAATCACTTTAATCAGTTGGAAAGATTGTGTCAAAAGTAACACCTGGGGTCATTTCTCTTCAAGTACGGGGCAGCACGGTGGCACATTGCTGCCTACGGCGATGAGGACCCGGGTTCGAATCCCGGCCCTGGGTCATTGTCCGTGTGGAGTTTGCACATTCTCCCTGTGTCTGTATGGGTTTCGCCCTCACAACCCAAAGATGTGCAGGTTAGGTGGATTGGCCATGCTAAATTGCCCCTTAATTGGAGAAGATAATTGGGTACTCTAAATTTAAAAAAAATAATTCTCTTCAAGTACACATTAGAATCAAACTTGGCCTTCTATGCCAATCATTAAAAATAGTTCAAAGGTGTTTTTCAGGATATTTTACATTGCTAAGATGTTAGTTCTGTTCTCTGTTGGATACTGTGGTACAAATGTTTGAAAACTGGAGTTTGAAACTTGGGAGAATTCTTCATATTTCTGATGATAATACCTTCAAGAAGAGATTGGTTACATTTTCTGACCATTCAATATAGTTAGGAAAAGCTAACACAAATTGAAGCTGCCAATGCAACCTGGAATATTTCCAATGATAATGGGCGCAATTTAACGTAAAAGTTTCTAATAGTCAGTTTGGGCACATTTGGTGGAGTGGTTCCAGTTGGCGAGATCGCAGTCCGTTTTTAACAGCTTAGTGCCAAAAACGAGCCAGCACAACATTCTCGCCATTACTGGCTACCTCGCTTTCTGATATGCCAAACTCACGCCTCAGCATCTCATCGCTAATGAGAGAGGGCTGCTTTTAAACGCTCCCTCGCTCCTCACTCCCTGTCAACACGCAGGCATTCATCGCCATGCATCCAAGGTGTGACATCTTGTTCCCTCAAGGGGTTCGGAGAACCAGGAACAAGGTCACCAATACTGCCTGGGGGCAGTGGCAGCAGCTGTCAGAGCGGGCAGCATGACCAAGAGGACAGCCATACAATGTCAGAAGAAGACCAAAAACAAAGGAACAGAGGAATTTGGAGCAGAAATAGGCAATTCAGCCCTTCAAGCCTGCTCTGCCATTCAATCCAATCATGGCTGATCACTTCCAGGTCTCATATCAATGCCCTACCTGTTCCCCATATTCTTTTAACCTTTTTATGACCGCCACCAAACTGCAATATAAGTTACCCCCTCTCTCTTGGCATCAATTCCGCCTGCCATCTCACAAATTCCCAAAACTGCTCTCCCCACAAAAAGCTAGCTGACACTTGGCCAAAGGTTACCAAAAGCTTGACCATAAAGTGGATGTTCGAGAGAAATCACAAAGGCGGTGAGGGATAATATGATAATAATCGCTTGTTGTCACAAGTAGGCTTCAATGAAGTTACTGTGAAAAGCCCCTCGCCGCCACATTCTGGTGCCTGTTTGGGGAGGCCGGTACGGGAATTGAACCCGCTGCCTTGTTCTGCATTACAAGCCAGCTATTTAGTCCACTGTGCTAAACCAGAAGATGGAGTGGTGGAGAGTTTGTCAGCTGGAATTCCAGAGCTTAGGTCTAGAAAGGCTGAAAGCACAGCCACCATTGGTGGGTGAAGAAAGTGGGGCATGAACAAGTGGGGGAAGATGGGGGAAGTAGAGTTAAAGACAGAAAAGGAAAGCATATATTGTGGTTGAAGTGTGATCTCACCAGCAGCCAATTAGCAGAAAAAGGATGAAAAAAAAGTGTGTTTATAGAGTGTGTTTCACATCTATAAGGCTTCCTAAATTGCCTCACAGCTAATAAATTAATTTTGAATTGATGTCAGCGTCATTATGAAAGCAATCATGACAGACAATTTGCACACAGGTTTCCAAGCCATGAGAAGAATGACCAGTTAATCAGTGGCTGAGGGGAACATGTTTTCCAGGTCAGCTGGATCACCTCCTGTCTCTCTTTGAATAGTGCCATTGGATTTGTTTCTTACAATCCGCTGGTCAGGCAGATAGGACCTCTGTTTAAAACAGATCACATTGCAAGTGAACTACATGTTGGAAGGTGACACAGCCTATTGGTATCATTACTTGACTAGAAGAACCATGAGCAAGATATTGGAGAAATATGATGAGTCATGAAAGCTTCCAAACTAAGTGATCACCAGGACAACTGTACTCTGAAACACATAGCAGTTTATTCTGTCCAGCCAACAGAATGAGAAGAGTCTTCTTCCATTTCCCACCGGTGACTATTATGGTAAACATTAAGAGGGAAATTAGTGAGTGAAGGTCCCATCTCGTACTGCGTTTAGAGATAGATACAGCATTCTTTGAATCATTGAGACTTTGTAGGTTTTTCATCCTGAAGTTCCTGTCCAACATTCTTTTAACTCATTCAGCTTTAGTCAGTTAGACCATAAGACGTAGGATCAGTCATCGGCCATTCGGCCCATTAAGTCTACTGCACCATTCAATGAGGTCATGACTGATCTGATATAACAATCCGTAAATCCACTCCCCTCCCCCTGGCCCTATCTCCTTGATTCCCTGACTGATCTAGAAAAAAATTGTGGAACAAATGAGTCAATGGGTTTTGAAATTCTCCACCATGAAATCGATGAGTGTTTGTTGCATATGTAGGAAGACAATGTCGTGATCAAGTTAGAGATGGCAAGCTAATCTTTTCATCTCTGTGTGGTTTGTGCGTACAGTAAAAAGATATCATGTGATCAATTGCATGTTTGTTAAACATTGCTGCCAATGTGTAATTAAATACATACAAAGTCTGACCAGAGTGTAATACCATACATTTTGGTTGTTATTTGGCTTATAACCATAGAACCATAGAATTTGTACAGTTCAGAAAGAGGCCATTCAGTTCATTGAGTCTGCACCGATCCTCTGAAAGAGCTCTCTACCTCGGCCCACTCCCCCACCCAATCCTCATAACTCCGCTTACATCTTTGTGACACGAAGGGACAATTTTATCATGGCCAATCCATCTAACCTGCACATCTTTGGACTGTGGGAGGAAACCGGAGCGCCCGGAGGAAATCCACACAGACATGGGGAGAACTTGCAAACTCCAAACATACAGTCAACCAAGGAATTGAACCCGGGTCCCTGACATTGTGAGGCAGCAGTGCTAACCACTGTGCCACCGTGCTGGAAGTCAAGGTGGCATAACATTGAGATTGTCATTCACAACTCACAAGGTTCCAGGTTCAAATCTGACTCAAGCGTTTGACATAAAATTTGAGGCAATGCTTCACTGATGGAGGTGCCATCTTTCAGACGAGACTTTTCACAGGAGATGAGAAACCACGTTGTGGATTCATCTGCTTGCTCAGGTGGCTGTTAAAGATCCTATGGCACTATTTCAAAGAAGAGAAGGTTAAGCATTCCAAGTGTCCTGGAAAGAGATGATCTGGTGAGTTTCACATTGTCATTTGATGTGCGCAAATTGGATCAGATCCAATTAAACATCATCGACTGGAACATTGGGCAGAACTTGGCGGGTGGTTTTGGCAGGGTCCACCTCGCTGGCTGGAACTCCCAGCCGATTCTGCGTTAGGAAGCTCGCTAATTATGCACAGGTGAATATTATGCTGAAGCACCTGGCATGTTGGATGTAATTCACGTTGATGCAACAGTCAAGAAAGCCCAACAACATTTCTACTTCCTACGGAAGCTAAAGAAATTTGGCGTGTCTGCATCGATTCTCACAAACCTCTACAGATGTGCGATAGAGAGCAGCCTATCCCGCTGCATCACAGCTTGGTATGGCAACTGCTCAGTCCAAGATTGCAAGAAACTGCAGTGTGGTGAACTTAGCCCAATGTATCACACAAGCTTGTGATCCCCACACTGATTTTGCCTACACCTTCCACTGTCACAGGAAGGCAGACAGCATTATCAGAGACTCCTCCCACCCAGGCATTGCCTTCTTCCAGACCCTTCCATCAGGCAGAAGGTACAGAAGTCTGAAGACTCGCACATCCAGCCAAAGGAACAGCTTCTTCCCAAAGCTACAAGACTTCTCAACGACTCCACCTCGGACTGATCTGTTCCCAGTAAGAACACTATTCACGACGCCCTATGCTGCTCTTGCTCATGTATTTGCTTTGTTTGGTCCCTTGTTCTGCACTGTAGCCAATCACTGTTTGTCGATGTACCACTTGTCAATGTTCTCTGTTGATTATTCTTTTTGTCTATTATGTACGTAACTGTGTATGTTCCCTCATCGGCAGAAAAATACTTTTCACTGTACTTCGGTACACGTGACAATAAATCAAATCAAATCATATCAAATAAAACCAACTGCCATCAGCTGGTGGTTAAATGTCTGGATGCCATATTTAAATACCAGTCCAACAAACACATCCCTTATTTTCTTTTGCCCACCTGTCCTCAGGAGACTTTCATAGAGTCTGGTAAACAGAAGAACAAGGCTGGCAGTCTCAAGGAGAAGGCAGCACCCATGGGGTGTTAGGTCTTCATGACAAATTTGACAAATGTGATGTACCAGATCTCAGGTCAAGTGCAGATGTGCCCAACATCACCTCTTACTTGTTTATAAATAAGAGGCTCTTCTATAATAAATCCCCGGTCTGGAGAGTTTGCCTTGGCACACACATTATGAAGGTACAGCTTCCTCCTGTTGTTCGCCAGTATTACCCAACAATTCCCGATCCCATATTGTTGTGCTGGACAATCCTACCTTCCTGCCCTGAGCCCATAACCTGTGAAGTGCCCATGCCCGACATCTCCACCCACTGTATCTGGAGGCTGTGTGCACGGTCACCTACTGAGGTGAACCCGCCCAGGAAATCTTCACATACCTCCCGCCCCCTTTATTAAGTCTCTCAATCTACAGGCTGCAGATGTCTCCAGTTGTCATCACAATTCCACCTGCAGTCCAGTACTGAGACAGCCAAGCCCAGGGAAAGTGACTGTGAGACAGGCCTATGCAGCAAACTGTGCTTTTTTCTCCTGGAGCACTTGCCCCAACCTACAGCTGGAGAATTCTGTGCTCTCAATGATTGCTCCTGCTGCTGGCACTGTATATCTCTGGACTGTCTCTTATCTCTAACTTCTGACTGTGAGTTCCATACAGCCTCTTGTCTGCGTGTAATCTGTAACTTCTTTCCAAGTTGCCACAGGACCATTTGTACTCTGCGATTCCTGAGTGAAAACCCCAGACCTGGGCTTTCACAGAATTGCCATACAGTGTCCTTTTCCAAAACAGTCCCCCAACCACCTTTCAAGTCTCTGTGCAACCCATTTATCATGTGCCACACTGACAAACCTACTCCCCATTCCAGAGTCTGCGTGCATTCTCTTGCACTGAAAATTGTGATATTGATTCCAGTTCCTCGTTTGCCAATGCCTCATGCACCCTTATCGGACTCCAGCTTCTCAGCCCTCGGTCTACTCTTTGCCTTCTATTGATCCTCATACTCCTCCACGTCCTTTCCCCTCTGCCTTTCCTTTGCCCTCTCACAGCCCTTGCACAACCGTCCCTTCCCATTGCCCCTTTTGTGTTTGTCCTTCCTTCCCCTCACAGCCCTTGCATGACATTCCCTCCCCATTGTCCCCCTGGTGTTCATCATCACACCCTCCTCTCGCACTTCACCCCAGTTCACAATGCCCATTTGTGAAAGTAGCATTCTGCCTGAGCACCGCAGCACAGTGGTGTCATTATGGACAACACCATCAACCACCGGGATAGAAGATCCTGCTGTCACCAAACCCGAATGTCTGAAAGTGAAGGCTTGCATGATTACCACAGAACAGTGGTGCCCTTCGAGCTTGCTCCGCCCTTCATCACGATCATGGCTGATCATCCAACTCAATACCTCATCCTGCTTTCTCCCCATAGCCTTTGATCCCATTCTCCCCAAGTGCTATATCCAGCCGCTCTTGAATATACTCAAAGTTTTAGCATCAACTACTTCTTGTGGTAATAAATTCCACAGGCTCACCACTCTTTGTGTGAAGAAATGTCTCCTTATCTCTGTCCAAAATGGTTTACCCTGAATCCTCAGACTATGACCCCTGGTTCTGGACACACCCATCATTAGTAACATTTTCCCTGCTTCTACCTTGTCTAGTCCTGTCAGAACTTTATAAGTCTCTATGAGATCCTCCTCATTCTTCTGAACTCCTGCAAGAACCATCCCAACCTAGTCAATCTCTCCTCATATGACAGTCCCGCCATCCCTGGCATCAGTCTGGTAAACCTTCGCAGTACTCCCTCGAGAGCAAGAACATCCTTCCTCAGAAAAGGAGACCAAAACTGCACACAATACCCCGGATGTGGCCTCACCAAGGCCCTGTACAATTGCAAGAACATCCCTGCTTCTATAATCAAAACCTCTCGCAATAAAGGCCAACAGACCATTAGCCTTCCTGACCGCCTGCTGCACCTGCATGCTTAACTTCATGATACCATTCTTGGCCAAAACCCTCAGTACAGTACTTACTTGTGCCATATTGCTCTATACCCACCTTATCCATGTATTTGTCGAAATGTTTTTTGAATGCCGTTAATGAATCTGCTTCCACAACCTCCTGTGGCAGCATGTTCCAGGTACTCACTACACTCTGTGAAAAAATTCTGCCTTTCACATCTCCTCTAAACGTTGCCCCATGGACCTTAACCCTATGCCGCCTCATGACTGACCCCTCCACCCTAGGAAAGAGTGCCTGCCCATCCGTTCTATTCATGCCCCTCATAATCTTCTAGACCTCTATCAGGTCATCCCTCAACTTCCGTTGTTCTAACGAAAACAATCCAAGTCTATTCAGCCTCTCCACATAGCTAACCACCTCCAGACCAGGCAACATCCTGGCAAACCTCCTCTGCATGCTCTCCAAAGCCTCAACATCCTTCTGGCAGTGTGGAGACCAGAATTGTGCACATTATTCCAAGTGCGGCCATACCAAGGTTCTGTACAACTGTAGCATGACTTGCCAGTTTTTATATTAGATTGCCTTCAATGAAGGCAAGCATTCTGCATGCTTTCTTGACTATGTTTCCATTTTCAAAGATCTGTGGCCCTGCACGCCCAGATCTCTCTGATTTTCTATATTCCTAAGAGTGTTGCCATTTACAGTATATTTCCCCTCTATGTTAGACCTACCAAAATGCATTTGCTCACATTTGTCTGGACTAAACTCCATTTGCCATTTTTCTGCCCAAGTCTCCAACCTATCCCTGTTCGGCTGTAACCTCTGACAATCCTCAACATTATCTGTCACTCCACCAACCTTGGTGCCATCTGCAAACTTACTAATCAGACCAGCTACATTTTCCTCCAAATTGTTTATGTATACCACAAACAACAGAGGCCCCAGCACAGATGCATGTGGAACATCACTAGCCACAACCTTTCAGTCAGAAAAATACCCTTCTACTGCTACTCTTTGACTTCTGTGACGGAGCCAGTTCTGTATCCATCTTACCACCTCACTTCTGATTCCATGTGACTTCACCTTTTGTACCAGTCTGCCATGAGGCACCTTGTCAAAGGCTTTACAGAAGTCCATGCAAATAACATCCACTGCTCTGCCCTCATCAATCATCTCTGGCAGCTCCTCAAAAAAACTCGATCAAGTTAGTGAGGCACGACTTTCCCCCTTCACAAAACCATGCTGTCTATCGCTAATGAATCCATTTGTTTCCAAATGGATATAAATCCTGTCCCTGGAAATGCTCTCCAATACTTTTTCTACTATCGACGTGAGGCTCACCGCCCTATAGTTTCCTGGATTATCCCTGCTACCTTTATTAAACAGCGGTATCATATTAGCTATTCCCCAGTCCTCTGGGATCATACCTGTAGCCAATTAGAATACAGAAATGTCAGTCAAGGCCCCAGCAATTTCCTCCCTTCCTTCCCCCTGTATCCTGGGGTAAATCCCATCTGGCCCAGGAAACTTATCTACCTTAATATCTTTTAAAAGACCCTATACCTCCTCCTTTCAGATGTCAACATAACCCAGACTGTCCACACACCCTACCCAAGAATCATCTTCCACAACGTCCTTTACTTTGGTGAACACTGATGCAAAGTATTCATTCAGTACCTCTCCCATTTCCTCTGGCTCAACAAATAGATTGCCTCTACTGTCCAAGAGTGGTCCAACCCTTTCCCTGGCCACGCTCTTGTTTTTACATATGAATAAAAGGCTTTGGAATTCACCGTAATCTGGCTTGCCAAGGATTTTTCATGAACCCCTCCTCGCCCTCCTAATTTCCCGCTTAAGGACCTTCCTATTTTCTTTATACTCCTCAATGGATTTGACTGTGCCCACCCTTCTAGACCGTAGAAAAGCCTCCTTTTTCTTTTTGACGAGGTTCACAATATCCCTCATTATCCAAGGCTCTCTAAACTTCCCATACTTATCCTTTGTTCTCTCAGAAATGTGAATTTCCAGAATCTTAATCAACTGCCGCTTGAAAGATTCCTACATGTCTGATGTTGATTTTCCCTCCAACAGCCACACTCAATCCAAATTATTCAAGTCCTGTCTAATGTTGTCGTAATTTGCCTTTCCCCAGTTTCGCACCTTAACGCGAGAGTAACCCTCTTCCCTATCCAAAAGTACCTTAAAACTTACGGAATTGTGGTCACCACTCCCAAAATGTTTTTCCATTGAAACCTCAACCACCTGTCCAGGCTCATTTCCCAATACCAAGTTCAAGTTGCCCCTTCCCTAGTTGGACTATCTACATATTGCATCAAGAAACCTTTCTGGATACATTTAAGGAGCTCGGTCCTTAAAGGAATAATAATCACAAGGGGTCAATAACCAGAGGAGATAGATTTAAGGTAAGGGGCAGGATATTTAGAGGGGATTTGAGGAAAAACCTTTTCACCCAGAGGATGGTGGGAACCTGGAGTTCACTGACTGAAAGGATAGTAGAGGCAGAAACCCTCACAATATTTACGAAGGGTTTAGCTGAGCACTTCTCATTGCGTACAAAGCTACTGACCAAGTGCTGGAAAATTAGATTTGAATAGATAGGTGCTTGATGGACGAAGCAGAGAAGATGGGCCAAAGAGCCTCTTTCTGTGCTGTAAACTTCTATGATTCTATAATCCTGTCTCCGATCTATGTATTCCATGCATACTCGCACTTATCTACAATACATTAAAAAAGACACAACTCAGACTTGAAGCCAGGAAGGCTCCATATTCATTGATCCCTTGCAATGATTCAGAATGATTGTATGATCCACCCAAGCACTTTAGTAACTGCATCACTATAAATGGTGTCTAAACATGTCCCAAACCCTTAAGACATTGATGAATGACTTTACCATTTTATAAGCTTCTCATCTTTTTATGTAGCATCCTTCTTCAACAGAACAGAAAACTGATTTAACACACCTTGTGCTGATCCCACAAAGAGTCCATGACATTGAAATGCATGGGCAGTGTGAACCCACATTCCCATGGTGGTGTTGTCTTGCATCTGCTGTCCTTATGGCAGAGAGGGTGGGTTTGGGAGTGGCTGCCAAAGGAACCTGAATGAGCTGTTGGTGTGTACCTTGCTGCCCATAGTGTGCCAATGGTACAGGAGTGAATGTTGAGGGTGATGGATGAGGTGCTCATCAAGGGATGGTGTTGAGCCTCTTGAGCGTTGTCGGTGCTGTGCTCATCTGGGGATGCCAGGAGTCCAATACATCTGCAATGTATGGATTAGCTCTCATAGCACAAGAAGCAATCTGTGTAGCTGGAAAGGAACCTGCTTTTACAGGACAAGGCTCATGATTCTCTGATCGAATGCGGGTGCTGCATGACAGAATTTATTTACGTCTGAGATAGACATATTTTTGGTCTGTCAGGAAATTAAGAGATATTGGGGAAGGCGCAGGAAAGCTGGAGTTGGAGTCAGCCAAGATCATACTGAGTGGCGGAGCAAATTCGATGGGCTGTGTGATCTAGTCCTGCTTCCATTTCTTATGTTCTTTGAACGGTCAAAGCAGCTAAGTAGCTGCTGACTTTATGCAAACCAGAATCCATGTAAGGAGAACAACCATAAGCCAGATCAATTTGTGGACAAAGTTAACAGACCTTCATCCAATAATCCTCAGATTGAAACACTACAAATATATTTTTGCACCAGGAAGTACTTTGAGGGACTTATACAAAGAAGCAGAAATCATAAAGGTGAGGACAGAGTGACCTTGGCACTAAATACTTTGGACCTTCAGTTTTTGTATAACATCTGCACTGTCCAAGCATGATTCATTAAATAAAAGCAAATTACTGCGGATGCTGGAATCTGAAATAAAAGGGAAAATGCTGGAGAATCTCAGCAGGTCTGGCAGCATCTGTAGGGAGAGAAAAGAGCTAACGTTTTGACTCCGATGACTCTTTGCCAAAGCTTTGACAAATAGTCATCAGACTCGAAACATTCGGGGCAGCACGGTAGCATGGTGGTTAGCATAAATGCTTCACAGCTCCAGGGTCCCAGGTTCGATTCACGGCTGGGTCACTGTCTGTGCGGAGTCTGCACGTCCTCCCCGTGTGTGCGTGGGTTTCCTCCGGGTGCTCCGGTTTCCTCCCACAAATCAAAGATGTGCGGGTTAGGTGGATTGGCCATGCTAAATTGCCCGTAGTGTCCTAAAAAGTAAGGTTAAGGGGGGGAGTTGTTGGGTTACGGGTATAGGGTGGACACGTGGGTTTGAGTAGGGTGATTATGGCTCGGCACAACATCGAGGGCCGAAGGGCCTGTTCTGTGCTGTACTGTTCTATGTTCTATTAGCTCTTTTCTCTCCCTACAGATGCTGCCAGACCTGCTGCGATTTTCCAACATTTTCTGATTCATTAAATACTGGTTTTGTGTGGAACAAAATGGCAGGGATTCTCCGAGCCAGTGCCGGGTCGGAGAATCGCAGGTCACGCCGGAAATTCCCGGCCATGCCGCTCTGACGCCGGGACGCGGTTTTCCACCGACCGGAGAATTGGTGCCAGGGGGCACGTGCACGATTCCACGGCCCCTGTGGTGATTCTCCACGGTCGACCCGCCAAGTTCCCGCCAAGTTCCGCCAGTGTGGTTTCAAACTGGTACCACCTGGCGGGAGCTCGGACCCACGGCTGCGGTGGCCGTCCTGGTTGGGGGGGGGGGGGGGGGGGGGGGGCAGGCGGATCAGACTCGGTGGGGGGGGTGGGGGTGGGGGGTGCCTGCAGAATGGCAAGGCCTGCGATCGGGGGCTACTGATTGGCGGGAACGCGCGATCTGGAGGGAGCCTACCTCCTTCCGTGCGGGTCCGATGTGTGGCTCCACCATGTTGCGTGGCGCCGGCACGGTAATGGCCACCACGTGCATGCGTGGACCCACGCTGGCAGGGCAGGCCTGCGTATCGGCGCCGGAGCAGTGCGCAGCACTCCGCCGCCGTGCTGGCCCCCTATAGCCCACTGAAACACTGGGCCAGGAGGCGTGTTGATACCGGCGTGCAACATTCCAGTGTTTATGTCGGCGTCAACACTTGGCCGGGACTTTGGAGAATCCCGACTAATATGTTGATGCTAACAATATGGTTAGCATCTTGTAAGTAACTAATGGACAAGGATGAAGTCAGTGGCATCCTGCAGAAATATGACCGTACATTGTTGAGGAGAACCTGACAGTAACAAATTTTTTTTTAAATTAAAAAAATAAATTTTTTCCGTCTTTCTCATAGCTACAAGGTAACATTAGCACAGCAAAGCCAAAACACAGGAACATTCTTCATTGACCTCCCCTGTCATTTCAACAATGACAGCGTTCATTAAAATAATGTCACAGTGATCTGTCGATGCTGTTGGTTCTCTGGCAGTGTCTACATACCCTTAAGTCTTCTTTCATGTTGCTAATTAGCATCAAGCTCGATAGTCTCCACTATGCTAATGCTTCTTTCAATTGTGATATCATGGAGTTTACATTGCACAATCGTTAATTAGATGTATTCTCTTGGCTGCAATGCAAGGTACCCTTGCGTGAGGCTCCAAAACATTGCGTATTGTTTTGGCATGGACCTTACACCATTGGTTACCTGGAGTAACTGTTAATCAAAAGAACAAAGAGGACAGAAAGAATTCTGCAAGAGCCATTCATCCCACTTGCTATGTCCTTGAATATTGAAATATTGTGCGTGTGAGATTCATGGCAGTTCTCAGGATACTCAGCATTAACATGAAGGCTCATTTGACATGCACATTATCTTATAATTAAATGCTGCACTTTTTTATTTGTATTTGGCTTGGCCTGGTGAAAGAGAAATGACCCACAATGTATTGCACTCTTAGGAAATGATATATGGAGCCAGGACCTTCGCTGCTTTGCATCCATGTCAAGTTCAGATTATTCTGTTCCAGCCAGCTTGACTCTGTTCACATGTACCTGTGAATCTTCGAATGCCCTCTTCCAGGCATTAGAACAGGAGGAGGTCATTTAGCCCCTCAAGCATGTTCATTAAATGTGAACATCTGACATGTGACTTAATACCATACACCCACCTTGGTTCTAAATCCCCTAACTATACCTTTGGGTAACAAAAATATATTAACCGCAGATTTAAAATTAACAATTGATCCATTTGTGGAGACGAGTTACAAATTTGTACCACCCTCTTTGTGCATAAGTGTTCCCTAATTTCACTGCTCAAAGGTTAGCTCTAATTTCCAACTATGACCCCCTATTCCTAGACTCCACAACCAGTGATGAATAGTTTCTCTCCATCTTTGCTCTCTGTCCGGGAAGTCAGTGATGGGAAGTCAAGAGTCACCAATTTAAAACTCACTGAGAATGAGGAGAGAGGTCAAGAGAAATGAGGGTACTGGTTGGGGAATGTAGTGCTTGTGCACAGGACGCGGCCGAGGCATCTTTTCAGAACAGAGCTGATAAATATTTGGAACAGAAGAAGGTATGATGAGAGAGCAGTGGGATTCGATTTGGATTGCTCCAACAGAGAGCTGACATAGATATAAATGGCCAAGCGGTTTCCTTCTGTGTTGAAAACCTTTTTGACGTCTTCAAATAGTTTAAGTCAGGGATGATTCAGTGCTTGACTCAAAACTATAGGGCATTTGCTGGAAGCCAGCAAAGCAGCTCCCCCCGGAGAGAGGAGGCAGGTTATTATTTTGGATTCCGGCAATCCTTCAAAAGAAAAATTGAACGATGGACAGTATTTTAGTAGAAACAGAATAAAGCAGAGGTGTGAGGGACGGAGACAAAGTGTGAGTTCATTAAAGGAAACAGGAGATGGATGGATTACTGAGATGATGATCACATCAGACAGTAGCCTGAAGAGGAAGAACGAAACTTCAAATCGAGTTCAGGTGGAATGAAGCAGGTCAGTAGACAGGTGCTGAGAAAGGAGAAAGGCAGCTTTAAAATTGTTTCTGAAACAAGCTGCTTCAAATTAAAGTGGTGAAAAAGCAGGCACAGCAGGGAAAATGAAATAGAAAAAATAGTGGCAAATATTTTCCTGGTACTTATCTGATTTTCACTGCAGATATTGGAAGTACTTGCAGGGGGCCAGAATGAGTCATCTAAGCATGATGACAGCCACACAGTCTCCAGAAAAATATCACAGCGACAGCAGCAGAGGCAATGCGATGGAGACAGTTGTGCAGACCAGAAATCTTTATAAAACCTGATGTGATGGTTACTCCATACAGCACATTTGGAAACCATACTGTGCCTAAAGGCTGAATCTCAAAACCGATTAAATATTCACTGTTTGTATCATGTCTGCATACCTTTTGTAAATCAGGTTTGATGAATATGAGTGACAGAAATGCATACCTTGCCTGTTGGTGCTTTGTATGATTTGAAAGCCATAAAGCAGTGTAGATGTGTGGTGTCTGTGACAGAGTTATTGTTCTATGTCATTATTCGCAAAATGGAGGGTGCATGATCTTGGAGGCAACCCAACAACAAGGGTGAGAAATTGGTTGGGAGGTAGGAGATGGTAGGGATAAAAGGATGAAAGGTAGGTGATCTGATTGACAGCATGTGGCAAATACTATACCCCAGGTATTTTTACTTGGGACCTATGCTTTTCCCTGTTTATCAATGACCTGGAGAATAAAACAGGGGCAGGAAGTGTTGAAGAAGCAGGCAGGCTGCAGATGGACCTGGGCAGGCTAGGAGAGTGGGCAAAGAAGTGGCAGATGGGATACAATGTGGAAATGTGTTTGGGTGTGCACTTTAGTAGAAAAGAAAGAGGTTGAGACTATTTTCTAAATGGGAAAACGCTTCAGAAATCAGAAGCACAAAAGAACTTAAGAGTCCTAGTTCAAGATTATCTTAAGGTTATAGAATCTTAGAATTTACAGTACAGAAGGAGGCCCATTGAGTCTGCACCCTCAAGAAAGGGCACCCTCCTTAAGCCCATGCCTCCACTCTATCCCTGTAACTTAATGACCCCACCTAACCTTTTGGACACTAAGGGGCAATTTAGTATGGTCAATCCACCCAACCTGTACATCTTTGGACAGTGGAAGGAAACCGGAGCAACCAGAAGAAACCCATGCAGACTTCACACAGACAGTCACCCGAGGCCAGAACTGAACCCGGGACCCTGGAGCTGTGAGCAGCAATGCTAACCACTGTGCCACCCCACTGTGCCGACATACAGGTTCAGTCCGCAGTCAGGAAGGCAAATGCAATGTTAGCATTCATGTCGAGAGGGCTAGAATACATGAGAAGGAATGTACTTCTGAGTATTGTGGGCAGTTTTGGGCCACGTATCTAAGGAAGGACGTGCTGGTCTTGAAAAAGGTCCAGAGGAGGTTCACAAGAATGATCCCGAGAATGAAGAGCTCGTCATTTGAGGAGCAGTTAAGGACTCTGGGTCTGTGCTCATTGGAGTTTAGAAGGATGAGAGGAGATCATATTGAAACTTACAGGATACTGCAAGGTCTGGATAGAGTGAACGTGGAGAGGATGTTTCCACCAGTAGGGAAAACTAGAACCTGAGAGAGCACAGCCTCAGACTGAAGGGACGATCCTTTAAAACAGAGATGAGGAGGAATTTCATCAGCCAGAGGGTGGGGAATCTATGGAACTCTTTGCCACAGCAGGTTGCGAAGGCCAAATCACTGAGTGTCTTTAAGACAGAGATGGATAGGTTCTTGAATAATAAGGGGATAAGGGGTAATGGAGAAAAGGCAGGTGAATGGGATGAGAAACCTATCAGCCATGATTGAATGGCGCAGCAGACTCGATGGGCCGAATTGCGTAATTCTGCTCCTATGTCTTATGGTCTTATTCCCGTTAGCTCCCATCACAAATCCTGTTCTTTAGCCACCAATTCAATCCTTCTCCTTGCAAGGACACTGCCTGTTCCTAACCTCAGGGTCTTATTTGACACTAAGTTAATCTTCCACCCCATTAGTTATCCATCAGAAACATTGTTAGACTGTCTATCTTAATCCCACCTTAGTCCTCTACTGCTGAAAACATTATCCGTGTTTTTATTACCTCCAGACTTGACTATTCCAAAGCACTTCCAATTTCATTCCGCCATAACATTTAGCTCATCCTGAGCTCTGCTGTCCAATCCTGACTTTTACCCAAATTGGTGCATGGTCTAGCAATGCCTCAGATTTTAAATTTGTGTCCTTGTATTTTAATCCTACCCTATCACAGCCACGGTAGCATAGTGGTTAGCACAATTGCTTCAAGGTCCCAGGTTCGATTCCCGGCTTGGGTCACTGGCTGTGTGGAGTCTGCACGTTCTCCCCGGGTGCTCTGGTTTCGTCTCACAGTCCATTAGCCTAGGGGATCAGAAATGAATGCAATCAAAAAAATTTGTTTGAATCTCCAGTGTGTGTGGGAATCCTAGAGTCTGAACTATAAAAGCCCATTTCTTAACAGCGTAACACTAATAAAGATGTGCAGGTTAGGTGGATTGGCCATGATAAATTGCCCCTTCGTGTCCAAAATTGCCCTTAGTGTTGGGTGGGGTTACTGGGTTATGGGGATAGGTGGAGGTGTGTGCTTGGGTAGGGTGCTCTTTCCAAGAGCCGGTGCAGATTCGATGGGCCAAATGGCCTCCTTCTGCACTGTAAATTCTATCTATCTAACTCCCCCAACCTCTAGGTCCTCGAAGAGCACTTGTTTCTTCAATTCTGAGCTCTTGTAAATCATAAATTTCTTTTGATCCATTAGCAGCCGTGTCTTTGTGTGTTTAGACCTTAACCTCTACAGTTCACTCTCTTGATATCTCCAAGCCTGTCCCGTCTCTTTCAAGCCACTCCTTCAAAATTACCACTTTGATCATGAATATTGTGTGCTGTCCTGATTTTCCCTTCTGCACCTCAGTGTCTAATTTCATCTGATAATGTACGGTGAAATGTCTTTAGATGTGTTATTATGTTAAAAGGTGCTGCACAAATGAAACTTGTTGACAAACAATTTTTGGACCGATGGCAGGAAACTCGTCTTCGCACAAAGAGAAAGCACGACTTGGAAAGAACTTCTGGATAGAATATTGGAGGCAAAAAACCTTGGAATAACGGCTGACATTTGGATGCTATGATAGAGAGCTGTAGAATTTTGGAGATGCATGACTTCAGAAGGACTGAATAGCTTTAGTCATCTCTTATTGCAACAATCTGAAATGTTTTGTTTTCCACAACTTGTAGCCTTTCTCGGTGAGACAGCCTATTAGTGTTACGCTGTTAATAAATGGACAGATATAGTTCAGACTCTAGGATTCCCACACTCACTGGAGATTCAAACAGATTTTTTTGATTGCATTCATTTCTGATCCCCTGGGCTAATGGGCAGTCAATTCCAGCCCCATTTGACTCGGAGTTGCCATACAATTCAAATAACTAATAATTCTTCCAAAAAAAGCCTTTGGCACTTAGCTGCCCAATAATTAAAGTCACCACACAATCACCACAAATTTAAACACAATCACTTTTTATTTATAACAGGAACAATAATTAAATATGCAGCAAATTCAACTAGTTAACTATTATCTAATTACTCATCCCCCACTTTAACTTGCCCCCACCCTCTACACTCAAAAACACTGGACAGACAAACACAGAGGGGAGGAGAGGGGTGTAAAAAAAGAAATGGTAAGTAAAAGTACAAAAGAGCCTTTGTTTCAGATGGTTGTCTTTAGAACATAGAACATAGAACATAGAACTTTACAGCGCAGTACAGACCCTTCGGCCCACGATGTTGCACCGTCCTGTGAAACCCTTCTAAAGTCCCTCTACGCTATTCCTTTATCTTCCATATGCCTATTCAATGACCATTTGAATGCGTTTAGTGTTGGCGAGTCCACTACTGTTGCAGGCAGGGCATTCCACGCCCTTACTACTCTCTGAGTAAAGAACCTACCTCTGACATCTGTCCTATATCTATCTCCCCTCAATTTAAAGCTATGCCCCCTCATGCTGGACATCACCATCCGAGGAAAAAGGCTCTCGATGTCCACCCTATCTAATCCTCTGATCATTTTGTATGCCTCAATTAAGTCCCCTCTTAACCTTCTTCTCTCTAATAAAAACAGCCTCAAGTCCTTCAGCCTTTCCTCATATGATCTTCCCTCCATACCAGGCAACATTCTTGTCAATCTCCTCTGTACCCTTTCCAATGCTTCCACATCCTTCCTATAATGTGGCGACCAGAACTGCACACAATACTCCAAATGCAGTTGCACCAGAGTTTTGTACAACTGCAACGTGACCTCATGGCTCCAAAACTCAATTCCTCTACCAATAAAAGCTAACACACCGTACGCCTTCTTAACAACCCTCTCAACCTGGGTGGCAACTTTCAGGGATCTATGGACATGGACACCGAGATCTCTCTGCTCGTCCACACTACCAAGAATCGTACCATTAGCCCAGTACTCTGCCTTTCTGTTATTCCTTCCAAAATGAATCACCTCACACTTTTCTGCATTAAACTCCATTTGCCACCTGTCAGCCCAGCTCTGCAGCTTATCTATGTCCCTCTGTAACTTGTAACATCCTTCTGCACTGTCCACAACTCCACTGACTTTAGTGTCATCTGCAAATTTACTCACCCATCCTTCTACGCCCTCCTCCAGGTCATTTATAAAAATGACAAACAGCAACGGCCCCAAAACAGATCTTTGTGGCACACCACTAGTAACTGGACACCAGTCAGAGCATTTCCCATCAACCGCCACTCTTTGTCTTCTATCAGCTAGCCAATTTCTGATCCAAACTGCTAAATCACCCTGAATCCCATGCCTCTGTATTTTCTGCAATAGCCTACCATGGGGAACCTTATCAAAGGCTTTACTGAAATCCATATACACCACATCCACCTGTTTGGTCACCTTCGCGAAGAACTCAATGAGGTTTGTGAGGCACGACCTACCCTTCACAGAACCATGTTGACTATCTCTAATCAAATTATTCCTTTCCAGATGATTATACATCCTATCTCTTATAAACCTTTCCAAGACTTTTCCCACAACAGAAGTAAGGCTCACTGGTCTATAGTTACCGGGGTTATCTCTTATCCCATTCTTGTACAAGGGGACAACATTTGCTATCCTCTAGTCCTCTGGCACTATTCCTGTAGACAAAGATGACTTAAAGATCAAAGCCAAAGGCTCAGCAATCTCCTCCCTAGCTTCCCAGAGAATCCTAGGATAAATCCCATCCAGCCCAGGGGACTTATCTATTTTCACACTTTCCAGAATATGAACCTCAAGCCCTTCTAGTCTAGTAGCCTGTATCTCAGTATTCTCCTCGACAACTTTGTCTTTTTCCTGTGTGAATACTGACGAAAAATACTCATTTAGCACCTCTCCTATCTCCTCGGACTCTACGCACAACTTCCCACGACCTTTCTCACACCTTTCTTCAAAATAAGCTTTCAGATCCAGGTCTCTGTATGCAGCCTGTAATGGTTTCCCTGGAGTTTGATTAATTCAGGCTCTCTGTTGGTTCAGAAATAAGACAACTCACAGCCTTTCTGGAGAGAGCAAAAAGAGAGAAGGCCCCTGCCCCTGTGCTTCCAGGAGTAAAACTGAGCTCTTTGGATCACTGAAAATCAATCCAATCACCACCTGTTACCAGCAGAATATGACTTTTTGGCCAATTCATTAGTCAGCAGTCAATAAAACTGAGTCCCACCCTATCTCTATAACATGGGCAGCATGGTAGCATAGTAGTTAGCACAGTTGCTTCACAGCTTCAGGGTCTCAGGTTTGAATCCCGGCTTGGGTCACTGTCTGTGCGGAGTCTGCTCATATTCTCCTTGTCTGCGTGGGTTTCCTCCGGGTGCTCCGGTTTCCTCCCACAGTCCAAAGATGTGCAGGTTAGGTGGATTGGCCATGCTAAATTGCCCTGAGTGTCCAGAAAGGGCTATGTTTGCTGGAATACGGGGATAGGTTGGAGGTGTGGGCTTGGGTAGGATGCTCTTTCCAACGGCCGGTGTAGACTCGCTAGGTCCAATGGCCCCCTTCTGCACTGTAAATTCTATGATCTATCTATCTATGATCTCTCTGGGTGCCACAAAGTCTGGGTCTTGCTGTCCAAAGCTAGCAGCACCAGATATTATTTTGCAACTTTTTGACGTCTTCATTCTCTCTGCTGCATAGTTTAAATGTACATGTCCATTAAGCATCCATGAATCAAAATGATAACAGCAAAAATAAAGAAAAGGAAAATAAATGAATCAGCAGAAAAGCCTTTTTTACAATTCAGTCAATTCCTGACGGTAAGCAACCATGATCAGAACAATAAATGATCCTGTCTCTCCATGAAATATTTTTCAAAGTGTTTAAGGGTCAGTTGATTGTTATTGTCATTCTATGAAAGTTGCAGAAGTATGTTTATGCTTATAAAGTTGTTTTATTCCTTGAATGCAGTTATATTACCAATTCCACAGCAATAGTTCTGATTTTTTTTCCTTTCAACTGAAAGAAAAATCTTAACTATATTTGAAAATTGTTGCTAAGTGGGATGATGCTATGCATTTGTCTAATAAGCCCTCCTGAGTGTGAGGCCTGAGCCATTTTGTGGGATGACACCTATTTCCATATAACCCATGTTTATAGGCAGTTTGCCTGTTGCAAAAGAAGCAAATGTGATGTGAGAAAAAAATATTTTTCACACAAGTGGTTTGGCTCTGGAATGCACAGCCTGGGTGTGGTGGAGGCAGGTTCAATCAAGGTATTCATGAGGGCATTTGATGATTACTTGGACAGGAACAATGTGCAGGGGGACAGGGGTACGGAGAAAAGGCCGTGATGCTCGTTTGGAGAGTCAATGCAGAAACGATGGACCAAATGGCCGCCTTTTGCACCGTAACTATTTTGTGATTCCGGCAATCCTGATATGAAGGAGAGCCATAAAGTTTATCCTGGAGTATGGGCATGGGGCATGTGGATGGGCTGGCAGTGGAGCTGCAAGAATTTTATGGGGGCTACTCGTGCCATTTAAAGACACAGAATTTCCTTAACAGGCATGGTGACATTGTGGAACAGCCTTTGGAGTACTCAACAGCTGCTGCTAATTGTTGAGCTCATACATTGGCACTTCAAAATCACATTGCTCCCGATGGCCAGGTTCAGGTTCCCGTCTAAAACCGCTGAGATCCTAGACTGTCCATGCCATTAGAAAATGGCGCTGGGCAGGAATGGAGGAGAAATGGAGTGCTAGTATAACAACATGATCTACGTAGGAATTATCACCCTCTCCAAGCTTGGCAAAGAGGGTTAAAACCAACACTGCTGCATTTATTTAATATTACAGCTCAACAGGTATGAAAAATAGGCCTTTTATCAGTACGCCATTCCCCAATTACTTGAAAATGAAAATCGCTTATTGTCACGAGTAGGCTTCAATGAAGTTACTGTGAAAAGCCCCTAGTCGCCACATTCTGGCACTTGTTCGGGGAGGCTGGTACAGGAATTGAACTGTGCTGCTGGCCTGCCTTGGTCTGCTTTAAAAGCCAACGATATAGCCCAGTGTGATAAACCAGCCCATGTGTGCTAAACCAGCCCATAGTGTGCTAGACCAGCCCATGTACTTCAATGTAACTGTGGTTTGATAGTATTGCTGACTCGACTGAAATATATTTTATAGAGATAGATGAATAAACCTGCCAAAAAGATATAGCTCTTTAAGTTATGAGACAAAATACTGGTAGCAGTTCCAAAAACTTTTGCCGCAATGATTACATTGTTATTACGGCTGTGAAATTTCAACAACTTTATCTTTTGCTAGATAATATGCAATATGAATATTAAAGACATTACCATTATAAACATTTGAGTCAGAACAGTTTCCCCAATATTACCCCCTAATGTTAGTAATTTCAAGGTGCCACCATTTTAATGTCATAATTGCAGGTTGTAGTGTCATCGGAGGTGGCATCCCACTGTGCTGAATTGCAATGGCTCCTGTAACTTATGAAATGTATTATTATGAAGTTCGCTGTATTGAAAGCATGCACTGAGTACAATATGATGAGCATCATGGGTCATTGCTCCTTGTCGCCTCTGAATGACACAAAACTGCTCAACATCAGACTCTTTTGATTGGCTCTAATAGGATAGTTAGAATAGAACAATCAAATCAAGTAAGGGACTGCAGTTTTACGAGACAAGTGCAAATTCGACTCTTACATTTTACTCTCATTTTTAGAATGTACATTTTGTTGTCTTCCTTTTAGGTTTCTTTCTTTGCCTCATGCACTGTAGAGTTCATACATCTGTAGGTTTGTAACTTCACAGACTAACCAGAGACCTGCCAATAACTGTGTCATCGTAGCCTTATGTGCTAACTTGACTAGAAAACATTTTGCATACACTCACAAAGTACAGGCTTATATTTAGATAACAACCATCCATCAGCAGCCAATTTGCCACCATTTAATACCTAGGAATTCAAAAACTCACAAGGATCAAAGGGTCTCTCGCTTTATCATTTTATCAATAAATGCAATGAATGTTAAAGTTTGTATACATTGGTCACATAAATATGAGTATTGAGATCATATCACAATGACAAGATGTATTATTATTCTTTTTATATTTGTGAATCAAAAATGCAATTTACTGTGCAAGGATCCCCAATTCACCTGCTAAATGTGTCAAGTAGCTACTATATTGAACAACATGCACTAAAGAAACCAATCTTTCTGGAATTGCAGAAGGAAATTATGTTGTAGAAATGTTTCTGGGTCAGTCATCTGACCAAGAGTTAATGATGCATGAGCTCAAAATTGGCCCTCATACACGTCAAAAATAATTTCTGCTTTAGTCAGAATGATGGGAACCAGTGAAGAATCCTGAATGAGGCAGGATCGATGGCTGTTTTATAGTGGGGTCATTCAATGGGCCTTAGGTCCTTGGTTTGCACATTCATTGGGCGTAAAGCCTCTTTTCTATGTCCACCCTGAACTCCGGTACTCCCCTCAAAGCCTGCATTGTCTCCCCATGTTTCTGCTCCCAAAATGCATTACTTCACATTTCTCTGCATTGATTGAAATTAATCTGCCAGGTATCTGCCCATTTGGCCAATTTGTCAAAGTCCCTTTGAGGTCTCTCAGCATCTCTCATCCTCACAATTCATTGTTCTCTCTAGCTCAGTATAATTTGCATATTTAGAAATTTTTCCCTCAACACCCATCTCTAAATCATTTATGCAAATTGGAAAAGGGAAGGGTCCCAACACTGAGCCCTGGGGAACACCACTTTCAAATCGCTCTCCAGTCCGAGGAATGCCCATCTATACATACCTTCTGTTTCCTACCTCTTAGCCATTTTCTCATCCATGCTGCCAAGGATCCATCAATCTCAAACATTTCTAATTTGCTAACCAACCTGTCATGTGGCACTGCATCAAATGCTGTCTAAAAGTCCAAATATACAACATCCACAAAACTACCCTTATCTACTGCCTGTGTCACCTTGTCAAAGAACTCAATTATATTTGTCAGACATGATTTACCCTTGACAAAGCTATGTTGACTGACTAGTGTTAACTTATTTTTATCTAAGTGTACATTTATCTTATCCTGTATTATGGCCTTGATTAGTTTTCCCACTTTTGATGTTAAGCTGGTAGATCTGTTGTTTCCTGCATTATCCTTTGCCCCTATCTATAATAGAATATATATATTTTTTATATATCCAATCCCTCAAAATTCAATTTCATTCATGTAACTTAAAATAGGCGGGAGATCTTGCGGTGCAGTGGGTTACGTCACTGCCCCTGAGCTAGAAGCTCCGGCTTCAAATCCTACCCTCAGACTTGATGGCCAAGGAAGATGCATTTATAACGCGGCCAAACAGGTTTGAGTGTCACCCTGCAAAATCCTTCCAACATGTCAATGGCTTACGGTATCAGCGGAAGAGATTCCTGGTTAATCACACTTGATGCGGAGTGGTGCCCCTCATGTTATAAACCTCTAGCGACAGACAAGAGACCTGTTCCGGGAATAACATGTTACTGAGAAAGATAAAAGTCTTCCTTAGTGAACGACTAGGTGAGGGAAGAGAATTGGAATTGGAACTTAAAACAGTAGCCAATATTAAATACGCCTACAAAATGATCCTTTAAAACTGCTTAAACAGCTAACAAACCACCTAGCTGACATGGATGTCAGCAAGTTCATCGAATTAAGCATAGAAATAGCAGTAAGCAATAGCAATAGAGAAAATGTTCAACAAGTATTGGTGACCTCTGTTGCTTAGCAGTCTTTATGCCAGAGAAAGACCACCAAAAAAGACCACGGAAGTGACAAGCACGTCAATCTTGCTGTTACAACCCCCTCAGGGGCCATACCCTATATTGTATACAGTTCTCCTCACCTTAGAGTGCAAACTCCCCAGGTGATTGGGCGTGGGGGCAGAGCCTCCCCCTCATTGGGAGGAACCTCACAGGATACCTGGGAGCAGGTCGAGGAGGGTGACTCTGCAGGATGAGGAGTAGAGTAATTGTAGTGTTGTGAGTCGAGTAAATAAACCTATGTGTTATCCTGACCACCTGGTGTCATATGAAGTTACTGTGAAAAGCCCCTAGTCGCCACATTCCGGCGCCTGTTCAGGTCAGCTGGAATGGGATTTGAACCTGCGCTGCTAGCCTTGTTCTGCATCACAAACTAGCTGTCTAGCCCACTGAGTAAACCAGTCCTATCACACATGCTCTGTGGAATTCTGCAGTTTCCCCCCTTGCTGGGTGTCTCATCCATTGAGAGTATGCCTCTGAAATTTGATATACCCTTATGTCACTTTCTGACCACTTAAGTTGATGATCAGAAAACTACACAAAGGACATGCCTTAATTTGTCATATGTGCTCAGCAATATTCTTCACGGATAACAATCCTTTCATACAAAAAAATGTTGAAAAATGTTATATCCAAGCAGGTAAATCACCCTTTCTATATCAATCATCAACATGTACCACCCAGATATAAATGAGCTTCTTTTTTTCTGTGGGGGCTGGTTTAGCTCATTTGGCTATACAGCTGGTTCGTGGTGCAAAGCGAGGCTAACAGTGCAGGTTCAATTCCTGTACCTGCTGAGGTTATTCATTAAGGCTCGCCTTCTCAACCTTGCTCCTCGCCTGAGGTGTGGTGATCCTCAGGTTGCAATTTTACTTTTACTCAGCTTTTGAACAAAAACGGTGTGCATGCTCCAGCTGAATTAATAAACTTTTGATAATTTACCCAGGTTAAGTGGCTCATTAGTTGCTTGAGAAGTGTTCAAAGATCGTTTTTGCAGGTGCAGTGCAAAGATTTTTTGTAGTTCGAGCTAATGAAACTGTACAGCATGAAATCACCCACTTACAGATGATGAACAGCAACCATTTTAATATCATCAGTTAATATACATTCTTTTTAATTAACCTTTCTTCCAAAGAAAGAGAAAAACACAGCCCATAAACATTCACAGGCTCAGAGGAAAGCCCCTCTTTTACAGCCACTACTACTTATTACATGTCGGAGCAGCACGGTAGCATTGTGGATAGCACAATCGCTTCACAGCTCCAGGGTCCCAGGTTCAATTCCGGCTTGGGTCACTGTCTGTGTGGAGTCTGCACATCCTCCCCATGTGTGTGTGGGTTTCCTCCGGGTGCTCCGGTTTCCTCCCACAGTCCAAAGATGTGCAGGTTAGGTGGATTGGCCATGATAAATTGCCCTTAGTGTCCAAAATTGCCCTTAGTGTTGGGTGGGGTTACTGGGTTGTGGGGATAGGGTGGAGGTGTTAACCTTGGGTAGGGTGCTCTTTCCAGGAGCCGGTGCAGACTCGACGGGCCGAATGGCCTCCTTCCGCACTGTAAATTCTATGTTAAAAGGGCTGGATTCTTCCGCCCCACCCACTAACAGATTGCCATGGGCGGGACGCAGAACATGTAAAGATCCATTGATCTCGAGCGGGAATTTCTGGTGGTCAGATTGGCGCATCTGAAGAATCTCACCAAAAGTTCCTCGAAGATAGAAAAATACCCTACAATACTGGGGCGGCATTCTCCCCTACCCGGCGTGACGGAGGGTGCCGGCGTAGGGGAGTAGCGCCAACCACTCAGGGGTCGGGCCTCCCCAAAAGTGGGGAATTCTCCCCACCTTTGGGGGCCAGCCCCGCGCCGGAGCGGTTTGCACCAAAAGACTGGCGCAGAAAACCGGCGCCCCCGACAGCGGGGCTGGCCGAAAGGCTTTCACCGGTCGGCGCATGTGCCGGCAGTGACGTCAGCGGCAGCTGGCCGCTGACGTCACTGCCGGCGCATGCGCGATGTGGGGTTCTCTTCCGCTTCGGCCGCGGAGGAAAATAGTGCACCCAGGGCACTGGCCCGGAGTCTGAGCGGGGGGCCCCGATCGTGGGCCAGGCCACCGTGGGGGCACCCCCCAGGGTTCGATTGCCCCCCGCCCCCCCCAGGACCCCAGGGCCCGCTTGCGCCGCTGATCCCGCCGTTCCAGAGGTGGTTCAAACCTCGGCGGCGGGAGAGACCTCCCAGCGGTGGGACTTCGGCCCATCCGGACCAGAGAATCACCGCAGGGGCCTTGCCGATCGGAGTGGCGAGATTCCGCCGCCGCCACTTCCCGGGTGGCGGAGAATCTCTGCCACGGCGGGGGCGGGATTTTCGGCAGCCCCATGCGATTCTCCGACCCTGCTGGGGGTCGGAGAATTTCTCCCCTGTTCAGCAAAAGGGCATTGACCACGGTGGAACAGTTATGGGTGGTACAGAAAACTTGATTGAAAAGTTGTACATTAAGGAGTTTAATGATACATATACAGTCAAGTTAGTGAAGGGTTAATAATTACATCTCTGTGTAAATCAAATGTGAGATGGCATTTCTACTTCTCTGTATTTAGACAGCCTCTCAGGGAATTCTGGGAACAGCATAAGGAGAAGCATGGTGAAAGCGCAAGAAGATCATAGTGTAGTTACTGACTAGATATAATAAGGGGCTGGTTTAGAACAGTGGGTAAAGCACTGGCTTGTAATGCAGAACAATGCCAGCAGCGTGGTTTCAATTCCTGTTCCGGCCTCCCCGAACAGGCGCTGTAATGTGGCGACTAGGGGCTTTTCACAATAACTTAATTGAAGCTTACTTGTGACAATAAGCAATTGTTATCATAATATTGAGTACTGTAAGACACATTAAATATCATTTAATTATTATCTGTAGCTCAGTAGAGTGTTCAAACTTCATTTAATTAGTAGTGTAATAATAAATTAGTTTTGTTTCAATCTTTTGATTGGTATATTCTTTGTCAACACTACATCGGGTCATTCTGGAAGAAAGGACAAAGAATACAATATATTACCATGTCATTGTAATATAACAAGGAGATTTTTAAAAAATGGACAGGGAGGGGAAATGAAATGATTTAAGGCTGGAGAGTTCAATAGGGTGGGATCAAGTTGATTGAATGACAACAGTTACGTGGTTCAGTGAGAGGAGGGTGAGATGCATAGAATGCCAGAGTTGGAGATAGAAAGAAAGGGAAGGTAAATATGGAAGGAATTCCAAACATAAGGTCACGGGAAACTGCAGGTGGAGTTGAAGATAAGAATTTTAAATTAAAGTGGATTCAATTTAACCAGCTATAACCAGGCTGGGAAGTGGGAGAGCTCATAAAATGAGGAAAGAAGACATTAATGGGAAATCTTGATGGTAGTCGTTTGGTTACCAGGACGACAGGAGACTATATCTGAGTGAGACATAGATCGCGCAAATAGTTGGGAATTTGGATCAAGAATTTGGTGCAGAGGGGCAAAAAGATTCTCCTTTTTCTACTTTGTTTTCAGCCTCCAGTAGCTGGTTAGTTTTCTACCTTGACTCCAAGATAGGCGAGTATAAATTTCTGCTAACTTTATCCATGTAAAATATTAATTAATTAATGAATAAATAAATAGGGTTGGACAGAAATGACAGAGCTCGTGGTGTCCCATGAATGCAGCATATGGGAATCTGTGGAGTGCATTGCAATCCTGGACAGCCAGCAAGTGTCTCCAGGTTAGGTAACTTTGACTCAGAATTTCTCAGTTGGAATCTGAGTTGCAGATATTATGGGGCATCAGGGAAGGGGGGGGGGGGGGGGGGGGGGGGGGGGGGTGGAGTTTCATGGACAATTATTCAAGGAGATAGTCACACCCCTTAGGTTAGGCAGAGCTTTAAAGTTGACCAATGGTCAGGGACAAGCGAGTGTGACTGCCAGCCGCGCAGGTAAGGGGAACCAGCATGTAGAGAAAGGTGCCTCAGCCCCTGACTTTGTTGAACAGTTATGAGGTGCTTCCTGCCTGTGTGGATGTGAAGGGCAGTGGGCTTGATGAGCAGACTGAGCATGGCCCCGTTTCATAAGATGCCATTCAAGTGGGGGAGGGAAGAGGAATGCGGCAGTGACAGGAGGCAATATAGTCTGGGAAATAGAGATTCCACAACATGGATGCACTCTCTCTTTCTCCCTGAAGCCTTTGCAATAGCCACCACTATCAGTGGTGCTATCTAGGTTCCTGGGCTGCTGGCCCTCTGACTGGACTGATAACTCTGGTGCCAGGGTCATGCTCTTGAATGGCTTTGTAGTGGTGGCCTCTTAATTGATTAATGCAAGAGTCAAAAACAGCTTCTTCCCCACTTTTACCAGACTCCAAAACGACCCTCTTATGGACTGACCTCATTAACTCTACATCCCTGTATGCTTCACCCGATGCCAGTGTTATGTAGTTACATTGTGTACCTTGTGTTGCCCTATTATCTATTTTCTTTAATTTCCTTTTCTTTTCACGTACTTAATGATCTGTTGAACTGTTTGCAGAAAAATACTTTTCACTGTACCTTGGTACACGTGACAATAAACAAAATCCAATCCAGTAAAATCAGCCCCACTGCTCTGCAGTCCACCCATATAGTTTTGCGACCTGCTTTTGGTCCCAGTGGTTAGGCTTTGCTCTCGCCAGTAAAAGAGAGTTGCAAAGGAGGATCATTGAGATCAGCAAGAGCAATGTTTATGGGTAACCAGGGCTAAGTGGAGGGCAAGACACAGACATCTGTGTTTTGAAGGTATCATTAAATATTCATGAATTCAGATACCAATATATTCCTCAGTGGACTTTCACTGGCAGCAGAGTATATTATGAGTTGTTACTTATTCATGGAATTAGATATTTACCCCCATATTCTCTGGAGACCTCTATTGACTCAGAAAGATGTGCTTTCTTTTTCCATTAAATGTTCAGATATCTGAACTTAACTTCAAAAAGCAATGCAGTGGTGTCAAGCATTTTGGGACCTGGGAGACATAATTGGCTGGATTCTCCCATCAGTGGGATCCTCCGCTTCACCGGCTGCGCATGAACACCTGCAGATTACCTAATGGCGCGGGAGTGCCCTGAATGGGAAACCCCATTGACCAGCTTCCAGGACAGAGAACCCCGCTGCTGAAAACGGGTGCGGCATGGATGGAGAATCCCGCCCAATACATATTTTTAAAGTTCTTTCATGAGATGTGGGTGTCTCTGACAAGACTAGTAATTGTTTCCCATCCTTAATTGCCCCTGAGAAGGTGGTAGTGAGCTAACGTCTTGAACCACTGCAATCCACCTGGTGTAGGTACACCCACAGTGCTGTTAGGGTGGGGGTTCCATGATTTTGACCCAGGAACAGTGAAGGAGCAGTGATATAGTTCCAAGTCAGGATAGCATATTACTTGGATAGGAAGATGGAGGTGTTGGTGCTCCCATGTGTCTGGGACTCTTGCCATTCTAGGTGGTAGAGGCCGTGGGCTGGGTTTTCCATCCGTGGACTCCTGGAATGCATTCCCTAATGGGATGGAGAATCTGGCATTGGGGGAAAATTGGGGTTTGCGCCCACATGATGCTCCGACCTCCACCCCCCTCCCCCCGGCTTGGTCGGCGGCATGAACGAGTTCCTTGCCGCACACCAGCAGAAGCATGTAAATACATTCAAATGGGTCGTAATGGCCATTCCCATCGATTTACTGAGCCTGGAGCCTCATGCTCCGGCCTCCTGGGATTCTCCGGTCACTGCGGCGAGGAATCACGTGGCCGTGGTCCACTTGTGGTCTTTACAATCGTGGCCCCGAAGTCGTGGACCTCACGGTGGACCAAGGGGCAAAACCTGACACCATACTAAATGCTGAATGGAACAACTCAAAACCTCACAGAGACCACAGAAAAAAATTTAAATCCTGGAAAACAGAAGGAAAAAATCAAAGCATTCATACCTGAAGAAAATCTCAATAAATGAAGGCACTGAAGTAAATCAGCAGATAAAAGTTCCAAAGAAAGCCTTGAAAACTGAAGACAGAAGATAATTTTTTTACAGGAGAAGAAGACTCGAATGCATCCAATGGAAGCCCAGCTTCAATAGGCAGCGTGTGAAGAGACAGTCCACCAAACTACAAATGAACTAAACATTTAAAATTCCTGGGCTACCCCAGTCCTGAAAAGAAGGCAAATACTGCAGTGGTCAAAAATTGCCGCTCAACCCGCGCAGCCATTGGTAAAACAAAACTAAATGCTGAGATCACAAACACCATTATTGCAAAGGCCACAAAAATCTGCAAATGTAGGAAAACCCTGTGTGCAGAAGTGTACTGCAGCGCCATCTTAAATTAATAGAAACCAAATAAAGCTGAAGCTGCAAATTAAAAATTTTAACCAAGGATCAGAAGTCCTTCCATGGACTTCAGTAAGGCCTTTGACAAGATCCCACAAGGAAATCTGGTCCAAATGATTAAAGTTCATGGGATCCAAGGCAAGTTGGCAATTTGAATCCAAAATTGGCTTGTTAATAGGAGGTAAAGGGTGACGGTGGCGGGTTGTTTTACTGATTGGAAGCCTGTGACCAGCCGTGTACCACAGGGATCGGTGCTGGGAGCCTTGCTGTTTTTTTATATACATTAACGACTTGGATGTTAATGTAGACGATATAATTAGTAAGTTTTTAGTTGACAGGAAAATTGTTGGTGTTCTTTTTAGTGAGGAGGCTAGTCTTAGGCTGCAGATTGATATTGATCAGCTAGTAAGTTGGGCAGAGCAATGGCAGATGTAATTCAACTCTGATAAGTGTGAGATGATGCGTTTTGGGAATCTAATAAGGGTAGGATATAAACAACGAATGGTAGGTCCCTGGGGAGCTTTGAGGGAAAAAGGACCTTGGTGTACAAGACCATGGATCCCTGAAGGTGACACCATAAGTGGTGAAGAAGACATACGGAGTGCATGCCTTTGTTAGCCGGGGCATAGAATATAGCAGCAGGAAAGTCCTGGTACAACTTTATAAAACATTGGTTCGGCCATAGATGGAATATTGTGCACAGTCTTGGTCGCCACACCATCAAAAGGACATGATTAGACTGGAGTGGGTGCAGAGGAGATTCACTAGGATGTTGCCAGGGATGGAAAGTTTCAGCTATGAAAAGAAACTGGGTAGGCTGGGTTTAGTTTCCCTGGAGCAGAGATGCTGAGGGGGATCTGTTAGAGGTATACCAAAGTTTGTGAGGCACAGGTAGGGTAGATTGTAAGAATCTTTTCCCCACGGCAGAGATGTCTCAGACCAGAGGGCATAGATTTAAGGTGAGGAGTAAGTGGTTTAGAGGAGAACTGAGGAAGTATTTCTTCATCCAGCAGGTGGTGTAAATATGGAACCTGCTGCCTGAGAGAGTGGTGGGGGCAGATACTCTCGCAACATTTAAGAAGCATCTGGATGAGCACTTAAATCACCAATGCATAGTGGGCTATGGACCAAGTGCTGGTCAATGGGATGAGTAGAGATTGGTATTTGGTGGTCGTCATAGACATGGTGAGCCGAAGGGCCTATTTCTGTGCGATATAATTCTTTGACTCTATAACTCTTCCAGATCAATTTGGGATTATCCAAGGTCCAGATCATTCACAATACTGGGGAATTTGGAGAACCATTCCTTAGATACAAACATGCTTCAGGTCTGGCTAAAAATGCAGAAGTTGAACAAGTTAACATACTGCTTTATTCGGTAGACCCAAGAGCTGATGATGGAATAGCTAGATGAGGAATCAATAAATCATCTGCAAAATTAGATGACGTTCTCAAAATGCTTTGATGCTTATTTTAACCTCAGAGCAACAAAATTCTTGAAAGTGCTAAATTTAATAAGTGTACCCAGCAACCAGGAGACCTGTTGATTCCTTCTTTAATGATGTGGGAAGAATGGCCAAAGGCTATAAATTTGACAATATGCTAACATCCTAAGAAACTGCTCATGACATTTTGATGCCACAGAAATATTCCAGTGGTCACATTCTGTAGGTCATGGAAATTTCCACATTCTGTTGCAGGAACATGTACTCCTTCCATGGGCTGGATTCTCCGACCCCCCCCCCCGCCGGGTCGGAGAATCGCCAGGTGGGACGGCGTGAATCCCGCCCCCGCCATTTCCCGAAGTCACCAGAGCCAGAGATTCGCCGGGGCGGGAATTGCGCGGTTGAATTGCACGGTGCCAGTTGGCACCGCCCCCCCCCCCCACCCCCACCCCCCCCGGCAATTCTCCGCCCGCGATGGGCTGAAGTCCCGCTGCTGTCATGTCAGTCCCGCCGGCAGGAATCAAATCACCTCCCTTACCGGAGGGACTGGCGGCTCAGGCGGGCTCCGGTGTCCTGGGGGGAGGGGGGGGGGGCGCGGGGCGATCTGGCCCCGGGGGGGTGCCCCCACGGTGGCCTGGCCCACGATCGGGGCCCAGCGATCGGCGGTCGGGCCTTTGCCATGGGCTCACTCTTTTCCTTCCGTGTTGGCCGTAGCCTTCACGATGGCGGACACGGAAGTGACCCCCTCCCCTGCGCATGCACGGGGATGACGTCAGCAGCCGCTGATGCTCCGGTGCATGCGCGGACTTCCGCCGGCCAGCAAAGTCCCTTCGGCCCCGGCTGGCGTGGGGCCAAAGGCCTTTCCCGCCAGCCGGCGGGGCGCCAACCACTCCGGTGTGGGCCTAGCCCATCAAGGTTAGGGCTTGGCCCCTAAAGATGTGGAGAAATCCGCACCTTTGGGGTGGTCCGACGCCGGAGTGGTTCACGCCACTCCATCCCGCCGGGACACCCCGCCCCGCTGGGTAGGGGAGAATCCCGGCCCATGTTGTGTTGTTCCTTGTGTCTTAATAAAGCTTGTAGTCTCAAAGTTGGAGAAGATGCTTTATTGTGAATTTGTTCTCTCTTCAGAGCTTAACTTACTGCTACCTCAAATGCTGCCTGCTTGTGTGTCTGTGTCCTGCTACGAGTTCTGCCCTCCGTGAAGTGTGTCCTCACTTCCTGTCCCTGTGATTTTATAGCACTCCCGTGCTCCCTCTAGTGCTTGCTCTGTTGTATTACATCTACTCAGATCTACAATCACCACATCCCCCCTTTTTACTTTACATATTTTCTGTACATCGTTAAAGAAAATTGTACAAAACAGTTACTTATGATATGTGTATCTATACAAGTGATGGTGCTAGTGCATATTTTACAAAGCCAATTTATATTTATGAGTCCAATCTTAATAAAAACATTTATGAGTCCAAACTTGATGAATTTGTTCACTGAGTTTTTTCTTTTGTTGTTGTTGACGTGGTGATATTGATATTTTAAGTAACCAATGCATCATCCGAGGTGTTTGCATGGTCGAACCACTGATGTTGACTGACATGGACTTTTTTCTGTGCTTGTGGTATTGATTTATTATGCCATCTGCCTTGAAAGCTGGTGTGCTTGCTTGTTCTGGAGCAGATGTGAGTTTGTGCGTTTCGTTGTCATCCAATGGCATGTTTGTAGTCTTGTCATTGTTTTGCACTGTGCTGTGGCATTGTCCTTCATGTGCAGAGTTGTACCATTTTGTACAAGTCGTTGTTTCATTGCTATTGTTTCTGTCGTTCCTGTCTTTGTTGTTTTTGTTGCCATTCTTGTTGCTGTTTTTGTCGTTTCTGTCTTTGTTGTTATCGCTATCTTTGTTATGCTTCTTGTTGGTTTTGTTCTTCTTGTAGTTTTTGTCGTTGTGCTTGTAGTTTTTGTTGGTGCTGTTGTTCTTGTTTCTGCAGTGCTTCTTGCGATTTTTGTTGTTCTTGTCGCGCTTCATGTTGCTTTTGTTCTTGCTGTTGTTGTTCTCGTTTCTGCTGTGCTTCTTTTGGCTTTTGTTTTTCTTGTTATGCTCAATGAGTGTCCAGTGTGGATAATTTGAGTCATTGTCACAGTTATTGGTGCGAGTGTCCTTTGTGGAATCTGTTGCATTGAACGTTTCGTCTCGAGAATGGTGAGATTGATCTGATGCTGCATTGATGCTGGTGACATCAGTCATTTGTGGTGGATTTGATTCGTCGTCTTTTGTTCTTTCTGTGTCTGCAGCTGAGTTGTCCTGTAGTTAGCGCCTGAAGCTACTCCTGGTACCATGTGTTGTTCCTCGTGTCTTAATAAAGCTCGCAGACTCAAAGTTGGAGAAGATGCTTTATTGTGAATTCATTCTCTCTTCAGAGCTTAACTTACGGCTGCCTCAAATGCTGCCTGCTTGTGTGTCTGTGTCCTGCTACGAGTTCTGCCTTCCGTGAAGTGTGTCCTCACTTCCTGTCCCTGTGATTTTATAGCTCTCCCGTGCTCCCTCTAGTGCTTGCTCAGTTGTATTGAATCTACTCAGATCTACAATCACCACACATGTGTCCACCATTTCATCAAGCGCACATGTGTAAACCATCTCCACATTATGTTCCTAAAATCTGAACTGAATGGGCATATAATAGTTGTGGCAGTTGTGGATACTGCACTACAGGGTGGCATGGTAGCACTGTTGCTTCACAGCAGGAGGGTTTGATTCCCGGCGTGGGTCACTGTCTGTGTGGAGTTTGCACGTTCTCCGCGTGTCTGCGTGGGTTTCCTCCGGGTGCTCCGGTTTTCTCTCACAAGTCCTGAAAGACGTGCTTGTTAGATGAATTGGACATCCTGAATTCTCCCTCAAGCAACGGAGAGTGGCGACTAGGTGATTTTCACAACAACTTCATTGCAGTGTTCCTGTAAGCCTACATGTGACACTAATAAAGATTATTATTATCAGACATGCTTCAAGTGAAGGAAGATCAAACCCCTCAGAGAGGCATGTGACGTATTTGTTTTTTGTGAAGCAGCACTGAACCTGTAGTGAGCACTGAATAACGATATATGAAATGAAATGAAAATTGCTTATTGTCACGAGTAGGCTTCAAATGAAGTTACTGTGAAAAGCCTCTAGTCGCCACATTCCGGCGCAGGTTCGGGGAGGCTGTTACGGGAATCGAACCGTGCTGCTGGTCTGCTTGGTCTGCTTTCAAAAGATATATGCATGATGTCACTCGATGTCACCGATCGCTAGCATGGGTAAATGTGCAGAATACAGAAGCAGCCTGCACGGAACATATCTCGTTCATTAAGCTGCTTTAGTTTGCAGCCTCCATGCCTCTGAGCATCAATCCTGTAGACACAATGCAATCTGAAATCTGTTTGCAGCACCAATCCATATCAAGGTGAGCGAGCAAACAGTGGTGTAACATGAACCTCACACTCGAGCTAGTGAACAGTATAGAAGCAGGGGCACCCCAGACTATGGGACGCAATGTGCATCAATTTAAATCCAATGCTTTCAAAGTAACCAAAAATGACACTTCAGGAATGTGGTGAATATATTCACCATAATGCATGCATGATACCATAACCTGTGACCTATGACCTGGAAGTGGTGATATGAACTGCTTCCAGGTACTGTACTGTAACCCCGGTATAGCGCCGCCTCTGGCTCCACCCACACCGCGGCCATATATAGGCCGGCCTCTTGTGTGTGGCATTAATCTGTACTACTGACTTTGGCTAGGCAAATTCATGACTAATAAACTCTACTATTCACTTGCTCTCTCTGCCTCACTGTGAATTGAAGGTATATCAAGGAAGATGTGCAATATCAAAACATTAAAATGCGCAAACAATCCAAAGAGGATTCATAAGGACCAGACAACACAAGAGGACACACAACCATACTTCTTGAGTGAGGTCAAAGATCCTGGGCTGGATTCTCCGCTGTTGGGATTCTCCGTTGCGCTGGAAGCCTGCGGATTTCCCGATGGCGTGGGGATGCCCACAATGGGAAACCCCATTGGCCGGCTGCCGAGAAGGAGAATCCCACCCCCTAGATTTTCATTCTGCAAAGCGGGCATCGTGGTTACGGCCATCTCACAAACAGTAAGTTGGACGTGGGAGCCAGATTACATTCCAATCAGACAAAGAACCGTGGCTGAGGAACCTCTGGCTACAAACAACAGACACACCATATTATGGGCCTGGAGGAATTCGACTTCTGATCGTAGGCAAGATTCTGGAATTATTAAGGCATGGCAACAAACCAATCTTCAAGCTGATGTACGTCATCCGTAATCAGTCTTTTTTTTCTCTTCAATAGAGATGTCTGTGTAGCCCTGAATCTCCTCAAAATGGCAGGAGGTGTCAATATAACCACTAATATAAATTGTACAGAACAGCAAATTCCTGAAAGAACAAACAAGAAAGATTCTGTCAACTGGGACTTCAGGTTCTCCTTTTGTTGTGTTTTCCGCTGTCACAATTATAAAATGAAGACTCAGCACAAGGCTCAACGTAGAATAATTTCTTTCCGTGCTCTGTTGTCTTATGACCTTACGTCACTGATGATGTTGACTGTACATTTACATTTTTAACATTAACATTTATATTACAAAAAGCATTTAGTAAACCCCGAGAAGTTATTAAACGCATTAAACGCATTCATTTCATCTGATCAAAGAAGAAATTGTAACTGAGGGATAACTGATCTAAAGGGCAGTCCAGAGCCTTCTATATCATTGAGATGGATAGGGCATCAGAAGGCTATCTTTATCCACATGTTTGTTGGGAGAGTTAGTTGCAGCTTGGAACTGGTGCGTGCAGCTTGCAGCTTACTGAGAGTGATAGCCAAAATAAATTACAGTTACATTGACCTGCACTGGAATCAGAATAAAAACCTAACATCATCATTGACCATGTGAATGTAGCTTAATCGCAATTTGAATTTTGTGAGGGAGCAGATGCTTAAAGATTGCATTGTTTGAAGCTAGTGGGTTTCCCTTGCTTAAAATAGCAACTCGGACTCCAATAATGTCAAATGGGAGAGGTCTCCGTAGTTAAAATAGAGGCCACCAACTTGGGACAGTTTAGGGTTAGAAGGTACATAGATACTAGAACATACAGTGCAGATGGAAGCCATTCGGCCCATCGGGTCTGCAGCGTCCCACTTAAGCCAGAGAAAGGAGTGGATAAGTCCTGCAGACAATTTTAACCCCTGCTCCACGCCTATCTGGTTACCTGTCAGGTGAGAGAAATGATACTAAGCACAGGGAACACAGCTTCAAATTGATTTGTATAACAGACCATTAAAAGCCTTCTTTAACAAAACCTTTCCTGTTGGCATTTCTAAAAAACAAGGCCTACTTGGGCGAGTTTTCAAACAGATAATGCAATTTATTTTTCTTTAAAATTTCAACTCGCTACTTTTTGTGACAAACAGCTCCAATAAGTTTTGAAATTCTGGAAAAATAGATGTTTCAAAAAGGACATACAACTGGAGTCTTTATTTCAACAAAACAATGATACATGGAGGGAAAACATGCAGAGGTGTTTATTTTGAATGTAATCAGCTTGGCTATCCTGCAACGAAGCTATAGAATTTAAGCTGACATGTGGTTCCTCATAAATAATGGTGCTATTTATACAGGCAGTCATTCTCACAGAGAGTACAGAATGGCTGTTTATTGGAGCCATCCTGGAACCAACAGAATCACCTGGTGATCAGAATGAAGAAATGGCAGGTTTAACAGTTCAGAGAACACAGATGTTGTTGGAAAGAAACAAATCTAATCGTTTGCTGCTATATAATAAGAGGGCTTATGAAAAGAGCCTTTTCCGAAACGTGTAATTACCGGTAATTGTTTCTGCCCATGTAGAGTGTCCGTCAGTCCTCAAAAACAGCAGGATATCTAAAGACAAATAAGATAGAGACTAGTGTTAACCCAATTTTAAAAATATTGGGACAACAAAGTACTGAGGTATAGTGTGCAATTTGGCATATGGCAGCCACCAACTGCCTGGCCCTGAAATGAAAATCGCTTATTGTCACAAGTAGGCTTCAAAAGAAGTTACTGTGAAAAGCCCCAAGTCGCCACATTCCGGCGCCTGTTCGGGAGGCTGGTGCGGGAATTGAACTGTACTGCTGGCCTGCCTTGGCCTGCTTTCAAAGCCAGCGATTTAGCCCTGTGCTAAACCAGCCCCTGGTCAGGGTATCAAGGAAATAGAAACATAGAAACATGGAAAATAGAAGAAGGAGGAGGCCATTAGCCCCTTGAGCCTGCTGCCATTCATTATGATCACGGCTGATCATCAAGTTCAACACCCTGATTCCATCTTGCCCCCACATCCTTTGATCTCTTTAGCCCCAAGAGCTATATCTAATTCCTTCTTGAAATCACACAACGCTATGGCCTCAATTACTTTCTCTGGTAGTGAATTCCAAAGATTTGGCACTCTCTGGGTGAAGACATTTCTCCTCACCTCAGCCCTAAAAAGGTTTACCCCTTATCCTCAAATTATGACACGAGTTCTGGACTCCCCACCATTGGGAATATTCTTTCTGAATCGACCCTGTATGATTCTGTTCGAATTTTGTTAGTTTATATGAGAACTCCTCATCTAAACTCCAATGAATATAATCGTAATCGATTTAGTCTCTCCTCCTATGACTGCCCTGCCATCCCAGGAATCAGCCGGGAACCTTAGCTACACTCCCTCCATAGCAAGAACATCCTTCCCCAGATAAGGAAACCAAAACTGCGCACCATACCCCAGGTGTGGCCTCACCGATACCCTAAACAATTGCAGTAAAACATCCCTACTCCTGTACTCAAATCCTCTCGCTATGAAGGCCAACATACCATTTGCCTTCTTTACTGCCTGCGGCACATGTGTGCTTACTTTCAGCGACTGATGCACCAGGACACCAAGTTCTCGCTGAGTATCCACCTCTCTCAATTTTCACCCATTCAAATAATAATCTCCCTGCCTATTTTTGCTACCGAAGCGGATAACCTCATATTTAACCATAGTATAATGCATCTGCCATGAATGTGCTCGCTCACTTTTAAATATGCTTGATATTAAATTAAATACAATTCTCTGTGGCCCTTCCTTGTCTGTCCTCATCACTCCAAGGTATTGCCTTGGATGGTGAGGCAGGTGGTGGGGGGGGGGGTTGTTGGTGGCCTCATCAGTTTAAGATCCTGCAAGGCAATGGATATGTGGTCAATGAGCGGGAAGGGTAATTTTGTCTGACATGAACAACTCACTTGAGACAGGTCATCTGGACGAAGGGGCAATGGATCCTCAACTCTTTGGTGCAGGCCAACATTGCTGTCAGTAACTACTCTCTACGCGGGCAACGCTGCCATTTCCAGGCTCCGTTCCTCATAGGGGGTGAGAACTCTGATCTCTGGGGCCCCATCCTGCTTATTATGGGCTATTTTCACTGCGGGGACACAGATAGGGCATTGAGGGCTGCACGCTTGATGGGTCAGGGGGTCTATAGCAGGTCGCACGTGTGTGCACTGCAACTAGATATGAATAGGTTGTACTGGTATGTGCCAGGGGTTTCTGAGGAACAAATTTGAAAATTAGATATGGTGTGTGTATGAGGTGTCAGTCAGTGGATTGGGGAAAGGTGGGGGTTGGGAATTTGAGGCGTGGCAGGCACAACTGTTTACAGGAGGGAGCTGGTAACTTACCCTTGCAGCTTGTTGGAGATTGTTACCCTTCTTCCTACATTGGATGGCAATTCTCCTGGTCATGCTCTCCGCACTGGATGCCACTGCCACTGCCTCCCAGTCTGCATTGCTGATCTTGCTGCTGGTTCTCTGACCCCCTTGGAGAAACAGGGTGGCCCACCTCTTATGCACAGTGTTGAGAAGACTTGCCAGGTCAGCATCAAATTGGCAGGCAGTAACTAGTGGGGTGCCATTGGGACCGGTACTGGAACCCTAGCTATTCACAATATATATTTATGATTTGGATGAGGGAATAAAATGTAACATCTCAAAGTTTGCAGATGATACCAAGTTGGATGGTAGGGTGAATGGTGATAAGGATGCAGAGATGCTACAGCATGATCTGGAAAGGTTGGGCGAGTGGGCAAATCAATGGCAGATGCAGTATAATTTGGATAAGTATGAGGTTATTCACCTTGGAAGCAAAAATAGGAAGGCAGATTACTACCTGAATGGTTGTAAATTGGGAGACGGAAGTGTGCAGGGGACCTGGGTATTTGTCATGGGCCAGGGTTTAGAGAACCCCAAAGTGTATCATGGAGTTCACCTGACCCGGAACTTTTAATAGATTGTGGTATGGGCAGCACACGGCCCATTCTACAGGTGTGGTACACCAGAAATGGAAAGGCATTTTTTAAAGCAAAACAATGTTTATTTTATGAACTCCAGTTAACCTTTTGTTTTTTAAAATATACTGTGAACATCTTAGCAGCCATTAATTCAAAAACAATTCTCACAGACTACAACACTAAGTTCAACTTTAAGCTTTCCTTTTTAACATCCAGAAGACTTAACAAACCTTTAAACAGAAGCACATCAGGGTTTACATTCACTACTGAAAACATTTATAATTCTAAATTCACCAAATGATCCAGAGATAGTCTTTCATGGCAGAGAGAATAACAATACAGCTGCTTTGTCTGACTTCAGCTGCAACACACTGAAAAACGAAACCAAAAAGACAGACACACCCAAGCTTTTCTCTAAGTGAAACTAAAAAGCAGAACCAGAGCTCAGCTCCACCCACACTCTGACATTACTGTAGTAACATGAGCAGCCAAACATTTCTTAAAGCGACATTCACATAACACCTCCCCCCAAGGAAAAAAAATAAACCATCAACTTCAAGATGGTTTCATTTTTCACCTTTTTTAGATCATAGAATTTACAGTGCAGAAGGAGGCCATTTGGCCCATCGAGTCTGCACTGGCTCTTGGAAAGAGCACCCTACCCAAGGTCAACACCTTCACCCTATCCCCATAACCCAGTAACCCCACTCAACACTAAGGGCAATTTTGGACACTAAGGGCAATTTATCATGGCCAATCCACCTAACCTGCACATCTTTGGACTGTGGGAGGAAACCAGAGCACCCGGAGGAAACCCACGCACACACGGGGAGGATGTGCAGACTCCGCACAGACAGTGACCCAAGCCGGAATCGAACCTGGGACCCTGGAGCTGTGAAGCCATTGTGCTGTCCACAATGATACCGTGCTGCCCCTTTTCATTATCCTTTAAGGAATGCGCACAGTAAATATACTTTATTGTTTCAAAAAACAATACACGCAAACAGGTATAATAATATAGTCCATTTTTTTTGTCCTTCTTCCTCCAACTGAAATCCTTCTCGATTAACAGTCTCGTTGAACGAGAAGGTCTCTGCACGATCCGTCCATTTCTCTACATCTCGGTATTTCTCTTTAAAGTCAGATACTTTAGTTCAATCTGATCACAGAGTCCCTTGCAATTCTCCAACACAGGAGCATTGGTTATCACAGCTTTCAGGCAGTTAAATGCCTGTTGAAACTCCGCTGCCCATTGAAATTTTCGACGTTTCTTCAGCAAGTTCATCAGTGGGTCAATGACGCTACAAAACTTTGGCACAAGTGTTCAATCAAATCCACTCATGCCAAGAAATTGCATTATTTCCCCTTGTCTCGAGGGTATTGAAAACTCCTCAATAACTGTTGTCTTCACATTCCGTTTGACCATTCGACCCTGTCCGATTTTAATGGCCAAGGAAAGTGACTTGGGCTTTTCCAAATTCACTTTTGACTAGGTTTATCACCAAACCCGCCTCCTGAAGTCGATCGAATAACTCCATCAGATGTTTTAACTATTCTTTCCATGTGTGGTTGAAAATTACCAGATCGTCGATGTGTACTGCACAATTGGTTAATCCTGAAACAACTTTGTTAGTTATCCATTGAAATGTAGCTGGGGCGTTTTTCATGCCAAATGGCACAACTTTGAATTGGTATATACCATCTGGAGTCACAAAAGCTGAAATCTCCTTCGCCCTTTCAGTTGAAGGTACCTGCCAGTAACCTTTAAGTAAATCCTGTTTGGAAATGAAAGCTGATTGTCCCACGTTCTCAATGCAATCCTGCAAATGTGGGATGGGATAAGAGTCCATTCTTGTAACTGCATTAACCTTTCTATCGTCCACACACAACCGTTGGGTACCATCTGGTTTTGGTACCATTACTATGGGTGAGCTTCGTTGGCTGCAACCCACTTCAATTATGCCGTTTTTATGCATACTCTCAATCTCTTTGTTAACCTGTGCCAAAAATTTAAAGGGTTAAGTCTGTATGGATGTTGTTTGATTGGAACAGCATTTCCCACACCTACATCATGTATAGCCATTTTAGTACTTCTGAATTTATCTCTACAAACTTGCCCATGTGATATCAATAACTCTTTCAGGTCAGTTTGTTTTTCCTCTGGAAGGTAACTCAACCATTTATCCCAATTTTTAAGAACATCCTCACTTTCCAATTTAATTTGATGTATGTCAAATTCAGTCATCTGGATTTGGTTTGTCACTTTGAGTTAGAATCATTAAAACCTCCTCCTTTTTCTCTCCTTTCCTTTCCAAGTACCTTTTAAGCATATTCACATGACACACTTGGTGAGTCTTCCTTCTATCTGGCGTTCTTACCACGTAATTCACCTCACTTAATTTCTTTTCAATCTGATAAGGTCCACAAAACCTAGCTTTTAAAGGTTCACCTGCCACTTGGAACAAAACTAAAACTTTATCTCCACTGGCAAAACTACGAACGTTGGATTTCTTGTCCGCTACCCGTTTCTTCACATTTTGTGCAACTTTTAAATGTTGTCTAGCCAATTCACCTGCTCTATTTAATCGTTCCCTAAAATTTGACACGTAATCCAATCATGTAATTTTCGATTGCTCACTCACCAATTGTTCCTTAATCAATTTAAGTGGTCCTCTTACCTCATGACCAAAAATTAGTTCAAAAGGACTACATTTGGTTGACTCATTAGGAGCATTCCTAATTGCAAACAATATGAATGGAATTCCTTTATCCCAGTCCTCTGGATAATCTTGACAATAAGCCCTCAACATTGGCTTTAATGTCTGATACCACCTTTCTAACGCTCCCTGCAATTCTGGATGGTTCGCAGTTGATTTAAATTGTTTCATTCCGAAGCTATCCATTACTTCTTTGAATAACCTCGAGGTAAAATTTGATCCTTGATCCGATTGTATTTCTGTGGGTAGTCCATATCTCGTAAAGAATTTAAGTAACGCCTCCACAATCTTTTTAGCTGTAATATTACGTACTGGAATGGCCTCTGGAAACCTAGTAGACACATCCATTGTCGTAAAAAGATATCAATTCCCACTTTTCGTTTTCGGAAGCGGTCCTACGCAATCAATTAGGACCCTTGTAAAAGGTTCCTCAAATGCTGGAATGGGTATTAAGGGTTCTGGTTTTATCACTGCTTGAGGTTTCCTTATCACTTGACATGTGTGACATGATTGACAAAATTTAACTACATCTTTATGTAGCACAGGCCAATAAAAATGTTTTTGTATTTTAGCTTGAGTTTTCCTTATTCCCAAATGACCTCCAACTGGTACCTCATGTGCAACTCACAACACCTCATTTCTATACCCTACTGGCAATACTACTTGATGAACGTCTGCCCACTTTTCATCCGACTGCATATGTAAAGGTCTCCATTTTCTCACCAAGGCATTACTTTTATGGTAATAACACTCTGGTATACACTCAGATTCCTCTTCTGTGTATGTTTTCTGTATCTGTTTTATTTCTATATCTTTTTGTTGTAACTCCGCCAATTTTCCTGAACTAAGTATATCCACCTCATCCTCCACCTGTTCTTATTCTTTTTCAAACATCTGATCAAAAATTGTTTCTGATAATTGCACTTCAACTTCATCTTCACTCTTTGATTTCTCCTCTTGTCTTAACCTGTGACTTTGCGACCTTGTTACTACACAATCCGGAAAAATCCCAGGCTATTCATCCTTCAACACTTCAGTTGTCTGATTTTCCACTGGCCTATCAACCACAGTAGGCATAATTCCCACCTGCAATCCAGCTATATCATTACCCAAGATAAACTGTATTTCTGGACAAGATAGTTTCTTTATTACTCCTACTACCACTTCACCACTCTTCACTGGACTTTCCAACTTTACCTTATATAATGGAACACTACTCCTCTCATCCTGAATTCCACATATTACCACCTTTTCTGGCAACCTTCTTCCCAAACTCCATAATTCCTCATCTCTGACCATTAAAGATTGACTAGCTCACATATCTCTTAAAATTGTGACTTATTTACCTGCTCCTCCTGATACACATGAGTAAACTTTACCTACACAAGTAAATTCTTTAAAGAGATCTGGCACCTTCTTATTAATCACCTCTTGATCAGGCTGTACAATCTTTTGCACCTCCTTCGCTTCACTTGGGCTTTCCTTTACCACTTTAAAAAACCCCACTGTCTTATCCTGTTTTACCACATCAGCCTTCCCAGTGCTTTTCTTCAATCACCAACACTGCGACTTTACATGGCCTAATTTATTACAGTGAAAACATTTGAAACTTTTCATTTCTTTACCATCCTCTGGATTTCTTTTTTAATCTGAGGTACACTCCCCTTATTATCTCCCATCAGATCACCTTTACCTTTACCATTTGAGTATTTCTCATGTCCCCAGATTCTATCCCTCACCGGCTGAAACTGATGTCGGAAACCAAACTTTGATTTATGAACTAATTCATAATCATCTGTCTTTTCTGTCGCTAATCTCACAGTTTTAACCCTCTGCTCTTCCACATGAATTCCCCCTACATCAGGAATTGAATTTTTAAACTCCTCCAAAAGTATAATTTCTCTGAGAACTTCATACATTTGGTCTATTTTCAAAGCCCTTATCCACCGATCAAAATTACTCTGTTTGAGCCTTTCAAACTCCATGTATGTTTGATCAAATTCTTTCCTTAAATTTCTAATGGTTTGTCTGTAGGCTTCAGGCACTAGTTCATATGCACCCAAGATGGATTTTTTCACCTCCTCATATGTCCCAGATACCTCCTCCGGTAGTGATGCAAACACTTCACGAGCCCTGCCTATAAGCTTTGTTTGAATCAGTAATACCCACATGTCCTGTGGCCATTTCATTTCTTTAGCTATCTTCACAAATGAAATGAAAAACGCTTCTACTTTCTTCTCGTCAAACGTTGCCAATGCGTGGATTGGCCATGCTAAATTGCCCTTAGTGTCCAAAATTGCCCTTAGTGTTGGGTGGGGTTACTGGGTTATGGGGATAGGGTGGAGGTGTTGACCTTGGGTAGGATGCTCTTTCCAAGAGCCGGTGCAGACTCGATGGGCCGAATGGCCTCCTTCTGCACTGTAAATTCTATGTTATTTAAATAGATCCCCACCAAGCCTTCGACTTTGCTGCTCTTTCTCACTGTCCTCATCACTATCAACCAACTGTATGTTTCCCTTTATGTCTGCCAATTTTAACTGACTGTTAAGTGTCGTAGCCATTTTCTGAAGTTCAAACTCTCTCTCTTTTTCCCTTTCCTCTCTATCTCTTTCTTTTTGTTCTGCCAGGGCTATTCTTTCTTTGTTTCTTTCTTCTCTCTCCTTTTCTTTTTCCCCAATCTGTATCTCCCTCTTTCTTTCTTTTTCTCTCCTTGCATATTCAAGCTGCTTTAATTATTTTTTGTGTTCAAGTTGCTTAATCTGTAACTGGATCTTTGCCATTTCTAATGAGTCAGACTTTATCTCACGCAACTTTAAATGCTTAGCCACTGCTACAATTACCTCACCTTTTCGCATTTTGTCAGGTAATGTTAAATGCAATGTTTTTGCCAAATCTAACAGTCTGCTTTTATTCTCTGTCCATAAGGTACTGCGTGTGACCGTCTCCACCCCCAAAAACTTCTGAGCCTCTGAAAGAACCATTGCCCACAACACACTCCCTACTTAAACTGAAATACCAGACCTGAAAAACAACCACAATATGCTCACGCTCACTGTCTTTAAGTTCACTAAGCTAATCCAATAGATAGACTTTTATCCCCTTCGAGCCTCCAATTTGTCATGGTCCAGGGTTTAGAGAACCCTAAAGTGTATCATGAAGTTCACCTGACCCACAACTTTTAATAGATTGTGGTATGGGGAGCACACGGCCCACTCTACAGGTGTGGTGCACCAGAAATGGAAAAGTATTTTTAAAAGCAAAACAATGTTTATTCTATGAACTCAAGTGAACCTTTTTAAAACATACAGTGAACATCGTAGCAACCATTAATTCAAATACAACCCCCAAAGATGACAACACTAAGTAAAACTTTAAACTTTCCTTTTTAACATACAGAAGACTTAACAAACCTTTAAACAGAAGCACATCAGGATTTACATTCACTATTGAAAACATTTATAATTCTGAATTCACCAAATGATCCAGAGATAGTCTTTCATGGCAGAGAGAATAACAGTACAGCTGCTTTGTCTGACTTCAGCTGCAACACACTGAAAAACGAAACCAAAAAGACAGACACAACCAAGCTTTTCTCTAAGTGAAACTAAAAAGCAGAACCAGAGCTCAGCTCCACCCAAACTCTGACATCACTGCAGTAACATGAGCAGCCAAACATTTCTTAAAGTGACATTCTCATTACAGTATCCTTGTGCACCATTTGTTGAAAGTAAGCATGCAGGTGCAGCCTGCGGTAAAGAAGGCTAATGGTATGTTGCCCTTCATTGCGATAGGTTTTGATTACAGAAGCAGGGATGTGTTGCTGCAATTGTACAGGGCCTTGGTGAGGAGCTGTATTCCAGAGGTAAAGTGAGAGTGAGAGCCCTTGGTATGAAGGAAAATGCTTCATTGAGTGCTTTCCTCTGAGAGGTCATTGCCGTCAACAGTATTCAAAATGGGATATCTGTTTTGCAGCGGAATGGCCATGGGAGATACCGACACTGATTGCCTAGTTCTCGTGCTCTGCATGGTCATCACCCTTTCCCTTCCTGCCTCTGGACTCTGAGCCTGCGGTGTGACCACCTCTCTGTATGCGCTATCCACGATACTCTCCAGCTTGCCGCTGCTCCACAGTATTCCCAGCGCCGCTCCAGCTCTGAAATGCGGGCGTCCAGGAATTGTAGCTGGGAAAATCCCGCCCAAAGCTACACAAATAGGCAATGGCTGGGTATGAAAACCTTTTCCCTCATCATTTTGTGCTAGATTCTGATTCAGAATCCAGAAATGCAAAGTCAATGTTCTACTATGTTGTGCTAAACAATCACTGTCTGATCAATTTCATTATGGGTCTATTATACGGTTCATTATTAGCATTTGCCAAACATTTTTGCACATGATATGAAAGAAATAATTTTAATGTGTTGTAAAAATAGAAGAAAACATAATGACTCTTTCATGATATTGACACAGAATCTAATTTAATTAAAATAATCCAAGTAAAGTCTATATAACTAAATAATCTAAAACATATATTGTATTGCCAGTGATTAATTATCTTGTTTGTGAAAGCATTTTATCACAAAACGCCTGGTAAATGTTGGGCAATTCAAAAGCCTAGATTGTGCATCTTGCATTTCTTTTCTCATTATATTCTGCGCTGTTCTATAAGAAATCAATTTGAGATCTACAGGTAATTGTTATTGGCCACGAAAATAGGTTGTTTGGCTCTTGACGACCACAGCACACTATCTAGTGGGTCACTGAATGAAGAAATGAAGTGACTATATCACACCACTACTATCAACTGTAATGTGCTGCCTTGTCAATCAATGAGTGACAAAGTACAACAACTTTATCTCAACTGCTGCTCTCAATTGGAACCAGACTTAGCTCCTGAATGAAGAATGACATTGACATCGTCCAAGCAATGTCACCAGTTGCCTGGTTTGCTCAGTGAATAAAGCCACATCAGGAGCTCAATTATTCCATTACTGTTGTCATTTGGTCAGTGAACAAATAAAAAAATCCAAGTTCGCATCAGGAGAAAAATTACCTATTTTGACTTTTCAGAGATTATATTTTGCAAATTGAGAAATCTAGATGAGCACCAATTTTGCAGGGCTAAAGTTAAATACAAAGTGACAGAAGGTGACCCGAGATCTGATCCCGAGCCAGGCGATGAGTTGCTGATTTAGCGACGCCCGAGATATTATCACAAAACACCTTGTGGAACTACTTTACTCTATCGTTCTTCAGTTATATATTAAATGGTTGGGTGTTACCAAACTTGAGGTTTCTCATCCCCGACTGGCCCCACATCCACAAACATTCACTTCCTCCACCACCCACGCACAATGGCAGCAGCGTGTACCATCTACATGATGCACTGCAAGAACTCACCAAGGCTCCTCAGGCAGAACCTTCCAAACCCACGACCACTGCCATCTAGAATGACAAGGGCAACAAATACATGGGAAATCACCAGCTGGAGGTTCCCCTCCAAGTTACATACTATCCTGACTTGGAAACGTATTGCCGTTCCTTCACTGTCGCTGGGTCAAGATCTTGGAACCAACAACAAGGTGGGTGTACATGAACCACATGGACTGAAGCAGTTCAAGGAGGAAGCTCATCACTGTGACATTATGGAAATGTTCGGAATACAAAGGGTTAATGCCATAGCATAATGAACCATTAGATGGGGCTAGATGCCGAACTATATAAAGCATTGACTCACAGGCGTCTGGGAGAAGACTGGAGAATGCTGGAGAGGAGCAGTGAGAGAGTGTGGAGTATAGTTATAGATAGAGTGCAGAGACTAGTGTTAGTTGAGTGTAGATTGTAGATTAATAGATTATTGTTACCATAGGAATAAGTGGTCGAGTTTTAATACGTACTGTAATAAATGTTAGCTATCAAGGGCAATTTGACCTTGATTTTGATTTTTTTAAATTTTGATTTATTTATTGTCACGTGTTACTAAGGTATTGGTCTGTGTACAGGCCAGACAGATCGCTCCATACATGAAAACATAAACATCTAATAAGTGCACAATGTAAGTACATAAACATAAGACACCGGGTGCAGCATACGAAATATAGTGCTACAACTATAGAGAAGAAGCATAGACAGATCAGTTCAGTCCAGAAGAGGGTTGTTCAGGAGTCTGGTAACAGCAGGGAAGGAGCTGTTTATGAATCAGTTAGTGCATGTTCTCAGATTTTTGTATCTTCTGCCCGATGGAAGAAGATGGAAGAGAGAATAATCCGAATGGGAGGGATCTTTAATTATGCTGCCCGCTTTCCTGAGGCTCAGGAGGTGTAGACAGAGTCAATTGTTGGGAGGCGCACTTGCATGATGGACTGAGCTGTGTTCACAACTTTCAGTAGTTTCTTGTGCTCTTGGACCGAGCCATACCAGGCAGTGATGCAGCCAGATAGGATGCTTTCTATGGTGCATCTGTAAAAATTGGTAAGAGTCAATCGTGGACATGCAGGATTTCCTTAATTTCCTGAGGAAGTATAGGTGCTGTTGTGATTTTTTGATCGTAGCATCGACGTGGGTGGACCAGGACAGATTGTTGGTGATGTTTACACGTAGGAATTTGAAGCCGTCAACAATCTTGTTCCGGCCCTAATTACTCAGAAGCTGTGTGTAAATCTGCCCGGACCCTATCCTCCATTGTTCGGTGCACATCCAGTTAGTACTCACTTCCAAAATCTGGGGATTTGTCCAATACAGAGTTCACACCTGTGATTTATGCTTGATCTCTGAATAATCCTCAAGAATGGGGACCTTTATATTCCGTTTCGATGAACTTGGTATACTGGCTGTTATGTGGGTCAATTGCCTACCTCAGTCGGGCTCAGGCGGAATCTCCAAGACTGTCCTGTGGGATCTTTCGGAACAATTGTAACTCCGAGCCGAATAGCACCAGGTCGCCAGATTTGTTGTACCTTCTGAACCACAGTGTCTCTCCGACCCGTATACAATGGACAAATGACCAGACAAGCTGCGTACAATAATATTAGTTCAACACACATACAGAGTTAAAATTAGTCAATCACACACAATGCTGGACTCTAAATGAACACACATGAAAGTCCAACTTTACCTCCAGGTGCCTGGCATATGCAGAGCAGATATGGCCTCATTTTTAATCCATCCTCTGGAAGTGCTGGATGTCTGTTGCTGGTCGTCTGTGCCCCGGCACCGGTTCCTCTGTCGATGGTGTGGATGGTCCCCTCCTTGGCTGGTGCAGGTATCACTGTTGGTGTCGTCAGTGGTCGAATGAGCGGGGTTACGCAGCACCTTTTATCCCTTGCAGGTTTCCCGTGCTTTTGGGCGGTCCCAGGTAGATGTTCAATATATCTACCATATACCACATATTGTTACTTTCTACCTGGAGCAGTCTTTTCCCTGTGTTTGTTTCTGCAAGGTCTGGACTGCAGCCCTTGTATTTTTGCAAGCTGCAGTCCGTCCGTGTCTCTCTGTGTTGACCAATTTCCCATTGATCTGTGCGGGCGGTCACTTTGGATGGCCACAGCCCTCACCCCCCCTCACCCTTACCCCTACTCACACGCCTCACCCCCGGCCTGTTATCCGCCGGTGACCCCGCAGGGGCACCGTTGGCTGGCATTGCCCTCACTGCGGGCTGCCGTGGGTGTAGTCCCGGGTGGTCCCCGGTGGGTGGCTGCCGGTTGGGTAGAGTGTTCGGCGGATGGGGGGGTGGGATTCTCCCATTCGGCTGCAGAGTGTCCACGCCGTCGGAAACGCCATCGCGTTTCACGACGGTGTGAACGGGCCGCTGGGAATACTGATTCTGGCTCCTACAGGGGGCCAGCATGGCATGGGAGTGGTTCACGCTGCTCCAGCTTCCCATCCCGGCGTGAACTGTGCGTCGCGGGATCTGCGCATGCGCAGTTGCGCTGGCACCCGCACACGCATGAGCAGTGGCCTCCCTCAACACGCCAGCCCCGATGCAACATGGCGTGGGAGTTCAGGGACTGGCGTGGAAGAAAATAGACCTGGGGAGTGAGAGGTGGGACCGCCGATCGGTGGGCGCCAATCGCGGGCCAGGCCCCATCGGAGCCCCCTGGGGCTGGAGCCCCGCAGAGTTCCCACAGGCTGTGACCAAGTGAGGACATCGCCAGCGGGTCTCTGCCGTTTTAGAGCGGCCGCTCGGCCCATCCCGGGTCGAGAATTGGTGGCCCGGCCGCGAACAGCGGCCTGCAACCGGCGCCATGCCAAATGCGCCAGCGCCAATGGCGCAGATTCTCTGCTCCGCGGAGAATAACATGCCGGCATCGGGGCGCTGTCGTCCGGTTGCGGGGATTCTACGGCCTGCCCCTGGGCAGGGAGAATCCCGCCCGGGGAGTGGGATGCTATGGCCGGGGGCGGGGGGGGGGGGGGGGGGGGGGGTGCGGGAGGGGGCACACCCATACGGCTGATATCACTGTGTAGAACATGGGGTCGGGGGGGGTGGTCAATCAGTGGGTATTCAGCAGGACGGCGGTCAGTGCCTGGGCACTATCCCACTCCGGTGGGGAGGCACCCTGGCTCACAACCAACCATCCCTTCCCTCCCCACCCTTCTCCCGGCCCTGGCAGGCACATTTACTCCACGCCATTTGCTTCCACCGCTCTCTCGCTCAGCAGCCAGGACACCAGGTACACAATTTGTGAGAGCACAAGTGAAGCACGCCATCGGGAACTCGGCCCATCGGAGGCGCTGAATCGCGGAGGCCAAGGGGCATCGGGTGTCAGGCCCGCTAATGAAATGACGACTGCACTTTCAGCCCGCACGCGAGTGCCGTATTTATGCCATTTTGGGGCTGCCGGAGCATCCCAATTGTCCGTCATACCGGCGCCTACCTTAATTTTAGCATCGGAAGCTATTCTCCACCCAATCGCGTTTCACGATTTTTCTGTCGGCAAACGGAGAATCCAGCCCAAGATCTATCAAGCCAGGAATCACTCTGGGATCTCACTTGTCAAGTATTAACAGCATCGGGGATTGTAACACTTTCTTCACAAATGCTGCCAAACTTACTGAGCATTTCCAGCATTTTCTGTTTTTATTTCAAGTTTCCACATCTGCATTTATTTGCATTCCCACTTTAAAAGTTGCATGTTAATCTTCTTCCATCATCCTAAACCTAACCTCAATTTAAACATTGTCTTTGTATATTCCCCCACCTCTACCACAACACAACCCCACCTCCACCACCCATATCCCCAGTTCTTTTGTGTAATTTGGCTGCCAATCCTCCGACCAATGGAAGTAGCTTTTCCCTAAATAGTCTCTCAAAACTTTTAGAAGCTTAAATATCTCCCGGAGATATTGTCCCCGGAGCTCCCGACCTGGCCCAACGCGACCCCGAGAGACCCGCCCAGCGACCCGACCCGGAGAGACCCGCCCAGCGACCCGACCTACCTGGTGAGCGAAGAAAGAAAAATCCACATGGAGGCCCCACCGTGCCGACTTCAAGATCCGACCCCAGGAGCGCCCAGGAAGGGAACAGACCATGGGACCTCGCCCAATCTGCCCCAGGAAGCCCCTGCCCACAAACCAGGGCCCCAGAAACAACGGAGACCCCGCACGAGGACCGAACACGCTGCAAGGTATACCCGCGCCCGCAGAACGCCGGGACCCATCCAGATCGCAAACTCACCCACCCCCCCCAGCAACTCCTCTACCTCAACCAGTGCCCGGGACCCTGCCAGACGCGACCCCGGAAACGTAAACAGCGCCCTGGACCCCGCTAGCGCCCTGGACCCCGCCAGACGCAACCACCTACCTTCTACAAGGGCTGACGTCTCCCATCGGATCCCAGGATCATCCAGCAGCAGCCGCCGACCGAGGAAGCGAGGGAAACGCAGCGGTCTGCAGGTTAGACTGAAGGAACGCGGTTTCAAGACTCCTCTCCCCAGTATACTCCTGAGAAACGTCCAAGAAATTGAAAATAAGCTGGATGAACTTAACGCCAGACTTACCTCTCAGAGTGAAGTAAGAGACTACTGTGTGCTCTGTTTCACAGAGACATGGCTCACCCCCACCTCACCGGACTGTGCCATACAACCTGAAGGCTTCTCTATTCACCGGGCGGACCGCAAGGCATCATCAGGCAAAGCAAAGGGTGGAGATTGACTCCCTACAAAAGGACAGATCTGAGGCGTTCAAGGCAGACGACCCTGTCCTATACAAGAATTCCAGGTACGACCTCCGCAAAGCCATCCGAGATGCCAAAAAAGAATATCAAACTAAGCTAGAGTCACAGACAGACTCTCGGCGGTTGTGACAAGGACTAAACAACATAACGGGCTACAAAGCAAAGCCGAGCAATATCTCTGGCAGCAGCGCACCCCTCCCCGATGAACTTAATGCATTCTATGCTCGGTTCGAGCAGGTAACCAACAATCCGCTGTTGAGTGCCCCAGCAGCCCATAATTCACCCATACCCACCATCACAGTTTCCGAAGTCAGATAGGCCTTCCTGAAAGTGAACCCACGGAAGGCGACGGGCCCGGATGGGATCCCTGGTCGTGCGCTCAGAGCCTGCGCATACCAGCTGGCAGAGGTATTCACAGACATCTTTAACCTGTCCCCATTCCACTCCGAGGTCCCCACCTGCTTCAAGAAGACCACCATCATACCGGTACCAAAGAAGAACCAGGCAACATGCCTCAATGACTACCGCCCGGTGGCCCTGACGTCAGTTGTAATGAAGTGCATCGAGAGGCTGATCATGAAGCGCATCACCTCCATACTCCCGGAACGCCTTGACCCACTACAATTCGCATACCGTCGCAACCGGTCCACATCAGACGCCATTTCCCTGGCCCTACACTCATCCCTAGAGCATCTCGAAAACAAGGACTCCTACATCAGACTCCTATTTATTGACTACAGCTCCGCCTTCAACACCATAATCCCAGCCAAGCTCATATCAAAGCTCCAAAATCTAGGACTTGGCTCTCCACTCTGCAACTGGATCCTTGATTTTCTGACCCACAGACCACAATCAGTAAGAATGAACACCAACACCTCCTCCACAATAGTCCTCAATACCGGTGCCCCGCAAGGCTGCGTACTTAGCCCCCTACTCTACTCCCTGTACACACATGACTGCGTGACAAAACTTGGTTCCAACTCCATCTACAGGTTTGCTGACGATACGACCATAGTGGGCCGGATCTCGAATAACGACGAGTCAGAATACAGGAGGGAGATAGAGAACCTAGTGGAGTGGTGTAACGACAACAATCTCTCCCTCAATACCAGCAAAACTAAAGAGCTGGTCATCGACTTTAGGAAGCAAAGTACTGTACACACCCCTGTCAGCATCAACGGGGCCGAGGTGGAGATGGTTAGCAGTTTCAAATTCCTAGGGGTGCACATCACCATAAATCTATCCTGGTCCACTCACGTCGACGCTATCACCAAGAAAGCACAACAGCGCCTATACTTCCTCAGGAAACTAAGGAAATTCGGCATATCCACATTAACCCTTACCAATTTTTACAGATGCACTATAGAAAGCATCCTATTGGGCTGCATCACAGCATGGTATGGCAACTGCTCGGCCCAGGACCGCAAGGAACTTCAGAGAGTCGTGAATACCGCCCAGTCCATCACACGAACCTGCCTCCCATCCATGGACTCCATTTACACCTCCCGCTGCCAGGGGAAAGCGGGCAGCATAATCAAGGATCCCTCCCACCCGGCTTACTCACTTTTCCAACTTCTTCCATCGGGCAGGAGATGCAGAAGTCCGAGAACACACACGAACAGACTCAAAAACAGCTTCTTCCCCACTGTCACTAGACTCCTAAATGATCCTCTTATTGACTGACCTCATTAACACTACACCCTGCATGCTTCATCCGATGCCAATGCTTATGTAGTTACATTGTATATCTTGTGTTGCCCTATTATGTATTCTCGTGTATTTTCTTGAATTTTGTTTAATTCCCTTTTCTTCCATGTATTGAATGATCTGTTGAGCTGCTTGCAGAACAATACTTTTCACTGTACCTCGGTACACGTGACAATAACAAATCCAATCCAATCCAATCCAATCCAATCTCTATTAAATCTACCTTTAATTTAATCTGCTCTTAGCAGCAGAATCCACTTTCTCCAGTTTCACCACATAACTCAAATCTCTTAATTTGTGTAATCAAGTCAAGATACAATTATTTCTCTTGCCCTGTTTGCAGGATATCAGCAGAACAGGACTACGCCTACGCCTGCTCTACCTCTAACACAGTTAGCTTTCCACCCAGGGCCATCCTTTGTCAGTGGATGTTGAAATATATTTCTCTTGCAGACAGAGCTATTATCACTGTGAAGAAAGGAATTCAGTCCTGATCTAGACTTTGCAAATTTTAAGTCTATTAAAGGGGAAACATCATTATTTCGCTGGCAGTATGAATTCCAGTGCATTCTTCACCACAGGATAATTTCAGGTATGTATTCAGACATGAGCTGCTGTCACTGAAATATTTTTGATCTATGCACAAGAAAAGCTATCATTGTGTCGTATCTGACCAGCAGGCAAAGGTAATGTGATAATCCAGATTGGCATGACACTGACTGACAGTATTTGATCAGATTAGTCCATAAGAGGGTTGCTTAGAGTCTGGTAACAGCGGGGAAGAAGCTGTTTTTGAGTCTGTCCGTGCATGTTCTCAGACTTTTGTATCTCCTGCCCAATGGAAGAATTTGGAAGAGTGAGTAAGCCGGGCGGGAGGGGTCTTTGATTATGTTGTCCGCTTTCCCCAGGCAGCGGGAGATATAGACAGAGCCAATGGATGGGAGGCGGGTTCGCATGATGGACTGGGCAGTGTTCACGACTCTCTGTAGTTTTATAGGGTCTTGGGCCTCGCAGTTGCCATACCAAGCTGTGATGCAGCCAGAGAGGATGCTTTCTATAGTGCATTTGTAAAAGTTGGTTAGAGTCAATGTGGACATGCCAAATTTCCTTTGTTTCCTGAGAAAGCATAGGCGCTCTTGTGCTTTCTTGGTTGTGGCATCGATGTGGTTGGACCAGGACAGATTTTTAGTGATGTGCACACCAAGGAATAGAGAGATATTGTAGGCCTCGTCAAAAAGGAAAAGGAGGCATTTGTCAGGGCTAGAAGGTTGGGAACAGATGAAGCCTGTGTGGAATATAAAGAAAGTAGGAAGGAACTTAAGCAAGGAGTCAGGAGGGCTAAAAGAGGTCACGATGGCAAATAGGGTTAAGGAAAATCCCAAGGCTTTTTACACGTACATAAAAAGCAAGAGGATCGCCAGGGAAAGGGTTGGCCCACTGAAGGACAGGGGAGGGAATCTATGAGTGGAGCCAGAGGAAATGGGCGAGGTACTAAATGAATACTTTGCATCAGTATTCACCAAAGAGAAGGAATTGGTGGATGTTGAGTCTGGAGAAGGATATGTAAATAGCCTGGGTCACATTGAAATCCACAAAGACGAAGTGTTGGGCGTCTTGAAAAATATTAAGGTGGACAAGTTCCCAGGGTCTGTGGGGATCTACCCTAGAATACTGAAGGAGGCAAGAGAGGAAATTGCTGAGGCCTTGATAAAAATCTTTGGATCCTCACTGTCTTCAGGTGATGTCCCAGAGGACTTGGGAATAGACAATGTTGTTCCTTTGTTTAAGAAGGGTAGCAAGGATAATCCAGGGAACTACAGGCCGGTGAGCCTTACGTCAGTGGTAGGGAAATTACTGGAGAGAATTCTTCGAGACAGGATCTACTCCCATTTGGAAGCAGGTGGACGTATTAGCAAGAGGCAGCACGGTTTTGTGAAGGGGAGGTTGTGTCTCACTAACTTGATAGAGTTTTTTGAGGAGGTCACAAAGATGTTGATGCAGGTAGGGCAGTGGATGTTGTCTACATGGACTTCAGCAAGGCCTTTGACAAGGTCCCTCATGGGAGACCGGTACAAAAGGTGAAGTCACACGGGATCAGAGGTGAGCTGGCGAGATGGATACAGAACTGGCTAGGTCACAGAAGGCAGAGAACAGCAATGGAAGGGTGCTTTTCTGATTGGAGGGCTGTGACTAGTGGTGTTCCGCAGGGTTCAGTGCTGGGACCTTTGCTGTTCGTAGAAAATGGAACTGGTCTGATTAGTAAGTTTGCGGACAACGATTGGTGGAATTGTGGATAGCGATGAGGACGGTCAGAGGATACAGCAGGATTTAGATCATTTGGAGACTTGGGCAGAGAGATGGCAGATGGAGTTTAATCCGGACAAATGTGAGGTAATGCATTTTCGAAGATCTAATACAGGTAGGGAATATACAGTGAATTGTAGACCCCTCAAGAGTATTGACAGTCAGAGAGATCCAGGTGTCAATGAAAGGGGGAACACAGGTGGAGAATGTAGTCAAGAAGGCAGACGGCATGCTTGCCTTCATTGGCTGGGGCATTGAGTATTAAAATTGGCAAGTCATGTTGCAGCTGTATAAAACCTTAGTTAGGCCACACTTGGAGTATAATGTTCAATTCTGGTCACCACACTACCAGAAGGATGTGCAGGCTTTAGAGAGTGTGCAGAAGAGATTTACCAGGATGTTGCCTGGTATAGAGGGCATTAGCTACGAGGAGAGGTTGAATAAACTTGGTTTGTTCTCACTGGAACAAAGGAGGTTGAAGTGCGACCTGATTGAGTTTTACCAAATTCTGAGGGGAACAGACAGAGTGGATAGTCAGAGACTTTTTCCCAGGGTAGAGGGGTCAATTACTAGTGGACATAGGTTTAAGGTGTGAGGGGCAAGGCTTAGAGGAGATGTACGATGAAAGCTTTTTTACACAGAGTGTAGTGGGTGCCTGGAAATCGCTGCCGGAGGAGGTGGTGGAAGCAGGGACAATAGTGACGTTTAAGGGGCATCTTGACAAATACATGAATAGGATGGAAATAGAGGGATACGTACCCTGGAAGTGTAGAAGATTGTAATTTAGACAGGCAGCATAGTCGGCACAGGCTTAGAGGGCCAAAGGGCCTGTTCCTGTGCTGTACTTTTCTTTGTTCTTTGTTCTTTGAAGCTGTCAGCCATCTCCACCTCGACCCTGTTTACATCGCGTTTACATAGAACATACAGTGCTGAAGGAGACCATTCGGCCCATCGAGTCTGCACCGACCCACTGAAGCCCTCACTTCCACCTTACTCCCGCAACCCAATAACCCCTCCTAACCTTTTTGGTCATGAAGGGCAATTTATCATGGCCAGTCCACTTAACCTGCACGTCTTTGGACTGTGGAAGGAAACCGGAGCACCCGGAGGAAAACCACGCAGACACGGGGAGAACATGCAGACTCGGCACAGGCAGTGACCCAGCGGGGAATTGAACCTGGGACCCTGGCGTTGTGAAGCCACAGTGCTATCCACTTGTGCTACTGTGCTGCCCACCCATCTAACCTGCACGTCTTTGAGCTGGTTTAGCTCACCAGGCTAAATCGCTGGCTTTTAAAGCAGACCAAGCAGTCCAGCAGCACGGTTCGATTCCCGTACCAGCCTCCCCGGACAGGCGCCGGAATGTGGCGACTAGGGGCTTTTCACAGTAACTTCATTGAAGCCTACTCGTGACAATAAGCGATTTTCATTTCACTTTTTATTGGAGGAAACCGGAGCACCTGTTGATGCAGACAGGGGTGTGTGTGATACTTTGCTTCCTGAAGTCAATGACCAGCTCTTTAGTTTTGCTGAAATTGAGGGAGAGATTGTTGTCGCTGCACCACTCCACTAGGTTCTCCATCTGTCTCCTATATTCTGACTCATTGTTGTTCAATATCCGATCCACTATGGTCATGTCATCATCAAACTTTTAAATGGCATTGGAGCCAAAATGTACAACGCAGACGTGTGTGTAAAGGGAGTAAAGTGGGGGGCTAAGTACACAGCCTTGCAGGGACCTGGTACTGAGGACTATCATGGAGGAGGTGTTGTTTATTCTTTATGATTGCGGTCTGTGGGTCAGGAAGTCGAGGATCCAGTTGCAGAGTCAGGGGTCAGGTCCTAGCTTTCGGAGCTTTGATATGAGCTTGGCTTTTATCATGGCGTTGAAGCTGGAGATGTAGTCAATAAATAGGAGTTTGATGCAGGATTCCTTGTTGTCAAAATGCTCCAGTGATGAGTGTAAGGCCTGCGAGATGCTGTCTGCTGTGAATTGGTTGTGGCGGTATGTGAATTGCCCTGGATCTAGCCATTCTGGGAGTATGGAGTTGATGTGCCTCATGACCAACCTCTCGAAGCACTTCATAATGATCGATGACGAGGCACTGGATGATCGTCATTGAGGCACATTGCCTGGTTTTTCTCTGGCACCAATATGATGGTGGTCTTCTTAAAGCTGGTGGGGACCTATGAACCGAGTAGGGAGAGATTGAAGATGTCCGTGAAAACATCTGCCAGCTATTCCACGCAGGATCTGAGTGCACAACCAGGAACCCCGTCAGGACCTGTCGCCCACCGAGGGTTCACTTTCAAGAAGGCTGCTCTGATTTTGGAAGCTGTGACATTGGGTATGGGTGTGCCTGGGGCTGCTGGGGCAGTCGACAGTGGTTTGATGGTTTCCTGCTCGAACCGAGCATAGAATGCATTGAATACATCAGGGAGGGGTGCGCCACTGCTGCAGATTCTGCTCGGCTTCACTTTGTAGCGCGTTATGTTGTTTAAGCCTTGCTACATCCAACGAGTGACCGTGACATTAGTCTGTGACTTTTGCTTGGTCTGACATTGTCTGCTCAGCTTCCCTCATGACTTTGCGGAGGTCTGCACATGTTAACGGATGAGATGCAAAACCTACTGGTCTTTCTTCTCCCGAGGACAGTACATGTGACACCACCACTCCAGCAGCGAATGACAAAACATCACAGAAACGTTGTAATGGTAACTTCAGGTAGAAATGTACCAACACTTCTGACTTCTTCAGCTCTTGTTTGCAGATTCATTTTTTTTTTAAATTCTTGTGTCTATTGACATGCCTGTTTTTTGCACAACAAGCTATGTAACAGTTTCAATTGGTTTGACAGATTCTGGACAGAATTTCCATGGGAGTTGATTAACCTTAGGAATGACATTCTTTGGTCGTGGATCATCTATAATAGCTTTCATCTTCTTAGGTGCCTTGTGTAGACCCTTACTATCAAATACATGTCTTAGAAACTGTATGGTTGCCTGAATGAAATCACATTTATCTTTTCTGACACAAAGCCTATGAATCTGATGGCATTTCAGTGTGGCCTCTAAGTGCTGTGTGTTCTTATTCATTGATGCCGGCTACCAATATATCATAAAGGTAACAATTTTTTTAAAATACTTTTTTCTTCAAGGCACTTTGCTATTATTTACAAAGCACGGAACACAAGGAACTATCATCCACAAACTAATTGTGGTGATATACGCATATCTATGTATAACTCTACATAGTTGCAGCAATGTTGCAGAATGGGAATGGTTTTACAAAGGGCTAAATCACTGACTTTAAAAGCAGACCATGGCAGGCCAGCAGCACGGTTCAATTCCCATACCAGCCTCCCCGAACAGGTGCCAGAATGTGGCGACTAGGGGCTTTTCACAGTAACTTCATTTGAAGCCTACTTGTGACAATAAGCGATTTTCATTTCATTTCATCAGTGAACATAGCCACTGAGCAATTCACATCGTGACAGCTATGTCCTCCCGCCAGTTGGTGGAACCAGACATCGATACAGACATATATATACTGGGGGACGGACGAGACAGAGGCACTTGGTAGCAGGACGGACAACGGGACTGTCACATCTCTCAGCTTCACAGTAACATAGATACGATTGTTTGTACATAGAATTGCATGGTTACCGTCCTGCGTGTCAGGAATAAATACTTATTACAACTACATCTTCATGTTTGATGTGTGCCTTCATGATGAGAAGAGTCATAGAACACAACATGGTTCCACGCATGCTGATGACTAGAGGTAATAGAAGAAACCAGATAAACAACCTCTTTATCAACCTGATAATCTGAAGATTTGCGACACCACACAAGCAAGACGGTGCAGTGTGAGATGGATGGTTTGGAGGTACCCCACTTGCTTCAAGTCTCGGGCAATCTGGACTCAAACTGACGCAGTTTTAAACAGCAGTTTGAACTCTTTCTTTTGGGTCATGAGCTACAAGTGCTGCCTGATGAAAGGCGTGCTGCATTGCCGCTAACGACAGCAGGTTCTGAAGTACTTGAACTGTACAGTTCATTCGGCTTTGAGAATGAAGAGCAGAGCTACTAGAAGGTGATTCACTATTTTGATCGCAACTGTTCTCCTAAGAAAAGTGAAACTTTTGAACGTTACGTATTCCATTCCATCGCCAAGAAAGATAAGGAATCCTTCGACAACTTTGTGACAGATTTGAGATTAAAGGCCCAGTCGTCCAATTTTGGACAGTTGCAATAAAGAACAAAGAACAATACAGCACAGGAACAGGCCCTTTGGCCCTCGAAACCTGTACCGGTCATGACACCAATATTTGCCAAAACCCTCAGCACTTCCTTGTGCCGTATCCCTCTATACATATCCTATCTATGTGTTCATCAAAATGCCTTTTGAATGCCGTTAATGCATCTGCTTCCATAACCTCCCCTGGCAACGCGTCCCAGGCACTTACCACCCTCTGTGTACAAAACCTGCCTCGCACATCTCCTCTGAACTTGGCCCCATGGACCTTAAACATATGCCCTCCCCTCACCATACCAAGGTTCTATACAACTGTAGCATGACTTGCCAGTTTTTATATTTGATGCCCCATCCAATGAAGGCAAGCATTCTGCATGCTTTCTTGACTACCTTGTCCACTTTTGTTGCCACTTTCAAAGATCTGTGGACCTGCACACCCAGATCTCTCTGACTTTCTATATTCCTAAGAGTTTTGCCATTTACAGTATATTTCCCCTCTATGTTAGACCTACCAAAATGCATTACCTCATATTTGTCTGGATTAAACTCCATTGCCATTTCTCTGCTCAAGTCCCCAACCTATCCATATCCGGCTGTATCATCTGACAATCCTCAACACTATCTGTCACTCCACCAACCTTGGTGTCACCTGCGATCTTACTAATCAGGCCAGCTACATTTTCCTCCAAATTATTTATGTATACCACAAACAACAGAGGCCCAAGAACAAATCCCTGTGGAACATCACTAGTCACGACATTCCATTCAGAAAAGTACCCTTCTATGCTACTCTTTGCCTTCTGTGATGGAGACAGTTCTGTATCCACCTTACCACCTCACATCCGATCCCGTGTGACTTCACCTTTTCTACCAGTCTGCCATGAGGCACCTTGTCAAAGGCTTTACTGAAGTCCATGTAAACAACATCCACCGCCCTCCCCTCATCAATCATCTTTGGCACCTCCTCAAAAAACGCGATCAAGCTAGTGAGGTACGTCTGCCCCCATCAGAAAACTATGCTGTCTATCACTAATGATGATGTGGAGATGCCGGCGTTGGACTGGGGTGAGCACAGTAAGAAGTCTTACAACACCAGGTTAAAGTCCAACAGGTTTGTTTCAAACACGAGCTTTCGGAGCACGGCTCCTTCTTCAGGTGAATGGTTCATTCACCTGAAGAAGGAGCCGTGCTCCGAAAGCTCGTGTTTGAAACAAACCTGTTGGACTTTAACCTGGTGTTGTAAGACTTCTTACTATCACTAATGAGTCCATTTGTTTCTAAATGAGTCTAAATCATGTCTCTGAGAATTCTCTCCAATACTTTACCTGCTACCAACGTGAGCTCACCGGCCTATAGTTTCCAGGATTATCCCTGCTACCTTTCTTAAACAGAGGTACCACATTAGCTATTCTTCAATGCTCTGGGATCTCACCTGTAGCTAATGAGGATACAAAGATGTCAGTCAAGGCCCCAGCAATTTCCTCCCTTGCTTCCCTCAGTATTCTTGGGTAAATCCAAACTGGCCCAGTAGGCTTATTCACCTTAGTATCTTTTAAAAGATCCAATACCTCCTCCTTTTCAATGTTAACATAGTCCAGTCTGTCCACACACCCTACCCAAGAATCATCTTCCACAAAGTTCCTTTATTTGGTAAACATTGATGCAAAGTATTCATTTAGTACCTCGTCTATTTCCTCTGGCTTAACACATAGATTCCCCCACTGTCCTTAAATAGTCCAATTCTTTCCGTGGGCACCCTCTTGCTTTTTACATATGAATAAAAAGCTTTGGAATTCACCTTAATCCTACTTGCCAAGGACTTTTCATGACCCCTCCTAGCCCCCTTAATTTCCCGCTTCAGTACCTTCCTACTTTCTTTATACTCCTCAATGGTTTCGATTGTCCCCACCCATCTAGACCATACAAAAATCTCCTTTTTCTTTTTGACAACGTTCACAATATCCCTCGTTATCCAAGGCTCCCTAAACTTCCCATACTTATCCTTTGTTCTTTCAGGAATGTTACTTTCCAGAATCCTAATCAACTGTCGCTTGAAAGACTCCCACATATCCAATGTTGATTTACTGTCCAACAGTCGCACCCAATCCAAATCCTCAATGTTTCGGGACCAAATCGTTTGTGGGATGTCGGATGTTGCGTTATGAGAACGGCGTTAAGGGAAGATGACCTCATGTTAGATGCCATCCTTCAGTATGTGCCAAGCAAGTGAGCTCTCTGCACAGTGGATCGGGGCCTTCAGCACAGCAATTGCTGGTGTCAATCCGGGAAGCGATGCTGGTGCCATAAATGCTGAGACACAGTTCAGTAAGAAAAGTGGGCTCGATGCGGGCTGACATATTGAGCGCACTTGTATGGAGTGGAACATAAAATGTGGTCCCTGTTTAGGCGGCTATATTGAGTGCACCGTTACGCAATGTTGGAAGAATCATGGTTGCGATGGAGGTGGTCATTTTGAACACACCGATACAGGACATGAGAAGAAATGTGGTCTCGATAGGGGTGGCTGTTTTGAAAATCAGAAGAAACGTGGGCTCGATGGGGTTGGGGGGGGGGGGGGAGGCCATTTTGGGCAACAAGTCCCATCTGCCATTTTTGCCAATCATGTGGCAACAGACATTGTCGCGGCGATCCCCTGCTTTCAAAAGAAATTTGCACAAGTGTGGAAGGGGTCATTTTGCTCGCTGATGCACATTTGATCGGGAAGAGAAGAAGAGCCCAGATAAGGACAAAAGAGACAACCACCGGCTGCTTGTGGATGTGGACCAGCAGTTTTGAAGCTATCGATATTACTGCCTCATTTTAATTGGTTTACTATACCCAAACTATCAGAGGGTAGGTGTACTTGAAAGGAAAAGTCAGCTCAAGCAATCAAGACATTGTGAAGCATGGATTTTGTCAGCCAATAGATTGGTAAGAGCAAATAGCTGTCCAATTCATAGAATAGAACCATAGAATTCCTACAGTGAAAACAAGGCCATTCAGCCCATGGAGTCTGCACTGATCTCTGAAAGAGCACCCTACCCCGTTCACTCACCCACCCCATCCCTGTAATCCCACCTAACCCAGATCTTTGGACACTAAGAGACAATTTAGCATGGCCATGACCTAACCTGCACAGCTTTGGACTGTGGCAGGAAACCGAAGCACCCAGAGGAAACCTACACAGACACGGGACGAATGTGCAAACTCCACAGAGACGGTCATGTAAGGCCAGAATCGAACACGGGTCCCGAGCGCTGTGAGGCACCATTGCTAACCACTGTGCCACCGCCCAAAACAATATCCCTGGTGTCAGCTATGGCTCAGGTTGTAGCACGATTGTTGGGGTTAAAAATGGTTGTGGCTTCAAGTTTCACTCCAAGACTTGGGTGCAAAAAGAAAAGTTGGTGCGTCAGTTCAATACTGACAGAATGCTGCACTGCCGGGAGGTGCTGTTTTTTTTTAAGATCAGGAACTTGTCTGCCTTCTCAGGTGGACATAAAAGATCCCACGGCACTCTTTCGAAGATGAAGGGAGTTATCCCCAATGTCCTGGTCAATATTTATTTGTTAACCAACATCACACAAACAGTTTATCTGGTCATTATCACACATTGCTATTTGAGTGAGTTTGCTCTAAACTGGCGGCTGCATTCCTGACATTACACTTCTAAATTACTACTGCGGTTGGAAAGTTTCTTCATTCATCTTGTGGTTGTGAAAGGTGCGATCTATATACATGCGAGTCCTCCTTTTTGTGTATCAGCTACTTTACATTTCTAATATCCATTCAAAAAGCTGGTGTGGAGAGATAAGTGCAACTAATTGTAAGCAAATATTCAGTAACTTTCTGCAATATCCATTTGCTAACATTTTACAAAGATGCATAACTCAGGAATGATAAGTGTGCAGAAATTGTATCTGGTTGCAGAGATCCGATGGAATACCTTTATTAATTATTTAGAAGCACAACGAATTGGTATGCATGTACTATTCGCTATTGTTTGATGGTCTGCTAAAAAAACATTTTGTACGGCATTGAGTTACCGTATTTTGAAGTGCTATTTGTGCCCTGCGGACTGTATAAATGTAAAACCAATTTTCTCTTTCAAAATCCATTTGGGAAATCGGTTTTCAGTGTGCAGCTGTGCTGTAGATACCCCACATGCTGAGATTAAAAACATAAAACAGTATGGAATTAGAAAAGATTATAAGTTGCCACCAAACACCTCCATGCACAACTTTACGATGGAGTCTAACCAATCCATTTCTTCCTCTGAGAAAGAATTATTTTACTTCCTGCTCCCTTTCAAAGTTAAATCAAGATAAACGCAAGAGTATCTATCTCACCTTCTATTTCTTCACCCTGAACCGGTTGACTTGTTCCACATAACAGTTCCAGTTGAGGATGCTACAAATTTAGTTTCAGTGGGGTCAGTCACTCCCATCTGAGCATCTGGCTTTTAAAATAGTTGATTCACACGACCTCAGATCTAATTGTATAATGACTGGAAAGGTGCAGCAATTAAACCCCATCATGAACTGAACCAGATGTCCAATTTGAACTTGTATTTCTTCATTCTCTCCACACGCAGATTGAGTTGAGATGAGGCAACGGTTGGTTCAAATTGTTTAAGCTGTCATATCCACAGTCAGCTAAATGCAGAACAGTTATGATCAGATGATTTCAACATTAAAATAATGAACGTGGTGTGCCACTCTACTTCCCACTGTGAGGGAAGACCAGTACGTATGAGCAATGGGAAAGAGCACATACAAAGTGAGTCACAGCCAGAATGACTACGGTATCGGGAATCTTTTTAAAAAAACTTAGTGTGTCCAATTTGTTTTTTTCCAATTAGGAGACAATTTAGTGTGGCCAATCCACCTTCGCTGCACATCTTTGGGTTGTGGGCGTGAAACCCACGGAAACACGGGGAGAATGTGCAAACTCCACACGGACAGTGACCCAGAGCCGGGATCGAACCTGGGAACTCGGCGCCGTGAGACAGCAGTGCTAACAACTGTGCCACCGTGCTGCCCTGGGTATCGGGAATTTGAAGCTGAGGGGGAATTTAGTGCAGAACGCAGAGAGGAACTTTTTACTTTTTCCCCTTGCTTTTCTAACTTGTAAATCTTCAGAGAATGGTTTCCCCTTGCCACAGCAGTAGAGGACACAAGGAAGAGAGCTAATTGGTAAGTAGTGGGGAAGGTCGGGTAAGTATTTCCTACTTTTATGACTGAAAGTTTGAGAGGTCTTTTTGTGGTTTATAGTTTGTAAGTGCTACATTCAGTGGTGACGAGGACCAGGAGAGAAGGGCCCAAGAGAATTGGATATAATCTGACATCAAGCATCTTCTGAAGGTTTAATTTAAAGAGATAAGTAATGGGAGGAGAGCTCAAAGCCGTGGTTTGCTCCTCGTACTCCATGTGGTAAACTGGGAACATTTTGAATGCCTGGGGCCAGCTTGTGTGCAGTGTTGGTCTCCGTATCTGAGAGGATGGTCTTGCTGTAGAGGAAGTGCAGAAAAAGGTTACCAGACTGATTCCTGGAATGGCAACACAGAAGTATGAAGAGAGATTGAGTCAGTTAGGATTGTAATCACTGGAGTTCCGAAGAATGTAGGGGGATCTCAAAGAAACCTGTAAAATTGTAACAGGACTAGACAGGATAGACGCAAGAAGGATGTTCCCAATGGTGGGCGTGTCCAGAGCCAGGGATCAGTGTCTGAGGATAGGGGGTAGACCATTCAGGGCCGAGATTAGGAGATATTTCTTCAACCAGAGGGGAGTCAACCTGTTGAATTCTCTACCACAGAAAGTAATTGAAGCCAAAACATGGGCAGCGGGATTCTCCATCAGCGGGATCCTCCGTTTTGCGGGCAACACATCCAAGCCCCTCAGTTTCACAATGGCGTGGGGTTGACCACAATGGGAAACCCCATTGGCCGGCTACAGGAATGGAGAATCCCGGAGCACGGAAAATGGGGCTGGTGGGACGGAGAATCCAGCACTATGTTTTCAAGAAGCAGTTAGATATTGCACTTGGGCAAAGGGGATCAAAGGATATGGGGGGAAGGCGGCAATAGGCTATTGAGTTGGATCAGCCATCATAATGAATGGCGGAGCAGGTTCAAAAGGCCGAATCGTTTTGATATAAACCTTCGTAGTCTTCGAATAAATTCCCTTGTTGGGGAGGCCCTCCTTGATGGGCGATCCATGGCTTGTTGAAGAGCACCCTGTCAAAGTTGATGTTGGTGCAACAGCAAACCCCTCACCTGATTACCAGGACCTGCCTGTCTGGTCTTGGTTTTCTTCCAAAAAACCTACATGTCTTCAAGGGTGATCGGCATTGACATGATGCAGCCTCAGCAAAGGTCACTGTTATAATGTGGCATTGCTGAGGCTGTTGAGTGCCGGCCTTCTGATTGGGCCAGTGGCTCTTCGAAGTCCAACTTCAATCGGACATCTATAGCATCAGCGGCCAGTTAATTGGCCGCTGCCATCAAAATGGCGGTCCAGGGTTTCGCTGACCGCTAAAGTGGCTTGACTTACATTTTCAGCCCGGCGGCGGCACTTACGCCTCTGGCAAAAAAAACATCCATCAATTCTGTTTCTATTTCCACAGATTCTGCCTGGCCTGCTAATTATTTCCTGCCTTTTTAAATTTTATTTCAGATTTACAGAATCTGGAGTATTTTGCTTTTGTATCTCTATGTGATCACTTTTTGTGTTTACCTTTAGAGGAGGGATTTGGGGGGGGGGGGGGGCGGGTTGCGGGGGGCTGCCACTTCTCCACATTAACCTCTGTTTCAGAAGCTAGATTGCCTTTTAGATGTGACATTCTGCTTTATTGCTGACTCTTCACAGTCAGAGAGATATTAAATAACTTGATTTCTAATGGCTGTAAGATGTTAACCAATTAGTGGGACAAACCATCGATTGTTCAGACTCTATGAGGAGATACTTTCAAAACTTTAGAACCAAAAAGTAGGCCAATGTCCTCCATCAATGTGAGAAGATGCTTTGATTCTATGAGATTGGAACATCTTAACCACCTATTAGTTCAGGTCTTTTATTTTACTTGCAATAATATGCTGTACTTTTAAACCCAACAAATGTGATCTAGTGACCCCGTTTGCAAATTATAGCCACTAAATCTCATGAGAGGGCTAAAACGGGATTTGCGGCAGCAAAGTCTAATTTTCAGATCTTCCCCGCACCCATGTCGGTTACGTGATCTAGCGTGAACCTGATTTACATGAATTTACAACAAATTCAACATAATTAAAGGCTTTAGATCAGAACGTCCACCCATGGCATACCCTTCCCTGGCAGCGTGATGTCAAGCCAGCATGAATCGCTTCTGATTTTCAAAGGGAGATAAACATTCATGGTGATCATGCCGGAGGCGTAGAGGTGCCTGGAAGATTAGGATGATGTGTTATGTACTCTGTGATAACACAGGCTGCAACTCGATGCAGCTTTGACCAAAGGATACTCCAGACTTTGAAGTAAGTTCAATGTGATTTATTGAGCCATCAACACAGTTCTCTATGAATTCGGCTCTCTTGCTAATCTTGCTATAGTAACTCAGTCCAACTAACCAGTCGAACTAACCAGTCTACTCTAAGCCACATGGTGTGTGTGATGCTTCTAATCTGCCCCTGTCTCTCTAAGTGTTGCCGGTGGAAAGAGAAAGAGCATGTGTGCCTTGTCCTTTTATGTGGGTTGCCCCCTTGTGGTCGTGTCACCTCTGGTGTCTTGACTGCCCATTGGTCGTGTCCTATTCTATGTGCTCATTAGCTGTGTGTCTGCATGTCATGACATCTCTGTGCCTCCTATAGTATTTATTTAGTCATAGTGTATTTACATTAACCCCTTGTATATTTACAGTGATGCATATCACCACATAGGGGATTGAACGGACAAAGGATGGGAATTGCCCCCTGGCAGTATCCCGAAGCAGTGCCAAGTCGGAGTTCCAGTGGGCACAAGTGGGCAGTGCCAAGGGGGCTCTGGCAGGGGGATAAACCTTGCATTGAAATGAAATGAAATGAAAATCGCTTATTGTCATGAGTAGGCTTCAATGAAGTTACTGTGAAAAGCATTGGGGAGGATTCCGACAATAGGTGGTTCGGAAAGAGAGGGTAGAACTCTGATGACTGCATGTAGGTAGGGAGGAAAGGGGTGGGTGAGTGGGGGTGGGTGCGTGGAGAGCCCCAATGACTCCATGGTGGGTGGGGGAGGGGGTGGAAGAGGGGAGACAACGATGACTCCGAGGAGGTGCCTGATCTCAATGGGAGGAGGAGGGAAAGGAGCCTCAAACACAACTTTGAGATCAGGGCACCCATTAAAAAGCACTTTTGGGAAAAGACCTCTACGAAGACGGTGAGTTTCCCACAGCTTTGCTCGCCTGATCCAGCACTCTGTCCAATTTTGGGAAAATTCCACCCAAAATATCTCGGGCGGGATTCCCTGGTCCCGTGCCGATGTGGTCGCCGATCGGGGGCTGCTGAACGCGGTCCCCCCCCTGTTGATTCTCCATGCTCGACGGCCGAGTGCCCTCCGAGTTCCGCTGGTGTCATTCGCGTGTGGTCCTACCTGGCGGGACCTCAGCGTTCTGGCTGTGGGGCCATCCTGGTGGGGGGGGGAAGGGGGGATGTGACTCCTTGGGGGGCCTCCACGGTGGCCAGGCCCGCAAACGGGGCTACTGATCGGCGGGCGGGCTAATTCCGAGGGGCGATGTTCCTCCGGGCCAGTCCCCTGTATATCTCCGCCATGTTGCGTGGGGCCGGCACAGAGAGGGCAACGCCCGTGCATGCACGGACCCGTGACGGCCATGGAGCACATGCGCGGACCCATGCCAGTCGTGGCACGCATGCGTGGACCCGTGCCAGCGGTGCTAGGGCCCAAATTGGCATCTGGAGCTACATGAAATGCTCTAGTGCCGTGCAGGCCCCCTGTTGGTTGGGAGGCCGCTACTACTAGTGGCCAGATGACGCCGTCGTAAACGCACCGGTTTTTATGCCGGCGTCAACACTCAGCCGCTAAAACGGAGAATCTCACTCCTCTTTTTCAAATACTTTTTGGAGTAAAATCTGAAACACAACAGAACAACCTCAAGACATGATCTTTAGTAATGGAATCAGTTTTCGAAAGGCAATTGATATGGAGATCAAATAAGATATCATAAACACAGTTCTGTGATAAATTGAAGTGTGAACCGCAGTTTGAGATGTCATATAATCATGAATTACCAGCACGTCTATCGGTTTTGTGAGGGGTTCAGTAAGTGGAGCTATATTTATTTAGTAAAATGTAACATGTAATGTATTAAGTAATATTTAAAAAACTCATCATGGAAGAAGCATTTTGAAATAAGTTGTGGACACTGGTGTACCAGAATGGCACAAAATGTCTGTTTCTCTTTTGAGTGCTGCATATGCTACAGATAAGCATAGCCAGACCAGGAAAGTTCCAGCTTCAATCATTGATCTCAGTTGGCAGTTTCCAGCCAGATTGACAGAAGGGTGTTCCAAAACACACAGTAAGCGTGAATTCATGTCCAAAGGGATTTGGATTGGTTTTGGATGGCCACTACCAGAGACACTGCAGCGCACAGGCAAAAGGCATCATTGCCACCACACTGCATACAGAGAGAACTACATTATCGGCCTCCAACACAAGTCGGCAACTAAAAAGCAACAATCTAATGGGTGATGGGAACTAACTGTCTGCCCTCAGCATTCAGTCAGCATCTGACCAACTGAACGCAAAAGTCAGTAAGAAGCATTTGGTTTGAGTCTGTGACAGACGGGGAAAGGATTGATGACAGACCTCTGACCAAGATTCACCACAGCAAGCATAAGGTACAGGATCCCAGACGTACAGCCACCGAGCAACAGGGCAGTATCGAGACCAATTAAAAACCAGACTGTCCATTATAAAACTGGATTAATGGCCATCCTAGATGAGACACTGAAAGTTGAGAATATTTCAAATGTTAACTAAATGAAGGGTTTATGCAATTATTTCTGTGCAATTACTGTCACTTCCTGGAGCTTACTCCATCACCTTTATGGATCAGAGAAGAATTTCTGATCTTATTTCCCTGTGTTTTTTGCCTCCCTCAGGAGATTGCTGGAGAAAGTTAATGGTGCATAGGGGCTGCATCATCGATGGGACATGCTGGATGGATTAGTGGGCCTTTTCCAGGCCCTTTTTCGATGTTTTAAATTAAAAAAAAAAATTTTTTAACATAGAATTTACAGTGCAGAAGGAGGCCATTCAGCCCATCGAGTCTGCACCGGCTCTTGGAAAGAGCACCCTACCCAAGGTCAACACCTCCACCCTATCCCCATAACCCAGTAACCCCACCCAACACTAAGGGCAACTTTGGACTCTATGGGCAATTTATCATGGCCAATCCACCTAACCTGCACATCTTTGGACTGTGGGATGAAACCGGAGCACCCGGAGGAAACCCATGCACACACGGGGAGGATGTGCAGACTCCGCACAGACAGTAACCCAAGCCGGAATCGAACCTGGGACCCTGGACCTGTGAAGCGATTGTGCTATCCACAATGCTACTGTGCACGCTGGATTAGAGGAGGAAGAACTAGTCGCTGCTCCCGTTCTTAATTGCTACCATGGCTCCTGCTGAAAATGTGTGCTGGATGTCAGAGGAGGCAAGGCCCTGATGATCTGCCAATATTCATTAGGAAGAATCACTCAACAAGAAACTGGAGGGTATCCAGTGTTCACGTGGTACTATATTAGATTGATCTGAATTACATGATTTAATCTGTTTGAAAGGTTTGGCTGATTAGGCAATTACTGGCTTATTTCCACCCGGGGTTTATCTCTGTTCATTTTAATGGATAACATAAACAATACAATATTTCAGAGCATTAACACATCACAGGATTAAGAAGATATTGGCAGACAGTTCACCCTTGTTGGTCTCAAATTGCAACCAGGATTTCCCGCTCCCATCTACGGCAGGCAGGAGCACAAAAATATGTCAAGAATGAAAAGATCGGTTTTAGGATGTCATAAACTAATTGTTGATAGTGCCGTCAAGCCTCCAGCGAGGCCCTTTCCCATTGTGCTTTGTTGGGAAGATGTTTTGCATAAATTAATTTTATTTTCTTGTACACTGATCAAAGCCCCCCACCCCATGCTGGATCAATAGGGCACGTTGGCGTGTTTCACAATGCATAAGTTATGTGCACCTGGCAACATAAACTTCGTTTGGGATTTTGAGGTTTGTGCAAGGAGATTGCATTGCACATTTTGGCATCTTGGGTTCAAAGCAAGGGTTCACTACCAACACCACATCGCCGCATGCCCTGTTTACTGGGCAAAATGTGGTTCACTTCCAGAAATGGAAGGGCAAGGCCCCAACTGAAGAAAGGTGTAAGTGGACACAGGGCAATGTCCCAAATTTGAAAGGTGCAGTGGCCAGAAATGCAAGGCCTGCACTGGGAGAGGGGGAGGGGAGGGTGATCCACACACACAAGTGGGGAAGAGAGCCTCCAACATAGAAACATAGAAAATAGAAGCAGGAGGAGGCCATTCGACCCTTCAAGCCTGCTCCGGCATTCATTCTGATCACCGTTGATCATCAACTTTAATACCCTGATCCTTCCTTCCCCCCACATCCCTTGATCGCTTTAGCCCCAGGATCTACATCTAATCCCTTCTTGAAATTACACAACTTTTTGAATCATGAATATATAATTGAATCACAAATCATGAATATATAATGTGAACAATTGGGGTCCAAGCACATATTCTTGAATTACCCCACTAGTCACTGTTTGCCAATTGGAAAAAGACCCATTTATTCTAACTTTTTGCTTCCTGTCTGCTAACCAGCAAGTTATCCATCTCAAGACATGACCTGTAATCCCATGCGCTTTAACTTTACATATTAGCCTGCTATGTGAGATCTTGTTGAAAGCCTTCTGAAGGTCTAAATAAATCACATCCACCAGTTCTCCCTGGTCAACCCTACAAGCTACATCTTCATGAATTCTAGTAAATTTGTCAAGCATGATTTTCCTTTCATAAATCAATGCTGAATTTATCTGATTATGCCACTGCTTTCCAAATACTGTGCTATGAAATCCTTGATAATGGACTCTAGCAACTTCCCCATTACCAACATTAGGCTCACCAGTCTATAGTTCTCCTTTTTTCTCTCTACCTCCCTTTTTAAATAGCAGGGTTACATTCGCCACCCTCCAATCTGCAGAATTACATCTGTGAATCGGAGTCAGAATAAGAGACCGGCTGTAGTAGCTGGCCCCTTTAAGGGGTGATCGTCAGAAGGGTCATGTGCCTGCTCATCCAATTGGCATTTAGAGTTTAGCAATCACTGAGCAGAGCGTGGACCTTTGTTCAGTTTGACCCAGGAGGAAGACTGATAGCATCATGGCTGCCCTACTCTGAACATAGCATGCAATGTAAATAAACCTCTATTGTTTGTACCTAACTGATGGAGCCAAGTTACTGCATTGAAAAATTGACTAAGTGTTCACTTATTTTGCCAAGACTATCATTGTTCTAGTCCAGGAGGGGGGAGGGGGTTATGGCACTCCAGTGTCAGTCATGCCCAGAAGGTCATTCGCACATCACATATCTCAGCCGGCCGGGTGTGGGGAGGGTGATCTCACGCATACTCATGGGCCGCAGAGGAGTGGCATCTGCAGCCCAAAGATGGGCAAAAGCAATGTTGGAGCAATCAAAGGCCTCATGGCAGGAATGAAGAACTTGTCGTATGAAGAACATTTGAGAACTCTGGGTCTGTACTCGTTGGAGTTTAGAAGGATGAGAGGGGATCTTATTGAAACATACAAGATACTGTGAGGCCTGGATAGAGTGGACGTGGAGAGGATGTTTCCACCTGAAGGAAAAACTCAAAGCAGAGGACACCATCTCAGATTAAATGGACGATCCTTTAAAACAGAGATGAGGAGGAATTTTTTCAGCCAGAGGGTGGTGAATCTGTGGAATTCTTTGCTGCAGAAGGCTGTGGAGGCCAAATCACTGAGTTTCTTTAATACAAAGATAGATAGGCTCTTGATTAATAAGGAGATCAGGGTTTATGGGGAGAAGGCAGGAGAATGGGATGAGAAAATATTAGCCATGATTGAATGGCGGAGCACACCCGATGGCCAAGTGGATTAATTCTGCTCCTATGTCTTATGGTCTTTTGGGCAGTGGTGTGACGGTTTCTAAATCACACTGTGCTGGAGGCCTTGAGGAGGGGAAGGGCAAGATCCACCTGGGTCATAGACACACCTGCAATCACAATGGAGTCAAGGTATCAAGTGGGAGGATTGAGCGGTCTTGGAATGAAGGAATCTCAACATCCTGCTCCACCAGGACATTGGGAAGGATTTCCACACTCACAAAGAGAGGGCCCAAGCAGATCTGGCACTGAGACCTCAGCATCATTTTCTTACAACAGGAAGCAATTGAGCAGCTAACTAGGTAAATGAGAACAAAATCAGCTGGTGAGTTCTTGGAGGGCCTCTGGGATGATTTGTGCATTGCTCTGGGATGATGAGTAAAGGGCCAACCGACAGGTATGAGTAATCTGATGCACAGCTGTGACAGGTAATGAACCTTTATTCACAATGCAGGAAAACAGGAAAGGTACCAATGAAGGGCATGATAAAAACATAAGAACTAGGAGCAGCAGTAGGCCATCGGGCCCCTCGAGCCTGCTCCGCCATTCAATGAGATCATGGGTGATCTTTTGTGGACTCAGCTCCACTTTCCGGCCTGAACACCATAACCCTTAATCCCTGTATTCTTCAAAAAACTATCTATTTTTACCTTTAAACATTTAATGAAGGAGCCTCAACTGCTTCACTGGGCAAGGAATTCCATAGATTCACAACCCTTTGAGTGAAGAAGTTCCTCCTAAACTCAGTCCTAAATCTACTTCCCCTTATTTTGAGGCTATATCCCCTAGTTCTGCTTTCACCCACCAGTGGAAACTACCTGCCCGCATCTATCCTATCTATTCCCATCATAATTTTAAATGTTTCTATAAGATCCCCCCTATCCTTCTAAATTCCAACGAGTACAGTCCCAGTCTACTCAACCTCTCCTCGTAATCCAACCCCTTCAGCTCTGGGATTAACATAGTGAATCTCCTCTGCACACCCTCCAGTGCCAGTACGTCCTTTCTCAAGTAAGGAGACCAAAACTGAACACAATACTCCAGGTGTGGCCTCACTAACACCTTATACAATTGCAGCATAACCTCCCTAGTCTTAAACTCCATCCCTCTAGCAATGAAGGACAAAATTCCATTTGCCTTCTTAATCACCTGTTGCACCTGTAAACCAACTCTCTGTGACTCATGCACTAGCACACCCAGGTCTCTCTGTACAGCAGCATGCTTTAATATTTTATCGTTTAAATAATAATCCCGTTTTCTGTTATTCCTACCAAAATGGATAACCTCACATTTGTCAACATTGTATTCCATCTGCCAGACCCTAGCCCATTCACTTAACCTATCCAAATTCCTCTGCAGACTTCCAGTATCCTCTGCACTTTTCGCTTTACCACTCATCTTAGTGTCATCTGCAAACTTGGACATATTGCCCTTGGTCCCCAACTCCAAATCATCTATGTAAATTGTGAACAATTGTGGGCCCAACACGGATCCCTGAGGGACACCACTAGCTACTGATTGCCAACCAGAGAAACACCCATTAATCCCCACTCTTTGCTTTCTATTAATTAACCAATTCTCTATCCATGCTACTACTTTACCCTTAATGCCATGCATCTTTATCTTATGCAGCAACCTTTTGTGTGGCACCTTGTCAAAGGCTTTCTGGAAATCCAGATATACCACATCCATTGGCTTCCCGTTATCTACTGCACTGGTAATGTCCTCAAAAAATTCCACTAAATTAATTAGGCACGATCTGCCCTTTATGAACCCATGCTGCGTCTGCCCAATGGGGCAATTTCTATCCAGATGCCTCGCTATTTTTTCCTTGATGATAGATTCCAGCATCTTCCCTACTACCGAAGTTAAGCTCACTGGCCTATAATTTCCTGCTCGCTGCCTACCTCCTTTTTTAAACAGTGGTGTCATGTTTGCTAATTTCCAATCCACCGGGACCACTCCAGAGTCTAGTTAATTTTGGTAAATCATCACTAGTGCATCTGCAATTTCCCTAGCCATTTCTTTTAGCACTCTGGGGTGCATTCCATCAGGGCCAGGAGACTTGTCTACCTTTAGCCCCATTAGCTTGCCCATCACTACCTCCTTAGTGATAACAATCCTCTCACGGTCCTCACCTGTCATAGCCTCATTTCTATCAGTCACTGGCATGTTATTTGTGTCTTCCACTGTGAAGACCAACCCAAAAAACCTGTTCAGTTCCTCAGCCATTTCCTCATTTCCCATTATTAAAACTCCCTTCTCATCCTCTAAAGGACCAATATTTACCTTAGCCACTCTTTTTTGTTTTATATATTTGTAAAAACTTTTACTGTCTGTTTTTATATTCTGAGCAAGTTTACTCTCATACTCTATCTTACTCTTCTTTATAGCTTTTTTAGTAGCTTTCTGTTGCCCCCTAAAGATTTCCCAGTCCTCTAGTCTCCCACCAATCTTTGCCACTTTGTATGGTTTTTCCTTCAATTTGATACTCTCCCTTATTTCCTTAGATATCCACGGTCGATTTCCCCTCTTTCTCCCGTCCTTCCTTTTTGTTGGTATAAACCTTTGCTGAGCACAGTGAAAAATCACTTGGAAGGTTATCCACTGTTCCTCAACTGTTCCACCATAGAGTCTTTGCTCCCAGTCTACCGTAGCTAGTTCTTCTCTCATCCCATTGTAATCTCCTTTGTTTAAACACAAAACATTGGTATTTGATTTTACCTTCTCACCCTCCATCTGTATTTTAAATTCCATCATATTGTGGTCGCTCCTTCCGAGAGGATCCCTAACTATGAGATCATGAATCAATCCTGTCTCATTACACAGGACAAAACCTAGGACCGCTTGTTCCCTCGTGGGTTCCATTACATACTGTTCTAGGAAACTATCGCGGATACATTCGATAAACTCCTCCTCAAGGTTGCCTTGACCGACCTGGTTAAACCAATCGACATGTAGATTATAATCCCCCATGATAACTGCTGTACCATTTCTACATGCCTCAGTTATTTCTTTGTTTATTGCCTGCCCCACCATAACGTTACTATTTGGTGGCCGATAGACTACTCCTATCAGTGACTTTTTCGCCTTACTATTCCTGATTTCCACCCAAATGGATTCAACCTTATCCTCCATAGCACCGATGTCATCCCTTACTATTACCTGGATGTCATCCTTAAATAACAGAGCTACACCACCTCCCTTACCATCCACTCTGTCCTTCCGAATAGTTTGATACCCTCGGATATTTAACTCTCAGTCGTGACCATCCTTTAACCATGTTTCAGTAATGGCCACTAAATCATAGTCATTCACGATGATTTGCGCCATCAACTGATTTACTTTATTCCGAATACTACGAGCATTCAGGTAAAGTACACTTATGTTGTTTTTTTTACCTCTGTTTTGAATCTTAACATCTCCAGTTTTATTCCTTTTAATATTACTGGGCCTATTCACTGAGCTCCCCTCAGTCACTGTACCTTGTACTGTCGACCTTTTTGATTTTTGACTATGTCTTCTATGCCTTACACTTTCCCCCTTACTTCCTTTTGCTTCTGACCCTGTTTTACTACCTTCCAACTTCCTGCATCGGTTCCCATCCCCCTGCCACCTTAGTTTAAACCCTCCCCAACAGATGCAAAATTAATCCTGATAAGTGGCACAAATTGATCACCTTGTGTCAATCTCTTGCTCATGGTTTCAAAATTTCCGGAACAAGAACGGAGTCAAGGGCAGCACGGTGGCACAGTGGTTAGCACTGCTGCCTCATGGCGCCGGGACCAGGGTTCCGCGCTGGGTCACTGTCCATGTGAAGTTTGCACATTCTCCCTGTGTCTGCATGGGTCTCATTCCAAAACTCACGATGCTCAGGGTAGGTGGATTGGCGAGGCTAAATTGCCCCTTTTTTGGACAAAACATTTTTAAAAAGCAAAAAAAAAAGAACTGAGTCAGGAACAATTGGGCTACTTGACCTGCCCCACATGCCGGTTACAATTGTGCCACTGACAGGTTCACTCATGAGGAGCCTTGGTCCCTCCCTATTCATCTCAGTTCCTGACGCAACATCGAGTGCCAAATAACCTAATTTCCTCATCTAAAAGGAGAGTGAGAGGGTAATCTTGAGATGCACCCTGTGTTGGGCACGATTTCAGGGGTGAATATTTGTCTGCACTAGATTTCTTACAGTGCAGAAGGAAACCATTCGGTCAATTCAGTTTGCACCGATCCTCTAAAAGAGCACTCTACCTAAGCTCACACACCCCACCCTATCCCCATAACCCCACCAAACCTGCACATCTTTGGACACGAAGGGGCAATTTATCATGGCCAATCCACCTAACTGCGCATCTTTGGATGTGGGAGGAAACCGGAGCACCTGGAGGAAACCCTCGCAGACATGGTGAGAAACTCTGCAGTCACCCAAGACCGGAATTCAAGCCGGGTCTCTGGCATTGTGAGGCAGTGATGCTAACTGCTGGTCCATTATCCTAGACCATGGCAATCCACAGTGACTCATTAATCGTGGGAAGAAATAGGAGCTTTGGAACTTCATGCTGACTCATGTCTTTTTCTCATTGACGCTGTGAAGAGGAAGCCATCAGAAAGATGGATGCTGCAATGTTTGCTACCTGCAGAATTGCATGCAAGCAGGACAAAAGGACGAGAAGTTGATTACGGCAGTGCCAGACTCACCAGAGGGAGGAGATTCACCCTCATGTGGAACGGGCAGTATGGTCCCTTTCACATGGTGAGTTTGAGGCTCCCAGAAATGTTGTGCGTAAATGCTTTGCAAGACCTAGGGTTTACAGGACACATCTCTTTCCTGCAGATGAGTGAGAGATAATGTTAAAATCTCTGCATGTCTAGGGATCTAATGGCTGACATATACGAGTTCCAGGAGAGCTGTGTTTGGGGGGGGTGGGGGGGTGTCATTGTATGTGCGGTGGAGGGGTGGTGGTGTGGGGATTGTTCCATGGGCTGGACTTTGGCGTCTAGCTATGTGAAGTTATGAACAATCCAGCACCACATTGTCAATGCTGATCGATGGCGAGAGGACAACCTCCTGGACCATGACATTTGTCTTCCTGATGCTGATGATCAATCCATTTGGACAGACAAAGACTGTCCATTTGCTGCTGAAAATGTTTCTCAGTATGGAATGCTTGTGCAAACTCATCGACACAAAAGAAAATTAATTTAGAGTATGCAATTATTTTTTGTCCAATTAAGGGGCAATTTAGCATTGCCAATCCACCTAACCAGCACATCTTTGGGTTGTGGGGGTGAAACCCACACAGACGCGGGGAGAATGTGAAAACTCCACACAGACAGTGACCCGGGGCCTGGATCGAACCCGGGTCCTCAGCACCGTAGCAGCAGTGCTAACCATTGTGCCACCGTGCTGCCCCAAGCAACTCTTTAATAAGAACTTGCCTCATCTTTGTCTTGGATCTCAGGCAGGCAAGGCTGAACAGTTCCGTCAGTACTGATTTGTAAGTAGACAGTCTCTGTAAGGCACATGACAACAGAAAAGCGAAGAACATACAAAAGAGTGTCGGTGCCAGAACACAACCCTGTTTGACCCCCCTACAGATCTCAAAGGGTACTGATGTTGCCCTGCCATAAATGTCCTTATCCATCATGTTGTCAAGTAAAGAGGACATCACACTGAGTAGCTTTGGAGGGCAGCCAATTTTTTTCAGCAACCTAAATAGCCAGCATCTGCTCGCATTGTGGAACACCTTGGTGAGATCGACAAATGCAATATATAGTGACCTCCTTTGTTCACTTCTTCATGCCGCTGTCAGACGGAGACGATCATGTCAGTTGCAGATCTTTCAGTTCTGAAAGCTCCCTGGGATTCGGGATAGATGCGTTCAGCCTTGATCTGCAGCCTGACAAGGGCAACAGAGGCAGATATTTCCCCATGGTGCTCAGCAGGGAGATGCCTAGATATTTGTTGCAATCACTGCAGTCGCTCTTGTTGTTTCACAGGGTTACAATCTTTACATCTGACATACCCTGGAGCACTGCTCCTTATTCCAGCAGAGGCAGGTTCTAACAGGTGCTGCAGGAGTGCCAGTTTCCCGTGTTTGATGAGTTCAAGTGGTATAGCATCAGCATCTGCCGCTTTTTCCCATATCAAGCAATCTAATAGTTCTGTTATGGTTTTTGTACTCTTGATTCGCTATTCAGCTCTTCCATGACAGGACCATTGTCTCTCGAGTACAATGCACAAGAACACAAGAATTGACAACAGCAGTAAACCTTTTGGCCCCTTGAGACTGCTCCATCATTTGATAAGATCGTGACTATTCAATTGTGGTCTCAGCTCCACGTTTCCATCTGACCCTCATAGCCCTCAACTCCCTTGCTGATCAAAAATCTATCCAGCGCAGCTTTGAACATATTCAATGACCCATCTTCAATGCTCTCTCTGAATAGAAATCCACAGGCTGTAAAATTCTGCGAGAAAAAAATAAATCTCCTTATCCCAGTCTGAAATGGGGGCTCTTAATTTTTAATTTCTGTTCCCTGGATCTAGTTACATACAAACATATGAACATGCGAAGGAGTAGACCACTTGGCTCTTCAAGCCTGCTTCCCATCCAATAAGATCATCTGATTGTATCCTCAACTCTACATTCTTTGCTACCTCCAACAAACTTTTAGCCTCTTACTTATTAAGAATCTATTTATGTCTGTCTTTAAAAATAGTCAAAGGCTCAGCCTCTTCCCACAAGGGGAAGCATCCTCTCAGTACCCATACTGCCACATACCCTCAGGATCTTACATGTTTCAATAAGATCACCTTTCATTCTTCTAAACTTTAATAGGTGTAGGCCCAACCTGCTCAACCTTTCCTCAGAGCATAACCCCTTCATCACAGGGAACAGTCAAATGAATTTTATTCTTGGAACTGTTTCTAATGCAACAATATCCTTTCTTAAGAGACCAAAAGTCTATGCAGTACTCCAGACGTAGTTTCAGCAAGACCTTTACAGCTGTAGCAACACTGATATACTCAATTCCCTTTGCAATAAACGGCAACATTCCATTTGCCTTCCTAATTATTTTCTGTATCTGCATGCCATCCTTTTGTGATTCATGTATCTGGTCGCCCAGATCCCTCCGTACTGAGTTCTGCAATCTGCCTCCATTTAGAAAATGTGCTGCTTTTCTGTTCTTCCTGTCAAAATAGACAAGTTCACATTTACCCACATTATACACCATCTGTCAAATGTTTGCCCACTCACTTAACTTAACTAATTCCTTTTGTAGACCATTGTGTCCACTTGACAACTTAATTTCTATCTATTTTGATCTCATCAGCAAATGCAGCTCCCAAATATTTTGTCCCTTCACCCGCATCAAATGTATTTTCTAAATAGTTGAGGACCCAACACTGATCCCTTTGCCAACTCACAAAAGACCCATTTACCCCAACTCTCTGCTCCCTGTTAGCTATCTAATCCTCTATCCACGTTAAGATGTTACTCCCTACAGCATGAGTGCTTATTTTATTTAGGAGCCTTTGATGTGGCCCAAGAACTATGCATCTACATGTTTCTATTGATCCACCTTGCAAGTTACTTCCGCTCAACCTTTTCCCTCATGATTGCTATTGTTCCTCTCTCTCTTTTACCTTTGTGAAGGTAAACTACTAAACTACTCTCACAAGTTATTATTGCTACCATACCTCTATCTAGGAGGCTTTGTGGTGCAGTCTATTGTCCCTACCACTGGGCTAGAAGTTCTGCCAGGACTTGTTGGCCACAGAAGGAGCATTCAACAGGCAATCAGCTTGGCGGTCCTCCCCCATTAATCCACAAAGGGTAAGAAATAGTGTAGGTGTGAAAATGCATTAAAATAAACTCTACCTGAACAGATTCTACAGGTGGGATTTACCAAAAAAACGGAGCATATTTCACAACAGCAGGAGTTTGCCACTCAATTGCTAGCAGTGGGATTTTCCGGCCCAGCCACTATCAACAGGAATTCCCATTGAGTGCACCCCTCACTGCCGTGAAGCCCGCAGCGATGATGCACCATCGACAGGACCGGAATATCCCCACATCATGAATGACACAAAAGCTCCTGACAATATCTTGTTCTTCTGGACAAAGCTTGTTCTTAACTGTTTATTGCAGCTGGTAATTATCTTCCAGCCTTTTATTCAATGGAATGGTTTATTTTGCTGATGGACCAGTTGCTTGTTTTATCCCATTATTCAGGATCCCAAGCATTCCTTTTGTTGAAGGACATCCGAATATTCTGGCAAAATTGTAACCTGTAGTCATTGATGCAACATTTAGCAAAGTTTTGGACATTACGTCAAGCAGCTGTTAGTGCAGGCAGTCTCCTCACTCAGATCTCTCTTGTTATTAATGAGAATGGATCACTTGACTTCGATAACAGGTTCCATTACCACAACTCAAGACTCAAGGCAGTCAACAGTTTTCCACTCTTGCTTCCCATATGTTCTTAAATAAATCTGGAATGGAATTTTTACACTCGTAATAGTGACGCTGAAACTAGCAGATTGCCATAAAGCCCTTCCTGAAAGGAAAACAGTTGTTGTGATACAAGAATCACTCCAAATTGGTCTTTATGTTCAAGCTATTTTATTGCAGGTCTCTTCCACAGAGCTGCTGGCTTACAAGGAGCTCAGCCACCACAGTTGCAGCTGTCTCTATTTATAATACAATCAATGGCACAGGGCTGTGCTGGCAATTCTCTTAACAAGATAATTGCCACACTGATTAGTAGTGCACTGACAATCCAGTCTGGCCTCCATGAGACTCCTGTCTTTGTGCAGCACAGTGAACTCTTAATTGCCCTCTCAAATGGCATGGCGAGTCTCTCATCAAACGACATGGACCACCCCAGCATCAAGAGAGGCATTGTGTACGACAAAGGCACACCAAGGCAAGTTCACTCTGCAAAATCCTGTCTTTGGGAACTTGTGCCAAACTGGGAAAATTGTTTCACACACCAGTGAAGCAACAACCTGGTACAACTATGATCATTTTCTTTCTCTTAACTCCTCCAGCACGAGAGGTGATGGCATAGTGGTGTACAGCGGTGGGAAAGGAGCGGCCTTGAAAATCCTCAATTTGCCAGATCACAGAAAATGTTCTAGCATCGCGTCAAACATAGACAAAGGAACCTCTGGCTCATTACCACCTTAGCTCTCCCTTGGCTGATAAATCAGCGCTCCTCCATGGTGAACATCATTTGCAAGAAACACCGAGGGTAGCAAGAGCACAGAATGTATTCTGGGTGGTGAAATTCAATGCCCTGTACAACTCATGCCTCAGTGCCATAACATTGACTATGTTGGCTGAGTCTTGAAGAACACAGCTTATAGATTGGGCATTCAGCAAATGGTGACAGAACCAGCATAAGGGAAAAACCTTCTTAGCCTTGCCCACACTAATCTACCTTTCACAGATGCATCCATCCATTACACAATTGGTAAGAGTACTCTTCCTCGCAGTCCTTATAAAGATGAACTCATTCTTCGCATTGTGGACACCCTCTATTGCGTTGTGTGAGGCCCTACCACTGCATGTTTGTGACTCAGTTGGTAGTACACTTGCCCCTGAGACAGCAGGTCTCAGCAGGTCTGAGACAGCAGGGGTGGGTTTAGCTACAGGGGCTGGTTTAGCTCACTGGGCTAAATCACTGGGTTTTCAAGCAGGCCAGCAGCACGGTTCAATTCCCGTACCAGCCTCCCCGGACAGGCGCCAGAATGTGGCGACTAGGGGCTTTTCACAGTAACTTCATTGAAGCCTACTTGTGACAATAAGCGATTTTCATTTCATTTTCAGGTTGATGGGTTGAAGTTCCACTCTGGAACCTGAGGTCAAATCTGACGCAGTATTGTAGTGCTGCACTATCAAAGGCACTGTTTTTTTAAAATAAGACATTAAATTGAGGTCTTATCTGCCCTCTCAGATGTCACGGCACTGTTTTGAAGAAGAGAATGTGAGTTCTGCCTGTTGTTCTGGTCAATATTAATCACTCAAACCAGCATCACCAAAACAGAGACGCTGATCATTATCACATTGCTCACAGTGGGAGCTTGCTGTGCAAACATTGGCTGCCACATGGGCTTTGGGATGTTCTGTGGTCATGATGTATTGGGATATATTGAGCACAGATCTAGCAGCTCAAGAAATGGGCATTCATACAGTGCCTTGGGACCCAACAGCAGAATTTTATTCCAACACAATCGATGATTTCATTGTCCAGCATATTACTCACTCTACCATTACCATCAAGCCAGGAGGCCAGCTCTGATTTAATGAGGAGTACAGGAGAGCATGCCAGGAGCAGCAGGGGTACTCATGTGGTCATAACCTGGTGAAGCTGCAACACAGGAGGACATGCGTGTTTAATAGCTGAAGCAGCATGCCATAGACGCCGCCAAACGATCCCACAGCCAATCAGACCAAAACACTGCACTCATGCCACAGGCAGCTTTAAAGGATAATGCACAATTAAACAGCTAACAGGTTCGGTGAACATTCTCCTCCCAATGACGATGATACTGAAAGGTTTGTAATTATCACCTTTGACCAGAATTGGCGAGCGGATAATCCTTCTTGGTCTCCTTCTGTGAGCACGACCATCCCAGATGCCAGGCGTCAGCCAATTTGATTCGCTGTCTTTGAGTGAAATTCCTGTAACTCCCTCCCCAATAGTCCACGTGGGAGTATTTGCAACACACAAAACTGCAGCAGTTCAAGAAGGCAGCTGACCACTGCCTTCTCAAGACCAATTAGTTTGAACAATAAATACTGGCCTCAGCAATGCTGCCCACACCCCATGAGTGAATAAAATTAAAGGGCCACCAGAATTTGATCACGATCAAGATGTTCTCTCCTCCCAAACAAACCCTCAGGAGAACTTCAATAATGAATGGACAGATATTAAAATGCCAGTCAAATCACCTGAATAATAAAAAGAGTCGGGATAACATTCCAGGGGCACATTATGTATCAGAGTTTAATGATGCTCTAAAAATAGATGGAAAATACTGCTGCAAGGTAAATATTTTGTCACAATTTAGCAAAATTTGCAAAGGACATTTTAATAATGGCAAAGATCAACACTAAAAATTTACCTCGCCGCCTTCTCTCATTTGCTTTCACTTGCCTTCCTGCAGCGACGTGGGGTCATTTTCTGTCCTTAATTTATTTGCAGAATGAAAACTTGGCTCTTTCATTGTGTGCAATTTCATTGCAGATTGCTCAAATTACTCTTAATAAACACTTACTAATAACCCTTCTCCTTGCAGTCAGGTAAATATCACCAGCAAACGAGAGGAATACTGAAAACCATCTTGCATTTATTGAGCTATTTTTTCAATTGCATCCTTCCAGGACAGAGGAACATGTTTCATTCCTTTATTAATACAATATTGATAAAGGACCCAATGATAGAGAATGGCAGTGTCTGGCTTGCTGCCGTGGTTTGCGTTTCAATTAAGGATGAGCAAACAGACTTAGACCATGAAAATCATAACTTGGCATCCACAGGGGACGAACAGTCAGATTCCATAAATAAAAATCAAAAATTACAAACACTGTAAGTCTGAAATAAAAGAAGAAACCACTGGGAATGCATAGTAGAAGTATCAGCTGCTGAAAGAGTGTTTGAGGTGTAATAGTCGAGCTCCTAGACATAATCTGTGCTAAAAAAATCAGATTGCACAACTTCTTGCTTCCATACCATGATGGAATTTTCTTCCCTCCTTGCCTCTAGGCACTGACTCAACATCAACCTTCATTTACGTAGCAACATTCACAGAATCACACAGTGCTGAAGAGGCCCTTCGGCCCGTCGAGTCTGCACCGACGCGCGAAAATCCCTGACCTACCTACCTAATCCCACTTACCCACATTTGGCCCATAGCCTTGATGTTATGACGTGCCAAGTGCTCATCCAAGTACTTTTTAAAGGATGTGAAGCATCCCGCCTCTACTACCCTCCCTGCTGTTTGTGATTTTCATTCATGACTTGGATGAGGGAGTTGAAGGGTGGGTCAGTAAATTTGCAGATGATACGAAGATTGGTGGAGTTGTGGATAGTGAGGAGGGCTGTTGTCGGCTGCAAAGAGACATAGATAGGATGCAGAGCTGGGCTGAGAAGTGGCAGATGGAGTTTAACCCTGACAAGTGTGAGGTTGTCCATTTTGGAAGGACAAATATGAATGCGGAATACAGGGTTAACGGTAGGGTGCAAAGGAGATTTACCAGGATGTTGCCTGGAATGGAGAATAGGTCTTATGAGGAAAGGTTGAGGGTGCTGGGCCTTTTCTCATTAGAACGGAGAAGGATGAGGGGCGACTTGATAAAGGTTTATAAGATGATCAGGAGAATAGATAGAGTAGACAGTCAGAGACTTTTTCCCCGGGTGGAACAAACCATTACAAGGGGACATAAATTTAAGATAAATGGTGGAAGATATAGGGGGATGTCAGAGGTAGGTTCTTTACCCAGAGAGTAGTGGGGGCATGGAATGCACTGCCTGTGGAAGTAGTTGAGTCAGAAACATTAGAGACCTTCAAGCGGCTATTGGATAGGTATATGGATTATGGTAGAATAATGGAGTGTAGATTAATTTGTTCTTAAGGGCAGCATGGTAGCATTGTGGATAGCACAATTGCTTCACAGCTCCAGGGTCCCAGGTTCAATTCCCGGCTTGGGTCACTGTCTGTGCGGCGTCTGCACATCCTACCCGTGTGTGTGTTGTTTTCCTTCAGGTGCTCCGGTTTCCTCCCACAATCCAAAGATGTGCAGGTTGGGTGGATTGGCCATGAAAAATTGCCCTTAGTGTCCAAAATTGCCCTTAGTGTTGGGTGGGGTTACTGGGTTATGTTGACCTCGGGTAGGGTGCTCTTTCCAAGAGCCGGTGCAGACGCGATGGGCCAAGTGGCCTCCTTCTGCACTGTAAATTCTATGATAATCTATGATTAATTTAGGACAAAGGTTCGGCACAACATCATGGGCTGAAGGGCATGTTCTGTGCTGTATTTTTCTATGTTCTATGTTCACCTTGCACTTGTGTGCCTTCGCGAATAACCCTTTAACTAAGGGGAACACCTGCTCCCAATCCACCCTCTCCATCCCCCTCATAATCGTGTACACCTCGATCAGGCCGCCTCTCAGTCTTCTGTGCTCCAACGAAAATAACCCAAGCCTATCCAAACTCTCTTCATAACTTCAATGTTCCATCCCAGGCAACATCTTGGTGACTCTCTTCTGCACCCCCTCAAGTGCAGTCACATCCTTCCTATAATGTGGTGACCAGAACTGCATACAGTACTCCAGCTGTGGCCTCACCAATGTTCTATACACCTCCAACCTGGCATCCCTGCTTTTGCAACCTATGCCTCTATTGATTAAGCCATGATGTGGAGATGCCGGCGTTGGACTGGGGTGAGCACAGTAAGAAGTCTTACAACACCAGGTTAAAGTCCAACAGGTTTGTTTCAAACACGAGCTTTCGGAGCACGGCTCCTTCACCTGAAGAAGGAGCCGTGCTCCGAAAGCTCGTGTTTGAAACAAACCTGTTGGACTTTAACCTGGTGTTGTATAACTATTCTATTGATTAAAGCAAGTGTCCCAGATGCCTTTTCACTACCCTATTAGCCACCCTATCATCATGATCAAATCTCTAAAGGTGCTTCATGATGCATTAGCAGACAAAATGTGACAATGAGCCCACGAGAAGGTATTGGGCCTGGGGACTGGCAGGAACGGCAAGTTTTAAGGAATGTTTTAAAGAGAGATTTAGGGAGGGAATTTCAGCTTGGACTTGGTCGTTTAAGGTACGGCTGTAATGCCCATCACAGTAGCCCGAGGAGGGTGGTGGTGAGCTGCCTTCTTGGATCACTGTAGCCCATATGGTGTAGGTACACCCACAGTGCTGTTAGCATGGGACTTCCAGGGTTTTGATCCAGTGATAATAAAGGAACAGCAATATATTTCCAAGTCAGGATGGTGAGTGGCTTTGGAGTGGGACTTCCAGGTTGGGGTGCCCAATGCATGTGCTGCCCTTGTCCTTCTGGAGGGTTGTGGTCCTGAATTTGGAAGGTGCTGCCTGAGGAGGTTTGGTAAGTTCCTGGTGGAGCTGCCAAAACCAGAGATACAGAATAGGCCAGTAATGAGGAGCACAGACACTGCAGAGCGTAATAAGGCTGTAGCAGATTACATCAATAAGGATTGGTGAGTTTATGGAGGAAATTCTACATGAAAATTAATGTCTTAAAATTGTAACATTCAACTGGTAGCCAATGGAAGTCAGTGAGCACTGGGGCGATGTGTGCATTGGTTTATTTTGAGTTAGGATATAAAGAATATATTTTTAGTGAGTTTAGGTTTATTGAAGGTGGAAAGTGAGAGGTCACTTTGAAATCATCAGAATAGAGTCTAAAGTAACAAAAACATGAAAGAGGGTTTCAGCAATGGATGAGGTGAAGTAGGAAAAAGTGATTTAAAGGATATAGGAATAGGATAAGTGAATGTAATTAAAATTGTAGGTGGAATTTTTTGCCTTGGGGGCAGCTGGAACTGTACCAAGTTCCATATATGCCCTAGAGTGGGCAGTCTTTTACAGGCAAGGTCTGTGTGGGTGTCCTCAGGATTTTCCACTTTTCTCCAACAGTCCAAAGATTGCACGTTAGGTGGGATTGCGACGAAAAGGTGGGGGAGTGGGCCGAGGTAGGGTGCTCTTTTAGAGGATCAGTGCAGACTCGGTGGATCGAATGGCCTCCTTCTGCACTGTCGGGATTTTATTTGATTTGATTTATTGTCACATGTACCGAAGTACAGTGTAAATTACTTTTCTGCGGCCGATGAAAAGTACACAGTACGTACATAACAGACAAAAAGAACAATCAACAGAGTACATTGACAAATGGTACATCGACAAACAGTGATTGGTTGCAGTGCGGAACAAGGGGCCAAACAAAGCAAATAGATGAGTAAGAGCAGAATTAGGCGTCGTGAATAGTGTTCTTACAGGGAACAGATCAGTCCGAGGGGGAGTCGTTGAGGAGTCTTGAGGCTGTGGGGAAGAATCTGTTCCTGTGACTAGGGGCTTTTCACAGTAACTTCATTTGAAGGCTACTCGTGACAATAAGCGATTTTCATTTCATTTCATTTCATGTGCGGATCTTTAGATTTCTGCACCTTCTGCCTGATGGAAGGGTCTGGAAGAATCATAGAATCATAGAGTCATAGAATTTACAGTGCAGAAGGAGGATATTCAGCCCATCGTGTCTGCACCGGCCCTTGGAAAGAGCACCCCACCCAAGCCCACACCTCCACCCTATCCCCACAATCCCACCTAAGGGCAATTTAGCATAGCCAATCCACCTAACCTGCACATCTTTGGACTGCGGGAGGAAACCGGAGCACCCGGAGGAAACCCACGCAAACACGGGGAGAACGTGCAGACTCCACACAGACAGTGACTCAAGCCGGGAATCGAACCTGGGACCCTGGAGCTGTGAATCAACTGTGCTAACCACTATGCTACCATGATGCCCATCGGCAGCCTGGGTGGGAGGGGTCTCTGATAATGCTGTCTGCCTTCCTGAGGCAGCGGGAAGTGTATACCAAATCAATGTGAGGGTGGCAAGCTTGTGTGATGTGCTGGGCTGAGTTCACCACACTGCAGTTTTTTGCGATCTTGGACCGAGCAGTTGCCATACCAGCCTGTGATGTAGCCGGATAGGATGCTCTCTATCGCACTTCTGTAGAAGTTTGTGAGAGTTGAAACAGACATGCCAAATTTCTTTAGCTTCCGTGGGAAGTAGAGACGTTATTGGGCTTTCTTGACTGTTGCATCAAAGTGAGTGGACCAGGACAGGAATTTAAAACTATCGACCATCTCCACTTTGGAGCCATTGATGCAGACGGGAGTGTGTGTCGTGCTACGATTCCCAAAGTCGATGATCAGTTCCTTGGTTGTTCCGATATTTAGATAGAGGTTGTTTTCGGAACACCATGCAACCAAGTAATTTATCTCCCTTCTGTAATCTGATTCGTCATTGTTTGAGATCATCCGCAAATTTACAGGTTGAGTTGGAGTTAAATTTTGCCACACAGTCATGTGTGTATAGAGAGTACAGTAAAGGACTGAGCACACATCCTTGTGGGGCCCCGGTGTTGAAGACTAATGTGGAGGACGTGCTGTTGCCTATCCTGACAGATTGCGGTCTGTTGGTGAGGAAGTCAAGGATCCAGCTGCACAGGGAGGGGTCAAGTCCAAGGTTTCAGAGTTTGGTTATTAGTCTTGTCGGGATACTGGTGTTGAAGGCGGAACTGTAATCTGTAAACAGCAGTTTACATAGGTGTCCTTGTAGTCGAGGTGTTCGAGTGTTGATTGTAGAGCGAGGAAGATAGCATCTGTGGTGATAGGCAAACTGCAGTGGATCGAGACCGTCTGGGAGGCTGGCAGTGATCTGTCTCATGACTCGCCGCTCGAAGCATTTCATGAGAACAGACGTTAGGGCCACCGGTCGGTAGTCGTTGAGACAGGCTACCTTGTTCTTCTTTGGTACTGGTATTAGAACATAGAACATAGAACAGTACAGCATAGAACAGGCCCTTCGGCCCTCGATGTTGTGCCGAGCAATGATCACCCTACTCAAACCCACGTATCCACCCTATACCCGTAACCCAACAACCCCCCCCCCCCCCCTTAACCTTACTTTTTTTAGGACACTACGGGCAATTTAGCATGGCCAATCCACCTAACCCGCACATCTTTGGACTGTGGGAGGAAACCGGAGCACCCGGAGGAAACCCACGCACACACGAGGAGGACGTGCAGACTCCGCACAGACAGTGACCCAGCCGGGAACTGAACCTGGGACCCTGGAGCTGTGAAGCATTTATGCTAACCACCATTCTACCGTGCTGCCCCTATTATGGTGGTCTTCTTGAAGGAGGTGGAGACCTCAGAGCGGAGGAGTGAGGTGTTGAAGATATCTGCGAATATACTCGCCAGCTGGTCTAAGCAGGCTCTGAGTGCTCATTCAGGGACTCTGTCGGGACCCGTCGCTTTCTGCGGATTCACTTTCAAGAAGACAGTTCTTACCTCTGAGGCTGTAATAGTGGGTATGTGTCTGTCCAGGTCTGTTGGGACAGGTGGCACTGATACATTGGCTGACTGCTCAAAGCGTGCATCAAACTTGTTCAGATCATCGGGTAGGGATGCTCCAGCCCCAGATATTCCGCCTGGCCTTGCTTTATAGCCTGTGATCTTGTGTAGGGCCTGCCATAGTCGCCTTGGTTAGTGTCATTGGCCTGGAACTCTAGTTTGATGCGGTATTGTCTTTTTGCATCCCTGATGGCTTTCCGTACGTTGTACCTGGATTTCTTATATAGGTCAGGGCCGTCAGACTTGAACGCCTCCGTCCGGAACTTCAGCAGGGAGTGAACCCTTTGTTTGAGCCAGGGTTTCCGATTGGGGAATACCCGTATTGTCTTCTTTGGTACACAGTCCTCAGCACACTTACTAATGAAGTCTGTGATTGTGATTGCGTACTCATCCAGGTTAGCTGCAGTGGCCTTAAATATGGATTCTATTCTTCTTCTATGGCCGTTAGGCCGAGCTGGAGTACTGGAGCCTGCTTCCAGGTATTTAACCAGCTTTCCCCATCACATTGTGAAAGTAAAGACTGCCTGAAAAATCCTAGTCAGTGTCTTTAATCCCTGGTCATGAGCTTCTTTTTAAGTCCAATTGCCTGCTCACCTCTTGGGGGCCAAAGCCAGGAATGGGTTCAGGAAACCGGAATGCCTGCTACTTATTAATTTTTGGATCCCATAACTGATTCGCCCCCGTAATGGATTGCCAATTTTGCCACTTGTGCGAATTGAAGTGGACCCATTGTTCAAATACAATGCAAGTGTGGTAATGGAGAGCATAATCAGCATCTCTAAAGAAACGTGGCACCTTGGCAACCGCTAAGGTTTGGATGTGTGTTGTTATAAACAGCAAGGAAACTATCACTAAATGTGAGAACTAAAGTATCACTGACCTCATCTGTCAAGTTAACAGGAGCCAACTCAATGCTCACAGAAAAGAGCAGATGGCAAATGACTGAATTGGTTTCAGAACAAGACGACACACCATGCAACAGATTTTTCTTCTAACTGCCTGCGTGATTTCTGAAAAGCATGTAGAATTCCAAGGAAAATAATTATGTAACATTGAAATCAACTGAGTATGTCAACTGTGCATCACAGAGGACCTGACTAAAAATCTATATTCACTTCAACACGGTTAAAATTAAATTCAGTTCAAAACGTTTTTTCAGCGCCTTGAGAGTACGGGGACTTGGAAAACATATCACTGAGTAGTTTTACATGTTGGTTATTGTTCAAGAGCGGAGATGTCATGAGTAGGTCCATTAACTATGGAGGACGCAGGATATAGTCAGGGAATCCTAGTAGCTGTGGCATGTTGCAATCCACAGCTATGGACATTAACAGTGGTGGTTCCAATGTTCTTTCCATCACATGGCTGCCAAAGAAACTCTCCCATTCTTTGCCATTGGCATGTGCTTAAAGGATTTTCAGATTGATACTCAACTTGTTTGGCTGTGTTACAAACACATCCTTCCTTGGCTATCAATCCTAGGGTGGGACTCGAACTTCTGACTGAGAAGACGTTCAAGCAACCCTTAGGACCCAACACTTTTTGCTTCATGCGAATGCTCTACATAGCAAATGGCCAGAAATTGCTGCAAGAAACTCCATAGCCACCGCTTCGACCACTGACATCCAAAATTATTTACAAAATGGGGTTTGGCGGAAATGATCAGTACAGATAATAGGCCGCAGTTCATTTCCATTCTGTTCACGGAGTTCCTCGCAAACTACAGAATTCATCACCATCTGATATCCAGGTACAACCCGCAACCAAATGGAGGTGTGAAACTTTTCAATGGGTGTAAAATAGCTGTCTGAATGCTGGTACATCAGAGGGACAAACATTTGAACAATCCATTCATATCCCAGTTTTCACATATTGAGCTACCCCACACCCTGTGACTGAGAGACCCCAGACAAATTTATAATAGGTCGTAACTTTTGCATGTCGCTGACCATTTTTAAGCCCTCAATGTCATTCAACAAGAATGTCAGGGTGAAAGCAGAAGAGATTACAAAGCAGCAAGGTTGCATACTTTGATAAGTGAATAGCCGCAAGTAAACCACAATTTAAAGTTGGAGATTGGCTTTGCATCAAATAGTCGTATTGTGACCACAAAATTGCCCCCTCTCTATCGGGATCAAAACAAATTAAGCGGTTGCTCGATCCCAATGCTGATCTACTGAAATGACAACACAAAGTGGAACATGAGAACAAAGAACAAAGAACAATACAGCACAGGAACATGCCTTTTGGCCCTCCAAGCCTGCACCGACAATGGTACCTGCCTAACTTAAAACTATATGCACTTACGGAGTCCATATCCTTTTATTCCACCCTATTCAGATATTTGTCAAGAAGCCCCTTAAATGCCGCTATCGTACCTGCTTCCACCACCTCCCCAGGCAGTGAGTTCCATATATTTACCACCCTCTGTGAAAAAACTTGTCTCGCATATCTGTTCTAAACTTTTCCCCATGCACTTTAAACTTATGTCCCTCAGTACTTGACTCTCCTAGCTAGGAAAGAGCATCTGACTATCAACTCTGTTCATGCCACTCATAATTTTGTAGACCTCTATCAAGTCGCCTCCCAACCTCCATCGTTCCAGTGAGGTCGGACCGAGTTTAACTAACCTCATAGCTAATGCCCTTCATATCAGGCAACTGCTTCTGTACCTTCGCTAAAGCATCCACATCCTTCTGGTAGTGTGGTGACAAGAATTGTACACAATATTCCAAATGAGGCCTCACTAAGGTCCTGTACAGCTGCAACATGACTTGCCAGGTTTTATACTCAATGCCTCGACCGATGAAGGCCAGCATGCCATATGCCTTCTTAACCATCTTATCCATATGCGTTGCCACTTTCAGTGATTGGTGGACATGCACACCCAGAATTTTCTGCCTGCCAGAACTCGCAGGAATTCTACCATTTATTGTGTAATTCCTATATGCATTGGACCTTCCATTGGGAATTTAAAGCTAGGTGGGGAGGAGGTGCTTTTTATCCTTGGTAAGCATCTGGTAAGTAGTTTTTCTTTTCAATTATCTATTTATTTATTTATTCTTTTGTTTTTTGGAATTGTAGTTGTATAAGTTAACCTAAGGTTTAAGACATGGCAGGAGATTTCAGACCCATGTCATGCTCCTCGTGTGCGATGTGGGAGCTCAGGGACACATCCACTGTCCCTGGCTCCTTCACATGCAAGAAGTGTGTCCAGTTGCAGCTCCTGTTAGACCGCTTGACGGCTCTGGAGCTGCGGATGGACTCACTTTGGAGCATCCGCGATGCTGAGGACGTTGTGGATCGCATGTTTAGCGAGTTGGTCACACCGCAGGTGAAAGTTACTGAGGGAGATAGAAAATGGGTGACCAAAGGACAGAGCATGAGTAGGAAGACAGTGCAGGTGTCCCCTGTGGTCATCTCCCTGCAAAGCAGTTATACTGCTTTGGATACTGTTGAGGGAGATGGCTCACCAGAGGAAAGCAGCAGTAGCCAGGTTCATGGCACCATGGATGGCTCTGCTACGCAGGAGGGCAGGAAGAATGGCAGGGCTATAGTAATAGCGGACTCAATTGTAAGGGGAATAGACAGGCGGTTCTGCGGACGCAATCGAGACTCCAGAATGGTATGTTGCCTCCCTGGGGCAAGGGTCAAGGATGTCTCAGAGTGCCTGCAGGACATTCTGGCGGGGGAGGATGAACAGCCAGCTGTCTTGGTGCACAAAGGCACCAACGATATAAGTAAAAAATGGGATGAGGTCCTATTAGGTGAATTCAGGGAGTTAGGAGGTAAACTAAAAAGTAGGATCTCAAAGGTAGTAATCTCAGGATTGCTACCAGTGCCACGAGCTAGTCAGAGTAGGAATGCCAGGATAGCTAGGATGAATGTGTGGCTCGAGAGATGGTGCAAGAGGGAGGGATTCAAATTCCTGGGGCATTGGAACCAGTTCTGGGGGAGGAGGGACCAGTACAAACCGGACGGCCTGTACCTGGGCAGGATCGGAACCGATGTCCTAGATGTGTTTGCTAGAGCTGTTGGGGAGGGTTTAAACTAATGTTCCAGGGGGATGGGAGCCGATGTAGGAAGTCGGAGGAAAGTAAAATGGGGCCAGAAAGGGGGAAAGTGTAAGGTAGAGAAGCCATAGTCAAAAATCAAAAAGGGCCACAGTACAGAATACAGTGACTGAGGAGGGTGTGAAAAGGGAGGTGGCCAATGCAGGATTGAGGGTGTTGTACCTAAATGCACACAGTATACAGAACAAGGTAAATGAGCTTCTTGTGCACATTGAAATTGGCTGGTACGATGTTGTGGGTATCACAGAGAAGTGGCTGCAACGGGACCAGTGCTGGGATCTAAATATCCAAGGATATTTGTCCTATCGAAAGGACAGGCAGATGGGCCAAGGGGGCGAGGTTGCATTGTTAATAAGGAATGAAGTTAAATCGATAGCAAGGAGCGATGTAGGATCGGAAGGCATAGAATCTCTGTGGGTAGAGTTGAGGAATCACAAAGGTAAAAATACACTGATGGGATTTATGTACAGGCCCCCTAGCAGTAGTCAGAATGTGGGGCAAAAAATAAATCAGGAGATTAAAAAGGCATGTAAAAAAGGCAATATTACAATAATCATGGGGTCTTCAATATGCAGGTTGTCTGCGAAAATCGGGTTGGTAGTGGATCCCAAGAAAAAGAATGTTTGGAATGTCTAAGAGATGTTTTTTTTGCAGAAGATAGTGACAGATCCTACTAGGGAACAGGAAATTCTGGATTTGGTGATGTGTAATGAGGCAAACTTGATTAGGGAACGTAAGGTGAAGGAACCCTTAGGGAGCAGTGACCACAATAGGATAGAATTTACCCTGCACTTTGAGAGGGAGAAGCTGCAATCAGATGTGACGGTATTACAATTAAATAAGGGTAACTGCAAAGACATGAGGGAGGAGCTGGCCAGAGTTGATTGGAGAAGGAGCCTAGCAGGGAAGACAGTGGAACAGAATTGGCAGGAGTTTTGGGGGGTTATTAGGGAGGCACAACAGAAATTCATCCCAAGGAGGAGGAAACATGCTAAGGGGCGGACAAGGCATCCATGGCTCACGAGGGATATCAAGGATAGCATAAAGTCTAAAGAGAAAGCATACAGAGTGGTGAGGATTAGTGAGAAACCAGAGTATTGGGAAGCCTCTAAAAGCAAGCAGAGGACAATGAAAAAAGCAATAAGGGGGGAGGAGATGAAGTATGAGTACAAGCGAGCTAGTAATACAAAGGAAGATACGAAGAGATTTTTTCAACATATGAAAGGTAAGAGGCAGGCAAAAATCGACATTGGACCACTGGAAAATGTGGCTGGAGAAGTAATAATAGGAAAAAAAGAAATGGCAGACAAACTGAATAGTTACTTTGTATCAGTAACGGTTGAAGACACCAGTCGGATGCCAGAGCTTCAGGAGAACCAGGGGACAGAGGTGAGTGCAGTGACCATTACTAAGGAGAAGGTTCTGGGGAACCTGAAAGGTTTGAAGGTGGATAAGTCACCTGAACCGGATGGACTACACCCCAGGGTCCTAAAAGAGAAAGCTGAGGAAATTGTGGAGGCATTAGTGATGATCTTTCAGGAATTACTGGAGGCAGGAAGGGTCCCAGAGGACCGGAAGAAGGTGAATGTAACACCACTGTTTAAGAGGCGAAGGAGGCAGAAGACGAGAAATTATAGGCCGGTTAGCCTGACTTTGGTCATTGGGAAGAATTTAGAGTCTGCTATTAAAGATGAGATCACAAAGCACTTGGAAGTGTATGGTAAAATAGGACTGAGTCAGCAGGGCTTTGTCAAAGGGCGGCCGTGTCTGACAAATCTGTTCTTTGAGGAGGTAACAAGCAAGTTAGACAAAGGAGAACCAGTGGACGTGATTTATTTAGATTTCCAGAAGGTCTTTGACAAGGTGCCGCATAGGAGATTGTTAAATAAGTTAAGAGCTTATGGTGTTCAGGGTGAGACCCTGGCATGGATAGAGGATTGGCTGACTGGCAGAAGGCAAAGAGTGGAGATAAAGGGGTCTTTTTCACAATGGCAGCTGGTGACTATTGGTGTGCCTCAGGGGTCTGTGCTGGGACCACAAATGTTTACAATATACATTAATGATCTGGAAGAAGGTACTGAAGGCACTGTTGCTAAGTTTGCAGATGATACAAAGATCTGTAGGGGGCAGGTAGTATTGAGGAAGCAAAGGGGCTGCAGAAGGAGTTGGGCAAACTTGGAGAGTAGGCAATGAAGTGGCAAATGAAATACAATGTGGAAAAGTGGGAGGTTCTGCACTTTGGAAGGAGGAATTTAGGCATAGATTATTTTCTAAATGTGGAAATGCTTCGGAAAGCAGAAGCACAAAGGGACTAGGGAGTTCTTGTTCATGATTCTCTTAAGGTTAATGTGCCTGTTCAGTCAGCAGTTAAGAAGGCAAATGCAATGTTAGCATTCATGTCAAGAGGGCTAGAATACAAGACCAGGGATGTACTTCTGAGGCTATATAAGGCTCTGATCAGACCCCATTTGGAGTATTGTGTGCAGTTTTGGGCCCCGTATCTAAGGAAGTGTGTCCTGGCCTTGGAAAGGGTCCAGAGGAGGTTCATAAGAATGTTCCGTGGAATGAAAAACTTGTTGCATGAGGAACATTTGAGGACTCTGGGTCTGTACTTGTTGGAGTTTAGAAGGATGAGAGGGGATATTATTGAAAGTTAAACAAGATATTGTGAGGCCTGGATAGAGTGGATGTGGAGAGGATATTTCCACTTGTAGGAAAAACTAAAACCAGAAGACACCATCTCAGATTAAAGGGACGATCCTTTAAAACTGAGATGAGGAGGAATTTCTTCAGCCAGAGGGTGATGAATCTGTGGAATTCTTTGCCACAGATGGCTGTGGAGGCCAAATCACTGAGTGTCTTTAAGACCAAGATAGATAGGTTCTTGATTAATAAGGGGATCAGGGGTTATGGGGAGAAGGCAGGCTAATGGGGGTGAGAAAATATCAGCCATGATTGAATGGCGGAGCAGACTTGATGGGCCAAGTGGCCTAATTCTGCTCCTATGTCTTATTTCATAGAATTTACAGTGCAGAAGGAGGCCATTCGGCCCATCGAGTCTGTACCGGCACTTGGAAAGAGCACCCTACCCAAGGTCAACACCTCCACCCTATCCCCATAACCCAGTAACCCCACCCAACACTAAGGGCAATTTCGGACACTAAGGGCAATTTATCATGACCAATCCACCTAACCTGTACATCTTTGGACTGTGGGAGGAAACCGGAGCACCCGGAGGAAACCCACGCACACCTGGGGAGGACGTGCAGACTCCGCACAGACAGTGACCCAAGCCGGAATCGAACCTGGGACCCTGGAGCTGTGAAGCATTTGTGCTATCCACAATGCTACCATGCTGCCCTTGGCCTTATGGCCTTCCAAAGTGCATTACCTCACACTTGTCCGGATTAAACTCCATCTGCCATTTCTCCGCCCAAGACTCCAACCAGTTTATATCCTGCTGTATCCTCTGACAATCCTCTTCACTATTCGCAACTCCACCAATTTTTGTGTCATCTGCAAACTTACTAATCACACCAGCTACGTGTTCTTCCAAATCATTTATATACACCATGAACAACAAAGACCCCAGAACTGATCCTTGTGGAACGCCGCTAGTCACAGCCTTCCATTCAGTCACATGGGATCAGAGGAGAGCTGGAAACTTTCCAGCTCTCCTAGGATCCCATGTGACTTCACCTTTTGTCAAAGATTGATAGTGAGCAGAGAAGGATATTTTGAGGACAGTGATTATCAGGATATGTATGGCTCCTTTTACGATCTGCAGCTGTGATATTGAACATCTGCCTCATAAAGTTGTTCACACAGAACAACAAGCTCAAATTTGTAGATCTCAACATAAGTCATCAGAGCCCTCCATGTTTCAAGGACTATTTCTGTCCTTTGAGAAAACGGATGAACTGAGCTGTAAGAAATGACAGAACGTACATCTGTTTGTTGTTTAGGCTGAATTAATTTGAAGTGATAGTTTTACAAGGGGGGAAATATGTTGTGTTCAATTGTTCTGTGTTTGATTATGCAAGAATATTTAGTATTGATGTTCACTGTACTTGATTAGTTAAGCCTGCTTGTGGACTGGGAGAAAAGCAAATAAAGATGGAGAAAGAGGTTGAAGCTCAAGCTGAAGCATGGCATTTTAAAGCATTGTAAATAAAATCCGTAACCACAAGATAAACTACTATAAACTATGCAGAGATCGGAGATGTAGGGCGGGATTCTCCGACCCCCGTTAGGTCGGAGAATCGCCTGCGGGGCGGCGTGAATCCCGCCCCCACCGTCCGCTGAATTCTCCGGCTCTGGAGATTCAGTGGGGGGGGGGGGGAAATCGCGCCGCACCGGCCGCTCACAGCAGCCACCCCCCCCCCCCCCCCCCCCCCCCCAGCGATTCTCTGGCCCACGATGGCCCGAAGTCCCGTTGGTTCTTTGCCAGTCCCGCCAGCGTAGATTACACTAGGTCCCTTACCGGCGGGACCTGGCGGTGCGGGCGGGTTCCGGGGTCCTGGGGCGATCTGGCCCTGGGGGGTGCCCCCACGGTGTCCTGGCTCGTGATTGGAGTCCACCGATCCGCGGGCGGGCCTGTGTCTTGGGGGCACTCTTTTCCTACTCGTCGGCCATGTCAGTCTCCGCGATGGCCGGAGCGAAGGTGAAGCCCCCCCTGCGCATGCGTGGGGATGACATCAGCTGACGCTCCCGCGCATGCTCAGACTCGCACCAGCTGGCGGAGACCCTTCGGCCCCGGCTGGCGTGGTGCCAAAGGCCTTCCATGCCAGCCGGCAGGGCGCAAACCACTCTGGCGCCGGCCTAGCCCCTGGGGCGGGCCGACACCGGAGTGGTTCACGCCACTCCGTCCCGCCGGGACCCCCCGCCCCATCGGGTATGAGAGAATCCCGCCCATAAAGTATAACAACTAGGGACTTTTCACAGTAACTTCATTGCACTGTTAATGTAAGTCTACTTGGGACACTAATTAAAATTATTATTATTATTTAACTCTGTGCCCATCATCGCATACCCGCCAGGTTAGATATCACTCTGTTAATGGAAATAGGTCCTTCCTATCCTCATCATCTCAGCCCCTCAAAGCTTTGTAAACCGCAACAAAATCTCCCCTCAACTTCCTCTAGTCCAAAGAAAACGGCAGCCTACCCAATATTTCCTCCAATCAAATATCATTGCATGCTTGAAATGGTTGAATTGAGTCTTCCATAGCAAATATATGAGCAAACCAATTACGATTCTCTGTCCAACTGTCGATTTAAAGTATTGAATGCGCCAATATTTGCTGAGGAGATTTTGCCATTTCATTCTTTCATAGAAATGTAGCCCCATTGGGAAATTATTAAGAAGATTATGTCAAAGTCAGTAAATTTGACCTCACTGAGTCTTTGTCCGAGAACACGCTTTTATAATACAACAGCATCTCTTTAAAAAAAGCAGAACACCTGTTACGATCAAATGGACACATTTTTATTTTCACCATCTGCCTTATTTTGATTAAGCAAGGTAACTTTGTCCATAAAATTACAGTGCAATTCAAGGTGAGGAGAATATTTAAATGCTGTCTTCTTGACTGTGTTTTTATGTATCGAATATCCTGTGTATCCAATTAAGAACCAAGTGTAAGCCAGTTGATTTTCTCTGTGAGTTGAGCAAACCAGAAATGAAAGTCACAGCATGGAGAAGGAACAGCCATGAGTTGAACAAATAAAGTTTGATTGATGTTGAGGGCAGTAGAAAAAAACAGTAAAATGTTTTGCAAAGACCTTTACGCTTAGAATTTTCACTGAATTGCAAAGCTCAGAATGAGATCCTTTGGCCCACCATTTCTGTTTCAGTTCTTTGAAAGAGCTGTTCAATTAGCACTACTTCCCTCCTCTTTCCCCAAAGCCGTATAAATCTGCCGGGAGACAGTGGGATAGTGGTATTGTCACTGGACTAGCAATCCAGAAACCCAGGGTAATATCGGCACAGTAGCACAGTGGTTAGCACTGCGCCGGGGCAGCACGGTAGCATTGTGGATAGCACAATCGCTTCACAGCTCCAGGATCCCAGGTTCGATCCTGGCTTGGGTCACTGTCTGTGCGGAGTCTGCACATCCTCCCCGTGTGTGCGTGGGTTTCCTCCAGGTGCTCCGGTTTCCTCCCACAGTCCAAAGATGTGCAGGTTAGGTGGATTGGCCATGATAAATTGCCCTTAGTGTCCAAAATTGCCCTTAGTGTTGGGTGGGTTAATGGGCTATGGGGATAGGGTGGAGTTGTTGACCTTGGGTAGGGTGCTCTTTCCAAGAGCCGGTGCAGACTCGATGGGCTGAATGGCCTCCTTCTGCACTGTAAATTCTATGGCCCGGGTTCGATTCCTGGCTTGGGTCACTGTCTGTGCGGAGTCCGGACGTTCTCCCCGCGTCTGCGTGGGTTTCCTCCGGGTGCTCCGGTTTTCCCTCACAAGTCCTGAAAGACGTGCTTGTTTGTCGAATTGACATTCTGAATTCTCCCTTAGTGTAATCGAACAGGGCCAGAATGTGGTGACTAGGGGATTTTCACAGTAACTTCATTGCAGTGTTAACGTAAGCCTGCTTCTGACACTAATGGAAATTATTATTATTGTTGGGACCTTGGTGCAAATCCCACCGTGGCAGATTGTGAAATTTGAATTCACTAAAACTCTGGAATTAGAAGTGTAATGGTGGTCATGAAATTAATATTATTTGTTGTAAAATGCCAATCTTCCCATTCGACTATAAGACCATAAGACATAGAGCAGAATTAGGCCATTCGGCCCATCGGGTCTGCTCCACCATTTGATCATGGCTGATATTTTCTCATCCCCAGTCTCCTACCTTCTCCCGCTAAACCCTGATCCCCTTATTAATCAAGAATCTATCTATCTCTGTCTTAAAGACACTCAATAATTTGGCCTTCACAGCCTTCTGCGGCAAAGAGTTCCACAGATATACCACCCTCTGGCTGAAGAAATTCCACCTCATCTCTGTTTTAAAGGATCGTCCCTTTTGTCTGAGATGGTGTCCTCTGGTTCTGTTTTTCTCTACAAGTGGAAACATCCTCTCCAAGTCCACTCTATCCAGGCCTCACAGTATTCTATAAGTTTCAATAGGATCCCCCCTCATCCTTCTAAACTCCAACAAGTACAGACCCAGAGTCCTCTACCGTTCCTCATACGACAGGCTCTTCATTCCAGGGATCATTCTTGTGAACCTCCTCTGGACCCTTTCCAAGGCCAGCACATCCTTCCTTAGATACAGGGCCCAAAACTGCTCACAATACTCCAAATGGGGTATGACCAGAGCCTTATACAACCTCAGAAGTACATCCCTGGTCCTGTATTCTAGCCCTCTTGACATGAATGCTAACATTGCATTTGCCTTCTTAACTACCAACTGAACCTGCACATTAACCTGAAGAGAATCATGAACAAGGACACCCAAGTCCGTTTGTGTTTCTGATTTCCTAAACATTTCTCCATTTAGAAAATAATCTCTGCCTAGGTTCCTCCTTCTAAAGTGCATAACCTCACACTTTTCCGCATTGTATTTCATTTGCCACTTCATTGCCCACTCTCCTAGCTCATGCAAATCCTTCTGCAGCCCCTTTGCTTCTTCAATCGTACCTGTCCCTCTGGAGAGCTTTGTATCATCTGCAAACTTAGCAACAGTGCCTTCAGTTCCTTCTTGCAGATCATTAATGTATATTGTGAAAAGTTGTGGTCCCAGCACAGACCCCTGAGGCACACCACTAGTCACCAGCTGCCATCCTGAAAAAGACTCCTTTATCCCCACTCTCTGCCTTCTGCCCATCAGCCAATCCTCTACCCATGCTATGATCTTACCCTTAACACCATGGGCTCTTAACTTATTTAACAGTCTCCGATGCAGCACTTTGACAAAAGCCTTCTGGAAATCTAAATAAACCATGTCCACTGGTTCTCCTTTGTCTATCTTGCTTGTTACCTCCTCAAAGAACTCTAACAGATTTGTCAGACACGACCTCCCTTTGACAAAGTTGTGCTGACTCAGTCCTATTTTACCATGCACTTCCAAGTGCTTTGTGATCTCGGGCAAAGAATCGGAGAATCGCCCGGGGCCACCGAAAATCCAGCCCCTGCCATGGCAGAAATTCTTCGCCACCCGGGAATTGGCGGGGGCAGGAAACACCACCCGCCGATCGGCGAGCCCCCTGCGGCGATTATCCGGCCCGCGATGGGCCGAAGTCCCGCCGCTGGGAGGCCTCTCCCGCCGCCGTGGTTTGAACCACTTCTGCTGGCGGTGGGATCGGCGGCGCGAGTGGGCCCCCGGGGTCCTGGGGGGCACGCGGGGCGATCGGGGCCCGGGGGGTGCCCCCACGGATGCCAGGCCCGCGATCGGGGCCCACCGATCGGCGGGCGGGCCAGTTCTGTGGGGGTACTCTTTTTCTTCCGCCGCCACCACGGCCTCCACCATCGCGGAGGCGGAAAAGAATCCCCCAGCGCTCATGCGCCGGTGGTGACGTCAGCGGCTGCTGACACACTGGCGCATGCGCGAACCGGCGAAGGCCTTCCGGCCAGCCCCGGCGCTGGGCGGCGGGCGTCAAAGGCCGCTGGAGCCGGTTTGGGTGCCAGTCAGCGTGGTGCCAACCGCTCCAGCACGGGCCTACCCCCTCAATATGAGGGATTGGCCCCTAAAGGCGCGGAGAATTCCGCACCTTTGGGGAGGCCCGACGCCGGAGCAGTTGGCGCCACTCTGCTACGCCGGGACCCCCCACCCCGCCGGGTCGGGGAGAATCCCGCCCCAGATCTTTAATAACAGACTCTGAAATCTTACCAATGATCAAAGTTAGGCTAACCGGCCAATAATTTCCCGTTTTCTGCCTCCGTCCCTTCTTAAACAGTGGTGTTACATTAGCACTTTTCAGTCCTCTGGTACCTTTCCTGCCTCTAGTGATTCCTGAAAGATCACCACCAATGCCTCCACATTTTCCTCAGCTATCTCTTTTAGGACCCTGGAGTGTAGTCCATCCAGTCCAGGTGACTTATCCAACTTCAGTCCTTTCAGTTTCCCAAGAACCTTCTCCTTACTGATGGCCACTGCACTCATCTCTGCCCCCTGGTTCTCCTGGAGCTCTGGTATCCCACTGTGAAGACCGATGCAAAGTAACTATTCAGTTCATCTGCCATTTCTTTGTTTCCTATTATTACTTCTCCAGCCACATTTTCTAGTGGTCCAATGTCTATTACCTCTCTCTTACCTTTTATATATTGAAAGAAACTCTTCCTATCTTCTTTTATATTACTAGCTAACTTGCTCTCATATTTTATCTTTTCTCCCCTTATTGATTTTTTAGTTGTCCTCTGCTCACTTTTAAATGATTCCCAATCCTCTGGCTCCCACTAATCCTCGCCACTTTGTATGCTTTTTCTTTTGCTTTTATGCTGTCCTTTATTTCTCTCGCCAACCATGGATGCCTTGTCCTGCCCTTAGCCTGTTTCCTCCTCCTTGGGATGAATTTCTGCTGTGCCTCCCGATTAACCCCCCAAAACCCCTGCCATTGCTGCTCCACACTCTTCCCTGCTCATCTCGTTTTCCAATCAACTCTGGCCAGCTCCTCCCTCATGTCTATGTAGTTACCTTTATTTAATTGTAAGACCATTACATCTGACTCCAGCTTCTCCTCTCAAGGGGAAATTCTATCATATTGTGGTCACTGCTCCCCCAGGGTTCCTTCATCTGAAGATCCCTAATGAGGTCTGCCTCATTACACATCACAAAATCCAGAATTGCCTGTTCCCTAGTAGGCTCTGTCACAGTCTTCTGCAAAAAACTATCTCTTAGACATTCCAAACATTATTTTTCTTGGGATCCACTACCAACCCGATTTTCACAGACCACCTGCATATTGAAGACCCCCATGATTATTGTAATATTGCCTTTTTTACATGCCTTTTCTATCTCCTGATTTATTTTCTGCCCCACATCCTGACTACTGCTAGGGGGCCTGTACATAAATCCCATCAGGGTATTTTTACCTTTGTGATTCATCAACTCTACCCACAGAGATTTTATGCCTTCTGATCCTGCATCGCTCCTTGCTATCGATTTAACTTCATTCTTTATTAACAATGCAACCCAGCCCCATTTGCCCATCTTCCTGTCCTTTCGATAGGACATATATCCTTGGATATTTAGGTCCCAGCACTGGTCCGTAGTGGGCTTTACCACAAGCTGCTCCAAAAATTAGGGAAGGAAATCTGTCACCCTCAGCTGATCTGGCCTACATGTGACTCCAAATGCACAGCAATGTGTTTGACACTTAACCGCCCTCTGAAATGGCCAAACAAACCACTCAGTTCATAGGCAGTGGTGCCCACATCCCATGAATACAAAAAAAATATCATTTTCAAATATATATCCAATTCCCTTCAGAAATGTATCACTGAATCAACTCCCAGCATCCATCCATGGGACGCATTCAAGGTCCCAATCACAAATTTATCCTCATTTCCCCCAATCTCAAATGGCACCAAAGCCTGCCAGCTGCTGTTCTTTTGCCAATGATTTTAATTCTGTGTCTTCCTCCCTAATCATCACAAAAGTGAAATACTGTTGATCGTCAAAATCAGAACTAAAATCAGAAAATGCTGGAAAAGCTCAGACGGCCTGGCAGCATCTGTGGAGAGATAAACAGAGCTGTTTTGAGTCCATTATGATTTTCCTCGGCAACTTCCCTTTCATAGAACCATAGAATTCCAAAATTGACCATTCAGAGACTATTCGTCCCATCAAGTCTGCACCGACCCTCTTGATAGAGCACCCTACCCAAGCCCACTTCCCCATCCTATCCCCAAAACCCCACCTAACCTGCGCATCTTTGGACACTAAGGGGCAATTTGGCATGGCCAGACGACCTAACATACACATCTTTAGTCTGTGGGAGGAAACCGGGGCACCCGAAGGGAACCTAGGTAGACAAGGGGAGAACATGCAAACCTCACACAGGCAGTCACTGAAGGCCGGACTTGAACCTGGGTCCCTGGCATTGTGAGGCAGCAGTGCTAACACCTGTGCCACCGTGCTGCCCTAAAACTGATTCATAATGAGAGGTCAGGGAAGAGCACACTGCCAAAGTGCACTTGTTCTGTTTATTTAACATTTGTGCATGGGTGCCATTTCTATGTTACTAATAATTGCACACGGTCACTTTCACACGCAGCAGAACATCAAGCCAGCCTTCAGCCTAGTGCCGAAGATTTTAACCTATTTCAAAATTTTGATTGCCAGAGGGATGTGTGAATTGACTTAGTCACAATTATATTCAGCATATGTGGCCGTGTTACTCACTGACTTAAAATATGGATTGTGCTACCATCCTCCCCCGTCGTATTGCATGATACACTCCTATATGCGAACTAAAAAAGCATTTTGATATTCACTGTGGAGGTGCAAAGTCATTCTGTGAACAAAAAGTGCACTTGATAGCCAGTGAGGCAGTAAGTTCGCAGACTGCCCGTTATTTCCTCTGCTTTCAATTCATATTCAGCAGCAATCTAACTCCATAAATGCCAATTTCCTTTTGCAGTTTTTCACGTCACTGAATGGATTCTTCACCTTTCCCATGGGTGGGATTCAACGGGCTCAAGTTAAAGTCCGGTTTTGGGTGCCTTTGCCGGGAGTTACGCGAGGGCTGGGTAGGCGAGATTGTGGCACGCATTCAACAGCATTTAAGGTCAGATATGAGCCCCCACGAGATACTCAACATTACTGGCTCCCTTGCCATCTGATCTGTCCAACTCGCCCCTCAGCAGATCGCCGCTAACAAAGGGGAATTGCTTTTAACCGATGGCTGACCACTCGCTCCCAGTCAACACACAGCTTGGCAGCACGCAGACTAGCTTTTTGCTTTGGGGATGCCAAACCGGCCAGGCTTCTTGACGCTGTGGATGAGAGGCGGGGCACCCTGTCTCCCCAAGAGGGTTGGAGGGCCAGCAGCACGGTCAACAATGCCTGGGAGGCAGTGCCAGTGGCTGTCAGTGCGGCAGCATGACAAGGGGGATCACTGTCCAAAGTAGGAAGAAGACCAATGACCTCCACCCACTATCGCGGTGTTGGCCAAGAAGAGAGCAGTCACTGCCAGCAAGGTTGGCCTGCACAAAGAGGTGAGAATCCACTGTCCCTTCACCTAGATGACTTATAAGGCACAAGCCAGAGTCTGATGGAATACTCCCCACTTGTAAAGATAATTGCAGGTCTAAGAATACTGATGGAGCAATCCAGGACTAAGCAGCCCACTTAACTGGCACCCCTTTCACAAACATTCAATCCCTCCACCACCAATGAACACTGGCAGCTGTGTATACTATTTACAAGATGCACTGCAGGAACTCGCCAAGGTTCCTTCGGCAGCACCTTCCAAACCCACGATCAATACCATCTATAAGGACAAGGGTAGCAGATACCTGGGGCAGGATTCTCCGACCCCCCGCCGGGCCACAGAATCGCCGGGGGGGGGGGGGGGAGGGGGCTGGATTCACGCAGCCCCAGGATTCCTGGCGCCGGAGATTTGGCGGGGACGGGAATTGCGCCACGCCGCTTGGCGGCCCCACCCCGGCGGTTCTCTGGCCCGCAATGGGCCGAGTTCCCTCCTGTTTTTGCCAGGTCCCGCCGGCGTAAATCAAGGTAGGCCCCTACAGGCGGTACCCAGCTCCGTGGCCGGCCTCTGGGATCCTCGGAGGGGCGCAGAGTGATCTGGCCTTCGGGGCCCACCGATCCGCTCACGCTGATGCTCCCGCACATGCGCGGTCCTGCGCCGGCCGGCGGAGTCCCTTCGGAGGATTCCGCACCTTTTGGTGGCCCGACGCCGGAGGATTCCACACCTTTGAGTGACCTGACGCTGGAGTGGTTCCCGCCACTGCCCTGCGCCATTTCTATCTGCCCTGCCAATTCCCGGAGAATCCCACCCCTGGAAACCCGACAGCTTGGAAGTTCCCTCCAAGTCAGTCACCACCATGACTTGGAAATATGGGGCGGAATTCTCCTTTCGGGGGACTAAGTCCACACGCCGGTGGGAGACCCGGCGCCAACCACTCTGCCGTCAACAGCCCCCGAAAGTGCGGAATTCTCCACACTTCTGGGGGCTAGGTGGACGCCGGAGGGGTTGGCGCCGCTCCAACCGGCGGCGAATAGACTGCATGAGTTTGCACTTGCGCCGAAGGGCCGGCATGATCATGCGCATGCGCAGAACCGCAGGCGTGATTCCGCGCGTGCACAGATCGGCCGACGTATTCTGGCGCATGCACAGGGGGTTGTCTTCGACAGGGGCCTGCATGGAAGGAAGTAGTGCCCCCACGGCACAGGCCTGCCCGCAGATCGGTGGGCCCTGATTGCGGGCCAGGCCACCGTGGGGGCCACACCCCGGGGTCGCATCCCCCCCCTGCCTCCCCGAGGACCTCCCCAGCTGACTTATCTGCCAGGTCCTGCCGTGTGGGACCATACCTAACCCACGCCGGCGAGACTGGCCAAAAACGGACGGCCGCTCGGCCCATTGGGGCCCCTGAGGATTGCCGGAGGGGCCACCCAAATGGCGTCGAACCCCGACCCCGCAGAAAACCAGTGCCATCGAATACAGCAGCCGGCATCGGGGCGTCGGGAGGGGATTCGCGCCTCCCCCGGGGTTACTCCGACCCGACGGGGGTCAGAGAATCCTGCTGGTTATACTGTTTCTTTACTGTCACTGGATCAAAATCCAGTAACTCCCTAACAGCACAGTGGCTGTACCTACAGCAGATGGACTGCAGTCGTTCAAGAAGGCAGCTCACCACCACATTCTAAAGGGTAACTAGGGATGGCAATAAATGCTGGCCTAAACAGCGACACATCCTGTAAATTAATTTTTGAAAAAGCTTGAATGTTGAGAACTGCGAGTCACAATGGTTTCCAAAAGAATGTGTGCAGACGATGATCAACATTTTGGACTCCTTGAGGCACAAATTGAATGTGACCATAATCAGGAGTTCATGGTGAGGCTGGAAAGCCCTTTCTTCCTCGATCTGGTGAAGAATGAACTTCCTGTGGGCAAGGGGCAGGTTCGAATCACAGAAGTCTCCAACGTGATGCCTGTGCTCACTTTTACTTAATTAAAGAAATATCCTTCAACTGAACTCAGAAAGTCTATCAGCGGGATTCTCCGTTGGCCGCCGCCGAAATCGGGAACGGCGATTGGGCAGAGAATAGCTTCCGACACCAAAATCGGGGCAAGTGCCGATTTGACGCCAAATCGCGATTCTCTGTCACCTCGGTAATGGCGTCAATGTGCCGCACGCCGCACGTGGTTTAAACACTGGTAGCATATTATTAGTGAGCCACCCGCGATTCTCAGCCTAGAATTGGCCGAGTTCCCGACGGTCCATGTGCGCTTTTAAAATTATGAACCTGGCGTTGCGGCTGCTGACAGAGAGAGACAGGAGGTAGAACTCAGAAAGGAGCGGCTGCGGGCTGCCGTCACGGATACCGGCCGTGCTGACTAGGATGGGGGGGTGGGGCCTTGCCAGGGCCAGAAGAAGGGGGGGGGGAACAGGCCATGTGGCCGGGGTGACCCCCCCCCCCCACCCCCTGCACACAGGACTGATCTCCTTGCAACCATGTCTCTGTGCTACCCACGACTTTGTACCACCCAATTTTCCTATCCGTGACAACGGAAAATTATATGCCGATTAGCCTGACTTCTCCATACCACTGAACCCTTCCCCTCAGTATTTATTGTAAAGCCCTATCTGCAGCCCTCTATTGATTGAGTTCCACGTGGTGCCTGTGCTAGCCCATTAATAGTAGTGGAATCGGTATAGGTGTGGCGCTGATTGTTTTGGTCGTGTAAGTCCATGGATTCTCCTTTTGCATCATCACTTAGGGCGGAATTCTCCGATTGCAGATGCCGAAATCGCATTCGGCAATTGGGCGGAGTATCCCTTTTGATGCCTAAATCGGGGGCGGAACCTGTTTTTGAATGCTCTGCCCTCTCCAAAACATCATCATCAGTGAGTACGCCGTTGGAACAGGCTCAGGACATCATCTGAAGGCCCTCCCTCATTGCTCTGCTCCCGATGGGCCGCCTTCCTGATAGTGTGGATAACATGTAGTCTGAGGTTTCGTCAACTTCACGCGGCGCTTGTGGACTGTGTCCAGCGCCGCCACAATCGGGGAGGGGGGGGGTGGTGGTGGCAAGTCGTTCTGCTGGCCGGGGGGGGGGCGGCTTCGGCAGGGGCTGGAGGACTGGTGGGGTGTGGTCCAGGGGTGACGAGGGGGTTTACAGGGGCCACTATCTGACAGGCCGGGTCCGCACGCGGCCGGCGCCATGTTGTACGGCGTGACCGCTGCAGTAAACTGTCAGTAACGCCGGGGGGGGGGGGGGGGGGGTTTACGTGGCTCAGCTGCTAGCCCCCCCACCGGACGGAGCATTGCTTCGGGGGCGGCACCGATGTTTTTGTCGTAAGACTAGACACAGATATAGCCTTGAAATTGGAGAATCCAGCCCTAAGTCTCAGAAACGGAGATTCCAGCCCTCTGTTCCTCAGAACCAACAGGCTTTTGAACCAAGGAGACACGATGCCACCTTGTCTTAAAAAGAGAAAAAGAAGCTGCATTATTTGTTCTCTTAAAGGGAATGAAGGAGATTAAAATGCAGTGAAACACCACAGGTGGAATGGAGGCTCTGTGTTCTCTGAAAGCTGATGACTTTGAGTGGAGGATGGTATTGATGTGGTATTGAAACAGAGAGAAGGTTGCCCTGGAAAATTCCTGCAATTATTGGAAAATGTGTCAGATGATAAGCCATGAACTACAACACAGATACAAGCATTTCAGAAGAAATTTGTGAGCCATAAATGTAGTTTTAGTCAAACATCACATGACTGTAATTTGTTTCACAAAGCACAATGCCAAATGCTGTCAGGCCTGAAGGTATTCAAAGCAAATTAATACAAAAATGACTAATGCGCAGAGCCATTGGCAAAAAGTTTTCATCCTAAATGCAGCATTGATTATTACGAATTAGATTAGGAATTTCAAGGTAATTAATAATTAAAGAGGCAAAAGCAACTTCCTTAATTTTAGAAACTTGCTGTGAGGGTATAGAACAATGGCTTATGGTAAAAGAGGGATAGACTTTTCTTAATAATATAATTTTAGGAATAGAATGAATGCAAGTTCCAAGGAAATTGAGAAGTGTTCTGAGGAATGGGAGATTCAGAGTGAGTTAGATCATAGGACTGCGTCTTGTTGGAAGACAGACAGTCAGGGACCCAATGGACACAGAAGTTATGGATTGAGTTTGGTCAGAAAGAATGAACAGAAAACAGAGCAGCGGAGCCCAAGTTATTTGACAAAATCATTAGGAGGAGAAAAGCAAGCTTTATTATTTAGCAGAGACAGCAATTGATCTGGCAGGCATCTGATACCCAAAACAACTATTCTCCTATCCCAAGTAAATAAATCATTCTTCATCTAATGTGATTTAATCAGTTCAATGAACGTAAACGTCAGAGATGAGCAAACCTCACGATTTTTGCAGCAGACTGACAAATTCTGTCGGTTGATGTTTTACTCAGCTTTGCTTTTTAATGTCAAACTTCTCTAATGAAAGGAGGATGATTAAGGGTAGCAAAACCTGTTATTTGATGGGAGGGAGAAAACGAATTACTCACAAGCATCCATCACAAATACATCTCCAGCAAAGGACACAAAATAAGAGGGCAGCACGGCAGCATAGTAGTTAGCACAGTTGCTTCACAGCTCCAGGGTTCCAGGTTTGATTCCTGGCTGGGTCAATGTCTGTGTGGAGTCTGCACGTTCTCCCCGTGTCTGTGTGGGTTTCCTCCGGGGGCTCCAGTTTCGTCCCACAGTCCAACCATGTGCAATTAAGGTGGATTGGCTGTGCTAAATTGCCCTTAGTGTCCAAAAAAGGTTAAGTGGGGGTTACTGGGTTACGGAGATAGGGCAGATACATGGGCTTGAGTAGGGTGCTGGGAGATGGGCTGAATGGCCTCCTTCTGCACTGTAAATTCTATGAATCTATGAAAAGGAAAACTTCCATTTTTTCTACTACCCTCACTAAGTTCAAGGCCACCAAAGACAGTTGTCGCATTCTCAGAGGGATCACTAACCTGATAAAACCTGGTTCATGTGGCTCATTATTTGCTGGGACTATCAAGTACATTCGGACAAATACTTGAAGCAAAATTTCTTGTAATGGGGTGAGCAGGAGGAATTGGGCTAATTGGATAGGTCTGCAAAACGTTGGCCCAGGCATAATAGGCTGAATGACTGACCTTCTTCTGTGCTGTATCATTCTAAGATTCCAATCTCGGATAATTCTCCCTTTGTTGCAAGTTAAACTTAGCAATTTTGTATTTGAGTTTTACTCTTCCAAACTACTGTAAGAAAGCACTTTGCAGCTTTCACACTTTTTTAAAAACGGTGGGGGTGGGGGGGGCAATAATTCGCAACACTGTTCAATGCATTAAAGCTGTTGTCCTTTCTTTTAATTTTTCTGGGGCTGCCATTTAGCAGTGCATAAATTAACATACATTTTTCAGATTGCCATCATCCCTCGTGACACAATTTCTCCCTCAATTCATTTCCAATAAAAGGTCGGCACCTGGCACAGTGGCTAGCACTGCTGCCTACAACGCTGAGGACACGGGTTCGAATTCCAGCCCTGGGCCACTGTCCCGGTGGAGTTTGCACATTCCCCCCCGTGTCTGCGTGGGTTTCACCCCCACAATTCAAAAGATGTGCAGGTTAGGTGAATTGGCCCCAATAAATTGCCCCCTAATTGGAAAAACTTTTCTAATAGTTAAATTAATCGTTAAACTCGCTGAATCACAAAAAAATGTTCTCCCGAATCTCATACTCAATCATTACATAAACACATATCACTACCGAAAAGTGGCAGTAATGATTTGTGACTACAAGATGGAGATACCAATGCCCGGAACTCATTAAAGCAGAATAGGAAGATTTATTGCACTGCCTGAGGCTCCATTACACAAAATAGCTTCTAAGCTGGCAAAATGTCTTGGATTGTGGCCACAGCACTTCCTCATGTGTAGTCTCATTCAAAACTGCATCCTTCGTGGTTCTGCCTTGTCTTGCATAAATGATTCCATCGCCACAACGTTTTTATGTCCACCACAGCATTCAATTTGCTTTCTTTTCTGTCAAAACATAACATTGTATTTTGTTTTCCTTTTAGTTATTTGTAGTTGATTATTTGGGTGATTTTTATTGTCTATTCAATGGTTCCTGGCCTGACATTTCAAGTCCGGAGGACTAAAGATTATCCTGATGTGACCTTCCATTCTGAACATTCTGCTGCCTCTCATCCTGTTGAAGTGGTGGTGGCCTCCAACCAACCCTTTCAGATTTGGGAACTGAGAAGAGGGAGGCCTTGTCCTTCCTCTGATGCCATGAAACAAATTATTGTCAGACCAAAGGATGAGGAGGCCTGGTTGAGCAAAGGGAAGTGCCCCAGTCTCTGAGTCAGACATTGCAGGTTCAAATGGGCGGCACGGTGGCACAGTGGTTAACACTGCTGCCTCACAGCTCTCGGGACCCAGGTTCAACTCCGGCCTTGGGTGACTGTGTGGAGTTTGTACATTCTCCCTGTGTCTGCGTGGGATTCCTCTGGGTGTTCCTGTTTCCTCCCATAGTCCAAAGATGTGCAGGTTAGGTGGATTGGCCATGCTAAATTGCCCCTTAATGTCCAGGGATGTGTAGATTAGGTTATGGGATTACGAGGGTAGAACGTGGTGAACATTCACAAATGAGCAGAGTGCTCATTCAAAGGGTTGGTGCAGACTCAATGGGCCAAATGGCCTGCACCATAGGGGCTCTAAGTCCCACCCCAGAACTTGAGAGCGAAGGACTATGCATTCATAATGTGGCCAAGCAGGTTGAGTGTCAACTTGTAAATCTTTCCAACATACGACCATCGCAAGTGGCAAGAGCAGGAGAGATTCTTGATCAGCAGGTTAGAATCCAAAAGGTTTGTTTTGAATCATTAGTTTTCGGAGCACTTCTCCTTCCTTCATTTACCCAAGGAAGGAGCTTCGCTCCGAAAGCTAGTGATTCGAAACAAACCGGTTGGATTTTAATTAACCTGATCTGGTAAGACTTCTTACTGTGCCCACCCCAGTCCAACACCGGCATCTCCACATCATGGCTCCTGTTGGGATGGCTGCTGTGGGCTGGATTGGTACCGACAGCATACAGTTCGATTCCTGTTCTAGCTGGGGTAGATTCTGCACATGCCTCCTTGTCCTGTCTGTGGTGGAGGTTGCGGTGCTCAGTGCCATCCTACCTTTGGACAGAGGTCTGAAGAAGAATGCTGGTTAATGATGTGGAGATCAGCAGAGAGATTATTTTCTAGCTTTCCTAGTCAAAATGTACAGCATAATTTGTTTATTTACATCGTACAGGTTGGATCCTCCATTCCCCGCCACTGTGATCAGGGTCTGGTTTCTTCGGTTGCTGACGCCAAAATTGTGTTCGGCGAGCGACCGGAGAATGAATGTTCCCGACCGAATCAGAGGCGGCGTCGCTTTTGCGATGCTTTGCCTTCTTCAAAGCGGCATATCAACGGCTTCAGGACATTGCCTGAGGCCCACCCCCCCGCTGCTCTGACCCCGATTGGCCGAGTTCCCAACGGCTTCGGTCGTGTGTGGGCTCATCCGTCGGGAACTCAGTTTGGCGGCTGTGGACTCCGTCCAGAGTCGCCACAGTCGGGGGAGGGCCAATCCGCGGGCAGGGGAGGACTTTATCAGCGGCTGGGGCACTGTGGGGGGGTGGTCCAGGGAGCGCGAGCCGGCAAAGGGGGTGGCACTATTTTGCGGGCCTGGTCGGTGAGCGGCCTCCGCCACAGCTGCACGGCCAAGGACCCGGCAATTCTCTGGCCCGTATCGGCAGCTAGAGCTGGGTGCTCTACACTGCCTTGATGCTTGCCCCCCCATCAAACGGAAGATCAGTGGCCACCATTCCCACGCCAGCTTGGGGACATAGCCTCAGAATCGGAGAATCCAGCCCCTGGAACCCCGATCAGGCGGAGAATGGAGCATCGGCCGAAAAACAGGATCAGTGCCAAGCAGCAAACCTGTTCCCATTCCCCGCACGCCACCCCAGGCTGTCGTGCACCGGTGCAAACATGCCGACTGCAGGTTTGCATACATTTCAATCTGATTAGCAGGCTGGAAGCCCGATTCTCCACAATGCCCTCCCTCCCCGTATGCTCCACCCCTCCTGGATGGGAGTCACATGGGCGTGATTTGGTGTGAGTATTTACAAGGGGGGATCCCAGCGCATGGCCTGTGAGGGGGAGCAAGGACGTAAGAAAACCTTTTACATTAACTGGGTTTGTTGGGGTTGTATGGCTGGAGCTCTGGGACTGGTGAGGACCAACATGGTGGTAAGTATGTGGACTTGGGGTGTCCCCCTTGTGATCGGGATGCCCTGGCAGAACCTACCATTGCTGTTGTAAAAGCATTGCAACCTATGCCTTAGGTTTAAATTACCGGTTCCTGACTTTTGAGACTGTTGACCGCTGCCAGTATCCAGGCTGTTTCTTGATCATGTAACCCATCCAGCCAACCCATCTGCAGACCCTCATGTCTCAGCCATATAATCACGTGGCCATGACCAATAGCAGGACCACCAGGTTCTGGAATTCCTTATAGCACTCCTTAGATGCACACCTGCACATTAAACTAAGCTGGGGATTAACAGAGCTAACCCCAGACAAAGGGCAAATGCACCAGTGCCATTGGAACCCTCCCTGGTACACTGCCACACTCAGAGTGACAGTTTCACAAGTGAGACTCTCAAATCACCCACTCATATGGATCAGGCGATGTCTCCAAGCACTCCAAATCTACAGTGCCCCATTGGTATTAAACCATATGAGCCCATCCATCCCGGACCCACCCAGGAACCCTGACCTGTCACAGACTCTGTGTAAACCCTGGCTCCATATCACTGGGCTACGCTCCCACAAAGGCAAACATCCCGACATTAGAGACACATACAATAAAGGAATATCTGTATTTATAATGATTTTAATCTGTATATAGATTGGGCAAATCAAATTAGCCACAATACCATAGAGGAGGAATTCCTGGCGTGTACAGGGGATGGTTTTCTGGATCAATATGTTGAGGAACCAACTAGACAGCAGGCCATCCAAGACTGGATACTGTGTAATGAGAATGGAATCTTTGGCAATCTCGTTGTGGGAGACTCTTTGGGGATGAGCGATCATAATATGATATAATTTTTTTCATCAAGAAGGACAGTGAAGTAGCTGATTCTGAGTCTGGGATCCTGAATCTCAATAAAGGAAACTACGATGGTATAAGGCACAAGTTGGCTATGATAGATTAGTAAAAGTTACATAAAGATGACAGTGGACAATCAATGGCAAATATTCAAGGAGCGTATGAGGGAACTGCAACAATTGTTTTTTCTTGTCTGGCACAAAAGTAAAACGGAGAAGGTGGCCAATTCATGGCTTACAAGAGAAATTAGCGATGGTATTCGATCTAAAGAAAAAGCATACAAATTGCCCCAAAAAATCAACATGCCTGAGGATTGGGAGCAATTTAGAATTCAGCAAAGAAGGACCGAGAGATTGATTAAGAAGGGGAAAATCGAGTATGAGGTTATGCTTGCAGAGAACATAAAAACTGACTGTAAAAGTTTCTATAGGTACGTGAAAAAAAAATCGGTGAAGTCAAATGTAGATCTCTTACAGTCAGAAACAAGAATGTATAATAGGGGATAAGGAAATGGCTGAGAAACTAAACACATACTTTGGTTCTGTTTCACAAATGAGGACACCAATCAGATACCAGAAATGTTGGGGAATTCAGGGTTTAGTGAGAAGGAGGAACTGAAGTAGACCAATATTAGTAGAGAAATGGTGTTGGGGAAATTCATGGGATTGAAGCCTTATAAATCCCCAGGGTCAGATAATCTATTCTAGTTCTGTTTGTAGTTCAGCAAGTATTGAAGTCGTCCATGCCCCGTCGGGGCGGGATTCTCTGCAAATGCGGAGAGTCGTGAAGGCTGCCGTGAAACTGGCCGTGATTCACGGCAGCCTCCGCGCCCCCTCCCGATTCTGCTTCCCGGTCGGGGCTAGCAGCGGGGCCCCGTGAACCTCAGCATCGCAGGCTTAGCAAACGTCGCTAAGCCCGCGCGCCAAGGGTAACGGCGGCTGACGCGCACGATGACGTCAGCCGCGCATGCGCGGATTGGACGGCTCCAACCCGCGCATGCATGGATGACGTCATCACGCATATGCGTGAAACCCACGCATGCGTGGGCCGTTATGCCCCTCAGCTGCCCCGCGGACTGATCCAGCGGGGCGGCGGAGGAACAAAGAGTGCGCGGGGTTTGGACCCACTGCCCGCGGTCGGTGGGCACCGATTGCGGGCCCATGCCACCCTTGGCACGGCCGTGGTGCGGCCGTGCCAATCGGTGCCATGGTTCTCGAGAACGGCACTTTGCGGCCGTTTTCACGAACTGTGAGAGCAGGTGTGTTGGAGTTCGTGAAAACGGCCGTAAAGGCCTGGGAAATCGGCCCATCGGATAGGGGAGAATCGCTGCTCGCCGTAAAAAAACGGCGAGCAGCGATTCGTGTCGTGGGGTGGCTGTGGGGCGGGGGGGGGGAGAATAGCGGGAGGTCAGGAAAAATGTCAGGAAGGCCCTCCCGCTATTCTCCGACCCGTCGTGGGGGGCGGAGAATCGCGCCCTATATATGTCGCAAGATCTGAATAACATTCAGGCTTGAGTTGATGGGTTACAAATAACATTTGTGCCACAGAAGTGCCAGGCAACATTCAAATATACGACAAGGAAGAACCTAAGCATCTTCCCTTAATATTCAAAGGCATTTCCATTGCTGAATCCCCCACCATCAACATCCTGAAGGTTACTATTGACCAGAAATGTAACTGCACAAGCGACATAAATACTGTGGCTACTAGAGCAGATCAGAAGAAGGGCATTCTTGGACGATATTTGGATTCGAGCCCACCAATACCTAAGGTGGGAGGTTGATTATTTGTAAATAATTTTAAGATAGTTTATCAAGCATCAATAGTTTAGATATGATACATTGAATAGTTTGACATAAAAGATGAATGGTGCATGACAGTTGAGAGCAGTTTCCTGATCCCAGCAGAAGGACAGATATTTGGTATAGAGTGTGTTGATCCAAGTAGCTTGTGACAACAGCATCCAGCTCTCTAGTCGAAGTATTAGGGAACTCTTCCCTCAATCACCCACCTCCTCCTCATCCTTCTGAATGAAAGCAGCTGCTACCTCACCAAGACCTTACCCATAACCAACATATGTTCTCTTTTTGGGAGGCTGGTAGTTTACCCAGTGTCAATCATCTACCTAACTCTTCTGACCAATGGATACATTACAGGGTGTCCAAATGTCAGGGTGGTTACCACCTCCCCTGTTCATTATTCTGCTTGAGGTCAGCTTTTTAGTTTACATTCTGCTGAGAATGATATTGTAGTTCTTTCTAAACAATTGCATAGATAAGGAGACACACAGGTACGCCATCCTAACAGAATGTCAACAAGACCTTGGTTGTTTATAAAGACTGTTTCAGAATTGTTGCCTTCTTAGAAAGCTTTTTCGTACAACGTAGAAAATAACTTTATATTAAAGACTCCAATTTATTACAGTCTGCATTGAATAACTCACTTCCTGACTCCACAACTTACAAGGCACAAGTTAATTTGTGACAGAATATTCCCCATTCATTTGGCTAAGGGAAGCTCCAACAAGACTCAAGAAGCTCAATACCACCTTGGACAAAGCAATCCAGAACCAGCACAAATTGGATTCTCCCCAGCCACTTTTCACTCCACAAGTCAAAAAGGGATGGCTGCCCAGATTCAGCTGGAAGGAGGTAAGAGCCCCAATGGAGGACAGAGGGTCAGCTCTGTCAATGTGTTCGCACACCCATGCTACAGCGGCATCAGGGCCTCACAGCCGGTTCCTGCTGACATGTCATGGTACACAACTGCATTCCCAAACAGATGACCACACATTGCCAATAGCTGTCACTGCAAGCCCTCACTTCCTTCCTCCCTCCATCCTATGTCACCGTCTCTCATCAGGTTGTGCACTCTATTCATACGACACACAGAGAAACCCAGTATATAGCCCATCCTTACTTGTCCTTGTAGGCCAGGCCAGGTGAGGATGGCAAATTTCCTTTCTTTAAGGACATTAGTGAAACAAATAGGTTTTTGCAATAATCAGTGATTTCTTCATGGTCACTGTTACTGACATTAACTTTATATCCCAGATTTATTTATTTAATTTAAATTCTACCTTGGTGGGATTTGAACCCATGAACATGAGCCAGGGTCTCTGAATTGCCCATCTAATGACCACTATGCCACCATGTCTCCCTAAATTGATGCAGGGTGACCACAGGTGAGAAACAGCTATTGGCTGAGGGAAAGTGTGAGTGTTATCATGGATCTGTCCAGCAGCAGGTAGAAATTTGCCGAGTAACATCAGTAACACAAATGCAACAAGGCATGATGGGATGTGATCTGCCCAGCAACAGGTTTTATGGGTTTGCCCAGCAAAAGGTTGAAGTCTGCCTGATAACATCAGTCATGCAAATGTAACAAGGCATGATGGATGTGATCTGCCCAGCAACAGGTGTTATGGGTCTGTCCAACAACAGGTTGAAATCTGCCTTTCGACAGCCGTAACCAGCAGTCAAAAGGCATAATGAGTGGGATTTTAAAACGAATGAGATACAAGTTTCTAGATATATCGTTGCCTGCACCCTCTGATGCAGATTGGCAATTTACACCAAGAGATTGTGAGGGCAGTCTTCATTCTAACAGCCAAGAGCCAAGGCTAGCATATAAGTCTTAGAACCAAGGTTGTGCCAAAACCTTTTCAAAGGCAGGTTAAGCATCTTCGCTGGACCAGGAAAAGATGTTTCCCAGACCTGATTATCTGCCCTGTATTGTGTAGTAACTATAAACTGGATTTAATTTACAGATTTATTTAATTTGAATGTTGGTTGGGAAAGGGGAAGCCTTAAGGAGTTTAGGGATCGGAGATATATTTTGGAGCAAAGGGTATGTTCTACATAAACTGTGTGTGTGCGTGTTTAGTTATTCAAATATCTTAATTCTCTTTGATTATTGTAGTCCTGTTTGTGTGTATTTGTCCTTTCTTTAATTCAATAAATAATCTTCAATAATTGTTGCACAATGACTGGGTTGGTTATTCTCATTAGGGTTTTACTTGACTCCTCACACTGTTCCAAAAATGAAACTATAAACTCCCACGGACCAATGTTTAAGTTGGGATACCCTCGCAGGTACCATCATGGGCGGCATGGTAGCACAGTGGATAGCATTGTGGCTTCATAGCGCCAGGGTCCCAGGTTCGATTCCCTGCTGGGTCAATGCCTGTGCGGAGCGGAGTTTGCACGTTCTCCCCGTGTCTGCGTGGGTTTCCTCCGGGTGCTCCGGTTTCCTCCCACAGTCCAAAGATGTGCAGGTTAGGTGGATTGGCCATGCTAAATTGCCCTTAGTGTCCACAAAGTTTAGGAGGGGTAATGGGTTACGGGGATAGGGTGGAAGTGAGGGCTTAAGTGGGTCAGTGCAGACTTGATGGGCCGAATGGCTTCCTTCTGTACTGTATGTTCTATATCTATATCAGCGTGGTTCATGACAGTTTTGTCTGCTTACCTGCAGAGAGAGGAAGGTGTGAAGTTGAAAGGTGTGTTGTGCAGGAGAATACTGTGAATGTGGGAGGTTGGGGCTTGGAACATTGATGTGTTGTGCTACTCACCATCATTCCCTATTTGATCCTCTTGGGGCATTGTCTGCAGGTTGGAGCAGTCGCATTGATGCTGCATGCTTCCTTGACATTTCGAACCACATGTTCTCCAACTCCTGCCTTTGGGATTTCTTACCTCTCTACATCCCCTCAATGCCTTCAGCTGGACCTCCAGATAAGAGTGGGAAATTCAGGGGCCGACCTTCTCAGATCACCTCATTCTCACTGTCGATGTTGCAGCTTGAACATTCTTAGTGCTTGTGGGCTTTCCTAAAGCATGCCAAGGTCCCTTTAAACAGAAATCCTTCCTCCAAGGAAATAATTGCCTCTTCCTGCCTGCTCGCCTCAATTGATCCAGAGTCTCGAATTGGCTTTCAAATGGATTGCTTCAGTAAAGCGACACCGGAAGGTTCACTCCTCGATAGGACAGGTTCAGAATCCAAAAACCGGGAATATTCAAGAGGCCAGAATTCGAAGGGAGCAGATAACTTGGAGGGTTCTGGGGCTGGAGGAGATTAAAAAGACAGGGACTGACAAGGCCATGAATGGGTGAGGAAACAAGGATGAGAATTTTAAAGTGAAGAGAGTTCTCGACCGGGAACCAATGTAAGTCAGCGAGCGCTGGGTGGTAGGGGAATGGAACGTGCTGCGAGTGAAGACACGAGCAGCAAAGCTTAGGAAAACTTCAAGTTTATGGAGGGTAGAATGTGGAGACCAGCCAGGAATGCATTGGAATCATCAACTCAAGAGGTAAGAAAGGCATCAATGAGGCCTTCAGCAGCATATGAGCTGAGGTGGGTGCCTTTGGCTGATGTTATGGACCTGGAAATAGGTGATCTTAGTGATGGCACACATATTGGAAGATCATCACAGGGTCAAATGTGACACCAGGGTTTGCTAACAGTCTGGCTTCATCACAGACTTGCCTGGGGAGGGATGGAGTCATAATTAGGAAATGGAGAAACAAAACCCTGGTGGGATATGGATCACTGATATTTGTACCTTATTGCCTTTACTGTGCTCCTGTCAACACTATCTCAGACTTTGGTGACAATACAGTAACGTATGTGAAGTGGTGATGCCGCCTGCAGTGGCTCTGAGACCCACTCATGTGGATAGTTTTCAGCGGCATCTCTAAAGTTGCCATGCAGTGGCAGAGATCTAGGCAATCTTATTTTCTGACAGGTTCTGGATTTAACACAATTGTAAAGTAAGTTAGGTTTTCTGCGATATATATATATATATATAGCCAGCAGGAAAGGTACACAGCTAGCATCAAAGTCATGAATCATGACATTAAAATAAATCTGCAGTCACTTTTTTTTCCTGTTGTTTTTTACGCTTATAGAATTCATCCATGATATAAATGGGGTGATTTGCACAATACTGGGGCCCTCGGGCAATATTGCAGAGCTGTTTCATAAAGCAGTTCTGCAGTATAAATAGGCCATTAATTATTTCTCTCTTCGTGAGATCCTGCTGACAAGCCTTGGTTGGTGCATTAAAGACATGTTAGCAAACTTGGAGTTCATGGAGTCAACTTTTCCCACCTAAAAGGCCTTATTGCCTGAGGTGCTAGTGAAAGCAGATAGGGATGGAAATCTGTGATACCAATTAAGGCAATCAGGGATGCCAACAAATACTGGCCTTGCCAGCGTCGGCCACAATCCATGGAAGATAAAGAAAAAAGTATCAAAAAATCTCTCTTACTGGCTCAGTAACAAATCTTAGCAGCATGATTAGGCTCAATTCGCAGCATGCACTGAGTGAGCCAATCTCACCTAGAATTATGTTTGAGGCGTTACAATTAAATTTGAGTCCCTAGCTAGAGTGATGAAACGTCTGCTTAATTTAATTGGATTTAAAGCAATTAGGGTCATCTGGATATCATGATGACCATGAAATTATCGACTGTTGTAAATTCCCATATTGTTCACAAATGTCCTTTAGGGAAGGAAATCTGCCATCCTTAATTGGTCTGACCTCCATGTGAGACCAAACCCAGAGCAAGGCGGTTGACTCTTAACCATTCCTTGAAATGGCTGAACAGACCATTCAGTTCAAGAACAATTAAGGATGGGCAACAAATGTTGGCCTTGCCAGCAACACCACATCCTATGGGTGTCATGATGGCACAGTGGTTAGCACTGCTGCATGAGACAGCCAGGGACCCGGGTTCAATTCTAGTTTCGGGTCACTGTCTGTGTGGAGTTTGTATGTTCTCCCCATGTCTACATGGCTTGCCCACGGGTACTCCAGTTTCCTCCCACAATCCAAAGGTATGCAGGCTAAGTGGATTGGCCATACTAAGTTGCCCCTTAGTGTCCAAAAGGTTAGGTGGAGTTACTGGGTTACAGGGATAGGGTGGGAGCCTGACCCTAGGTAGGATGCTGTTTCAGAGGGTCGGTGCAGGCTCAATGGGCCGAATGGTCTCCTTCTGCATCCTGGGGACTCGATGAAAAAATAAAAAAACATTCTTTCCTTTAGCTTCTTTCAACAAAGAAGGATGGGAAGTTGAAAAATAGAAGTATTTTTTGAATGGGATGTGATGTGCTCCAAGTTTTGACATGGTAGTTATCTAACTGAGTGACACAAAGCACACTCTTGAAAAATGAAATGAATGAAATGAAAATCACTTATTGTCACGAGTAGGCTTCAATGAAATTACTGTGAAAATCCCCTCGTCGCCACATTCCGGTTGGTACGGGAATCGAACCATGCTGCTGGCCTGCTTGATCTGCTTTAAAAGCCAGCGATTTAGCCCAGTGAGCTAAACCAGCCCCTCTTAGTAGGAATGTCCAATGTGCATCATTTGGTAAAAAACTGATGCAGATAGAACATCTAACGTCAAGAACGTAAATCCCAACAATTGCCTTGACTGACAAGTTGACAGTGTGAGGACTGGGTTCCCATTCAAGTGCAAAACAACAGATGCCACCCATAAAAGTTCAGAAGCAGCATCATGAAAGACTCCTCAATGAAGATGTCATTGCGTAGAAAAAATATTCTTACCCATTTAATACTGTGGAATCATTTGCTTTTGCAATCACTTATGCAAGCAAATTGCAAAAATATGTTTTTTAATAAATTTGCAATTCTCATTAGAGCTTTGCATATGCATTCTGCCATAGCTGATCAAGACAGCTGGCTTTCAGCAAAGTCATCTGAAACATATGCAAATAGCAAACCACGCAGGGTTAGAGCAGCGACTTAACTCTCTATTTGTTTTAGCATAACTGCATATTCATAAAATGCTACAGACATTTCTAATTAATTTTGTATGGCATAAATGATGCCTAATTGTAAAGTCCTATTAAGTGGAAAAAATGACTGCCAGATGCCTCAAGGGGGAATGGCTTTGCAAAGAAAACACTGACAACAAAAGTCCTTTGATGGGATATTCACTACATCTGAATCGCGGAAAGAGTTATTGCCACTGTGAGAAAAAGTTTAAATTCCACATTTATTAATCTTACCAACTTTCTGTCATTCTCTCCAAAAGGCTGGACTACAAGAGCAAATTGGATCAAAATGGGTGACATGACCAGGTTAGATGTCCGAAGAAATTCACTTGAGGTTGATGGACATTAGCTGTCAGACATCATTTGTATGTAAATGAAGCTTGCTAGTCAATAAGGTCCAATTCTTTTTCACAACTAATGTCCAAAACACATACTTAGCCAGGTTGCCACTGCCAGGGTGCCGGGGCAGTGCCAGGTTGGCATGGTCAAGGTGCGGGTCTTGAAGGGAGAGGTGTGGGAAGAGGGGTACTGAAAGTGCGGCGAGGTCTTTGGTGAATCCATAGCAGGCTGCCTCTCACTTTGCAGGTGGGGGAGGGGCATGCCTGTGATTGGGGGGGGGGGGGGGGGGGGGCGCTGCCAGTGATTGGGGTGGTCCTTGCCAACGATTATGGGGGGGCCTGCCAGCAATAGGACTGGTCCTTGCCAACACTTGTATGTGTGGGATGGGGTGATTGTCATGCCAATAATGGCAGGGGTGGGGGGCTGTCACAGGGTTATTTTCAGATTGGAGCACCCTTTAAAAGCGGAGGATCCGGCCTTGCTGGCATCTTTGGTTGCCATTTCAGCAGGTTTCACCCCAACTAATTTTGGAAACAGCAGGGGTGATTCACACCAGTTTTCCCCACCAAAATGAGATTTCCACCCGTGGTCTGTGTCTCTGGCACTTGGCTTTCTCCTTCTCACATGCTGTTTCTGACCCTTCAAGTTGATCTTCTCTTTGTCAATTCCCCATCCACTCTGCTTGGGGACCATCAACTTGTCCCAGCATACAGCATGGCGCTAGCGGTGGGCGAACCCGACCTGCCAAATAAAGCCCCACAGGCACCCTGTGGCCACCTCCCAGATTTTCTCTCTCCCTGTGGACCATTGTGATCCCATTGGGAGTTTAAGGTGTCTATCCCAGTCATTTGGATGTTCCTCAACAGCGGGCTTACCTGAAACGTTTGGCTGGTCTGGCCAAAGAAGAATTTCTGCCACATGCAAAGTAATTGGACAAGTGGGCTCTGCAAAGACCAAAAGTAACTCAGAGCTGAAGTCCTGGTCAAGAGTTCCTTTAAAGGTGGACCTCTTGGGAACTTGTAATTCCGTATCCTTGACAACAGCTGTTGTACAAACTGCGCTGGAATCACCGTTTCAGCGGCTAAGTGTCAGCTGAAATGGAGAATTCGCAGACATTTTATAACGGCAAAATCGGCACCATACCTTCACCGATTCCGGATCTGGTGAGGGGCTAGTAGTGGCGCCGGGTAAAACTCACGGCTCCTGCGCCAAAAAAGGCCAGAAAATGGGTGGGTCCATGACCGCGCATGCACACGGCGATGACCTGCAGCGGTTACACCATACAGCATGGCGCCGGCGGTGGGCGAACCTGACCTGCCAAATACAGCCACACAGGCCACCCCGTGGCCATCTCCCACCAGTCCCCTCAGCCCTTTCAGAAGCCCCTCCGGCCAGCGGCACGGCTCCCGGCCGACTGTGGCGGCACTGGACACAGTCCGTGACCGCCACGCCAGGTTCCCGACCGCTCCAAGTTTCTATTATAATCTTTATTAGTGTCACAAGCAGGCTTACATTAACACAGCAATGAAGTGAAAAGCCCCTAGTCGCCATAAACCGGCACCTGTTCGGGTACACTGAGGGAGAATTCAGAATGACCAATTCACCTAACAAGGGGATTTGTAGGAGGAAACCGGAGCACTCGGTGGAAACCCACGCAGACACAGGGGGAATGTGCAGGCTCCACACAGACAGCGACCCAAGCTGTAAATCGAACCTGGGACCCTGGAGCTGTGAAACAACAGTGCTATCCACTGTGCTACCGTGCTGCCAGGTTCTTTCCAAGGATATTCAGGTTTATAATACCTTGGTTTGTCTCCATCCTGTATAATTTTGGTTGTGAAGTTTTTTTTAATGATTGTGTCTTCTTTTTGCTATTTCAGGTCCATACTCACTCCCTGGACTTCAGCACTGGTACCAGGTGCTCTATGCCTGTTTTAAAGCTACGAGTCTGGTTGCTTCTCTGTTCTTATGTGCACGATTTACCCTCTTATGGTCGTGAGTGAAGATATTGGGTTTCATTTTTGTGTTCAGCTGTTTACACCACAGGCAAGACAGTGAAAAATAATTTCTTCTATAGAGCAAGTAATACCTGGCCACCAGTCTAACCACCAGGGCAGCCCGGTGGCACAGTGGTTAGCACTTCTGCCTCACAGCATGAGGGACCTGGGTTCGATTCTGGTCTTGGGTGACTTTCTGTGTGCAGTTTGCACTTTCTCTCCGTGTCTGCGTGGGTTTCCCCCGAGTGCTCCAGTTTTCCCCCACAATCCAAAGACGCGCATGTTAGGTGGATTGGCCATGCTAAATTTCCCCTAAGTGTTCAAAGTTTAGGTGGGGTTACGGGGATAGGGTGGGGGACTGGGACTAGGTAGGGTGCTCTTTCGGAGGGTTGGTGCAGACTTGATGGGCCAAATGACCTCCTTCTGCACTGGAGGGATTCTATGATTAACTTTGCTCTCACGCAACATTTTGTGATTCTTAGATGAAGCCTTTGAAGAATAGCAAGCCGAAGAATTCTTGGTATGACTATTCTCTCATTGAGTACTAGTAAGTCGTCAATGACAGGGAGGTGCTTGTGTTGTTCAAAGTATTGCCGTGGTATCAGATTAACGGGGATATCATCTGGCCACCCTTCCAGATAATATTCTCGGACTTGGAGACGTTCATCTCGACAGGCTTGTTTTATTTCCTGTAACATTTCTTTTGCAGGAGTTGATAAGTGCTGTGTGATTAAGGATGTATATTGCTTCAATCTTGTTGACAAAGTTTGGTTCCTTCAGAATGTATTCATGACAGTGCGCCTGCTGTTGTTTGACACCCTCCTTGCATATAAACTGTGATCTCATCAATCTTAGTCTGAACCGTGTATTCTGAGCGATACCTTCACAATTTATTTCATGTTCAGACGGGTGACTAGTGACTAAAGTTTTGCATGTCCACATTGCTGCAAAAGCTCCTTTTCCCTATCCTGGCACATTAGTGTTCTGTTTCTGTTATTGGCCTCGAGGCAGAGTAGACTGGTCTACAATTGCTATTGCCCTGCTCTTGAAATAAAACTGCCCCTAGACCTGCAGATGATGCATCTGCTAATACTGAGGTCTGTAATTCTGGATTGAAATGCGCCAAGATTTTAGAGGAGCTGTTTAATCCTTTCGAATCCTCTGGTCACATTCCAGCACCACTGTTGAGACTGTCTTAAAGGTTCGCTGGCCTCCACTAAATATTTTAGGACCTTGTTTACTTGATTGAGCATCCCAAGGAATCTTTGGAACTCAATTATGTTCCTGGATTGTGGAAATTTTTTGATTCTGTTTGTTTTTCCTGGATTAATTATGGGCAGGATTTTTCAGCCCTTTCAGCCAGTGCGATCTTCCGACCCCGCAGAAGCCAACATTGCACGGCAGCAAGAAAATGCACTGCGGAGAGGCCGTAAAATCTCGATGACAGATTTGAACGGTTTAGAACATAGAACATAGAACATAGAACACTACAGCGCAGTACGGGCCCTTCGGCCCTCGATGTTGCGCCGACCTGTGAAACCATCTGAAGCCTATCTGACCTACACTCTTCCATTTTCATCCATATGTCTATCCAGTGACCACTTAAATGCCCTTAAAGTTGGCGAGTCTACTACTGTTGCAGGCAGGGCGTTCCACACCCCTACTACTCTCTGAGTAAAGAAACTGCCTCTGACATCTGTCCTATATCTATCACCCCTCAATTTAAAGCTATGTCCCCTCGTGTTGGTCATCACCATCCGAGGAAAACGACTCTCACTGTCCACCCTATCTAACCCTCTGACTATCTTATATGTCTCTATTAAGTCACCTCTCAGCCTTCTCCTCTCGAACGAAAACAACCTCAAGTCCCTGAGCCTTTCCTCGTAAGACCTTCCCTCCATACCAGGCAACATCCTAGTAAATCTCCTCTGAACCCTTTCCAAAGCTTCCACATCCTTCCTATAATGTGGTGACCAGAACTGCACGCAGTACTCCAGGTGCGGCCGCACCAGAGTTATGTACAGCTGCAGCATGACCTTGTGGCTCCGAAACTCAATCCCCCTGCTGATAAAGGCTAGCACACCGTATGCCTTCTTAACAGCCCTATTAACCTGGGTGGCAACTTTCAGGGATTTATGTACCTGGATGCCGAGATCTCTCTGTTCATCTACACTACCAAGAATCTTGCCATTAGCCCAGTACTCTGCATTCCTGTTACTCCTTCCAAAGTGAACCACCTCACACTTTTCCGCATTAAACTCCATCTGCCACCTTTCAGCCCAGCTCTGCAGCTTATCTATGTCCCTCTGTATCCTATAACATCCTTCAGCACTATCCACAACTCCACCGACCTTCGTGTCATCTGCAAATTTACTAACCCATCCTTCTACACCCTCTTCCAGGTCATTTATAAAAATGACAAACAGCAGTGGCCCCAAAACAGATCCTTGCGGTACACCACTAGTAACTGAACTCCAGGATGAACATTTGCCATCAACCACCACCCTCTGTCTTCTTTCAGCTAGCCAATTACTGATCCAAACCGCTAAATCACCTTCAATCCCATACTTCCTTATTTTCTGCAATAGCCTACCGTGGGGAACCTTATCAAACGCCTTACTGAAATCCATATACACCACATCAACAGCTTTACCCTGATCCACCTGTTTGGTCACCTTCTCAAAAAACTCAATAAGGTTTGTGAGGCATGACCTACCCTTCACAAAACCGTGTTGACTATCGCTAATCAACTTGTTCTTTTCAAGATGATTATAAACCCTATCTCTTATAACCTTTTCCAACATTTTACCCACAACCGAAGTAAGGCTCACAGGTCTATAATTACCAGGGTTGTCTCTACTCCCCTTCTTGAACAGGGGGACAACATTTGCTATCCTCCAGTCTTCCGGCACTATTCCTGTCGACAAAGACGACATAAAGATCAAGGACAAAGGCTCTGCAATCTCCTCCCTGGCTTCCCAGAGAATCCTAGGATAAATCCCATCTGGCCCAGGGGACTTATCTATTTTGACATTTTCCAAAATTGATACACCTCCTCCTTTTGAACCTCAATTCCATCTAGCCTGGTCGACTGAACCTGAGTGTTCTCCTCGACAACATTGTCTTTCTCCAGTGTAAACACTGACGAAAAATATCCATTTAACGCTTCCCCCATCTCCTCTGATTCCACACACAACTTTCCACTACTATCCTTGATTGGCCCTAATCTTACTCTAGTCATTCTTTTGTTCCTGATATACCTATAGAAAGCCTTAGGGTTTTCCTTGATCCTATCCGCCAATGACTTTTCGTGTCCTCTCCTCGCTCTTCTTAACTCTCCCTTTAGGTCCTTCCTGGCTAACTTGTAACTCTCAAGTGCCCTAACTGAGCCTTCATGTCTCATCCTAACATAAGCCTTCTTCTTCCTCTTGACAAGTGCTTCAACTTCCTTAGTAAACCACGGTTCCCTTGCTCGACAACTTCCTCCCTGCCTGACAAGTACATACTTATCAAGGACACGCAGTAGCTGTTCCTTGAAAAAGCTCCACATTTCGATTGTACCCATCCCCTGCAGTTTCCTTCCCCATCCTATACATCCTAAATCTTGCCGAATAGCATCATAATTGCCTTTCCCCCAGCTATAATTCTTGCCTTGCGGTATATACCTACCCCTGCCCATTGCTAAAGTAAACATAACCAAGTTGTGATCACTATCACCAAAGTGCTCACCTACATCTAAATCTAACACCTGGCCGGGTTCATTACCCAGTACCAAATCCAATGTGGCCTCGCCCCTTGTTGGCCTGTCTACATACTGTGTCAGAAAACACTCCTGCACACACTGTACAAAAACTGACCCATCTATAGTACTCGAACTATAGTATTTCCAGTCAATATTTGGAAAGTTAAAGTCCCCCATAACAACTACCCTGTTACTCTCGCTCCTGTCGAGAATCATCTTTGCAATCCTTTCCTCTACATCTCTGGAACTATTCGGAGGTCTATAGACAACTCCCAACAGGGTGACCTCTCCTCTCCTGTTCCTAACCTCGGCCCATACTACGTCAGTAGACGAGTCCTCAAACATCCTTTCTACCGCCGTAATACTTTCCTTGATTAACATTGCCAAACCCCCCCCCTTTTACCATCTTCTCTGTTCTTACAGAAACATCTAAATCCTGGAACCTGCAACAACCATTCCTGTCCCTGCTCTACCCATGTCTCCGAAATCGCCACAACATCGAGATCCCAGGTACCAACCCATGCTGCAAGCTCACCCACCTTATTCCGGATGCTCCTGGCGTTGAAGTAGACACACTTCAAACCAGCGTCTTGCTTGCCGGTGCCCTCTTTCAAACTTTTAACCCTATCCCTGACCTCACTACTCTCAACATCCTGTACACTGGGACTACAATTTAGGTTCCCATCCCCCTGCCGAATTAGTTTAAACCATGTGACTGAGAAACATGAACATAGGCTTGGCAAACTCACGTTTTATTTTCAATGTTAGGCCTGCTAGACTGTGCTAGACTCTCAGGACTGGTCCTACTCTGCAATCGTACTCCTCTCTTGTACTATGTCTTCCAGAGTGTGAGACATTCAGCGGGATCCTCCGATCGCCCACGCCAAAATCGGGGGTGGCGCCATTTTTATGATGCTCCGCCCCCTCAAAAAATGGTGTTCTCGGGGAGTACACTGCACGCCGCATGAATGGCCTCAGGACGTCACCTGAGGCCCTCCCCCAATGCTCCGCCCTCGAAGGGCTGGATCCCCGATGGCGTCGCTCAGGTGTTCTCACACCGTTCGGGGAACTTGCGTGGCACAGTCGGGGTACGAACCGTTTCACTTGCAGGGCTGGGGTGCTTCAGTGGGAGCTGGGGGCCTGGTGGAGGGTGGTCCGGGGGTGACGAGGCTCGTCACAGGAGGCAGTTTTTGGCAGACCAGGTCCGCGTGCGCACGAGGCCATGCGCGGCTACAGACCCAGCCATTCTCTGGCCATACCCGCTGGTAAAACGGAGGATCAGTGAGGGGGTGATGCTGACTTTCTGGACTTAGACAAGGTGGTTCTGCGGACGTAGCTGCCGGATCGTAGAATCCAGCCCATGGATTCTTGGGCGGGATTCTCTGACCCCCGTATTCTCCGGTGCCGGTTTTCGGGCAGGGGTGGGGGTAATGCCATGCCGGTCGGCATTCATTGTACAGGCCCCGATGGGCCATACCGCCATCGGTTTCTGGCCAGTACCACTGGCGTGGATTGGACATTGCTGGTAGCCGGCTGGTAGCCGGCTGGTGCGGTCCTCGGGAGGGGGGCGCGGAGGGAACTGTCCGGGGGGGGGAGGGGGGGTGATTGGGGCGACAGTGGCCTGGCCCGCGATTGGTGCCCACCGATCTGTGGGCGCGCGTGTACCGTGGTGGCATTCCTTCCTTCCGTGCCTGCCCCTGTAGGGCTCCGCCATGGCCGGCGCGGAGAAGACCCCCCACTGCGCATGCGGCAGTATACGCCAGCTGGTCTGCGCATGCGCTAAACCTCGCTGGTGGTTCTGCGCATGCGCTAACTCGCGCAGTCCTTCGGCGCCAACCCCTCCGGCGCCGGCCTAGTCGCCGGAAGTGCGGAGAATTCCGCAACTTCTGGTTGGCCCGATGCCGGAATGGTTGGCGCCGTTCTTGCCGCCGGCATCGGGCCAATTCGCCAATTGCGGTGAATCCCCCCTTTGTCTCGAGGCCACTGCCAAAATCCACTATGTGGTGAATATAGTACTCTTGGTTAGTTTTGGCAAGACTCTCGTCCACTGATGCCCTCCTCACATGGATCTCACATTCCACTGATTTGTTTAGTTGAGTTATAGCCACACAGATTCTAATAGAGCCGTTTGACTTTGGGACCGTAACCGTTCCTGAAAAACATTTTGTCAGCACGGTGACCAGTGAGATACCCCCTTGATGCTGCCCAAGCATAGGTGACGGACCTTCCTCAGTGCAAAGAAGCAAATTGGTTCATTATCAGCTCTTCGGGTGTTGTGCGACTCTGTCTCTAGTTCCCCTCGGCCTGGAAACTATTTTTGAAATTTGTTTTGAAAAGCACTGCTGCAGTTCTCATCAGCAACCTCATCCACTCTGCAGATTAATTTCAGTTCTAGACAAGCCATGTTGCTTAATGGAGAAGGTTCTTGATTCTGAACGACATAAAAAGGTTTGAAGATTTTTCCATCCTTATACTTCAGCTTTGCCATGGCTAGGTCTTTCACTTTTAAAATTACCCCACCAGAACCCTGTAATTTAATAAATGAGGGTGACAATGCAATCAGTATGAACCATTTGACTTCATCTGATAAAAAAGAAACCCCTGATCCTGTGTTGAATTAAATCTCAGTGGGGTGTCCATCAAATTCAAATTCACACAATCGTATTTGTTTTCTGTATCATTTCCCTCCCCCAGGAAGGTTTGTACTTTTGCTTGTGGTTGTTCCACATCTTGCATATCGCTCGGTTTTAAAATGAAATGAAACCAAATTAATTGAAATTAAATTAAATGAAAGGTTCTCCCTCTTTTCGCAGGTTGTCAGCATGTTCGAGTGATAAAAAGTTTTGAATTGGGCGATTTGTTTCACAGCTGTGGCATTCTACAGCACCCCACCCCGCAACCCCCAGCTCCGCTGGACATGCTTTGTGCTTATGCAGTTTGTTCCCGCCACATTGAAGACACATTTGGATCTCTACGCCAAGGTTGGAGCTTTTCCATCTACCTCTCGTACTTTTCTGTCATGTGATCTGGCATCATTATTTCATCAGCATCATGTGTGCTTCTGAAACCATTGTTGATTGTCGTTAAAAAAAACATCTGGTTCATTAATGTCCTTTAGGGAAGGAAATCTATCCTCCTTACCTGACTTACTTGTGACTTTAGACACAACAATGTGGTTGACTCCTAAACTCTAAAATTGCCCAGAAAGCCATTCAGTTGTATCAAGCCACTATGAAGAAGAAGGAATTTATCCCAATGGTCCACCTGGCTTTGAACTAGGCACTGAAAACAATGACTGCACGCCAGGCCCTGCTGCCCTTGCAAAGTCCTCCTTACGCCAACATATGGGGACTTGTGCCAATGTTGGGAGAGCTGTCCCACTGACTAGTCAAGCAATAGCCTGACACAATCACACAAACGGCATGATTTTGAATTGGTGTACACAATGGTTAAACATCTTATTGTGGCTGACACGTTTTCCAGAGCTACCGGCACTGAGGAACCACTCCAGCTGAATGAGGACGTACACGTCCACTTAAACATGGTGACAGAGTCTCTGACAGTCTCTGACGACAAGTCAAAGGTCATTTGAGAAGAAACTAAGAAAGACCCAATGTTGCAGGAAGTGATAAAGTATATCCATGAAGGATGGCCCAGAGGATCATGTTCAGGTTTCCATAACATTCAAGCAAAATTAAGTGATGTTTATGGATTTCTTTTTTTTTTTTTTTTATAAATTTAGATTACCCAATTATTTTTTCCAATTAAGGGACAATTTAGCGTGGCCAATCCACCTACTCTGCACATTTTTGGGTTGTGGGGGCGAAACCCATGCAGACACGGGGACAATGTGCAAACTCCACACGGACAGTGACCCAGAGCCGGGATCGAATCTGGGACCTCAGCGCCGTGAGGCGGTTGTGCTAACCACTAGGCCACCGTGCTGCCCCTTGTTTATGGATTTCTGTTGAAAATTCAGCGGATCATGATTCCACAGACACTGCGGTCAATGATCCTCGACAAGTTACATGAAGGGTACTTAGGGATGGAAAAGTGCAAGAGGGGAGCCAAGGAGGTGGTCTACGTAATGATATGCAGACATGTAACCAATGGGTAATCAGAACAAGACACAACCAATGGGTAATCAGAACATCCAGCGGTGGCATCACCACAAGATTGCATCACATGATCACTATAAAAGACAAGACACACAGACCCTCTCCCCCTTCCACTGGCAGAAACCTAGAGAGCAAGACGTGTGCAGCAAGCAACACTGTCACACCACCACATGTGGTTTAGAGTACGTTCATATAGTTGGTAGAGTGTACTGTCTTACTAGAGTCAGATCAGTAGAGTGTAGAACTCATTTAGGAGCTTTATTAATTGCTCAATAAATACGTTCAAATTACCTTGAAGTCTGGAGTATTCTTAAACAGGGCCTATATCACTAGCGGCTTATGTTACTCAAAGTAAAATAACAACACAGACTATTGGCCTGGCATCAACCGGGACATTGAGCTGATGGTGGAGAACTGTGAAACTTGTCAAAAATGCCAGTGCAAGCAGAGCAAGGAACCTATGTAGATAGACGAGACAGTCATCACTCAATGGCAGAAGGTTGGCATGGAAATTTTCCATTTCAATGGAAAGGAGTACCTTCTGGTCATAGGCTATTTCTCAAACTACCCGGAGATAGCGCAGTTTTCGAGTTCAATGGCAAGGTGTGTGATAAAAAATGTCCAGGAAATTTTTGTGCGACACAGCGTTCCGGATGCGGTAATGAGTGATCATGGTCCTTGCTTTGACTGTTATGAATGGACAGAATTTGCGTGGCAGTATAGATAGATGTTTCATAGAATTTACAGTGCAGAAGGAGGCCATTCGGCACATCGAGTCTGCACTGGCTCTTGGAAGAGCACCCTATCCAAGGTCAACACCTCCACCCTATCCCCATAACCCAGTAACGCCACCTAACACTAAGGGCAACTTTGGACACTAAGGGCAATTTATCAAGGCCAATCCACCTAACCACATCTTTGGACTGATTTCCGGCATGCTACCTCCAACCTGCAAAACCCTCAGTCGAATGGCAAGGCTGAAAAGGGAGTCCATATTGTCAACCAACTCTTAAAGAAAGCATTCAACAGTCATCAGGATACATATCTTGCGCTCCTCAACTATAGTTCAGCAACACTAGTCAATGGCCTCTCATCTGCTCAACTGTTAATGAACAGGCAGCTACGCAACACTCTACCTCGTTTTCCTACTGAGCCCGTGAACCACTTGTTAGCGAGACAATTGGCCTCTCAGAAAAAAGAGGCAGAAGGGGTTCTATGATAGGTCTGCCAAAAGGTATCTTAAAGATAGCCTCTGCAGCTAGAGGCTACAGTGAGAGTAGCAGACTACAAAGGTGATGGATGGCCTAAACAATCAAAGGTACTGCAACCAGCAGGTCCAAACACATATCTAGTTATGACGGATGAACGTGTTATTTTGAGACGGCATAGAAGAGCTTTGCGCAAAGTACGGCAACCATTTGTGATGCAACCACCAGAGCAAGAATACAACAGTCCTGAAACATCTCAAGAAAACACAGAACCAACACAGCAAGGGGTGGAACCAAGATAACAAGAGGAGGAATTAACACAACATGAAGGTGATACGTTCACACATGAACAACATCATGTGCCAGGTCAGCAAACACTAAGAAGATCCACAAGAATACAGCACAAGCCAGAGAGATTGAACTTGTAACAGACTGTGAAGTAAAACAAAAGATATCTGAATCATCTTTCATTCTCACTCCACGGTATAAATATTTCCCACTTTCTCTGTCTGTTAGCTTTGACAAAGAGTCATCAGACTCGAAACGTTAGCTCTTTTCTCTCCCTACAGATGCTGCCAGACTTGCTGAGATTTTCCAGCATTTCCCCTTTCGTTTCAGATTCCAGCATCCGCAGTAATTTGCTTTTCTCCAAAAGATATATGAACATGTATATATTTATGCATATCATGATAAAATGTAAAAAGTAATTGAATGCTCATAAATATCTTTCTTTTACAAAGGAAAGGGGGTGTGATGATATGCATAATGTAAGTTTGTACATAATATCATGCACAACCTCCGACCACTAGGTGGCATTGTAAACCCATCATGTCACCATGTGATTGGATTGGATTGGATTGGATTTGTTTATTGTCACGTGTACCGAGGTACAGTGAAAAGTATTTTTCTGCAAGCAACTCAACAGATCATTCAGTACATGGAAGAAAAGGGAATTAAACAAAATTTTGTTTTTGTGATCTGGGAGTTGGGAGTTGGGCACGTTGGGAAATGGACGTATTTGCAGTAGTTCCATGAGAGTTGTTAGATGTTTGTTAGTTAATTTATCCTAGTTATCTTACCACGGAGTTTGTTCTGCAATAAATTATTTTAAACTACATGTTCTGTAGTTCATCATTCACTTTGGCCAGTCTACAGAACATGATACTGTCCACATTGCAATAAACAGGCATAGGTCAGTCATAAACTGTGGAGTGGAGTTTTATTTCAATAGCTGTGCTCACAGCAGGAGTGAGGGGCAGGTTAAGAACCCATATGCTTCAGCCAGGGAAGCGGCTATGCAATTTCACTGTTTAAAGGATTTCCAGACTCATTCTATTGTTCAATTATCCCCGACTTTGTGTTCAGTTTGTTGACTCTGGTGAGCTCCTCACAACTCAGGACAATCATTCAATACCAAAATCCCAGCCAAGCTCACATCAAAGCTCCAAAACCCTGGACTTGGCTCCTCACTCTGCAACTGGATCCTTGACTTTCTAACCCACAGACCACAATCAATAAGAATAAACAATAACACCTCCTGCACAATAGTCCTCAATTTCGGGGCCCCATGAGGCTGCATACCTAGCCCCCTACTATACTCCCTGTATACAAGACTGCGTGGCAAAATTTGGTTCCAACTCCATCTACAAGTTTGCTGATGATACGATCATAGTGGGTCGGATCGCAAATAATGATGACTCAGAATACAAGGGAGAGATAGAAACCTAGTGGAGTGGCGCAGTGACAACAATCTCTCCCTCAATGCCAGCAAAACTAAAGAGCTGGTCATTGACTTCAGAAAGCAAAGTACTGTACACACCCCTGTCAGCATCAATGGGGCCACGGTGGAGATGGTTAGCAGTTTCAAATTCCTAGGGAACACATCTCCAAAAATCCGTCCTGGTCCACCCACGTCGATGCTACCACCAAGAAAGCACAACAGCACATACTTCCTCAGGAAATTAAGGAATTTCGCCATGTCCACAATAACTCTTACCAACTTTTATAGATGCACCATAGAAAGCATCCTATCAGGCTGCATCACAGCCTGGTATGGCAACTGCTAGGCCCAAGACCGCAAGAAACTTCAGAGAGTCGTGAACACAGCCCAGTCCATCTCACGAACCTGCCTCCCATCGATTGACTCTATCTACATCTCCTGCTGCCTGGGGAGAGCTGGCAGCATAATTAAAGACCCCTCCCACCCGGCTTACTCACTCTTCCAACTTCTTCCATCAGGCAGGAGGTACAGAAGTCTGAGAACACGCACGAACAGACACAAAAACAGCTCCTTCCCCGCTGTTACCAGATTCCTAAACAAACCTCTAATGGACTGACCTCATTAACGCTACCCGTTTGCTTCACCCGATGCCGGTGTTATGTAGTTACATTGTGTACCTTGTGTTGCCCGATTATGTATTTTCTTTTATTTCCTTTTCTTTTCATGTACTTAATGATCTGTTGAGCTGCTCGCAGAAAAATACTTTTCACTATACCACAGTACACGTGACAGTAAACAAAAAATCCAAATCTGCTGATTGTGAAAACCAGAAACCAGAGCTAACGCCAAAATTAATTGCTGATTTGAATGTTTAAACCACTAATCCAACAGGCACACAGGAGCTTCCCGACTCTCCCTGCAAAAAGACAGATCCAGCAAAGGTGGTGGAAAAGTGGTTGTGGTGAATCACAGTAGCGTAATTCACACTGTATTACACATGTTGTACTATGTCTCTGTAAGCACAGCACACGAGCAGTTGTGCTGCTCTGCCACTAGGGGGAGATGTACCGGGAGTGTACGGGAGTTTGTACTGGGCTCCACCCTTGGCTCCACCCACGGCTCCTCCCCCTACCGGAAGTATAAAGATTGATGCTGAGAGCCTGCCTGCCAGTTCATCTGGAGTTCATCTTGTCACAGGCAGGCTCTGTTGTAAGACAATTGAAACCACTGTTCACTTCTAATCCACGTGTCACGCGAATTGATGGTCTTATCAATTTAATCGTCTTAAGAAACAGTAAGGAATGATCATGGAGTCAGTCCTCATGCCTAATCGACTGGAACTCGACCCGCAGGATGCAGAGGCGAAATAAATCTTTTCGCATTGGCTCCGATGTTTTAAGGCTACCTGGCTGAAGCAAGCACCCCAGAAACGACGGAGGAGCAGAAACTCAGTCTACTGCACGCGAGGGTGAGCCATCATATATCTACTCAGCTAAACTGTACTGGCTCATATACAGAGGCCCTGGCCCTACTCGATAGAATGTACGTGAGGCCTATCATGAGGTCGACGCACGCCACGTTTTTACTACTCGCCGCCAGCGCTCTACAGAATCGCTAGAAGAATTCCTCAGAGACTTAAAAGCCTTATCCCGGGACTGTAATTATCAGGCTATAACTGCTGCAGAACATAGAGAACTTTCTGTCCGCGATGTCTTTGTTGCAGGCCTTAGATCGAATTACGTGCGCCAGTGACTGATGGAGAAGGGGGCCCTAAATTTAGAAGATACTGCTGAACTTGCTACAACTATGGAGGTCTCATTTCGTAGCCTCACCTCATTTCCTGCCAACTGCGCGACCCCGTCATGGGCCCCCGACCAGCGACTCCCCCAGGCCTGCACTGCGCGGCCACCCAGCCACCATGCTGCCCCAGCCTGCCACTTTTGTGGCCAGCCCCAGCACCCGCGGCAGCACTACCCGGCCCACAACATGACCTGCAGCAGCTGCGGGCGAAAAGGCCACTATGCCAGAGTGTGCCTGGCAAGGAAGGTCCCAGCCCCTAAACCTCCAGCAGCACAAAGTAATCGCCCTCCGCACTCGCAGGCCCACAGGCCCCGGAACGCAGCGGCCTATGCCCCAACTCGCCCCCACCCGACAAGTGCAATCCATGGGGGCCGCCATCTTGGCGGTCCCCCACCACACGGTCCACCACGGGCGACTCATGGGAGCTGCCATCTTGGACGCCATCTTCCTCGCCGCCCGCCATGTGCAATCCACGGGGGCGGCCATCTTGGGCCCCATCCTCTCCACACTCAGAAAACCCGATTGAAGATGGCGACCTCAGCAGGCACACATCGCGGGGCCATCCCAGCTCAGCCGACCGAGCCACCGACTACCCGCAACTCAACGCAGTCACACTGGACCAATCGCGCCCCAAGCATCTCCACAACTCGATGACGATGGTCCAAATCAACGGGTATAGTACACCGTGCCTTTTCGACTCCGGGAGCACTGAGAGCTTCGTACACCCAGATCTGGTAAGACGCTGTTCGCTCCCCGTTTTCCCTGCGCGGCAAACTATCTCCCTCGCTTCGGGTTCCTACTCTGTCCAGATCCAAGGGCACACCGTTGCAACTCTAACAATCCAAGGCGCTAGCTGCTCTAATTTCCAACTATATGTCCTGCCCGACCTCTGCGCCCCACTCTTATTGGGACTCGACTCTTATTGGGACTCGACTTTCAATGCAATCTCAAGAGTCTCACCCTCAGCTTCGGCGGAACCCCTACCCCCACTCACTATCTGCAGCCTAGCCACGCTGCGAATCTCCCCCCCTCCTCACTTTGCCAACCTTACTCCGGACTGTAAACCCGTAGCCACTCGCAGCAGGCGGTACAGCCTACAGGACCGGGTGTTCATTCGATCCGAGGTCCGGAGGCTTTTACGTGATGGGATCATAGGGGCCAGTAACAGTCCCTGGAGAGCTCAGGTGGTGGTCGTCAAGACCGGGGGAAAATTCCGCATGGTCGTAGACTATAGTCAGACTAAGAATCGGTTTACACTCCTCGACGCGTACCCCCTCCCCAGGATTGCAGACATGGTGAATCAGATCGCCCAGTATCAGATTTTATCCACGGTGGATCTGAAGTCTGCATACCACCAACTCCCAATCCCCCTGGAGGACCGCCACTTCACGGCATTTGAGGCCGATGGCCGCCTCTTCCACTTCCTCCGGGTCCCCTTTGGCGTCATGAATGGGGTTTCGGTGTTCCAACGAGCAATGGACCGAATAGTGGACCAGTACGGAATGCGGGCCACGTTTCCGTACTTGGATAACGTCATCATCTGCGGCTATGACCAGCAGGACCATGATGCCAACCTCAACCGATTTCTCCAGATGGCCCAGAAGCTTAACCTCACATACAACAAGGAGAAATGTGTTTTCCGCACAACCAGACTAGCCATCCTCGGCAATGTCGTGGAAAACGGAGTCCTGGGTCCCGACCCGGACCGTATGCGTCCCCTCTTAGAACTCCCTCTCCCTCATTGTCCCAAGGCCCTCAAATGGTGCTTGGTATTCTTTTCGTATTATGCCCAGTGGGTCCCTCAATATGCTGACAAAGCCCGCCCACTCTTTAAGGCCACACTTTTTCCGCTGTCAGCCGAGGCTCGCCAGGCCTTCAACTGCATCAAGGAGGACATTGCCAAGGCTGCCATGCGGGCGGTGGATGAATCCGTCCCTTTCCAGGTTGAGAGCGATGCCTCAGAGGTAGCTCTTGCAGCCACACTAAATCAGGCAGGGAGACCAGTTGCATTTTTCTCCCGAACCCTCTCCGCTTCGGAACTTTGATACTCCTCAGTCGAAAAGGAAGCACAAGCCATTGTGGAGGCTATTCGTCACTGGAGGCACTACCTCACAGATAGAAGGTTCACCCTCATCACCGACCAAAGATTGGTTGCCTTCATGTTTGACAACTCGCAAAGGGGCAAAATTAAAAATGACAAAATTCTGAGGTGGAGGATCGAACTCTCCACATACAAATACGATATGTATCGACCGGGGAAGCTCAGCGAGCCCCCAGATGCCCTGTCCCGCGGGACATGTGCCAGCGCACAGAGCGACTGCTTAAAAGCCATCCACAATGACCTCTACCACCCAGGGGTCACCCGGCTCGCCCACTACATTAAAGCCAGAAATCAGCCTTTCTCCACCGAGGAGGTAAAAGCCATCAACAGGGATTGCCCGATCTGCGCAGAGTGCAAACCGCACTTCTACAGACCAGACAGGGCCCACCTGGTCAAGGCTTCTAGGCCCTTTGAACGCCTCGCTATCGATTTCAGAGGGCCACTCCCCTCGACTAACAGGAATGTGTACTTCCTGAACATCATAGACGAGTTCTCCCGTTTTCCCTTTGCTATCCCGTGCCCGATATGACCTCTCACACAGTCATTAGGGCCCTGCATAGTATCTTCACCCTGTTTGGTTTCCCCAGCTATGTACACAGCGACCGGGGTTCGTCCTTTATGAGCGACGAGCTGCGTCAGTACCTGCTCGGCAAGGGCATCGCCTCGAGCAGGACTACCAGCTATAACCCTAGGGGGAACGGGCAGGTGGAGAGGGAGAATGCGACAGTCTGGAAGACCGTCCTACTGACCCTCCGGTCCAGGAATCTCCCGATCTCCCATTGGCAAGAAGTCCTCCCTGAAGCGCTCCACGCTATTAGGTCCCTCTTATGTACCGCTACCAACCAGACCCCTCACGAGCGGCTCTTTATTTTTTCCAGGGGCACTACCACGGGTGTTTCGCTCCCGGCATGGTTGAAGACACCGGGCTCAGTGCTCCTCCGGAAGCACATCAGGGCGCACAAAACTGACCCACTCGTAGAGAAGGTGCTCCTACTGCATTCAAACCTCCGGTACGCCTTCGTAGAGTTCCCTGACGGCCGTCAGGACACTGTATCCCTCCGGGAACTAGCACCTGCAGGATCCAACCCCCCCACTACCACCGGTGAGGTACCCCTCACACTACATCCCACCCAACTCACTGGAATGCACTGCCTGTAGAAGTAGTTGAGTCGGAAACATTAGGGACCTTCAAGCGGCTATTGGATTGGTACATGGATTAGGGTAGAATAACGGAGTGTAGGTTAACTTCTTAAGGGCAGCACGGTAGCATTGTGGATAGCACAATTGCTTCACAGCTCCAGGGTCCCAAGTTCGATTTCGACTTGGGTCACTGTCTGTGTGGAGTCTGCACATCCTCCCCGTGACTGCGTGGGTTTCCTCCGGGTACTCCGGTTTCCTCCCATAGTCCAAAGATGTCCAGGTTGGATGAATTGGCCATGAAAAATTGTCCAAAATTCTTTGGTTAACCTAGGACAAAAGTTCGGCGCAACATCGTGGGCCGAAGGGCCTGTTCTGTGCTGTATTTCTCTATTTCTCGATCTAACTTGCCCCCCACGCCCCCGCACCTACCAGTTCACTGCATTCTTTTTGTGCGCCCGCACCAGCTAGCTCCCAGCACCCCCAGTCCCCAGTCGAACCAGACGGGTACGAAGCTCGGGCGGAATCGCCTCCGGAGTCCGCCATCGTACCCCAATCGATGGTGCTCATCCAGCCACCAGAAGGGGCTTCAACCCCGGTGCTCCGCCGATCACAGCGGACAACTCGATCACCGGACAGACTCAATCTGTAAGCCACCACCCCTGCCGGACTTGATTTTTTTTTACAGGGGGTGACTGTGGTGAATCACAGTAGCATAATTCACACTGTATTACACATGTTGTACTATGTCTCTGTAAGCTCGGCACATGAGCAGTTGCGCTGCTCTGTCACTAGGGGGAGATGCACTGGGCGTGTACGGGAGTTTGTACTGGGCTCCACCCTTGGCTCCACCCACGGCTCCTCCCCCTACCAAAAGTATAAAGGTTGATGCTGAGAGCCTGCCTGCCAGTTCATCTGGAGTTCATCTTGTCACAGGCAGGCTCTGTCGTAAGACGATTAAAACCACTGTTCACTTCTAAACCACGTGTCGCGTGAATTGATGGTCTCATCAGTGGTCTATGACAGGAGGTAGTCCTTGATCAACATTGACTTTGGACCCCATGAACTCTCATTGCATCAGTTCAAACATGGGCAAGGAAACTTCCTGTTTTTTCCCATGTACTGCCCTGTTGAACACTGAAGAGAGCGAGAACACTGAGTTTACTCTGGATGGGGGACTTCAATGGAGAATTCACTATTGATCGAGCTGGCCATATCCTGAAGGACATACCTCCCAAACTGTGCCAGCAGCAAGTTGCGAGGATACCAACGAGGGGTGAAATTCCTACTAGACCAGGTCTTCACCAATCTCCCTATCTCAAGTCCATGACACTATAGGTAGGCAACAGTCCTTGTGAAGACAAAGTCTGTATTCAGACTGAGCAAACCCACCATTGTGTCATGTGGCACTAAATGTGATAGGTTCTGAACAGGTCTAATAGCGCAAAACTGGGCATTCAACAGGCGCTGTGGGCCATCAACATCAGAAGAATTGTGTTCCGTCAAAATCTGCAACCGCATGGTCCAGCATATTGCACACTCAACCATTGCCATCAAGCCAAGGAATCAACCCTCGTTCAATGAAAAATGCCGAAGGGCACAATTTGAATTTGACATATCCTTAATATCAATAAGTCTTACAGTGATTTTGCAAATTAAGCATATTAGATCTAGATTTGAAAAGTCAGACAATCTAAAAGATGGGAACAGTTGATTATTGTTGTTTTTATAGCTATTTTGAACCTTAATGAAAATATTCCTTGATTATTCAATCTTGGATTTGAAGGTCCCTGAAATAAGTATACTAAACTCCTCACTGAACCACAAAGATGTTCAGATTACCCCAGAGGATTTCAGTTTTTTGGGCCTCCACTTCATGAACCATTCCTATGTTTTTGGTACATTGGCCCTGAGATGGAAGACTGAGGGTGGGGTCTGCCTGTCATGTTGCGCCCAAAAAACAGTGCGGCGCTACAATCTCACTTCCAGGATCTACCCGGCTCGCCACGTTTGGCAAGATCCAACGCAATCTCACGATGCGTCGCAATGTGAATCCTGCATTCAGGCAAATCTGCATATCAGAGTGAGACAGATAGTCTCACTCTAATATGCAATCCCGAGATTTAACCAAGGCATGGGATCTCACTCCCTCGCCTTGGAGATCTCGGGTGAACGATGTTCAGTGCTGGCCGCCAAAATCAAGGACCAGACAGAACAACACTCGTGGGGGTCTGCCCAGGGTTTGGAGGCCCCCAGGTGCATGCCCTCTGAGCAGGGTAGTACCTTGGCAGTGCCAGCCTGCAACAATGAGCCTTATAGTGTGATGAGGAAGGCCGGTTTCTGGGGTTGCGTCGGTGGCTCGATAGATCAGGACGCCACGGAAAAACGCCATCCCAGTCTCCGACTGCACTGAGGAGTTGCGGCGAACAAAGCTCCTCAGTGCAGAAAATTGGGCAAAGTGCGGCCTCCTCAGGGAGTTCCCCACTTAGGCCCCTGATCTACCCAAATGGCCATTGGATAGCAGAGTATTTCTCGGTGCTCCGAGCGCCGGAAACTCCCCGATAATCCCGTGCACTTCGGGACTCTGTCCCTATTCGGGTAGTTTGTACCCTCAGAGATGCTGCTGGGGGGAATAAGAAATGTTCACATTTCTTTTGAGATAGGGATTAAGGCACACTGTTAGGGCAGAATAGCGACAGCTATAACATGTGCAGCTCTGCCATGTACACGTGAGCACTAAACACGAAGACTGAGTATCAGTTTCCCCCGCCCCCTCCATTTGGTAAGGAAAGAGGAATAATTGTATTACAGTTGATGTAATGTTTCTGATGGGGCCAAATTCCTTATCCAAAAACCAGAGAAATTTACATAGGCTTGATGTTACTATCTGAATGGAATTTTGTGAATCATCACAGTTATTGCAATAATGTATTTTATGCATGGTTCTCTGCAGCAGTTTAAAGGGTAATTCATGTCTTAATAGTAGCATTTATTTTCAATGAGTCGTTTCCCAAAAGACCATATTGCAACCTAAAGGTCCAATCTTTTAATATATTAATCACCGTCTGGTGCAAACATATTCACTATCATTAGTCTCCTTCTTACAAACTGGGGTTTGCAGTTTATTACCATGTCAAAGTGCCCTGTCGCAACGACTGAGGAGTAAATATTTGAGCCACATATTGGTTTTGTAGCCAGTTGGGTTGCTATGACCATTGACAGTGCAAGTAAATAGAATTTGGCAAAATACGCTGTCAGTTTCGAAACGACTTTGCCATGCATTAATAAAAGGACTGGGTAATCCAAAGGTTGCGAGCAATCGGTTGGTTGGCAAATAGCTTCTAGCTCTGGCCCTGAGAGCAAAGTAGAAAAATCATTACTTTGTGTGTTAAATTGGAAGCATTTTTTGAATAATTGTTCATTATGTGTGTGGTGACCCTCAGTTTAAAATACCACCAGTCAGCTCTCCCTGTCAAAGAGGAAAGCAGCCTATGGTCACCTGGGACTATGATGACTTTACTTACTTTACTGCGGGTATGCTGCACTGCCAGAGATGTTACTCAGATGAAACCTAAAGCATCGCCCGGTCTGCTCTCTCACGTGGATGTGGACATCAGAGGACCAGTGGCACTATTTCTTCAGTGTTCTGACCAATATGTACCCCTCCATCAACATCATAAACAATATCAGATGGGCTTTATTCAACCAAATGGGAACAAAGTCCCATAGCGAGCGTGTTTAGCTGGGTGTTTCCCAGCGTTCGTAATGCCGAGCTGCTTTGAGACATCGGGAGATATGAGAGACACAAAATGCAAATATATCTGTGTACGTGTGATCTTAAAAAAGCAGCTAGATATTAAGTACATAAGAACTATGCACAGGAGCAGACCACATGGCCCATCGAGTCCACTCCACCGTTCAACACGATCATGGCTGTTTTTGGACTTCATCTATATTTTCCTGCTCCTCATTTCTATTTATTCTCTGAGACCAAAAATTTGTCTTTCTGACCTTTAACTCTATTCAATGATGAAACATCCTCCAGTCCGTTCAATCTCTTCAATGTAGAGTAGACCGCATTGGGAGGGCGAATGCAATAGACCAGTTTGAAGGAGGTGCACGTGAAGCACTGCCTCACCTGAAAAGTGTGGCTAAATGCAGACCGGGTGAGTGCTTTGCAAAACATCTTTGGTCCGTTTGCAAGTAGGATCCAGATCTTCCTGTCACTTGCTATGTCAACTCACTCAAGGACATGTCTTTCCATGGCCTGCTGCAATGTTCCAGTGAAGGCCAGCACAAAATCAGCTTGTTTAGCATGTTCTAGTGAGTGGCCTTGGCCTGTTGCAGGTGACTACAAGGGAGTGAACTGATTGGTGAGTCGCTGGTAAGGCAGGTACGTCCTTCATATCAGGAGCGGAGCTGAGCAGGAGAAATCAGGACTGCAGTCTGAGGAGGTAAGTGGTATTTGTGTCTGTGTCTCTCTGTGTCTCTGAGAAGGAGAAATCGGGACTGCAGTCTGAGGAGATGTGGTAGTCACCACTGATGTATATACTGATGTATATATGTGTTTTACGGTAAGGCCCCTGTACTACAGGTATGGCAGTAGATTCCTGCCTGCTGGCTCCGCCCAGTAGGCGGAGTATAAATATGTGTGCTCCCCGTACAGCAGCCATTTTGTCAACTGCTGTAGGAGGCAACACATCTCAGTGTAATAAAGCCTCGATTACATCCTACTCTCGTCTTCTGGTAATTGATAGTGCATCAATTTATTACACTGAGATTTTTCAGAAATGGACCTCCGCATCAAGCCGGATCGCCTGCAGCTGCATCCTCAAGCAGACATCGCCAAAAAGGACTTCGAACATTGGCTAGCTTGTTTTGAAGCGTACATCGGGTCTGCGCCAGACACAATCCCAGAAGCACAGAGGCTCCAGATCCTGTACACGCGGTTGAGCTCCAATGTCTTTCCCCTTGTCTAGGTCGCGTCGACCTATGTAGAGGCCATGGCGCTACTGAAGGAAAACTATGCTCAGCAGACTAACAATATCCACGCCAGGCATCTCCTCTCCACGCGGCACTAACTTCCTGGTGAGTCGGTGGAAGATTCCTGCTCGCCCTAGTTAGAGACTGTGACTGTCAGGCCGTTTCAGCCATGGAACACTCGAATTTTCTGATGAGACACACATTTGTTACGGGCATAGGGTCTGACTACATCTGCCAGCGCCTCTTAGAAGAGGCCACGCTTAACCTTGTAGCGACCAAAAATCTAGTGCTCTCACTTACGGTCGCATCACGCAACATTCAGGCCTATGCCCCCGACCGCGCGGCCCACACCCCTGTGCATCGTGGATCCTGCAGACAGCCACCCCGTCGTGGACCCCATCAGCGACCACCCTCAGCCAACCCCACGCCTGTGCCGCGCAGCAGCCAACCAACCCTGGGGGACCCAAATGCTACTTCTGTGTGCAGTCAAAAAAACCCCGACAGCTCTGCCTGGTGCGGTGTGCCCTCTGCAAGGCCTGTGGCAAGAAGAAACATTTCGCTGCAGTATACCAGGCCCGCTCAATCACCGCTATTGTCCTGGCATCCCCCATGTGCGGCCAGTGGGCGCCACCATCTTGCTCTGCTCACAACACGTGGGGCCCATGGGCGCTGCCATCTTGTCTCTCCCAGGACCAATGGGTGCCACCATCTTGCCTCCCCCAGGACACGTGCGGCCTGTGGGCGCCGCCATCTTACCCGACTCAGGACCCGTGCCCATCGGGCACCTCATCAGGCCGCTCATCGCCTGCAGCCGCCGACAACCAGCCGCGTCTCACCTTGATCATGATTGACCAGTCTCGACCACACAACCTCGCGACTCCTTCAACAAAGGTGAAGGTGAAGGGGCACGAGATCTCCAGCCTGCTGGACTCCAGGAGCACTGAGAGCTTCATTCACCCCGATACGGTAAGGTGCTGCTCCCTCGCGGTACACCCCGCTAACGAGAGAATCTCCCTGGCCTCCGGATCCCACTCCGTGGCATTCCAGGGGTACTGCATCGCCATCCTCCCCGTTCAGGGTGTGGAGTTCAGCGGTTTCTGCCTCTATATCCTCCCTAACCTCTGCGCTGCCTTGCTACTCGGCCTGGACTTCCAGTGCAACCTCCAGAGACTAACCCTGAAATTTGGCGGGCCCCTACCACCCCTTATCGTGTGCAGCCTCGCGACTCTTAAAGTCAACCCACCTTCCCTTTTTGCAAACCTAACCCCGGATTGCAAACCCGTTGCCACCAGGAGCAGATGGTACAGCGCCCAGGGCAGAACCTTCATCAGGTCTGAAGTCCAGCGGCTGCTTCGGGAAGGCATCATCGAGGCCAGCAACAGCCCCTGGAGAGTCCAAGTGGTTGTGGTCAAAACTGGGGAGAAAAACAGGATGGTCATTGACTACAGTCAGACAATCAATCGGTACATGCAGCTCTACGCGTACCCCCTCCCATGCATATCTGATATGATCAATCAGATTGCACAGTGCCGGGTCTTTTCGACAGTGGACATGAAATCTGCCTACCACCAGCTCCCCATCCGTAAGGCAGACTGCCCATACACTGTGTTCGAAGCAGACGGCCCCCTTTACTACTTCCTTCGGGTTCCCTTTGGCATCACCAATGGGGTCTCGGTCTTCCAACAGGAGATGGACCGAATGGTTGACTGCGGGCCACTTTCCCGTACCTGGACAATATCACCATCTGCGGCCACGATCAGCAGGACCATGACGCCAACCTTTCCAAATTTCTCCACACCGCCACTCTCCTCAATCTCTCTTATAAGGAGAAGTGTGTGTTCAGTATGAGGCGCTTTGCCATCCTCGGCTTTGTGCTCCATAACTGAGTTCTGGGGCCCAACACCGATCGCATGCGCCCCCTCCTCCAGTGCCCCAAGGCCCTCAAAAGATGCCTGGGGTTCTTTTCATATTACGCCCAGTGGGTCCCAAAATATGCGGACAAGGCCTACCCACTCATCCAATCCACCATTTTTCCCCTGACGGCCGTGGCTCACCAGGCCTTCAACCGTATCAAGGCCGACATCGCCAAGGCCGCGATGCACGCGGTCGATGAGACGGTGCCTTTCCAAGTCGTGAGCGATGCATCACATGTCGCTCTGGCCGCCACCCTCAACCATGCAGGCAGGACCGTGGCATTCTTTTCCCGCATCCTCCATGCCTCCAAAATTCGTCACTCCTCCGTCGAGAAGGGTGCCCAAGCAATCGTAGAAGTTGTGCGACATTGGGCGCATTACCCGGCCAGCAGGAGATTCACTCTCCTCACTGACCAACGGTTGGTTGCCTTCATGTTTAACAACACACAGCAGGGAAAGATCAAAAACGATAAAATCTTGAGGTGGAGGATCAAGCTCTCCACCTACAACTACGAGATATTATATTGCCCTGGTAAGCTCAACGAGCCCCACAATGCCCTATCCCATGGTACATGTGCCAGCGCACAAGTGGACCATCTTCAGACCCTGCACAACAAGGTCTGTCACCCAGGGGTCATCCCGTTTTTACCATTCCATCAAGGCCCGCAACCTGCCCTACTCCATCGAGGAAGTCAGGGCGATCCCAGAGTCTGCCAGGTCAACGCGTTGTGTAAACCACACTTCTACCAACGAGACCGTGCGCGCCTGGTGAAGGCCTCCCGCCACTTTGAACGCCTCAGCGTGGACTTCAAAGGGCCCCACCCCTCCACCGACCGGCATGTACTTCCTCAGTGTGATCAATGAATATTCCCGATTCCCCTTTGCCATCCCATGCCCCGACATGACATCTGCCACCATCATCAAAGCCCTCAACACCATCATCGCTCTGTTCGGCCTACGTCCACAGTGACCGGGGATCCTCATGAATGATGAGCTGCGCCAGTACCTGCTCAACAGGGGCAATGTCTTGAGCAGGACGACCAGCTACAACCCCAGGGGAAACGGGCAGGTGAAGCACTTCACTCTATTCGGTCGCTCCTGTGCACCACGACTAATGAAACCCTCCATGAACCTCTCTTTGCCTTCCCTAGGAAGTCCACCTCCGGGGTTTCGCTCCCAACATGGCTGTTAGCTCCAGGACCTGTCCGCCTCTGTAGACACATGCAACTCCACAAGGGGGACCCATTGGTTGCGAGGGTACAGCTACTCCACGCCAACCCGCAGTACGCTTACATAGCATACCCCAACGGCCGCCAAGACACCTCTCCTTCAGGGACCTGGCACCAGATGGTTCCACACACACCCGCCTCTGCTCCGGCGCCACCGTTCCCTCCCCCGGTGCACCCCAAGGCAGCCCCCACTCCGGGACAATCCGTCTTCCCCTTGCTTCCACCTGGGTATGAAGAGGATTTGGACAGGCTCCCAGACTCACCGAAGATCAAGCTGCCGCCTGAATTGCCACCAGCACTGCGGCGCTCTCAACGGCAGATCAAAGCACCGGACCGCCTGAATTGTAATATTATCTGTAATTTTCAGCATAACATTCTGTATATAGTTCTCCACCACCCCTGCTGGACTCATTTTTTAACAGGGAGTTACAGCCTCCCCGAACAGGCGCCGGAATGTGGCGACTAGGGGCTTTTCACAATAAACTTCATTTGAAGCCCACTCGTGACAATAAGCGATTTTCATTTCATTTCATGTGGTAGTCACCACTGATGTATATACTGTATATGTATATACATATATATGTTTTACAGTGAGGTCCTGTATAATAGGTATGGGGGTAGATCCCTGACTGCTGGCTCCGCCCAGTAGGTGGAGTATAAATTAGTGTGCTCCCTGTACAGCAGCCATTTTGTCAGCTGCTGTAGGAGGCCACACATCTCAGTGTAATAAAGCCTCGATTACATTCTACTCTCGTCTTTGCGTAATTGATAGGAGGTAAGTGGTATTTGTGTCTGTGTCTCTGAGCAGGAGAAATTGGGACTGCAGTCTGAGGAGGTAAGTGGTATTTGTTTCTGTGTCTCTCTCTGTGTCTCTGAGCAGGAGAAATAGGGACTGCAGTCTGAGGAGGTAAGTGGTATTTGTGTCTGTATCTCTCTGTGTCTCTGAGCGGGTGTTGCTCGTTATGCTTTTCCTTAATTGCTCTGTTTTAATAACCTTTGCTCTGGAGTCGCCAAGTATCTTTCTGATACCACCACGAGGTTCAAAGCCAAGTACTGATCAATAACTCAATACACCAGTTAGTAAATTTGAAATCAATACACATTTATTATACACACAGTCAATCGCTACTCATGCATAAAACTCTACTTACTAAACTATCACTATTATTAAAAGCCTATGCTTAGCTTTGAATGGCCCACCAGCTCAGAGGAACAATGGCCTTTGTCCGGATCTGAATCTGTTGGCTTCGAGCTGGTATGGAATAGTAGCTAGGAACGTCTATCTCATAGCGTGCATTGATCTAAGACTGACTTGGTTGATGCAGCTGCTAGGCAGGTCTCTCCCCATTGAGAACCAAGGCCAACTAGCTGTTAGGCAGGTCTCTCCTCATTGGGAGCCAAGGCCAAGAAGCTGTTAGGCAGGTCTCTCCTCATTGAGAGCCAAGGCCAACAAGCTGTTAGGCAGGTCTCTCCTCGTTGAGAGCCAAGGCCAAGAAGCTGTTAGGCAGGTCTCTCCTCGCTGAGAGCCAAGGCCAAGAAGAACGAACTGAACTTGGGGATGCTATCTTATAGGTCCCAGGGGGTTCGCACCCTTCTAGGCAGACCCCGGACATGGTCCCAATTAATTGGACCAGGTCGCAATCATTCTCATCGATTTTCTCCAGTGCTGGAGTTGTTCCCTGATCGTTGGGCCTGCCTTTGTTCTAGCTCCCACTGGCGCCGGGGAGTCTGGCTTGGTCCAGATTGTTTCAATGTTTCTGATTGTTTCTGGAGATCGCTCATTAATATGTTAATGGCTATTGGTTCTGGTTCTGTCTGGGTTCTGCAAATCTTAATACACAGGAAACCTAGCACCTGCTTGCGTTCCCTGTAGCTGTCCAATTTTCCCTACACTCCTGAGTGTCCATTTTGAAATCGGGACGTGGCCACCCCAGATGGCTACATGGGGGAAATCGGGACTGCAGTCTGAGGAGGTAAGTGGTATTTGTGTCTGTGTCTCTTTGTGTTTTCATATTGTGGGGGCAGGAAAACAAAGTGTCGTCACAGTAAAGCTGTGACCTGATTGGCTGGTTGGGAACCTTTGTTAAATTTGAAATAAAAACAGTGAAAAAACTAATTAAAACTAATTACTTAACTAGCTAGAGGAGTAACTAAACCCGAGGGCAGAGATTGGTATTTAGCATTTAAACTTTACAGTAAAACTCTGGTACCAATGACCATATAGTTAATTGTAACTTAATCTAATGATGATTTAAGTCATGCTTAAATGTCACTCAGCAGGGTGCAGTGCTCTAACTGTGAGGTGTGGCAGATCCGTGACGCTTCCAGATTCCTGTCGACTACGTCTGCAGCAAGTGAAACCAATGGCAGCTCTTCATAGACCGCGTGGTTTGGTTGGAACAGCAGTTTGATGCACTTAGGTGCATGCAGGTGGTGGAAAGCATTGTAGACAGGAGTTATAGAGATGTGGTCACACCCAATGTGCAGGCAGATAGATAGGTGACCGCTAGAAAGAGCAGGCAAGCAGTGCAGTAATCCACTGTGGCTGTCCCCCTCTCAAACAATTATAGAGTTTTGGATACTGTTGTGGGGATAGCCTATCGGGGAAAACAATAATAGCCTGAACAGTGGCACCACAACTGGCTCTGTTGCTCAGCAGGGGAGGGCAAAGTCCAGGAGAGCGATAGTTATAGGGGACTCTATAGTAAGTGGCACAGACAGGCGCTTCTGTGGACAGAAAAGATACTCCAGGATGTTATGTTGCTGCCCTGAACCCAGGGTCAAGGATGTCTCTGAACGAACACAGTACATCCGGAAGGGGGAGGGTGACCAGCCAAAGGTTGTAGTAATGTCATGTGAGAGTACCTTTAATGAACGTGTGTTTATTACTGCAGTGATGTCAGAGAGTGGGTGGAGCTGGGCTGTCTGTCAGCTTTTTAGTTTTGTTTTAGGCTGTTTTCTGCAGTGTGTGTTTTAGCTTCGTTTTTCAGAACTGGATAGCTGCAGTCACAGCCAGAAGGTATATGAGTCTCTCTCTTTGCAATCTAAATAATGTAAATCGATCCTTTGGTGATTTAAAACTAATAACTGCTCTCAGTACTGACTTAACCTGATATGCTTCTGTTTAAAGATTTTTTAAAAGTCTTATGGATTTTAAAAGGAAAGCTTAAAGGATTACTTTGTGTTGCAGTCTTTGGAAGTTGTATTTGAATTAATGGTTGCTAAGATGTTCACTGTATGTTTGAAAAAGTTTAACTTACGTTCGTAGAATTAACATTGTTTTGCTTTAAAAAATACTTTTCCATTTCTGCTGTACCACACCTGTAAAATGGGCCATGTGCTCCCCATGCCACAATATATTAAAAGCTGTGGGTCAGGTGAACTCCATGATACACTTTGGGGTTCTCTAAACTCTGGCCCATAACAGTACACACAGGTACTAACAACATATGCAGGAAGAGTGATCAGATTGAACTAAAGTATCTGACTTTAAAGAGAAATGCAGAGGCATAGAGAAATGAACAGATCATGCAAGGACCTCCTTGTTGAAACAGACTGTCAATCGAGAAGGATTTCAGTTGGAGGAAGAAGAACAAAAAAAATGGACTGTATTTTTATACCTGTTTGCGTGTGCTGTTTTATTGAAATGAAAAAGTATATTTACTGTGTGCATTTCTTAAAGGATAGTGAAAAGGTGAAAAATGAAACCATCCTGAAGTTGATGGTTTATTTTTTTTCTTGGGGGAAGGTGTCATGTGAGAGTACCTTTAAGAAATGGGTGTTAAGAAATGAGTGTGTATATAAATATCTGTAGTGAGAGTACCTTTAAGAAGTGGGTGTTTATTACTGCAGTGATGTCAGAGTGGGTGGAACTGGGCTGTCTGTCAGCTTTTTACTTTTGTTTTTGGCTGTTTGCTGCAGGGTGTGTTTTAGTTTCGTTTTTTAGAGCTGGATATCTGCAGTCACAACCAGAAGGTTTATGAGTCTCTCTCTGTAACCGAAAAACTGTAAATCGATCCTTTGGTGATTTAAAACTAACAACTGCTCTCAGTAATGACTTTAACCTGATGTGCTTCTGTTTAAAGAATTTTTTTAAGTCCTATGGATGTTAAAAGGAAAGTCGAAAGGATTATTTTGTGTTGGAGTATTTGGGAGTTGTATTTGAATTAATGGTTGCTAAGATGTTCACTGTATGTTTTTAAAAGGTTAACTTGAGATTGTAGAATAAACATTGTTTTGCTTTAAAAAATACTTTTCAATTTCTGCTGTACCACACCTGTAGAGTGGTACCCATACCATACCACATTCTATTAAAGGTTGTGGGTCAGGTGAACTCCATGATACACTTTGGGGTTCTCTAACTTTGGTCCATAACAGTACACATAGGTACTAACGACATACGCTGGAAGAGTGATGAGGTCCTGCAGAAGGATTTCAGGGAGTTAGCCAGTAAGCTAAAATACAGGATCTCTAGGGTCGTAATCTCAAGATTACTCCCTGTGCCACATGCCAGTGAGGTTAGAAATAGGAGTACAGTGTAGCTAAATACATGGCTAAACTGTTGGTGTAGAAGGGAGGGTTTCAGACTCCTGGACCACTGGGATTTCTTCCGGGGCCGGTGTGACCTGTACAAGAAGGACGAGTTGCATCTAAACTGAAGGGGCACCAACATCCTGGCTGGGAGGTTCGCTAGAGTCACTCAGGATGATTGAAACTAGTAAGGCAGGGTGGTGGGAACCAGAGCTTTAGCTCAGCAGGTGTAATAACTGAAGGGGAAATACAAAACAAAAATAAGAGAACAACATCACTCTGTCTGCTCAAACGCAATGATTTAAAGTGTATTTGTTTCAATTCCAGGAGTAAGCTGGTAAGGCACATAAACATCGAGCACTTATTAGTACTTGGAATTACGATGTTATGGCTAGCACAAAAACATGGTTAACGGAAGGGCAGGATTGGTAGATGAACGTTGGAGGATATAGATGATTCAGGAGCGATAGAGGGGGATGTAAAAGGGATGGGGAAGTAGCATTACTGTTTAAGGAGAATATTATAGCCGTACTGCGGGAGGACACCTGGAAGGCTCATTAAATGAGGCAATCTGGGTAGAGCTCAGGAACAGGAAGGGTGAAATCACAACATTGGACATTTATTACAGGCCCCCCAACTGCCAGTGAGAGATAGAGGAGCAGATAGGTGGAGAGATTTTGGATAGGTGCAAAAGTAACAGGGTTGTTGTGGTAGGGGACTTTAGTTTCTTCTATATTGATTGGGACGCATTTAGTGCTAGGGGTTTGGATGGGGCAAAGTTTCTAAGGTGCATCCAGGAAGCTTTCAAGATGGCAACACAAGTGGACAAGTTTGTCAAGAAAGCATACGGAATGCTTGCCTTCATTGGACGGGGCATTGAGTATAAAACCTGTCAAGTCATGCTACAGTTGTATTGAACCTTGGTAAGGCAGCATTTGGAACATCGTGCACAATTCTGCCACACTACCAGAAGGATGTGGAAGCTTTGGAGAAGATGCAGAGGAGGTTTACCAGGATGTTGCCCAGTCTGGAGGGTGTTAGCTATGTGGAGAGGCCGAATAGACTCAGACTGTTTTCATTAGAAAGTTGGAGACTGAGTGGTGACCTCATAGGGGTCTACAGGATTATGAGGGGCATGGATAGAGTGGATGGGCAAGCACTCTTTCCCAGGGTGGAGGGGTCAGTCACCAGAGTGCACAGGTTTAAGGCCCATGGGGCAAACTTTAGAGGAGATGTTTGAGGTAGGATTTTTATGTAGAGGGTGGTGAGTTCCCAGAACCCGTTGCCAGGGGAGGTTATGAAAGCAGATACATTAACGGCGTTCAAAAGGCATCTTGACAAACACATGCATTGGATGGGTATGGAGGGATTCAGCACAAGGAAGTGCTGATGGTTTTGGCAAAGGTTGGTATCATGATCGGTACAGGCTTGGGGGGGCCGAAGGGCCTGTTCCTGTGCTGTATTGTTCTTTGTTCAAATTCATTTGAAGCTGTACAGGTCTGACTTGCCTCTTTTTTTTAGATTTCTAAAGTTCTGGCTGTAGATTTCTGACACCAGTTCATAGTCACTTAATATGGCTTGCTTCCCCACATCATAGTCCGCAGATACCTCCTTTGATTGCGAGGCAAACACCCCACTAACTCTCCCGCCCACAAGGTCTTTGGCCAAAGCAATTGTTCAGCTACCTTCCCCAATTAAATGAAATCCACTTCCCCGTCCTTCTCTTCGAATCTTGGCGAGGTTTTCATATATTTCATATTTCATGAGGGAGTATTCATCCATCCTCCAGACCTTCCTCAGCTCTTGCCTTTGCCTCCAACACTTTATTTCATTCGTTGTTCTCTTTGCAGTGCAGTTTCTGAATTTCAATTTCTCCCTCTTTTTCCTTTGCCATGGCCAGTATCTCTCTCTCTTCCTTTGCTGATCTTTCCCTTTCCATTTGAAAAGCCCTCTCTTTTTCTTCTCTCTCTTTGAGTTCCTCTGCGAAACTAGAAAGCTTTGCTCTCGATTCTCCGTGTAAATCGTCCCAAGTAATTTCTTCCAACGCCAGGAAATCTTTTGCAACTGTAAGAGCCATCGCCCGTCAAATTCAAATTGGCAACCAGGAAAGAATGCAAGCAATCGATCCATACACACTCACCGTCTCTAAGTTCGATAACCTCAAGCCAAACAAGAAATTATCCATCAGAATCCTGGCAACGAGCCCCCAATTGAGTTATGGATGCCTGGTCAGATCCCAACAGTGACTTAGACACTGGACCTGAACTGCAATGATTTGGAAATCTTTAAGACTGTGAAGAAAGATCGATTCACTCCAGGAGTGATTGCATAAGAAATAGGGCTTGGTTAGTTTTACAAACAAAACTTTATTAAAACAAAAGAAAAACAATATTTACATTTTTAAACTTCAAACCTAACAAGAACAGACTACATATAACTCTTAACCCTAATACATGGGGCTGAATCCTCTGCCATCGGGATTCTCCATTCTGCCGGCAGCCCGGGGGTTCCCGAAAGCGTGGAGCTGCCCCACAATGGGAAACCCCATTGACCAGCTAGCAAAATGGAGAATCCCAAAATCTGGTGAAGCAGGACGGAAAAACCCGCCCACAATTTCCCATTAAACAGCACATAAGATAAACATATAGCTCTCAACTCCACATATGCAGGCAGGTAAAAATGCTACTTGCATTTACAAAACATGGCTGGGATTCTCCCCTACCCAGTGGGGCGGGGGGGTCCCGGCATGTTGGAGTGGCGTGAACCACTCCGGTGTCGGGCCGCCCCAAAGGTGCGGTAGTCTCCGCACCTTTAGGGGCCAAGCCCTCACATTGAGGGGCTAGGCCCATGCCAGAGTGGTTCTCGCTCCGCCGGCTGGAGTGAACGGCCTTTGGCGCTATGCCAGCCGGGGTCGAAAGGACTTTGCCGGCGGGCGTAAGTAGGCGCATGCGCCGGAGCGTCAGCGGCTGCTGACGTCATACCGGCGCATGCTCAGGGGAGGGGGTCTCTTCCGCCTCCACCATGGCCCCGTTCGCAGGCCAGGCCACCGTGGGGGCACCCCCCGGGGTCAGATCGCCCTGCGCCCCCCCCCCCCAAGACCCCAATGCCCGCCCCTGCCGCCAATCCCACCTGTCAGGTAGGTGGTTTAATCCATGCCGGCTGCAGAGGCCTATCAGCGGCGGGACTTTGGCCCATCGCGGGCCGGAGAATCGCCACGGGGGGCCGCCTAACGGTGCGGTGCGATTCCCGCCCCCGTCGAATCTCGGGTGGCGGAGAATTCGGGACACGGCGGGGACGGAATTGACGCCGGCCCCGGGCGATTCTCCGACCCGACGGGGGGGTCGGAGAATCCTGCCCCATGTTCCTGCTGTTAGTGCAGCTTCCTCAGACCCCTTTCCTTACTCCAGGGCAGCTTTTCATGACCTCTTCCGGTGGCTTTCCAAATCTATCTGCTGCCACCTGCTCAAACGGGATTCTTTTATCACCCTAAGTTCTGCCTAGCTCCTCAAAGATGGTTCTGTTCTGGCATGTCAAGACTTGAATTCACCATCGTTATCGGGGTCAGGCTGATTGGAGGGCAGGGGGGTCTTATAGGGGACCGGACAATGTTTGGGCAGGCGGTCCGGGTTGATTGGGGGCATTATGTTTACGGTCCAGCTCCGCGGTCTGAGTCCGCCATGGCCGTGAATTGAGTCCACAGCCTCCATGCTAGAATCCCGACCGGCAGGACCATGTTAGATTCACGTCGTCAGGACGTCAGCTGGTAGGGTGCGGAGAATGGCAGGGCGGGCCTCCAACAATTGCTGCAGGAAGGTGATATGTGGCTTGGCTTTTCGGAGCCCAGAGTAATCCGGGAACCGGCAACGGTCCCGATTCCATACGGTGAAAGTGAATTCACTGTGCTCTAAAAGCAAGTGATTCAAAACAAATCTGTTGGACTTTAACCTTGTGTTGTAAGGTTTCTTACTGTGGGTGATGATCGACACGAGTTAGTGCTGAATGTAGGTGAAATAGGGTTCCAGGCTAGCGTAGTGTGGACCATGAAATTTTATATATTGGTGGCATCAATTCAATATGAAGGTCAGTTAAGTGCCAATTGTGGCAGTGTGATATGTAATGCTGCCATTAAGTCTCATCTCTCCATCGGCAATTAACTGTACAGTTGCTGCCATACTGATCTCCTGGACTTACTCTTCAATCACTTTTAGGATGGTAATTCCTGCCGTTCATGCTGTCAGTTGAGTTGAAGATTTAAGGTGGCGGGTGGAGAGAACAGGACTGTTGTGACAGTGACAGGAGTACTGTACAGGAGTATATGAGGAGGGGGTGAGAGAATGATGGCTGCCAGCTGAGAGTTCCAGAAAAATTCTTGAGATCATTGAATCTTCTGCAGCATTGGGTCTGCGCCCTCGACACCACACTTCAACTGTGCACAGCCTCTGCTGCCTGCAGCTTTGCCCGTTTGCTGATTGGGAATCATAAAATAGTTGATTTCTCGAATAAGTTCAACACCACCTCATTTAATTAAACCACTTCTTTGTGTGCACAAACAACTAAGACCAGCTCCTCGTAGCAGTAACATCACTTCCTTCCAACTAAATAACAGCCTATGTTGGCTGGCAGATGGATAGGAAATATACAACAACATGACAGAAGAACGATTTGGCAAATTTTAGCAATGCTGCCTGTGAGCGTTCATGGAGACAAATGATAATTGGTTTTAAACATAACACAGCAATAGCAATTGATTGTCAAGTAGTTAATCTTCTTAAAGCATGGATTGCCACCCAAACAGATCACTTTTACATTCTTGAACATGGGTTATGACTTGATTTGAAAAAATAAAAAATAATTGCCTCAGATCCAATCACATAAATCTGTGCAGCGAGTTCACTGAGATGAGTAGGAAGCTTCATGGCGGACACAGCACAGCACCTTTGTAATTTATTAAAGCTCACAGAAGCTCATGGTGATGAACCGTGATCTACAGTATTCTATTTTAGCTACTACTTACAGAAATACTATTGGCTCAATTTGTAAAAAGCTGTTCAGTTGCTTATTACGACAATTCTATAATATTCTGGTAGGGATTAAAATATACTCCAGAAGATACATGGAATCCTTCAGCAATTTCAGCCATCTCCTTTCCTGAGTGACAAGACTCTACACAATAGTGTTATTCTTCTATGTGATGCTGGGTTATTCCTTTGCATTTCCTCATGGGATTGGGAATGACAAACAAGTCCCTGTGCATGATAATCTTGCAAATGTCGGGAATGAACACGTTTTATATTTTCACCATATTTGCAATGTGCAGTTGAAGCAAATAAATTTAGCTAGAAACCTCTGCGGGTTTTCTACCATTCCTTAATTTCCCATAAATTCCTTCGCACTATTTGTCAAGATGCATTTATCTTTTGAGGTTTGCAACTCCTGCCCACCCCCTCACTGAATCCACAACCTCTTCAGGGATGGAAATTAGGTCAACGGAGATGTGCGGCAAAATCCACTTACATCCCGAGCACATAAATATTCACATTCTCTCCACCCACCACCAATCCTACAACATAACAACATATCAGTTCTTTTTTGTTGGTACATAAACTTGCCAATATTCATTATCAAGTCAATATATCGGCCATAAATAACAGATTACAATGCTACTGTACACTCTGCTTTATTACAATTAAGTCCAAGGTGTACATCAGACAATTCACTCTTATCTCACTTATTTATATTCTTGGATACCTTCACACGCATTTTTATAACCCTTCTAGTATTTTGCTAGGTGCAACTTGAGAGCCAGTATGACGAAAGAGACATGGGATTGAGCCTGCGCGAGCCTCACTCACATCTTCCTTGCCTCTGAGCTCGATGTTTCTAATGTATTCTCAGCTGGCCTCTTACACCCTAAACTTGAGGTCATCCAAAACTCTGTGATCATGTCCTACACACATTAAGTTCCATTCACCAATCACCAACGTGCTCACTGTATGACAATAGTTCCTGATGAAGCAACATCTAGATTTTAAAATTCTCATTTTGTTTTAAAATCCATGCCCTTTTGTATTTCTGTAATCACCTCCAGGGCCGCACCTTACTGAGATATCTGCACTCATCTAATGTTCTTACATTGGTTAGGCTATACAGCGTAGACACGGGCCTATTGGCCCAACCAGTCAGGTTGGCCTTTAAGCTTCACTCATCCTCATCTCACATTTTCTCATCTGAATAAATCAGTGTAATCCTGTATTGAAAACTAAAGATCAAGGGGCAACACAGTGGCTAGCATTACTGCCTCACGGCACCGAGGACCTGGTTTCGATTCTGGCCCCAGGTCACTGTCTGTGTGGAGTTTGCACATTCTCTCCATGTCTGTGTGGGTCTCGCCCCCACAACCCAAATAGATGAGCAGGTTAGGTGAATTGGCCACGCTAAATTGCCCTTTAATTGAAAAAATAAAGAAGCGGATACTCTGGGCGGTATTCCCCGGCCCGACGCCGGGTGGGAGAATCGGCGGGGCGTTGCGCGAGTCGCGCTACGCCGCCCCAACACCCACACGTGATTCTCCCACCCCCCCCCCCCCCCGAAACCAGCACCGCAAGAATCGCGCCGGGCCGCTCGGAGAATTGCCGCAAAGAGCGAGCGTCGATTCTCCTGCCCGGATGGGATCAAGCGGCCGGCGTAAAAAAATGACAGTCCCGCCAGCGCCGTCCACACCTGCTCGCTGCCGGTGGGAACTCTGCGGGAATGCTGGGGAGGGGGGGGGGCGGGCTGTGGTGGGGCGGGAGGGGGGCTCCTTCACCGGGGGGGGGGGCTCCGATAGAGTCTGGCCCGTGATCGGGGCCGATCGATCGGTGAGCCTGTCTCTCCCTCTCACAACCAGCCTACTTCCTTCCGCGGCCGGCCCCAGAAGCCCGGCGCCATGTTGGTGAGTGTCCAGCGTGCGTAAGATGTTCCCCGCGCATGCGCAGGATGGCATGGCCCAACTGTGCATGCACGGGTTGGCGCGGCACCCATTTGACGCCGCATAAGGAGGCTGGAGCAGCGTGGACTGCTCCAGCGCTGTGCTGGTCCCCTGTGGCTCGAACACTTGGCCTCAATTTCGAAGAATCTCGCCCTCTAAATGTATTTTGAAAAAATGAAGTTTAGTAGCCATAGTCCCAGATGATCATAGGTTGCTTTCCCCAAAGAGCTGACTGGCAGTGTTCCAACATAAGGATCATTTCAGGTGAGGAGCAAGAGTCTTCATATATAACCTTGACCAGTAAGGGAATTGAACCCACACTGTTGGCCCTGTTTTGCATCACAAAACAGCTGTCAATCCAACTGAGCTAAACCAGCCCTGATTGCCTTCTCACTAATCTGCTTGCAGAGCCTAATCCCAGTCTCTTGGATACCCCTAAATTTAGTTGCTCTACCCAGCTGACCATGCTTTCAGTTCCGAGGCCATAGGTTCTGTAATTTTCTCCCTTCACCTCTCCATCTCATTTCTTCTCTTAAGACTGTTGTGGGGTCTGGACCAGAATCCAGAATCCTAACTTTCAATCATTCCAACTTTTTACTTTGGAAAATTGTGAGGAAATGCCACAGGAGTGATAAAACTGGCCAGCAGATTGTTTTTATATAAAACAAACTTTGATTTGATCACAGAATTAAACACAATACCAATAAAGGAATAGGTTACATTGAACAGTTACAACAATTTACTGATTTTCTAACCCTGCCTTTATACAGATATTTACATATATTTTCTAATTAAGCAAACCCATATATATTAAAATACCATGAGTTATTAATGTTGACAATCAGGTTTTACTTGCTTACTTTGTGACAGTGTTTGGGAGAGGGATATTTCTTTGGAACCACACTGAACACTGTCTGTCCAGTTTAGTTTTCCAGAAGCAACTGATAAACCTGTGCTGGTTTAGCTCAGTGGGCTGTACAACTGGTTTGGAATGCGGACCATGACCAGCAATACAGGTTCAATTCTCATACCAGCTAAAAATTCTGAATTTTCTGGAATGCAGCAACTTGGGGCTTTTCGCAGTAACTTCATTGCAGTGTTAATGTAAGCCTACTTGTGACTATAAAGAGTATTTCTTTATTTTATTAAACCTGGCCCCTCCCATTAACTATCCCACTGTAAACCAAAAGTTCACCACATTCTCGTGACTTGTTACAAAAGGTCATGTTGCCCTTGCAAACATCAATAATTCAGGGCTGGATTAGACTAGGGGCTGGTTTAGCACAGTAGGTTAAACAGCTGGCTTGTAATGCAAAAGGGCTGGTTTAGCTCACTGAGCTAAATCGCTGGCTTTTAAAGCAGGCCAGCAGCACGGTTCGATTCCCGTACCAGCCTCCCCGGACAGGTGCCGGAATGTGGCGACTAGGGGCTTTTCACAGTAACTTCATTGAAGCCTACTCGTGACAATAAGCAATTTTCAAATTTTTTTTTTTTTTTCAAAACAAGAGCAGCAGCGCGGGTTCAATTTGTGTACTGGCCTCCCCGACCAGGCGCTGGAATGTGGCGAGTAGGGGCTTTACACAGTAACTTAATTGAAGCCTACTTGTTTAAGTGATTATTATTATTTATTCTCTCCTGTTGTAATCACAGCAAAAAGACAAAATACAAACTTTAAAATGTGAAGATTTATCACATTGGTCACAGGACACTCCTTTAAAACCTACGTCTTTGACCAAAACTTTGGTCACCTGCCTATCTGCACTAGGTGCCATACATATCAGTTTATAATGCTCTTGTGAAGCACCTTAACCTGTGTCATTATGTTTTAGGTGCTTCAGATTCACAAGTTGGTGCTATTGCCAGGTGCAGCTGTAGCCTGCAGAACTGTAAGATCTGACAGGCATCACCATCTGACCCCTGGAAAGATCTGGTAGAATAAATATCTGTCTCTGTCAGTGTGTGGCAACTTCCATCTTCTGGCCTCTCCTCAAGTTACCAGGGAACTACAACGTCAGTTTACACTTTTGGGTAGAAAGTGAGCAATGAAACCATCACGGTTTCCAGTCCCGATGACCACCAGTGACTTTGCTGGAATGTGTGAATACTGGGGTAGTCCCCAGCCACCCAATTATAATATATGATAATAAAGGCCAGGCCCATATTGATGCTTGCAATTCACTAAGTCAGTTAGATTGAGCTACAGTTCTTCTCAGTCACTTGAAAACTGCCAAAATAGTTTTTTTAAATGGAAAATTACTCATAGTTTTAGTGATTATTGGAGATGACAGTGCCGTGCATGGAGCGATTTTCTTTCTGTAGTCAACCTACACAGCCTTAGTCTTGCTTTTGAGTATGAGATTACTCAGTGAGGACATCTTGGTAATAGGGGAGGCATTCCTTCTGGGGAATTGCAAGCTATTACCCTAAAGGAAGAACAGCAAGAGGATAGAGGAAAGAAGAGCAAGGCATTCTTTAAGGCTGGCAATTACACCTCACAGGAGCACAGGTCATTTGAGGATCTTCAAGCGGAGATGTGATATTGGCAGATTGTGCTTCTCTAAACAGGTAATAGGGGAACTCTCACGCCTCTTGTATGAGAATCTGCTTTCTTTTGTTCTTATCCAACTCTACCCTATTTTCACGCTACCCTATGGGAAGCACGGTAGCATAGTGGTTATCACAATTGCTTCACGGGTCCCAGGTTTGATTCCCGGCTTGGATCACTGTCTGTGTGTAGTCTGCACATTCTACCTCTGTGTGTGTGTGTGTGTGTGTGGGTTTTCTCCAGATGCCCTGGTTTCCTCCCACAGTCCAAAGATGTGCAGGTTAGATGGGGTCTCTGGATTATGGGGATAGGGGGAGGTGTGGGCTTGGGTAAGGTACTCTTTCCAAGAGCTGGTGCAGACACAATGGGCCACATGGCCTCCTTCTGCACTGTAAATTCTATAAATTCATTATTGTTTATTGAATAAATACTCAAGTGGACATTCAGATAGTACTTTGCTTAAATCTCATCTGAAGGGTGACAGGACAACACTTCTTAAGTACTGCCTGTGGTGCCACAGACTAAGTCATGCAATTAAATCATGGTGTGGAGCTCAAACCCACAATTTTGTACCTCAGAATGTAACCAAAAGAGCCAATATGTTTATTTCTCGAGTTGATCTGTGTAGTCTACCCATGATAGAAAATACAAACATACATACAGACATAGGAATTGGGATCAGGTGTAGGTCTCTCAGCCCTTTGAGCTTGTTCAGCCATTAAATAAGATCATGGCTGATCTTATAGAAACCACAACCCAACATTCATACCTACCTCTGATAACTTTTCACCCCTTGTTAATCAAGAATCGATCCAGCTCTGCCTTAAAAATATGCAAAGACGCTGCTTCCACTGCCACTTGAGGAAGAGAGTTCCAAAGATTCACGACCCTCTGAGAGAAATAAATTCTCTTTATCTCTGTCTTAACTCAGCGACCCCCATATTTTTAAATGGTGATTTCCCCCCCCCCCCCAGTTCTGGATTCTCCCATGTAAGGAAACACCCCCTCCACCTGTCAAGCCTCTTCTTATGCTTCAATCAAGTCACCTCTTACACCTCAATGTCAGTGGATAGAAACCCTATCCTCTCCAAGCTTTTCTCAATCAAGCTTCAGCATATTTGACTATTCCTCCACACACCCAATCACACCAAGGCCCCACACAGCCCAATCACTGCCCCCAGCAGTGTGGTCATCAAATCCCATTCAAACATCTCATTCTTTAATTACATCTGTCTCCTGCAATTCTGTTGGGAGTCAGGTATTGATTCAATTTTCAAAAGAGTTAATGGACACACCACTAATCGCTTTTGCTCAGAGTCAATTTTCACAATGCTGTAAAAACAAATCTTCTCATATCGAGTCTCACTTGAGGCACTTTAATAACATTATAACTTCAACCTCTAGTTCATTAATGGAGACCATACCATTTACCCTGAAGACTGCAATCTATTTTGGAAAGTTATAAATTTCCCAACCATGGATATGAAGATTTTACAAAGTTATTTCTAGGTCACTGCAGACTGAGAAAATATGAAGGACTACCTGAAGAAAGCTTCACCATCCTTTAGTATTTACTCAGGATATGCAAGAGCCTGCAGATCCGCAAAATTAGCACAGCTCCTGATATGTCGAGGTAGGCATACATGGAATTATATAAAATACACAGTGCAGAAGTAAGGATGCTCATTGGCGAGAAATGAAGATGGGCAGTGGCCCCAGGTGGGCCAGAAATTAAGGGCGGGATTCTGCATCCCGCTGCAACCATTTTCTGGCACGGCGTGCTCCCACCGGCAGTGGGAGTCTCCTTCATGGCAGCCGGCTAAAGATGTTTCTCATTGTGGTCATCCCCGCGCCATTTGGAAATCCGTGGACGTTAGTGCACTGCCGGCGGAGCAGAGGATCACGCCGACGGAGAATCCCGCTCAGCTCTCTGCAGGTTATCATGCCCCCTGCCCTTGACAGTGACCCGCTGGCAGTGCCAACACAGCCCAGCACCCTGGGATGCTGCGACACAGAGCCAGGGAGGGTGGGAGATGGGGGTGGGAGTGGGTAAGGTATCAATGACAGACTAGGACATGCCCGAAGTGAAGCGGGCGGGTTTGAGGGCCTCACTGACCCTCTGGGCCTGCCACACCTTCGCTGGTACCACCTGTCCTGCAGCGTCCGGCCGGTCATCTGGTTCCTCCCTGGGCTCATCCTCCAGCCCCTGCTGGTCCGGTGCTGCCTCATCATCCATGTCCTCCTGGTCCTCCTCCAAGGTGGCCACATGTTCCTCACCCCCAACCTCTAGATCATTGCTCGATTCCAGATTAAATTGTTGCAGGGCACATGCTGGACATCACTGTTTTAATACCTCGTGTTAAGGACGACTCCTTATGTATGAACACAGACTGTGTCTTGAGGAGCCCTCAAATCACAGTCAACCTTAGTCGTACTGAATTATTTCCAGCGTAAATGAATGCATTCCAATACACTCATATTGCCATGTTAATAAAACAGCAGGAATAACTCTATATTTTAAAGGAGACATTCATTGTCCAGTTTTGAATAATCTCTTCCGATTGAAATTCAGAAACAAAGTAAGTTTGTAACATGTCTTTCACCCCAATTTACTTCACCTTTCCTTAAAGTGTAGACTCCTTGTTGATGGAAATTTGTATGTTTATTAATTCCTGATCATGTCTGGTTTGGAAAATTCTGTGCCTCGGTGCCTATTAATGATATGAAGCTTATTAGATCCATTCAACATGACAATTCTGGATGATTCTTTTTGCCTAAGACCAAAGGAGACAAAGCAATTGTAGCTGCACCTAGTAGGGATCAAACTTGACCTTTTGTTTTGTTATGATGGGTGCGATTGAACGAAAACATTTCTAAGTGTGATAGCGAGCGGGAACAGACACAAACCAAGAGGAGGGAGCACTGGAAGCCGACCCGAAGCCGCCCTATAGGGATACAATGATGATTACCAGCTCTCCCGAGTCCCACCCTCCTGACAATGGCATGTCTTGGGGTTAGTGGGTGAACAGGGTGGCACGGGGAGGCATGTGCCAACGGCAAGCTGTCGGGGCCCTCCGGCCACAGGCCTTCGAGGACACCTGCCAGAGGCATCAAAGGCCACAGAGTATGGTAAGCAGCAGGCTGCTTCCACCTCTGATGTGCATCCAGGAGTTACACCTCGGTGTAGTGGCAGAACACCGAAGGATAAGAAGTTTGAGGATAACCGAGAGGGCACTTGATGGGAGCAGGGTAGGGGGTGCGATACGATCGATAGATAGGGACAGTTGGGGTCATGATTGTACATCATTAAAACACCTTACAACTGAGACATGTGAAGCCTCCGTCATGTTATTCTGCACTGCGGGCCGATATGCGCCCCCGTACCCCATTTTCCCTCTGCGCTCCCATGGCACCAGCCCCCAGCACGGCACTCCTAGGTCTGGACCCTGCGCTCTTCAAGGCATACCTTGTGCAGGTGATGGACGTGAGCATGCTATCACCAGACACACAGAAGTCAGATTATGGCATAGATTGAGGAGCGCCAGAGCTCAGCTCATGGTAGTTTATCATCACCCTCCTGCCTAGTATATTGATCCACTGACAGTGCCAACACATGCCCTGGAGTGATGTAGCACAGACCTCATGTCTTTGTAGTTAGCCTAATTTAATTGTAATACCATTACATCTGATTACAGCGTCTCCCTCTCAAGCTGCAGGGCAAATTCTATCATATTGTGGTCACTGCTTCCTAAGGGTTCGTTCACCTTAAGTTCCCTAATCAAGTCTGCCTCATTACACACCACCAAATCCAGAATTGCCTGTTCACTAGTAGGCTCTGTCACAAGCTGCTCCAAAAAAACATCTCTTAGACATTCCAGAAATTCCTTTTCTTGGGATCCACTAACAACCTGATTTTCCCAGTCCACTTGCATATTGAAGTCCCCCATGATTATTGTAATATTGCCTTTTTTACATGCCTTTTCTATCTCCTGATTTATTTTCTGCAAAAAACCATCTCTTAGACATTCCAAACATTCTTTTTCTTGGGATCCACTACCAACCCGATTTTCGCAGACAACCTGCATATTGAAGACCCCATGATTATTGTAATATTGCCTTTATTCATGCTTTTTCAGTCTCCTGATTTATTTTCTGCCCCACATCCTGACTACTGCTAGGGGGCCTGAACATAACTCCCATCAGAGTCTTTTTACCTTTGCGATTCCTCAACTCTACCCACAGAAATTCTATGCCTTCTGACCCTATATTGCTCCTTGCTATCGATTTAACTTCATTCTTGACAGTGCAACCCACCCCCATTTGCCCATCTGCCTGTCCTTTCGATAGGACACATATCCTTAGATATTTATATCCCAGCCCTGATCCCTTGTAACCATATTTCTGAGATGGCGACAAATTTGAACCGGCTAATTTCAATGTGCGCAACCAGCTCATTTACCTTGTTCTGTATACATTTAGGTACAACACCCTAAATCCTGCATTGGCCACCTCCCTTCTCACACTTGTCACCTTTTTTGCTCTCCGCTTTTCTTCTCTCTTTACATTTCCCTTCTGTCCCACCAGGGTGCATAGCCTGGATTTTAAAGTCAGCGACAAGAAAAAGGCACTCACCATGAGTCATGATTCCAGCTTCCCGTTCGAGTTGCACAGGTTTCTGAGCGGAAGCTTCGAAGGGACCATGTTCCATGCAATGCCCTCCAAATGGTAGTTGGAAAGTGTGTGAGTGGCGCAAGACAGAAGGTTCATGAGAATGTAAGAAGCAGGGTGGTTAGCAGGGTACCAAAAACTGTACTGTATCTGGATTTCCAAAAAGTATACAATAAGATGTCACCTAAACAACATGGACTGCAGTGGCTCACAAAGGCTGCTCACCACCATCTTCTCAAGGGCACTTAGTGATGGGCAATAAATGCTGACCTTGCTAGTGACGCACATATCGGGTGCGATCTATAAGCCGCATCGCACCGGACGCAAATCCAGAAACTTTATCAAATGCCTTACTGAAGTCCATGTATATGACATCTACAGCCCTTCCCTCATCAATTAACTTTGTCACTTCCTCAAAGAATTCTATTAGGTTTGTAAGACATGACCTTCCCTGCACAAAACCATGCTGCCTATCACTGATAAGTCTATTTTCTTCCAAATGTGAATAGATCCTATCCCTCAGTATCTTCTCCAACAGTTTGCCTACCACTGACGTCAAGCTCACAGGTCTATAATTTCCTGGATTATCCCTGCTATCCTTCTTAAACAAAGGGATAACATTAGCAATTCTCCAGTCCTCCAGGACCTTACCCTTGCTCAAGGGTGCTGCAAAGATATCTGTTAAGACCCCTCAGTAACCTGGGATAGATCCCATCCGGTCCTGGGGACTTGTCCACCTTAATGCCTTTTAGAATACCCAAATCCTCCCCCTTCCTTATGCCGACATGACCTAGAGTATTTAAACATCCACCCCTAGCTTCAACATCCGTCATGCCCCTCTCCTTGATGAATACCGATGCAAAGTACTCATTAAGAATCTCACTCATTTCCTCTGACTCCACGCATAAATTCCCTCTTTTGTCTTCGAGTGGGCCAATCCTTTCTCTAGTTACCCTCTTGCTCCTTATATATGAATAAAAGGCTTTGGGATTTTCCTTAACCCTGTTAGCCAAAGTTATTTCTTGACCCCTTTTAGCCCACTTTATTGTGCGTTAGAGATTTGTCCTACTTTCCCGATATTCCTCCAAAGCTTCATCAGTTTTAAGTCGCCTAGATCTTATGTATGCTTCTTTTTTCATCTTAGCTGGTCTCACAATTCCACCCATCATCCATGGTTCCCTAATCTTGCCATTTCTATCCCTCATTTTCACAGGGACATGTTTGTCCTGCACTCCAATCAACCTTTCCTTAAAAGACTCCGATATTTCAAATGTGGATTTACCCTTAAACAGTGGCTCCCAATCCACATTCCCTAGCTCCTGCAGAATTTTGTTATACTTGGCCTTTCCCCAATTTAGCACTCTTCCTTTAGGACCACTCTCGCCTTTGTCCATGAGTATTCTAAACCTTACGGAAATGTGATCGCTATTCCCAAAGTAATCACCGACTGAAACTTCAACCACCTGGCCAGGATCATTCCCCAATACCAGGTCTAGTATGGCCCCTTCCTGAGTTGGACGATTTACATACTGCTCTGAAAAAAGCTCTCCTGGATGCTCTTTATAAATTCTGCTCCATCTACGCCTCCAACACTACATGAGTCCCTTTCAATGTTGGGCAAGTTAAAATCTCCCATCAGGACCACCCTATTGCTCCTACATTTTTCTATAATTTGTCTACATATTTGTACCTCTACTTCACGCTCGCTTTTGGGAGGCCTGTAGTAAAGTCCCAACAATGTTACTGCATCCTTCCTATTTCTTAGCTCTACCCATGTTGCCTCAGTGCTCGAATCCTCCATAGTGGATATGAGTCCACTGGTCATCTCTGACCAGTAATGCAACACCTCCACTCCTTTTAGCTCCCTCTCTATCCCTCCTGAAGCATCTATACCCTGGGATATTTATTTGCCTATCTTGCCCTTCCCTCAACCAATTCTCAGTAATACCAATAACATCATATTCCCAGGTACTAATCCAAGCCCTAAGTTCATCTGCCTTACCTGCTCCACTTCTCACATCAAAATTAATGCAACTCAGACCACCTGTCCCTTTGCGTTCATCTCTTCCCTGTATACTCTTCCCCTTAGTCACAATGAGTTTATTATCTAGTACCTTACTGGCTTTAGTTGCTGTCTCTTTACTGACCTCTAACATCTGGTTATCATCCCCCTGCCACATCAGTTTAAAACATCCCCAACAGTGTTAGCAAAAGCACCCTAGGACATTGGTTCCAGTCCTGCCCAGGTGTAGACCATGCGATTTGTAATGGTCTCACTGCCCCCAGAACCGGTTCCAATGTCCCAAAAATCTGAACCCCTCCCTCCTGCACCATCTCTCAAGCCACATATTCATTCTGACTATTCTTGAACTTCTACTTTGACTGTTTTGTGGCACTGGTAGAAATCCTGAGATTACTACCTTTGAGGTCCTACTTTTTAACTTATATCATAGCTCCCTAAATTCTGATTGTAGGACCTCATCCCATTTTGTTACCTATATCGTTGGTGCCTATATGCACCACGACAACTAGCTGTTCACCCTCCCCCTTCAGTATGTCCTGCAGCCAATCAGAGACATCCCTGACCCATGCACCTGGGAGGCAACATTCCATTCAGGAGTCTCGGTTTCGACCACAGAAATGCCTGTCTACTCCCCTTACCATTGAATTCCCTATGACTATTGCCATGCCAGTCTTTTCCCCGCCCTTCTGTGCAGCAGAGCCAGCCACGGTGCCATGAGCCTGGCTACTACTGCCTTACCCTGGTGCGTCATCTGCCCCAACAGTATCCAAAACAGTATACCTGTTTTGGAGGGAGATGACCGCAGGGGACACCTGCTCTGCCTGCCTGCTCTTTCTCTGCCTTTTGGTCACTCATTCCCTGTCTCCCTCACCAATATTAATCTGCGGTGTGACCAACTCACTGAACGTGCTATCCACGACCTCCTCAGCATCGCGGATGCACCAAAGTGAGTCCATCGGGAGCTCCAGAGCCATCATGCGGTCTAACAGGAGCTCAGGGGCATCAGCCGCGTCCCTGAACTCCCACATTGAGCACGAGGAGCATAACACGGGTCTGGGATCTCCTGCCATTTTTACACTTTACCTTAACTGATTACAAATATATCAAACAATGAATAAGTGAAAGGAATAAAGATTTTACTTACCGATCACAATACTTACCAACACATGAAGAGTTAAATTTCTCCCAGCTACTGCTAATTGGAGCACTTTCCTTACCAGCCAATCAGGTCACTGCTTTGGTGTGATGTACCTCTTCAAATGTATCCCCGAAGACTCTGTGGCTGCTGTCTAAGCAGCGAAGCAGCTAGTTTAAATACTCACCGCTCCGCCCACTCTAAAAGCTGAATTCCCGCAGAAAAGACTCGAATCCGCGAAGCAGCTAGTTTAAATACTCACCGCTCAACTCTGTAGCTCCGCCCACTCCAACAGCTGAATTCCCACCAAAAAGACCAATCATAGACCAATCCAATGGAAGTCAATGGTCAGCAACACCTTCAGAGGGCCAGGAGGAGGGTGGGAATAATCCCAGTTTCAATTGGGGAGGAAGTACACTAGCTCGAGCTCAGAGGGTTGGAGGAGGAGAAAGGACAACATGAAAGCCTTTGGTTTGGATAAAGGAACTGGACCCAGAGGCAGAACAATGTCCATGGAAATCTAGGAATTTTGGTGTGGTCTCTATATGTGGAACAGTTACTGCTCAGACTGAAAATGTGATGGGTTGCTGAAACACTGACAACACAGATTTGTAACAAACAATAGTTTATTCACTAGCTGAGCAGTTACATCATGCTGTAATCCTGCCGTGCTCCCAGGGAGAAATCCCCTCTCTGGAAATGTAGCCACATCATCACATGACCCTCAGTCTAGAAAGGTCACTGCGGGAAATACTCTCTGGTATATTCTTGTTCAGATTAAACTGTGAAATTTAATAGCGTTTAAAAATGAACAATCATTTTTAATGTATAAAAAATGAAACTCCTCTCGGGAGCCTGTGAACTCAGTGGGAATGCACTACCAATCTTATAACTTCAATATTTGAATTTCCTCTTTTCGGCTTTCATGTATCTGCATTTTGTCTTCCTCCAATTTCACTCGGAATATTGTGTATACTTACAGATTAAGGTATAAAGCCTGTGTAACTATTTGTTTTCATGTCTTTTTGGATATAATCAAGGGCTGTTCATGAAGCTGTCAGCAGTTTGGGGCTGCGGTGTCAGTTTTTATGAAGTCAATAGTAAATTCTAGGTTGACATGTACACACTCTGAATGGCTGAATTACCTAGAGTGTAAACTCAGTCAATCTTTGCAGGAGCCCAGGTATTGGTTTCATTCTACGGATGAATCGCAGCCAAAGATTTGAGAGCAAGGCTGGAAGATAAGGAAATTGAAATAATTGGAAAGGCTGTCTGAGTGTGACCCAATGTAAATGCAAAAGATAGCCTGTCGGGTTGAATTTGATTTTTGGTGTGAGATGGTATAACAGCGCGGTGCAGCCAAAGGCAATTATAACTGTATCAGATGTCTCATAATTTTAATACTGGATGCTGGAACCTTCGGGAGACCTGATGATATTAGACTGAACTGAGTCGATGTGCCCACAATTGTCCAAAATGTTTGGGGAGGATTAAAGCGTTGCTAAAGCTCAGTTGGGAGCACCCTCGGCTACAAGTCATAAGGTCAGGCATCCAAGACATGCCCCAGGCACAAAAATTAAATCTGATACTTTATTGCAATATGGATGGAAAGGCACATTGTCAGAGGTGCGTTTGGATGAGATGTCATTCCAATGTTTATATGCGCTCTTAGTTGAACATAAAACTATCGCATGGCACCATTTTGAAGAAGAGCAGGGAGTTGCTTCAGATTTTCCCAACCCAATGCAGGTCGATCCCTGTCAGCTAGGCAGAAATTAAGATTTGTGGGACCCTTGTAAAAAGGGATGGAGTCCAAAATCCACACTCTTGCCCTTTGCCAGCTCCATTGTGGGGGTGGGAGTTCAGAATATTCACAGGTTTCATGGAATTGGGTTAGCTTCCAAGGTATTGTGAAATATGCGAGAAATCAAATTTGAGTTGGAAACCATTTGACATGAAAGTTCAAAAGGTGTTGACAGCTTCCCATGTCATAATGTATCGCTATCTAAGTTAAATATGTTTTTGATCCAATGACGATTGTATAAGGGAATTAAAAGGGGAGGGATGTGGTGATTGTCACTTTAAGGGTGACACAGAAGGTCACCTGGCCTGGGCAACACAGTGACACCATTTGTTAGCACTGCTGCCTCACAGCATCAGGGACCCGGATTTGATTCTGGCCTTGGGTGAATGTCTGTGTCGAGTTTACACTTTCTTCACATGTCTGTGTGAATTTCCTCCGGCGTTCTGGTTTCCTCCCACAGTCCAAAGATGTGCAGGTCAGGTGGATTGGCCTTGATAAATTGCCCCTTAGTGTCCAGGGATGTGCAAGTTAGGTGGGGTTACAGGGTCATGAGAGTAGGGAGGGCCAGTGAGCTCCAGTAAGTTGACCTTTCCGAGGGTCGGTGTAGATTCAGTGGGCCAAGTGGTCTCCTTCTGCACTGTAGGAACTCTATGGATTCAATGAATTGTGATCGGGGCTTTGTTCTTAAAAGAGAAGTGACCATTAGATTGACCAGCACTGAGAAAGTAAAAAAGTGTTCAGATATATTTGCGTACATTATCCAATGGATAAAGTGCACTTTTGCATTGAACAGTGGTGATATTCAGATTTGACTGTCAGTTGTTCTCGCAGATTTAATCTTTTAATTCATTGGTATTTCAGATATTTTGTTGCCCTACTTTTAAATTTGAAGATCGATGAGCTTTTTTGATTACTTCAAAGATTCATATGTATTCAACTCTGATGGCTTTCTTGACACAGCTGTCCAATGGAACTCCACTGGAACTCCACTGGGATTTCTTGCAAGAGTTGAAAAAGCCACTGATGAATTCAGTTTAGCAAATGTTGACATAGCTGTTAAAGAGATTGTGAGTTTGATTATATTGGCAGTTTCATGACCGATTAATAGGATACATAGAAACATACATAGAAAATAGAGACTATTCAGCCCTTCGAGCCTACTTCACCATTCATTATGATCATGGCTGATAATCTAGTTCAATACCCTGATCCTGCCTTCCCCCCTTTAGTCTCAAGAGCTATATTAATTCCTTCTTGAAATTACACAATGCTTTGGTCTCAATTACTTACTCTGGTTGTGAGTTCCACAGATTCACACCTTTCTCGGTGAAGACATTTCTGACTCCCTGTTATATACAAAGAAGAGATTCCATGATTGGCCCACTAATCAGGGAACTTGTATTCCAATTGGCCAATCCCCAAGGCCTGGTCTAAGTCATTACAACCCATTATCCTCAAACTATGACCCCTGGTTCTGGACATCCCAACATCGGGAACATTCTTTCTGAAACTATCCTGTCTAATCCTGTTAGAATGTTATAAATTTCAAGAGATCCCCTCTCACTCTTCTAAACTACAATGAATATAGTCCTAATCGATTTAGTCTCTCCTCATATGACAGTCCTGCCATCCCGGGAATCAGCCTGGTAAACCTTCGCTGCACTCCCTCCATAGCAACAACATCCTTCCTCAGGTAAGGACACAAAACTGCACACAATACTGGCCTCACCAATGCCCTAAACAATTGTCTATTCCTATACACAAATCCTCACGCTATGAAGGTCAACATACCATTTGCCTTCTTCACTGCCTGCTGTACCTGCTTGCTTACTTACAGCCACTGATGCACGAGGACAACAAGGTCTCGCTGAGTATCCACCTCTCTCAATTTACACGCTTTCAATTAATAATCTGCCTTCCTAATTTTCCTACCAAAGTGGATAATCTCACATTTATCCACATTATATGCATCCACCACACATATGCCTACTCACTCAGCCTGTCCAAATCCCACTGTAGCATCTTTGCATCCTCCTCACAGCTCACCCTCCCACCCAACTTTGTATCATCTACAAATTTGGAGATAACAGATATAGTTCCTTTGTCCAAATCAATCTTTTTCTCTTGACATACTGATAGAAATGTTTACAGTCCGTTTGTATGTTCCCCGCTAGTTTACTTGCATATTGTATTCTCCCCTCCTTAAGCAAATCCTTGGTCTGCCTTTGCTGAATTTTAAACTGTTCCCAATCCTCAATGATTTTTCTTGTTAATTTGTATGCCTCTTCTCTGAATCCAATACTATCTTTAATTTCCCTTGTAAAATCATGGTTTGGCCACAATTCCCTTTCTAATCTTGTGCCACATTGAAATAGACAACTTTTGGAGTTTGCCTATTCGTTCCTTGAATGCCTGCCATTGGCTCTCCACTGTCCTTCTTTTCAGCAATGTTCCCCAGTCCATCATAGCCAGCTCATTCCTCATGCCATCATACTTACCTTTATTGAGGTTCAGCACCCTGGTCTCAGCGCAGTTTTGTTGGCCCGCTGCACACACCTCCCAGTCTGGTTCAAAGTGATCCTGACCTGCTGGACAGGACCGACTGTTGTCCATGTCTCCTGGACAATGTTTATCCCACATTAAACATAGAAAACATAGATTATCCGGTTGATATCACTTTCTTTTTTGTGGAATCTAGCATTGCGCAAATTGACTGCTTTCTTACCTAAATTACAACTGTGTCCATTCTTCAACCATACCTCTTTGACTGCAAAGTGATTTAGGATGCCCTTGGTTACGAAAGATGATATAGAAATGCAATCTTTCTTTTTTTCTTCTTATGTTAGGAGTGAGATGGCCAGAGGGAAATACAAACAATTTTCAATTGCTGCTTATGACAGAAAATTCCTCTCAGGTGCAAGAGTGCTGACATACCTGAGTACTTAACGGATACGGTTTTGTCGTGCTGTGCTGTGTAATAAATAATTACTGAGTGGAGCTCAAAGAGGAATATACAGGTAGAAAGATCCATTGTCTGGGGTGACTGTGCAGTAGGCTGGAATCACGGTGAAGCAGACCTGGAGGAGGGTGAAGCAGGTTGGGATCATGGTGAAGCAGAATGGGAGGAATATGAAGCAGGTCAGGTTCATAGAACATAGAACAGTACAGCACAGAACAGGCCCTTCGGCCCTCAATGTTGTGCCGAGCAATGATCACCCTACTCAAACCCACGTATCCACCCTATATCCGTAACCCAACAACCCCCCCTTAACCTTACTTTTTAGGACACTACGGGCAATTTAGCATGGCCAATCCACCTAACCAACACATCTTTGGACTGTGGGAGGAAACCGGAGCACCCGGAGGAAACCCACGCACACACGGGGAGGACGTGCAGACTCCGCACAGACAGTGACCCAGCCGGGAATCGAACCTGGGACCCTGGAGCTGTGAAGCATTTATGCTAACCACCATGCTACCGTGCTGCCCATTGTGAAGCAGACCGGGAGGATTGAGAAGCAGGTCAGGATCACTGTGGAGCAGGTCAGGATCAGTGTGAAGCAGGTCAGGATCACTGTGAGGCAGGTCAGGATCAGTGTGAAGCAGGTCAGGATCAGTGTGAAGCAGGTCAGGATCAGTGTGAAGCAGGTCAGGATTAGTGTGAAGCAGGTCAGGATCAGTGTGAAGCAGGTCAGGATCAGTGTGAAGCAGGTCAGGATCAGTGTGAAGCAGGTCAGGATCACTGTGAAGCAGGACAGGATCAGTGTGAAGCAGGTCAGGATCATTGTGAAGCAGGTCAGGATCAGTGTGAAGTGTGGTAGTATGACTAGGGGTATTACGGTACCTGGGAGTGTGAGCTGCCATTGGTGCAGAGGACTCGCTACCCATTGGCCCAGGTATTGTGTGCCTCTTAGCCCGATTGGTTGAGAGGTAGGTAGCTCCTCCAACGAGGCAGGGTGTAAGAACCCGTGTTCCCCGGCAGCCAGCCATTCTCCTGTCCGTCTGCTGCTGGATTCACTTCTTTTAGTCTTTAAAGCCTTTCGTTCGGATTTCACCTACGTTTCATGTCCATTGATTGTGCATCAATTTAATCAGCAAGATTTTATAGGATGGAGCTTCGCATCAAGCCGGAGTGTCTTCGACTCAGCCCGCACGCAGAAAATGCAACAACCGCATTTAAGCACTGGCTGGCTTGCTTTAATAGTTACCTGAGCACAGCCGAAAACGTCCCGACGAGGGAACAGAAATTGCACATCCTCCACTCGTGCGTCGGCACCGCCGTGTACACACTCATAGAGGACACGACAGACTGCGACGCGGCTATGGACTTACTTAAAGGACATTTCATACGGACGGTGAACCAAGTCTATGCTCGGTACTTACTGGCCACGAGGCAGCAGATACCCGGTGAGTCCCTGGACGAATTTTACCGTGCCCACCTCGTGCTGGGGAGGAACTGTGGCTGCCAACAGGTGTCTACTGCTGAGCATACCGAACTCCTGATTCGAGACACCTTCGTTGCAGGTATGCAGTCCTCGCAGATCCGCCAAAGACTGTTGGAGAGAGAAATTTAAGCCTCACGAAGGCACGGGCCCTCGCATCCTCCCTAGACATTGCAAATCGTAATGCTCGCGCGTACTTCCCGACCGCGTGGTGGCCCCCTGGGCAGTGTGGGATGCGATCCTCTCTCATCCCCACGGACTCGGACCCCCTCAGGCTTGCGCCGCATAGGGCAGCACGGTGGCCTAGTGGTTAGCACAACCGCCTCACGGCGATGAGGTCCCAGGTTCGATCCCGGCTCTGGGTCACTGTCCGTGTGGAGTTTGCACATTCTCCCCGTGTCTGCGTGGGTTTCGCCCCCACAACCCAAAAATGTGCAGAGTAGGTGGATTGGCCACGCTACATTGCCCCTTAATTGGAAAAAATAATTGGGTAATCTAAATTTATAAAAAAAAAGGCTTGCGCCGCAGTGCATCCCGAAAAACCCGCGGGGCCCCGCTGCTATTTCTGCGGCCAAGCAAAGCACCCCCGTCAGTGCTGCCCGGTACGTTCCGCAATCTGCAAGGGCTGCGGTAAGAAGGGCCACTTTGTGGCTGTTTGCCAGTCTAAAGCGGTCGCTGCGGTCCCAAGCAGCGACCGCGTGTCCTGCCCCCCGCTCTCCTCAGGGGCCCCGTGCGGCCCGCAAACCTCGCTGCCCCCACCCCCCGCCGCCACGTGCGATCCCCAGGTGCTGCCATTTTGGACTCCCGACTCCACGTGCGGGGAACGTGCGCCGCCATTTTGTCCACCCCCCACCATGTGCGGACGATGGGCGCCGCCATCTTGGATCAGCACTGAGGACCACACAGGTGACTACACTCTGCCTGATGACGACTCTGAGTTTCTGCCACGACTCGCCTCAATCACATTGGACCAGTTGCGGCCTCGCACTCTATCCACGGCAACCACGAAGATCCTCCTCAACAGCCACGAGACTAGCTGCCTGCTGGAATCCGGGAGCACAGAGAGTTATGTCCACCCCGCCACGGTAAGACGCTGCGTTCTTCCTGTTTACCCGGTTAAATAAAAAATCGCTCTGGCCTCCGGTTCTTACTCGGTACAGATCACAGGATGCTGCATAGCGGACCTCACGGTCCAGGGGAGGGAGTTTAAAAACTACAAACTATTCGTCCTCCCTCACCTCTGCGCGGCAGCACACCTGGGGTTAGACTTCATCTAACCTCCAGAGCTTAACATTCAAATTCGGCGGCTCTATGCCCCCCCTCACTGTCTGCAGCCTCGCATCCCTGAAGGTCGATCCCCCTTCCTTGTTTGCAAACCTCAACCCGGATTGCAAACCCATCGCCACCAGGAGCAGATGGTACAGTGCCCAGGACCGGACTTTCATCAGGTCCGAGGTCCAGCGGCTTCTGAAGGAGAGGGTCATCGAGGCCAGCAACAGCCCCTGGTGAGCACAAGTGCTGGTGGTAAAGACCGGGGAGAAGAATAGGATGGTCACAGACTACAGTCAGACCATCAACAGGTTTACGCAGCTGGACGCGTACCCTCTCCCACGTATCTCTGATCTGGTCAACAGGATCGCGCAGTACAAGGTCTTCTCCACGGTGGACCTCAAGTCCGCCTACCATCAGCTCCCCATCCGCGCGAGTGACCAAAAGTACACTGTGTTCAAAGCGGATGGGCGGCTCTACCCCTTTTTAAGGGTTCCTATCGGTGTCACAAACGGGGTCTCGGTCTTCCAACGAGAGATGGACCGAATGGTCGACCAATACGGTTTACGGGCCACCTTCCCGTATCTCAATAATGTCACCATCTGCGGCCATGATCAGCAGGACCACGACACCAACCTCCGAAAATTCCTCCGAACCGCAAAATTCCTGAACCTGACCTACAACAAGGACAAATGCGTGTTTAGCACCGACCGTCTAGCCATCCTCAGTTACGTAGTGCGTAATGGAGTGATAGACCCCGACCCGGAACGCATGCACCCCCTGATGGAGCTCCCCCTTCCCCACTCCCCCAAAGACATCAAGCAATGTTTGGTCTTCTTTTCATATTACGCCCAGTGGGTCCCCAATTATGCAGACAAAGCCTGTCCCCTCATCCAATCAGCCACATTCCCCCTGTCGATGGAGGCCCGCCAGGCCTTTAGCCGCATCAAAGCAGATATCGCAAAGGCCACGATGCGCGCTATCGATGAGTCCCTTCCCTTCCAGTTCGAGAGCGACGCGTCCGATGTAGCTCTGGCGGCCACCCTCAATCAAACGGGCAGACCCGTGGCCTTCTTCTCCCGTACCCTCCACGCTTCCGAAATCCGCCACTCTTCGGTTGAGAAGGAAACACAGACCATAGTAGAAGCTGTGCAACATTGGAGGCACTATCTGGCCGGCAGGGGGTTCACCCTCTTCACAGACCAACGGTCAGTGGCCTTCATGTTTGACAACGCACAGAGGGGCAAGATAAAGAGCAACAAGATCTTGCGGTGGAGGATCGAACTGTCCACCTAGAACTACGACATCTTGTATCGTCCTGGGAAGCTAAACGAGCCTCCCAATGCCCTGTCCCGCGGCACCTGTGCTAACGTACAAGTGGATCGCCTTCGAACCCTCCACGCGGACCTCTGCCATCTGGGGGTCACCCGCTTCTTCCACTTTATAAAGACCAGCAACCTGCCCTACTCCATCGAGGAGGTCAGGACAGTAACTAGGGAATGCCACATCTGCGCGGAGTGCAAACCGCAGTTCTACCGCCCCGAACAAGCGCATCTGATAAAGGCTTCCCGCCCCTTTGAACGTCTCAGCATGGACTTCAAAGGTCCCCTCCCCTCTGCCAACCTCAACACATACTTCCTCAACATGATTGACGAGTACTCCCGCTTCCCGTTTGCCATCCCTTTCCCCGACATGACGACAACCACCACTATTAAAGCCCTCCACACCATCTTCTCCCTGTTCGGATTCCCCGCTTACATTCATAGCGATCGGGTGTCCTCCTTTATAAGTGATGAGCTGTGTCAATTCCTGCTAAGCAGGGGCATCGCCTCCAGCAGGACAACCAGTTACAACCCCCGGGGTAACGGACAGGTTGAGAGGGAGAACGGTACGGTCTGGAAGACCGTCCTGCTGGCCCTACGGTCCAGTAATCTCCCAGTCTCCCACTGGCAAGAGGTCCTCCCAGACGCCCTCCACTCTATCCGGTCACTTCTCTGTACATCCACTAACCAAGCGCCTCACAAAAGCCTTCTTGTTTTTCCCAGGAAGTCTTCCTCAGGGACCCCGCTCCCGACCTGGCTGGCTACCCCCGGGCCCATCCTGCCTGCTCCGGAAACACGTGCGGGTGTACAAGTCGGATCCGTTGGTTGAGAGAGTCCAGCTGCTCCACGCGAACCCACAGTACGAGTATGTGGAGTATCCCGACGGCCGGCAGGACACGGTCTCCCTACGGGACCTGGCATCCGCAGGATCCCGGCCATCCCCACCCCCCTCCCCCCCCCTCCGGCGCCAGCACCCCCAACCCCAACTGCCCCCGGCAGGCATCCCCCCCCCCACCCCGGCACCACCGACACCTTTACACGCGCTGCCGAGTGGACAGGATGACCCTCCCCCGGCCTGGCCCCCGCTAGCTCCGACAAGGGGTACGGATGCAACCGCAAGAACAAGATCATCGCTCCCGGAGTCACGGACGACCAACAATCCAACGTCACTGGCACAGCTCCGCAGGTCGCACAGGACGTCCAAGGCAACCGATTGGCTGATCGAATCCATGTGAACTGTTGATGGACTGTTGTTTTTGCTTGTTCCTTATTTTTCTTTCCATTCCCCAAACTTTACATAGTTACTGTGTTTTGACTCAGCCCTGTAAATAGTTGCGGGCCAGTGGGCAGCCATCAGTGAAATAATACGATCCAACATCTCTAGTCATACTACTAGTCTCTCATATACTCACGGGACACCCCCCCCCCTCCATCATATCCGCATTCCCCGCACCCCCCCCCCCACCCTGGTTCCATTCTCAACAAGGGGTGAATGTGGTAGTATGACTAGGGGTATTACGGTACCTGGGAGTGTGAGCTGACATTGGTGCAAAGGACCCGCTGCCCATTGGCCCAGGTATCGTGTGCCTGTTAGCCCGATTGGCTAAGAGGAAGGTAGCTCCGCCTACGAGGCGGGGTATAAGAACTTGTGTTCCATAGCAACCAGCCATTCGCCTGTGCGTCTGCTGCCGGGTTCACTTCTTGCGAATTAAAGCCTTTCGTTCGAACTTATCTACGTTTCGTGTCTGTGTTGTTCCTCGTGTCTTAATAAAGCTCGCAGTCTCAAATGTGGAGAAGATGCTTTATTGTGGGTTCGTTCAGTTTCCAGAGCTCGACCTAGAACTACCTTCCAGTGCTAACTACCAGCTTTGCTTGCTGTGTCCTGCTTACCAGCCCGCCTGCTGTGAAGAGTGTGTCCTCACTTCCTGTCCTGATCTATTTATATGGCTCTCCCGTGCTTCCTCTAGTGGTCACTCAGTTGTGTTGCATCTGGTTAACTTGTGATCACCACATCCCCCTTTTTCTCTTAACATATTTTCTGAACATCGTTAAAGAAAATTGTACATCCTGTCCCAGTGTATTTATAGCTCTCCCGCTCGTGTTTGCTCTGTTGTTTTTGTATCTGGTCAATCTACGATCACCACATCCCCCTCTTTCTCATTACATAGTTTCTGTACATCATTAAGGAAAATTATACAAAACAGTAACTTATGATATGCGTATCTATACAAGTGATGATGCTATTGCCTTAGTTAACAAAGCCAATGTATTTATATGTCCAAACTTAATAAACACATTTATGAGTCCAAACTTGATGAATTTGTTCAGAGCTTTTTTTTTTTCTTTTTGTTGTTGATGCCGTGGTGATATTGATATTGCAAGACCGCTGTGAATGTTGTTGGTGTTCCTTGTTATCTTAAGTACCCAATGCGTCATCCCGAGGTGTTTGCATGGTCACATCACTGATGTTGACTGGCATGGACTTTTTTCTGTGCTTGTGGTGTTGATTTATTGTCTCATCCGCCTTGGATGCTGGTGTGCTTGCTTGTTCTGGAGCAGACGTGAGTTTGTGCGATTCGTTGTCATCCCATGACATGTTTGTAGTCTTGTTATCGTTTTGCAGTGTGCTGTGGCATCGTCCATCATGTGCCAAGTAGTGCCATTGTGTACAAGTCGTTGTTTCATTGCTGTTGTTTCTGTCGTTCCTGTTTTTGTTGTTTCCGTTGCCGTACTTGTCGCTGTTTTTGTCGTTTCCGTCTTTGTTGTTGTCGCTATCTTTGCTCCTGACTTTGTTGTGTTTGTTGCCATTCTTGTTGTTTCTGTCTCTGTCGTTGTCGCTATCTTTGTGCCTGACGTTGTTGTTTGTCTTGTTGCGCTTCATGTTGCTTTTATTCTTGCTGTTGTCGTTCTCGTTTCTGCTGTGCTTCTTGCTATTGTTGTTTGTCTTGTCGCGCTTCATGTTGCTTTTCTTCTTGCTGTTGTCGTTCTCGTTTCTGCTGTGCTTCTTGCTATTGTTGTTGGTCTTGTCGCGCTTCATGTTGTTTTTGTTCTTGCTGTGTTTCTTTTGACTTTTGTTTTTCTTGTTATACTCTATGAGTGTCCCGAGTGGATAATTTGAGTCATTGAGCATTCTGTCTCGCGAGTGGTGCGAATGATCTGATGTTGCATCGGTGCAGGTGACATCCATCAGTTGTGGAGAATTGGATTCCGCATCTTTGCTTTCTTGGTGCTCGTCTTCCGGAGTCAAAGTCTTCTTGATTACATTTGACGCGGTGTCTGTGGACTCTCGGCGCTCCTCTTCTGGAGTCCAAATCTGCATGATTTCAGTTGACGTGGTTTCTCTAGACTCTTGGTGCTCCGCTTCTGGAGTTAAAATCTTCATGATTTCTGTTGATGTTATCTCACTGGACTCCAGGTGCTCCTCTTCTGGAGTCAAAATCTGCATGGTTTCTTTTTGTTTGATGTCTCTGGACTCCAGGTGCTCCTCTTCTGGAGTCAGAATCTGCATGGTTTCTTTCGGCATTGTCTCTGTGGACTCCAGGTGCTCCTCCTCTGGAGTCAAAATCTGCATGTTTTCTTTTGGCGTTGTCTCTCTGGGCTCCAGGTGCTCCTCTTCTGGAGTCAAAATCTGCATGTTTTCTTTCGGCATCGTCTCTCTGGACTGTTGGGTGGCCCGAGTCTGTGCTTCTGTACAGACAAGCTGAGAACTGTCAGTCTCACTGTGATCCTGGACGTCGAGTGCGAGCACCTTGTCACTGTTTTCGCTCTGTGCTTCGGTACAGACAAGCTGAGAACTGTCAGTCTCACTGTGATCCTGTACGTTGAGTGTGATCACCTTGTCACTGTCTTCGCATGCAGTGGGCAGAGGTGCATTGTCTTCTTCTTGTTCCTGTGAGCGTGTTGGACTTTCATAGTCCGCTCTTTCTTCTTGTTCCTGTGGGCGTGTTGGACTTTCATAGTCTGCTCTTTCTTCTTGTTCCTGTGAGCGTGTTGGACTTTCATAGTCTGCTTTTTCTTCTTGTTCCTGTGAGCGTGTTGGACTTTCATAGTCCGCTCTTTCTTCTTGTTCCTGTGAGCTTGGTAGACTTTCATAGTCTGCTTGCGGTTGCTCAGGTACAGCGGGTTTACCTTCATGGTCTTGTTCATGCTTGGTGTCCGCCCGGGAGTGTTTGCTTGCATCCCTGTTGGCGTCTTTCATCACTCGCACTGTAGAGCCTGTCATCGCTCGCTCCGTGGAGTCTTCCTGTGCTCTCTGTGTGGCGTCGTCTTCGTCTTGGGTATTGCTGTCATCCAATGTATCGACGAGCTGCCATGGCACCATGGTGTTGGATTCATCCACCATGAGTAGAGTCGTGTTGAGCTTTGCAACGGTGTCGCTGATGCTGTGATCAGCATGTCCAAATAACTCCTCCATGTCTGAATAGTATTCTTTGAAACCCATTTCATCTTTGTTGGCTTCTTCTACCACGAGTTGATTCGTGTTGAACTTTGCGACCGTGTCGCCGATGCTGTGATAAGCATATCCGACTGACTCAGCCATGTCTGAGTAGTATTCTTTGAAAACCAAATCATTTTGGTTGGATTCATCTACCACGAGTTGGTTCGTGTTGTACTTTGCGACCGTGTCGCTGATGCTGTGATAAGCATATCCGACTGACCCAGTCAGGTCTGAGAGGTAATCGTCGAAAAACAAATCATCTTTTGTTGTTTCGGAATTCTTTTTGTTCGCTTCACTGTGTGTGGTGAAGGCAGCTTTTTCCAAGGTTTTGTGCAAGTTGTTTTTCACTGTTGGTTTAAGTTCAGGCGTTTTTCTGTGTTCTGAGGCAAGAAAATTTGGTTTTACCACTTTAAGTGTCTTGTTTTCAATTTTCGGGCATTTCCCTTTTAAGTGGGCGTGGTCAGGATTCTCCGACGTCATGACGTCACGCGTAGGAACGACTTGCACATGCGCAAATCGGCTTTCTTTCCTTGTGCGGTTCGGTGTCCATTGCGCATGCGCGGCTTGCGGTTCCGGCGCATGCGCGACTTCCGGTTCCGGCGCATGCGCAGACGCGATTTGTAGTTCTTTGCTTACCAGAGACTGCAAAATGTGCTCCGACGCCATTTTATCGCGGATTTCAGCGTTTTTTTCTTTCTAAAAGTTGTAAGTTACCTTTTCTTTCCGATCTGGACTGGATTTCAGCGTTTTGGCTTTGTGAAAAATTCATGTTATTTCTTCTTTTTGATCTGTACTGTGCATTCGCGATTTTCTGATCTTTTTGTGATTTTTTAAGTCTTGCATCACTCAGTCTCTGTGCAGGTTGGACTGTGAGCATGCCTTGCTGTTCAAATTTCTCACAGTACTCTTCAAATTTGTTTAGTAACGTTTGTAAGCTGTTCCTGTCTTCACCTTTTGAGTATTTAAATCCATTATACACTTTCCTATTGACAGGCCCTTCGATGAGAATTGCTATTTTAATTTTTTCTGAGGCTTCTGCTACATCACTAGCTATGAGATAAAAATCGAACATTTGTTTAAACCTTTTCCAGACATTTCTTACATTACCAGTCGTGTCCAGCTGAGGTGGGTATCCATGCCACATCCTCGAATTAGCGATGTCTTCCCCAGTCAAATGTCCAGTAGGAGATTTCCATGCCATTTTGTGCTTTCTGTATCTGCAGCTGAGTTGTCCTGTCGTAAGCGTCCTGAAATCACTGCTGGTACCATGTGTTGTTCCTCGTGTCTTAATAAAGCTCGCAGTCTCAAATGTGGAGAAGATGCTTTATTGTGGGTTCGTTCAGTTTCCAGAGCTCGACCTAGAACTACCTTCCAGTGCTAACTACCAGCTTTGCTTGCTGTGTCCTGCTTACCAGCCCGCCTGCTGTGAAGAGTGTGTCCTCACTTCCTGTCCTGATCTATTTATATGGCTCTCCCGTGCTTCCTCTAGTGGTCGCTCAGTTGTGTTGCATCTGGTTAACTTGTGATCACCACAGTGTCCATTGATTGTGCATCGTGAAGCAAATCAGCATCAATGTGAAGCAGGTCAGGATCAGTGTGAAGCAGGCCAGGATCAGTGTGAAGCAGGTCAGGATCAGTGTGAAGCAGGTCAGGATCAGTGTGAAGCAGGTCAGGATCAGTGTGAAGCAGGTCAGGATCAGTGTGAAGCAGGTCAGGATCAGTGTGAAGCAGGTCAGGATCAGTGTGAAGCAGGTCAGGATCAGTGTGAAGCAGGTCAGGATCAGTGTGAAGCAGGTCAGGATCAGTGTGAAGCAGGCCAGGATCAGTGTGAAGCAGGTCAGGATCAGTGTGAAGCAGGTCAGGATCAGTGTGAAGCAGGTCAGGATCAGTGTGAAGCAGGTCAGGATTAGTGTGAAGCAGGTCAGGATCAGTGTGAAGCAGGTCAGGATCAGTGTGAAGCAGGTCAGGATCAATGTGAAGCAGGTCAGGATCAGTGTGAAGCTGGTGTCAGTATGAAGCAGGTCAGGTTCAGTGTGAAGCAGGTCAGGATCAGTGTGAAGCAGGTCAGGATCAGTGTGAAGCAGGTCAGGATCAGTGTGAAGCAGGTCAGGATCAGTGTGAAGCAGGTCAGGATCAGTGTGAAGCAGGTCAGGATCAGTGTGAAGCAGGTCAGGATCAGGGTGAAGCAGGTCAGGATCAGTGTGAAGCAGCTCAGGATTAGTGTGAAGCAGGTCAGGATTAGTGTGAAGCAGGTCAGGATCAGTGTGAAGCCGGTCAGGATCAGTGTGAAGCAGGTCAGGATCAGTGTGAAGCAGGTCAGGATCAGTGTGAAGCAGGTCAGGATTAGTGTGAAGCAGGTCAGGATCAGTGTGAAGCAGGTCAGGATCAATGTGAAGCAGGTCAGGATCAGTGTGAAGCAGGTCAGGATCAGTGTGAAGCAGGTCAGGATCAGTGTGAAGCAGGTCAGGATCAGTGTGAAGCAGGTCAGGGTCACTGTGAAGCAGGTCAGGATCAGTGTGAAGCAGGTCAGGATTAGTGTGAAGCAGGTCAGGATCAGTGTGAAGCAGGTCAGGATCAGTGTGAAGCCGGTCAGGATCAGTGTGAAGCAGGTCAGGATCAGTGTGAAGCAGGTCAGGAAAGAATACCCAGAACAGAACCAAGGGGTATTAACAATGAGACTGCTCATTAACCTCACAGAATACAAGCTTCCCCATTAAAGGGGTCGGAAACTCTAATTGTCGAACAATCATCGTTGATATAAACTATGTCGTTTTGGCACCGACACACCGAGACATGGCAGGAAGCTATGTGTAGTGCACATAATAGTTCTTCGAAATAAAATTTTATTTATTTTGATGTACTTGGTGTGGACTCTTGTGGCCTTGCACAACTGGCGATGAGGATGGGAAGGAAAAAATAAAGGGAGCCGCTACCAAAATCCAGGCTGGCTTGGATGCACAGTCGGACCCTTATTTGTTGCTGGTGAATAGGAGGCCGAGGTCAACTGGCTTGAAGGCTTAGGGATCATTGAAACCTATGCTTTGCGTATTAGGCGGTGCCAGTGGTTCCAATGTTAAAGCCGGACAAGACAGTTGTCAGCTGATGGTGAATACGACTTTGCGCCGAGACCACTATCCAATGCCTTGCATAGAAGACCTCTATGCTAAATTGGCAGGTGGCCTTTCGTTCACCAAGCTCGATATGAGTCACATGAACTTACAGTTGGAGTTCGACCCGGCCTCCTGAAGATACATAGAGATAACACACCCATCGAGGCCTGTATGAATACAGCCGGCTACCTCCGGCGTGTTGCCGGCCTGTGACATATTTCCGAGTGTAATGGAGAAAATTCTGCGTGGGATTACTGAGGGAATACTGCTATATTTGGACCACGCATTGATCACCAAAATAACCGAATAGGAACACCTGGACAACCTGGCGGAGGTGCTTCGGCGTTTCTCGGAATCCGGTGTCTGCCTGCAGAGAGCCAAGTGTGTTTTTCACGCACAGGAGGTGGTGTACCTGGGTGTGGATCGCGAGGGCTTAAACCCGGTCACAGGAAAGGTGCCCACCATTCAGCAGGCCCCTGCCCCAACAAAAGCATCTCTACTTCACTCACTTTTAAGGCTAGTTAATTATTATGTCACGTTCATCCTAAACCCTGTGACTATGTTGGCCCCCCATGCATTTACTATTGAAGATAAAACAGGCATGGACGTGGGCAGGTCAGAAGGCGCAATTTTCAGACAGGTGAAGCACCAACTGTTATCTTCTGGATTATTGACGCACTTTGATCTCACCAAGTCCACCATCGTCACGTGTGACATGTCGCCATATGGCATTGGGGCCATCTTGTCCGATCAGATGGCAGATGGCAGGGATCATCCGATTGCTTTTGCTTCCCGGATAATGGCCATGGCCGAGTGTAAGTACGCACATATTGAGAAGGAAGACCTAGCGGTGGTTTCCGTGGTGAAGAAATCCCACCACAGTGACTGCCAATTTACCATCATCGCAGACCATAAATAGTTACTCGGTCTGTTTAAGGAAGACAAGGCAATTCCACCCATTCCACACAAGGCAATTCCACCCAAGGCGAAATGAGAGCTTTCTAAGCCACTTTAGTGAAGAGGACAGACTCTTTCCAATGGGTACACGTGTAGCTGCCCAGAAAAAGGTCAGGAGTTGATCTTGAAGGAACTCCACAATGGACACCCGGGAGTGTCAAAATGAAAGTGTTGGCACGGAGCTATGTTTGGTGGCTGGGCCTGGATACGGACATCGAACGTATGACACAGCAATGCAAACTCTGTCAGGAGCATCAAAATCTAACGCCGACTGTGTCTCTTCACGCCTGGGAATTATAGGATGACAACAGGCAAAATTTCATGCAGATTCCGCCCGCCTGTTTCAGGGCTCTTTGTTCGTCCTGCTATTCAACGGCAATTCAAATGGCTGGAGGTCCACAAGAGGTCCAGAGCAATGATTGAGAAGCTGTGTTTGTCCTTCAGCACGCATGGAATACCTGAAGTGTTGGTTATGTACAATGGCACATCCTTTACAAGTGAAGAGCTCTCTGGTTTCCTGAAAGCTAACTGGATGGAGGCATATCCATACTGCTCCATACCACCCGGTTTCGAATGGATTAGCGGAATGGGCAGCTTGCTACAGGACCACCCGTCAAGCTGTGAGTGAGGTGGCCCCGGCTGAACTGCTGGTGGACCGGGGATTTTTTACCCGCTTTAGCATAGTTTTCCCCCACATAGGCAAGCAAGTTCGACACAAACAGGACCAGCAAGGGTCTTGCCCAGATCAGTGTTGGCCTCCCAGGCTCGTTGCACCTGGCGATTCTGTGTTTATCCACAACTTTACCGACAGCGCCCGTTCCCCGGGACCATTGTCTGCCAGACAGGGTCGGTTTCCTATCAGGTCCAAGCCCAGGGTCGTATAACGTGAAAACACCTGGAACACCTTCGGTCCAGGCGAACAGTTCCACGTAAACTTCCTTGTTCTAGGACCAAGCCAAACCCATTGTCAGAATAGATCACAGCAGAGCCCCAAGGGGACCATGACTTTGACATGGGGAAGTTGTCGACACAGACTCCGACATGGCATCGCAGGCGCCGGAAATCTCCGAGGGGGAATCAATCGCAGAGCAGCCTCGGGAAGAGCCCCTGCAATGACATTCCAGTTGGAAGCAACGCTCGCCTTCCCGATACATGCTGCTGAATCCAGGGCTGTGGGTGCAAGGCAGACAGCCGGAGATGGAGAGAGGCCGGCGTCCGCCTTCTCCGCAGTCGGCGGAGGATATTTCCAACTTTGGGATGGAGGGATGTCATTACCAAAATGGAACTTACCGGGTAGCAACAATCAGACTCCCCATTACCCTCACAGAATACGAGCTGTCCGATTAAGGAGGCGGGAAACTCTAATTGTAGAACAGTCATCTGTCGGCTAGTTTTGGCAGCGACAAACAGAGTGATGCACTATCAATTACGCAAAGATCAGAGTAGGACGTAATCGAGGCTTTATTACACTGAGATATGTGGCCTCCTACAGCAACTGACGAAATGGCTTCTGTACGGGGTGCACAGATATTTATACTCCGCCTACTGGGCGGAGCCAGCAGGCAGGGATCTACCCCGTACCTGTAGTACAGGGACCTTACTGTAAAGCACCTATATCAACATCCTCTATACACAATATGTACATCAGTGGTGACTACCACATTCACCCACTGTTAAAAAAAATGAGTGCGGTGGAGGTGGTGGAGAACCATATACAGGACATTGTGTTTTAAAGGTACAGATAATATTACAAATTCAGGTGGTCCGGTGCCTTGATCTGTCCGTAGTGCTGGTGGCAACTCCGGCAGCGGTTTGGTCTTCGATGACTCCGGGAATGTGTCAAAATCCTCTTCATCCCCGGATGTGGGCAAGGGGAGGACGGAGTGTCCCAGAGCGGGGGCTGCGTTGGGGTGCGCCGGGGGAAGGGAGGGTGGCGCCGGGTCGGAGGTCGGGGTGTGTGGGGAACTAGTTGGTGCCAGGTCCCTGAGAGAGACTGTGTCTTGGCGGCCGTCGGGCTACGCTATGTAAGCATACTGCGGATTGGCGTGAAGTAGCTGTACCCTCTCAACCAACGGGTCCGCATTTTGGAGTCGAACGTGACTACAGAGGAGAACGGATCCTGGAGCTGCCAGCCACGTTGGGAGCAAGACCCGGGAGGTGGACTTCCTGGGGAAGGCAAAGAGACGTTCATGGGGGGTTTCATTAGTTGCGGTGCACAGGGGCGACCGAATGGAGTGAAATGCGTCGGGGAGGACTTCCTGCCAGCGGGAGGCCGGGAGATTTCTGGACCGACGGGCGAGCTGGACGGCCTGACAGACCATCCCGTTCTCCCTCTCTACCTGCCCGTTTCCCCTGGGGTTGTAGCTGGTCGTCCTGCATGAGGCAATGCCTCTGTTGAGCAGGTACTGGTGCAGCTCGCCGCTCATGAATGAGGATCCCCGGTTGCTGTGGACGTAGGTGGGGAAGCCAAACAGAGTGAAGCTGCTGTTGAGGGCTTTGATGACGGTGGCAGAAGTCATGTCGGGGCATGAGACGGCAAAGGGGAATCGGGAATATTCACCAACCACACTGCGAAAGTACGTGTTGCGGTCGGTGGAGGGGCAGGGCCCTTTAAAGTCCACGCTGAGCCGTTCAAAGGGGCGGGAGGCCTTCACCAGATGCGCATGATCTGGCCGGTAGAAGTGCGGTTTACACTCCGTGCAGACCTGGCTGTCTCTGGTGATAGCCCTGACCTCCTCGATGGAGTAGGCCAGATTGCGGGCCTTGATGAAATGGTAAAAACGGGTGACTCCTGGGTGGCAGGGTCCAGAGTCGGTCCACTTGTGCGCTGGCACATGTACCTCAGGATAGGGCATCGGGGGGCTCGTTGAGCTTACCGGGGCGATACAAAATTTCGTAGTTGTAGGTGGAGAGCTCGATCCTCCACCTCAAGATTTTATCGTTTTTGATCTTGCCCCGCTGTGTGTTATTAAACATGAAGGCAACCGACCGTTGGTCAGTGAGGAGAGTGAATCTCCTGCTGGCCAGGTAATGCCTCCAATGCCGCACAGCTTCAATGATGGCTTGGGCCTCTTTTTCGATGGAGGAGTGCCGAATTTCGGATGCATGGAGGGTGCGGGAAAAGAATGCCACGGGCCTGCCTACCTGGTTGAGGATGGTGGCCAGAGCGACGTCTGATGCATTGCTCTCGACTTGGAATGGTAACGTCTCGTCGACCGCGTGCATCACGGCCTTGGCGATGTCGGCCTTGATACAGTTGAAGGCCTGGTGAGCCTCGACCGTCAGTTGGAAAACGGAGGATTGGATGAGTGGGCGGGCCTTGTCCGCATAGTTTGTGACCCGCTGGGCGTAATACGAAAAGAACCCCAGACATCCTTTGAGGGCCTTGGGACAGTGGGGGAGGGGGAGTTCCATGAGGGGGCTCATCTGATCGGGGTCGGGGTCGGGCCCCAGAATTCCGTTCTGGACCACATAGCCGAGGATGGCTAAGTGGTTCGTGCTGAATATGCACTTCTCCTTGTTATACGTGAGGTTGAGGAGAGTGGTGGTGTGGAGAAATTTGGAAAGGTTGGCGTCATAGTCCTGCTGATCGTGGCCACAGATGGTGACATTGTCCAGGTACGGGAAGGTGGCCCGCAGTCTGTACCGGTCAACCGTTTGGTGCATTTCCCGTTGGACAACCGAGACCCCGAACTGGTGACGCCGAAGGGAACCTAAGAAAGTGGTAAAGGCGGCCGTCTGCTTCGAACGCAGTGTATGGGCGGTCCGCCTTGCGGCTGGGGTGCTGGTGGTAGGCTGATTTCAGGTCCACTGTTGAGAAGACGCGGTACTGTGCAATCTGATTGACCATATCAGATATGCGTGGGAGGGGGTACGCGTCAAGCTGCATGTACCGGCTGATGGTCTGACTGTAGTCAATAAATCTCCTGTTTTTCTCCCCAGTTTTGACCACTACCTCTTGGGCTCTCCAGGGGCTGTTCTGGCTTCGATAATGCCTTCCCGAAGCAGCCGCTGGACTTCAGACCTGATGAAGGTCCTATCCTGGGCGCTGCACCATCTGCTCCTGGTGGCGATGGGTTTGCAATCCGGTGTTAAGTTTGCAAAAAGGGAAGGTGGGTCGACCTTAAGGGTCGCGAGGCCGCACACAGTAAGGGGTGGTAGGGGCCCGCCAAATTTCAGGGTTAGGCTCTGGAGGTTGCACTGGACGTCCAGGCCAAGTAGCAATGCAGCGCAGAAATTGGGGAGGACGTAGAGGTGGAAGCCGCTGAACTCTACGCCCTGGACAGTGAGAGTGGCGATGCAGTACCCCCAGATCGCCACAGAGTGGGATCCGGACGCCAGGGAGATTCTCTGGTTAACGGGGTGTACCGCGCGGGACCAGCGCCTTACCATATCAGGGTGAATGAAGATCTCAGTGCTCCCAGAGTCCAGCAGGTAGCAGATCTCATGTCCGTTGACCTTCACTTTAGTTGAAGCAGTCGCGAGGTTGTGTGGTCGAGACTAGTCAATTGTCACCAAGGCGAGATGTGGCTGGTCGTCGGTGGTTGCAGGCGATGGGCAGCCTGATGAGGTGCCCGACAGGCAGGGGCCCTGATCCGGGCAAGATGGTGGTGCCCACGAGCCGCATGTGTCGTGTGGAGGCAAGATGACGGCGCCCTGGGGCTGCACGTGTCGTGAGGAAGGCAAGATGGCGGCGCCCGCTGGTCCCGGGAGGAACAAGATTGCGGCGCCCACGGGCTGCACGTGTTGCAAGTCGACCAAGATGGCGGCGTCTACTGGCCGCACGTGATCCGAGGAGGGGGAGATGGCGGCATCCACTGGCCACACGTGGCGGGTGCCGGGACAATAGCGGCAATTGAGCGGGCCTGGCACACTGCAGCGAAATGTCCTTTCTTACCACAGGCCTTGCAGAGGGCGCTGGGAAGCGCTGTCAGGGTGTTTTGACTGCCCACAGAAGTAGCATTTGGGCCCCCCCGTGTTGGTTGGCTGCCGCGCGGCACAGGCGTGGGCTTGGCTGAGGACGGTCGGTGATGGGGTCCATGATGGGGCGGCCGTCTGTGGAGTCCACGCTGCACAGGAGGGGTGGGCCGTGTGGTCGGGGGCATAGGCCTGAATGTTGCGTGATGCGACTGTAAGTGAGAGTGGGACATGACGGCCACAGACGGCCACCATGGACCCCATCAGCGACTTCCCTCAGCCAACCCACGCCTCTGCCGCGCGGCAGCCAACCAACCCCGGGGAGCCTAAATGCTACTTCTGCGGGCAGTCAAAACACCCCTGACAGCGCTGCCCAGCGCGGAGCGCCCTCTGCAAGGCCTGTGGTAAGAAAGGACATTTTGCTGCAGTGTGCCAGGCCCGCTCAATTGCCGCTATTGTCCCAGCAACCCCCACGTGCGGCCAGTGGATGCCACCACCTTCTCCTAGTTTTTTGGTCACCACGAGGTTGAGTGTGGCCCCTTCTAAGAGGCGCTGGCGGATGTAGTAAGACCCTATGCCCGTAACAAATGCTTCTCGCATCAGCAAATTCGAGTGTTCATTGGCCGAAACGGCCTGACAGTCACAGTCTCTAATTAGGGCGAGAAGGGCGCGCCAGGAATCTTCCACTGACTCACCGAGAAGTTGGCGCCGCGTGGAGAGGAGGTGTCTGGCACAGATTTTGTTAGTCCGCTGAGCGTAGTTTTCCTTCAGAGCGACATGGCTTCTGCGTAGGACGGCGCGTCCTGGACGAGTGGAAAGACGTTGGAGCCCAACCGCGTGTAAAGGATCTGGGGCTTCTGTGCTTCTGGAATTGTATCTGGCACAGAAAAAAGGCTAGCCAATGTTCAAAGTCCTTTTTGGCGTTGTCTGCTTGAGGATGCAGCTGCAGGCGATCCGGCTTGATGCGGAGGTCCATCTCTGAAAAACTCAGTCTAATAAATTGATGCACTATCAATTACGCAAAGACAAGAGTAGGATGTATTCAAAGCTTTATTACACTGAGATGTGTGGCCTCCTACAGCAGCTGACGAAATGGCTGCTGTATGGGGAGCACACATATTTATACTCTGCTTACCGGGCGGAACCAGCAGGGAGGGATCTACCCCCATACCTGTAGTACAGGAGCCTTACCGTAAAGCACCTATATCAACATCCTCTATATACAATATATACATCAGTGGTGACTACCACACAGAGACATGACAGGGAGCTGATGCGGAGTGTACATAATATCAATGTATATATGTTCTTGTTTGTCCAGTTTAAATAAATGACCCCACAATGTATTTACACAATCCCTGATGCCCTGATGAATGATTGGTTCCTTTGTATTATTATAAAAACACATCTCTCAGAAGGGGAAATTTCTCCATTTGGGACTCTTTAATGTTGACGCCTCAACTGAATTGCACACGGTTCACATTCCCGTTGGATGCGCTATTTGTGGAGCAATTCAGGATTTGCTAATGGGCCAGCACACTACTGCCGCGAATTCTGAACAATTCCTGGCCCAGCGGGCATTCTAATCTCTGGGGCCGGAGTTAGCGCCAAAGAGTCTGGCAGCCAGAGCTGTTTTTAAGTGCTGCACTCACCGCACATTTACTGTAGCCACTGAGATGGCTCAGAGAAAGCCTGCATCCCGCGATCAGTGGTCTGAGGTGGAACCGGCTCCATGCCAGTGAGGTGCGGAGGGACACTCTCTTCCGCAGCATGGGTCACAAACTCAGGCCTGCCCTCCTGAACACTGCCGAGGAGGTGGTGGCAGAGGCAGTCAGCGCTGCCAGCCTCACCAGGAGGAGACAGCTGGTGATCCAGAGGGGTGGGGGTCATGAGTGAGTCATCTGCCCTGAGAGGGGCAGAGAACCAGGGAGGGTTCGGAAGGCTGCGATGCAGGTATCCTCTGGTTGGGGTGAACTCTGCTGATCCCCTGCTTCCTCTGCAATGGGGCAGCACTTCTGAGGAGTGCCAACACCTGGTGGGATCCTGATTGAGCGTGGCCCTTGATGATACAGCTGGGGTATGAGGATGTCCAGAAGGGCGGCCTGGTGGGCTCCCAGATGACATAGGGCCTTCTCAACATTTAAAGGACACTCAGCACTCAACAGTGTAAGCAGCCTGGAGCCATTAAGTAGCATGAAAGGGATGCTTTTGAAAGACACAGTCCAGCAATGGCAGTCTGAGCCAGGTGGATGGAAATCAACAGAATGTGGCAACCCTGCGTGTCAACAAAATGTCTCGTGGGCCACACTGAGAACCCAGATATGCTGTCTGTGGCCCCTGGGGAGCACTTTGCCCACCACTGGTGTAGAACCTTCAGGTAATTTGTATCGGCAGCAGCTCAGCAGCCTTGTTTTCCCATTGTTCCTTCATCTCTTTTAATTTGTCCTGCAACCTATGTATTGCTCAATGGTACCTGGTTGTTCCTTGCTGCTGATTTCTCGTCAGAGATGTCAGATACTTGAGCGCACGCACTATGTGTAGAAATGTGCTTATGTCTCTTCCCATTGTTGTCGAACACAACATTGAGCTGTGCTGTTAAGTAACATCCTTCAACTTTTTCCAAGAATCTTCAACGGCCTCTGGGAGATCACCAATTCCTGTGGTTAGTTTATGTTCTGGTTCTTGGGCGAAATTCTCCCCTACCGAGCGGGGCGGGGGGTCCCGGTGTAGCGGAGTGGTGCCAACCACTCCGGCATCAGGCCTCCCTAAAGGTGCAGAATTCTCCGCACCTTTAGGGGCTAGGCCCGCGCTGGAGTGGCTCCCGCTCCACCGACTGGCACCAATACTGGCGCCAACGGCCTTTGGCGCCACGACGCCCAGCGTCGGGGCTGGCCAAAAGGCCTTCGCTGGTTGGCGTGAGTCCGCGCATGTGCCTCTACCATGGTGGAGGACGTGGCGGCGGCGAAAGAAAAAGCGTGCCCCCACGGCACTGGCCCGTCCGCCGATCGGTGGGCCCCGATCGCAGGCCAGGCCACCGTGGGGGCACCCCCCGGGGTCCGATCGCCCCCGCGCCCACCCAGGTCCTCGGGGGCCCGCTCGCACCGCCAATCCCGCCGGCACAGTGGTGGTTTAAACCACGTCGGCGAGAGATGCCTGACAGCGGCGGGGCTTTGGCCCATCGCTGGGTGGAGAATCACCGCGGGGGGGCACGCCGATCGGGGGGGCGCGATTCCCACTCTCGCCAATTCCCGGATGGCGGAGAATTCCGGCCACGGTGGTGGCGGGATTTACGCCAGGCCCGGGCGATTCCCCGATCCTACGGGGGTCGGAGAATTCTGCCCCTTATAGAACATAGAACATAGAACAGTACAGCACAGAACAGGCCCTTCGGCCCTCGATGTTGTGCCGAGCAATGATCACCCTACTCAAACCCACATATCCACCCTATACCCGTAACCCAACAACCCCCCCTAACCTTACTTTTTAGGACACTACGGGCAATTTAGCATGGCCAATCCACCTAACCCGCACATCTTTGGACTGTGGGAGGAAACCGGAGCACCCGGAGGAAACCCATGCACACACGGGGAGGATGTGCAGACTCCGCACAGACAGTGACCCAGCCGGGAATTGAACCTGGGACCCTGGAGCTGTGAAGCATTTATGCTAACCACCATGCTACCATGCTGCCCTTATCTCTTGGCAATGCAAAGAATAGTTACATAACGCTTTCTGTGTGGTATGACCCTGTGATGAAGCACCTTAGATTTTATCTTCAAAGACGCAATGCTCCTGATAAGCTCATTGTCAGACCTGTATTCTGCACCTCCAAGAGAGTGGGTAGGGTGCATTTCCTTGAAATCTCTCTTTGTCACACAGTAACAGTATGGCCATTGGAGCTGGCCATTGGAGTTTGCTCTGCCAATACCATGGTGTTCCAGTGCTCACCTTCATGTATTCACACAAAGAGGGGTGAGCCTGTGGAATTCATTGCCACAGGAAGTAGTTGATGCGAAAACCTTGAATAGTTTCAAGAGACATCTGGATATAGCACTTGGGGCAAATGGGATCAAAGGCAATGGGGAGAAAGCAGGATTAGGCTATTGAGTTGGATGATCAGCCATGATCGTGATGAATGTCGGAGCAGGTTCGAATGGCCAAAAGGCCTCCTCCTGCTCCGATCTTCTATGTATGGCCTGGTTTAGCTCACTGGGCTAAATCACTGGCTTTTAAAGCAGACCAAGCAGGCCAGCAGCACGGGTCGATTCCCATACCAGCCTCACCGGAATGTGCCGGCTAGGGACTTTTCACAGTAACTTCATTGAAGCCTACTCGTGACAATAAGCAATTTTCTATTTCTATTTTCTATCTATGTACCCTGATTGCCTCCCACTTGCCAACCAGTACTCAGTTCTGAATACTGATGGAAATAATGATTCATCTGGGTAGTGCGATCCCAGACCTAACTCCATGGCATCACAGCTGGATCAGCTGTGCAGGAGGGCACAAAGCAGATTGGAAGAGCAATAATGATAGCAAAATTTGACAGTTAAAGGAACATACAGATGTTCCTGAGGCCACAGATGTGAATCCCAGAGACTATATTGACTCCACGGTGCCAGGGTCAAGGATGTCACTGAACTGTAGCAGGGCACTCTGTGTGTGTGTGTGTGGGGGTGGGGGGGGGGGGGGGGGGGGGGGGGAGACAACCAGCAGTTGTACTCCACAATGGTACCAATAGTTAGAAACTGGGAAGTGGTCCTGCAGTCAGAATGTAGTCAGCTAGCTACAACAATTAGGACGCAGGCCCTCAAAAGTTGTACCCAAGTGAGCATACAAATAAAATAATGGAACAGATGAGAGTGGGGCAGGAAAGGGCTTTTGATTTTAGAGGCATTGGGAGCGGTCTTTGAGATGGGCCTGTGCAGACCAAACAGAGTCAGGACCAAATTGTTTCAGGTACATTTGCAAGTGCTATTGGCAAGGAATTAAACCGACTTGGCAGGGATGTTAGAACCAGAAGGTATTCCTTTAGCACCAAGAGCTATATCTAATTCCTTTCTGAAATTACACAGCATTTTGGCCTCAACTACTTTCTGTGGTAGTGAATTACACAGATTCACCGCTTTCTGATGAAGAAATTTTATTTATATATTTGTTTATTAGTGCCACAAGTAGACTTATATTAACACTACAATGAAGTTACTGTGAAAACCCCCTAGTCACCACACTCCGGCACCTGTTCGGGCACAATTTCTCCTCACCCTAAAATGTTTACCCCTTTATCCTCAAACTAGTTCTGGACTCCCCCACCATCGGGAACACTCTTTTTGAATCGACCCTGTCTAATCCTGTTCGAATTTTATTAGTTTCAATGAAATCCCCTCTCACTCTTCTAGACTCCAATGAATATAATCATAACCAACTAAGTCTCTCCTCATATGACAGTGCCGCCTTCCCAGGAGTCAGCATGGTAAACTTTTGCTGCGCTCCCTCCAGAACAAGAACATCCTTCCTCAGATAAAGATACCCAAACTGCACATAATACATAAGGTGTGGCCTCATGAATGCCCTATACCTAGCGCAAAGTAGGGCAGGACTGGGTGTTAAATATTCTTGGATACAAGGTGTACAGGAAAGATCAGGTAGTAAGGAAAATAGGAGGGTGGCAGTATTGACTAAGGAGAACATTGCAGTGCCAGCAAGAGAGGCTGTCCCTGAGGGTTGAGGACAGAATCTATTTGGCTTGAGCTAACGATCAAAAAAGGTGCCATTGCATTCCTGGATCACCAACTAGTGGGAATGAGAGGGCACAATACATTTTCAATGAAACTTAGAGAGGTACAAGAATTATTGAGCACTTGTAATGGGGAGTTTTAATAATTGAAATATAGATTAAGATAGAGAGGAGCAAGTGTTGCTCACATGGGTTCAGAAAAACTTTCTACAGCAGTATGTTTCTGACCCAATGAGGAAGAAGGCACTGCTGGACCCTTTTTTTGTGAATGAGCTGGGCCAAGTGGGTTGAATTACAAGAAGGGATCAATTAGGGAAGAGTGATCATTGCATCATAAGGTTTAATTTGGCTTTGGAAAGGAACAAACAGTAGTCCAAAGTAAGGATTTTGGAAAGCCAGGAGTGTGAAATTTGGAGTATGCAGATTAAAATAGGTAAGAGTGGGACGTTGCAAATATTCCTTTTTGCACCAGGTTTGAATGTGGATAAGCTAACCTTCTGAGCTAATCATAAAGCAAGCTTGGTGCGAGTTATTTATAAATTGGATTACGCCGACTCAGGGTTTGGGAAAACGTGCCATAGTCTACTTTAGAAATAATGTAAAACACTTTCTGCTTGTGGATAGTTGGTGAGAGGGAGCAAGTTCAGGCTGTCTTGCTCTCCTACCTGTAACAGTGGCTACAATTTAGACGCAGTGAAGACACACAATCAGATGCAAATCCAAACAGATGTAGTTTAGAATGGAAATTTAATTTAGATCTGTTATTGAGCATATTATTACAGCAGAGAATGGCAGAATAAGGAACTACTAGCCCAACATGAGCAAACTTAAAGAGGGCAAAATTGGTATCGACCAACAGCGCAAAATGAATTTGTAGTGAATGAGCAGCTGGTGTTTCATTAGGCCCCATATCCTTGCCACTTCAGTTCACTTTTTTGGAGACTTGCTTCCGAGTCTTATTGTCATTTTCACTGGTTTTGATTAAAAAAACATTTTACAAGTTAAAGGAAAATAAATATTGGCTAGGTGAGACATAGGCTGTTGATTTTCTACAAACCACTTTCAGTGTTGATGCAAATCAAATTTGCTCCAAGTGGGTTTAAAGGTTAAACTTAAACATTTTTACCCTGACAAAATAATTAAGTTGCTTTATTAAACATTTAAAAACGTATATTACATATATCTTTAAACTGGAAACAACGCACATCCGATCAATTGGTTATGCAGTAACTATGGCAACTATCACACCTCATTAAAAAACACAGCAGATTTCAAGCAATCAGTTTTCTTTTTATCTATGTGCACAGCAAGTCTGTTTGTGAAATGTTTCACCAAGGGTCAATCTGACGGTTGGTAATACAAATAAATACTTAAAAATAAAATTAAGGAATGGAACGGATTTTACTGGTAAGAGAAGCAGATGGGAACATGACTATGAAAAGAGCTTTAAGAAGAAGGAAGCATAAAGAGACAGGAATATAAATTTTGTAGGTAAAGTGAGCTTTTGGCTTGCACATTGGAGTTGAATATAATTAAAACTTTTCGTGGGGTGTGCACTAGTGACTGTGTGCCACGGACCAGCTCAATAATAATTTGAGAAAAGCAAACTTTGGAAGATCACCAGGGTAGGGAAGTGGGCCTCAGCTAATTACTTAGGAGTTCAATTTTATGCCAGGAACATGCTCCAAGTGGATGGAGACTTACCAGGGAAATTAAATAGATTGAATTTTCTCCACTGAAAAGTCGTGAAGTTTAGCATGTATGTAACACCCAAGTAAGTATCATTAAGTCCCTTTTCAACATTTCAGTTGAGTCTAGATGAATGGTCGTGCACTCAAGCAACATTCCCACAGGCATTGAGCAGGTAATAAAGACCAGTATGGAAAATTGTGAAGTGTGGAACATCAGTGAGTAAAAACCGCAGATTAGATGGAGAATGATGATTGATGGAGAATGATGATTAAAAGAGAATGATGGCGAGATCAAATTAAAGAGATCGGATGTCATCTAAACCGCAGGAAAGATTTAAGAGTCTGAAGGGAACCTGGCCCATGGGACGATATGACAGTCTTGTAGTTGAATCACTTCTGCAGTGTTATTAATAATATGTTCCAGCTGCACCAGTACACTTTTAGAATTTTGTTTCTGTGGTATTCGGCTTTGCAGCGTGCGTTACCAAAGCCACAGACAAATGTCAATTCTGATGCGACAACTTTCTTCAACACTTTTTCTTCACTTCCCTTTGGAAAGGTCCTGGCCAGTGGCAAAGGTTTGGTTTGCCAAAAGGCTCCAAATGATTAATGAAAATATATGAATGTTGCTTTCCACACAAAATAGTGGGCTAGCCCTGCGACATTCTGTCGTGTCAGTCGGAATTTGATTTTTAGCGTTTTGAATTCCGAGTAGTGGTCCTGCAGGTGATCGAGTGCTCACCTCTTTGCCAAGATGGGAAATTACATGTTGCTGCAAAATTGAAAGCCAAGCAGCAGCTTAAAATAGGCACAGCAGAACACAGAACAATTTTTTCTGGGATTGGTGATGCTGAAACATAAAATTGCCAGTTTGTTGGATTTAGTAAAGAAAAGGCAGGCTTGGAGTTACATTTTGAAATAAGTAGTGTGTCTAAACACAAAGAAAAAAGAAAGCGAATAATGTCGCAGTTCTCTCCCTGCTTTATTTATTTTATTTCTTTTAAACTTACACCTGTGTTAAAAAGTTTTTTAGCATGTCACTTTAAACCTGTGACCTCTGATTGCCCCACTAATGGGAACATTTCTTGCCTATTCTGTCCAAACCATGCATAATTTTGAATACCTCCATTAGATCTCCTCTTAACCTTCATCTCCAAGGGGAACAGCTTCAGCTTCTCCAATCTTCAACTGGACAGCCACTGCGGAGCTGTGTCGGGGAACTGCAGACCTGTAGACAATAAATCCTGATGGAAAAACGCAGCAAACAGTGTGTCTCGGCAGCAAATTCGAACACAAACATCAGTCCCCAGGCACTCATTAAAATTTTATTTCAGACTTGACATTTCATCGCACGCAGGATCGAGGTCGCAACTGAAATGTAAAGGCCATCTGGCCAATCAGCCACCCGCCAACTCTGAAAGTAGACAGTCCGCACAGAGTTTCTTTCAATCTCGTATCAGCCTCCCCGAACAGGTGCCGGAATGAGGCGACTAGGGGCTTTTCACAGTAACTTCATTTGAAGTCTACTTGTGACAATAAGCGATTTTCATTCATTTCATTTCATTATTAAATTTTCCCAATTAAGTAGCAATGTAGCTGACCAATTCACCTACCCTGCACATTTTGGGTTGAGACCCATGCCAACACAGAGAGAATGTGCAGACTCCACATGGACAGTGACCTGCAGCTGGGATCGAACCACTGTCCCATCGTGCCGCCCTGATGCATGTTTCTTTTTATAATTTCACACCAGGCATGTTACCATATGGTTCATTGGCTCTGGCGGAGTATATAATGGATAAATTAAATGAAATGAAAATCACTTATTGTCACAAGTAGGCTTCAAATTAAGTTACTGTGAAAAGTGCCTAGTTGTCACATTCCGGGGCCTGTTCGGGGAGGCTGGTCTGGGAATTGAACCGTGTTGCTGGCCTGCCTTGGTCTGCTTTCAAAGCCAGCGCTTTAACCCTGCGCTAAACCAGCCCTAAATGGATATTGCCGTGTTGTAGATTTGCATGGAGGGTATGAATGGCCACTGGAGATGAATGGGAGGGCATGAATTGGCATGGGGACGTGTGTTGCTATTCAGCGTTGGTGGAGGGGCATAAGTTGGGATGGTTAAGGCCTTTTGAATACACCTCTTAAAGGATTCCCTCATGTACATCGCAACTCATTGAAAAGCTAGCCCGACTCCCCAAAAATGATGGGATCTAGGAGATGCCTATTGCTGTAATGGCGCCAACTAGGTTGCGAATGCAGGGTACAGGCTCACAATCCATGCCCGCCCTATTCCTTAACCCACGCTGACAAAATTGGAGGTGTAGGGAATCCCAGAATCAAGTCCTTGCCATCATTTTCACAAGTCCGCGGAGGATGTATTCCAACAATATTTTTTTTAAATTTAATTTAATTTTTTACTTGCTTTTTAAAATTATTACAAATGTGGCTAACAATGTGATAATTGCCAGATAACCTGTTTCTGTAATGTTGCCAAGGCACCGGGGACATCTCCCCTGCTTTCCCCTGTTTCCACCTGAACAAATCATTGGGATCTTGGTTTAACATCTCATCCAAATGATGGCACCTCAGACAGTGCAGTACCGCGCTGGAATATTAACCTTAGTTTTTATACCCTTGAGCCCTGGAGTGGGGCTTGAAGTGGGACTTGTGGCTCGGAGGTGAGAGTTCTACTATCTGAGCTACAGTTGAGTCTCCTGATGCTGTGAAAAAAAAACAGCCCTTACAGTCACCTCCTTATTTCTAAAAATAACTGTTTACAACTGAATACCCTAAAGGCAGCATGTTACACTTTAAAGACCCAGGCCCAGATTTCACCTTGAAATGTTCCTTCCTTTACAATAACTTACAAAAACCCCATAGATTATAATTGGATGGTACATGTATCTTTCAGTGCAGTCTTTAAAGAGTCCTCGCCGGCATTTGAGTTTTAATGCTTCTCTTATCTCTCAAAAATACTTCTAACTTTTTCACAAAAACATAGTATGTGAGAAATGCCACATTTCAGTCCCAAACCAAGTTGTGCCCCTCCTTTATGATAAAAAACACATTGGAGCCCTATTGAGGCAGGCTCTAGAGTGAGTGTGAACTACAGCGTTAGAAATGTCCTTCTCTTCCATCTTATACTACTGCACCCTCATTACCTGTCCACAAGCAGATCATGAAGCTCATATGTTACTCCGACTAAAAGTATCATGAACTTAATTCCTCAGCAACCAATCTTTACCTTTTTTCTCTCTGCTGCTCCTTTGGCTGTTCCTCACAAACTGGCTGAGATAGAAGAGGAACAAGGAGAAGGCCCCCTCTGCCACTTTGCCATTGAAAAAGATGCTATTACTTTTGCACACTCTTATTTCCCTGTTGTGCACCAACTGGAGGATGGAGAAATGAGGCTGAGGGAAGTGAATAGACAGGCGGAGCTGGATGATAGAATATGAGAAGGAAGGCATTTCTCATCAACCGGGCCAGGAGACTTTGACTCTTCGGTTGAAGATTGTAAAGATACAAATCCCACAAGTCCTGATGGTCCAGGAAGGATCATTAACTGTACAGAGGCACTGAAGAGAAGCTGCAGGGACAGTAATTGGAGGAATCCACTACTTTAGAAAGATGAAGCTGGATATATATTGTGTCTTTCACGATCTCACAGGGTCCAAAAACACTTTATATGCAATGAAATATTTGCAATGTAGAGAATATAGCAGTCAATCTATGCACAACAAGCTTCACAAACAGCAATGACCAGATAAGATGTTTACTTTTTGTGGTGTTGTTTGAGGAATAAATATTGGCCAGGACAGTAGGGAGAACTCCCTCGCTCTTCTTCAAGTTGGTGCCATGGAACCTTTAATTCCTCCTGCGAGGGCAGATGAGAGCTCATTTTAGCATCTCATCCAAAAGATAGCACCTCCCTCAGTGCCACACTGGCCTATCAGCCTAGATTTGTACGTTTAAATGGAGGAGTGAAATCCGCAACTCCTGACTCAGAGGCTAGAGTGCTACCAGTGAGCGAGAGCTGAATCCTGACAGGATGGATGGCTTTGCGTATCATTGTCCACCATAGAGGCCAGTGTGCAGCAGAGAGTGTCACCAAGGGACAAGATTATATTATGCCAATGATGTTCAGACTGCTGCCATAGTGACTCTGGGCAACAAACTGGAAAGGTTTGTCTCTTCTAGCCTCCAAGAAATTGGGTCTGTAAGGAGTGTCTCACAGATCATCACTGATCAGTGGATCTACAGAGCCAGTGTTTTGTACTGATGGCATGCCAGGAATGTGCCCACACAAAGCTGCTATCTTAAAATGGCATTTACTCTGTCAGCTACAACGAGGGCAAGCAATAAATTGCATGACAGCATATTGCTGGTTGTAGATGAGCGAGGCATTAAGAGGATACAATCCGTTCCTGCTTATAAAGGTGATGGAATTGATGAAGGAAGCAGATATCATCATGTGGATGTCAAATATGCCTCCTTGGACTGTGAAGATTTCTGCCATTTTCTGTTGCAGCTCAATGCCCCATCATGCGACTGTGCATTTCTCCTGCAGAAGATTATGAAGCAGCTGGCTTTAACAAACAATAACTTGATTTATGCATCTGTGTATCAGTGCTTGGTAACTGTTACAGATATAGAGGCCAGAACAAGAAAAGACCCTTTGGCCCATCGCCTCTGTGCCGGTCAAAAACGACCCCACCTAAGTATTCTAATCCTATTTTCCAGTGCCTGGCCCATAGACTTGTATGCCTTGGCCTGAGGGTCTCTGCCGCCACCACCCTTTCAGGCAGTGACTACCAGCCTCTGGTAGTCTGGAATACCCCCATTCTGTAAATGTTCAGAGCTGTTGTAACTTCCACAGTGCCTGGGGTGAAATAGGCTGTGGATCACTCAACGGTTCCTTTCTTAAGTTGAGTCACTGGAATTGGGAGCACCTCAGCCTGTACATTTGGTGTGAGCATACCAATGTGCAGATGCCATCCATGTGTTTTGGACTTCAAAACATTCCCTTCCTTTTATTCCAGTTTGCCTTCTTCGAAGAAAACAAGATCCAGGCACAATTTTCCAATTTGATACTAATTTTGACTTCATTTGAATCCAACTGAAGAATGCAGAGGATATAGTCCAGGCTCGGAAAAGTACCTCACAATATTGCAAAGAAATTAGCCTCTGAGATGTAAATTTAAAAGCAGCTCAGTGAAACCTGGCCTGAAGGCAGCGGTGGGCCTCCAAGATAATAAAAATGCTTTCCTTCATTGGGTTGGGAGATGCAGAAGTTCTCTCCCGGGTTCCACAAAGCATTTCTGGACTAACACAACTCCAAACTCCCTCCACCATTCCACAGGACCTGACAAACTTTCCCCACCTATGATTTATCTCCCTGTCAATGAGTCCCCCCTTAGCACTACCCAGAAGGTCTCTAAGCCATCAAATCTCTTCTGCCCCCTGGCCATTTACCACTTTCTGAGTAAGAACATTGGCCACATGTCAATGAAGTCCACGGGTTGGAATACTTCAGGCTGAAATTCATGGCGTAAGTGCATTTTGCACTTGCCCCTAGCCCAACCTGTCTGTGAAGAAGGATCTGGTACATTAATAGTTAACCCAGGACTGAGTGCAATACCACCCACCAGCAATTAAGAAGGCACCTGATCTAGACCTTAGGTCAGCATTGTAGAGCTAGGTAGCAACATATAAGCACATGCTTTGGAATCCTATGCATTACTGTACCCTCAACTGTAAAATATGCACATCGTTCTGTAATTTTAATAAAGACTTCTTGGTAACTTGTACATGACTGTATAATGTGGTGTCTAACCAGTTCACGTCATGGGTCGGAAACAGGCCAACAAAATATGGAGATCAAAATACACAGCATTTATAAAATGACTGAAAAAATCAAGAAAAGGGCAGCGGCCACAAATTTTTGCTCCAAAGAATTCCCACTCATGAAGCAAGAAGCTGAGAAAATTCACCTGAAAAGCTCCAAGACCCTGGCAGCAGAAGGAAAAGGCAGAAGTTAAGCTCAATCTCAATACTCCACTGGATCCCTGTGAAAACTGCTTCAACAACGCAGAGTTAGCAGACAGCAAACTGCATGGTGAGCTGCAACTTTTTTTTTAAGTTTCAGAGAAGTGGGTCCTCTTTTGTAAACAATCAGTCAGGCAGAAAATTCATTTGCATGTTCATCGCAAGCCCAACCTTCTGGATGATGCCCCCTCCAGATGTTCCCTGAGTCCAGAGCGCAGCAACAGAAATAAAAATCAAACCTGCAGAAAGCCACATTTAAACGAAAACCTGAGTGCATCCAAAATGTTGGCCTCCTGGCCAGCGAGACTTTTGCCCGAACCTGACTCAAGGCAGGCTGATGCCACTCAATTGACCCATAGTCACACCCAGACCTGTGGCTATGTTGCTGCTTCTTCCACCTCCCAGCTTATTTTTGCCATTCTAAAAGTTGCACGAAAAGTTTTAAGTATGCAAAAACCTTGTCCTGGGCAATGCCAGTAACAACCTTTTGAAATCCACTGATCTTTTAAAGGGACACCCACACTTCTAAACTTTTCAACCAAAGATCTCAATTCATCATTGCCACACACAATGAGCCTTAGCAATGGCCGGACTAATCTCACAATTTGAATTATTGGAGGGAACGATTCCTCAGATAAAGCACAACCGCAGGATTAAATACAAAGTCCGTTGCTGAACAAGTGAGCCCTCAATTGCGGACAATATCATCACCAAGCAAGCTATGGATCTGTCATCTGCTAAGTTTGAAGATGTTATAAAACTTGTTGACCTCTTTTTCACACTGCAATCCAACAATAGTTTGGAATGGAGCAAATTTGGCAAGATACTCCAGCAGCCTGGGGAGCCGGTTGAATCTTTTTTTCAACAAAGTTCAAGTCACTGACACAGAGGACACCTAGTCATTCTTCCATGGTGACAACACAAGGTCCAGGATTTCATTCTGGAATGTGGACATCTTGGAGAACGGCCATCAGAGACATTTTAAAGAAGACACAAGTGCCAGGGTTAGAATCCTGTACGACAAGGTATCGAGGCTTAAAGTCCTATGGTTCAAATCTACAGGCACCCTACTCTGTGGTGCAAGGAGTGTGCAACTCCAGGCCATTGGAATAATTCACGAGTCATTAGGCCACATGACAAACAGCTCACAGAAATTATGTACTCAATGCAAAATCAGCCCCTTTTACTCTTCAAGCCAAACCTCCGAAGATCTTGACCGGCTTCAACCAGCAGAAGATGAGAAGACAACCACAGTCCTCGTGAAGCCAGAAGCCCATCATTCTGAAAGCCCAACCACAAATCAGCAACCCTATGTTGACATTTATAACCTTTCTTCCCTGTTCACGGGGCAGCTCCATTCTTCTTTTCAGTGCCCTGAACTGAACCAAGGACCAGACCAACCCGCAGCGCAGGAGGTTACCACATGCAGTCCCAGCAACGACCTACATGCAGTCCCAGTAATGACCAGCAAATATGATGAAACCACACAGTCCACAGGAATCGGCAGCAGCGCTAGGCAAGTACTAATCAAAAAAGGTGAGCCACCTCTACACTATTCTTCCATCCATAGGATAGTCCTCCCTCAATCTCAAGGTCTTACATACACCGGAAAATGTAGAATAAGAAGGGACACAACCAACTGCGGGGTGGTTATCCCTCCCATCCCCTCAGAAAACAACGACCATCATTCACGATACCAAACCACCACAGCAAACCAACTAACTAGGTGTGGTGTAACATTCACCAATGGAAAAAGCAAATAAAGCCATGCCAGTGCCCAGCTCCAAAGTGTGTGTGCATGTGCCTGTGTGTGTGTGTGTGCTATAAGCATAATTAGCTACAGAGTCAGACAAAAGTCTGGCCTATGCACTGCCGGGGTGCGGAAATGTTGAGTGTGAGAGTGAATGTTAGTAAAGACTTCTCGGTAACTATTGTAAGATTGCTGAATGGTGTCTAATCAGTCCACACCGACACCCAACAAAACATCTTCCCAATATCCAGTCAAGGTTAAAACACATCTTCATAATCCTTTTTTTTTTATAAATTTAGATTACCCAATTATTTTTTCCAATTAAGGGGCAATTTAGCATGGCCAATCCACCTACTCTGCACATTTTTTGGGTTGTGGGGGCGAAACCCACGCAGACACGGGGAGAATGTGCAAACTCCACACGGACAGTGACCCAGAGCCGGGATCGAACCTGGGACCTCAGCGCCGTGAGGCGGTTGTGCTAACCACTAGGCCACCGTGCTGCCCTACATCTTCATAATCCTGTGGCTCCATGGCAATACATAACCCACCTTACCTTTCCCGAATATTTAGTCCATGACTTCCGTCTCATTGAGGCTTTAACATGTAAAACAATCCCCACCCAACCTGATTATTTAAAATGCACCATTCAGCATCCTCACCTGGATAGTCTCATACTCTAATATATTCCCCAGACCCAGAAAGTTAACTTCAGAGGTGTTCATCCTTGCTTTCAACCCTCTCTGCGGAATTACTTTAGCGAGCAACCTTCTCTACTTTTACATCTCCAGGCATATTTTTAACAATAATAATAATCTTTATTGTCACAAGTAGGCTTACATTAACAATACAATGAAGTTGCTGTGAAAAGCCCCTAGTCACCACATTCCGTAGCCTGTTCGGGTACACTGAGGGAGAATTCAGAACGTCCAATTCACTTGCAGCACATCTTTGGGGATTTGTGGGAGGAAACCGGAGCACCTGGAGGAAACCCATGCAGACACGGGAAGAACATGCAGATTCCGCACAGACAGTGACCCAAGCTGGAATCGAACCTGGGACCTTGGCACTGTGAAGCAACAGTGCTAACCGCTGTGCAACCGTGCCGCCCATGTTGCTGCTTCTCCAAGACCAGGCTGCTTTTCTTCTACTCTTCAACCACTACACTACACTCCTACCCTCTGGAACTACCTGACTAGGTCCCTCCACCGTGTCATCTTCCTCCCCACTTTTAAAACCCTCCTCAAAACCTTTCTCTTAATCTAAGTTGCTTGGAGATGCTTCTCAGCACATGGTGAGTGGCGCAGTTGCTGTTGCTTGACCTGGAAATGCTCAAAACGCAGACTGAATTCAGCGTTTCATTCCTCAGCAGTACTATCAATTATCTTGAAAAGATGCAGAGCAAAAAATAAATAAATCTTTAATGCTGAAGGAAAGCTAACTGAAGAAAATCACAGATTAAAGTGAAATGAGTACAATATACAAGCTATAATAGATGCTTTGAGGCGAGTGTTATTTGAATGACTTGAATTTAAATATCTGAAAACAGTATTCTGGCTTAGAAATGGCCTTGGGCGTGAAAAATAAGTTCATGCTCTAAGCTTGTCATGTGCTGTAAACCAGACATAAAAATCAAGCTGTGTGAATAGGGTTTTTAAAATGCTTTATGAGGAGCTGAGCATTGCCTCAATCGCAAAGTATTTTTCAACAGAATTGCAAGAAAATCAAACAGTGAGTTCCTGTCAAACTAAGGGTGCTAAAAGAAGGTGATAATGATATGGGATATACAGTCTGTGGAGATTTGCTGTGTGAATTGCCATCTCTGGCTTGCAAGTCGGAAATTCATAATGTAAACAGACTGTGCTCACTTGGCGCAAGCTGATGTGATGTGTTGGGCTGCTAATCTGCTGCAAACTCCTTCGTCAGTGCTCAATTTTCTGAGGTCAAACGGCAGCGCAATCTCAGTGTGCTGCCATTTTATTATCTGAATTATGCTGTGGCGACCCTTTAGAAAAATAATGTCAGGAAGGACAAGGTCACATTCTCCCAGCTGTGTTCGACAGTGCTGTTGCTAATAGTAACAGCATTTAGACTTTTCCTGATGCCCCATTGGTAAAGTCACTACCTGTTGCAGCACAAAAGAATCCAAGAACACCTATTTGTATTTGCACAGAATCCTGAAGGTGGAAACAAAAAGTCCCAAGGAGCTTTATTCAGAGAATCAGGAAAATGAAAATCTAAGCATCAGTCAATGAGGATTCAGTAAATCTAGCGATGAGGATGGCATGTGATTGATCAGTGATTGTACTCCAAATTTCTATCGTCCTCCTTGCTGGAAAGTACATGTGATGGACCCAAGATTGTGTTTTAGTTTTGATGCCTCTTAAGTTAAATAGCCCGCCAACACTATCTGACATACATTGGAAGAATGGTTCAATGGACAGCAAGGCGGCACAGTGGTTAGTGATTAGCACTGCTGCTTCACAGCGACAGGGACTCAAATTCAATTCAGGCCTTGGGTCTCTGTCTGTGAAGTTTGCACTTTTTCTCCATATTGGCATGGGTTTCCTCCCCCAGTCTAAAGATGTGTAGTTTAGGTGGATTGGCCATGCTAATTTGCCCCTTAGTGCCCAGGGATGTGTAGGTTAGTTAAGGTGTCATTGGGATGGTGTGGGGAAGCGGGCTTAGGTGGAGTGCTCTTTCAGAGGGTCGGTGCATACTCAATCAGCTGAATAGCCTCCTTCTGCACTGTCAGGATTCCATGATTCTATGTGTAAGGCTATTGGGAGTTTTGGAAGAACGTTTCGGGTAAAAGGGGATAAAGTGAGAAAAATATAATTAGCAGCATAAAATTAATCAGGATTCATTCTTTTCCCTCCCGAACTTCATCTCTTATTTCTCTTATCTCTCTGTGGCCTAGCAGTAAATGGGCAGCAGCGGATGGGGCAAAATGGACAGAAGCTGCAGGGGTACCCTTGCAATTTCCTGGGCCATTCCTCATTAACTTGCAGTAAACAGGGTGCCAGCACTGAGCGTGTTCCTGCAAACCCGTTCACAGATTTGGAGGTGCGAAGACACTGACGCAGTTTCCACTTCATTACTGATGCACTTTGCCAAGGCATGCAGCAGGATCTTAAAGGGCACGTGAATTTTTATTGTGTTGCCTGCAGAGCAACAGCGGAATAGAGTTCAGAAGAGCAACTAAAAACCCTTTCAATTCCCTTAGGGTGAGACAATCTCACAAGCTGCAGCAGGAGCAAATATCTCCAGCAGTTCCAAACATCTTTATCGGACAGCAGCGCAGAATCCTACTCACTTCAGTGACAACTGTTTTTCTGAACACATTTTAATGAAGAAGCTTCACAGTTAAGAATGATATATAAATACAATTGTTGTTGTTGATTGAAGGAAGCAAGTTCGTTGTGAAATACTCCCAGAGATAAATGACCTGCCAGCACTCTGGGATGGATTTCACAGGGACATTCCATCTCATTGTGAGATGGTTTTCAAAGTAGCCGGATAAAAGGCGAGCTGTTTTTTCTGTTGCCATCTTGGGGATAGAGTACAATGTCAATGGAACAAAGTACAGAACAAATTGCGATCTAATTGAGTATCTCCACTGGCCATTCTTATATAAACCACTTGATGAGAACTTTACAGACTTTTAATTTCAAAGACCCCGGCATATATGATTGGAAAGACCCCTATTAATTTAAATGAATGTTTCATTACAAGTTAAAACCAGAGAGCAAATTCATCTCTGACAGTGAGTGCACACAGTAATCAAAGAGATATGGCCAACTTTAAATGTCAAAAGTGTTTACCCTTTTCATACATGCAGATTCTTGATTTATATTGGCCTGCTGTAACATTTTGATTAATGTTTGCTTATAAGCAAACATTAGACTAATCTTTTGCCTGAGGCCTCCTGTTAAAGTTTAATGAAAGGAAAGAATAAAAATGTGATTTGAACCAAGTCTACTGCCAGGCACTTACTTACAATGTACATTTCTAACTATTGAAGTCCATTTGTCCTTATTGGATTTGAAATAAAACATTCTGTATATCTAGAATTGATGATGACGCAACGTTGGAAGGCACTGAAATGAAAAGTGCAGCCAGAAGCAAAAGCTTACAAAGCAGTACAGTTGTTGAAGTAAATAAGCACAACTTTGGAGTTCAATATGGACAAGTATGAAAGGTCCCTTTGGACCTGAGAATAACAATTAAAAGGCATTTTCTTTTGCACAAATAATTTAAAACCAGTGGATGGTCAAAGAAGCAATCGAAATACTTTGAAAAGGCATTTAATTCAGTGCCGCACAACAAACTCGTGAGCATTGAATAAAAGGGAACTGCAGCAACATGGACATAGAATTGGTTGAGTGAATGGAAACAGAGTAGTGGTTAGTGGATATTTTTCAGACTGGAGGAATGTTCACAATGGAGCTCCTCCAGATATATGTTACTGATCTGGACCTTGGTGTACAGGGCACAACTTCAGAATTTCTGGATGATATGAAACTTGGACGATTTTTGAGCTGTGAGGAGGATGACTTTCCGCCCAGCACCAACTGGGTGTGCTGGAAGCATCACTGGGGAGGCCCAAATCGGGCTTCACGTCAGGCACAAAACCTTGTCTGAGTCACCCGACCGGTGGCACCTAGCTCAGTGGGCGTGATCCAGATAATCATTAAATATGTGCGGCTTGGTTGAGGCCACATCCTCCGATGCCCGGGAGACACCAGCAAGGCCTCAAAGGGCAGTACAGTAGCACAGTGGTTATCACTGTTGCTTCACAGCCCCAGGGACCCTGGTTCGATTCTGGGGCTGGTTTAGCACAGTGCTAAATCGCTGGCTTTTAAAGCAGACCAAGGCAGGCCAGCAGCACGGTTCAATTCCCGTACCAACCTCCCCAAATATGCGCCGGAATCTGACGGCTAGGGGCTTTTCACAGTAACTTCATTTGAAGCCTACTTTTGACAATAAGTGATTTTCACTTGGGTCACTGACTATGCGGAGTCTGCACATTCTCCCCATGTCTGCGTGGGTTTCCTCCAGGTGCTTCAGTTTCTTCCCACAAGTCCCCAAAGACGTGCTGTTAGGTGAATTTGACATTCTGAATTCTCCCTCAGTGTACCCAAACAGGAACCGGAGTGTGGCGACGAGGGGATTTTCACAGTAACTTCATTGCAGTATTAATGTAAGCCTACTTATGATAAAAATAAAGATTATTAAACAAGTGCTAATTAGTACTGGCCTGCACAACTAGAGACCAGGCGTAATGGCCACTCTAGGGGCCTTGAATGCATTGGAGTCCCCCTAGGTGGTCATGAACAGGGCAGGGAAGTGCCCTGGCAACCCCATGGCACTCTGTGCAAATCAGGCACTTCCAGAGTGCATGGTTGGCACTGTCAAGGGCTGGGGCCTGAGGAGGGTATTGCCCAAGAAGCTGGGGTAAAGGGAGCTATGAGTGGTAGCAGGGGAGGCATGAAGGAGCTTCATAAAGGATCAGGGTGGAGTGGGGGCCCTGAAAGGGGGTGTGGGGTGCTTGAAAGTGGGTGCCCTCAGCCACCCCATAACAGGATGTGCTCATTTTGGGGGTTGTCCATGGGTGGGGGTGTGGGAGACTCGCCATCTCACTTAGAGATCAGGACACCTATTAAAAATGGCACCCTGATCTCTGAGGAGCTGGTCTCGCCAGTGAGTTCAGTTCTCCACTGATGAATAAAGTTTCTAAGTGTGGGAAAGATTGTAGAAGGACTCCCCAAAGCCCCTAAAAAGTGTAAGTGAATCTAGGTCTGGATTTTATCCAAAGAGCTGTCGGTAAATATCCCGACAAATAATAATCTAGCCTTGCAGTCCTTTGAGGATAATATATTGATAGGTAATCCAATCAAGGTGTTTAAAGTGCGAAAGAGATTGAATAAGGGAGATAAGAGAAAATAATTTCTTCACATACAGAGTAGTAGAAAATTGTCTGGAGCTTTGTCCGCTGAAAGGTTGTTTGTGTTGGGTCACTTGAAGCTGTCAAGACTCAGATTGGCAAATGTTGGTGAGGTATGGGTGTCAAGATATATGGAACAAAGGTGGGAAAATGGATTCATGATGCCAATCAGCCATGACCCAATGATCAGTACTCAGAAGAAAGTCAGATAAGCACATTGTGGAGAGAAAGAAATAGAATAGTGTTGGTGGGCACAGATGAAGAAGGGTGGAGCATAAACATTGCTCTGGACCTGTTGGGCTAAATGGCCCATTTCTGTTCTGTATTACTTTAAGACTTGTGATTGAATGGTGGAGCAGGATTGAGAGGTAGGCGGCCTACTTCTATTTCTAGTCCCATAGGTGGCGCACCTTTACCTTCTCAAGGGCAAACAAGGACGGGCAATAAATGCTGGCCTTGCCAACGACGTTCACGTCTCATGAACAAATAAAGAGAAATGCAGGATATGCGATACAAACCTCAAGCCCAACACTTCACTCATGTTCATTAATGTTATATTTTTTTATGTCAGTGCTGGATTTTCTGGGATTGATCATTGCTTGTGTTGGCTTTAATCAAAAAGCAAGAATGTTGATTAGCTTTCAGATCACCATAGCTGATCATTCCTCGGATGGGTAGACGTGAATTTTCTGGATCCTATTTCATTAACATAATAACTAAAACATGAAGGACTTTTATTTTCTCTGACGAAACAGCTTTTCTAAAGGTGCCTGTAAGCTTGAGTACTAACGGGACCTACAATCCAACAAAATTTGTCATTGCGCAGCCTTATCACTGATCCTATGACTCTTCATGCAAAGTTACAGTGCTGGGTTGCAAAAGGTGCAACGTGTGGAGTGTGGAGGTTTGCAGAGTCGTGCCCCGATAGACCCCTTGTTTCCCTGCCCTCCACTCCCTTTTGCATCCATAATGTTTTTTATTCATACACGGAATGCTGGCTGGGCCAGCATTTATTGCCCATACCTAATTGCCCTTGAGAAGGTAGCGGTGAGCTGCCATCTTGAATCACTGCAGTCCCTGAGCGTGTAGGTACATCCAAAGTGCTGTTTGGGAAGGAGTTCCAGGTTTTTTACCCGGCAACAGTGAAGGAACAGAGATGTATTTCCAAGCCAGGAGGGGAACCTCTAGGTGGTGGTGTTCCCAACATGTTTGCGAATATGTGCACAGCTAAGGATTTGAGGTAAAAGCACAATTTAATTATGCTTTTCTGTCAGTGAACACAACGTATTGAAGGTATCACTGTTGCTTTCTCTCCAAGTTTCTTCCCTCCAAAGGTGAAGATTTGTGCTCAGCTTGTACTCACTGGCTGCCATCCAGCACGTCATTAAAACGGCCATGCTTCATGTGTGAATCTAAATGGTGAGTGTCTGAATGATTCAACGAGAAAAGTCACAGCAGTCACACAAAATCCTACCTTGAACCCACATACGTGATTTTACTTTTCAAGAGGAATCATTGGATTCGAGATCAATTAACTCTGCAGTTGAACTGCTGGCAGGGTGATTTTCAACATAGAGCACTCCACCTACAAATAGAGATTGTTGTGTAACAAAGAATTATACATGGTTCTCATGGATTTCTCCAAACACAAAACATTGGAAAATACACTTCAAAGCACTTATGAAAGTGTTTTGCAATACAAAACATTAACAATGTATTGGTCCAGAGACAAGAGTACTTCATTTTGGCTGCATCGTCAGAGGTGGCATCTTTTAAATGAACAAGATCCCATTTGCCTGGTCAGGAAGGTGTAAATGATCCCAGAGCAATATGCAAAGAGGAACAAGAGAGTACTCCTTGTGCACTAGGCAATATTTATCCCTCAAACAACAGACCTAAAAGCTGTTTAATTTTTCACTGATTCTATTGCGATTTATTCTTGCTGTGCTTCTACATTCCTTTGCATTGCAGCAATATCAACATCTCAAAAGTATTTATTTGGTTGCCCATAATTCACAGAAGGTGCAATTTAAGACAAGCTCTTTGTTTTAAAATCTGCATCATTGCTCGTGCCAGTGAGGAGCTCATATTGGCAATTTCACCAGAGATTCAGGAGTTCATTATAGCTCATATGTAAAATGATAAACAGTTCAAGTATCTTTCACCAGCACAATCTTTACTAACCAGTTGCTCTTATGTCTGCTCACTGCTGGCATAATTGAAAATGCGGAATGGATCAATAAACTGGAGCAACTTTGCAATGCAAGACTTGGTATGGATCAATAAACTACTCTGGCTATCAAAATAAAAGTAAAAATACTGCAGATGCTGGAAACTTGAAATAAAGCAGAAAATGCTGGACATTCTCAGTAGTTCAGGCAGCATCGATGGAGAAAAAGAGTTGACATTTCAGGTCGATTGCATTATGATGAAAGGTCCTCAGCCTGAAACAAAACTCTACTTCTCTCCAACGAGGCTGAATATTTTCAGCCTTTTCTGTTATTATTTCCATCTATGAATAGTTAGATTTATATTGGCCTTGGAAGAGGACACGCACTACAAATTCTAGGCATGAAAGGAGGCAATTCCAATGCAAACTTATTGAAGTCAACCATCAGGAAGGGATGGGAGTCAGTTCCAACCGAACCTGCCTGTCAGGGAATTGACACAACCAGATGTGCTATATATTGAGCCTCAAAGCCATCTTTCAGTTGAAGATTGTACAGACGAAGATGAACACATGTTCAGCTACAAGCAACCATCAATGAAGAAACTGTATTTGCACCTCCAAAACAGAGAGGGCAGCAGAAAGGCAGAATAACATAATGCTCAGCTCTTGCGATATATTGTACTCTTTCCCTGTTTAAAATGTAAAATGGTACATGTACATAATTCCTCATAATACAATATGACTGAACCAATATCAATAATACCAAAAATGTAACAGATTTGGTTGCATTGTTGTTTTTACCGTAATTACAACCAAAACATATATGGCCAATATTTCTCGAGTAATTAACATGCAAAATATTTTCCTTAACACCTTAATAAAAATATCATAATTTGACAAGAAGTAATTAAACTAACAATGTCCTCCTTCCTTCCTACATTCTTTCAGCCGAACTATCTGGCTTCCTCCTTCTCTGTCTGAGTATCTCCTTCCATTCCAGCTTAACTCTCTGCTCTTACAACATCTCTGACAGTGTCACACCTAAACTTCAGCTTTGACTACTATGGTAGTACGACTAGAGGTACTACGGTAACTGGGAGTGTGAGCTACCATTGGTGGAGAAGGCCCGCTGCTCATTGGCCCAAGTGTTTGCATTTCATTGGTCGGGACGTAAAGTAGCTCCGCCCAATGAGGCGGGGAATAAGAACATGTGTTTCCCAGCAGCCAACCTTCTTTCTGTACTCGAGCTGCTGGGGAAACATCTTGTTGATTAAAGCTTTCAATTCGGACTACTCCTTCATTTCAGTAGTTATTGATCGCACATCAACCACCAACCCCACTTCATAGTTGGGACCGTGACATTGATTGGTGTGGCTTAATCAATGGCCTTGGCTCACTTTGTTCTATCAGTGGATTCTGTGACACAGGCAAACTTTCAGTTTCTTTTTGACTTTCATTTTCTTTCTGACTGTGGGAGGAATTTGGATTAGAGGCCATTTCTCATGCTCTGCCTTTGTCAGATATCCTCTTTCAAGCAAATGATGGGCATGGCACTCTCCCTGACAGTGTATCTCTCCAATCTTTACTTGCTATGTGAATGCACGGGATCTCCTTAAAATAACTCTAATCACATACTTCTTCTTATCACTATGGTGGTTTTCAGCTTGACTTTCTGACCAGCATTCAACTCTTTACATTTCATACCTGGTGTTTCATAACTCATCATCGCTCTGTATTGTTTTTTTCTTACTTTGTGATTGAGGTCAGGCTTAAGCAAACTAAACCTCATCCGAGGGGCATGTTGAAACACTAACCCGTAAGGTGAGAAACCTATTGCAGACTGTGGGGTTATTCTGTAAGTGAACAGAAAATAATCCAACCTGTGTCAAAGGTGAATCTGCCTAACTGGTCACCAACTCAGCAAATAGCTTCTCCAAAGACTTCTTCACAATCTGAACAGTCCTTTCTGCAGCAGCAATCAATGGTGGGTGCTGGGTGATATGATGGTTTTCCAGTCATTTGACTCCATTCTTATTCAATATTTCAATCTCTCCTGATGTAAACTGGACCATTAGCTGATATCAATATCTCTCAAAACCCATAAATTGCAAACCAACATCTCAAAACCTCAAAAGACTTCGCATTTGTGATGTTGAACAAACACAATGGGCGGATTCTCCATCGGCCGATGTTGAAATCGAGAAATGTGATTGGGCAGAGAATCTGTTTTGACGTCAAAATCGTGGCGGGCACCGGTTTCAAGCCGAATCACAATTCTCCGGAGCCTCGCCAGAGGCTTCAATGAATTCCACTCCACTCTTGCAGTAAATGCCATTGACATATCAGTAGCCGGCCTGACCCGGTATTCTCCGGGGCCATCCCACCGCCCCCACATTCCACTCCCCGGCCAACCGGCCAATACCCACCAGCGGGGCATCTCACTGCCCAATCAAGGGCAATGCTCACAGTAGTCCACACAGGTTTGGGGGGGGGGGGGGGGGGGGGGGGTCACTTAGTGTACCACTGGCAAGGGCAGCAGCAGCCGATTAATGGTTGAAGAATTGGTCTGGGGACGGTTTCAATTTTGCAGGTGTAGAACACCAACAATTCAGTCACGATGTCTGGCGTGGAGAATTCCACCAACTAACTCTGTAGCTACTTAATTTGATATCCTGGGATGCAACCCATCAGGTTCAAGGAATGTAATGATATGTATATAGTCAGGATAGTGAAGGGTTAATAATTGCATCTATGTTTAAATCAAACACTAGCGGGCATTACTAATTCACTGTATTTAACACAGCCTCTCAAGGAATTCTGGGAGAAGCTGAAGAGAACATGGAGAAGAGTAGAGTGAATGTTGACGAGGGAAATATAGCACAAAGTCAAGTCATGGTGTAATTAGTAATTAAATAGAATATTGAATCTATAACCCAGTAGAGTGTGCAAACTTCATTCAATTGGTCGCGTAATAATAAATTAGTTTTGTTTCAATCTTTTGACTAGTATATTCTTTGTCAACACTACATCGGTTCACTCTGGAAGAAAAGACAAAGAATACAACATATTACCAGTCGTGGTAAGATAACAGGGGACTTATTTGCATTTAGCCACATTAGTTACCCTAGTACTTTTTCCTTTGTGATTATTATTGTATTTGTTTCCATCCCTCTGCCCTCCCCCTCTTTTGTCACTTGATTATTTATTTTTGAAATGATATTAGTGATTTCTACTGTGAAGACTGATGCAGAGTGTTTGTTTAGCTCCTCTACCATTTCCTTGTTCCTCATGATTAGTGCCCCAGTCTCATTCTCTGAGAGGTCTATGTTCACTTTGGCCTCTCTCCTCCATTTTATATATTTAAAGAAGCTCTTGATGTCTGTTCTTATATTACTCGCTAGTTTGCTCTCAGAGCTTATCTTCTTTGTCTTTATTATTTATTTGCTCATCTTTTGTTGGTTTTTTAAAACTTTCCAAATCCTCTGGCTTACCGCTAATCTTTGCCACAGAGCTCCGGTGGCGGCATGTGCGAGGAGGTCGCACGTTGGGTAGCTCCCGCGAAAGTTGGGGTTTTGGCACTTTCCACCCTTTTTGGGGGAGGAAAAATCATAAGAAAATTTGTCCTCAGTGAGTCTTAGTTGGCGAAGAATGTCCAACAGCCAACGAAAAGCTGCTGGAAGGATTCGAGTGCTCGTCTGCCGGCAGGGCTGAGCACAGGGAAAGGTGTGTTGGCAGGAAAGATTCCGGAGTCAAGCTCGCAAGGTGGGACCGCCTTTATAACAATCGATACACTGATAGAGGTGATGGCAATTTCAACATCAGTTTAATAAGCGCTTTGAGTGGCAACAGAGGGAGTTGTTGGAATTGCTCAAACATTTGGTGAAGGATCTGCTGGCCCCGATGAGGCTTGGGAGAACAGCGTCTGCAGTGCGGGAGCAGGGTGAGGTGCTGAAGTGGGTGGAGGAGGCACTGCCAAGGCACAGTGACCAGCTCGCTTTGCTAGGAGCTGAACTGGCCAAGGTGTAGGACAGAAATAAGGACCTGAGAACAAAGGTAGAGGACCTTGAGAACAGATCATGAGTGCACATGGTCTACTCGAGGATCGATTTTTTAATAATGGGGAGGTCATTGTTGCCGGGGGTAAGGAATGTAGAATATTCAGTGATTCATGCTTTCCGACCATGTCCGCAACTGGCTGATGTGGCTTTGGAGAGGGGGCTGGCCCAACAGCTGGCGTGGAGTTTGGATATAGGTTGCTCGCGGATCTGGGTTTCTTGTGAGGATGACCAAGGTGTTGGAAGTGTACATGGAATTTAAGAACAATGGGGAGGTCTAGCCCTCGATGCTATAAGAGGCTTTCAGGACAGTGGTAAGGAAGCGATTGCCAGCAAGGTGCAGGTGAATAGTAAAGCAATGGAGGAGCGCCAGCGGCTGGTGAGTGATATATTGGAGGTGGATGAGAAATATTCGGAGGACACAACTCTGGAGTTTTCGTCCAGCAGGAATCTGCTGCAGGGATAGTTTGGTCTGGTGTCCATAGATAAAGCGGTCCAGCAGTTGAGGCGGGAGAAGGGGTGGTTTATGAGTACGGGAAAGAGCAAGCTGCCAGGTGGTGTGCCAGTTCTGGCGGCAGGTGGCATCCTGGAAAATTGTTGGGATTCGAGCGAGAGGGTGGGGAGCAGGTGTCAGTACCAGAGGAGGTGAATGGAGTGTTTGAGGCATTCTATAATAAATTGTACAGCTCAGAGCTGCGGGGGGAATGAGTCGGATATTGTGAAGTTTTTGGAGAGATTGGAGTGTACCAGGTTGGAGGGGGAGGGTCAGGAGGGGTTGGAGGAGTCGTTGGGGGTGGAGGAAATTAGTAAAGCGATTGGGAGTATGCAGACAGGGAAGGCATGGGATTTGGATGGGTTCCCAGTGGAGTCATCATAGAATCCCTCATAGTGCAGAAGGAGGCCATTCAGCCCATTGAGCCCACACCGGCCCTCTGAACATGCACCCTACCAAGGCCCACTTCCCCACCTTATCCCTGTAACCACCACCGCCCCCCTCCCATAACTTCACCTAACCTATGGGCAATTTAACATGACCAATCCAACTAATTCACATATCTTTGGACCGTGGGAGGAAACCAGAGCACTCGGAGGAAACCCACGTAGGCACGGGAGAAAGTAAAAGCTCCACACAGACAGTCACCAAGGCTGGAATGGAATCCAGGTCCCTGGTGCTGTGAGGCAACATTGCTAACCACTGTGCCATCGTGCCGCCTCATTTTACAAGAAGTGTGCAGATCAGGTGGTGCTGTTATTGGTGGAAGCTTTTCAGGATTCAGTGGCCGGGCTCATTCCCGGACACGATGAGCCAGTCATCTATCTTGCTCCTACTGAAAAAGGACAAGGACACGGTGGAGTGTGCATCATGCTGGCCAATCGCATTGTTGAATGTTGATGCAAATGTTTTGGAAAAGCTGCTGGCGCTTAGGGTGGAGGGGTGTCACCCGCAGGTTCACAGAATCACAGAATCCCTACAGTGCGGACGGAGACCATTCAGCCCATCATGTTTGCACCGACCGTCTGAAAGAGCACCCCCCCCTCACCCCCACCCCCCCACACCACTTAACCTACCGATCAATTTTTTTTATCATGGCCTATCTACCTAACCTGCACACCTTTGGAGCACCAGAGGAAAACCCACACAAACAGGGAGCGAACGTGCAAACTCCATGCAGTCAGCCAGGGCCGGAATTGAACTGGGTCTCTGGCGCTGTGAGGCAGCAGTGCTAACCACTGTGCTACTGTGTCACCCCATTGTTGCGGAAGATCAAATGGATTTTGTTAAGGGTAGGCGACTGTCTTCTAACATGTGGCACCTACTGAATGTGGGAATGTTCCAGGCAGAGAGGGGGGAGAACAAAAATGAAATGAAAATGAAAATCTCTTATTGTCACGAGTAGGCTTCAATGAAGATACTGTGAAAAGCCCCTAGTGATAGTGGCATGAGATGCGGAGAAGGCCTTTGATAGGGTACAGTGGGGGTTTAGGAGAACGAGGCAAGTGTGCCTTATGTCCCTTCTCCTATTTGCATTGGTGATTGAGCCGTTGGCATTGCTTTGAGGAAATCGAACAAATGGAGAGGGGCAATGAGAGCGGAGGAGCATCGGGTATCGTTATATGCTGAAGACCTATTGCTGTACATCACAGACCTGAGGCGGAATTCTCCGACCCCCCGCAGGGTCGGGGAATCACCCAGGGCCGGCGTAAATCCTGCCCCCGCCGTGGCCGGAATTCTCCAACACCCGGCAATCGGCGGGGGTGGGAATCACCGAAGTCCCGTCGCTGACAGGCCTCTCCCGCCACCGGGAATTGGAGCACCTCTGGTGCTGGCGGAATTGGCGGCATGAGCGGCCCCGGGGCCCTGGGGGGGGGGGGGGCGATCAGACCCCGGGGGGTGCCCCCACGGTGGCCTGGCCTGCGATCGGGGCCCACCGATCGGCGGGCGGGCCTGTGCCGTGGGGGCACTCCTTTTCTTCCGCCGCCATCACGGCCTCCACCATGGCGGAGGGGGAAGAGACCCCCCCTAACGCGCATGCACCAGTGGTGACGTCAGCGGCCGCTGATGCACCGGCGCATGCGCGGACCGGCGAAGGCATTTCAGCCAGCCCCGACGCTGGGCGGCGGGCGAGGCCGTTGGCGCCAGTTTTGGTGCCAGTCGGCGTGGCGGAAACCACTCCGGCGCGGGTCTAGTCCCTAAAGGTGCCACTCCGCTACGCCGGGACCCCCCGCCCTGCCGGGTAGGGGAGAATCCCGGCCCTGGGTCCCATGATGGGGGATGTAATGGGGCTTTTGAAGGAGTGTGGGGCTTTCTCTGGGTACAAATTGAATTTGGAAGAAAGTGAATGTTTTCTGTTCACTCCACGGGGAAGGGAGTTAACTTTGGAGTATTGCCGTTCTGCCTGACGAGTTCTCATTTTATATATTTGGGGGTACAGGTGACATGGGACTGGGCACAGCTATGGAAACTGAACTTTCTCATTTAGTGAGCAAGGTTAAAGTGGACCTGCAGACAGTCGGCCTCTGTCTTTGGCTGGGCGAGTGCAGTCGGTGAAGATGAATATTCTATGAAGGTTTTTGTTTTCATTTAAGTGCCTTCCAGTGTTTCTGACAAAGGCGCTCTTTGTGGGATGGAATGGTATTTTTTGTCGTTCATTTGGGTGGGTAAGGTGACGAGTATTAGGAAGGTGGTCCTGCAGAGGGACTGACAGTCAGCGGGTTTGGCGCTGCTGAACCTGATTTATTATTACTGGGTGGCGAATGTGGAGTAGGAATTGATTTGGTGCAGGGGTCAGGAGGAGGTCTGGGTGAAGATGGAGGCTAGTTCGTGAAAGGGGACAGGGCTGCGGGCACTAGTGACCGCCCAGCTTCCGTTCTCTCAGGGATAATCCCCTATTCGAGCCTACAACATTGATGCCAGGTTTAGAGGTCGGGAGTATAAAGGGCTGGTGGTAATGGGGAAATTATTCCTGGAGGGGCTGTTCACAAGTCTGGCGAAACTGGTAGATAAGTATGGTTAATTGTTTGAGGGGGTAGAGGATAAGTGTAAGCGGTGTGGGAGGGACCCAGCAATCATGAATGTATGTTCTGGGCATGTCATAAGCTGGTGAACTTCTGTGCTCCTTCCTCAGCACCTTGTCAGCAATGTTATAATTGGAATTGCAGCCTGATCCCCAAGAGGCCATTTTTGGGGTGTCGGGCCGGAGCTCAGACAGGGGCCGGGGCAGATGACGTAGCCTTTGCATCGCTGATTGTTCGCAGGCAGGTTCTGTTGGAGTGGAGATCAGCTTCTCCACCCAGTGCCATGGCATTGTTGGGGATCTCATGGAGTTGTTGTATCTTCAGAAAATTAAATATACGCTGAGAGGCTTAATTGGGAAGTTTTATATAAGACGGCAGCCATTGTCATGTATTTCAAGGGATTGGTCACCGTCAGATGTTAGGGCGTGTTAGGGGGAGGGGTGAAGAGGGATGGAAAGGGCTTTTTCTTTGAGGTGTTTATTTGATTTGTATATATGAATAATGTTTATTAAAAATATATTTTTAAAAAATTAATCTTTGCCACATATGGCCGGGATTCTCCGAAATCCCAGCCAAGTGCTGAGGCCGGCGTCAAAACCGGCGCGATCAACGGTGGCATCAACGGGCCTCCAGGCCCAGTCATTCTCCCTGTCCTCTGCACCTAGAATGGCGCCAGAGTGCTGTGCGCATGCGCGCCACGGCTGTCTTCACGCTGGCCCACGGGAACATGGCGGAGCGCTACAGGGGCCTGGAGGAACATAGGCCGGCCCCAGAATTGGCACTCCAGCCAAACGGTTGCCCGTGATCGCGGGCCTGCCCACCGTGGAGGCGATCCCCGGAGTCGGCTCCCCCCGCCCTCCCACCAGGACGGCCCTGCAGCCAGAATGCCGATGTCTCGCCGGGTAGGACCATACGCAAACGACGACGGCGGGACTCGGGTGAAACTCGGTGGGCACTTGGCCCGTCGAGCGTGCAAAATTGCCACAGGGGCCGCTTTTAACGGCCCCCGACCAGCATCGCGGCGACCGTGCCAGCATGATTGTCGCCGATTCTCCGGTTGCTGGAGAATCGGTACCCCGCCGTTGGAGCAGCGTGGCGCGATTCACCCCGCCCTCCCCCCCCCCCCAACACCCCCAACACCCCCCCCCCCCCCCCCCCCCCCGGTGATTCTCCGACCCAGCGCGGGCTCGAAGAATCCTGGCCTATATATTTATTCTTTCTGTTTAATACTATCCTTTATATCCTTGTGATGATACGGCCTTACAATCATGCATCATCCCTCTAAGGCGGGGGGGGGGGGGGGGGGGGGGGAAGGTATATAAGATTCCTTACTATTTATTTCCTTTGTTGCCATTTCATTTATGTTATTTTATTATTTTAGTTTGTGGACCCATAATCAGAATGTTCCTTTAAATAGAAGACTCAAAGTTGAAGCAGCCTGCTTGTCAGGCCACTGTTTCCATGTTTTGTTTTTGGAAAGGAGAAGTCAGATATCTCGGCACCGAAAGGATCTTCGGACTCGGATTTGGGGAAAGTTGGATCAATTGGTTGGCTGGGAACCAGTGTGTTGGCCAGGGACAGTGTTCTGCCTGACTTCCGTCAGTGATTGGTCCCTCCGTGATATTTTCTGAGATAACTGGGCAGAAACGTTTAGATCTTGGAGTGAAAGGAATGCTCTGTCTCCTACACACTAAAGTGAAAGAACTGCTCTATTGTTCTGAAAGCAGTGAGTACCTGGCAAGTCCTTTGCTGTGAACCTGAAATGATGCGGAACCTGCAGATAAGTAGATCACCTTGCCAGAGGAAATCAAGAAGGAAGAAGTATCAAAATGAAAACCGAACTTCAGAAAGATACTAACTAGAATTCATCCAAGTGCATCAAAGATCTTTGTCCTTTTATTTTTTTGAACATTTTCTTTCCTTTCCACCAGCTCTTCCCCTCTGTGTTATTTGTCTGTGTGTGTCTGTAGAGAGAGTGGGGGTAGTTAGAAGAGTGGGGGGGGGGGGGGGGGGGGGGGTAAGGAAAGGGGTAATAGAGACACAGTTGCATTAAAATCCTGTACATAATAAAAAGTTACATGTGTTAAAGTAACAAACCTGGTGTCTGCAGTTTATTGGGTTCAGCGAAGGACTTCAGGTATTTTAAATAAAATCTAATCTAAGGGGCTGGCTTAGCACAGGGCTAAAGAGCTGGCTTTCAAGGCAGGCCAGCAGCACTGTTCAATTCCCGTACCAGCCTACCCGAACAGGCGCCGGAATGTGGCAACTCGAGGCTTTTCACAGTAACTTCATTTGGAGCCTAATTGTGACAATAAGCGATCCGAGTACAATCTACACAGACGAAGGAGGCGGAGCTACCCTATTATACCAGAGACCGCTGGAACATAAATACACTGGCCTAAGTGTGGACCGGGTGTGGGTGATCCTTTCGGGAATAGGTGCAAATATATATAAGGAAATACATCTTACTTTTTCTACAGTCGCCGCTTCCGAATGTTCGCTTGCCTGAGATTTTACACATGTCTCCAGCATGTGGAATGGCTGCAAACTACCAAAAGTCAAATATTCTCGGCCCTGGGCCAATGTAGCTACTTTCTAGAGGCAACCCAGTCCAAGAAAGGTCACATTTTCCTGCTTCAGGAAAAAGTTAGGCATCACAGATATATTGCTAACATGTCTGGCATCTCTAGATGCATGTAACTACCATGAGAGATAAATGGCTCTGCATCTTCTGGTGGGGCCAATCACTGGGACGGCCTGATACAAGCAAAATTGCTGGAAGCATATCCTCAGAATTTTACGCGCAATAGCATGCAATATACATATTTAAATGGCCTGTGTCATTGCCATGGTCTGAACATCTTTTTTTATATTTACAAGTGTGAGAAAATTACGTAGATGCTTCAGAGTTTCACGACACATGCCGTTTGAAAATCAGAAATTTCAGCTACATCTTGACAACTGACATCTGATCCAGCAGAGGTCAGCAGAGCGGAGCTGCTGATTGGCTGTTGCAGGTAAAATTTGCATCAGTGCATTGCGGTCACTGTATCTAGAAGGTGGTTTGTGGAGGAGCTGTTGTCAAGTGACAGTTAAACCCCAAACACTTCTTCAGTGTTTCCCTCCATACCACCTCCTCTAACCAAGAAACAACAGTCACTGTAAGGATCCCAGCAGATCAAGAGGGAGACTCAAGGGCAGGTAGAAGTAGAAAGATGTTGAACCGTGATGTCACAGCCTGCAGGTAAATGATTCGGTGGTGACTGGTAAGTAGTTTTTCTTTTCCCTGAGGTGTTCTCGTGTGGGGCGCAGTGGTTGCTGAGTGAGTGCTTGCTAAGAAGGGGAGTAATTTTTTTAAAAACCTACTGTTGAGAGTTTCCAGCTAAATATGGTCAGAGTGAGGACAGAGTGACTGCTGGGTAAGTAGTAAAGATTTAAATTGTTTGCACGGGCCCATAACAGCTGATTGCTGTTATTGTGCGGAGCGCAGTGGTTGCTGGTTAAGTGTTTTAGTTTTACCTGTATTTAAGTTGGGCGGTTCCTGAACCCTAGACACTACACTTGTAGTGTCCCCCACCCTTCCATCTCCTCTAACCTAAGGGGTAGAGTGAAGAACAGGTAAGCTCTGTCTTTCTTTTTCTTGTTTTATCTAGAGGGGATGGCAGGGAAGAATGTTTGAGGTGAGAGACGCCGTCAGTGTCCCTGCTGATTTCACCTGTGGGAAGTGCACCAATCCCCAGCTCCTCAGAAACCGCGTGAGGGAACTGGAGCTGGATGAACTTTGGATCATTCAGGAGGCAGAGGTGGTCATAGATAGTAGCTTCAGGGATGTAGTTACTCCAAAGAATCAAGATAGATGGGTGACGGTGAGAGGGGCTGGGAGGAAGCAGTCAGTGCAGGGATCCTCTATGGTCGTTTCCCTCAGTAACAAGTATATCGCTTTGGATGATGCTGAGGGGGACGACCTACCAGGGGTAAGCCACAGTGAAAGGATCTCCAGCACTGAGTCCATCCCTGTGGCTCAGAAGGGAAGGAGGGAGAGCAGGAGAGCAATAGTTATTGGGGTCTCAATAGTTAAAGGGACAGATAGACGGTTCTGTGGCAACGAAAGAGACTCATGGATGGTATATTGCCTCCCGGGTGCCAGGGTCCGTGACGTCTCGGACCGTGTTTTCAGAGTCCTTAAGGGGGAGGGGGAACAGTCACAAGTCGAGGTACATTTCGCTACGAATGACATAGGTAAGGGAAGGGACGGGGATTTAAAACAGGAATTTAGGGAGCGAGGGTGGAAGCTGAGAGCCAGGACAAACCATGTTGTCACCTCTGGTTTGTTGCTGGTGCCATGTGTTAGCAAGGTGAGGAACAGGGAGAGAGTGCAGATAAACACATGGCTGCAGGGATGCTGTAGGAGGGAGGGTTTCAGTTATGTGGATCATTGGAGCACATTCTGGGGAAGGTGGGACCTGGACAGACAGAATGGTTTGCACCTGAACCAGAGGGGCACCAATATCCTGGGAGGGAAATTTGCTAATGCTCTTCGGGGGGGGGGGTTTAAACTAATTTGTCAGGAGGGTGGGAGAACGAGCTGTAGTCCAGAAGCTAGTGTTGAGAGTAGTGAGGTACTGAGGAGGGTATCAAGGTCGCAGGAGTGTACCGGCAGACAGAAAGGTGGGTTGAAGTGTGTCTACTTCAATGCAAGGAGCATCCGGAATAAGGTAGGTGAACTTGGAGCGTGGATTGGTACTTGGGACTACGATGTTGTGGCCATTACGGAGACATGGTTAGAACAGGGACAGGAATAGTTGTTGGAAGTTCCGGGATATAGATGTTTCAGTAAGAATAGGGAAGGTGGTAAAAGAGGTGGAGGAGTAGCATTGTTAATCAAGGATAGTTTAACGGCTGCAGAAAGGCAGTTCGAAGGGGATCTGCCTACTGAGGTAATATGGGCCAAAGTTAGAAATAGGAAAGGAGCGGTCACATTGTTAGGAGTTTTCTATAGGCCCCCAAATAGTAAGAGATGTGGAGGAAGAAATTGCAAAACAGATTATGGATAGGTGTGGAGGTCTCAGGGTAGTTGTCATGGCTGACTTTAACTTTCAAAATATTGATTGGAACCTCTATAGGTCGAACAGTTTGGATGGGACAGTTTTTGTACAGTATGTGCAGGAGGGTTCCCTGACACAATGGGCGCGATTCTCCCAAAACGGGAGAAATCGTAAGGCTGGCGTCAAACCCGGGCGGGTTTGACGCCAGCGCGCCCCTTCCCGACCGGGAACCGATTCTGGTCCCCGGTCGGGGCTAGCAGCCCGACGCCGCAAGCTCCGGCATCACGGGCTTAACGAATTTCGTTAAGCCCGCTTGCCGGAGTTAGCGCCGGCTGATGTGTCATATGACGTCAGCCGCGCATGCGCGGATTGGAAGACTCCAACCCGCGTATGCGCGGATGACGTCATCGCGTATTTTCGCGAAACCCGCGCATGCGCGGGCCGGTATGCCCCTCAGGCGCCCCGCGAATGGATACTGCGGGGCGGCGGAAGGAGAAATAGTGCGCGGGCATTGGGCCCGCTGCCCGCGATCGGTGCCCACCGATCGCGGGCCCATGGCACCCTTGGCACGGCCGTGGTACTGCCATGCCAATCGGTGCCATGGTTATAAAAAGCGAGTTGTTCCCGCCGTTTGTTCCAGAACGGCCAGACCAGGTGTGTTTGCCGTTCGTAAAAACAGCGTAAAGGGCTGGGACTTCGGCCCATCTATCAGCTGTGAATCGCTGCCGGCCGTAAAAAAATGGCGGCAGCGATTCGTGTCGGGAGTTGGGCGGAGGGGGGGGGGGGGAGAATAGCGGGAGGGCGGGAAAAATGTCGGGAAGGCCCTCCCGCTATTCTCCGACCCGTCGTGGGGGGCGGAGAATCGGGCCCAATATGTGGATAGGCCGAAAAGAGGTGGGGGGCACATTGGATTTGGTACTAGGTAATGAATCGGGCCAAGTGTTAGATTTGTTTGTGGGAGAGCACTTTGGAGATAGTGATCACAGTTCGGTGTCTTTCACTATTGCAATGGAGAGGGACAGGGCCATACGGCAGGGCAAGGTTTATAATTGGGGGAGGGGTAATTATGATGCGATTAGGCAAGAATTCGGGAGCATAAGATGGGAACAGAAACTGTCAGGGAAAGGCACAAATGAAAAGTGGAGCTTTTTCAAGGAACAAATACTGTGTGTCCTTGATAGGTATGTCCCTGTCAGGCAGGGAGGAAATGGCTGTGTGAGGGAACCATGGTTCACAAAAGAGGTTGAATGTCTTGTCAAGAGGAAAAAGGAAGCGTATGTACGGATGAGAAAACAAAGTTCAGTTGGGTCGTTTGAGGGTTACAAGGTAGCAAGGAATGAGCTAAGAAAAAAGGGCTTAGAAGAGCTAGGAGGGGGCATGAGAATTCCTTGGCAGGTCGGATCAAGGAAAACGCCCAAGGCTTTTTACTGTTATGTGAGAAATAAAATAATGACCAGGGTGAGGTTAGGGCCAGTCAAGGACAGTAGTGGGAACATGTACATGGAGTCAGAAGAAATAAGAGAGGCGTTGAATAAATACGTTTCTTCAGTGTTCACCAAGTAGAGGGGCCATGTTTTTGGGGATGAGAGTGTGATACAGGTGGTAGGCTGGAGGAGGTAGATGTTCTGAGAAAGGACGTATTAGTAATTTTGAAAAACCTTAGGGTCGACAAGTCCCCTGGGCCAGATGGGATATATCCAAGGATTCTTTGGGAGGCAAGGGATGAGATTGCTGAGCCTTTGGCTTTGATCTTTGGGTCCTCACTGTCCACGGGGATAGTACCAGAGGACCGGAGAGTGGTGAATGTTGTTCCTCTGTTCAAGAAAGGGAATAGCAATGACCCTGATAATTATAGGCCGGTTAGTCTTACTCCGGTGGTCGGTAAGTCAATGGAAAAGGTCCTGAAGGATAGGATTTATGACCATTTGGAAAGATACGGCTTAATCCGGGATAGTCAACAAGGATTCGTGAAGGGTAAGTCTTGCCTCTAAAATTTGATTGAATTCTTTGAGGAGGTAACTATATGTGTAGATGAAAGTAGAGCAGTTGATGTTGTATACATGGATTTTAGTAAGGCGTTTATAAGGTTCCCCATGATCGGCTTATGAAGAATGTAAGAAGGTGTGGGATAGAGGGAAATTTGGCCAATTGGATAAGTAACTGGCTATCACATAGAAGACAGAGGGTGGTGGTGGATGGAAAATGTTCAGATTGGAGACCAGCTACCAGCGGTGTACCACAGGGATCAGTGCTGGGTCCTCTGCTATTTGTGATTTTTATCAATGACTTGGAGGAGGGGGCTGCAGGGTTGGTCAGTAAATTTGCTGATGACACCAAGATTGGTGGAGTCATTGATGAGGTGGAGGGCTGTTGTAGGCTGCAAAGAGCCATTGATAGGATGCAGAGCTGGGCTGAAAAAATGGCAGATGGAGTTTAATCCTGATAAGTGCGAGGTGATTCATTTTGGTAGAAAAAAATTTGAATGCGGATTACAGGGTCAACGGCAGGGTTCTGAGGAATGTGGAGGAACAGAGAGATCTGGGGGTTCATGTCCACAGATCTCTGAAGGTTGCCACTCAAGTGGATAGAGCCGTGAAGAAGGCCTATAGCGTGTTAGTTTTTATTAACAGGGGGCTTGAGTTTAAGAGCCATGGGGTTATGCTGCAACTGTACATGACCCTGGTGAGACCACATTTGGAGTATTGTGTGCAGTTCTGGTCACCTCACTATAGGAAGGATGTGGACGCATTGGAAAGGGTGCAAAGGAGATTTACCAGGATGCTGCCTGGTTTGCGGGATAGGTCTTATGAGGAAAGGTTGAGGGAGCTAGGGCTTTTGTCTTTGGAGCGGAGGAGGATGAGACGTGACTTAGTAGAGGTTTATAAGATGATGAGGGGCTAGATAGAGTGGACGTTCAAAGACTATTTCCTCGGGTGGATGTCGCTGTTACAAGGGGGCATAACTATAAGATTCAAGTTGGGAGACATAGGAGGGATATCCAAGGTGGGTTCTTTACTCAGAGAGTGGTTAGGGTGTGGAATGGACTGCTGTGATAGTGGAGTCGGACACTTTAGGAACTTTCAAGCGGTTATTGGATAGTCACATGGAGCACACCAGAATGAAAGGGAGTGGGATAGCTTGATCTTGGTTTCGGACAATGCTCGGTACAACATCGAGGGCCGAAGGGCAGTTCTGTGCTGTACTGTTCTATTTTCATTCATTTTTTTCATAATTTTGCCTGCGTTATGACTCCAGGTCAAGCTGGGCTGGAATTGACTACACACTAGCCCAGGGTGTTGTGACACTCCAGATTCACATCATGTCGCTGGCTCTTAACTGACCTCTGAAATGGCCTCACAAGTCACTCAATTCAAGGACAATTAGGGATATGTGGGGGTGGGCAAGAAATACTGCTCTTGCCCGCAATGATCACAACCCATTAAAGGATACACTTTCATGAGGTCCCAGATGCTGTGTGGACCACACTGCACCATAACCAATTTGTATTTTCAGCAAATGGTGGAGCAAAATTATACGATTTGATGAGTGACGGCAGCATGGTTGCACAGTGGTCAGCACTACTGCCTCACAGCTCAAGGGACCTGAGTTCGATTCCGACTTTGGGTGACTGTGGAGTTTGCATGTTCTCCCCATGTCTGCGTGGGTTTCCTCTTGAAGAATAGGAGAGAAGACATGGAAAGATAAGTTTCAATTTAGTGTCTTCAGAAGCTGTTAAAAGTGAATGATGTCGATAGGTTCCACAGTCCTGGAACAGATTATACATTAGTGAAAAATGAGAATCCTTGTTTTGTGCATAATATATTGCTCAAGTAGACATTTTTGTTTATCGAATTTCAGTGCATTTCCCTGCCAGTGTTCTGCTCTCTAAGGTTTGGGTAGTTTTGCAAGAGTTTAACATCTTGAATAAAACCCTGTGCATGGTGATATTCACGGTGACAATAGCCGTTTGCTGCTTACTTAAAGTTGTTATTTATTATAATGCTTATTTTAAAGCATGCTGCAATGATCGGCCAGTCAGATGATACATTTCACCGCCACAGCTATCCCCTCTAATCACAGAGGATTTGATCTTTAAATCCTTTCCAATGACAGCAATCAGTTCAACTGCAGGAGGAACATGTTTCCATTGTGTAATAATATTGATTGTTACTGCTGCAGTTCAAAAGGATACAATATCTATTAGGCTGAGTAAATAACCTGGGGAAACTAGTCCCTCATTGGAGGGGACTATGGACACTGGTACTTTGTAGCAAATGAGGTAAATACTGAAACATGACAGTTTGGGAGTGAGTCTGGCAGTCATCTGTTAAATTTGTAGACACCTTTAATCCCAAACACAGCTGGGGTGGGGGGTGGGGGCTGGCCAAAGGATGAAAACAATTGCTTAATGCTTGCTGTAGTCTTAAGGGTAGCTAACCTGTTTTAATAAAATGAATTTGAAAATACATCATATTGATTCTAATTGCTGATTACCATAAAATTAACTTGCCCAGCTAATTAAACCAGAAATGTGCAAGTTGAGCATTCAAGTGTTGACCAATTTCTCAGAGCAGTATTTGTGGGGTCCTCGCATCCACCTTCCACTGAAGTCGTGCACTTGATGTTCTTTGTTTTCTGAATGTGGATGGCTTTGAAGTGTAGTGCCTCACAAATAACATCAAGCGGTGTATTGAACAAAGCTAATTTATTTACACGACAACTAGATTTGACTTGCTTGCTAAGATATAAAAGGTAACTGATTGAATAAACTGTGATTCTATCTCCAGAGTTCGTAATAGCACGACCATTCTCTATCTCACCTAACAACCTTCTCCCCGAATCAAGAATATCACATGATCCATGTGTAGGTGCTTGATCACCATCTAGTGGTTGGATGTTACAGTAAATTGTTAACCCTTCATTATTGTTACAATACACATACTGTCACAGTGAAGTGTGCTGGTGCATATGGCAGGATGGTTCAAAGGATTGGGTGGCACACGGATGTAGCAATCGACATCCTGGTGGGGGGAGGTCCAGAAGAGGATGAGGAATGTCTGGTGCTTGCAGAAGTGAAGAATGTCACTTTGCCCTCCGTTCTCCTGTAACTTGCGCAACTCATTCTGGCCTTATTCTCTTCCAATTGATTTCACAGAAGAAGGGGGGGTCTCCAAACAAAATGCCTATGAACAAAAACTCGTTCCTCCTTGTGACTCCTATAAGATGTAGTAGTGCAGCACCTTTTTAGGTAAAGTCCTCAGAGCAGGGCAGCACGGTAGCACAAATGGATACCGCTGTGGCTTCAAGAGCCAGGGTCCCAGGTTCGATTCCCCGCTGGGTCACTGTCTGTGCGGAGTTTACACAGTCTCCCAGTGTCTGCGTGGGTTTCCTCTGGTTTTCTCCCACAGTCCAAAGACGTGCAGGTTAGGTGGATTGGCCATGATGAATTGCCCTTAGTGACCAAAAAAGGTGAGGAGGCGTTATTGGGTTACAGGGATAGGGTGGAAGTGAGGGCTTAAATCGGTCAGTGCAGACGCGATGGGCCAAATGGCCTCCTTCTGCACTGTATGTTCTATGTTCTAATTTGTGAGATACATTGTGCTTGAGCGTTAGCAGGTTAGTTTTTATTCATTTACCAGTGGGCATTTCTGGCCAGACCAGAAATGCGGTAAACAGTGGCATTGTGGTATTGTCACTCGGCCAGTAATGCAGAGACTCAGTAATTTAGAACATCAGAGACCCAGAGTCATTCTCTGAGAACCCGGGTTTGAATCCTGCCATGGCAGATGGTGAAATTTGAATTCAATAAAACAAATCTGGAATTAAAAGTCTACAGACGATCATGAAACCATTGGTGATTGTTGTAAAATCCCATCTGGTTCACTAATGTCCTTTAGTGAAGGAAATCTGTCACCCTTACATGGTTTAGCCTAGATGTGACTCCAGATCTACAGCAAAGTGGTTGTCTCTTAAATGCCCCCCCATGGGATAGGCAATAAATGCTGGCCCAGCCATGAACAAATTAAAAAAAAACATTTATTGCCCATCCCTAGAGAAGGTGGTGGTGAGCTGCCTTCTTGAACCGCTCCAATCCCTGAGGCGACACCCACTGTGCTGTAAGAGAGCGAGTTCCAGGATTCTGACCCTGTGACAGAGAAGGAATGGTGATATATTTCCAAGTTAAGGTTGTGAGTGATTTAGAGGGGAACTGTCAGGTGGTGGGGTTCCCAGGTATCTGCCACTCTTGTCATTCTAGATAGTAGTGGTTGTGGGTTTGGAAGGTGCTGCCTTAGGAACCTTGGTGCATTTCTGCAGTGTTTCTTGTACATGGTACACGCTGCTGCCACTGTTCGTCAGTGGTGGAGGGAGTGACTACTTGTCGGAGGTATAGCAATCAAGTAGTCTGCTTAGTTTTGGATGGTATCGAACTTCTTCAGTGTTGTTGGAGCTGCATGTACCCAGGCAAGTGGAATGTATTCAATTACACTCCTGACTTACACAGATACATACAAAGATAATAGAAGCAGGGTGGGGGCATTCGGCCCTTGGAGCCTGCTGCACCATTCATGATGATCAAGTCCGATCATCAAGTTCAATACCCGGATCCCGCCTTCCCCCCATATTCCGTGATTCCTTTGGTCTCAACAGCTAATTCTAATTTCTTCTTGAACTGTGATTGTAGATGGTGGACAGGCTTTGGGCGGTCAGGAGCTGAGGTACTCGCTGCAGCATTCCTAGCCTTGACCTGCTCTGGTAGCTCGACACTGGATTCTCCGCCCAATCCGATTTCCGATGTTCGAGGTGTTGCTCGTTATGCTTTCCCTTAATTTGTTCTGTTTTAATTGCCTTTGCTCAAGATTCGCCAGGTATCTTTCCGATACCACCACAGGGTTCAAAGCCGAATACTGATCAATGACTCGATACACCAGTTAGTAAGTTTGAAATCAATACACTTTTATTTACACACACAGTCAATTATTACTCATGCATAAACTCTACTCGCTAAACTACAACTACTACTAAAAGCCTATACTTAGCTTCGGGTAGCCCACTCAGTCAGAGGAACAATGGCCGTTGTCCGGTTCTGATACTGCTGGCTTCGAACTGGTATGGAATAGTAGCTAGGAGCGTCTATCTCGTAGCGTGCGTTGACCTGAGACTTACTTGGCTGGTGCTTGGCGGCCTCTTATCGCTGAGAGCCAAATGCCAAGGTGAAGATGGAGAGGAGTAAGAGTAAGAGAGGGAACTGACCTTGGGGACTCTGCTTTATACCCCCAGGAGTTTTGCGCCCTTCTGGGTGGACCCTGGACTTGGTCCCAATTAATTGGACCATGTCCCAATCGTTTGTATCGATTCTCTCCAATAACGGGGTTGTTCCCTGATCGTTGGGCGGGCTCTATGTAACCGTTGGCCTGCCTTTGTTTTAGCTTCCACTGGCACCGGGAAGTCTGTCCTGGTACCGATTGTTTCAATGTTTCTTTTTGTCCCCGGAGATAGCTCATTACTATGCTAATGGATAGTAGTTTCAGTTCTGTCTGGGTTCTGCAGGTTTCAATCCACAGGAAACCTTGCACCTGCTTGTTTTTCTAGTGCTGTCCATTTTTCCCTGCACTCTTTGCGAGTGTCCATTTTGGAATCGGGACGTGGCCACCCCAGGTGGCTACACTGGTGAGGAATAGAGAATACCTCCCAATATGGCTGCAAGGATAAAGGTACCTTGAAGCCTCTGGTGGACTGGTTAATGAATGGCACATTAACATTTCAAGAATCCAGACCAAGAATATACATCCAAGCCAATGGGAAGAAGTGGGAGTTATGTTGCATGAACCCTCTCTCACACGATCCTGTCATGAGTCTAAAAAGCCCAGGAAGGCTAACATTTTCCTTTCTGCATTCTGACAGTGCAATTCTGACTATTCCCAAGCTAAAGCTGGAATCCACAATGTGTAACGGGTCCTGCTCATTGGCAGACAGCAGTACCTATTCTCGGCAAAAAGAGAAATGAGGATTTTTGTTCACACAGTGAATTGTTGCGCATTGCCTGGAAGTGTACTGGAAGCAGCTTCAGTCGTATATTTTTGAAAGGGAATTGGATATATACTTCAAAAGCAAAACTTTTCAGGGCCACAGGGAAAGAACAGTAGACATGACTAATTGGATTGCTCTTTCAAAGACTCGGTGTAGACACAGACCATAGGGTCTTCTCTTGTTTGATTTTATGATTCTATTATCATGGCAATAAATCCAAGCATATTGTTGCCATCAATAAATGTTATGCGTATCACTACAATGTTTCCCTTAAGTGATTTATTACTTAGACTACAGCTCCTATGTAATGCATCCCCAGTGGCTACAGTATGGGTAGTGAAAGGTTGCGAGCTTTTCAGATGAGACGTTCTTGCGGCCGTGTAAAGCCGATGAGCATCTGACTGCAGACTGCAAGTGGATGCTGTTGGGGAAATTTGTCCCAGCTGACTTTACTGCATTGTGGTCAGTGCCAACTGAATGGATGTCAAGTGTGTTCATGACAGAGGGCAACACTCATTGAGCCAATCTGCCGGAGAACAAACTGTGGAAGCCTTTTGAAGAGTCTGAAAGGTAAAAACATGGGGCTGGATTCTCCCTTCTTGAGAGTAAGTGTTGATGCCGAGGTGGAATTTGTGGACATTCACGACAGCAAAGCCAGCGTCGAACCTGGATCGATTCAGTATCTGTGGAGTGGCTAGCACCGTGCGATACGTGGAACACAATTGATTCCAAAGAAAAAAGGTGTGGGATTCGTCAGGATTGACACTCGGTGGGAGCTGACAAGCTGCAGCCACATATATACATTACAATCCCTACACACACTCATCCCAGCCAACTAGATGGCACTGGCTGTGCTGGAGTGTGTCTATACAGTTGATGGGTAGGCTGGGGCCAGAGGGCACCTAGGGAGGTGGCCTGGGGGGACACCTATACGACCCGTGGACCTAAGTTCACAGTGGGCTGTCAGCGGCGTGCGCAGCTGCATGGCTGCCTTTCCGGCTGCGCCAATAGCGTTCCGTGCCCCTCCACCCCAACCCTCCAGTCCACCTCCTGGCCATCCCTCGCTACTCCTCCCGGCCCTGGCAGAAGCCCTCATGCTATGGCAAGCTTTGGCGACGTTGGACACTTTCTGTACCCCCTCTCACTCCTTCAGCAGCCATGGCGCATGTTTCATGATTTTTAAAAGCACAAGTGAACCCCGCCATCGGAAACTCAGCCCATCAGAGGCCGAGCTCCAAGGAGGCTCTGGAGAATACCGGACCGGGTCCGTTAATGACCTGCAAACGGTGTTTACTGTACGTGCATTCTGGACTGCATTTACATCGCTGTCGAGGTGACGGAGAATTGCGATTTGGCGTCAAATTTGCACCCGCCGTGATTTTAGCGTCAAAATCTATTCTCTGCCCAATCGCGTTTTGTCATTTTGCCGTCAGCCAATGGAGAATTCTGCCCATATTCTTTATCATAGAATCATAAAATCATAGAAATTACAGTGCAGAAGGAGACCATTCAGCCCATCAAGTCTGCACCGGGTCTTGGAAAGAGCACCCCACTTGAGTCCACGCCTCCACCCTAGCCCCGAAACCCCACTTCACCTTTTCTGGACACTAAGGGCAATTTATCATGGCCAATCCACCTAATCTGCACATCTTTGGACTCTGGGAGGAAATGAGAGCACCCGGAGTTAACCCACGCACCCATGGGGAGAATGTGCATACTCCACACAGACAAGGACCCAAGCTGGGAATCGAACCTGGGACCCTGGAGCTGTGAAGCAACTGTGCTAACCACTGTGCTACCGTGTTGTCCTCTTTGACCAGAAATGCATGAACTACTGACGTAGAATTCTGTCTGAACAGTTTGGCTACAGTATTGTCATCATCCAGGAGACACAATGGAGGAAGGTTCAAACAAATTTATTCTGAGCTCAAAAGTAAAGTACAACACAAGTGTCCCTGCCCAGGGCTAATTCAACCCCAGTCCGGGTCTGAGACGGCAATCACAATAGTTGCATTGCTTTTGTGTTTCAAACTCATTTGTATATAAAACAAAAATGAATGTTATATTCTAAACTCCCAATTTTCTGTTGAAAAAAATTACAAAATTAGCAATTCAACAGCACCAATTAAGGTGTATATCTTTAATCCTCTCTGACTGATCCCAAAATCTCCTACTGTGGTAAACAAATAGAAAACACGACAAAACATCATGTAATGTAAATTAAAAACTTCAACAATTACCTTTTGTAAAGGCCATAATTACAAAATTAAAAAAAAAATGTTTTGATTTACAAAGAGGCCCTGCTGTTACCTAACATTCATTGCTGTGAAATTAAGTTGCAGGTCTGTCAAACTCATACTTACCTCTTACTGAGACCTCCAAGCCGGTCTCCAAGGTAAATGTGGTTGTTGCTAAGTTACGGTGAACACCTCCCACTGTTCCACACAATGCCATCCCAACTGGAGCTCAAAAATCCAGGCAGATGCCTACCTCTCATCTTCTGCTTCCTGTCACTGCTGCCAAAATCTGCTCCCTCCTTGGTCCCCTCATCCTATCCCTCAACGTCTGTCAACACCCCCACAGTGATTACTGCATCTATCACTATACAACTGCACTCTCCTCCCCGCCCCCCACCCACCCTTTTATCAGTGCCAACACAACTTGACCTGAGTCTCCCATACCCATTCCACAGCTATGACCGAGATAGGTATAATCTCAAAAGTCCAATCCCAAATCCTGGCTGACCCCCCTACAGAGTGCAAAACCACATATTCAAGCCCGTTGCCGGAAACTGTACGCAGCTATTTCAGGATCTTTGCCGCTGCTGCTCCCTTAACCAATGAACTGAACCCTCTCCCTCCCGAGATGTGGCACTGACCACCACCCTGTGATCTTGAGATTGGCTTTGGACCCAACCACCTCACAAACCGCAGTGATAGGGAAAACTAGATGAATGGGTATAAGATTCTTTAAGAGAAGCATCAGCAGTAAGAGCTTCAGTTCTATTTAATTTAAATAATGTAGGTTTTCCCAGCTCCTAATCTACTCTACAACTGGCCCCCATGCCTCCAGCTCCTTTGAAAACCCATTGCAACCAAACCCCCTTTCAACAGCACAGCTAAATAACCAGATATCAAGCCTTGAAATTCTAGGTCAAAGCTGGCAACAGCAAGGAGAGGGTAATCAAAGTAGGGCAGAATTGCAATCAACTGGGCAAGCTTGCACTATTAAAAAAAATACTCAGCCTTGTTTGCAACCCTACGCACTCCTGTAGGCGACTGTTCAGGAAAAAAACATATCTGTACACCTCTGAATCATTCTTCTCCCCTACCAAAATCTCTCTGTTATCAACCTCTGCTTATCAACTATCTTTCTCTCAAACCCACTCCCTCCTTTGGCTTTGCCACACTCAGGCCTTCCTCACAACTGACCCATTCCTGAGAAAACTGCTATCATTGCTCTTTTGTAAGCAGGATCTGCAACCCCTTCAGCAAGAGGCGGCAGAGAAAGAAGCTACTCATAGAAGGAAGAGGAAGAAAGCTCTCAATAGAAGACTTTTCCATTTGGGATCTTGTTAGTTATTGGGGGTCCTTCAATCTCCAAATCCAGGTCGGAGAATCCCCGGGGGGGGGGGGGGGCGGCGGCTGCCGCGTTCTCCGGCGCCGGTTTTCGGGCGGGGGCGGGGATGACGCTGCGCCGGTCAGGGGCCAATGACAGCAGCCCTCCCCGGCAATTCTCCGGGCCCCGATAGGCCGAGCGTCCACCCGATTTCGGCCAGAACCACCGGCGTGAAATGGACATCGTCCATCACAACGGGACCTGGCTGGTCGGCCATCTAGTGGGGTCCTCGGGGAGGCGTGGGGGGATCGGGTCCCGGGGGGCACCCCACGGTGGCCTGCCCCGTGATCAGGGCCCACCGATCTGCGGGCGGGCCTGTGCCGTGGAGGCACTCTTTCCCTCCATGCCAGCCTCTGTAGGGCTCCGCCAGGGCCGGCTCAGAGAAGAAACCCCTTGCGCATGCGCAAGAACACGGCAGTAGTTCTGCGCATGCGCCAGAACACGTAGGCGGTTCTGCGCATGCACCAACTCGTGCCGGCCCTTCTTCGCCGGTTGGCGTGGCGCCAACCCCTCCGGCGCCGGCCTAGCCCTCAAAACTGCAGAGGATTCCGTAACTTCCAGGCGGCCCAACGCCAGAGTGGTTCGCGCCGTTCTTGGCACCGGCGTCAGGCGATCCGGCCAGTTGCGGGAGAATCCCGCCCCATGAGTTTGGGCAGCATGGTAGCACAGTCGCTTCATAGAATTTACAGTGCAGAAGGAGGCCATTCGGCCCATCGGGTCTGCACCGGTTCTTGGAAAGAGCACCTACCCAAGGTCAACACCTCCACCCTATCCCCATAACCCAGTAACCCCACCCAACACTAAGGGCAATTTTGGACACTAAGGGCAATTTATCATGGCCAATCCACCTAACCTGCACATCTTTGGACTGTGGGAGGAAACCGGAGCACCCGGAGGAAACCCACGCAGACATGGGGAGAACGTGCAGACTCCACACAGACAGTGACCCAAGCCGGAATCGAACCTGGGACCCTGGAGCTGTGAAGCAATTTTGCTATCCACAATGCTACCATGCTGCTTACACGTTCTCATCGTGTCTGCGTGGGTTTCCCCCGGGCACTCCGGCTTCCTCACACAAGTCCCAAAGACGTGCTGTTAGGTAATTTGGACATTCTGAATCCTCCCTCTTGTGTAGGTGCCGGAATTTGGTGACTTGGCGCTTTTCACAGTAACTTCATTGCAGTGTTAATGAAAGCCTACTTGTGACAATAAAGATTATTATTTCTATTTTTATTGTTGTTATTATTATTATTATTCCCTCCATTGTAGTCTGTTAGCCAGCAACCCTTCTCCCAGTGCTCCTAAACCTTGCCCAGTGCTCTCATACTCCCAAATTCACAGGTATTATACCCTGGGTTTCCTCCCTCGCCACTGCCATGCCCAGTATTTCCTCCCACGTCTGAAAACCCCTCGCTCACTCCCAGCACACTCTTCCCAATGGTCCTGAAATTCATGACTCGTCTCCCCTTGTGCTTGCAGATCCTACTAATCACTCCCCAGTTCTGCCAGAGATTTTACCTTCTTGCCAATCCTCTCTCTGCAAAACCATTTTTGGGCCATTCTTTCATCTGGGGCTGATTTAGCTCACTGGGCTAAACCGCTGGCTTTTCAAGCAGGCCAACAGCACGGTTCAATTCCCATATCAGCCTCCCTGGACAGGTGCCGGAATGTGGTGACTAGGGGCTTTTCACAGTAACTTCATTGAAGCCTACTCGTGACAATAAGCGATTTTCATTTCAGTTTCATTTCAAAACCAAAGAATCACATAATTGTTATGGTGCAGAAGGGGACCATTTGGCCCATTGTGTCTGCATCAGCATATAAGTTATATGAACTTAATTTATATAAAGTTACATAAAGCCCCAGTCTGTGCAATACAGAATATATACAATCAACTCCGACCATTTTTCACTTTATTCTGAACTTTAAAGAGAAGATGAAAACAATTAGCTGCAGTTAATCTAATTACTAATGGTAATTGAAATGGATGATTTACAGTCTCCAGCTAATATTCACAAACTCATACTACTGAGGTTATAAATATCGTTAACACTCCTGCTATACGCTATAAAAAATAAAATCACAGATGACTTATTTAATCACTGCAAATCAATGTCCCTGTTGAGATATTTTACACTACAACACATGTATTGTCATATTCACATTGAACATTGCCAAAGGAAAACTGATATTTGACCATATTTTGGTTGTCTGTCCTCAAAGTGTGGTTTAGCTATTTTATTCCTTTCATCCATTTTTTGTTTTTATAAATTTAGAGTCCCCAATTATTTTTTTCCAATTAAGGGGAAATTTAGCATGGTCAATCCACCTAGCCTGCACATCTTTGAGTTGTAGGAGCGAAATCCACACAAACACGGGGAGAATGTGCAAACTCCACACGGACAGTGACCCAGAGCTGGGATCGAACCTAGGACCTTGGTGCCGTGAGGCAGCAGGGCTAACCCACTGCGCCACACTGCTGCCCCTTTAATCTATTATTTGTCTTCACCCACATTTCAAACCACTGGGGCCTTTTTTGCACTATTTGACATGTTCTATGTTCTACATGCAACCAGGGAATCCTTACGGTAAATTGACAAACAGCGATTGGTTACAGTGCGGAAAAAAGGGCCAAACAAAGAAAATACATGAGCAAGAGCAGCATAGGGCGTTGTGAATAGTGTTCTTACAGGGAACAGATTAGTCCGAGGGGGAGTCGTTGTGGAGTCTTGTAGCTGTGGGGAAGAAGCAGTTCCTATGTCTAGATGAGTGGGTCTTCAGACTTCTGCACCTTCTGCCTAATGGAAGGGTCTGGAAGAAGGTGATGTCTGGGTGGGAGGGGTCTCTGATAATGCTGTCTGCCTAGCTGTGCAACCTACAGATGGATGTCATATTGTACATGAATAACAGACGTGAGAATTCCAATCTGGCAGGAAACATGAACAGAAGATCCAACTGCTTCACAAACATTTAAATTTCACCTTTTGGTTGAAAGTCTAGGTCCCACCTGCTCTCTGACGTGCATGTAAAATGTATCATGACACTTTTTTGAAGTGGAGCTGCGGTGCCCTGGCCAATGTTTATGCCTGGGCCAATAGCACTAAGACAGATAATATTGTCATTATCATTTCCTTCCTTGTGGGACCTTGCTGTGCACATATTGACAACTGTGTTTCCAACATAAAAACAGTGGCTGCACTTCAAAAGTACCTGGATGCAGGTCATCCTGAGGCCATAAAAGGCACCGTATAAATACAAGTTTGCTTTTTCCTTTGCAAAATGGCTGACCCCCCATCTCAATTTAATTTATCCGTTTTTGCTTCATATGCCTTGATACCCATAAACTAACAAAGTTTTATACTCTCTGAGATGGACGAGTAAGCTATTTGATTTTATCAATCCAATGTGATGTGATCCAAGGACGTGAGCATCGCAGGCTATGCCAGCATTTATTGCCCATTCCTAATTGCCCTTGAGGGAGCAGTTAAGTGTGAACCATATTGCTGTGGGTCTGGAGTCACATGTAGGCCAGTCCAGATAAGGATGGCAGATTTCCTTCCCTGAAGGACATTAGTGAACCAGATGGGTTTTTCCAACAATCGGTAATGATTTCATGGTCACCATCAGACTTTTGGTTCCAGATATTTTTATCAAGTTTATATTCCATCACCTGCTGTGATGGGAACCCTGGTCCCCAGAACATTATCCTGGGTCTCTGGATTATTAGCCTCGCGACAATACCACAATGCCACCACCTCCCCACTAATCCTAATAGGCAATCCTAGTGGATGGACTCAGTCATTGGCTGTACACATTTGGAAAGACAGCATTGCCATGACATCATTATAAACAAGGATCCTTATTTTTCAGACTTCTCCCTGCCTTCTGGCCTAATATTAGCAGAGAATCGGTGGTGAAATGGGTGGCACGGTGGCACAGTGGTTAGCACTGCTGCCTATGTCGCTGAGGACCCGGGTTTGATCCTGGCTCTGTGTCATTGTCCATGTGTGGTTTGCACATTTTTCTTGTGTCTGTGTGGGTTTCACCCCCACAGCCTTAAGATGTGCAGGTTAGGTGGATTGGCCACGCTATATTGCCCCTTAATTTGAAAACAATTATTGGGTACTCTAAATTTAATTTTTAAGAAGAATTGGTGGAGAAACAATGTAGGCAGCTGCTTTTAGTCATATGCCCCATTTCTTGCATTTCTCCACTTGGAGAAACCCTAAGGAAACTCCAAGAAACATTTTTGAGGAAGTGAATTTCTAAAAAGTGAGTACACTATAGGTATTACAAATTGCTGCCAATGTGCATCGGTGGTGGAGGAAGTCAATGTTTGTGGAAGAGGTAGCAATCACGCTTTGTCCTGGACGGTGTTGAACTTCTTGAGTGTTCTTGGAGCTGCACCCATCCAGGCAACTGGACAGCATTCCATTGCACTCCTAACATGTGCCTGTAAATGGTGAACAGGCTTTGGGTAGTCAGGAGGTGAGTTACTCACAGCAAAATTCCTAGCTGCTCTTAGAAGTGAACAATTGCTACAGTGTAGAAGGAGGCCATTTGGCCATCAATCTCTGCACCGACCCTCTGAAAGAGCCACGGTATTTCAATGGCTCATCTAGATTCAGTTCTGATCAATGGTGACCCCAGGATGTTTATAGTGGGGATTCAGCAATGGTAATGCCATTGACTGCCAAGGGATGATGGTTCGATTATCCCTTGTCGGAGATGGTCACTTAATCAACTTGGAGTCATAGGTTTAAAATAATTAAATAATAGGCAGGGCAAAGGTCCACAAGCACATGCTGTAGTTACACTGTAACCATTTTCCACTAATATCTAGGCTATGTGTGTTAGAATAAAATCCACTTCTAATAAAACGAGCTAATTGTTGCCAGGGAACACAATTGCACCAGGTTTCTGAACAGCTGAAATTGCCTATGGAGGGTTGAGAATTTGAGGTATCCTGTAGTCTCACTACCTCCCCAGTGAAACATTACCCCCTGCCAGCATTTTTCCTTAGGATTAATGGTCAAGGTTATCCTGTAGATTAGCACTTGTAGTAGCCTATCTGCTTAGCAGCACCCATTTTATGGCACGAAAGCCCATGGAAATCATGGCATACGTGATTCATGCCACTGCTTACTCCACATCATAATATCCGAGGATGTTTGGACAACTCTGTCAATATCCTCAGCAAGGATCATCATTCTAGATCATTCTAAGAGATTCTGGGATTTCCATTGATTAATGCCGGTGATCATGCTGCTGCAAGTTAGCCTGAAACGTAATGGTACTTGTGACCTGACAACAGCATAATTTATTGCTCCAACTTTGTTTCTTTAAGATCTTTAAACATGTTTTTCAGTTGGGCTGAGTGTGTTTGCTTATTTCCCAGTCGCTTCCATGCAAATAACAATGAGTAAATCTGCAAAATGCACTGATGGTTCAATGTCACCATTTTACACTATCATGCAAACTCAAAATCTACCCCAGAGTATTTGATTTATTTCAAAGCACCCATTTATTCTAAATATTATATAGTTGTATGATGAAATGCTTACTAATCTAAGACTTAAATAACCAGGCAGTGCAGTCACTGAAGTCACTGATGTGACTTCCAACTACCATGTAATTTGATAGTTCAAGCACATAATTAGTTTGCAACCAATATTTCCATTATCTTCCTCAAATCTTCCTTTACAAATCACAAAACAATAAAAAAAAACATAATTCAAACTCTTGTGGTTAATGCATAGAGCCTGGTAGCTTTTTATACAATTAAATATCTGAGGTTTAGATTTATTGTCACATGGACTGTGACGGATTTCGGTACTCCAAAGCAGAAAACACTATCTTACAAACCTATTATTAGGTTATACCACCAAAAGAGGGAAATGTGTTTCTCGCCTAAGACTCAGAATAGCTCTCACGAGGGGAGGTTGTCTTTCTGTGTCTCAAATAGCCAAACAAGATTTCAGTTACTTTCTCATGGAAGAACTTCCGATACGTCACTCATAACTAAAAATCCCTTATCTCTGTTGGTCGTGGATCCTTGTCATTTAACACTTCCCGAAATGAGTATCTAGGATCTAAAACATATTGAGAGTAAGACTACACGGTTTAATTTCTAATAATAGTATTTTTATTACAAAATACTCTCAATTGATACACATAGAATTGCAGAGTTAAAAATATAAATTGATTAACAGTCCTTAGTTATCTGTTAAGGATATAAAACAGTTTACAATCCTTTTATTTCTCCTAACAAACTATCTTCTCTAAGAGAATGATATATCTAAACATGGAAAATCCTAAAGTATCTCATATCAATTTCTAAAACATTTCTAAGGAGTTTAATAGAAACATACTTACAAAAACCACTTGGTCTTTGTTTGACGAGACAAGCTGCAGAACAGAATCTTGATCCACTCCAGCAGGAGAGAGTGAGATACCAATTCAGCCAAAATGCCCCTCAATGTATACATAATTTCTCCTATTTAGTGTAGGGTTTTCCTGTTATCTTATCTCTTGATGTTGGATAATTTCCTGTAACCAAATGGCCAGGTTTGTTGTCTCATCAACAATATGTGACCAAACATAGAACAGTACAGCACAGAACAGGCCCTTCGGCCCTCAATGTTGTGCCGAGCCATGATCACCCTACTCAAACCCACGTATCCACCCTATACCTGTAACCCAACAACCCCCCCCTTAATCTTACTTTTATTAGCACACTACGGGCAATTTAGCATGGCCAATCCACCTAACCCGCACATCTTTGGACTGTGGGAGGAAACCGGAGCACCCGGAGGAAACCCACGCACACAGGGGGAGGACGTGCAGACTCCACACAGACAGTGACCCAGCCGGGAATCGAACCTGGGACCCTGGAGCTGTGAAGCATTTATGCTAACCACCATGCTACCCTGCTGCCCCTAATGTGCTTTAATGATCTCAGCGTCTGCTTGAATGTCAGGTGTCTAAAATATATGGTTGGGCAAGAAGTTGTTTGAGAGATCTTTCTACTTCTGTCTATTTTCAATGTGTCAAGTTTCTTGGATATATAGATGTTCAGATAGACACTATTCCGAATGGTGTTATCTTAAGTGTCAAAAGTTATACAGCTAAGGAGGGAATTTGTTCATTTATTTTTGATTGCTATCTCAGAATGTCTTTCCCAAGGTCTAGTTTTTGGTTATAATTGCAGGAAGGTAATTTAAAGAATTTACGGACTATCAATTGAAGGATCTTCCTCATCCCACATTTGTCTGGAATGACTTAATGATCCTTGGGAACAGCTAAAGTTTCTCGCAGCAAATGGTGATTTTTGAAGGATCTTACACTGAAGTGATTTTATTCCACTTTGAATTAAAATACTTGATGCATTAATTTCTGCTGCTTATACTTGTTCTTATTCTAAACCGAATTCTGCGGCGAGTGCGATCTCCATCACAGTACAGAGTACAGTGAAAAGTATTATTTTGCATACAGTCCAGGCAGATCGCTCCATGCATGAAAAAACAGAGGTTATACAACAAATAGGCAGAGACATCGAGTGAAGGATATGGAGTATAGTGCTAACATCAGCCGAGAAGATGCACAGAGAGATCAGTTCAGTCAATTAGAGGGTCATTCAAGAGTCTGGTAACAGTGAGGAGAAAGCTGTTTTTCAATCTGTTAGTGTGTGTTCTCAGACTATTGTATCTTCTTCCCAGTGAAAGAGGTTGCAGAGAGAATAATCTGCAGCAGTGAAGGAGGAGCAACATCCTGGAACTCCCACCCTAACCACACAGTGGGTGTACCTACACCTCAATGACTTCAGCGGTTCAAGAAGGCAAATCACCACCACCTTCTGAAGGGCAGCTAGAGATGGGCAATAAACGCTGGCCTAACCAGCAAAACTCACATCCCGTAAATGAATAAAAATACATATACAGAGAATGTAATTAATAGGAGGAGTCAGGTCTGTCTGTAGTTTTGCAGTCTGCTAGAAGATTCAAAGTTGAACACCAGTATGCCATAGGATTTGAGTCTGACAAGACAAAAGTATTTCCAGGTAGTTCCTGAAAGGGACTCTCTCCAAAGGTCTACACAGATAAGCAAGTAACCTGGATTGTTAACATTATTTATAAGTGGCATTTGAACTGTATTAGGTTGCTTAATTGGAATATAGTCGCAGGTGTAGGTAGTTAAAGATTTTCCTTTTATGTAAGAACTGTTTAACTGTTAATTTCTTTGATGTCAATGTGGTTAATTGTGTGTTTAAATTAAAGTTTTTTTTCACATAAAAGATACCAATCAATCAGAGTCATCACTCCTGGGTGAAGTATATTTTCCTCACAATTTTAAAAATTGAAAATTGCTTGGGGTTTCTCCTCCGATATACTTACAAAAGTTGGGGTCTGGCCAATTATCCTAACAGAAGGCCAATGAATAGAAAATGAGTTATAATTGGATCGATCGCAAGAGGGTGCACATCTTAGGTCTACAGCTGCCCTAATTTTCCTGTCACTGCAATTGTTTCCAGGCCCTTCTAAGAATGTGCCAGGATTGCAACTGAGCCAGTGAGGTGAACTGAGAAGGGAAACTCAATTGATTTTGTGGCTGGATATGCAAATGTACCTGATGTACATTAATCCTGTTTAATGGCAGGATAGAAATCGACCTACTATCCATCACAGTATACAACGACCTTCCTTCCAACATAAGGTCAAATCTGAGGATGTTCGCTGATGATTGCACAATCTTCAGCATCATTCACAACTCCTTATATACTGAAGCAGTCCACATGACAATGAAGCAATACCTGGACAATATCCAGGCTTGAAATGACAAGTAGCAAGTAACATTTGCAACACACAAGTATCAGGCAAAGATCACCTCCAATAAAAGAGAATCGAACCATCTCCGATTTATATTCAATGGCGTTACCATCGTTGAAACCCCCACCATCAACATTCTAGGTGGTTACCATTGACCAGACACTGAACTAGGCCAGCCATATAAATACTGTGGCTACAGGAGCAGGAGAGAGGCTAGAAATCCTATGATAAGTAACTCACCTCCTGATCCACCCCCCCCCCCCACCCCCCCCCCCCCCCCCCCCCCCCACCCCCCAAAGCCTTTACACCATTTACAAGGCACATGTCAGGAGTGTGATGGAATACACTCTTCTTGTCTGGATGAGTGCAGCCCCAAGAACACTTGAGAAGCTCAACACCATCCAGGACAAAGCAGCCCATTTGATTGATACCTCTTGCACAAAGATTCACTCCCTACACCACCGATGCACAGTAGCAACAGTGTGTATCATCTACAAGAACATAGAACATAGAACATAGAACATTACAGCGCAGTACAGGCCCTTTGGCCCTCGATGTTGCGCCGACCTGTGAAACCACTCTAAAGTCCATCTACACTATTCCCTTATCATCCATATGTCTATCCAATGACTATTTGAATGCCCTTAGTGTTGGCGAGCCCACTACTGTTGCAGGCAGGGCATTCCACGCCCTTACTACTCTCTGAGTAAAGAACCTACCTCTGACATCTGTCCTGTATCTGTCTCCCCTCAACTTAAAGCTATGTCCCCTCGTGCTCAACATCACCATCCGAGGAAAAAGGCTCTCACTGTCCACCCTATCTAATCCTCTGATCATCTTGTATGCCTCAATTAAGTCACCTCTTAACCTTCTTCTCTCTAACGAAAACAGCCTCAATCCCCTGAGCCTTCCCTCATACGATCTTCCCTCGATACCAGGCAACATTCTGGTAAATCTCCTCTGCACCCTTTCCAATGTTTCCACATCCTTCCTATAATACGGCTACCAGAACTGCACACAGTACTCCAAATGCGGCCGCACCAGAGTTTTGTACAGCTGCAACATGACCTCATGGCTCCGAAACTCAATCCCTCTACCAATAAAAGCTAACATATTGTACGCCTTCTTAGCAACCCTCTTAACCTGGGTGGCAACTTTCAGGGATCTATGTACATGGACACCAAGATCTCTCTGCTCATCCACACTACCAAGGATCTTACCATTAGCCCAGTACTCTGTCTTCTAGTTATTCCTTCCAAAATGAATCACCTCACACTTTTCTGCATTAAACTCCATTTTCCACCTCTCAGCCCAGCTCTGCAGCTTATCTATGTCCCTCTGTAACTTGTAACATCCTTCTGCACTGTCCACAACTCCACCGACTTTAGTGTCATCTGCAAATTTACTCACCCATCCTTCTACGCCCTCCTCCAGGTCATTTATAAAAATGACAAACAGCAGTGGCCCCAAAACAGATCCTTGTGGTACACCACTAGTGACTGGACTCCAGTCTGAACATTTCCCATCAACCACCACCCTCTGTCTTCTTCCAGTTTGCCAATTTCTGATCCAAACTGCTAAATAACCCTGAATCCCATTCCACCGTATTTTCTGCAATAGCCTACCATGGTGAACCTTGTCAAACGCTTTACTGAAATCCATATACACCACATCAACTGCTTTACCCTCATCCACCTGTTTGGTCACCTTCTTAAAGAATTCAATACGGTTTGTGAGGCACGACCTACCCTTCACAAAACCATGTTGACTATCTCTAATCAAATTATTCCTTTGCAGATGATTATACATCCTATCTCTTATAAACCTTTCCAAGACTTTGCCCACAAGAGAAGTAAGGCTCACTGGTCTATAATTACCGGTGTTGTCTCTACTCCCCTTCTTGAACAAGGGGACAACATTTGCTATCCTCCAGTCTTCTGGCACTATTTCTGTAGACAAAGATGACTTAAAGATCAAAGCCAAAGGCTCAGCAATCTCCTCCCTAGCTTCCCAGAGAATCCTAGGATAAATCCCATCCGGCCCATGGAACTTATCTATTTTCACTCTTTCCAGAATTGCTAACACCTCCTCCTTATGAACCTCAAGCCCTTCTAGTCTAGTAGCCTGTATCTCAGTATTCTCCTCGACAACATTGTCTTTTTCCTGCGTGAATATTGACAAAAAATATTCATTTAGCACCTCCCCTATCTCCTCGGACTCCATGCACAACTTCCCACTACTGTCCTTAACTGGCCCTACTCTTACCCTAGTCATTCTTTTATTCCTGACTGAAGCACTGCAGGGACTCACCAAGCTCCTAAGGCAGCACCTTCCAAACCCATGACCGCTACCATCTCGAAGGACAAGGACAGCAGATACCTGGGAAAACCACCACCTTGAAGTTCCCCTCCAAGTCACTCACCAGCCTGACTTTTAATAATAATCTTTATTAGTGTCTCAAGTAGGCTTACATTAACATTGCAATGAAGTTACTGTGGAAATTCCCTCGTCACCACACTCCGGCACCTGTTCGGATACACTGAGGGAAAATTCAGAATTCAGGAAGTCCAATTCACCTCACAAGCACATCTTGTGGGACTTGTGGGAGGAAACTGGAGCACCCAGAGGAAATCGACGCAGAGACGGGGAGAACGTGCAGACTCCTCACAGTGACCCACACCAGGAACCCGTGTCCCTGGCGCTGTGAAGCAACAGTGCTAACCACTTGGCCATCTGGCTTGGAAATGTATGGCCGTTCCTTCAATGTCACTGGGTCAAAATCTTGAAACCCTCCCTAATAGCACTGTGGATGTATTTACACCACATGGACTGCAGCAGTTTTCAAGGCAGCTCACCACCAAAGTTTCAAGGGCAATTAGAGATGGGCACACAAATGCTAGCCTAACCAGCAAAGCTCACATCCCGTAAAAATGAATTAAAACAATTCCCCAGCTGGAAATTTGTAATACATTGTAACATGTAGTCAAAACCCTAATATTCTGCTCATTGGCTCATGTTCAAATATGTCTCATCTGAATTCAACTTTCTTTCACCTTGTTAACACACAGTCAAATGTTCGTTCCTGAATTTAAATATAGAGCAGATATTTTTAAAAAGTGCTGTAAGCGACATCCGAATAAAGGAACAATTTCAGACAATTAGCAAAGTAATGAAAATGCCGCAAATTCCTTGAACCACTGACTGCATAATTTACAGTATCTTCCTCTGAACTCTTTTATTTGGGTCTCATCTGCTCTTCATCTATAATCAGTATGTCTTCTCCATCCCTGAGCTTTCTTATACACCCTACTTCCTATCTGAACTCCTACCTGATCCTAAATAAAAGCAAAATACTTTGTGGAGATTTGAAACCAGAGCTGAAAGTGCTGGAAAAATTCAACAGGTCTGGCAGCATATGTGGCAGAGAAACAGAGTTCATTCGCCACAGACCGGCTGCGCTTTTCCAGCACTGCTTTTATTTCCCGCCTGATCTTTTTGTTCACGGGGCTGGAATATTAAACGGTGAACGCCATTTCCAATGGCAGAGCAGGAAGTGGGTATCACTTCAGCTCACTTGCTTTGTGCTGTTTCCCCCCAATTGCAACTGAAATTTGAACTGCTGGTAACGAACATGGGAAACTGGTCTGGTCACGTGGATGAGGAATGCCTTTCAATGGGAAAATCTACTGAATGCAGAAAATACAGGTGGACTATTAAAGAGCCTCTGTATAAATGGAGCCTCATTCTCATAACTTTCCCGCCCAACTCCACTACCATTAACATTCGCCTCATTGAGAAGCCAAGAGTGACAAAGGAGTTTTCAAATTTAAAATTTGCTTTTCAATTTTCACATTGTATTGGTTTTGCTTTGATCATATGTGCATCGTTGCTTTAATGTAATTAATGGGGGGAGCTAAGGTACCAGCCGTTGTGCAGAAACACAATTTAGTTGGGTTTCAGATTGGGATGTGAGCAGAAGTCAAACATTAGCTCTCACCAAAGTTCAGCTAAAGATATGTCTGTAGACAGATTAGCAGTTTCTTTCCAAGGAGTTCCGAATTTTGAGGCTGGAAGGTGAGCAGAAACAAGCTGAAAAGCGGCTTCAGGGTTTATGCATGGTTCTGATAGGATTGAGGTCTTGCCTTTAAAACAGTCTCAAAAATCATTTCTGTAAGGCAGGTATTCCAGGGGCTGGTTTAGCACAGTGGGCTGAACAGCTGGCTTGTAATGCAGAAACAAGGCCAACAGCGCGCGTTCAATTCCCGTACCGGCCTCCCCAAACAGGCGGCGGAATGTGTCGATTAGGGGCTTTTCACAGTAACTTTGTTGAAGCCTACTTGTGACAATAAGTGATTATTATTATTATTATTTCTGAGTGCTAACTATATTTGAAAGTGGATTGGGAGCTGAGATAGTTTTGTTGTTTGCTTTGGAATAACAATAGCAGTTAAGGGTTATTGTGCCACTATATTCATTAGCATTGATTAAAGGGTAATGGTAAGCTATTTTTGTTGTGGGATGTTAAAGATTTGTTAATAATAAAATTTGTTTTAATATACCACGTGCCTATTTTTCATGATATCTCTCCTGGAGCTAGGTATTCTTTCCTCACAACTAAAATAAAATATTGGGATTTCTGACCAGTATCCAAGACACTGTTGGTGTCTGGACTGCTATCTAATACCCATACTATTGCTAGTGCTTGAGCACAACGATGCAGTCCTTACCCATTTTCCGAAAGAACTTATTCATGGCAATTGCCCAAGCTGTGCTTCTCACTGACTTCAAACCATTGCAAGAATTACCGGGCCTGTACCTAGGCAGTAAATCCCAAATATAATTAGACAGGATTTATTGTGTCAGGGTAACAAAATTAAGTCTGCCATTTGTTAGACTTGCCTTTGCTGGTTTTAAATGTTTTGCAAGTCAATCTGCTCAAAGTGAGAGATGGCAATGTTACTGACTGGGGAACTGGGTCCAGGCGATCTGGGTGAACAGGGCAGGCAACTGTATACCTTCCTAAACAAACAGACAAACAGGGGGTGGGGCACATGAAATAGGGCATACACCCAGCTCACCACCTTCCGGTCCGCCGCTGAGCTCACCCTCATAAAATGTGGGGAGGACGGGCACCAAAATCGATAGCACGCCCACCATATTTAAATAGATAATCAAGGGTTGATTAAGCTTTTTGCTGAAATAAATTTGCCATGATAATAGGCTTCCCACTCCATAACATGATTCACATGGGAAATCAGGTGACAGTGAGGAGCCTGGCTTTTTAAAATAACCTCTTCATAGGGTATGAAGAAGGCAATGGGGGAGGGGAGGGGCTAGGGGTGAGAAGGGGGCTATCTTTGCCAATTGGGGAATGCCCCCCCCCCCCCCAATAGGATAGAACCTTTCCTCCCTCTCTTCCTCTCCGACCACAGCCTTAAAACCACCCTTCGTTTCCCCGCTCCCCACCTCACTGACCTGCCCAAACCTGCCCTGTCCAAGACCCCAGATGTAACTGTTTCAGAGAATCGATGGGCCGTAATCCTCCTGCTCTTGCAGTCAGAGCAGTGCCAACTAAAGCGCTCTTTGTGCTGCTGGAACTGATCGGATTGGCTGAGAGCTGGAGGTCCCACTCGGGCCTTGTTCAGTCCACCCGCAGTTTGTTATGGCTGAAGAGTGGACCAGCATGGAGTGGGCCAACTCAGTACCAACTTTGCTCCCGGGAGAGGTGTGGGGGAGGGGGGGGGGATGAGCTGTCCACTTCTTACACCTCCCTCACTTAGTACTCAAAGCCAAAGCATGCACTCATGGAATAATGAAGAAAAGTACAGACATATTCAGTTACAAGAACAAGTAAAAAGAACAGAAAATAATTATCTACATTCTACTGATGGAGTTTCTCTTCAATCTGCATTAGATATGTGGATGCACGTAATCGCTTTCCATCAACTCCAATCACCTCAGTCAATTTTCACCATGACCTTCCGAGCAGCACTGAGCTCTCTGAGTTTCATGCCTGGTGTATCTTGACTCATCGTCGGTCTCTATTGCTTTTCTTGTACTTTGCTATTGAGGTCAGGCTTAAGCAACTAAACCTTGTCCGAGGAACATGTTGAAACACTAACTCGCAAGGTGAGCAACCGATTGTAAACTGTGGGGTTATTCTGCAAGTGAACAGAAAATAGTCTAACCTGTGTCAAAGGGAAACATGGAAATCACAACCTAGCTTGTCACTGAAAAAACATTTCTGCAAAGACCGCTTCACTCTGTACATTCCTTTCTGTAGCAACGTTTGATGCTGGATGATATGCTCATAGTATAGTCTGTTTGATTTCATTCTTTAAAATATCTCACAACTCAACAAGCTTGAATTCCACAACTGTGGACCATTAACTGACATCAACACCTCTGTTAAATCATAAATTTCATCCCAACTTCTCAAAACCTTTATGGTTTGGGCACATGTGGTATTGGGCATAGACTCAACATTTATCCACTTGCTATAGCTATCAACCAAAAGAAAGTACTCTTTCCCTTCCACTTCAAAGAAATTGACACATATGCATTTCCAAGGTTTGCTGTATTTGATCATGCAATGAAAGGAACCTTGGTGGATCATTTCTCATTCTGAGACAGAACAACTTTGCACCAACTCTTCAAAGTCTCTATCTACCTTTGGACACCAAAAATTATCTTCTTGCTATTTCATGCAGACTGCCCTGTGCACGCTTAATAAAATGGCTCTAACAATGTCTCTCTAAACACTGGTTCAAAGCCGAATTGCTGGCTGGAGGCCTCTAATTTGCCTGCCATGCCATCCTTCAGTGCTTCAATGATCAGGGCACGATATTTACTTGCTGCCCCTGTACGCAGCTAGCACACTTGCCACTGGAAAGTCATGGCTGCCAAAGTTAGGAACCATAGTGCTCAGCTTGGCCCATGGAGGCCACTTGTCAATTGCCATTTCAGCATAGAGTGAAGGATTAGGAATGCTATCCTTGGGCAGTGTGCCATTGCCACCTTTGTCAGGGGATATTGTTGCTTGCCCAGTCTGGTAATGATACAGCTATACCAAACGGGCAATTGAATTTGGTAGTCTGTGTCCCAATGATTAAATGCTGAGCATAATCATTAGCACTCTCACACATAGGTTATGTTTGAGTGTGCACAATTGTTTGACTAGTCTGGCTCCAAGCATGTCAATTGGGCTCAAGTTAAACAGTCTCATCGGCAACAGAGTGCTCATCGTTCACATGTTTTTCCATTTGTCTTCATCCGACCTCCATCTGCACCAACCCTTCCTCCCCCACCTGCCCCCAGCCCCCCATGATTGCATCGCACCCTGAGTCCATGCCAATTTTGCCCAGCCCCAATCAGACTGAAGCCTATATCCCAGCTTCCCTTCCTTTTCCCCCTTGACCCCTGAACTGAAACCCATGCCCTGGGCTTCTGTTCCCTCCCTTCAGATCTATATTGAAGTATGTGTCCCATCACCACAAGGCAGCTAAGAAGAAGGTGCCATGCAAACCTCCCTGTGTACCCCCTCAGCCGGGGGTAGGTGCGGAGCCGCTCTACAGGCTCTTGAGTTCACTCTGCGTTCCCCTCGGAGTTCTACTCGAAAAGTGCACATCTATTGAAACCAATCCTACATCGTGCCATTCAGACATTACACCGCATGTCCTAATAATGATATGCTAATGTATTACAATGATGTTCCCGACATTCAATGGGAGGAAACGCAGTCAGTCACTGAAAGGAGGAAGGAACGATTGCGACATTGACGGGAAATGTGTCTCAGGTCTTCCCGTGAGATTTTCCATTCTTTCCGGGAAACCTGCCCGATGCAAATGGCTAATGGTTATTCAACTTCAGAGGTGTATCCTTGACCTACACGCTTTTCATTTCTAATTTGAGAAACTTCTGCAGTTCTGCATCATCACACTTTTTAGGCCAGACCCTCATCATGTAGCTGCACGGTATACTGAGCTCCATATCCTTGTGGGCTTCTACACTAATTGCTCTGGCACACACTGTCCTGTATGCAGTGTAAATCACAGGCATCTGAATGGCTAAAGATGACTCAGCATTTATTCATATTCATAATGATCTGCTAAATTGCGATATTTACAGGAGGATAAGTTGGGGAGGGGAGGGTTCTGTACAATCCAGCCCACCATGTGGATTCACAGGCATGATTGTATTAACTTGATCTATATCTCCCCAACAGAAACACACATACTATTCCACCTCTCTCTGAAGCCCTCATCGGACCTCTCACGAACCCTTACCACATGGTACTCCAGTCTCTGACCATTGTGAACCACAATATATCGAGTTCCATTTTGCTTCCCCCTACTCAGTACATTCCTCTCAAGCCCAGCAAGCATGTTCCGTCACTGATAGATTATTGATTTATTGATTCATTGATTTGTTGATGTCTTTAGGTACTGATTGAATGCATTGCTAAAGAATGGAATTATTCAATATGCCATGACTGTGAATACATTGTTTCATAATGAATTAACTATTGAACTTTAAGGTCTTGTCTGTAGAAATTCAGACATTGTTTCAATGACTGTTTCATATAATGAATTGACCATCGTATTTCAGTATATGTAGTAATAAGAATGTATCAAATAATTAGTTACAGCAAGGCCTGTGGCCAGCAGTGGCGTGAGAAAACCTATTCTCATGAGGTGGGCATGTCGACATTGAATTATTCTTGATGAACATCAGTAAATCTTAAGTAATGGCCAATGTTTGATTGATAACTTGTCCTCCAAGTAACAGACATCTATTTGAACAAATCGGAGGTCTCAGCTTAGAATTAAAAACCAATGAGAGTAAACAAGGGATTCGATCATAGATAAAGATTCCTTTAAACTTAAGACCTCGGGGCGGCATGTGGCCCAGTGATTAGCATTGGGACGGCAGCACTAGGGTTCAAATCCCAGCCCTGGGTCACTGTCCATGTGGAGTTTGCACATTCTCGCCATGTCTGCATGGGTTTCACCCCCAGAACCCAAAGAAGCACAAGTTAGCTGGATTGCCCACACTAAATTGCCCCTTATTTGGAAAAAAAAAAAATTGGGTACTCTAAATTTATTTTTTTTAAATTAAGACCTCATAGTCAAGGATTTATTCCTGAATTTCTGCTGTCCTAAATTCTTGAATCATCTATCCGTTCGTTTGTGTTTAAAGTGATATTTTATGCTTTTACGTTTAGTGCTTTTTTGCCATGTGTTTGACCCTTTTATGTATTGTTTGATATTTTGTTTCTACGTTTTCATTCCGTTCTTATTCAAGTGTATCCAAGTGAATAATTAGCGATAAAGTTGTATTTTTGACACCTCCAATCAACCGGACTATTGATTCTCATGAGAAAGTAAAATAAGAGACCCCGCAGTTACTCCTTCTCTCTTTCAGTTGCGAACCAAAAAAATGGTTGTGAAGTAAAGGTATATACTTCAGCAGCGCACTGGTGTGACATATCCTGCCATGAAACACATTGGATGGAAGTTTCTGGTCTCGCCCATACCAAGACAGACATTCCGCACAAGTTCAATGGATCTTTCAATGGTTTGTCAAATTTTCCATTGGGCAGCACCGGAAAAACGCATAATTATTTTGGCTCTACAAACCACATGTGCGTAAAGTCTGACCACAGCCAAAAAACACACCCTTTGACATCCTTTTCTACATGTGTAACATTTTTAAGTGAGCAAAAGAGCAGCCCATGTTCGGTTTTCTCTCAACAATGCATGAGAGCATCTTATGATTGAAGAGTTGGAAGCTGTCACGGAGTTGCTGTTGAAGTAATGGTAAATTTGGGGATGGCTTCGCTTAGTTGGCAGAACAGCTGGTTCGTGATGTAGAAAGAAGCCAACAGCGGGGGTTCAAGACCCATATGGGCAGAGGTTATTTGTGTCTTCTCAGCCTTGCCACTAACTTGAGGTGTGGTGACCCTTAGGTTAAGTCACTACCACTCATTGGTCCCCTTCAAAGGGGAAAGCAGCCTATGGTTATCTGGGACTACGTTGACTTTACTTTTATTTTAGTGGTAAATTGACTCCTCTTTGGTGGTGGGAAAAAGTTTTCCTAAGTCTGAGATAGATCACCTGATCCATGAACCTGAAGTTACTGGCTCGATTGGGCACAGCAAATATAGGAATGTTGGGCTGGAGTGCCGTGATGTGGTATACTGTTGCTCTGTTTCGGTCCCAACAGCATTGCCAATACTGTAGGTATTTCTATTTATCTTGGTGAACCAATTTCCTTTATATTACTTCCCTTCCCTTATATCAGTCAAATGACCACACAAACAGTTAGTTAGTTCAAAGGATAGTTTATTTACATACACAAGAGTTATCTCACCATGCAAACACAATATCTACTACGAGCTAAACTACACCTATCAGCTACAATAACCAATACTTAACATCAAGGCGACTGGCACTGTGCAAATGGATAAGGCCTTTACCTGGATTTCACTTGGCTGGTTCGAAGAAAGTGGCTCTGTCTCTGCTGGGCTCATCTATCAGGTAGTGATCGTTGGTCTTGAACTTGGCTGGCTGTTCCTGAGGCAATTGGGCAGGCACAGGCCGGATCCAAAAGAGACAACACATGGCAGTTCTCTATTTTATCCCTCTGGGATTTCACGCTCTTTGGGGCAGCCCTTAACCTTGAACCCAATAATTCAACAGGGCTCTTTGATTTCGGCCAATAAAGGGGCGGGTGCCTTGGTAGCTGGGTGGGTCCTTAGCAGTCATTGACCTTGGCAGTTGTGCTTTCTGAGTAAGGGGAGTGGCGCCAATCAGTCTGTGGCTGTACCGGTTGCTTGATTGGAGTTCTATTGTCCTGGGAAAATGGGCCATTGAAATGCAAACGAGCGGGGGTTACCTGTGTTTTAGATACACACAGGCTGTGTATCTGTCTGAGTCATGGGTTGGTCATAATTCCCATGGCCCTTTGCAGGTGGCCATCTTCGATGGCGACAATGCCATTCACATTAATTGTTGAAATTTCCTCAAGGTTAAGTGCCTTTCTCCGCCAATTTCCCACTGATCACTGTGGTACACCCAGGAAGTGTAACAAACCCAACAAATAAATCTGTCCGATTCTTGTGTATATTTTCAATGCGGAGAAGGGAAGGCCTCACTCTGGGTTTTCCTTGTCCACTTTCAGCTGTTCAATCCCTTCCTGCGTTACCTTCATCGCAACAGTTTAATTAATGCGTTATTTGCATGGAGCTGCTGAACCATTTTTGATAAGAGCAAATCAAAAGCCCTGAGGGACTATCATCCACCAAATCACAGGCGAGTAAAGAGGTCAGGTTGTGTCAACTTTAAAATGAAGGGTTATCCTGCACAACCGGAATTGGCAAATATGGAGAAATATAGGGGATAATGATGTGGTGGGGAGGGGGTGGGGAGGAAGAAACATCACTTAAATGTGTCTGCTTACTCTGAATCCTTTTTTCAGGAAGTGTGAAATCATATCTTGAAGCATGAAATTACAGCATAACTAACCCAAGTTACTATCATCCGATGACTCACACACTTGCGGAAATGAACTGGTCGCATTGTTACATTGTAAAAAGAGCTGTCAATTCTATTTCTATCGTTTTGGCCAATTTACTCGGCAATTTATGTTCATGCAAAGTGCTTCAGCTCCTGCGTCAATGCAAGTGATAAGGTACAACTGTGGAGTTCGGCACTGTTCACTGCGATAGCTGGGAAGCTGTTCCATACAAGTCCACTATTTGGGGTGTTGGAGGGGCTTTATTTTGGGTTCATGTCTTCAAAAGAAGCAAAGAGAGTAAAGAGAGGAGATAATTGAAAAACAAAAGGGAGATATTTTCTGCTTTGTGATTGGGTGGTATAAATATAGATCACTACACAGTCAATTCACACAAGCTGCCAAAACGCAGTGCAGAGAAAGCATTGTATATGTATATATATATAAACATATATATATTTCCACTTCTGCTGTGGACCATGGAGTAAGCGGTCACACACAAGGCAGCTCCTGCCCAAGGTTACAGAAAAGAGCTCTTTTTTAAATCAATACGGGGTGGAATTTTGATGAAAAGATGTAGGTGAATGTTGGAGGAGTAATTTCCTCCAGGAATGGTATCTCTCTTGGTTACCAGACCCGACAGAAACAGTGAAAGATTTGGCTGGAGCTGCAGCAAAGACAAAAGCCTCTTCCAGCATGCAGGCGGGTGAAGGGCGAGCTTAAAGGCTTCAAGCTGGCTTGAGGGCCTTTATTAAAGCTGAATTCTAGCAGCAGAGGGAACAACTGTGAAATGATCTTGCAAAGGCCATTGAAGAAGCGGTGACAAGACTTCCGGTGGTGGCCATGGAGGAGTAGGTCGCGCATTCGGCAGCTCCCGTCTGGAACGGACTCTCGGACCTTTTTCAGGAGTTTCCACTGACTTTTTGGGGCAGATTAGTGAAGCAAACACTGCCAAAAGGATTCCCTCTCTGTTGTATGATAGCTGGACCAGGAATGGCTGGGTGAAGCTATTAAGTGCCAACAGAGAGAAGCGTGCAGAGCGGGCGCCAAGGCACGGCATGGTGGCCGGTATAGACCAGGGTGCATGGGCGCAGTGGGCACAGGAGCAACAGGAGTTCCGTAGGGGATGCTTTGCTGATCTTAAAAAGGACATGATGGCCCCAAAGAAGGCATCAATAGACCAAATGATTGCAACTCAAGTGACACAAGGGAAAGCGATTAAGGAGATGGAGAAAAAGCTACCTGACCCTGAGGACGAGTTGGTCGTATTGGCCCTTAAGGTGGAGGCGCAGGATGACCTCCACAAGAAGTGGCAGGAGAGGCTGGAGGACCTAGAAAACGGGTCCAGGAGACAGAACTTGAGAATTGTGTGCATCCCCGAAGGTGTGGAGGGGTTGGATGCGGGAGCATTTGTGTCCAAGATGCTGAAGATGCTGATAGGAACGGGGGTATTCCCTCGACCCCTGGAGCTGGACGGGGCGCACAGAGCCCTCGCAAGGAAGCCCAAGGCGAATGAACTGCCGAGGGCCATGGTGGTGAGATTTCATCGCTTCTTGGACAAGGAACTTGTCTTGCGGTGGGCAAAAAAAGAACGGAGCAGCAGGAGGGAGAACAGCATGATACACATCTACCAGGACCTGGGTGCGGAGCTGGCCACGAAACGTGCTGGATTCAACCCGGTGAAGGTGACTCTCTTCAGCAAGGGCGTGAAATTTGGGATGCTACAACCAGCAAGGCTATGGGTCACGTCCAAGGAACGGCATCACTATTTTGAGACACCGGACGAGGCGTGGTCATTCGTCAAACAAGAAAAGCTGGACTCGAATTAAAGGACAGCTAAGCTTTGGTGGAATGCGGCGGTCGGGCTGGGTAACACGGTACCGTTTCTAATATAAGATTGTATACCATTTTGGTTGCATGTAAGGGCTGTGGTGTTGACTGGAGGGTGCTGTGTTTTCAGCCAAGTTGAGATACGGAGAGGGGAGGGGGCCCTGTACTTGGCGCAAATTTTCGTGAAGTTGGAGACTTGCTTCAACAAGTGTCTCAAAGTGTTTCGTTTCGTATTACTATTTACTCACTGGGGCTGGAGAGATAGTTTAATTGGTTTGTTCATGTGGGGAGAAGGGTCCGGACCATGAGGCGACAGTCTGATCGGTGCCAGGGGAGGGAGCTGCCGGTGTCAGCATGGGTCAGCTGACACCCGGGAGCGTAGTGGGGGGTGAGCAAGTGCCCAGCTGGTGCTTGGCGGGGGGTTTTAGGTCGTGGGGTTGTCGGGGGGGGGGGGGGGGGGGGGCGGGGGGGGGGGAGGCGGGGGGGGGAGGGAGGTGGGGGGATGCTTCTTTGCTGACAGAGGAGATATCAGTTTTGGGGTACCAATTGAGGGTCGGAGGTGGCGGCTCCCTGTGGGGGCGCTCGAGGAAGCGAATGGCGCGTATCGAGTTTGGCCAAGAAAGGGCAATGGCTAGTCAGCCGGGGGGGGGGGGGGGGGGGGGGGGGCTGTGTGTGTGTGTTAGCCCCCCCCCCCGTCCAGGCTGATCACGCGGAATGTGAGGGGTTTGAATGGGGGGGTCAAAAGAGCACGCGTGTTCGTGCATCTAAGGGGGTTAAAGGCAGACGTAGCAATGCTTCAGGGGACACATTTAAAGCTCGCAGATCACACGAGATTGAGAAAGGGCTGGGTAGGCCATGTGTTCCATTCAGGGCTGGATTCGAAGACCAGACGGGTAGCAATTCTGATCCGTAAGGGTGTGGCATTCGAGGCTGGGAGAATTGTGGCAGATAAGGGGGGCAGGTATATAATGGTGAGTGGAAAGTGGGAGTGGGTCCAGGTTGTGTTTGTGAACGTCTATGCTCCGAATTGGGATGATGTGGAATTTATGAGACGTATGCTAGGCAACATCCTGGACTTAGAGTTACACAACCTATCATGGGGGGAGACTTTAACACAGTCATTGACCCCGAACTGGACCGGTCGAAGTCCAGGACAGGGAAGCGACCGGCAGTAGCTAAGGAACTGAAGGGTTTTATGGGGCAGATGGGGGGGTGGATCCCTGGAGGTGCGTGCGGCCTAGAGCGAAAGAGTTCTCTTTTTTCTCCCACGCTCATAAGGTTTATTCCCGCATAGATTTCTTTGTCTTGAGCAGGGCGTTAATCCCAAAGGTGGCAGGGACAGAATACTCAGCAATCACAGTCTCGGACCATGCCCCGCACTGGGTGGACCTGTGGCTTAGTGAGGAGAGAGAAATTTTCTGAAATATTGAGCCTACTCCTGATGAGGACCTTCAATGAGGCTAGAGAGAAAGGAACCCTCGCCCCAACAATGTTACAGGCTTTGATCTCACTCTGGAGACTGGATGTGGGGCTGCTGGCGACGAAGAGGTTTGTAGGCGGATTAGCAGAAACATCCAGGATTCCCCTGAAAAAAACTATACGGGTGAGGTAGCGGCAACGGTCTGGGAGGCTCTGAAGGCAGTTGTCAGAGGGGAACTCATCTCAATTCAATCCCATAGGGAAAAGAGAGAAAGAGCGGAGAGGGAGAGACTGGTGGAGGAGATACTCCGAGTGGGCAGGAGTTAAGCGGAGGCACCCGAGGCGGGGCTACTGAGGGAGCGGCGGAGTCTGCAGGCGGAGTTTGAACTGCTGACCACAGGGAAAGCGGTAGCACAGCTGAAGAAGGCAGGGGGGGCAGTCTATGAGTATGGGGAGAAAGCGAGTAGAATGCTAGCACACCAACTGCGAAAGAGGGAGGCGGCCAGGGAAATCGGGGGAGGAAAGAATAAGGAGGGTAACACGGTCTTTAAGGAATTCTATGGTAAACTATATGAGTCGGAGCCCCCAACGGGAGCGAAAGGGATGAGGCAATTTTTGGACCAGTCGAGGTTTCCATAGAGGGAAGAGGACCTGGTTGAGGGGCTGGGGGCCCCGATTGAATTGGAGGAGATTGTCAAGAGCATAGAGGGCATGCAATCGGGTAAAGCCCCAGGGCCGAACGGTTACCAGGTAGAATTCTATAAGAAATTTTCTGAAATATTGAGCCTACTCCTCATGAGGACCTTCAATGAGGCTAGAGAGAAAGGAACCCTCACCCTAACAATGTTACAGGCTTTGATCTCACTCATTATTAAATGAGGGAAGGACATGGAACATTGCGGGTCATACAGGCCGCTTTTGCTTTTAAACATGGATGCCAAATTGCTGGCTAAGATTCTGGCCACAAGAATTGAGGATTGCGTCCCAAGGGTGATAGAAGAAGACCAGATTGGGTTTGTTAAAGGCAGACAACTCAATACCAATGTCCGGAGACTTTTGAATATTATAATGATGCCCTCAAAGGGAGGGGAGGCGGAGGTGGTAATAGCGATGGATGCAGAGAAAGCCTTTGACCAGGTGGAGTGGGAGTACCTGTGGGAAATGCTGGGGAGGTTTGGGTTTGGTGAGGCCTTTATTGGCTGGGTAAAATTGCTGTACCAGGTGCCTGTAGCAAGTGTATGTACAAACCGGCTGAGGTCAGGGTACTTTGAGCTTCACCGGGGATGAGGCAGGGGTGTCCCCTCTCCCCGTTACTATTTGCCCTCGCTATAGAACTACAAGCTATGACGCTGAGAGCCTCGAGGAACTGGCGGGGACTGGTTCGGGGGTGGGGGGGGGGAACATCGGGTCTCGCTATACGCGGATGATTTGCTCCTGTCCATTTCGGACCCTGTGGAGGGGATGGGGGAGGTTCTGCAGATCCTGAGGGATTTTGGTAGTTTTTCAGGGTACAAACTGAACATGGGAAAGAGCAAGTTGTTTGTGATCCAGGCCAAGGGGCAGGAGGAGAGACTGAAAGAGCTGCCGCTCAGGATGGTAGAGAAAAGTTTTTGTTACCTGGGTATACAGGTGGCCAGAAAATGGGATGCCCTGCACAGGCTCAACCTGACCCGGTTGGTGGAGCAAATGGGAGGGGACTTTAAAAGGTGGGATATGCTCCTGCTGTCACTGGCAGGGAGGGTGCAGACCGTGAAAATGACTGTCCTCCCCTGATTTTTGTTTGTATTTCAGTGCCTCCCCATCTTCATCCCTAAGGCCTAAGGTCCTTAGGAGTAGGATCATTACGGGCTTTGTGTGGGCGAATAAGACCCTGCGAGTAAGGAGATCGCTGTTGGAGTGCAGTCGGGGGGAGGGGGGAGGTGGACTGGCGCTACCGAACTTTCACAACTACTACTGGGCAGCCAACATAGCTATGATTAAGAAGTGGGCGATGGGTGGGGGGGGGGGGGGGGGGGGGGGGGGGAGCAGTTGGAGGCGGTGTCATGTAAAGGTACTAGTCTTGGAGCTTTGATACCAGCTCCTTTGCCGTTCTCGCCGTCCCGTTACTCCACAAGTCCGGTGGCGGTGGCGACACTGCGGATCTGGGGACAGTGGAGGAGGTACAAGAAGGTGGAAGGAGCGTCGGTCTGGACCCCGATATGCAACAACCACAGGTTTGTCCCAGTAGGATGGATGGTGGGTTCCAGAGCTGGCAGAGGGCAGGCATCAGACGGATGTGAGATCAGTTCATAGATGGAAGCTTTCCCAGTTTGAAGGCGCTAGAGGACAAATTTAATCTGCAGCCAGGAAACGCCTTTAAATATCTGCAAGTACGTGCCTTCCTGAAAAAACAGGTAGTGGCCTTTCCGACGCTGTCGCCACTGAGGATACAGGTCCGGGTGGTCTCCGTCACCTGGGTGGGGGAGGGGAGGATGTTGGATATCTACCAGGAACTACAGGAGGCGAAGGAAACCCCGGTGGAGGAGCTCAAGGGCAAGTGGGAGGACGAGCTAGGTGAGGAGTTGGAAGCGAGTCTGTGGGCAGAGGTCCTGGGCAGGGTTAATTCCTCCTCATCATGTGCCAGGTTCAGTTTAATTCAATTTAAGGTGGTCCACCGGGCACACATGACGGCAGCGAGAATGAGCAAGTTTTTGTGGTAGAAGACAGTAGTATGAGGTGCAAGGGCAGCCCTGCAAACCATGTCCACATGTTTTGGGCATGCCCAGAGCTTAGAGTGTTCTGGCAAGGGCTCGCGAGGGCAATGTCCAAGGTGCTTAACACATGGGTGGTGCCGAGTTCAGAGATAGCGATCTTTGGAGTGTCACAAGGCCCGGGAGTTCAGGGGGCGAAAGAGGCCGACGTCTTGGCCTTTGCCTCCCTCGTAGCCGGGAGACTAATTTTATTAATGTGGAGGGACTCGAAGCCCCCGAATGTAGAGACTTGGGTTAACGACATGGCTGGGTTTCTCAGCCTCGAGAAAATAAAGTTTGCCTTAAGAGGGTCAACGCTAGGGTTCTCTCTGAGGTGGCAGCCGTTCGTCGACTTTCTTGGGGAAAATTAAAATGTCAGCAGCAGCAGCAATCTGTGGGGACGGAGGGGGGGGGGGTGGTGGTGTGGGAGGGGGTGAGTGCTTCATTGGGATGGTGTGGGAAGACTGGGTCACGTGGGGTAATGTCCATTTAATTGTTATTGTATATTCTCTTTTTGCACTATGTTAATGTTCACTCTAGTTTGTTTTGTTATTATGGTTACTACTGTTTTATAATGAAAATTTCTGCAAAACCTTAATAAAAATACTTTAAAAAAATATATATATGTATTTCTAAATGTTGCAAAAGCACAACAGGTCAACCAGTATCTGAAAAAGGAAAGACAAAAATTAACATTTCTGTCATTGGGTCGTCCCACCTAAAATGTGAATCTGCCTCTTGCTACCTGTTGTGCATTTCCCAATTTAGCTCATAGAGATGCCAATTCTTATGCTCAGCTATTTACTGCACTAACACCCCGGCACGGTGAGGATTTAAGAAACAGGAAGCCAAGCCAATTTTACAGCACCATAGTTTTATCAACAAAGCAAAGGCTATAATTAAGCTTTTGTTCAGACCTCAGCTGGCAGGAGCGTCACTGTCTCCACAATCTGCCTTGGATTTAAGTTGTACTCATTTCCTCAGCTTCAGGGGTGGTTACTTGCATATATGACAGCAGGAATTACAATCTAATAACTGACACCAGTACCTACTTTTAGAGAAGTGCAATTAGCTGGCAATCTGAGAATAGAAACAGAAATTTGCAGCAAATCAATTGACATCTGAAAGAGAAAGATGTGCAGGGATCTGCTACGACTGTTGAAAATAACCTTGAAGGATCAGTAGTTTCAACATGAACGTGTCCAACCTATGTAAAATGGTGTAAAATTAAAGGAAACAGAAGATGCTGGAAAGCTCACTAGGTCTGGCAGCATCTGTGGAAAGAGCAACAGAGTTAATATTTTGAGTCTAATATGACCGTTTGATACAGTTCACTCCGAGAGTCCACGTTGCTGTGACAACATGCACTTCCTACAGTGACGAAAGTAGGAACATTTTATATTTCTTGCATTATGTATCTGTTGCAGTAATGTCATTAAAAGGATAGGTTAAGGTATCCAGACTTATGTCTGCTAAAGCTGTGATGTCGCTCATGGGAGGGGCTGAGTCTGTTTTCAGTTTTGTTTTCAGCCCTGCCCTATGTCTGTTGTTTTCAGTTTTATTTTAGAATTCTACTGTGGATTCTGAGGAACGGAGGTGTGTTTCTCAGACTGACTTTTGAAAGCTTCTCTCCCAAGCACTTTCTGAATAAATCTGTAAGCCAATCAGTGCTAACTTTATTAATATGTAGGGGGCACAGTGGTTGCTACTAATGCCTCATGGAGCCAAGGTCCTGGATTCAATCCTAGCCCAGGGCACTGTCCATGTGGAGTTTGCACATTCTCTCCTTGTCTGCATGGGTCTCAGCCCCTTAACCGAAAAGAGGTGGATTGGCCACACTAAATTGCCCCTAAATTAAACAAGAAGAAAACAACTTTATTAATAAGTGTATTTACTGTGTGGATTTGCTTAATTGAAAGTTTCGAAGTAGATGGGCAAGTAAGCTCAAGGACCTTAATTTTGTTTTCCAACTGTTTACCAGTTAACAATAAAGTTTGTTTCAATGTAATCAACCTCTCGTTATCCGGAGAATCACTCCTGGAGAGAAGTATCCTTGCCTCACAGTTGACAAATTGAAAAGTTGTTGGGGTTTCGTCTGGCTTCCTAAAATAAATTAGGGTCTGGTCCGGGTGCCATAACACGACGTACATTTTGTAGTGAGGGCTTATGGGTAGCAATGCGAGAGTCTCCAACATTCTTTTCAACACATGGCTGGTCAGGAACCAACCTGTTTGGTTGGGTTATGAATGCAGTTTCCTTGGCCATCAAATCCTGGGGTTAAGCTCAAACCCAGACCATCTGGCTCAGAGGCAGGCATGCTACACTTTGTGCCACAAGACCTCTGGTCCACGTGAAGCAGCAGTCAATGAAGCCAATTAAATATTAAACAATGTCGCCAAAATAGCAGAAGTCAGGTCTAACACACATCAGAGGAAGTTACGATCAAATTGCACGGTGCTCTAACCAGGTCACCCTTCAGACATGGTGCCCAATTCAAATTGCTGAGACACAATGCATAAGAAATAGGCAGAGAATGGAAGCAGGGTTGCATCATTCGGCTCCCTTGAATGTACTCCCGACCTCCCAATCCCATGCCCTGGCCAGGCCCACCACCTCCCCTCTCCCCACCAGAAGGAATAATCTGTTAAAACTAGTTGAAGACTGTCGCTGTATCTACCAGGCTTTTAACCGGTAGGGGACCAATCGGAACAATGGAGAAATCCAACCAAAATCATTTGGCCACAGGTATTGTCAGCCAGCTTTGGCGGTGACTAGTTTGCGATTGACTGGAAATTGACTGGCTGATGTTAGGGCACTGTTTTCTCTATGTGGACGCCTGCAGTCCATGGTGCCACATATGGCTGATCAAACAAGAGTTCCACATTCGTGTGCATTATCAGATTTGACAAAGGTTGCGAACCCTTGCGCATGTGCTGGTTGCCGAAGTTTGTGAGGTTATCCATTTTGGTCTCAAAAATAGATTATTATCTGAATAGCCATAAATTAGGAGAGGGAAATGTGCAACAAAACCTGAGTGCCCTCATACTGAAGTCACTGAAGGTAAGCATGCAGGCACAGCAAGTGGTAAAGAAGGCAAATGGTATGTTGGCCTTCAAAGAGAGAGGATTCAACTACAGGAGCAGGGATGACTTGCTGCAATTATAAGGGGCCATGGTGAGGCCGCACCAGGAATACTCACCCAAAGCCCTGTATCATCCAACTCAATAGCCTAATCCCATTTTCCCCCCACATTTTTGATCCTCTTCGCTACATCTAACTGCTTCTTGAAAACAATTTTGGCTTCAACTGCTTTCTGTGGTAGTGAATTCCACAGGCCAACCACTCTCTGGGTGAAGAAAGTTTTCCTCCTCTCTGTCCTAAATGGTCTACCCCGTTTCCTGAGTTTGTGACCCCTGATATTGGTCTCCTTATCTGAGAATGGATGTTGTTGATATGGAGGGAGTGCAGGAGGTTTACCAGATTTTTTTCCTGGGATTGCAGGACTGACGTATGAGGAGAGATTCAGTCAGTTAGAATTTTATTTTCTGGAGTTCAGTAGAATGAGGGGGGGATCCCATAGAAACCTACACAATTCTAACAGGACTAGACAGAGTGGATGCAGGAAATATATTCCCGATGGAGCTGGCATCCAGAATCAGGGGTCACAAACTCAGGAAACGGGGTAGACCATTTAGGACAGAGAGGAGGAAAACTTTCTTCACCCAGAGAGTGGTCGGCCTGTGGAATTCGCTACCACAGAAAGCAGTTGAGGCCAAAATTGTTTTCAAGAAGCAGTTAGATATAGTGAAGGGGATCAAAGGATGTGGTGGGGAAAGTGGGATTAGGCTATTGAGTTGGATGATCAACCAAGATGATAATGAATGGCGGAGCAGGCTCGAAGGCTCGAAGGCCCGTTAGGCCACCTCTTGTTTCTATTTTCTATGTTGCTATGCTTACCAGGTAGTTCTGTGTTATAATATTGCACCGACTCCCTCCAAGCCTCTATCCAAGGTGACCAACCATTCTGTATTTAACAGGATTGGCCCAGAATTATTGGTGTAATCCAATAACTCACAGGGCTGGAGTAGAGTGGGTGGTTCAACAGGTCTGGGGGTGAGGGGCAGGGGGTTCTGAGAGGGGGGGTGCTGTGGGTCAGGGGGATGTGGGGGTCTGCTGACCCGCCATATCCCATGGAGGACCGGGGTGTGGCGGATCAGCAAGCCTATAGGTGTGGTATCCTGCCAGGTCTGTGAGTGTGGGAGTCTGCCAGCCCATAGGTGCTGAGGGCTAGCCAAGCCTAGGGATGTGAGGTTTGAGCAGGCCCAGGGGTGTGGGGTTCTGGCAGGCCTGGGGGGGGGGGGGGTGTGTGTGTGTGTGTGTGGGGGGGGGGGGGGATGTGGTTCCAGCAGGCCTGAGAGTACAGATGATTCACTAAAAGACCCACCTTCCTGGTCACTAGTATTGGCAAAGTGTCACTTATTTATTTCCAGCAGAGCTTGACCTGCCTCCACCTTTTCATCCAATTACTTTCACTGACTCAGTGCAATTGCAAAAACAGCTAGGTGTGTAGGTTTAATGTAACTCAAGTTCCCATGAGTTTGTGCAGCTCCAACAGGAAATGCTTCATTTGCGCGTGTCTCATTTCCTCAATGCATGAATGTGCCTTCCATCGAGGCCACACAGCTCCTAGACCTGCAGTTCTGGTTTGTTTTTTAAAGTATTCAATAATTATTTCAAAAACTTTGGTCCGAAATATGCTTTCACAAACTTTTTCAAAATAAATTTAGAGAAACCAATTAATGTTTCCCAATTAAGGGGCAATTTCGCGTGGCTAATCCACCTAGCCTGCACATAGAACATAGAACAGGCCCTTCATGTTGTGCCGAGCCATGATCACCCTACTCAAACCCACGTATCCACCCTATACCCATAACCCAACAACCCCCCCCAACCTTACTTTTTGGGACACTACGGGCAATTTAGCATGGCCAATCCACCTAACCCGCACATCTTTGGACTGTGGGAGGAAACCGGAGCAAACCCACACACACACGGGGAGGACGTGCAGACTCCGCACAGACAGTGACCCAGCCGGGAATCGAACCTGGGACCCTGGAGCTGTGAAGCATTTATGCTAACCACCATGCTATCTTTGGGTTGTGGGAGTGAGACCCACGCAAACACGGGGAGAATGTGCAAACTCCACACAGGCAGTGACCCAGAGCCGGGATCAAAGCTGGGATCTAGGCGCCGTGAGGCAGCAGGTCTAACCCACTGTGCCACCGTGCTGCCCTGCTTTCACAAATTTAATCTTAGCTAGCTCATCCATGGATATTACAATTTGACGACTGTAGATGGTCTGTACTCACAGAGTGACAAGTAAAACAAAAGATTAGTGATTGTATGATTAAAAACAGAAAATAATGTATTTCTCACTACCTCTTGCCCTATCGCTGCCTCTCTCTCCTCCCTCCCTGCCCCCCTGCCTGTTCTCCCTCTCTCTTCCTTCTCTCCCCATCACTTTCCCCCTTTCTTTCCCTCTCCGTCTCCATCATAGCTATTCAATAAGACCATGGTTGATCCGATTCCAGACCTCAACTCCACTTTCCTGCCTGTCTCCATACTCTTGACTCTCTTTGCCAATCAGGAATGTGTCCAACGCAGCTTTGAATATGCTTGAATATGCTTGAATATGCTTGAATATGTTCAATGACCGAGCGTTCATTGTCCACTCGGGAAGCGAATTCTTAAAAATTACGACCCTCTGAGACAAGAAGGTCCTCCTCATCCCCATCTTAAAATGGGAGACCTCTTATTTTTAAACTGTGGCCCCTGGCTCTCGATTCCCCCACAAGGGGAAAGACCATCGATCTTGCCCAGCCCTTCAGAAGTATATGCTTCAATAAGATCATCTCTCATTCTTCAAAACTCATGATCAACCTTTCCTCAGAAAGCAACCCCTTCATTCCAGGAACTAATCTAGCGAAGGGTCTCTGAACAGTCTCTAATGTAAGTATGTCCCAAAGCCCTGAGAAACATTAGGAACATGAATAAGGTAAGCCCTCAGGCCTAATTCATCATTCAGTTAGATCATTGCTAGTTTGCACGTCAACTCCAGCTTTTTGTCTTTGTTCCATATTTCTTTATACACTTAGCTGACGACAATGTGTTGAGCTCAGGGTTGTTAGTATTTGTTTGTCCTATCATCTGTGACCTTCTAGGGGAGAAAGTTCCAAGTTTTCACTCCCCTTTGTGTGAAGAAAGTATTTTCAAATTTTGTTCCTCAGTGCCCAAGTTTAATTTTAAGGTTATGAGATTGATTGTCAGTGTGGAAGAGAAGCTATTACGGCCTGAGAATGAGGCACCTGGGAGGTGATCTCATTGATGTATACAAGATAGTTAAAGGAATGGGGACGATAAATCCAGAACAGCACAGCTTCCAAACAGTAAAAGGCAAATTTAGGACCAATATCAGGAGATTTGAGGGTAGATGAGTGGTTAACTTTGCTGCTCATATAAGCTATACACAACGGAGCCAGGGAAACTTGATTTAGATACTGAGTGAAAAATTAACATCTCTCGTTGAAGAGAATTAAACTCATCGAGAGTAACTGCTGAATTAAAAAAGCTAGTGCAGAAGATGACATAGGATGTACAGCACAGAAACAGGCCATTCGGCCAAGCAGTCCATATTGATGGTTATGCTCCACTTGCGTCGATAATTTCTCATCTAAATCTGCAATCACCATTCTCACCATTCTTTGAATAAATAAGTTTCCACTGAGTTCCCTGCTGGCTTTCTTGGTGACTATCTTATATTGTTGGAGTCTAGTTATGCTCTTCCCCGTAACAGGAAACCTTGGGCGCTATTCTCCCACAAAATGATGAAGGGCTCGATTCGCCTAAATGGGAACAAAGGCCCATAGCGAACGTGATTAGCTGTGTGTTTTCCGGTGCTCGCAGGATGCGCACAGCCATGTTTGTGCACTGGGGAGCTATGCTCGCCGGAATGCCCCACTGAAGCAAGAGATGGATGCCATTTTTAAATGGGGTTCCAATCTCTGAGGCTCCCGAAGCGATCCATGACCCCCCCTCCATCCCAAACGCACTATCGGGGAGTTCTCCAACTCTGCCCGCAACCCTCCTAACACCCACACAGGGCAGTTCCGGCCCGTTCACACATAGGCAGAAAATGCCAGCTTTGCACCTTAGCAGTGTCACCCTGGCCGGGCACCTGCCAGTTGTTAGTGCCATGTTGGCACCTAGGTGGCACCAGCAGTACATGGGCACCACCCTGCCCAAAGGGCATGCAGCTGGGGGCCTCCGATCCCCTGGGAGACCTCCACCAGTGTTGTTCCATCTGGTCTTCATTTGGGGAGACCAGTACTGAACAGTGTTTGCCTAAGGTCTCCGATGTAAAGGGGATGAATCCCAAAATCTGAGGTACCTCGGGAATCTGCACATTACAGTGAGACTAACTGTGCCACCGTGAAAGAAAGTCTGCTTTTCTAATAAATCAATCATTTTGAGTTTATTGAAGGGAGCTTCTTTTATCCTTGATCTTACAGTAACAAAGGTAAATAACCGGCCATTCTGGTGACTGAATTAAACTTTTAAACTAGTAGTGTGACCTGTGGAGTAATGTGGCTAGATAAACCTCCCTTCCCTGTCATAACATACTGGAAAAGTCTTTACTGGAGTGCGCAATGCTCACGGGGACAGTTAATATAAAATATTACTTTTCGTTTGCACCTTGCCTGTTAAGGATTCTTGATGTTTCCAGACCACCTGAACTGTGACTCCCTTCTACATAATCCTTTGCAGTGTATTAACTTGGAAAGTTGCCCCAATTTCCAAAAGCCAGGCTCAGCTGCTGCCTCCACCTTCTCAGAGTGAATTCTTTTCCAGCTCTTATATCATGACAATTTGTCATCCAAGCAAACCTGCCAAGATTTACTCCCCACAATTGTCCTATGCATTTCCTCAAGAATTGCAAGAGCTTCATAAAATCTCAGCCAATTGGCAATTTAATTGCCTTAATATTAATGCATAATTGTCCATTTTTAGAAGCTGTACCCCAATGGTCTTCCATGTTGTTGTGGACAAAGGTGATGATTTATTTTTTATTTGTGCATGGGATGTGGGCATCATTGGCTGGTCCAGCATTTAGTGTCCTTCCCTGAGGGCATTTAAGTGTCAAGCATATTGCTGTGGGTCTGGAGGCACATGTAGGCCAGTCCAGGTAAGGACGACAGATTTCCCTTCAGAATCACAGAATACTGTCGTGCAGAAGAGGCCCTTCAGCTCATCGAGCCTCCACCGACGCATGGAAGGCCCTGACCTAACCACCTAATCTCACTTTCCAGCACTTGGCCCATAGCTTTGAATGTTATGGCATGCTATGTACTCATCCAAGGATATTGGGCAGCACGGTAGCATTGTGGATAGCACAATTGCTTCACAGCTCCAAGGTCCCAGGTTCGAATCCGGCTTGGGTCACTGTCTGTGCAGAGTCTGCATGTTCTCCCCGTGTGTGCGTGGGTTTCCTCCGGGTGCTCTGGTTTCCTCCCACAGTCCAAAGATGTGCAGGTTAGGTGGATTGGCCATGCTAAATTGCCCTTAGTGTCCAAAATTGCCCTTGGTGTTGGGTGGGGTTGCTGGGTTATGGGGATGGGGTGGAGGTGTTAGCCTTGGGTAGGGTGCTCTTTCCAAGAGCCGGTGCAGACTCGATGGGCCGAATGGCCTCTTTCTGCACTGTAAATTCTATGAAATGAGTGAACCAGATGGGTTTTTACGACAATCGACAATGGTTTCATGGTCATCTTTAGACTTCTAATTCCAGATGTTTATTGAATTCAAATTTCACCATCTGCCATGGTGGAATTCGAACCTGGATCCTTAGACCATGACTCTAGGTCTCTGGATTACTGGTTCAGTGACAATACCACTACGCCACTGCCTCCCTGATGTCAGCTTCCTGGTCCAATGCCATGATAGCTGGAAAGTTATCTGATCAGCCACAGTTAAATTCAGCCCTTTGTCTTTATTCATCTATGGAGCCCCGTTAATATTCAGTTTGTTCTTTCTATTTAACAGAATACATTTTCACTTAACACTGTTGAACACCATTTAAAAAAAAAAATTTAGATTACCCAATTATTTTTTCCAATTAAGGGGAAATTTAGCGTGGCCAATCCACCTACTCTGCACATTTTTGGGTTGTGGGGGCGAAACCCACGCAGACACGGGGAGAATGTGCAAACTCCACACGGACAGTGACCCAGAGCCGGGATCGAACCTGGGACCTCAGCGCCGTGAGGCGGTTGTGCTAACCACTAGGCCACCGTGCTGCCCTATTGAACACCATTTTAAATATTTCCCATTGTTGTTCCACACCACTGTTTATCAATATCATCACTCATTTTATTTTTCCAAGTTTTATTCTCAGCCCTCAAAATCAGCTTTTCTCTCATCCATTAATGTGGTTTCAATCATACTATGTCCTTCTCTATCATCAGCTTAAAGTGTATGATATTATGGCCACTATTGCCGAGACGGTCCCCTACATTTACATCTCTTATTTGCCATTGTTCATTCCCCGTTCCGAGATCCAATACCAAATCTTACCTTGTTGGTGTTTTACATTTTGGGTTTGAAAGGAGTCCTGTATACATTTTAGGAATTCTATCCCATTATCCCCTTTTACCTACCTCTTCTGCCAATTAATATCAGGGTAATTTTAATACAATGTTATTATTGTTCTGTTTTTCAAAATTGAATTCCCGAATCTGTCTGCATTGTTCTTCCATTGCCTCTCTTCAACCATTAGTTGGTCTGTAGACTACAACTATTAATGTGACAGATCCTTTATTAATTTTAATCCCTATTCGTATGGTTTTATTTTTATCTTACCGGTTATTACATTCCTTTATCCTACTGCCATTATGTTCTCCCAGGTAAGTACAGCTATTCCAGCTGCCAGTTTTCTCTCTCTCTAACTATATTACACCCAGTCGTGCTTAATTCCCAGTCCTGATATTTCTGCTACCATGTCTCAGTAATCCCTACTGTGTCTGGTTCTTTCCAATGCATGAATATCTCCAGCTCCCCTGTTTTATTATTAACACTGCATTGCTATACAGACATCCTGACTCATTTTAATAGGATTTGCTCTCATTTATGCTCAACCGCCTTTTTAGATTCCGTTACATAACTCGATTTATTCTCTTATGATCAATGTTTCTATGTTCTCCTGACCTGTGCTGTTTACATTTAGACTGTTTACATTTCTTGTAAATCATTACCCTCACAAACCACCCTTCCCCCCTTTCCACTTACTGGTTTGAAGCCTTTGCTACTTCCCCATGTGCCTTTCCACCCGAAAAGGGGTTCCATCCCATTGATGCTGCTTCTTCGTGTAAACCCTTGAAAAAGAACCACTCTTTCCCACAGCGTTCCTTATCCACCTTTTAATTTTTCTTCTCAGTCTGCTCCTATTTCAATTTGCACGCAACCTGAGCAATATCCAGAGATAATGATCGTCGATGTTCTGCTTTTAAGTTTAGAGCCTATCTTCTGATATCCCTTCATCAGGACCTGAATCATTGGGGTCTGTTCTGCATTGTGGCTGTCCTCCTCGCAGTCTTTCCCCTTGTCCTAACAGGTCGAGAGTACATTGTACCTGTTCCTGTTGGACAGGACCAGTGCCTGGGGTATGTCTATATTCTGGATAAAATTGTCCAGTGACTCCTTGCCCTTCCTTATGTGTCAGGGTCTCTGCAACTCACTCGACAGCTCAATGACTCAAAGCCGGGGCAATTCAGGATGGAGACATCCTCTGCAGAAATGTTTGCTCATGACTGTCCACAAACTTCAGCCTTCTGCAGCCCAAACACATGATCAATGGCAAAGTGTATCTCTGATAATCATACACTGTTATCTCTGGCGAGATTCCAAACAGCAGCCTTATAGTTTCAATGTTGCCGTGAGTGATCAAGACATTAAATGGAGGTAAAAAAAACACTGGGATGATTGACAGGACAAATGAATGTTGCAAACAGGGAGATTTGAATCTTTCCAGGTGGATAAAGGAATATGGTGTGAGGGGCCTCCCTCTGATTTTAATGACTTTATTGTGATCATGTCCCCCAGGGGCTCCAAGCAATGCTTGAGATGGAATTGAACCATACAGGCTAACTGGATCACTTGGTTTGTCTTCAGTTGATTAGGGTAAGCAGCAAAATAGTAAGATATCTCTGGATGGGAAAAAAAGTAATGAGGTGATTGGCCTTCCTTATTTATAAATATCCTATGGCCTCAATACAATCATAAGTGGCTTTACAACTCATATAGAAGGAAAAGGAAAATAACTGATAATAATTATGTTCCTGATAGCTACTAAATGATGTATAGCTGCTGAAAAATGTCATTATTTTATTGTCAGTTGAGGGACAGAATTGGGTTTGATTATAATGTTCCCTGCGGCAGAATTCCCTGATACCCAATGGCTACTTGAGTGAGATACCTCACAACACGTTGGTCGGAATTCTTCGATTGCTGCGATTCAATTTCCCTGCTGGCAGCGCTCCCCCGCCAGTGGATTTCGCAATGGCGTGGCGTGGCTACAATGGGAACCTCCTTTGACAATCACGGGAAGATAGAATCCTGCTGCCAGCGAGCGGCAGCGGTCGAGAAAAAGTGGCTGGCGGACCGGGGAATCGTGCCCAGTGTCTCAGGACTGCAAAAAAATTGAAGGGAGAATTGAAAAAATAAATGGCTGAAAATGTACGTTGGTACAAACATATATGAGTTAAATTCTCTTGTTTCCCTTTTTCCCATGCCATTGTGACAGATTTCGCCCTCCCCCTCCAATTTAGCGTCTAGCTCTATCAGCACATTTGTTCAAAGCTCTCTTGCAAAAAGACTCCTGAATTGTCTGTGGATGAGTGCACTGCTGGGTAAAATAGTACCTAAGGCAAAGTGTATTCTCTCTGCAAATTTCTTTATTCTGATTCCACAAAAAGGAATTCATCTTTTCTTATTAAACGTACACACAACAGCAGGTCAGCATTCTAAATTTATTACTCTAATGTGAGGAATTGATAAATATAAAAATGAAAAATGCATTGGGAGCTGTACCCGCAAGGTGGTGTAATTTGTCCAGTTAATATTTTGTTTCGTGGAAAAAACCATGCATTTTCTCAAGATTGAAATCCAGGTCAGTGATGCATTATTGTTTTTCCGAAAAAATAACCCTCCCTTAATAATAGAGCAAACAATGCAGTGTAAGCTTTCGCTAATGGTAGCACTCTCATCTCCGATTCTGAGGATTCTAAATTTAAATTACACTCCAGAGACTTGAGCACATAATCTAGGATAACACGATGCAGCATTGAGGGGGTGCTGTGCGGATGTATCATCTTTTTGATCAAATATTAAATGTGGGTTTGGGGTTATCGAGACTGGGGTGGGGGGGGGGGGGTGCTCTGCTGGGGAGGATTGGTGCATGGGTCCTCCACGCCAACCCCTGGATCATGTGTACCAGTTCAGGGGTCAACACGAGTCCTTGCCTGTCTGCCCCACCAACCACCCATAACTCCCACTGATCGTATAGGCTTCTGGCCATGTAGCTGCAGGCTATTGCTAATCGGGAATTGGCAATCGTAGTTAAGTGAGCACTTCACACATCACAAGTGCATCCCTGTGGGTGGGCGCACCATGGAGCATGTGAGGCTTATTGTGGAGCATCCCAATCAGACTGTGATGCCCGGACACTGTGCTTGATCACTGCGGATTGGATTGGATTGGATTGGATTTGTTTATTGTCACGTGTACCGAGGTACAGTGAAAAGTATTTTTCTGCGAGCAGCCCAACAGATCATTAAGTACATGGGAAGAAAAGGGAATAAAAGAAAATACATTATAGGGCAACACAAGGTATACAATGTAACTACTTAAGCACCGGCATCGGATGAAGCATACAGAGTGTAGTGTTAATGAGGTCAGTCCACAAGAGGGTAATTTAGAAGTCTGGTAACAGCTGGGAAGAAGATGTTTTTGACTCTGTTCGTGCGTGTTCTCAGACTTCTGTACCTCCTGCCCGATAGAAGAAGTTGGAAGAGTGAGTAAGCAGGGTAGGAGGGGTCTTTGATTATGCTGCCCGCTTTCCCCAGGCAGCGAGAGGTGTAAATGGAGTCAATGGATGGGAGGCAGGTTCGTGTGATGGACTGGGCAGTGTTCACGACTCGCTGAAGTTTCTTGCGGTCCTGGGCCGAGCAGTTGCCATACCAGGCTGTGATGCAGCCAGATAGGATACTTTCTATGGTGCATCTGTAAAGGTTGGTAAGGGTTAATGCTGACATGCCGAATTTCCTTAGTTTCCTGAGGAAGCACAGGCGTTGTTGTGCTTTCTTGGTGGTAGCGTTGATGTGGGTGGACCAGGACAGATTTTTGGAGATGTGCACCCCTAGGAATTTGTAACTGCTAACCATCTCCACCTCAGCCCCGTTGATGCTGACAGGAGTGTGTACAGTACTTTGCTTCCTGAAGTCAATGACCAGCTCTTTAGTTTTGCTGGCATTGAGGGAGAGATTGTTGTCGCTGCACCACTCCACTAGGTTCTCTATCTCCCTCCTGTATTCTGATTCATCCTTATTCGAGATCCGGTTCACTATGGTCGTATCGTCAACAAACTTGTAGTTGGAGTTGGAACCAAATTTTGCCACGCAGTCGTGTGTGTACAGGGAGTAGAGTAGGGGGCTAAGTACACAGCCTTGCGGGGCCCCAGTATTGAGGACTATTGTGGAGGAGGTGTTGTTGTTCATTCTTACTGATTGTGGTCTGTTGGTCGGAAAATCGAGGATCCAGTTGCCGACTGGGGAGCCAAGTCCTAGGTTCTGGAGCTTTGATATGAGCTTGGCTGAGATTATGGTGTTCAAGGCGGAGCTGTAGTCAATAAATCGGAGTCTGATGTAGGAATCCTTGTTGTCGAGATGCTCTGGGGATGGGTGTAGGGCCAGGGAAATGGCGTCTGCTGTGGACCGGTTGCAACGGTATGCGAATTGCAGTGGATCAAGGTATCCTGGGAGTATAGAGGTGATGCGTTTCATGATCAACCTCTTGAAGCACTTCATTACGACTGACGTCAGGGCCACCGGGCGGTAGTCATTGAGGCATGTTGCCTGGTTCTTCTTTGCGCCCGGTATGATGGTGGTCTTCTTGAAGCAGGTGGAGACCTCGGAGTGGAGTAGGGACAGGTTAAAGATGTCCGCGAATACCTCTGCTAGCTGGTCCGCGCAGGCTCTGAGTGCACGATCAGGGATCTTGTCCGGGCCTGTTTCCCTCTGAGGGCTCACTTTCAGGAAGGCTGATCTGACTTCGGAAGCTGTGATGGTGGGTATGGGTGAGTTATGGGCTGTTGGGACACTAGATAGTGGATTGTTGGTTACCTGCTCGAACCGAGCACAGAATGCACTGAGTTCATCGGGGAGGGGTGCACTGCTGCCAGTGATATTGCTCAGCTTTGCTTCGTAGCCCATTATGCTGTTTAGCCCTTGCCACAATTGGCGAGAGTCTGTCTGTGACTCTAGCTTGGTTTGATATTCTCTCTTGGCATCTCGGATGGCTTTGTGGAGGTCGTACCTGGATTTCTTGTATAGGTCAGCGTCGTCAGACTTGAACGCCTCAGATGTGTCCTGGGGCTGGTTTAGCTCACTCAGCTAAATCACTGGCTTTTAAAGCAGACCAAGCAGGCCAGCAGCACGGTTCGATTACTGTACCAGCCTCCCCGGACAGGCGCCGGAATGTGGCGACTAGGGGCTTTTCACAGCAACTTAATTGAAGCCTACTCGTGACAATAAGCGATTTTCATTTCATTTTTTCATTTTTCAGTATGGAGTCAATCTCGTGATCGGGCCAGGGTTTCCGGTTGGGGAACGCACGTACTGCTTTCTTTGGCACACAGTCGTCCACACATTTGCTGATGAAGTCTTTGACAGTGGTGGCATACTCATTTAAGTTGGTCGCTGAGTTCGGGAGGCAACACCACAGGCACAGCAGCCAACCTGCAAACACTCAGGTATGGGCCCCAGTTCCAGGAACATGTCCACGGCCGGGGAATGGCGATGTTCTGTTTGGGTGTCTGGGGTGCAGGGTGTGTGTTTCGGTGGGCAGGCATCCACCAGTGCGGCCAGATGTGCGTGGGCAGGGCGTGTCAGATTGGGGGGTGGGGGGGTGTATGTGGGGGGGAGGGGGAAGGACCCCATGTTTGGGGGCATAGGGGCTAGGGATTGGTGGTACGCCTGCATCGCGAAACAAAGAGTCAGAGGCATCATACTGATTGTGGTGAGGGTTTTTAATTTGTCTCGGACAAGTGTACACTCTCCTGATAGTGTTGCTCCACTCTCAGCCCTCCCTCCCCCCCCCCCCCCCCACCTTAACCCTCCCTCCCCCATCCATCCCCACCTACGCACACTCCCCTCCTTACCCTCCACATACTCTCCCCCTTCCCCAAATGCCCTCTCAGTGATCCTCGACGTGCTTGGCCTTCCTTGCTCTACCGCTGTGTCCAGGTGTCTTCCCACGATGCACATCAGAGGCGGAGGCAGCCAGCTGCTTCCCAGGTCCCGTGGCCTTCGATGCCCCTGGCGGGTGTCCTCAGGGGGTTCTGGTGCCCCTCAAAATCTGCCCTGTCAAGACACCTCAGAATTTTATATTACATCCACCATCAATTAAGTTACCATCATCTTTATTGATGGTTGAAAGATAATTATTGCCCAAAGCTGAAAATGGAGCCACATCTCCAAATCAACACAATGAGGCTGGTGGATGTTTGCCCTTGCACCTATTTACAAATGTTTACATCTTCAAATTGAGCCTGTTTTCCTGGACCGAACATCAATACTAGGCATTGGAGGTATTGTTTTCAAATTAAAATATTTGCCAACAGAGGGACCAGCTGACACCAATAAAACGAGTAAATAATAGATGGCAGAGTTTACAGAAGAGCTGTTGAAGTAACCCTGGTGAATTTTCTCTGGAGATTTGTGTCTCATGCATACCCTCTTTCCAAGAAACTGTATTTTACAAAGAACAAGTGAGCTTTACATCTTTGACTGACATAAAATAATGCTTAGGGCCTAACCGTTCTGCAAAATACTGCAAAGTCTCCCCTCATGCCACCGTGATCTCAATTTAGGGTGTAATTATGCAAAAATTATGTTTTTATTAGTGATAAATACATGCAGCCTGCTTATCTAGTTCATTCTACTTTGCTTAATTTCCAGTGCTGTGTGGTAGTCACCACTGATGTATATACTGTATATATAGGATGTGCTTTACAGTAAGGCCCCTGTACTACAGGTACGGGGGTAGGTCCCTGCCTGCTTGCACTGCCCAGTAGTCGGAGTATAAATATGTGTGCACCCCGTACAGCAGCCATTTCATAAGCTGCTGTAGGAGGCCACACATCTCAGTGTAATAAAGCCTCAATTACATCCTACTCTTGTCTTTGCGCCATTGATAGTGCATCAATTTATTACACTGAGTTTTTCAGAGATGGACCTCCGCATCAAGCCGGATCGCCTGTAGCTGCATCCTCAAGCAGACAATGCCAAAAAGGACTTCGAACATTGGCTAGCCTGTTTTGAAGCGTACATCAGGTGTGCGCCAGACACAATTCCCGAAGCACAGAAGCTCCAGATCCTGTACACGTGGCTGAGCTCCAACGTCTTTCCACTCATCCAGGACGCGCCGACCTACGCAGAGGCCATGTCGCTACTGAAGGAAAACTACACCCAGCGGACTAACAAAATCTACGCTAGGCACCTCCTCTCCAAGCGGCGCCAACTTCCCAGTGAGTCGGTGGAAGATTTCTGGTGTGCCCTGCTCGCCCTTGTTAGAGACTGTGACTGCGAGGCCGTTTCGGCCACGGAACACTCAAATTTGCAAATGAGAGACGCATTTGTTACGCGCATAGGGCCTGACTACATCCGCCAGTGCCTCTTAGAAGGGGGCCACGCTCGACCTTACGGAGACCAAAAAACTAGTGCTCTCACTTACGTTCGCATCACGCAACATTCAGGCCTATGCCCCGACTGCGCGCCCCACCCCCTGTCCATCGTGGACCCCATCAGCGACCTCCCTCAGCCAACCCCACGCCTGTGCCGCGCGGCAGCCAACCAACACGGGGGGCCCAAATGCTACTTCTGTGGGCAGTCAAAAAACCCCCGACAGCGCTGCCCGGTGTGGAGCGCCCTCTGCAAGGCTGTGCCAATAAGGGACATTTTGCTGCAGTGTGCCAGGCCCGCTCAATCGCCACTATTGTCCCGGCACACCCCACGTGCGGCCAGTGGGCGCCGCCATCTTGCTCTGCTCACAACACGTACGGCCCGTGGCCGTCACCATCTTGTTCCTCCCAGGACCAATGGGCGCCTCCATCTTGCCTTCGTCACCCCATGTGCGGCCAATGGGTGCCGCCATCTTGCTCAACTCACAACACGTGCGGCCCGTGGGCGCCGCCATCTTGTACCTCCCAGGACCAATGGGCGCCGCCATCTTGCCTTCGTCACGACACGTGCGGCCCGTGGGCGCCGCCGTCTTACCCGACTCAGGACCTCTGCCCATCGGGCACCTCATCGGGCCGCTCATCGCCTGCAACCACCAACGACCAGCCGCGCCTCGCCTCGGTCATCATTGACCAGTCTCGACCACACAACCTCGCGACTGCTTCAACTAAAGTGAAGGTCAATGGGCATGAGATCTCCTGCCTGCTGGACTCCGGGAGCACTGAGAGCTTCATTCACCCCGATACGGTAAAGCGCTGCTCCCTCGCGGTACACCCCGCTAACCAGAGAATCTCCCTGGCTTCCGGATCCCAGTCCGTGGCGATCCGGGGGTACTGCATCACCACCCTCACTGTCCAGGGCGTGGAGTTCAGCAGCTTCCGCCTCTACGTCCTCCCCAACCTCTGTGCTGCCTTGGTACTCGGCCTGGACTTCCAGTGCAACCTCCAGAGCCTAACCCTGAAATTCGACGGGCCCCTACCACCCCTTACCGTGTGCAGCCTCACAACCCTTAAGGTCGACCCGCCTTCCCTTTTTGCAAACCTAACCCCGGATTGCAAACCCGTCGCCACCAGGAGCAGCGCCCAGGACAGGACCTCAATCAGGTCTGAAGTTCAGCGGCTGCTTCGGGAAGGCATCCCTGGAGAGCCCAAGTGGTAGTGGTCAAAACTGGGGAGAAAAACAGGATGGTCATTGACTACAGCCAGACCATCAATCGGTACATGCAGCTTGACGCGTACCCCCTCCCACGCATATCTGATATGGTCAATCAGATTGCACAGTACCGGGTCTTCTCGACAGTGGATCTGAAATCTGCCTACCACTAGCTCCCCATCCGCAAGGCGGACCGCCCATACACTGCATTCGAAGTAGACGGCCGGCTTTAACACTTTCTTAGGGTCCCCTTCAGCGTCACTAATGGGGTCTCGGTCTTCCAACAGGAGATGGACCGAATGGTTGACTGGTACGGGCTGCTGGCCACTTTTCCGTACCTGGACAATGTCACCATCTGCGGCCACGAACAGCAGGACCATGACGCCAACCTTGCCAAATTTCTCCACACCGCCACACTCCTCAACCTCACGTATAACAGGAGAAGTGCGTGTTCAGCATGAACCGTTTAGCCATCCTTGACTATGTGGTCCAGAACGGAGTTCTGGGGGCCGACCCCGATCGCATGTGCCCCCTCATGGAACTCCCCCTCCCCCACTGCCCCAAGGCCCTCAAACGATGCCTGGGGTTCTTTTCGTATTACGCCCAGTGGGTCCCTAACTATGCGGACAAGGCCCGCCCACTCATTCACTCCACTGTTTTTCCTCTGATCCCGAGGCTCACCAGGCCTTCAACCGTATCACAGCCGACATCGCCAAAGCCGCGATGCATGCGGTCGACGAGATGTTACCATTCCAAGTCGAGAGCGATGCATCAGACGTCGCTCTGGCCGCCACTGTCAACCAGGCAGGCAGGCCCGTGGCATTCTTTTCCTGCACCCGCCATGCCTCCGGAATTCAGCACTCCTCCGTCGAAAAAGAGGCCCAAGCCATCGTTGAAGCTCTGCGGCATTGGAGGCATATCCTGACCTGCAGGAGATACACCCTCCTCACTGACCAATGGTCGGTTGCCTTCATGTTTAACAACACACAGCGGGGCAAGATCAAAAACGATAAAATCTTGAGGTGGAGGATTAAGCTCTCCACCTACAACTACTAGATTTTGTATCGCCCCGGTAAGCTCAACGAGCCCACCGATGCCCTTTCCCGAGGTACATGTGCCAGCGCAAAAGTGGACTGACTCAGGACCCTGCACGACCACCTCTGTCACTCAGGGTTCACCCGTTTTTACCATTTCATCAAAGCCCGCAACCTGTCCTACTCCATCGAGGAAGTCAGGGCGATCACCAGAGACTGCCAGGTCTGCGCGGTGTGTAAACTGCACTTCTACCGGCCAGACCGTGCGTACCTGGTGAAGGCCTCCCGCCCTTTGAACACCTCAGCGTGGACTTCAAAGGGCCCCTCCCCTCCACCGACCGCAACACGTAATTTCTCAGTGTGGTCGATGAATATTCCCGATTCCCCTTTGCCGTCCTTTGCCCCGATATGATGTCTGCCACCGTCATCATAGCCCTCAACACCATCTTCGCTCTGTTCGCCCCCCCCCGCCTACGTCCACAGCGACCGGGGATCCTCATTCATGAGCGATGAGCTGCGCCAGCACCTGCTCAACAGGGGCTTTGCCTCGAGCAGGACGACCAGCTATAACCCCAAGGAAAATAGGCAGGTTGAAAGGGAGAATGGGACGGTCTGGAGGGCCGTCCAGCTGGCCCTACGGTCCAGAAATCTCCCGGCCTCCCGCTGGCAGGAGGTCCTCCCCGACGTTCTTCACTCCATTCGGTTGCTCCTGTGCACCTCGACTAATGAAACCCCCCATTAATGTCTCTTTGCCTTCCCTAGGAAGTTCACCTCCCGGGTCTTGCTCCCAACATGGCTGGCAGCTCCAGGACCCATTCTCCTTCGTAAACACGTTCGCCTCCACAAGCCGGGCCCGTTGGTTGAAAGGGTACAGCTACTTCACGCCAACCCACAGCACACTAACGTAGCATACCCCGACGGCTGCCAAGACACAGTCTCCCTCAGGGACCTCCCCTTGCTCCCACCCAGGGATGAATAGGATTTCGACACGCTCCCGGAGTCACCGAAGACCAAGCCACCGCCAGAGTCACCACCAGCACTTCAGCACTCTCGACGACAGATCAAGGCACCGGACCGCCTCGATTTGTAATATTATCTGTACTTTTAAACAAAATTTTCGGTATATAGTTCTTCACCACCCCCACCGGACATATTGTTTTTAACAGGGGGTGAATGTGGTCGTCCCCACTGATGTACATATTGTATATATAGGATGTTGATATCGGTGCATTACGGGAAGGCCCCTGTACTACAGGTACGGGGGTAGATCCCTTCCTGCTGGCTCCTCCCAGTAGGCGGTTTAAAAATGTGTGTGCTCCCCGTACATCAGCCATTTTGTCAGCTGCTGTCGGAGGCCACACATCTCAGTGTAATAAAGCCTCGATTACATCCTACTCTCATCTTTGCGTAATTGATAGTGCATCATGCTGAAAAATTAATTGAATTTTAGAGAGGGGTGGCTACATAATTTACTAGAACCATCTCTTTCTGCAGGCTTGGAAATAAACTCTAAAATAAAAGCAAAGTGTTGCAGACACTGGAAATGTGAAATAAAAACAGAACGCCCTGGAAAAGATATGTAGAGGGTCAGGTTGTGTTGAGGAAACAGGGAGGCTGTTGAAGAAAATGGGCATGCTGGGAGAGTGGGCAAAGAAGTGGTGGATGGACTATAATGTTGAAATGTGTGGGTATATGCATTTTGGTACGAAGAATAGAGGCATAGATTATTTTGTAAATGGGGAAAGGCTTCAGAAATCAGAAGCACAAAGGGACTTAGAAGTCCTAGTTCAGGATCCTCTTAAGTTTAACATGCAGGTTCAGTTGGCAGTTAGAAAGGCAAATGCAATGTTAGCATTCATGTTGTGAGAGTTAGAATACAAGAGCAGGATATTACTGTTGAGGCTGTATAAAGCTCTGGTCAGATCCCATTTGGAATATTGTGAGCGGTTTTGGGCCCCGTCCGTAAGGAAAGATGTGCTAGTCTTGGAGAAGGTTCATAGGAAATTTACAAGAATGATCCTGGAATGAAGGCCTTGTCATACGAGAAGTGGTTGAGGATTCTGTACTCAATGAAGTTTGGAAGGGTGGGGGGGGTTCTCATTGAAACTTACAGAATACTTGCAGGCCTGGATAGAGTGGATGTGGAGAGGATGTTTCCACTTGTCGGAGAAAGTAGAACCCAAGGGCACAGCCTCAGACTGAAGGGATGATCTTTAAAACAGAGATGAGGAGGAATTACTTCAGCCACAGGGTGGTGAATCTGTAGAGCTCATTGCCATCCATATGGTTTTTCCAGTATGGAATGATCTGTTTGCGCTAAGGCAGAACAATACTTTTCACTGTACCTCAGTACACATGACAATATACCAATCCAATCCACAGAAGACTGTGGAGACCAAGTTACTGAGTGTCTTTAAGGCCGAGATAGATAGGTTCTTGATTAATAAGGGGATCAGAGGTTATGGGAAGAAGGTAGAAGAATGGGGGTGATAAACATATTAGACATGACTGAATGGTGGAGCAGATTCAGTGGGCCCAAGGGCTTAATTCTGCTCCTATGGCTTATGGTCTTATGGTCTAAAAGCTCAGCAGGTCCACCTCAATGAAATTTGGGTTTGGCACAGTAATTAACTCTTTTTTTGTCGCCTTCACCTATATGCTCATTTCTTTAGTCAGGAGTCCTGCTGCCGGCCAGCAGACTCCTTCACCCACATCCAGTACTCTTCCTCCACTTGAAAACCTTCCCTCTACACCCTTACCTGCATTGAGGTGCGACAGTGACATCTCAATTTCTCTGCTCTCACTAATCGCTCTGTCTCCCTTTGAATTTGCTGCACTCTGCCCTCACAGGAAGGACCTGACTTTGCGACCAAACCTCCCCCTGGACCATGAAACTATCACATAACATCAAGCCATTGATTCCTCTGCTTTCACTGACCTCATTGCCTCTGAAGATCGTCCCTCCAAAACCTCCCAGCTTATAGTTCCCAATCCCTGTACAGCCCACTTTGACCTCCTTCCCAAAATCAACAAACAGAACTGTTTTGATAGACCCATTGTTTCAGCCTGTTCTGGGCCCACTGAAATTCATCTTCCTATCTTGGTTCTATTTTTCTCCCCTTGTCCAGTCTCTTCCCAGCTACATTTGTGATTCCAGTTTCCTGACCCTAAACGCCTTCTCTTCATGGTGGCTGTCTAATCCTCCACAAGGCTGGTTTAAGAGGTCTTAGCTTCTTCTGAGCCCAAAACAATCTCCATCCACCACCACTCTCTTATGCCTGACTGAACCTGTTTCCTCGTTGATTAATTCATCAATTAACTTGTCTCACTTTCTCCAAGTAAAAGGCTATGCTATGGCCATCCACAAGGGCTCTAGTTATGCCTGTCTTTTTGTGGAATATGTGGAACATTCCTTGTTCAAGTCCTACTCAGCAATCTCCCACAACTTTTTTCTCTGGTGCATCATGACTGAATTGGTGTTGCTGCCTGCTCCTGCCCGGAACTGAAAAAGTTAATCAATTTTAATTCCAATTTCCACCTTTCTCACAATTCCATACAGTTCAACTCCATCACTTCTCTTCCTTTCCTTGACATCTTTATGTCCATTCTGGTGCAGGCTGTCTACTGATATTCATTATGAGCCCACCGACAGCTATTTTGACTACAAAAAAACAGTTCCAAACAGAGTCATATTTGACTCGAAATGTTAACTCTGGGCGGAATTTCTTCAAAAATGGTGTAATGTCACAATGTGCCAATTTTTACAATGTGTTTAATGCTTTTATTGTGAGGGGCGGGGTTTAAAGATGCCAGCAAGCCCAGTTCCACAGAGATGGGGTACCCAATCTCAAATTGAATTTAAAGCCCCCCTCTCATCATCCTCCATGGAGCTTGGGTCCCCCCCCCCCCCCCCCCCACACACACACACACACAACCCCCCCCCCTCCCGATCATTGATTTCAGGCATCAACCTGAACACCCGCCCATCATTGATCGCTGGCATTGGGGCATCGTGGCCCTCCCTATAGGGCTGCCCCATGGCCCAGCCCCTTAATGCCCCGACCCATTAAGCCCAAACCTTCAGGCCCTGCTCCTTGGCACTGCCAGGCTAGCACTACCAGGATGCCAGGTTGGTGCCAGGCCACTGCTCTGCCATGTCCCTGACCACCCAGCAGGAGGTCTCAAAGCTCCTGGCGTGGTCATCACATCTGGTCTCATTTTTGGAGACCAGTAGTGAATCACGCCGGTATGCCGCGTCTCCGGCAGGTGGGAACATATGACATGCCTGGAAGATTCGGTGTTAAACCGATTTTGAAAATTTAATTATATTCAAGTCCATGGCAATCAGGTCCATGAGCCTTGCTGGACATGACCCTGATTATGTCACCAGCGAGAGGGTGTGACAGGTGTGGAAAATATTTCATTCTGAGACCTCCGTCGCAAATCCCGCTTTGGCGCACTCACGAGTGTTTCCAGTCATTACAGGATTTGTGCCCACGGAGAAGGGGCCTGAAAAATCGAGGCCTCTGTTTCCCTCTCCGCAGATGCTGCCTGACCTGCTGAATTTTTTCAGCACTTCCTGTTTATATTTACCATTGAAAATAAACCTTATCATTGCCGCACACAGTGAAAACATAATCCCAAAGAACTCAGAAGCAGAATCCTCCCCACAAAGGAATGTATTCTGTATCACTCAGTTCCCCTTGGGGAAGTCACTGAAACAGCACAGATAAAAAATTCAGCTAGTTCTATTATTGGTTATTATTATTGCAATAGTGTTTGCAGAACTACAATTCTGCACCTTTTATCCGGATAAAGCTGCAGTCAAACAAAACAGGTAATGATGGAATTATTTTAGTTCGCCTCAATCTACTGAAAGCTATTCTCTGGGATCCAGTCCTCTATTGAACTAACCGTTTCTTACATTTAATGGAGGCCAGTAGCAATGCAGGACAGTTAATAAATTGGCAGGGTAAATTTGATTGAGAAGGAACCAATGAGCTGACAACACAAATTAAGATTCCTTATGGCAACTTCTTGCTGGTGAAGGTCAGCAATGCCCCTGCTGAGAAATTAGATTATGGAAGAATTTCCCAGTGTCAAAAGTAAGATTTTCCTGGTCAAGTGAAATGGAGAATAAAGCTTGCTCTTTCTACCCACAAAAGGCATCAATACAACATTTTGCCATCACTTACATGAGCCATCCTTCTGACATATCTGTGTAAGATGCTCCCTCTCAACCTTTCCTCATCCTGACAATGCATAGGTCAGAATTTTGTCTGTCCCTGTCGCTAATTATTCCTGGAACAGGGTCGTTATTCTGTAGCTAGGGGTTTGTAGCGTGAGGGGCATTACAACACATCATGCATAGCCACACTCACACACACACACACACACACACACACACAAATTAAGGGACAATTTCATGTAGCCAATCCACCTGGCCTTCCACCTGGAACTGAGATGAAACTGGAGCACCAGGCGAAAACCCACGCAAACATGGGGAGACAGTGCAAACTCTGGAATCAAACCATTGTCCCTGACGTTGTGAGGCAGCATTGCTAACCAGTGTGCCACTGTGCTGCCCATTTATGACACATTTAGTGCTAATTCTCAAGAAATTAGGATGATTTACGTTTTGTGGGATTATATCTATCGGGAGCACATTCAGAATGTGAACTCATACAGAATGCTGAATGATCCTCGACACTTAGATTGGATTTCACTTTGCTCCATACATAATGAAAGCCTTGTTCCAAACATGGGTATCAACACTGAATTTGAGTGGTAATATGAGAGTAATTGACCTTGTAGCATATCACCAAGAGCACTAGTAAATCTGAGTCAATGAGAATTGAGAGTTAATCCTTCTGTGATTGAAGTCATACATGGCAAAATCAAAAACGACTGCGATTGTTTTAGTCCGGTTGTCTTAAACCAATGACATAATATATGGAGTTCCTCAGGCAACTGGCTACTGTTTGATTTGCTTATGGCCTTTTCTCCATCAGAAGGTCAGTTTTAACCATATAATTTTCAGCTCCATTCTCATTGGTTTGACTGCACCTGGAGTACAATGTGCAGTTTGATCGCTTTATCTTAGGAAGGATATTATTGCCATGGAGGGAGTGCAATGAATGTTCACCAGACCTGTTCCTGGGATGGCAGGACTTCCTATGAAGAGAAATTGGGGAATCTGATACTGCATTCTCTTGAGTCTTGAAGAATGAGAGGTAATCCCATTGAAACCTTCAAGGAAGAGACAGGGTAGAGGCAGGTAAGATGTTTCCCTTTCTTGGGGAGTCTAGAACAAGGTGACATAATTTCAAATTACGGGGGAAGTCAATTAGATGCGGAATATGTATTTTACTCAGGGTTGTGAAACTTTAGAATTTTCTACCCCAGAGGACCGTGGATGCTCATTTATTCAGTCTGTTTAAAACAGAGGTTAACACATTTCAAAGCACCAATGGCATAAGGGTTTTGGGGATTTTGTGGGAAAAAGGCATTGAAGTGGATGATTAGCGTTAATTGTGATGGAACAGGCTTGATGGGCTGAGTGACCTGCTCCTGCCCCGATGTTTCTATTTTCAGTTCCTGAACTGGTGCAATTGTCTAAGTTTATATGCAGCAGGACTGGGATATCATCTGGCTTTGACAAAGAGTCGGCAGCATGGTGGCGCAGTGGTTAGCACTGCTGCCTCACGCCACCGAGGTCCCAGGTTCGATCCCGGCTCCGGGTACCTGTCCGTGTGGAGTTTGCACATTCTCCCCCTGTTTGCGTGGGTTTTGCCCCCACAGCCCAAAAGATGTGCAGGTTAGGCGGATTGGCCACGCTAAATTGCCCTTAATTGGAAAAAAATGAATCGGGTACACTAAATTTATTTAAAAAACAAAAAAAAAGCTTTGTCAAAGAGTCATCCAGACTCGAAAGGTGAGCTCCGTTCTCTCTGCACAGGTGCTGTCAGCCTTGCTGAGATTGTCCAGAGTTTTCTGATTTTTTTATTTGATCCAGACTGTGTTGCCAGGCAGAGATAATGACTGGAATTCTCCGACCGTTCGCTGGTGGCAAGATTCTCTAGTCCCACCGGCAGCTCACCCTATCCCATGGGTTTTCCCAATGGTGTGGGGTGGCTTCAATGGGAATTCCCATTGCCAGCGGCGGGAGCAGAAAATCCCGGCACCAGTGAACAGTGCACCACCTCCCATCACCGAGAAACATGCGGATGGGAGGCCGGACAATCCTGCCCAATATTGTGCAATGCAATAACCAACCCCAGCAAGAAGGAGATTAACCACTTCTCTGCACTGCCATCACCCCTACCTTGACATTTATCAGCATTACCAATGAGCCAAATCCCCATAATCAGAATTCTGGAGGAATACCTTTAGCCAAACCTCAATTGGACATGCAGCATAAATTCTGTAGCCATAAAGTGGATGATGAGGTTGGGTATCCAACATTTGACTCCCCATTGTTTCTTCACGTGCCAGGGGTGTGATTCAACACTCTCTATTTGCCTGGAAGGGTGTAACTGAAATAACAATGAAAAAACCTATTGCTTGGACAAGCTAATCCTTGATCGGTGCGGCATCTACTTGCCTACACATTTGTTTTCGTCAGTAGCTACCATCCATACGATACATAGCCATTAGATTTTTAAAATTAGACAAACATGCAGGTGTAAATTTTGGCCTCTGTGTCACCAGCTGTAGTCCAATGGTAGAGTCCCAGGACAGGTCGCAAGAGCATTGGGGAAGGATGGGATGATCAGTTGTGTCAGAGAAGTGATTTGGAGGAGGGTGGTCAGAAATTGATAACAGTTTACAGAACTGCTGTGGAGCCTGGAAAAACAGCCTCGCTCTTCCACTTTCATATTGAACTAATTACCTTTTTAAGAAGCCTTCTAGTGCATCCTTTAAAAGCCTTTGGTTAGGCCGTGTGTGGACTCAGTTATTCTGAATGCAGCATGCTCAATGTGTGCTGTGGTCCTATAGTGAGGATGCTGATAGACTACACAGCCGTGAATGTAAAAGTCACCCTCTAGTGTATTGATGTAATAACATGACCAATAATAAATTCTACTCGAATATTTGAGAATAATGCAGTCAGCTTTGAGAGCTGATAGCATTCCACATTATAAAATGTACTGTTACATGACTCACTACATCTTAATGCCATTAGGCTCAAAATTCTGATGCAAAGCAAATGCAGGTCTTTAAGTGTGTGCATGTTTAAAATGATGGAACATTAGCAGAAGGATCAGTGAAACAAAGCAGTCAAATTGCTTTAGGCAGCCGGGCATAATCCCGAGTAAAAGCTCTTCAGTCCTATTTGCAACAAATGAGTATCAGGAGATCAAAAGATGATATGAGTTTGAGATGCTAGAAGTTTCATTTAAAGATGCAGCTTCATGCCATTAATGGTGTGAGTGTGGAGCCTGCATTAACTGAGCAACTGACATGTAAAAGACATTTTAAAACGCTAGATTATAGTTGTGTACCAAATAATATGAGACAATATTTTAACTGTATTTCAGGTGGAGTATTGCATCAGAATGTTAGAAATAGGAACAGGGTAAGCTATATGGCCTGTAGCGTCTGCCCGACCATTCAATGTGATCATGGCTGATCTTAGGCTTCAACTCCCATCCAGTCCCTCTGTACCTTGATTCACAAGGCAGCAAAAATCTCTCTATCTCAACCTTAAATATATTCAGTGATGGCTCATTCACAACCATTTGCGGTAGAAAATTCAGAAGATTCTTAATATGGATTGTAAATAACAGGCCAGAGCATTGATCCTTGCAACTCTTCAATCCTTTTCTTTTTGCAGGATTTTGCTGGCTAGATCAGCATTTATTCCCCATCCCTAATTGCCCTTGAGAAGGTGGTAGTCAGCTGCCTTCATAAATCACTGCACTCCCTATAGCATAGGTACACCCACAGTGCTGTTAAGGACGGTAGCCCAGGATTTTGACCCAGTGACAGTGAAGGAATGGCGATATATTTTCACAGTAAGAAGTCTTACAACACCAGGTTAAAGTCCAACAGGTTTGTTTCAAACACGAGCTTTCGGAGCACGGCTCCTTCTTCAGGTGAATGGAAAGGCTTGTTCCAGAAATGTTTATATAGACACAGTCAGAGATGCCCCGGAATGCGAGCACCTGCAGGCAATCAAATCATCAAAGATGCAGAGAGAGAGGTAACTCCAGGTTAAAGAGGTGTGAATTGTCCCAAGCCAGTTCAGTCGGTAGGCCTCTGCAAGTCCAGGCTTGTTGGTGGGGGCCGAATGTAATGCGACATGACATGCGACATGAACATGATATATTTTCAAATCAGGATAGTGTGCGACCTGGACAGAAACTTCCAGGTGGTGGTTTTCCAACGTGTCTGCTGCTCTTGTCCTTCTAGATGATAGCAGTTGTGGGTTTGGAAGGTACTGCCTCAGGAGCTTGATGAGTTCCTGCAGTGCATCTTGCAGATGGTACACATTTCACGAGGCACAGCCTGCCAATTTGAAAATGCCCCATTCATCCCTACTCTCTGCTTCCTGTTCATTAACTAATCCTCTATTCATGCTAATATATCACCCAACTCTATGAATATATCTTGTGTATGAAGCTTGTGTAACACATTATTGAATGTCTTTTGAAAAGCACGTATAATACATCTACTGGTTCCCCTTTAGCTACCCTATTAGTTATATCCTCAAAACATCCAATAAGTTTCCCTTTAGTAAAACCATGTTGGTTTGTTCTAATCAAACTGTGCTTTTCTAAGTGCATCGTTAAGACTTCCATCATATTGTATTCCAGCACTTTCTTGGGGCGTGATTCAACGGATGAAAGTTAAAGTCCGGTTTGGGCATGTTTGGCGGGGAGCTTCACGTTGTCACGTTGGCAAGATCGCAGCCGTATTCAACTTAGTGCCAAAAATGAGCTCCCATGAGAATCTCAACATTACTGGCTCACTCACACTTTGATTTCCCGACTTGTGCCTCAGCTGATGGCGACTAACAAGGGGGAGCTGCTTTTAAATGCTCCCTCGCCACTCACTCCCAGTCAACACACAAGTATAGAAGCATACAGATCTGCTTCTCGCTTTTGCAATGCTGACCTGACAAGGCTTCTTGACACTGTGGATGAGAGGTGGGGTCAGAGGACCAGCAGGAGTGCCAGCAATGCCACTTGGGAGGCAGTGGCAGCAGCAGAGAGTGCGGGCAGCATGACCAGGAGGACAGCCGTCCAATGTAGGAAGAAGACAAACAACCTCAAACAAGCTGCAAAGATATGTTACCACCTCCTTCCTGGCATCAGCTGCTGGTGCACATCAGGTGCAGGCAGGAACATCCAAGGGATACAGCAATCGGAGGTCTGCTGGATCCCAGGACACAGCTGGGTCCAAGCCAGATGTTGAGCCTCTGGACAAGGTTTTCGCAGAGCTTTTGCAGATGATTGGACAGAGCCCTGAGATTCAGGACAGGGTGTCAGCGGCATTTCAGTTATTGCTAGGCTGATTGGAGGAGTCCCAAAAGCTTCAGGCACAAGAGACGGTGCCGGCCACGCATAGTACCGAGGCCAGCTCTGCTAGGGTGGTGACTATGGTGGAAAGCTTGGAGTGGAGTTGTCCAAGGCATGGTTCAGTCTGTGATGACCATGGCCGAGGGCCTCAACATTATGTCCCAGTCATTGAGGGACGTGTCTCACTCTCAGGTGGACATTGCCGAGGTGCTCCAGAGCATGGCAGAGTCACTGAGGACCGTCGCTGAGGGCATCGACACCATGGTGCAGACAATGGGGGGCCTCCAGGACTGGCAGAACCAGATGACTCAAAGGCATCTGGAGCTCACTTCAACTGCCCCTCCACCCTATCGAGTCCCCCAGGGCCCGATGGGCACCATCACGGAGGAGGAATTACTGGAGGCCAACCTGGGGTCTTCCAAGGAGACGACAGTGGTCTTCAGTTCTTCTGAATCTCCCTCTCCTGACACTGGTGCATCTCAAGGGCAGCGGGCAGAACAAGGTGACACGGCAAAGCCAGTGACACTGTTAAGTTGGCCTGGGCCCTCCAGTTCCATGCCTCCAGAGGACGTCCACGGGGTCCACAGGGTGAGGAAAGCAGCAGGCTGCCTCCAGCTCTGATGTGCACCCTGGTGACATACCCAGACGTAGAACTAGACCACGGAAGATCAAGAAGAGTGAGGGGTGCTGAGTGGGCACTGGTGAGGTCATTATTTGCTGCTAGGGAGAATGGAAATCTGTCATGTGAATAGTTCACTGTTAAAACATATCATACCTGTACATGTGAAGCCTCTGTCATTGTAGTCTTCACAGTGGGTCTGTCCCCAACTTCTGTTCCCCGCGGCTCCCCACATCCCACTTGCACAGTGGACGAATATAAAAGCGCCCGATGCAAACCCCATTCAGAGGATGGTGTGAGCATGCTGTCAGCATAAAGACAGAATTTATCAGATCCTGAGCAGCACCAGAGTTTTCCTCATAGCGAGCAAGTATCACTCTCCTGCCTTGTATAGTGACTGGCTGACAACACAGGCCCATCACCCTGGAGTGATGTTACACAGAACTTCAGAAGGGGGAACAGGATGGTCGGGGACGGGGGCGATAAGATGGAGGTGGGGCAGGAATGGGAGGGGGGAGGGAAACATGGGGGAGAAGGAAATGGGGGGGGGGGGTGTCATGTTGAGCTGATGGACACAGCCTTGTCCTAGGAGAATCTGGAGACAAAGAGGGCCTCCTTGGTCTTTCTCGCATATCAGACCTCATTGTAGCCTATCCTCCATCTGCCAGCTCCCCCTTGGCCTGTCCTCCTGATCCTCCTCCTCAGATGAGGCCTTATGTCCCTCTGCCTGTACCTCTTCCTCCTCCTTCAGCTTGTTGCCCTGCTGCTGCGCGAGATTTTGGAGGACACAGCAGACCACCACAAAACTGGAGACCTGTTCAGGGTCTTCTGCAAGGTACCACCAAAGCGGTCCAGGCATTGGAGCCACATTTTCAGTAGCCGAATGCAGCACTCAGTGACAGCAAGGGTGGCAATGTGGGCCCCATTGTAGCAACTTCCACATCGGTCTCAGGCCTCCGCCCCGGCGTCATCAGCCATGTCCTCATCAGGTATTCCTTGTTCCCCACAAGCCAATACATCATCCTGGGGTGGTCCTCCAAGACACCGGGGATCTCTAAGTGCCCCAGGATGTAGCTGTGTTCCCAGGGTAGCCGTCACCTCCCAGATGCAACCCTGGGTGGAAAATTGGGATATGTGGGCTACCACCTCCAGCCTCTGTTGGCATTGCCGCCACCTTCTCCAGCATCTGCCCAACTCAACTGCCACAAGCACAGCGAGGGAAGCCTTCATGGGATCTACACCACCAAACATTTTTATCTGGAACGAATTGGAAAAGGAGAGAGACCAAAAATCAGTGAGGGCTTCCATCCCGGAATCCTCAAATACCCCAAGCATCCCCAACCCATATCACCCCTACCTGTTGTGTCTTCTCTCAGAGTGCCACCCAGTGAGCCAGTTGTGCTAGTAAACCTTGCTCTGCACACTCACCTCCAGCATGATCTGGATCCCCTAGACCCCAGACCTCTGCTGGGAACATTAGGAAGGCCGTGCTCAGCTGCCCTCCGCTCGTCTACACATTAACCTTTGGCCGCGAGAGGATCCTCAGTGGATAGGCCCTGCTCTTTAGTGTTTGATTGTTGGACTGTGGGAGGAGTCAGGAGAACCTGGAAGAAACCGACGCACACATGGGGAGAACGTGCAAACTACACTCATTCATCCAAGTCTGGAATGGAACCCAGTTGCCTGGTGCTAGTCACTGTCCCACCATGCTGTGCATTGGGAGACTAAAGGGAAGCTGCGTGACTGCTTTGCGAAACACCTTTGCTCTGACCGCAAGCATGGTCCCAACCTTCCTGCAGCTTGCCATTTTAACTCAGCACCTTGCCCTCATGCCCACATGCCCGCCCATGGCCGACTACAGTGCTCCAGCGAAACCCAAAGAGAAGCTCGAGGAGCAGCACCTCATCTTCCGAATAAGCACATGACAACCCTCAGGTTCAACATTGAGTTCAACAACTTTAGACTGTGACCTTTCTCTTCCATTTTAAATCTCGTTTTTAAATAAATAGGATATAATCCTCTAAATTTATTGTCTCAATACAAAAACTCTCCTCCCCCAATACCAGACCATCTGTCTGATGTTTTTAAGGTCGCTATCTGTGTTGTTGCAATCTCCCCCAGCTACAGTTTAATAACCAGTACATTACTCCTCTCTAATTCTGTTGAAGAGTACATAGACTCAAAATGTTAACTCCGTTTTTCTCCCTGCAGATGCTTCCAGACCGGCCCAGTTTTTCCCGCATTTTCTGTTCTTGTGTTAGTCGTAACTCAATGGTAGCATTCCTTAGTTTCACCCTTACGAAAATGATTAGGAAACACCTCACAGTCTATGATAGTCCATGTTAGGAATGGATAATGGCAAGAAAAACCTACGTGGATACTAATTATAATATTAATAATAATCTTTATTGTCACAAGTACGCTTACATTAACACTGCCATGAAGTTACTGTGAAAATCCCCTAGTCACCACATTCCGACGCCTGTTCGGGTACGCTGAGGGAGAATTCAGAAAGTCCAATTCACCAAACAGCACGTCTTTGGGACTTGTAGGAGGAAACCGGAGCACCCGGAGGAAACCCATGCAGACACAGGGAGAATGTACAGACTCCGCACAGACAGTGATCCAAGCCAGAAATCGAACCTATGACCCTGGAGCTGTGAAGCAACAGTGTTAACCTCTGTGCTACAATTAAGAGCACGAGTTGAAAAAGTGGCAGATACAAATGGAACCAAGCTCAAAGAAATGAACATAAAGACACAAGAGGGGAACCTATCCCCTTCCTGCACGAATACTATTCCTTCTGGGGGACATTCCTTGCTTCTCCCACTCTCCCGTAATTGCCGTCGCCCTCCTGCTCCCTCCTGCGGCTTCCCAACCTCTCTCCAGTCATCGGATCCTGTACTGCTTCACTTGCCAAACTTCCAGACACGCCTCTCATGAGCTGCTTAGTTGCAGCAACACCCCTCACTCCCATACATGCCCGGCCCCTGCAGAATGTGTTGCATTCTGCATGGAACAACTGGGCAGGTGCATTGAAAACATGCGATGTAACACTGTTACGTTGCAACACCATTGATTTCGATCCATAAACACCAGTAAAGTGACCAGATGGAATGTACATACCGGTTGAAGATTAAGGTGCTCGAGGTTGTGGATAGCACTCTGAGGGGCAGCAGCAGCGATAATGATGCCTCCGGCATTGGTGAGTTTGAAGAGAGCACTCGAGCGAGCAACTGCAGCCAGAGTAAATATCCTCTCATCGATTCCCGATGTGAATGCTTTTTGAGATATCAGATCAAAGCGAGATGCTTTCAAAAAATATCTCCTCTCTGGCAGAATTAAAGCTTGCCTGAAATAAAAGGAGGCCAGAGAGTAACAATGGAAGAGAGAGTAAGGAGGTTTTGACATAATGCAGATTCCAATCCAAGAAGAAGCAGCTGGAGGCTATGAACTATATAAGCTGCAGGAAGAATGATGGAACTGTCAAAACTAGATGAGATACAACTGTTATCTTAATGTTACATAGTACACCTCTTTCGTGACTGATGCAGCTCTGTCTAATCATAAACAGATGATGGAGTAAATTAGTGTTGTACAACTGACCTCCCAACTCTAATATATAAACGATGCAAGTTATTTTTACCTGTGTTGCTCGGCTAGATGAGTCTGTAAGTCTTTTGTACACTGCAATTGTTTTCAAGGTAAGGATTCCATTAGACCATAAGACATAGGAGCAGATGTAGGCCACTCAGCCATCGAGCCTGCTTCACCATTCATTGAGATCATGGCTGATCTGATATAATCCATAATTCCACTTAAGTAAAGCTCATAGTAAATCTGAGCCTGTGTTATCTTTTTACATGTAGGATACTGAATACATACCTGTTTTACTGACAGGTAAAACTGTCAGGTGACATTGAGGTACCAACGAGAATGTAGAATAAGGTGTATACACACACAACAAATTTCTTATTTGCCAGGGGCTTGGCTGTTGGTGTCTGGAAGTTCGATGGACTGAAGGGAACGCTGTTTTATTGCAGGCAGCATAGAGGACGTCATTTCCCTCAGCAGCATGTTGCTTTGAGACACCTTGCCACAGAGGTTCTTGACTAATTTAAAGCTTAAACCTTGATCTAACTTTGCATGTTTCACCCATCACCTCTAGAGGTAGCTGGGGAGGAGGTTTTCAAAAAGAGCAAAAATAATGTCAGAGAAAATACACAACTTCAATAAAAGACAGAAATCTGGCAAACCATTCAATGTGCAAATGTATGGAAAGCTTAAGGTCTGTGTTTTGATTAACCGCTTCACTTTAACATTTTTGCATTTGAACTGTGCTTTTTTGTTGGTTTTGCACTGTTTATTTGCCTTTTGCTTGTGCATCACAATAAAGCTTGAAACTTCCAGTGCACATGGTCAATTTATATTTCACTGGCACACAGCACAGGCACATCTTTTTTCTTTCATTAAATTAGTGGTATTGTTAGGAAAACAGAAGTAGCTTTAATGGATTTATACTTGCAAGAATAAACATTGGAAATAAGGTATAGTTTTAAGTGTATTAAAACCTATCGTTAGATTTGTGCTGAACAAAGGTGTTCGTATGTGTGGGGGTTAGTGAAGTTCCAACTGTGTGTCTATTGTGCTTAGAGGGCTTTGGCATGAAGAATAACTAAAAGTGATAAGCATGTGGATGTTGCTTAGCGACTGGGTTGTAAGGTAGATAAGCTTTTAAGTTTTTAGCTGAAGTAATGGGCGGTTGGGAGGAGCGATAGATAGGTCATGAAGGGCGGCATGGTGGCACAGTGGTTAACAGTGCTGCCTACGGCGCTGAGGACCCGGGTTTGATCCCAGCCCCGGGTCACTGTCTGTGTGGAGTTTGCACTTTCTCCCCATGTCTGTGTGGGTCTCACCTCCACTTCGCAAAGATGTGCAGGTTAGATGTATTGGCCTTTCCAAATTGCCTCTTAATTGGAAAAAAATATTGGGTGCTCCAAATTCATTTTAAAAAAGGAGATAGGTAGTGAGAGAGAACGTAGCACTTGCTCTACTGGAAACAATTGGTTTGGAAGGCTAGGGGGAAAATATCTCTCTCAACTTTGCGAGAAGAAAAGTCATACATGGAATAATGGTTAAGTAAACAAGTGCAGAAATCTAAAGAATAGCTAGTTAAGGAAACTAGAAAAATGAAGCGAAATGTCCAATATGTCTGAAGTTAAGTGAACAGAAACCAAGGTGTGAAGAATTCAGGGAAAATAATACAAAGTGTTATGAGTTAAACTGGAGTAACTAGGTTTAAAGTGGGTCAGCAGCCTTCAAAAGTAAATTTGATGCCATTTTCGTACAGTCTGGGAATTGAGAGTTAAAGCAATTGTGAATAGTTTGCACAGCAGTCAAGACAAGTAAATCTCAGCAGAAAGCTTAACTGTCTTTGATATGGTCCAAGAGCTGTAAATCATGGATAGATGTTTATAAAGATTGTGGTTAGTTTCATATCTGACTACTTGAAATCCACTCAAGCATGAAGGGAAATAAGATTAAATAACCCAGACTGCTGGCTGTGTGTGCAAGATGTCAATTACAGCCTAATAAAATCAATTTTACATTGAAATGAATAAAAGCACTGCAAATAAAAGCTCTGAGGGGATTTAAACCCAGTTGATGTGGTTTTCTCATTCCAGGAATTATAGGTGATGCTCCCTCGGCCTGAACCAGCAGGTGTAGCTCACAGGTGACCTTTAAAGCAATTATGTTTTTCTCTGTTTATATCTAAACTGCTCTCAAGATTCCCCACAGGAGTCTCTGTAATGGGGGCTTCCAGGCAGGGATCTCCATTATAGGGGGCTTCCAGACAGGGTCTCTAATGGGGGATGGGGTTTCTGGTGGGAGTCTCTACAATGGGGGTTTTTTGGTGGGTATCTCCCTTATGGGGGATGGGGGTGTGCTCTATGGGGGACTCTGGTGGTGGAGGGCCAGTGGGGTAGGGGAGCTGTTGGTGGTGGTGTGGGCAGGTTTTGCATTGTGCGGGGTAGGGTGGGCAGTGCAGAATCCAGACTCATAATTATGAGAGTAAATTTTAAAGTGTGTTTTTGGGAGTAGAGTTTGGAAAATCTCACATGACAATGAACTGGGGAGATTCTGAAGAGATATCCACAAAACATCACTTGGGGTTTTGTATGGTGAATGTATTTACCCACAGTCATCTTGTGTGTTTAAAATGGATTTTGTGTTAATTAGACTAAGATGCACTTTATGATCCATGTTAATCTTTAAATCTTAACGTATTTGTTAAGCTAAGGGGGGAGTAAATGAGTATTGTATCATAATCTAATTTTTACATATCTAATAAATGTTTTTTCCTTGTTGAAAATAATTAGCTGTCCTGCGACTCTGTTCCTCCACATTTTACAAGAAAAAGATGCCAGTTACAGTCTTTTGAATCAGTCACGGTCTTTTGAACATGTGCCTGCAGAGTGACCTGTCCCATATTTTATGGAATTTCTCTGTGGCTGCTTCTCCCATAAAGACGCCTTGTGTCCTGTGGTGGTATGATTTGCATAGCTGTCTGCCATTGGTGCAGAACACCGGCTTACCATTGGCCCTGGTCGGTCATGTGCCTCTCGACCGATTGGTTGAGACTAGTCATGTGACGGCTCTCCGAATGGTCGAGAGGCTGAGTTAACCGCGCCCCCATACCGAGGTATAAATAGTCAGAATGCCCGGCGGTCGTCCATTTATTGTAGTCGACCGCAGGGCTAAGTTCTAGCTTATTAAAGCCTAACCTTTGTACAGCAACTCATCTCACGTGCAACTGATGGCTCATCATGTCCTATGTTTTCTGGACAGGCTGTGGCAGACTGATCCTGGGATCTTCCAGGGCGAGTGTGAACGATTCAAGTGGGACTGCAAGTGACTGAATTTGTCAGCAGGGAGATGATGGAAACATAAAAGAAGCAGGAGGAGGCCATTTGGCCCTTCGAGCGTGCTCCACCATTCATTATGATCATGCTGATCATCCCAGTCATTAACCGCTTTCCCCCATTATCCTTTGGTTCCTTTAGTCCCAAGAATTATATCTGATTCCTTCTTGAAAACATGCAATGTTTTAGCCTCAACTTCTTTCTGGGATTTCTGGGAGCGAATTCCACAGGTTCACCCACCTCTGGGTGAAAACATTTCTCCTCATCACAGTCCTAAATGGTTTACCCTGTATCCTTAGAGTGTGACTCCTCTGGACTCCCCCGCCATTGATAACATTCTTATTGCATCTACCCTGTCTAGTGCTGTTAAATTTTATAGGTTTTGATGAGAAACCCCGTCATTATTCAGAGCATATAATCCTAACCAACTCAATCTCTCTTTCTCCACCAGTCCCACCATCCAGGAATAAGTCTGCTAAACCTTCATTGTGCTCGCTCCACAGCAAAAACATCCTTCCTCAGATAAGGAAACTAAAACTGCACACAGTATTCCAGGTGTGATCTCACCAAGGCCCTGTATAATTACGGCAAGGTATCCCTGCTCCTGTACTCGGGTCCTTTCACTAGAAAGGCCAATATACCATTTGTCTTCTTCACCGCCTGCTGCACCTGCATGCTTACTTTCAGCCAATGGTGCATAAGGACACTCAGGTCTCATTGCACATATCCCTCTCTCAATCTATAGCCTTTCAGATAATAATCTTCCCTCCTGTTTTTTTCTACCAGTGTGGGTAACCCTCACATTAATCCACATTATGCTGCATCTGCCATGTTTTTGGCCACTCACTCAACTTGACGAAATCACACTGAAGCATCTCTGTATCCTCCTCAAAGCTCACCCTCCCACCCAGATTTGTGTCATCTGCAAATCTGGAGATATTACATTTGGTTCCCTCATCTAAATCATTAATATATATTGTGAATAGCTGGGGTCCAAGCACCGGCTCCTGAGGTACCCCATTAGTCACTGCCAACCACTTGCAAAAAGACTTGTTTATTCCTATTCTTTGTTTCCTGTCTGTCAACCAGTTTTCTATCCATCTCAGAACATTACCCCCAATCCCATGCACATTAATTTTACACGTTAATCTCTTATGTGGTACTTTGTCGAAAGCCTTCTGAAAGTTGAAATAAATCACATCTAATGGCACCCTCTCATCAACTCAATTCTCAAAGAATTCCAGCAGATTTGTCAAGGATGATTTCCCTTTCATAAATCCATGCTGACCGTCCAAACCTAGAATTCTTTTCCAAATTCTCTGCTATTAAATCTGTTATGATGGACCCTAGTATTTCCCCACTTCCAACGTCAAGTCCATAATTCCCTGTTTTCTCTCCACCTCCCTTTTCAAATAATGGGGTCACATTAGCCTCCCTCCAATCTGTAGGAACTGTTTCTGAGTCTATAGAATCTTGGAAGATGCCCACCAATGGATCCATTATTTCTTGGGCTAATTCCTTAAGTAATCTGGGATGTAGATTATCAGGCCTTGGGAATTTATCCACCTTCAACCCCTTCAGTTTTTCCAACACCCTTTCCCTATTAATACTGATTTCCTTCAGTTCCTTGCTCTCACTAAATCCTGTGCTCTCCAACGTTTCTGGTATGTTATTTGTGTCCTTCTTTGTTAAGACATAACCAAATATGTGCTTAGTTAGTTAGTCAGCCGTTTATTTGTTCACCATTATAAATTCCCTTGTTTCTGTCTGTAAGTGACCTACATTTGTCTGCACCAGCCTTTTTCTCTTCACATACTTATAAAAGTTTTTACAGTCAGTTTTTACGTTCCATACAAGCTTACTCTACTTTCCCCTCCTTTATCAATCCCTTTGTCCTCCTTTGCTGAACTGCTCCTAGTCCTCAGGTCTGCTGTTATTTTCCTGCCAATTTGTATACCTCTTCCTTGGATCTAATACTATCTCTAATTTATCTTGCTAGCCATGGTTTAGCCAACTTTCCCTTTTTATTTTTTGCCACAGACAGGAATAAACAATCTTTGCAGTTCACCCATGCGCTCTTTGAATGTTTGCCATTGCCTATGCACTGTCATCCCTTTAAAGTAATGTTCCCCAGTCCATCATAACCAACTCACATGTTGTACCATCGCAATTTCCTTTATTGAGATTCAGGAATCTAATCTCAGAATGAATTTCATCACTCTCCATCTTAATGAAGAATTTAATCATATTATGGTCGTTCATCCCCAAGAGACCTCACATAAGTAGATTGCCAATTATTCCCTTCACATTACACAATATCCATCCTAGGACGACCTGTTCTCTATTTGGTTCTAAAACATATTGGCCCATAGAATCATCCAGAGCATACTCTGGGAATTCCTCCTCTGTGGAAATGTTATGAATTTTATTCGCCCAATCCACATGCAGAATTACTGATGTTCCTTTCTTGCATATGTCTTGAATTTCCTGGTTAATACCATTCCAAACATTTGCGGTCTATATAAAACACCCACTGACATTTTTTGCTCCTTGGTGTTTCTCAGCTCTATCCATACAGATCACATTGTTGCAGCTAATAGCTTTCATCTCTATTGGGTTAATCTCTTTAACCAGCAATGCAACTCCACCGCCTTTTCTTTTTTGACTGTCCTTCCTAAATACTGAATACCTGTGAATATTCAATTGCCACCCGTGGTCACTCTGCAGCCATGTCTCTGTAATTCCAACTATATCATACCGATTTACACCTATGTGTATGATTGATTCATCCACTTTATGGATTCATCCACTTAAGCCTTTGTTTCCCATTCCCATTATTTTCCATTGTGGCCCTGTTTGTATTTGGTCCTTGATTTCTCTGCCTATCATTTTTCTTATTCCCTTTACCATCTTTTGTTCTTATCCTTGTTTCTGCTCCTCTGACTCATTGCATCGGTTCCCAGTGCCCTGCCACTTTGGTTTAAACCCTCAGGATATTTCTGCACTACCTGCCCAGTTCTGTGGCTCAGCTTGGCGGCCATCCATTCCCTTCAGGTCTGTGGAATCTTAGCCTGTGGTGTGATTACCTCTCCATATTTTATCCTTCTAATTTCTTCTTATTTTTTGATATTACCATTTTTTTACCCATGGATGTTTCATGCCTTGAAGACCAAGCAGCTTACCTTTAATTTAAAAACAGGACACTCCAGTAGGACGAGCTGTTTGTTCTGACATAAGCGATGACCCGGACTGATTGGCTTAGCTGGTGGGCAATGAGCTGTCCCATGAGCCGGGTCCGTCTTGGGGTCAGGCAGTGATTGGTTCTGCTGTCAATGGAATGTTCCTTTGTGAGACCAGGTTTTACTTTCATTTTGATGTCAGTAGCCTGGAGGGTCACAGGTCTAATATCTCTCTCACCTAATGGATTCTTTCTAAAGATCCAAGGTAACAACCTCTCTCACTGCACAGCCAGACTAAATTGCAAGGAAATTCAGTTCAGACATCAGCTGCAGGCAGGGTTCAGTTGTCTGAAACCCTTTTAAAATCCTGTGCGGGGAACTCTGTTCATATCTCAGTAATTCTGCTGGAGTTGAAAACAAGTAAGAATTTAACAGGCCTGAGGCTGTTCCTTTGAATAAAGGCCCAGGTTGATGAAAGTTAAAGTGATTCTCCAGAGGGAATCCTATTATCTGGGAACACTGGCCGAATGGAACTGCCAGCAGACCATGTCTAACACTACACCAGTGGCTTTGATTCCAAAGCATCCAGGGACGACAGCCTGATGTAACGACTTCAACATTGGAAGCAAGGACATATTAATCCCCTTTATATTTTCCCCTTTTTTTCCCCCTTTGTATGTGTCTACCTTATGTGTATTTGGGTAAAGGGAGGAACGGTAGAAGGGGTAGTAGATTAGCTGGCTGTTATTCCATTATAATTATTGCATATTTCAACTTAGTTTCTCTTATAAATAAACAGTTATTGTGTTCAAATTACAAACCTGGTGGCTATAACTTCTTGAGCCAAAGATTCTGCAAATTTTATACAAATAATTGGTGAGTTCTGTCATGAGAATATCACTTTAAAAACATGGTCATCTGCTAAAGTTACTGCAGTGATGTCAGAGTGCGGGTGGAGCTGAGTTCTGGCTCTCCTTTTTAGTTTCACTTTGAGAACAGCTTGGGTGTGTCTGTTTTTTGGTTTAGTTTCAGTGTTGGAGCTGCCATCAGCTACAGAAGGTGCAATGTTGTTCTCTCTGCCATGTAAAGACTATCGGCAGGATTCTCCCCCAACTGGCGGGCGGGCCGTACTGGCACCAAAGAGTGGCGTGAACCACTCCGGCGTTGGGCTGCCCGGAAGGGGCGGAATCCTCCGCAGCTACGGGGCTAGGCCAGCGATTGAGTGGTTGGAGCCACACCAACCTGTGCCGAAGGAGCTTCACACAGGCCGGCGCGGAGGAGAAACCCCCTGCGCATGCACAGGGATCACGCCAGCGGTTCTGGGAGGCTCTTCGGCCAGGCCACTGTGCCCCCTTCCAGGGCCATATCTCCCCCCCCCCCCCCCCCCCACACCCCCCCTCCCCCCCCCCCCCCCCGCCTCCCGCCCGAGGACCCTGCAGGCCATCCTCAGAGCCAGGTCCTGCCAGTACAGACCTGGTCTAATCCACGCCGGTGGGACTGGCCGAAAACGGGCGGCTGCTCAGCCCATCGGGAATTGGAGAATCGCCGGGGGGGGGGGGGGGGAGGGGAGGGGGCTCTGCCAACGGCCCCCGACTGATGCGGCATGATCCCCGCCCACGCCAAAAAACCGGCACCAGAGAATTCGGCAGCCAGCGGCGGGGCGGGATTCATGCCGTCCCTCCCAGCCCTGGTGATTCTCCGACCTATCTCTTGATCATTTGGTGAATTCAGAGTGATAACTGTTCTCAGTAGTGAATTTAAACCTGGTGTTCTTCTGTTGAAAGGCTTTTTTAATGTCTTATGGATATTTATAGGAAAATAAAGAATAGAACATAGAACATAGAACAGTACAGCACAGAACAGGCCCTTCGGCCCTCAATGTTGTGCCGAGCCATGATCACCCTACTCAAACCCACGTATCTACCCTATACCCGTAACCCAACAACGCCCCGCTTAACCTTACTTTTATTAGGACACTACGGGCAATTTACCATGGCCAATCCACCTAACCCGCACATCTTTGGACTGTGGGAGGAAACCGGAGCACCCGGAGGAAACCCACGCACACAGGGGGAGGACGTGCAGACTCCACACAGACAGTGACCCAGCCGGGAATCGAACCTTGGACCCTGGAGCTGTGAAGCATTTATGCTAACCACCATGCTACCCTGCTGCTGTTGTATTCTTTGGGGGTTGTATTTGAATTGATGGTTGCTTAGATGTTCACTGTATGTTTTAAAAAGGTAACTTGAGTTCATAGAATAAACATTGTTTTGCTTAAAAAAATACTTTTTGATTTCTGCTGCACCACACCTGTGGAGTGGGCCGTGTGCTCCCCATACCACAATCTAGTAAAAGTTGTGGGTCAGGTGAAATCCATGATACATTTTGGGGTTCTCTAAACCCTGGCCCACAACAGTTCACTTGTGTTGGGACTCTGGGGTCGATGTGGCTAGAATCGACTGCACACGAGCCCAGGGTGTGGCAACAATATGTCCTATCCATGATAGGATGAACAAAGAACAGTACCCTCAAAACCCTCGGTGTTCACAGCCTCTGCACCAGCTCCGAAACCCAGGCTTCCAGGAGCTGTAGTTGGTGATACTTCCAGCCCGCATGCTGGCCCTGAGCACTGGAAATGTTCCCACTTTTCCACACAGAGAGCAGGAGGAGCACACCAGTGGTTGAACTTTCCTGCCATGACTTACCCTTTAATTAAACCTTTTGGAAGATACTTAAAATCAAATAATATAAATTACTCTCAGGCCCATCTTCCCAAGACCTCATTACTACAGCATACAACCCTTACAAGCTATACACCACAAAATAAAGACCTTACAAACTATAAGTTACCTGACCGTACTCACACAATCAGCTGCTTCCACTTGCCTCATGCCATTTTTGAATCCTGAGGATGCCTCAAGAACTCCAAACTTGAAGTTAGCACTCAGATTTCTCATTGCACTTCTGCGCTGTTTTCATCTCCTTTCGCACTCTCCTGTCCATGATGTTCACATTGTGAGTCTTAAATAAGTAGAAATTTTAGTTGATGACCTTCTACCTCATTATTATTCCCATCTCAGCCCTCTCATATTGAACCCCATTACCCTGCCCCCCCCCCACCCCCCTGCTCTTCATACAGTAGCACAGTGGTTAGCACTGTCGCTTCACAGCTCCAGGGTCTCAGGTTTGATTCCCGGCTTGGGTCATTGTGTGAGGTCTGCACTTTCTCCCCGTGTCTGCGTGGGTTTCCTCCGGGTGCTCCGGTATCCCCCCACAGCCCAAAGATGTGGGTGGATTGGCCAAAATAAATTGTCCCTTAATTTCCAAAAGGTTAGGTCGGATTACTGCTTTATGGGATAGGATGGAGGTGTGTGTTTAAGCTCTTTACAAGGGCTGGTACTGACCCGATGGGCCAGATGGCCTTCTTCTGCGCTGTAAATTGTCTGATTCTATGAATCCCTGTCCCTATGGTTGTCAACATCCTACCACCCACAACTTCTTAACCCCACCGTCCCCCCCGTCCCCCCCCCCCCCCCCCCCCCCGTCCCCCAGCTCACTCTGGTCCCATGGTAGAAGTGTTTCTTTTTTTTAAAATTCACATTGTAACCTTGTACACCCTTCATAGCATGTCTCGAATAGGCCCAGTTCCGGTTGAACTGGAGAATTTAATTAACTTAGCTCGACTGTTCAGCAGGAAACCAAAACAAGTGGTCAGTCGAAAACAGCTCAACTGGGCACGTGGGACCAATTCAACTGGACCCTTTTCAATTTCTATTGGAAATGGGTCACATTCGGAACTGGTTTAAATGTCCGACAGAAGTAGTGTGAATGGGTGGCACGGTGGCACAGTGGTGCCTCACAGCGCCAAGGACCCGTGTTCGATTCCGGCCTTGGCCGACTGTGTGGAGTTTGCATATTTTCACCGTGTCTGAATGGGTTTCCTCCAGGTCGTCTGGTTTCCTCCCACATCCAAGGATGAGCAGGTTTGGTTTATTGGCCATGCTAAATTGCTCCTTACTGTCCAGTGATGAGCAGGTTAGGTTTATTGGCCATGCTAAATTGCTCCTTACTGTCCAGTGATGTGCAGGTTAGGTTTATTGGCCATGCTAAATTGCTCCTTACTGTCCAGTGATGTGCAGGTTAGGTTTATTGGCCATGCTAAATTGCTCCTTACTGTCCAGTGATGTGCAAGTTAGGTACGAGGTTATGGGGATAGGGTAGGATGAGTGGAGGAGGGGGCTTAGGTGGAGTGTTCATTTGGAGGGTCGGTGCTGACTCGATGGGCCGGGTGGTTTCCTTCTGAACTGTATGTAATCTCTGATAATGTTGCGCAGAAATTGGGCTGCACTGTTGAAACGTCCCATTTGCATCCAAAGCAACCAGCATCGGTTAATGACGCATTGTCATAAGCTTGTTTTCTGGCCCTGGGCTCTTTTACACTGTATTCATGATGTGATCCCATTCTCAGAAAGGTTCCCTACTTGTTCTTGGGAATGCTAGTAATGTCACATTTTATTATATGTGATCATCAGGAGGTCTCCTGTGAAAATTTGCCATCAGATGTTGAAAACTGAAAAATTGAGTTTGATTCTTTGATCACTCAGCCACGGGGAAATCAAGAAGATAATTTAATTCACAGCCAAAGAAAATTCAATTATTAATCATCTGCTTTGCATTTGGAGCTTTTAGTAAAATGCAATTGCTGCAGCTGAAGAATGAGAGACAGCCACACAATGTGGTAAGGATAGTTAGCAGGAATAGAAATGTTGTGGACAGGTCCCTTGTCGCAGCTGCCCCAGAAGCAACCTGCCAATTCTTTGGTTAAGTGGCCATAATAATAATCTTTATTATTGTCACAAGTAGGCTTGATTCATTGATTTGATTTATTGTCACACGTACCGAAGTATAGCGAAAAGTATCTTTCTGCGGCTGAGGGAATGTACACAGTACGTACATAGTAGACAAAAAGAATAATCATCAGAGAACATTGCCAAATGGTACATCGACAAAACAGTGATTGGTTACAGTGCGGAACAAGGGGCGAAGCAAATACATGAGCAAGAGCAGCATAGAGCGTCGTGAATAGTGTTCTTACAGGGAACAGATCAGTCCGAGGGGGGAGTCGTTGAGGAGTCTTGTAGCTGTGGGGAAGAAGCTGTTCCTCTGTCTGGATGTGCAGGTCTTCAGACTTCTGTACCTTCTGCTTGATCTGGAAGAAGGCAATGCCTGGGTGGGAGGGGTCTCTAATCATGCTGTCTGCCTTCCTGAGGCAGCGCGAGGTGTAGACAGAATCAATGTGGGGGTGGCAAGCTTGTGTGATATGTCAGGCTGAGTTCACCACACTCTGCAGCCTCTTGCGACCTTGGACCGAGCAGTTGCCATACCAGGCTGTGATGCAGCTGGATAGGATACTCTCTATCGCACATATATAGATTACATAGAATTTACAGTGCAGCAGGAGGCCATTCGGCCCATCGAGCCTGCACCGGCTCTTGGAAAGAGCACCCTACCCAAGGTCAACATCTCCACCCTATCCCCATAACACAGTAACCCCACCCAACACTAAGGGCAATTTTGGACACTAAGGGGAATTTATCATGGCCAATCCAGCTAACCCGCACATCTTTGGACTGTGGGAGGAAACCGGAGCACCCGGAGGAAACCCACGCACACACGGGGAGGATGTGCAGACTCCGCACAGACAGTGACCCAGCCGGGAATCGAACCTGGGACCCTGGAGCTGTGAAGCGATTGTGCTATCCACAATGCTACCGTGCTGCCCTGTAGCATCTACATCTGTAGAAGTTTGTGAGAGTTGATGCAGACATGCCAAATTTCTTTAGCTTCCATAGGAAGTAGAGACATTGTTGGGCTTTCCTGATTGCTGCATCAATGTGAGTGGACCAGGACAGATTGTTGGTGATGGTGACTTCCAGGAACGTAAAGCTATCGATCATCTCCACTTTGGAGCCATTGATGCAGACGGGAGTGTGTGTCGTGCTGCGCTTCCTGAAGTCGCTGATCTATTCCTTGGTCTTTCTGACATTTCGAGAGAGGTTGATTTTGGTACGCCATGCAAGCAAGTAATTTATCTCCCTCCTGTAGTCTGATTCAACGTTGTTTGAGATATGGCCACCACAGTCGTATCATCCGCAAACTTATAGATTGAGTTGGAGTTAAATCTTGCCACACAGTCATGTGTGTATAGGGAGTAGAGTAAAGGACTGAACACATATCTTTGCGGATGCAAACTATTATGGAGGAGGTGCTGTTGCCTATCCTGACAGATTGCGGTCTGTTGTTGAGGAAGTCAAGGATCCAGCTGCACAGGGAGGGGTCAAGTCCAAGATTGCAGAATTTGGTTATTAGTTTTGTCAGGATAATGGTGTTGAAGGCGGTTCTGTAGTCAATGAACAGCACTCTTTATTGTCCTTATTGTCAAGGTGTTCGAGTGTTGATGTGGAGCCAGGGAGATGGCATATGCTGTGGACCGGTTGCGGTGATAGGCAAATTACAGTGGATCGAGAATGTCTCCAAGGCTGGCATCCGTCTCATGGCTAGCTGCTCGAAGCATTTCATGATAACAGACGTCAAGGCCACTGGTCGGTAGTCATTGAGGCAGGCTACCTTGTCTTCTTTGGTACTGGTATTATGGTGGTCTTCTTGAAGGAGGTGGGGACCTCAGAGCGGAGGAGTGAGGTATTGAAGATATCTGCGAATATACTCGCCAGCTGATCTGCGCAGGCTCTGAGTGTTTGCCCAGAGACTCCGTCGGGGCCCGCCGCTTTCTGCGGATTCAATTTCAAGAAGGCAGCTCTTGACCTTGAGGCTGTAATAGTGGGTATAGGTGTGTCCAGGGCTGTTGGGGCGAGTGGCACTGATACATTGGCTGATTGCTCAAAGTGGGCGTAGAACGTGTTCAGATCATCAGGCAGAGACGCTCCAGCCCCAAATATTCTGCCTGGCCTTGCTTTGTTGCCTGTGATCTTGTATAGGCCTTGCCATAGTCGTCGGGGGTTAGTGTCGTTGGCCTGGGACTCTAGTTTGATGCGGTATTGTCTTTTTGCATCCCTGATGACTTTCCGTACGTCATACCTGGATTTCTTATATAGGTCAGGGCCGTCAGACTTGAATGCCTCCGTCTGGAACTTCAGCAGGGAGTGAACCCTTTGGTTGAGCCACGGTTTCCGATTGGGGAATACCCGTATTGTCTTCTTTCGTACACAGGCTGACACTGCAATGAAGTTACTGTGAAAAGCCCCTAGTCACCACACTACAGCACCTGTTCGGTTACACAGAGGGAGATTCAGAATGTCCAATTCACCTAACAGCACGTCTTTCCGGACTTGTGGGGGAAAACTGGAGCACTCAGAGGAAACCCAAGCAGACACAGGGATAACGTTCAGACTCCACACAGACAGTGACCCAAGCTGGAATCAAACCTGGGACCTTGGTGCCGTGAATCAACAGTGCTAACCACTGTGCTACCGTGCTGCCCATAGCTACCATGCCACCCAACAGTGTTAATGTAAGCCTACTTGTGACAATAAAGTTTATTATTATTAAGAGCAGGTAACATGGTGACTTGGTTGCTTTTTACTTCAGCAGGAATGGAACTGTCAGCTTTCCAATATTGGGATAAAGATTGGGTATTAAGATGGTGGCAGACTGAGGCTAGATTGTGCTCCTGATTGGCAAGTAGCAGGCGCCTAAGTTTAATACATTAGCACCTCATGCATGCTCATTAAAACATAATTTTCCCAGATTAACTTGGACCTTTGCATTAAGTCTGCAGCAAATGACAAACAAATGCTTTCAGTGTCCTGATTGGTTAAAAGTGGCATAGATAAGTCTTGCTGCCAGATTTGGACTGAGCAGGAACTACTTTTCTTACGGAGGGACTTTTGTTGCATCAAGGCAGAGGAGGCACTGATGCATTGAAATCATATGTTCACTGTGAAAGGGAGAAGGGGCGTGGTTGACTGAAGGAGGTAGAGGTGGGGTTGGCTGTGAAAGGCGAATTGGGTCGTGGAAGAGGGGAGAAGGAGCAGTAAGGCACCCTTGGGGCACTCTGCAATGATGAACACTGGGGCAGCTAGCTTGCGTGCCTGCTTCCAGGATTGCACCTTCCTGGCTCCAGGGCAAGAAGGAGCATGTGGAAGTAGATCGAGGTGCCTTGCTTCCCTCTCGCCTAGCCACTGCTGTATAGAGCCCTTGGCCAGAGTGACTGATTGCAGGTCCGAGGGCATATCCAACAACCCCTAATCGTTCTGCTGAACCTGGCTCTCCATGACAGTCACCAAGTTTTATTATTAATTGCAAATTAATTTTGTTTTTCTAGCACAGAAGGAGGCCATTCAGCCCATCGTGTATGTGCCGGCTCCCAAAAGAGCTACCTGGCTAGCCCCATTCTCCAGCCCTACCTACCTAAGTTAATCACTTTCAGATATATCCAGCTCTCTTTTGAAACCTCCTATGGAATCCGACTCCAGCACTCTCCCAGGCAGCACATTCCAAACCCCAACAACTCTCTGAGTAAAGAAGTTTCTCCTGATCTCTCTTGCTGAACAATCTTGAAATTGCAATCCCGAGTCACTGACTTACCAACTAGTGAAAACAGAATATCCTTCTTTACCCTGTCACAATTGTTCAGAATTTTGAACACCTCCGTAAGGTCACCTCTTAATCTTTGCTTCAAGAAGATCAAAACCCAATTTCTCCAATCTTTCCTTGATGCTGGCATGTGGTGACTAGGGGCTTTTCACAGGAACTTCATTGAAGCCTCCTTGTGACAATAAGTGATTATTATTATTATCTATAATTCCTGGTATCATTCTCGTAAATCTCCTCTGCACTCTCTCCAGGACTTCAACATCCTTTCTGAAATAAGGTACCCAAAACTGAACACAGTACTCCAAATGTTGTCTGGCCACTGATTTGCAGAGGTGTGGTATCAATTCCTTGCTTTTATACTCTGTGCCTCTATTTATAAATCAAAGAATCCTATAAGCCTTCTTCACAACTGTTTCAACTTGCCTGCCTACCTTCAGAGAATTATGCACTTGAACAGTCAGCCAATGCATCAGTGCCACCTGCCCCAACAGCCCTGGGCACACCCATACCCACTATTACAACCTCAGAGGTAAGAGCTGCCTTCTTGAAAGTGAATCCGCAGAAAGCGATGGGCCCCGACGGAGTCCCTGGGTGAGTACTCAAAGCCTGCGCAGACCAGCTGGCGAGTATATTCACAGATATCTTCAACACCTCACTCCTCCGCTCTGACGTCCTCACCTCTTTCAAGAAGACCACGATAATACCAGTACCAAAGAAGGCAAGGTAGCCTGCCTCAACGACTACCAACCGGTGGTCCTGATGTCTGTTATGAAATTCTTTGAGCGGCTAGTCATGAGACGGACAACGCCAGCCTCCCAGATGGTCTTGATCCACTGCAGTTTGCCTATCACTGCGACCGGTCCACAGCAGATGTTATCTCCCTGGGTCTACAATCAACACTCAAACACTTCGACAAGAAAGACACCTATGTAAGACTGCTGTTCATCGACTACAGCTCCACCTTCAACATCATTATCCCAACAAGATTAATAACCAAACTCCGCAACCTTGGACTTGACCCCTAACCATGCAGCTGGATCCTCGACTTCCTCACAACAGACCACAATCTGTCAGGATAGACAACAGCACCTGCTCCACATTAGTCCTCAACACCGGAGCCCCGCAAGGATGTGTGCTCAATCCTCTACTGTACTCCCTATACACACATGACTGTGTGGCAAGATTTAACTCCAACTCAATCTATAAGTTTGCGGATGATATGACTGTGGTGGGCCGTATCTCAAACAACGACGAATCAGACTACAGGCGGAAGATAAATCACTTGCTTGCATGGTGTACCGAAAACAACCTCTCTCTAAATATTGGAAAGACCAAGGAACTGGTCATCGACTTCAGGAAGCGTAGCACGACACACACTCCCATCTGCATCAATGGCTCTGAAGTGGAGATGGTCGATAGCTTTAAATTCCTGAAGGGTCACCATCACCGACAGTCTGTCCTGGTCCACTCACGTTGATGCAACAGTCAAGAAAGCTCAACAGCGTCTCCACTTCCCACGGAGGCTAAAGAAATTTGGCATGTCTGCATCGATTCTCACAAACTTCTACAGATGTGCGATAGAGAGCATCCTATCCGGCTGCATCACAGCCTGGTCTGGCAACTGCTCGATCCAAGATCGCAGAGTGTGGTGAACTCAGCTCAACGCATCACACAAGCTTGCCACCCTTACATTGATTCTGTATACACTTCCCGCTGCCTCAGAAAGGCAGACAGCATTATCAGAGACCCCTCCCATTGCCTTCTTCCAGATCCTTCCATCAGGCAGAAAGTACAGAAGTCTGAAGACCCGAACATCCAGACATAGGAACAGCTTCTTCCTCACAGCTACAAGACTCCTCACCGACTCCCCCTCGGACTGATCTGCTCCCTGTAAGAACACTATTCACGATGCCCTTTGCTGCTCTTGCTCATGTATTTGCTTTGTTTGGCCCCGTGTTCCACACTGTAATCAATCACCATTTGTCGATGTACCATTTGTCAATGTTCTCTGTTGATTATTCTTTTGTCTACTATGTACATACTGTGTACGTTCCCTCGGCAGTAGAAAAATACTTTCACTTCGGTACATGTGACAATAAATCTAATCAAATCAAATCAAAAACCCCGAGGGAGATCCATCTGCCCCTGTACTACTCTCAAAGTTATACGGTTGAGCCTATATTGTCTCCCTATGTTTCTTCACTCAAAATGCATTACCTCACATTTCGCTGCATTGAGGTTCATCTGCCAGGTGTCTGCCCATTTGGCCAAGTTGTCAATGTCCCTCTGAAGTCGCTCAGCATCGTCCTCACAATTCACTATTCTCTCTCCCTCAGTATCATCTGCAAAATAGGGATATTGCCCTCAACACCCACTTCCAAATCTTCTGTATAAATCAGTAAAAAGCAAGGCTCCAACCACTGATCCCTGTGCTCATCTTACTGACCTTTCCCCCATTGTCTCTCCTTTTGCCTTCTGCTCCTTTTATATCTTTTCTGTTCTTATTTTTCATTTTTTGCTTGCTCCCCAAGTCTCTTATGAGTGTTCCATACCTTGTTGCACTTAAAAATGAATATTAAAATGGTTCTCTTTCTGCTGGTTTTCACTTTGAAGTCAGAACTGGGTGAAACCTGAATCCATTTTTTCTTCCAACTGTTCAAAATCGTTCATATTAAAGATTGATGCTGATGAAACTCTGATATCGATAATCATCCAAAGAGACAAATGGCTCCCAATAAATCAGGGTATACTAAAAAGAGAAAGAAGCCTAGGCTTTATCATAATGGCCTCTTTGCATCACCAAGGGGTGATAAATGCCTGCTTGTTCCCTACTTTCTCAATGGTGTACTCTCCTGATAATGTTGTGGCTGGAAACTGGTCCTGCTGCCATTAACTGTTCAACGATGGCATTGTTCACTAAATATTTCAAACAAAAACAGGTGTCCAATATCTGCATCATTGCAAAATGTTTGACATGTATTTCAAAGGCACAACTGCCCTGAGCCACAAAGACAAGGAAGATCCCACGTTCATTATCGGGTAAGGAAAAGCAAAATACTGCGGATGTTGGAAATCTGAAATAAAGACAGAAAATGCTGGATAAACTCAGCAGGTCTGGCAGCCTCTGTGGTGAGAGAAGCAGAATTAACGTTTCGAGTCCATGCGAACCTTCTGCAGAAGAGTCCTGAAGAAGAGTCATACGGACTCGAAACATTGGCCGGAATTCTCCGTTTGGGAGACCGCGGCTGGAATTCTCCAGCTGTTGGGATTCTCTGCTCCTTCTGGCAGCGCACCCTCACTCGTGGGTTTTCCGACAGCGTGGGGTGGCTTTAGCTGGAAATCCCATTTGACAAGCGGTGGGAGTAGGGAGTCGAGCCATCAGCGAGAGGTGCATCACCAAGAAACACATGGCTGGGGGAATCAGAGAATCCAGCCCTAAGTATTCCCGGCGGGACTGAACAGTATTCTATTCACGTTTCCATTGGGACACTATTTGGTAAGCCAGTCAGAACATGCAAATGGACCAGTACTCTGCTGCCACGAGGTGAGAGCAATTCCTGGCCGAATGGGCGTTGTAACCGCTGAGGGCAGTATTAGCGCTGAAGAGCCTGACACCTGGAGCTGTTTTTCAGTGCTTAGCTTACCACATACTTACTGCAGCCATGGAGATAGTTCAGAGAAGACCTGACCCCCAACCCCCCACCCCATTCTTGAGTCTGAGGTGGACCCAATGCCCCATGCCGTTGATGAGAGGAGGTACACCCTCTTTTCCAGGTTGGGCCACAAACTCAAGCCTGATCAGTGCCTGGGAAGTGGTGGCAGAGGCAGTCAGCACTGTCAGCCTGACCAGGAAGAGACAGCTGGTGATCCTGAAGGTTGGGGGGTCAATGGAGAGGCCTCTATCCTGCGATGGGCAGAGAACATAGTGAGGGTTCGAAAGGCCTTCTGATTGGGATGAGCTCTGCTAATGCCCTGCTTTCCCTGCAATGGGGCAGCACTTTGAGGAGGTGGGCCACTGATTGAGCTTGGCCACATGCATCCCCTTGATGATACAGCTGGGATACGAGGATATCCAGTGGGCTTCCAGATTACCAGAGGCTCTCTGTGCATTAGAACAAGAACATAGAATATGCAGTGCAGAAAGAGGCCATTCGGCCCATCGAGTCTGCGCCGACCCACTTAAGCTCTCACTTTCACCCTATCCCCGTAATCCAATAACCCCTCCTCACCTTTTTGGACACTAGGGGCAATTTAGCATGGCCAATCCACCTAACCATTCACAGGACACAGCAGGCAGTCAGCAGTGTGAGCAGTGAGGAGCCTGTAACTAACCAAAGGGGTGCATTTCAAACACCACAGCAATGACGATCTGAGCCAAGTCACCCCCGATGCTGAGGGGGGCACCTCGAGTCCACAGACTTGGCAGCAAGTTGTTCCCTGGTACTGCCCCTGGCCTGGGAAACCACCTTCTCCGCCAGCACACCCCCCCCCCCCTTTGAAATCTTGACAATATTTGAGGCTTTTTTCAGTGTTCTTTCAGCCTCCTGCTCCCCATCAGCGGCCATGTTCCCCACGCCCTGCTTGTAAATACCTACACTAATTTGCGCCCGCAAGACTTCCGCTAAGAAGGACAGAGCATCGCGGACGGGTGCAACAGAAAGTTTCCAAGCTACGAATGATATTAAAATCCATGAAAATGATGATTTTGCATGGATCCATGGTGCAGGACGCAAACATTGATACCTCCGGCAGCGAGACGGATCATGGCATGGAATAGGATTTATCCCATTTGCACGATTCTCCCCCCAAACACAATTCTCGTTTCCGGTGTCACAAAGCGGTGAATCCAGTCCATTAACTTTCTTCTTCTCTCCGCAGATGTTGCCAGACTTGCTGAGTGTATCCAGCATTTTCTGTTTTTACTTCCGTAGCTTGCATTTTGCTCAATTAATTGCCTCAGCCAGAGCAGTGTTGGAATAATATGAATGGCCCCATTAACTGTGAACTCGGAAAGCAAAATTTAGCAAAGTTTGCGAATCCTGGTCACTGGCTAGCGGTAGCAGTGTGGGGAGATGTGTCTCAACATTGACTGAGGACAGGGTGAGATTTAAATGATTAAGTACCTCATGAAGCTCACATTCAAATTACAGAGCTGAGCTACCAGAGCGCTATTCACACTCAGGGGACCTTACCGTAGGATGAAAGATAATGGAGAAGGGGATAAAACATATGCTGGACGATAGTGCTGCAAAGATGAATGCATGCAACCATTACTGTGCTTATTGATAGATCAGTAACAGTGAGAGGGAAAGGTTTCCTATGAAATATTAATCAGTCCATCAGAGGAAGGAGCGGTCAATCTGCTGTGTACAAAAAGAGATGATTGGAAAATGGCAAGAAACCAACTTTAGATCTAATAGCCCTGATTTTGCAAGGCTGTGGAGGTGATGTAAAGCCTTGTTGCTGAAATCACGCCTGTGGCAAGGAAATTGGCTAGAGTTCAGCAATATGAGGGCGACAGGAATTGGTGCTATACCAGATTTCGTACTTTTCTCAGATCAAATGCACATTGACCTCATAGAAAACTGGTATATCGATAATACACTGGTCTGGTCAACAGAAATAAGCTGAACATGGAATAACATTATATTCTGCAGTCTCTCCTTCTTTCCCTATGTACCTTATGCATTGTTTGTACAGCATGCAAGAAACAATACTTTTCACTGTATACTAATACATGTGACAATAATAAATCAAATCAAAACAAAATAAACTGCCTCCCCTCTATTCAACTTCCTTGGTTGGTCACACAAAGGCAAAGGTTGTAAGTTTCCTTTTTCATGAAGATAAATCAGAATATATTTATCTATTTCAGCTGTAAGAAATAAGGAGCCAATCAAACAAGGCATTTTTGAGAGACTATTAGACCTGGGAACATCACACATTTGGCCTTCGTGCAGTCATTCAAGTGCACACACACACATATCCGAAATAAGGGGAGTTAGAGTCCAATAAAAAAAGGTAAAATAATATATGGTAAAGTGTCCTTTGATTTCCCCTTAATTTCATAGAATTTATGTGCAGAAGGAGGCCATTCGGCCCATCGAGTCTGCACCGGCTCTTGGAAAGAGCACCCTACCCAAGCCCATACCTCCATCCTATCCCCATAATCCAGTAACCCCACCTAACACTAAGGGCAATTTGGACCCTAAGGGCAATTTATCACGGCCAATCCACCTAACCTGCACATCTTTGGACTGTGGGAGGAAACCGGAGCACCCGGAGGAAACCCACGCACATACAGGGAGGATGTGCAGACTCCACACAGACAGTGACCCAAGCCGGGATTCGAACCTGGGACCCTGGAGCTGTGAAACATTTGTGCTATCCACAATGCTACCGTGCTGCCTCAAGGCATGGATTTTAAATACTGTGGCCGATTTGGGTTAGCTTTTCTCTTGGATGCGGCCTTTTGTTGAACATGTTGTAATTATTATAAGGTTCTGGGTTCACTGGTAGATTTCTGGTAGAGTTGGCTTCTTGAACCTGGTGACACTCTTATTCCAAAAGAGAGAGAGGGAGAGAGGGTATCCTTCTGCAAAGTCTTTCTTGACACCAACTGTGTCTCTTGCAATCTCTCTCTTGTGGGTGATCAGCCTTGCTTTGAAATACTTCACCCATTGTGTATTTCTGTATGGTTTTATGTGTGTCTGACTGTGGCGGCCATTGTTTTAACACCCAATACTCTGCATTTTTAACGTCTCGTTCTGAGAGAGTTACAAGTTTTGATGGGTGCCTTGATCATAGGAAATGTCTCTCTCTTCACAATCCCCTTGAGGTGCTTAATTTATTTCTCATCCTCGCCTTAGAATGTGACCTTGCGTTTTTAAACAATTTGCTCTGTCTCAGTTTGCAGTCAGTTGAAAGTTGGAAAATCACATTTTCAAAATATTGCCATGAGGCTACTGTGACTCTGGAATTAAAATGATAAATATTGGAAATGCACAGCTGTGCAGAGAGAAGCAGAGTTAATGGGATCGGTTTTACGGAGATGGCAAGGGCCGAAAGCAGGGAGCGTTCCTGTTTTGGCAAGGAGTGGAACTATACTTTGCTAGTGGCAAGCAAATTAAGTGGCCATGCCAGGCTACCATCCCTATTAAGAACAGTGATCAATATCTCAACAGCCTTAGCAGCTCTGCTGATAGCCATAGCTATCGTTGGGGCTGCACCTGAAGGATGAGGATTGTCAATGGCCATGTGCCTCAAGGACAGGTCAGTGGTTTCTGGGGGTGCCAGGGCCAGTCAGGCCCACTCCAGAGATGGGAGAGTATGGTTTCTGAGAGCAGATAGTTCAGTTGTTGCAAGGAGTTTGCCTGGCAGTCTCAATGTGGCGGAAGGTCTCCCAAGCATGGCTACAATTCCAGCAGAGGTGGGAAGAGGTTCTGAAGCAGCTCAATTGGGCTCCGGGTGTGCAGGCTATCTGTCATCTTTCCTGCTGCTGGCAATGTGACGCGGTGGTGGGATGATGACGCATCACGTGTGGCCTTCCATCACCATTTTCCCAGACCTCCTGCCATCAAGCTCATCCCCAAAGGGCTTGTAAAATTCAGCTCCATGTTTTAGTTCAATGACCTTTCATCAGAACTGAGAAAGAAGGCAGCCCACCAAAGGATATTGTGATGTCATCTGAAAGCAAAATACAGCTGACGTTGGAAATCTGAAATAAAAACAGAAAATGGTGAATTAACTCAGCAGGTCTGGCAGCATCAATGAAGAAACAGAGATAATGTTTTGAGTCCATGTGACCCTTCCACAGAACTATCTTTACAACATTTTACAGAAGATATTGTAATGTCACTTTCCACATGTAAACACCACAGACCACTGCTCCAGGAAGAAGGCGAACTCATTACACTTTCTACTTTCCACAATCCAATATTCAAGAAGGTTTCTTAATTACTGGTCAAGCACAGTAAACCATCAGAGTGTAAAATGTGTATCGAGCAGTGATCTGCTGGTAAATAATTCAGTGACCTGGTCACATCCCCACAACTATCACTGCAGCGTGTCTTGCTGTGAATTTAAATGAAACTATGAAGACTCCCTTGGCTAACTCAATTGGGGGGGGGGTGGGGGGTAATTAGGCAGTTCCCCAACTTTAAACCCTGCCACAGTGGAGGACATTAATTTTCCACCCATATTACTGCTCTTCTGCACTTCTTAAGGATCTTCTTAAGGATCTCTGCATCTTCAAACCCAGTAACTATTCTGGATGCACTGGATCAAGGCACCTCATCTTGCAAAGGTCGCAAAGGAGCAGAAGAGCGAGATGTTTCAATAGGTTCAGTGTGGAAAACCTTCTCACAGAAGGTAAGGTAAGGGGACAATGAAACCTGTATGCAATGTATTCCTCTCTATGTCACTGAATGAGAGAGTGAATAAGGGTAGCAAAATATACCTCTATCCATAATGCCATGTTTATAGACCACTCACTCATTCGGACGTCATTTCTAAACTCACCAAAACAAGAAAACAGTTAACTCAGCACAAAACAGTGCTTAAACTTTCTTGAAGAAGAGATTTCAGTCACGAACATTTCTGAAAATTGATGATTATTTGATAATTTATGCCGATAAGCAGAAACAGTCTATTAAAATATCAGCATGAGTCTTCGTAGTCTCATTTAACTTCACAGCAGGAAACACTGCAGTGAGAGTCATGGGATGTGACAGGTAATTGAATTATTTACCAACAGATAACAAGAAGAGCCCTTCACTCTTAGATACAGATTTTACACTCTGATAGTTTATGGTGCTGTAACAGTAATTAAGAAACCTTGTTCTTCATTATTGGATAGTGGAAAGTAGAAAGTGTAATGAATTTACCCCCTTCCTGTAGCAGTGGCCTGTGCTGTTTAGATGTGGAAGGTGACATTATGATATCCTTGAACGGGCTGGCTTTTTAGTTAACAGGGCATTGGGTGACAAAGAGCGGTTATATGCAAGCCTTTCACTATAATTGTGAGTCACGTTAACAAGGGCTGCTGGAAAAATGTCACTCTGGATGCTCTCCTGAGTTTGTGACTGAGGTAATTTGATGGAGCAGGAGTACATGCTAGTGCACATGTAACGATTTATTCATTTCATTAAAAGAAAAACAACATGAAAGGCCAAATGCTTTGGCTCACGCCACAACGAGTGTTGCAAATAATAGATGACAAGTTAAATCAGGAATTAATTGCTGAAACATTGAGCTGATCTCCTTCCAGCCTTTTGAATTGAATCACGCTCTCTGACAACATAACCCCAGCAACAGATTTAAGGAGCATCTGGATATAAAACCCCATTTCCAGGTTATCAGAAGAATTATCTGGCTCTTTGCTGGAGCTACCTTATTAAGTATTCTTCCGCTCTAGCCACCTGGTCCTTTTTTTTCTTTCCTTCAACCCGTGCATTTAATGATGATGGGATCTCCAGTTTGCAGCTTCAAGCTTTTTTTTACAAGTTGCTCCAGACAGAGAGGATTTTTGCTGGAATCCTCAAGGCCACCAGGTCAAAAATAGTTAAACTAAAGCCATCATTTGCACCCTCCCCGAACACAGGAAAGTATAGAGGACGCGATTCTCCCAAAACGGGAGAAATCGTAAAGCTGGCGTCAAACCCGGGCGGGTTTGACGCCAGCGCGCCGCTTCCCGACCGGGAACCGATTCTGGTCCCCGGTCGGGGCTAGCAGCCCGACGCCGTAGGCTCCGGCATGACGGGCTTAACGAATATCGTTAAGCCCGCTTGCCGGAGTTAGCGCCGGCTGACGCGTCATATGACGTCAGCCGCGCATGCGCGGATTGGAAGACTCCAACCCGCGCATGCGCGGATGACGTCATCGCGTATTTGCGCGAAACCCGCGCATGCGCGGGCCGGGTTGCCCCTCAGCCGCCCCGCGAATGGATTCTGCGGGGCGGCGGAAGGAGAAAGAGTGCGCGGGCATCGGGCCCGCTGCCCGCGATCGGTGCCCACCGATCACGGGCCCATGGCACCCTTGGCACGGCCGTGGTACTGCCGTGCCAATCGGTGCCATGATTATGAAAAGCGAGTTTGTGACGCCGTTTTTACGAACGGCCAGACCAGGTGTGTTTGCCGTTCGTAAAAACGGCGTAAAGGGCTGGGACTTCGGCCCATCGAACAGCTGTGAATCGCTGCCGGCCGTAAAAAAACGGCGGCAGCGATTCGGGTCGGGAGTTGGGCGGGGGGTGGGGGAGAATAGCGGGAGGGCGGGAAAAATGTCGGGAAGGCCCTCCCGCTATTCTCCGACCCGTCGTGGGGGTCGGAGAATTTCGCCCAGCATATCTGAGTGTAGTTTAAAGTTGAGTGTTGGGAAGAAATATTTGGAACTGATCATTGAACATTCAAGAAAGGTTCAAGCAGAGTGTCCGGAGAATACAGGAGAACTAATCAGGATCATGGGCTGTATTCCCCGACTACTCAAGACAAAATTGGGGGAATGATAAAAAGGGTCATCTAAAATTTGCTGACACTCTGTAGTACAGTGCACAACTTAAGACCTCCACTTCAAGCAACTGATTGATGCTCTAAGGCATCCCAGTTAAAACGCACTCAGCTCGAGATTGAACTAGAATTTAACAGAAACATGTGATAAAAGCAATAGCATGGCATAATTATGATTTTCAGTGCAAAAGATTGGGAAATTCAGCTATAAGTGGCTTACGTTTATTTTACACGCCCCAGAGTTTCCTTCATCCTCTCCACCAATTCAACAAAAACTCTGCTAACTCACTCACTAATCATTATCATAGCTCCATAACACATTCAGAAAAGGCGTAAGCTTATCCCAAAGATTTAACTGCATAAGAACATAAGAACATAAGAACTAGGAGCAGGAGTAAGCCATCTAGCCCCACGAGCCTGCTCCACCATTCAATGAGATCATGGCTGATCTTTTGTGGACTCAGCTCCACATTCTGGCCCAAACACCATAACCCTTAATCCCTTTATTCTTCAAAAACCTATCTATCTTTACCTTAAAAACATTTAAGGTAAATGTTTACCTTAAACATTCGGCCCTCCAAGCCTGCGCCCACCAAGCTGTCTGTCGAAACTAAAATCTTCTACACTTCCGGGGTCCGTATCCCTCTATTCCCATCCTACTCATGTATTTGTCAAGATGCCCCTTAAATGTCACGATTGTCCCTGCTTCCACCACTTCCTCCTGCAGCGGGCTCCAGGCACCCACTACCCTCTGTGTAGAAAACTGGCCTTGTACATCTCCTCTAAACCTTGCCCCTCGCACCTTAAACCTATGCCCCCTAGTAATTGACCCCTCTACCCTGGGGACAAGCCTCTGACTATCCACTCTGTCTATGCCCCTCATATTTTGTAGATCTCTATCAGGTCGCCCCTCAACCTTCTTCGTTCCAGTGAGAACAAAACAAGTTTATTCAACCTCTCCTCATAGCTAATGCCCTCCATACCAGGCAACATCCTGGTAAATCTCTTCTGCACCCTCTCTAAAGCCTCTACATCTTTCTGGTAGTGTGGTGACCAGAATTGAACACTATACTCCAAGTGTGGCCAAGAAGCAGGAATGTCGCTCAACACTTACTGGCCCAAGCCTGAACATTTTTATTCTGTTTCTCTCCATATAGACTTGCTGAGCATTCCCAGCACTTTTTTTTATTTGGGATGGGTGCTCTCTGGCATAAGTGACACAGTGTGTTTGTCTCGATTCTTGTGGCCTTGTTACGACTTGTAGGGTCAGGTGGCAGGGGCACGAAAAGTGGGTTTTAGTGCTTGGGAGAGGTGTGGGTCCAATATGGCATAAGCTCAGCTGTGGTGCATCCTGTCCTGGAATCATAATGTGGTCACCCTTCGTATTCCCACTTTTCAGGAGAAATTCTTTGATTTTTAAAACAATGCAACCACCCTCAGATCTCATCCTTCTCTGGAGGATTCAATCCACTTGTGCAGGAATTGAACACACTGGAAATTTCCATCTTGTCCGGCCTTGTCATCCCTGATATGGGTTCCCAAATCATTCGAAAGTCAGAACTCCTTACAGTAGGATATCACTGCAACCCCAGGAAAATTGACTTCTCTGTGCTCATACCCAATAATAATAATAATCTTCATTGCTAAGTAGGCTTACATTAACACTGCAATGAAGTTACTGTGAAAAGCCCCGAGTCGCCACATTCTGGCGCCTGTTTGGGTACACAGAGAGAGAATTCAGAATGTCCAAATTACCTCACAGCACATCTTTCGGGACTTGTGGGAAGAAACCGGAGCACCCGGAGGAAACCCACGCAGACACAGGGAGAGAACGTGCAGACTACGCACAGACAGTGACCCAAGCTGGGAATCGAACCTGGGACCCTGGTGCTGTGAAGCAACAGTGCTACCCACTGTGCTACCATGCCGCCCAAAGGGTGGAACTTCATTCAGCAGTTTTCTTACGCAGAGCTCCATGCTGGACTGTTTCCAGCTCACACCCATAACAGAGTGGTGTGTTGATCCTCTCAAACACAAAATTGTCCACAATCTGCTCATGTTTTCTGCACAAGGTACACTAAAAGTTGTCAATCCATTATATAATTCCAGCTAAAGATAGTGAAGGTTGTTAGAATTGTAATGCTTCTTACATTCAAACATCCTTGTCAGTTATATTCAAAACATTATTCAAAAGTGTCTGAAGTGTTCTGTGTCTCTTTTAATTTACGCTCAGTTGCAGAATGAATAATTGACCACTTCACTACTTGGCCCTGTTAAATTTTCATTAAAGGGTCATTAATTTCCATTTAAATCCGGTCTATATAACATGTCCTCTTAAATCATAATTTGTATTAATATTATTTGTGGTAACAACATTATTTGAAATGCCCTTGCTATGTAACCTCGACTTTGAAACACATAATTAAAATTTGGATGAAATGACGAGTAACAAAACAAAAGCAGAACGTGAGCTTGTTCTGATGAAAGGTTCCAGATGCAAAACATTAAGACCTGGAGTTTCACCCCTGCGTTGGTTGTGCAGATTGGGAAGAACTCCCGGCTCGGTGAACCTGAATTCTATAAATGTCTGCGCCACCATCAGATTTTCGGTCTTTGGATCGATTACATTAGGAAATAGGGCAGGTGCCCCAGGAGTAAGAGGTCAAGGTGAGGGCCCAATGTGGGATGGCAGATAAAAAAATCTGTCCCTCAGAAAGGCCCATTTAAGAAGTTGGTTGACATCACTCGACCTCGGAATAGAGGTCAAAAGCATGGAGTGGATTCACAAGACACAGCTACGTCCCTTAAAACTTGCCGCTTTATGGCAGCTAGTGCTGTAAAAAGATGGCATTTCGTCCTTTGCTGCGCCCCTTGTGTACCGCTGGTGGATTCCCGGAGCTGCCTTCTCTGTTCCAGTCTCACCCGCCCTGAGTCAGGAAGGTCAGGAGAGAAGGGGCTTTGGATTTCAAGGTGAAGTCAAATAATTACAGAGTGCCAATCTGCCAGTCATCTCCAGTTATCCAGGAAATTACCACAACTGACCAGGCCAATCACAATCATACACTGTCCTGCTGTAACAGCGTGACCCAAGAGGGAAGAAACCAGGAGGGCTGTAAGTGGTTGCAAAGCACAACATGTTACCTTCGAGTCACAACATACATGGCACCAAGCATTTGTGTCAAATCACTTTCTCCAGGGCAATGGGGGTGAAAGGGCGGGGAAGGATCCGGCTGCACCATTGTAGAAGCCAGGTACTTCTAACACATCTAATATAGGTAAAAGATAGCTGTTTAGCGTACATATTAAGCCCCAGTTTTAAATTAAGGATTAAAAACACATATTCTGCAAATTCATTTCTAACTCAACTTTTAAATACATAGTTTAAAAGAAACACAGAAGTCTGATAAAACAATTACTTTTCACTACATTTCTCCAAGGACAAGTGCTGAATTCCATGGCAACGAGGTGACAAGAGCCCAGGAACTTAAAGGTACTATTGTTCTAACAGCAGACCAGTTCAGGCCAATTGAGATAACAGCCTGAATCGCATTCTGTAACTCATACAGGCTGAAACATTTTAGACTACTGCTGCATATGAAAGATGGACAGTTAGAACATCGAATTAAATATATTTGACTTCAACCCAAACCAATTAGGATTAAATTAGGGTGTAATTAGATGCCTGAAAACAGATATGACTTGGTATAACTGTTATGGATTTTCAGCCATCTTCTCTCTTTTTCGCTCTCTCTGGCTCTTCAGATCATTCTATATTCTTTTGGACTTACTAGTCGTTATCTTCAACCTGTCTTTCATATTTCATTTTCAGACTTTGACTTTTAAAGTTATTGTCGAGCTGTTTGCCTAAGAAAGTAAAATTTTATCTGTGATTGTTTGAAAGTTCAATTGTCTACAAATTGCCTCTTTGTGAGCCACATGATGGCTGGACATTAAAATGAATCAATAGAAGACAAATAAAACAATTCTTACTTGCACCTGACAAGTTTTAACTCAAATTTCTACTGAGTTCCAGTAATTGCAAAGTGTTGCTGGTAACCGAATGGTTAAATCCATCAACTGGTGTAGTCGGCAGGATTCAACTGAGTTCCAGTAATCGCAAAGTGCTGCTGGTAACCGAATGGTTAAATCCATCAACCATGTGTTGTGTGTTCTTACAATAATATAAGTCCTTCAGGTTCTTTGCTTTATAAGACACAAGGCAGCAATCACTAATATAGATTGGGGTGCACAGTGGTTAGCATTATGGCTTCACAGCGCCAGGGTCCCAGGTTTGATTCCTGGCTTGGATCACTGACTGTGCGGAACCTGCACATTCTCTCCGTGTCTGTGTGGGTTTCCTCCGGGTGCTCCGCCTTCATCCCACAAGTACCGAAAGACGTACTGTTAGGTAATTTGAACATTCTGAATTCTCCCTCTGTGTACATGAACAGGCGCCAGAATGTGGCGACGAGGGGATTTTCACAGTAACTTCATTGCAGTGTTAATGTAAGCCTACTTGTGAAAATAAAGATTATTATTCTTATAAACATGCTGCGAGTCAGTGAATAAGATATGCGAACAGTTACATAGAGGTATAAAGCTTGAAGGCATCAGATGTGTGTGTGTGCATGTGTGTGCTCTGCTCAAAGAAAAAGTGAAACCACGACCAGATAACATGACAAATGTCCCTCCTCATGATGTCATGCATCATGCCTTAAAGTCAAATAATAGCACCATTATTCTCTGATTAGGACCATCACATTTTGATGGAAGAGATCCAGAAGAGCAGAACATTCTTGCGCCCTGCAGGCAGGTGTACACAACCAAGAAGTCCTGAGCCAGAATTTTAAACTCCCCCCACACATCCCGGCAGATACCGAGATGGGGTATGGCTGGCGGTGGGGCAGGGAGGAGGGTGGGTTGTGGGATATTGCATGGATGGGATTCCCTCCTGCTTTCCGCTCACCCCGATCTGGTTACGATTTCACGCAGGGGTGGGCAGGGCCTTCGATGAGAAGTCCGTGTTTACCCCGTCTCCAATTTTTAGCTTGGACAGCTTAAATAAAGATAGTGGGATCTTGGGCGGGGAAAGTAGGGGTGCCTTCACCTGAAGTATTATCTAATCGGCAGGGTATTATTCAAATGTTGCTCGATTGGAAAATAGTAATGTGCAGCGGGACCTGGGCGTCCTGTACAGAACTGAAAGCAAGCCAAGAGTTGGCATAAAAAAACACGGGCGAAGAAAATAAAGGAAAATGCCAAGGTATTTGTTTAAAGTATATTAAGGACAAGAGTGTAAGCAGGGAAAAACAGGGCCGGCAAGGACCAAAGTGACAATTTGTCTGTCAAGCCGAAAGATGTAGGTAAGGTATTAAATGGGGTATCAAAAGGGGCTGGTTTAACACAAGGCTAAATCGCTGGCTTTGAAAGCAGACCAAGGCAGCACAGTTCAATTCCTGTACCAGCCTCCCTGAACAGATGCCGGAATGTGGCAACTCAGGGCTTTTCACAGTAACTTCATTGCAGCCTACTTGTGACAATAAGCGATTTTCATTTCAAATGAATATTTTGCATTTATATTCACAATGGAGCAGAAAGATGCGGGTATAGAAAGCACGGAGGGAACCTGTGATATAATCAAACAGATTAGCATTGAGAAGGAGGAGGTGTTGGTAGCATTAGCAGCTGTTAAAGTCGATAAATTCTCAGGCCCAGACGAGATGGATGATGAGCTGCTATGGGAGGCAAGATAAGAGATTGCAGGGGTTCTTACACTAATTTTCAAAACCTCTTTGGCCACAGGAGAGGTGCCAAAGGACTGGAGGACAGATAATGTAGCTTTGTTTAAGAAGAGAACTAAGGAAAAACCAGGAAATTGCAGGGCAGCGAGTCTAACATTTGAGGGAGTGAAGTTATTGCAAAATTATTTTGAGATACAGAATTAATCTCCACTTGGAGGGGCAAGGATTAATCAAGGATAGTCAGCATAGCTTTGTCAGGAGGAAAGCATGTCTAACAAATTTGACTGAATTTGTTGGGGAGATGACTAGGTAGATAAGAGCAGTGCAGTTGACGTAGTAATGTGGCATGGATTTCAGTAAGGCTTTTGACAAGGCCCCGCATGGGAGGCTGATCAAGAAGGTAAGAGCCCATGGGATCCAGAGCCATGGCTTTGTGATAGGAGGCAGAGGGTGATACTTGAATGTTGTTTTTGTGACTGTAAGCCTGTGTACCGCTGGATACCTTGCTGTTTATAGTGGACGTTAATGATCTGGACGTGAATATGGTGGGGCGGGGGTATAATCAGTAAGTTTGCAGGTTATCCGGAAATTTCTGGTGTGTTTAAAAAGTGAGGAGGAAAGCTTTAGATTACAGGAGGATATAGACAGGCTGGCCAGATGAACAGAACGGTGGCAAATGGAATTTAACCCTGAAAACTGTGAGGCAATGCATTTTGGAGGACTAACAAGGCAAGGGAATATACAATGAATGGCAGGACTCCAGGAAGCACAGGAGACCAGAGGGTTATTGGGGTGCATGCTCAAAGATCCCTGAAGGCAGAAGGACTGGTACATAAGGTGGTTAAGAAGGCATATGGGATACTTGCCTTCATTAACCGAGGCATAGAATATAAGAGCAGGGAGATTATGATGGAGCTGTATAAAATGCTAGTTAGGCCACAGCTAGAGTACTGTGTGCAGACCTGGCCACCACACTATAGGAAGGAAATGATTGCACTAGAAAGGGTGCAGAGGAGATTCACCAGGATGTCATCTGGGCTGGAGAATTTCAGCAATGGAAAGAGGCTAGTTAGGCTGGAGTTGCTTTCCTTAGAGCAGAAAAGGCTGACAGGGAAGCTGATTGAGGTGCACAAAATGATGAAAGACATAGAAAGGGTAGATAGGAATAAACTATTTCCCTTAGAAGAGGGGTCAATAACCATAAATATAAGAGTTGAGGCAGGGGATTTCGAGGGAATTTGAGGAAAGACCTTTTCACCCAAAGGGTTGTGGGAATCCGGAACTCACTGCCTGAAAGGGTGGTAGAAGTCAGACTCCTCACAACATATAAGAAGCATTTAGATTGTCATAATATACACCAGTATATCATGGTGCAGACACACACTGATGGACACACACAGGGACCAATCAACATGTACAAACACCACAGCCAATCACCAGTTAGAATACACACACAATAAAGGCAGAGGGCACCACGGTTCCCGTTCATTCTGGGTGCTGCCTCTCAGTGTAACAGGAACTCATCCAGCCCAGCACTGACTCACACCACGTGCTGAGAGAATCAACTGGTTCAGACAAGGCCTAGGTCTCTAGTTTAAATTAGCATCACTTAGATCCACAGTCATCGTGTGTTAGTTAGTTAGAAGTTAGTTAATAAAATTGAGTTGAACCTTCATCAGTGTTGGAATGTCTGTTCATCTCTCAAGCCTACACTAGCCAACACTTCATAGATGAGCACTTGAAAATGCCACAGCATACAAGGCTATGGACCAAGTGCTGGAAAATGCGATTATATGAGATGATTGATGGGCAGCTTGATGGCTGATTCAAACACCATGGATGAAAGGGCCCCTTTCTCTGCTGTGAGGCTCTGTGACTCTATGCAGCAGGCTTAAGGGACCAAATGGCCTATGCCAGCTGCTATTTTCTATTTTTTTTTTGCAGAAGCCTCCTATGTCTTGGGACGCCTTCCCCTTAAGGTCCAGTGACCTCCAAACATGCCACCTCCCCCACCAGCCTATCCCTGAGACCCCGATAATGTCCTACATGACCGCCGCCAGGGGACTCCTTCCACTTATCTTGTCCTCCAGTTCTCGATGCTGAATTCCAGGAACCTCCCTGCAGCACCTCTGCGGCACTGTGCATTGGAGGGACAGGAGAACTGCCGACCAACCTGATTGGCCAGCAGCTCTCCAAGCTAGGACTTCCTTCATAGTGAAGGCAGAAGTCCCTGCTTATGTCAATCAATGCTTTTTAGAGTATGATATGGCATGGGGGCTGCTGGAGCCAGAGGGCATATAGTCTCCACCGGTAGGGTAACACCGTGACAGGATGGCATAGTGGTTAGCACTATTGACTCACAGCACCAGGGACCTGGGTTCAAATCCCGGCTTTGCGTGACTGTCTGTGTGGAGTTTGTGCAAGTCATAGGTGTCATGGTCGGGTGAGCGTCCACCATTTTCATACTGATAGAGAGGTTCTCCGTGCTGCAAAAATCCAGGCCTAACTCTCTCTCTACAGATGTTGCCAGTCCTGTTGAATACTTCCAGCATTTTCTGTTTTGATCATTCTTTTAAACATTATTTGCTCGCGGAAATTATAATAATCTGGCAATTAAAATGTCTTTGTAATAATTATCCTTGAACACATGCCAACAGCATAATAGCGAGGTATTTGTGGAAGTCACCAAAACAAAGAAGGAAAGGGAATAATAAATTAAATTCTTTGTTCAAACATGCTCAATTATCGCTCAAAAGGAATGATAGTAAATGTAATCATCTGACACAGATTTAGATATTACTGGGTGTGAGTGAAAAAAAGCTGGTCACTTTAAATTTATTTTATTGCTATCTCGAAACACAAATCCACGTCTTGTCGCACTTGGTTACTTACACCACCAATATCTCTCTACCTCTCTTTCCCCCTTGTAGACCAAGTAGATTAATGTATAGTTATAAAGGCAAATAACTATTTACAGAGAGTGGGATAAAAGCTACCAAATTCCTAATTAGCAATAAAACCTCTGTTCAGCCCCAGCATTTGTGCGTTCCAACCTGATTGGCCTTACAGGTCACATAACCCTCTGAGAGTTCACTCCTTAAAGGGGTATGCTACCACGCCCCTTTTGGATGTTCTTTAATTATTTGATTGAGTTTCTGGTCACATGTCCTGATGTCTCCTTCTTTGGCTCTGATTGCACTCCAGTAAGAGCGAGAGCCCCAAGACCCCAGACCTCTGCCATGTACATTACAGAGACCACGCTCAGGTGCCCTCTCCAATCCACACACTCACCCTATGGTCACGAGGATATCCCCAGAACGGAAACCCATCTCGTGAGTGTTTAATTGTTGGCTGCTGCCTCTATGGTGCTGACGTCACTAGAGTTCAGGCAAAATGTTCAGGCTTCAAGGTTTGATTGAAATCTGATGCAATAATCATTTGTCTGAGACATACAAAGAACAAAGAAGAACAAAGAAAATTACAGCACAGGAACAGGCCCTTTGGCCCTCCCAGCCGGCGCCGACCCAGATCCTTTATCTAAACCTGTTGCCTAAAGTGAACCCACGGGAATGCACTTGAGAATACTTTGTTTATTAAACGGTCAACAGTACTTTTATAACAAGAGATGAAAAAACAACTACCAAGAACAAAGAGCAATACAGCACGGGAACAGGACCTTCGGCCCTCCAATTCTGCACCGACCATGGTACCTGCCTGAACTAAAACCGTATGCACTTACGGAGTCCGTATCCTTCCATTCCCACCCTATTCATATATTTGTGTAGATGTCCCTTAAATGCCGCTATCATATTTGCCCCCACCACCTCCCCAGGCAGCGCGTTCCATATATTTACCACCGTCTGTGTAAAAAACATACCTCGCACATCAGTTCTAAACTTTTCCTTGTGCACTTTAAACCTATGCCCCCTAGTACTTGACTCTCCTACCTTAGGAAAGAGCATCTCACTATTCACTTTGTCCATGCCACTCATAATCTTGTAGACCTCTATCGGGTCGCCTCTCAACCTCCGACGTTCCAGTGAGAACAGACCGAGTTTATCTAACCTCTCCTCATAGCTAATGCCAGGCAACTGCTTCTGTACCCTCTCCAAAGCATCCACATCCTTCTGGTAGTGTGGCGACCTGAATTGTACACAACGTACCAAATGAGGCGTACCATCACTAAGGTGATGTAAAGCTGCAACTTGCCAATGACTTGCCAACCTTTCTACTCAATGCCTCGACTGATGAAGGCCAGCATGCCGTATACCTTCTTGACCACTTTATCCACATGCGTTGACACTTTCAGTGATCGGTCGACATGCACGCCCAGATCTCTCTGCCTGTCAGTACTCGCAGGAGTTCTACCATTTACTGTGTAATTCCTACATGCATTGGACCTTCCAAAGTGCATTACCTCACACTTGTCCGGATTAAACTCCATCTACCATTTCTCCGCCCAAGACTCCAACCAGTTTATATCCTGCTGCATCCTCTGACAATCCTCTTCACTATCCGCCAATTTTTGTCTCATCTGCGAACTTACTAATCAGTCCATAAATCACACTAACCATTAATCAACAAGGAAAAGGCACTGTGCCATACACACACAAGTACCTTTCCGCTGCAGAATACAAACCTAAAGCTACAACAGTTAATTTGTACAAAGAAAACCCAAACACACTGTATCACCACAGGCAGATCCTCAACAGAATGGAAGATCCTTACTGTGCGGTCGTTTTATATATCAATCTCTGATCCATGAGTGTTGTACAGGCCTTCGAATATGACGTAATTTAATTGGAACCGAGGCTCGGCATCCACATGGCATTCAAGGTGCAGTAAAACAGCCACGATGTCCAGCATTTTTGACGTGTGGTCACGTGCCAGTCGATATGCAGCAGTTACCACACTCACAATAAAATCACCAACAATCTGCAAAAGCAATTCTCCAACGCCTTCATCATGTTGCTCATTTGGATTAATCTGCCTTTCTCTATCCCTTCTGCAGTTCTCAGCAGTAAACCCCTCAACAAGGGAAAATCACACTGATGCAGACCATGCTAGAAGAAAGAAAGAGGTCCCCTTCCCCTTCTCCAGATTTGGAAGCTGGTCATCTTACTTCCTCCCTTTCCTTACTCCAGGCCATAAATGAAACGGAGCAGCAGCTGACAAGCATACAGCCTCTAGGCATTAAACAGTCAACAGTACAATAAAGAGGGCAGCACGGTGGCCTAGTGGTTAGCACAATCGCCTCACGGCGCTGAGGTCCCAGGTTCGATCCCGGCTCTGGGTCACTGTCCGTGTGGAGTTTGCACATTCTCCCTGTGTCTGCGTGGGTTTCGCCCCCACAACCCAAAAATGTGCAGAGTAGGTGGATTGGCCACGCTAAATTGCCCCTTAATTGGAAAAAAATAATTGGGTAATCTAAATTTTTTTTAAAAACAGGACAATAAAGTACAATCGGCAAAAGCATTTCTTCAACACCTTAGTCAAGTTGTGCATTCTGATCAATCTGCTTCTCTCCCTCCTGCAGCTCCCAGCTGTCGGCTCCTCAGCAAGGAAAAAACAACAGCGGCACAGAGCACATCAGAGGGGAGAAATAGCTCCCCTTCCCCTTCTCTAGCGCTGGCAGCACGTCATTTTTCCATCCTCCCTTTCCTTATTCCAGGCCACAAAGCAAAGGGGCAATGTAAACAAACACACAGCCTCCAGGCAGCTGCAAACAGCAACAAGCAGCAAACACCGTTCATTTGGATCAATCTGCCTCTCTCTCCCCTTCTTTCAGCTCCCAGCAGTAGAATCCTCAGCAGTGGAAAATTATACTGACCCAGAGCATGCCAGAAGAGAGCACGAACCCCCATTCCTCTTCTCTTTCCCAGGTAGTAGGTCATCTTACCATCCTCCAGAATACAGAAAAATAAGGAAACAGCTGCCGCAGCCTCCAGGTATTTGCAGCCACAAGCAGCAAACACAACCTGCAGCACCACTAGAGAATATTTTGTTTATTAAATGGTAAACATTGACAAAAGATTTGAAAATCAACCATGGAACATTTCACACTTCACACTAACCATTAAACAACAAGGAAATGTCATTGTTCCATATTGGTACCAATACAAAGCTATATCAGCTCATTTTCCAAAAAAGAAATAAACACACGGTATCACCCCTTGCAGGTTCCGCAACAGAAATGGAGGATAAGACTGAGAATGTGCTATCAAGTCCAGAACTTTGTCGTTGAAAAAAATCTGTCCATCAATGTGTGACTTCTTCCACGTATCAGAGCCATTCTCCATCCAGGATGCGCAGCTGTGCAAGCCCTCTCCCACAGCCCAATCCCACTGGAACCAAATCCTGGCATCCGCATATTCTACTTGTGCTCAAGGTGCAGTTGAACATCTTGACTTAACCTGTGGTGACATGCCAATTGTATGCAGCACTCACCACACCAGCAACAAAAGGATCAGAAATCTGCAAAAGCATTATTCAGAGGCATTAGCAGCTGCCCCATTTGGAACAATGTCACGCACCAGGTCCTGCAGCGTCTTCTTTTTTCAAACCAGATTGCCAATTGTACACCTACCTCCCCCCTGAGCCTGGTGTTCCAGGAACCAGACATCTGGGAAAAAATTGTCCTTCTTTCTGGCCACACAAAAGGAAGGCAACAGCAATAGCAGTCTGCAGACATGTGCAGCCACCAGGAGGAGCAAGCAACAAAATACTGCCTGCAGCTGCAAAATGCCCTCACAACTTACAAGGCCAATTCTTTATTGGCAGTAGGCATCAGCTGTGAAGCCAGAGGCTGCACACAGTCAAAGGGAGTTAAAGTGATCTTCAGGATATAACCAAGAACAGGGGTTCGTCCTGGAGGCGTTTGGTATGATAGACAGGCAGCAGCTGTAATTGCCACTGCTATGGGTATCCTAAGAGATGGCTTGAAAACTTTACAGATGGAAAGCTGCTTGTCCGCCCCCCCCCCCCCCCCCAGCCCAGGGGTGGCCCCTGATTTGGAACCATATTTTGGCGCAATCGGAACCTGCCATCCGGAGCGGGCTGGTTAGACAGCGTACTGATTTGCGTCTGGTGCGAATCTCGATTTTGCCCTTTCCCATTATTTAATCGGCACGCCCAGATTTGCAGCAGGCGCAATGCAGTGGTTAAAATGCACCCTCAGTGTGGGTAGATATCGCTGTGGATCTCATCAAACAATCTGGCAAAAAACACGGCGCCAAACTTGCCCAAAATGACACTTCGAAATGTTTCCGTTAAATCACGTCCTCAATGTTGCTGGGTCGGGGAAGAATTCCTATCTTCCTGTATTTCCACCTGTGGGTGAAAAAAAAATGTGACTGCATTGGTGACTGGTTGAAAGGAACCTGTCGGCACTTCACACACTGCAAACTCAACTATGTGGGTGATCTCAGTAGAAACAGCCCCTGGTAACTCTTTGCATAGCATTGATTGTTTGAACCTGCCACAATGCCAATTTATTACCCCACTAAACAGGAGGCAGGCTCTGTCACTGAATCCACTCTTAAAGCAGGGATATTCTGATTACGGCAGGACGGCAAACTCCGAGAGGCAGCCACATGTCCAGTGACTTTGGGCAGGCATTTCTGGTCCCACCCAAAATCTCACCCAAAGTGACAGGCGTGTTCACTTGGCCTTGACAGAGCTGATGCTGAGAGGGTGTTTCCCCTCACGGGGGTGGGAGGGGTTCTAGAAGGAGGGGGGGCATCATTTCAGAGTAAGATGTGGCCCAGTTAAGATGGAGGTCAGGAGACATTTCTCTCCTCAGTGGGTTGTGAATCTTTGAACTGTTCTACCCTAGACAGTAGTGAAGGCCGAGCCATTGAATATATTCAGGGTTGGCTTTGGCAAATTTTTGAAATGTAGGGGAGATAAGGGTTATGGAGAGCAGGTGGGAAAGCGAAGTTCAGGCAAAAGGCAGCTCAGCCGTGATGTTGTTAAATGATGAAGCAAGCTCAAAAGACATACAACCTATGGCTGTTCCAATTTCTCAAATGCTTACCTTCTTATGCATCTTTTGACTGCATATGCTTCAGAATGATCTTCACAGAATATAAATGTAGGCTAATGGACAGGTTTGAGGGATCCTTTGAAACCTATTTGACATACGGCATAGTGACAAAGAGCTGCTGATTCTGAGGATAAATGTGACTGTCTTCTTCCAGGAACTCAAAGACTGCATGTTGGCAGTAGGATTCCCAACCTGGATATACCATGTCGACAAATTAGTGTGAGCTAGTCCAAAGGTAGAAGTAGTCATAACAAATAGCCTAATGACACGTTAATGTTAAGGTTAATGTGCAGGTTCAGTCGGCAGTTAAGAAGGCAAATGCAATGTTAGCATTCATGTCAGGAGGGCTAGAAAACAAGACCAGGGACGTACTTCTAAGGCTGTAAAAGGATCTGGTCCGACCCCATTGGGAGTATTGTGAGCAGTTTTGGGCTCCGTAACAAAGGAAGGATGTGCTGGCCTTGGAAAGGGTCCAGAGGAGGTTCACAAGAATGATCCCTGGAATGAAGAACTTGTCGTATGAGGAACGGTTGAGGACTCTGGGTCTGTACTCGTTGGAGTTTAGAAGGATGAGGGGGGATCTTATTGAAACTTACAGGATACTGCGAGGCCTGGATAGAGTGGACGTGGAGAGGATGTTTCCACTTGTTGGAAAAACTAGAACCAGAGGACACAATTTCAGACTAAAGGGACGATCCTTTAAAACAGAGATGAGGAGGAATTTCTTCAGCCAGAGGGTGGTGAATCTGTGGAACTCTTTGCCTCAGAAGGCTGTGGAGGCCACTGACTGACTGTCTGTCTGTCTTTAATACAGAGATAGATAGGTTCTTGATTAATAAGGGATTGGGATTAAGGGTAGAAGGCAGGAGGATGGGGATGAGAAAATACCAGCCATGATTGAATGGCGTAGCAGACTCGATGGGCTGAGTGGCTGAATTCTGCCCCTATGTATTATGGTCTTCTGGTCTTATGGTTAATCTTTATATTATGAGGGCTTAAGTATAAAGGGGAGGAAATGATGCTTCAGTCGTACAGAATATTGATCAGATCAGATCTGGAGTATTCAATGGAATTTTGGGCAGAAAACCTCATAAAGAATAGAGAACGGAGAATGCTGGAAAAAACACAGCAGGTCTGCCAGCATCAATTAGGAGAGAAACAGAGTAAACTTTTCATCCCCTTTAACTCTTCATCACAGAATCTCTTTTGTAAAGGAGTCAAAACATTAACTCTGGTTTCTCTTCTGATAGATGCTGGAAGACCTGCTGAGTTTTTAACCAGTGACTCTGTTCTTATTTCAGATTCCAGCATCCACAGTCTTCTTCTTATCGCTTTTATTAAATTCATTTTTGTGGGATGTTGGCTTCATTAGCTCGGCCAGCCTTTGTTGCCCATCCCTAACTGCCCTTGAGAAGGTGGTGGTGAGCCACCTTCCTGAACCGCTGCAGTCCAGGTGATGTAGGTACGTCCACAATGCTGTTCGGGAGGGAGTTCCAAGATTTTGACTCAGTAACAGTGATGGAGTGTGGATATATCTCCAAGTTGAGATGGCGAGTGACTTGGAAGGAGGTTCCAGGTGGTGGTGTTCCCATGTGTCTGCTACCGTTGTCCTTCTAGATGGTAGTGGTTGTGGGTTTGTAAGGTGCTGCTTAAAGAGCCTTGGTGGGTTTCTGCAGTGCATCTTGTAGGTGTACACAAGGCCAGTGGAGGGTTTGAATGTTTGTGGTTGTTGTGCCAATCAAGTGGGCTGCTTTGTCCTGGATGGTGTCGAGCTTCTTGAGTGTTGTTGGAGCTGCACTCATCCAGCCGAATGGGGAGTATTTCATTACACTCCTGGCTTATGCCTTGTAGTTGATGGACAGGTTTTAGGGAGTCAGCAGGTGAGTTACTCACTGCAGGATTCCTAGCCTCTGACCTGCTCTTGCAGCCATAGTATTTATGTGGCGAGTCCAGCCAGTTTGTTGTCAATGGTAACCCCAGGATGTTGATGGTGGGGGACTCAGTTATGGTAATGCCATTGAATGTCAAGGGTTGATGCTTTGATTCTCTCTTGTAGGAGATACTCATTGTCTGGCTCTTATGTGGTGTGAGTGTTACTTGCCCCTTATCAGCCCAAACATGGATATTGTCCATGTCTTGCTGCATTTGCACGTGGACTGTTTCATTGTCTGAAGAGTCGCGAATGGTTTCCTTATGTTGGAAGGAAGGTCACCGATGAAGCAGTTGAAGATGGTTGGGCCGAAGACACTACCCTGAGGAACTCATCCAATGATGTCCTAGGAATGAGATGACTGTACTCCAGCAACCAGAACCATCTCCCTTTGTGCTCGGTATGACTCCAACCAGTGGGTAGTTTTCTCCCTGATTCACATTGACTCCAGATTTTCACGGGTTCCTTGATGCCATACTCACTCAAATGCTGCTTTGATGCCATGGGCAGTCACCCTCACCTCTGGGGAGTTCAGCTCTTTTGTCCATGTTTGAACCAAAGCAACAATGAGAGCAGGAGCTGAGTGACCCTGGTGGATCCCCAACTGAGCGCCCATGAGCAGGTTATTGTTGAGTAAGTGCTGCTTGATAGCACTGGCGATGACCCCTTCCATCACTTTACTGATGATTAAGAGTGATCTGATAAGGTGGTAATTGGCTGGGTTGGATTTGTTCTGCTTTTTGTGTACAGAACATACCTGGGCAATTTTCCACATTGCCAGCTAAATGCCAGGTTGTGGCTGTACTGGCAAAGCTTGGCTAGGGGTGCAGCAAGTTCTGGAGCACAAGTCTTCAGTACTATTACCAGATATTGTCAGGCCCATAGCGTTTGCAGCATCCAGTGTGTTCAACTGTTTCTTGACATCACGTAGCGTGAACTAATTGGCTGAAGACAGACATCTGTGATACTGGGGACCTCTGGAGGAGACAAAGATGAATCATCCACTTGGCACTTCTGGCTGAGAATTACTGAAAATGTCTCAGTGTGGTCTTTTGCACTAATGTGCTGGGCTCCTCCATCATTGACGATGGGGATGTTTGTGGAGCTTTCTCCTCCAGTGAGCTGCTTAATTGTCCTCCACCATTCACGACTGGATGCAGCAGGATTTCAGAGCTTAGATTTGATTCTGTTGTTGGCAGGATCGTTTATGTCTATCACTTGCTGCTTATCTTGTTTGGCAAGTAACCCCAGGGGAGTTGGTTTAGCTCAGTTGGCTGGACATATGGGGCAAAATTCTCTGACCCCCACGCCACGCAGAATCGCCTGGGGCTGCCGAAAATCCCACCCCCGCCGTGGCAGAAATTCCCCGCCACCCGGGAATTGGCGGGGGCGGGAATCGCGCCACGTTGAGCGGCGAGCCCCCTGCGGCGATTCTCGAGCCTGCGATGGGCCGAAGTTCCGCCACTGGGAGGCCTCTCCTGCCGCCGAGGTTTGAACCACCTCTGGTGGTGGCTGGATCGGCGGCGCGAGCGGGCCCCCGGGGTTCTGAGGGGGGCGCGGGCCGATCGGACCCCGGGGGGTGTCCCCACGGTGGCCAGGCCCGCGCTCGGGGCCCACCGATCGGCGGGCAGGCCAGTGCCGTGGGGGCTCTCTTTCTCTTACGGCGCTGCCATGGCCTACACCATGGCGGAGGCAGAAGAGAATCCCCCAGGCGTGTGCGCCGGTTGTGACATCAGCGGCAGCTGCCGGTGGTTACATCAGCGGCCGCTGCCGCTGACGTCACCACCGGCGCATGCGCGAACCGGCGAAGGCCTTTCGGCCAGCCCCGGCGCAGGGCAGCGGGCGTGAAAGGCCACTGGTGCCGGTTTTGGCGCCAGTCCGCGTGGTGCCAACTGCTCTGGCGCGGGCCTAGCCCCCAAAGGTGCGGAGAATTCCGCACCTTTGGGGAGGCCCGACGCCGGAGTGGTTGGTGCCACTCCGCTACGCTGGGACCCCCCCCCCCCCCCCCCCCGCCCTGCCGGGTAGGGGAGAATCCCGCCCCTGGTTTGTGATGCAGTGCAAGGCCAAGAGCGCACGCTCAATTCCTATACCGGCTGAGTTATTCATGAAGGCTCCACCTTTTCAACCTTGCCCCTTGCCTGAAGTGTGGTGATCATCAGGCTAAATCACCACCACCATCTATGGCAGCTTTACCTTACTTTAAGGTCCAACGCGCCGGTCCAACGCGCTCCTGCTAATCTCCCCACCGGCCAAATGTCCGTGGTCGGGATACTCGCTGAAAACCACGGAGAGTTGCCCGACGGAGGCAAAATGGCGACTCTCCAGCACCCCCACTATTCTCCGGCCCGGATGGGCCGAAGTCCCGACGTCGTGATGCCATGTCACGACGTCGCCGTCCACACCTGGTTTTAAAAGTCGCCAGCCAGTCGTGCTGGCTGATGAGGAGTGAGGAGGTGAGCAGACCGTCCCCACAGTGGACGCAGGGCCAGCTGCGGGAGCAGAGGGAAGGGCCGAGGAGTTGGCCGTCGCCGAGCAGCATGGGGGGGGAGGAGGAGGAGGAGGAAGAGGCATCGGTGGTGGAGCCAAGGCGCCAGAAGCGACGACGGAGGCCTAGGGTGTACCGTGCCCAGATCTCATTCCAGACAATGCCGGACATCACCTGCAGGAGGAGACTCCGGTTGAGCAGAGAGACGGTGACACACATCTGCCTCCTCGTGGCCCACCTTGCCCAACGTGGAACAGAGGAGGACATGCGATCCCGGTTGCCGTCAAGGTTACGGTTGCACTGAACTTTTATGCAACCGGCTCCTTCCAGTCTCCGAGCGGGGACCTCTCCGGGATGTCCCAGGCATCGGTGCACAGGTGCATCCGGGATGTGACCGACGCCCTCTATGCCATCGCCGACCGCTACATCACCTTTCCCGAGGACCGAGCAAGTCAAGATTCACGAGCTCGTGGATTTGCCAGCATGGCCGGGATCCCGATGGTGCAGGGGGTAATCGATTGTGTTCACGTCCCCATGCGCTCGCCTGCAGGCAACAGGGAGGTGTTCACAAACAGAAGGGGGAGATACTCCATGAACATCCAGGTGGTATGTGACCCCCACATGAGGGTCATGCACGTGTGCGCAAGGTACCCTGGTAGTGTGAATGAGGCGGAGGGAGAAGCCAGTGGCAGTGGTGCCAACACGGAGGAGGAGGAGGTGGAGGAGGAGGTCGGTGCAGTGGCGGGCGCAGCATGCAGACAGGACCCGGGTGCTGGTGATGTCCAGGACGCTGCACGACGGCAACGGCGAGGACAACGGGCAGGCGACACGTTGATGGCAGCCAGATTCACGCGCCACGCGCGACGTCCCCGCTGAGCACCAACACAACCACCTGCATCGCCAGTGGCGCAGACAGTCAACACACAACTCCCACCACCACCACCACCCCCCCCCCCCCCACCCCCGCACCCCTGCTCTGTGTGATCAGTGCCATGTTGAATGATGACAGCCACCTCTGCGATGAGCTGTGAGCTCAGAATCGTTAGACAAAGTCTGACTCATGGCAATAGCTGAACCATCAATCTCGGTGGCCGCTGAGTTCGTCAGGGACACTCCATCACGTGCCCACGTGGGGAAGCTGTGGGAGGGGGTGGGGGGGGAGGGACTACACCCCCGGCACCAAAATTTCACCGCTCGTCAACTCCAGCGACACTCGGTCACCATCACGATCCCTGTGGCTGCGGAAAAATCACACGGTCTTACAAGTTAGGTGCAACAGTGAGTTTAATGGTTAACATTATGTACAGATGCCCTAGCCCCTACAACTAAACTGTGCCCTTCACTACGTCTAAGTGAATCCCCAGATGGTACAGCAGGAGTGGAGGCGGACTGCTGAGAATCACGCCCCGCGACATGTCTCCCCGTCGGCACTCGTTTCCTGGGGCGACCTGGCCTTACTTGGCCAGGCTGCTCCGCGGGCATTTCGGATGATGTGGTGCCACTCTGCTCTGCCTGCTGCCCACCCGATGCACCAGGGATGGGACGGGGGGGAGGCCGAGCATTCCGGGACGTCCCATGATGGAGTTAATGGGACGGGCCCCGGGACCTCCTCCTTCCTCGGGAGCCTGTGGCCCCCGGGCTTCAGTGTGGGATGGAGGTGCGAGCGGGGAGGTGCCCCGTCGCCCCACCAACACCTGGCGCTGCCAGTCCTGGAGGCCTGCAACCGAATCAACCAGGGTCCAAAGGTTCCCAGAGACATAGTCCAGGGAGTGAGACATTCCCACCAGGGAATGTGCGACCTCAACCAGTGAGTGCGCGACGCCATCCAGCACGTGCGTCAGGCGGTTGATGCTCTCCGCGAATGACTGCTGGGACTGTGCCATGGCCTGCTGAGACTAGGCCAAGGCCCGTAGCGCGCCGGCAATGTCATGCTGGCTCTGGCGCATTGCTGCCTGTGAGAGGGCAACCCTCTCCTGGGCCATGGATGATGTGCGCACATGAAGCCCAACGCCTTGCAGAACCTGACCCATGGCCGATACCGTTTCACCCATTGCCTCGACTGCGGACGCCACCCGTGCGGTGTCGGCCTGGGTGGCTGCGATGAGCGGCACCACTCCCTGCTCCTGGACGCGGATGGACTCCTCCAACTGCGTCTGCAGCTGCTGGAAGATAGCCCTCATCCCGTCATTGTGTCCCTGGGTTTCAAAATGCATCGGCTCTGCGGGTGGGTCGAGTAAATCCAGGAACCCGGAAAACGTCTGGGAGCCAGCTGAATGCTGGGCCTGGGCTGCCCTCCGACAGTCCGGGCCCTCGGCTGCTCCGAGCTCCACCTGCTGTACCGGCTCAGCTGTGTGGTGCACACCATACTGTGACCCAGGAGCCTCATCACTTAATTGGCCGACCGAGGTGAATGTCTCTGGGATGGTGGATGGTGTGGGAGACAGCAGTGCCGCAAGCTCTAGATTCTCGTCCGTCATAATCTCCGCAGTGTCATCGTCCCAGTCATATCTGGCCGCAGGGCGCACGCGGCCCATGTCTTCTTCTCCCTCAATGGATTCTGCTGAGTGTGTCGCCATGTGTGCGCCCTGCTGGAAGGTCCCGGGTTGGGAGGATGGCACTGCTGGCTGACCTCCTGCCACCCTCTGGCGTGCGGCCCTGGGTGCGGTGGTGGTGGCGGATGTCCAGCTGGGTGTGGCAGCAGACGTCCCTGGATGTTTGCCAGCACGCCCTAGGGAACAGAATAAGACGGGGTTATTTAGACATGCTCGGCCGGGCATTGGATGGTCCAGTGGGCTGAGTGTGAGGGGAGAGAGGATGGGGGGTCCAGTGGGCTGAGTGTGAGGGGAGGGTGGATGGGGGGTCCAGTGGGCTGAGTGTGAGGGGAGAGAGGATGGGGGGTCCAGTGGGCTGAGTGTGAGGGGAGAGAGGATGGGGGGTTCAGTGGGCTGAGTGTGAGGGGAGAGAGGATGGGTGGTCCAGTGGGCTGAGTGTGAGGGGAGAGAGGATGGGGGGTCCAGTGGGCTGAGTGTGAGGGGAGAGAGGATGGGGGGTCCAGTGGGCTGAGTGTGAGGGGAGAGAGGATGGGGGGTCCAGTGGGCTGAGTGTGAGGGGAGAGAGGATGGGGGGTCCAGTGGGCTGAGTGTGAGGGGAGAGAGGATGGGGGGTCCAGTGGGCTGCGTGTGAGGGGAGAGAGGATGGGCTGGGGGGGGGGGGGGGGGTGTGTTGTCATGTAGGGTTGTCTCACTTGGTTCTGCACTGCCAACCTCGCATTGCGCGTCCTCTTGGGTGCCAGATCCCCCAGCAAGGTCCAATGCCCTCTGCTCAAAGGCGGTCAGGGGGTGCATTATGGGAGAACCCCCTCCGGTCTTGTTGTGCTCCCGGTTGTTGTGAGCAGTCTTGCCCTGTTGGGGGGGTGCATAGATAGATCATTACAATTCGGCAGGTATCGGCAGACCATTCAGATCTTGGCACAGGTTGGGGCAAAAGTTGCAGCTAAACCATGGCATCTCTCCAGGGGGTTGCAGCGCTCATGTGGGTCAGTGACAACTTTGTTAACCACCCTCCACTCACTCTCGATCCCCCCTCCCCCTCCCCCTCATTCCCGGGGCGGGGGGGAGGTGGGGGATGAGGGACTTGGGGGGAGGGGGGGGTTGTTGTGACCCGGGGGCACCCTCTTGGCACTTACCCTGGCAGCCCTGGTGAAGTCGTGGAGCTTCTTTCAGCATTGCTCCCCAGACCTAGGGGTCTGCCCCACAGCACTCACTGTCGTGCCCACCTCACGCCAGGCACGTCGCACAACACTGGCAGGGTGGCGATGCCCTCTTCTAGGGCAGATGATGTCCCTCCGCTGCTCCACCGCATTGAGGAGGTTCTCCAGGTCACTCTCTGTGAACATCGGGGCGGCCCTCCGTGGCTCCGCCATCCTCCCTCTCCGTCTGGTGATCTCGTCGCCTGCGCCTTTTTACATCGCGGAGCGGCGTTATACCGTCGTCATTCGGGCGTCGCACGCTTCTGGCGTCATCGCCCACGTGTTTCCCGCGGCCCCGCTCCTAGCCCATTTCCGGGGCCTGAATCGCTCGGGAACGGGGCTGTGGGGAGCCGTCGTGAAACTCGGCCGAGTTCACGACGGTGTTCCCGATTTTTCCCGGGTGCGGAGAATTTCGCCCCTCATGCCTGGAACCATTGCAATAATAAATCAATCAAATTAATCAATCCTCTCCATCTTCACAAAGACCCTCACATGTTTTTAAAGTGTGGTGACCAGCACAGGACACAGTACTATAGTTGTAGCCTAACTTTGAGAATTTTGAAGAATCTGCATATTTTCTGAAGAGCCAACCACATATCCTGGGCTGAAAGGTTCAGCATAAGCTCCCTACCTTTGAAGTCGATGCCTCTACTTATGAAGCCCAGAATGCCATATGCTTTTCCAACCATTCTCTCAGCATGCCTGGCACATTCATAGATCTATGCAAATAAACTTCCAGGTCCCTCTGTCCTTGCACATTCTTTGGAATTATGCTATTAAGTCTACATTGCCTTTCCCTATCCCTCCTGCCAAAATTCATCACCTCATGCATTTCTGCATTAAATCTCATCTGCCACCTGTCCGCCAATTCTGCTCACCTATCTGTGTACCGTTGCTGTCAATTTGCATCATCCTCACTGTCTGCAATACCTTCAAGTTGATATCGTTGGTAGATTTTGAAACTAGTATCTGTGGATAGAGTGTGGGGTAATACTAAAACTAAGTTTTGAAAACATTGTAACTGTGGGAAAATCCAAATAAAGAATTATTTGGGATGTCGATTAAATGCAAGCTTGTATTGTTCTGACTCAAGGACAGATTATACATTTGCAGTTTGGTGGTGATGTAAATGAAATGTTAGGCCAGCCTTTCAGGATCCAAACTGCAAATGTGCAAAGCAAGTAAGTTAGATACCAGTATGTGTGATGGTATGGAGCACCATTCAGAAGTCACAATTCAATTGTAAGCCAATTAGGGGCAGAGAGGCGGCGTGTTACCAGAAAGTGCAGGTAAAAAGCTCTTGGTGCACGTTGCGCTCTCTCTTCTTTGTTCTCTTTCCATTGTTCTCTTTCTTATGTATGCCCCGTTGGGCTTTTGTTTCGCTTGTATTTGAAAGTGTACCAACCAAGTTTCGCAATAAACTCAATCTCAAACTACCACTGGACCCCGTCTCTAATTAGAAAATAAGAGATCCTACACAGAGCTTTCAGGATGTTGAGTGCTCAGTGCATAATGTGCAACTGTCCACTCTCGGAAACCCATGGCCAGTCAACCTTCGCTTGAGCGTTGATTGGCAATAGGCGGACGTCTGTCTACCCTTGGGAGGAAGTTCCGCCTGTGAGAGTTGTCAACCAACCTGATTGACCAACAACTCTCCAAACTGTTCAGGCACAATATTGCAGTGGTCAGAAGGGGCTGCAGGGGGGGATGCCCTGGGGGGTTGGGAGGGAGCGATAATGACATTGTCATGTCTGTCAGGGGGGTACGTGAGCCAGAGCTCCAAGGTCACAGAGGAGAGGATGGTCCAAATCTGCAAGAGCCTTCAGGTGCCTCCACGTCTGAGATGGAAAAATGTTTTTTTCTCTATTTCCCACCCTACTCGCACCCACAACCACCAGTCTAGAAATTGAGGCTGGGCAGCAAAAGGTCCTTCAATGGCCATTAAGTGGTCACTAAAGGGCTTTAATAGGGTCCTCCCCACCCCCCCCCCCCCCCCCCCCCCCCCCCCCCCGTCCAACCTTGAAATTGCACCTGGTTTTGGATGGGCGGGATTCCAGGGGGGAATCACGTCCAAGCCATGTTATGCTTCCCCCCCCCCCCCACACACACACAGACACCCTCCTCAGAACCCATCTTGTGGGGAGTGTAAAATCCTGCCCCACATTTCACTACCAAATCTTTTATACCATGACGCTCTGCTCTCTATCCTTAAGCCAACTGTTTGTATCCAATCTGACACTGACCCTCCTAATCCATGAGCCTCAATCTCGTCAACCAGCCTTTTATGTGGTACTTTGGTGAACTATTCCTTAAAATCCATATAGCAACATGCTTTGCTTTCCCTTCATCAACCTTCTCTGCAACTCGATCAGAAATCATGAATAGAATTTGGATATCAATGGGAAGCAAAATTGAGTGAGGTGTGTCCCCCCTTTCAATATTGCCTCCTAAAGTTGAAACTTCTTTAATTTTACTCTTTCTCAGTCAATCTAAGAAGCTTGCAGTTTTCAGGGGGTTACGTATTTGAATTCTTTGGGCTGTCTGTTCAGCCACATATTTCAATGTCCACTTATTGAATGCATACATACCAGAGTCATGGCTGGCTCCTCAGAAAGGGTGGAGGGTCCTTCAGGATTCTCAAAGATGATAAGACACAGCTATCAAATCAATTTAAACAATAAATAGCACAAATGACTGATTTCCCGCATGACCAATTTGTCCCATTAACCCCATTCATGTAAGTTAGCTTAACATGAGGTCAACTACTTGCTCTTAATACTTGGGCAGAATGTCCAAAAGTCCCAGCTCTGCAGAGCAAGAACAGCATTATCTGCCCTTGTCAGGGTGCCAGCCTGGAATGTCAAACAATTGAAATTAATTTTGCTCTGCATTTTCCCAGTGTCCTGTTGAAGGACGAACATAATGGGGGAAAAAAACAATTGCATTTGTGGTGTTGATTTTCTAAACAGGAAACAAATAGCAGTTTGTTAAATGTTACATGATTCATTATTCATTATTCATCAATCATTTACATAATCAGACACCGCGTTAAAATAGGTTCTTAGCCAAGTACAAAAGACCTTCAGTGAAGTAGAACTGGAAAGTTGAAAAGGTATCTCATCAACACTCATTTTGACTTAGCCCAGCGCTGGTGCTTTTACCTCTGAACGACAAGGCTGTGTGTTTGAACCTCATATCTATGATTTGGGAATGTAATCTAAAACCATACTTCAATGTAATGAGAGAGAGAACGCTGCACTGTAGGATGGTAGCAATAATTGACAAACAATAAGCCCTCAAATGAAAATAAAACAAGCACTAAACATTTCTGTGGACAAAACAAATGTAATCACATTGTTTGAAGATTTACAACCATAACTGTTATAACCTGCACGTATCTTCCAGGATAGGGATGATGAACCACCCCGTGGATCTTGCAGAATACGCGCTCCTCTGATAAGGACCTTGAACAATACTTGGTTTTGTATGAATGGAGTCGGCCAGCAAAGCATCGACTAGGGATGACCCACTAGGGAACCACTAGAGCTTTATATAATAGCTATTGTAAAATAAAGTACATTTTTGTTTCGACCTACCTGGTGAGGATTCTTTGTTGCCCTTACAAAAATAACCCAATTCCTTTTGCTTAATTTTTAATCTCAACCTGCTCCTCCTCTGTGTTCCATGAACTCATTTACAGATGGCGTCATGTGAAAACCAGCATCTCCAACATTGTCCGCCACTTATGATATCATTCAGTGGAACAGTTATGGAAGAAGAGATTGTCAAGATCTGAGGGATGAACTGTAAGGACTTTACATGTTGTATTTTACTGTATGTTAGTTCTCAGAATTTAAAGACAGCAATTGAGGGCAGTGAATGGATGCCTATGTTCCGTGCTGCCTATGTTCTGTGCACACTGGTTAAATCGCGGGAGAGGCTGAAATTGGGAAGCATGCCGGCCGGCAAACAGTTCGCGATTAAACCGGTCCACTCACGTTGATGGGTTCTCGATCCCGCCCAAAAGCTGCGTGGCACCAATTGAGACCAAGTAAGAGCAATCTCATCTCATCAGTGAGATGGAGGCCCAAAATGCCGGCTTCTCGGCCTCTAACCAGCTCCGCAGCGGGGGGTCACATGGGCACCATTTTGCACTCCTCTTTAAAATGGGAACTTGGCACAATGGCTGCCGAGTAGCCACTTTCATTTTTGGGCCGGCAACCCAGGGGCACTGGACCTGCTGTCCAGTTCTTGGGTGTAATGGGGAGTGCCCGGGGGATGGGACTGGTCGGGGGCTGCAGAGGGAACAGGGGGTTGTGGGGTGGTGGGGTGTGGGTTGCCCACTGTGAAGAATAACGTGACAGAGGCTTTGCCTGCATCAGGCGCAACATGTTTGAATTGTGAACATTCAAAACCCTCACTCTCCCTCACAACAGATGGTGCATTGAGTGGGCATTGTGAGCCACATGCTTGATGCATCTGTGGGGGTCTATGGCGGGTGAGCAGCCCTCCTGTGCATTGAGGTGATGTGCTGGTGGGTACCAGGGTGTGCCAGGGCACAGGCATGGTAACATGCCGGGGGGTGCAAGGTGCCAGCTGCCGACTTCTTGGGGGAGTGGAGGGAGCAGAGGTAAGGGGGCTGGCAGGTGGGACAAATGCCACGGGGCTAGTGTTAACGTACCCTTGCAGCCTGGTGGAGTTCATTGCTCTTCTTCCTGCACTGGACAAAGGTCCTCCTGGTCAGGCTGCCGGTATTGATGGTTGCCGCCAATGCCTTCTAGGTTGCATTGGCGGCCCTGTGGCTGGTCCTCTGACCCCCCTCAGGGGGACAGGGTGTCCTGTATCACCTCTACGGCGTCCAGCAGCCTGGCCAGGCTGGCATCCCTGACGTTTGGAGCAGGTCTATGTGGTGGCATGGCTGTATGCTGACTGGAATGTGTTTAGAGGGAGCATTTATGAGCAGCTCCCGCTTGTTAGCGGGGAGCTGCTGGGCGGGGTCCAGTCGAAATGGCTGGAGTGACAGCTTCCTCCGTGACGCTCATGAGGGATCTTTCCCGGCACTAAGCGCCTTTAAATACGGGTCACGGTCTTGCCGGCTTGGAAATCAGGAAGCGCCCCGGACGTCGCGCCCGATACGGCCCTTAGAACATTTCCCGTTAAATCTATATGTCCATTTCATGCCAGGCAGCAGAGAAAAAGATGCAAAATAATGCATTTAGATGTTGATGGGAAGTTGATAAATCTGCAGCAAGGATAGTTTCCTGAAACTAATAGTTTGAGATGATAGAAAACCACTGTGTTTGATTTGCTTCATATTATAGATAATTAGCAGCTTTTTTTCCAGGCAGATGGTTGCAAACTGTACTGATGTGTCTCTTCACTTGAATGGAGTGCTTAACTTTGTTACAAATGGGAGTTGTATCACGGAGGAAAGTGTGGTCAAAGTGTGTGAAAGAAAGAAGAGTAGTGATATAGTGCCTTGCATGACCTCAGGATATCCCAAACCACTTTACAGCCAATTAAATGCGTTTGAAGTGCTGTAGTCACTGTGCCAATATTGAGAAAGTACCAAGAAAAACAGTTTGGAGTTGGACTTCAGAGTGCTAATAGCCTGGCACCGACAGTCAAGATCTGGTTCGAATCTACCGGGAGCTGTGCACTGTAGCCTTTTAAATAAGTCTATGTTTCTTTGATCCAACTCGGTGTCAACACTCCAAGACTTTGTAAAAGTCACCTCATATGAGGTTTCATTCTAATTAGTTCCAAAATTCTAAAATAATTTCTAGTCTCAGGTGTGTGAGACCTTTACCGGGGTTATATGAGATCACACATGAAGGATTCATTAAATTGGATTTAGATTTGGTGAGGACATTTTGATGGTGAGTTTAGCACATGAACAAATGAGTCGCTGTGATATTCAGATCACGCCCATAGGTCATCATTTGCACACTGTGACCTGTGTGACATCACAATGCTGCTGAGATAGGTATAAACTTAAATAAAAGAGAAGGAAGAAACTTGCGATGTTGTCGTGCTTTTTCACATTTTCAGAGTGTGAAGTACAATGTCTGTTGTTCAGTAGGCAAATACAGTGACTACTTAATGAAAAAGTAATGCTCAACAAGACCCCACAAATAGTGAAATTAGATGATTGACTAGCCAGGACTGGTTAAGTTAAGAATGTCAGCCAACTCACAGGAAACTCCCAGCTCTTCATTCACTGGCCCCGTGGGATCATTTATGTCGACCCAAACAGACAACCAGGGCATCAGTGGAACTTCTCATCAAAGTAACTGGCATTTGGCAATTCAGCACTCACTAATTACTGCGCTGAAACGCAGTGTAGATTATGTAGTCAGGCCTAAACCCCAGCCTTTGGATGCAGGAAAGATGGTGCAACTCAATCCAGCTGATGCTAAATAGACAAACGCAATGGAGTCTTTGCAATCCGATAACCCATATTACATGTATCTAACACTCGTAGGTCGTATGAATAAGTAACTAGGTTTTATAGTAAAACTAGATCTTCCGGCCCCACCGACAGTGCACCCCCACCACGGGTTTCCTGATTATGAGGAATGCCTTCTACAGGAAACCCTGTTGACAATGGCGGGACCAGAAGATCCCGCCTCCAGTCAATGGCGGGCTGTCTCCGCTGCTGCGAAACACGCAGTTACACGGGAAATTCCACCCAATTATTGCATGAGATGAAATTAAGTAACGTGGTGAGGTTACAAGTTAACATGCAGAAAAACAAGGGTTATGGTTACTCTTGCTGTTTGTAATGGTGAAGCGATGCAAATGGTGTCAGTGCTTGGCTCACTTTAATTGGCACCAATAGATGACATCGGCTAGAAGATGGGACTATGCCACCAACAGGTGATGCTGACACATGCCGGACTGGATTCTCCGTTCCTGTGACTAAGTGTTGAGGCCGGGGCAGAATTCATGGACTTCCATAAGAACAAAACTGGCGCTGCATCTGGACGGATTCAGCAACCGTGGCGTGGCTATCACCGGCGCCACGTGGAACACAATCAATTCCAATTAGAAATGGTGCGGGATTTTCCGGGTCCATGGTTGACACCCGGGAGGCTGACAAGCTGCAGCTGCATATACACATTACAATCTCCACACACTCATCCCAGGCAACATGATGGCACTGGTTGCGCTGGAGCATGTATGTCGCACTGATGGGTCAGCTGGGGCCAGAGGGTACCAGGGGGGTCCCCTGGGGGAACATTCATATGACCTGTGGCCCTATGTCCATAGTGGGCAGGCAGCGGCATGCGGAGCTGCATGGCTGCCTTGCAGGCAACAGCATTGCTGTTCCTTGCCAATCCCTCAGGCCACCCCCCGCTATCCCCCCGGCCCTGGCAGAAGGCCCCAGCCATGTGATGCAATACTGTCCGTAAACTACGACGGTGTTGGACACTTTCCATACCCCCTCTCTCGCTCAGCAGCCACAGCACCTTTTTCACAATTTTTGAAAGCACAAGGGAACCTCGCCGTCGTGAATTCCCCACAGTGGAGGCGGAGCATCACGGAGGACCTGGAGAATACTGGGTCAGGCCCGCTATGGATATGCCAAAGCATTTCCTGTACGTGTGGAGTGGAATGCATTGACTTAGCTGTCGAGACATCGGAGAATTGCGATTTGGCGTGAAACCAGCGGCAGCCACGATTTTGCCGTTAAAACCGATTCTCCTCCCAATCGAGTTTCCCGATTCCGGCAGCGGCTGAGGGAGAATCTCGCCCGCTGTGTTTGAAGTATTGGGGAGACCGTCAGATACGTAATTTGGACACCATTGGGTTAGTGGACTGAGAGACAGGTGGGAGATTCAATTTAATGCATAAATGTAAGGTAACGCATTTTGGAGAGATAGACAGAGAACAGAAATATAAAATCCTATAAGGCTTTGATGGGTGTGTAAAAGCAAATAAATCTACTCCCTTGTAATTTGAATGAATAGAGGTAAATTCATAAAAATGGCAATAAAATGGTTTCGGTTTTATTGATAGGAATTCAGAAGAAGGCTTTTTTTTCTTTATTCTTTCATGGGAAGTGGGCGTCGCTGGCAAGGCCAGATATTTGTTGCCCATCCCTAATTGCCCTTGGACTGAGCGGCTTGCTGGTTCCACTTCAGAGGGCAGTTAAAAACTACCGTGGATCTGGGGGTCACATGTAGGCCAAACTGAGTAAGGGTGGAAGCTTTCCTTCCCTAGAGGACATTTGTGAACCAGATGGGTTTTTACGACGATCCATGATTAATTCATGGTCACCAATTCTTGGACTAGCTTTATATTCCCGTTGTATTAATTGGATTTACATTCCGCCAGCTGTCGTAAGGGTATTTGAAATGTCCCCAGAGCATTAGACTGGGTTCTCTGGATTAATGGTGCAGTGACATTGCCACTGTGTTACCATTTATTTATATATAAATTGTCGATGCTGGAGACCTGACAGAACATTCTAGAAGGATGCAGGCATCATCTGTGGAGAAAACAGTGAGGTTTACGTCCTGGTTATGGAGCCCTCCTCAGAAAACTTTTTTAAAATCTCAAACATTCACTTGCATGCCCTCACCACAGACCGACCTGCCAGGCGTTTGCAATATTTTTCCATCTTTGAGTTTTATGATTAAGGTGTGGAAAGCAATGGTTAACCGGGTGAAATCTGTATTCAGGTTTGGATGCGCTGGTTGGAAATTTCCCCACCAGCCGTCCCCTACGGCAGGTTTTATGGTGGGCTGAGCTGGAAATTCTGAAGAGAGGCCAAAAATCAGAAACCTGCCGGTGAGAAAACAGTTGGGGATTTTTGTCCTCAACACTTTCATGGCGGGCTGATGGCGGGGCCGGGTTTCACGCTCCTCCATGGTGCCATGCCAAAATGCATGCATTGCTATCTCATGAACGCTCCTGAAAAATGCAACTCAGCCAGGATCACATAGATCCTTCCAATCTGGCGCTACATCAGTGGGAAACGACACCGGCCTGGACACATTTGATAATAAGTGCCAGTCAACCACCAGCTCTCACTTTGCTTCGGATGTGAGTGCAACACACAAAGCCTACCTACAGGAATGCCACTCTCGCATCTCACCAATGCCAGTGAGACGTGGGTGTAGGTTTGTGCTCTTCGTTGTCCGTGAGGGTATTATTTGGGAGCTCAGACAAGGTGACAACTCAGTAAGAGACCAGCATTCCAACTGAATGGTTGGGAAATGTGTGTGTAAGGGGGGGGGGATAGGATACATGGGGATAATGGACAAGGGAGGTTTGGGGGAATGGGTGGGAAGAAGGGAAGCAGACAAGAGGAACGATAGGCAAAGCGGGATTTGGGAGAGTGTGGGGTGGGGGGGGAGGGGGGGGCAATGGCAGGAAGACAGGAGACCAATTTGGGAGAAGCTGGAGCCCAACATGAAAGATAGGTTTGCAGACACAGTAGGGGGTGGCATGGGAATAAAACTACATGAATTGGAGGAGAGGCAGGGCAGACTCAGGAATACGAGGAGGGGGGGGGGGGGGGGTGTTGTGTCAGTTTGACATGAGAGAAAAGTTTGCACAAAGGCTGATGGAGGTGGGAGAGCGTAAAAGGGGAGTTGCACAGAGAAATATTGGCAAGGGGTTGGGAGGAGGGACAAGGGTTGTCAACAGTCAGAAAAATGTGGGAGATGAAAGAGAAAGACAGTCTTAATTCCTGGTCTGAGGCCAAGTAGTCAGGGTTCCAGAGTGAAGTCAACCCTGGGGCTTTGCGGGCCATGCTCTAAGGTTTTTCATGGCTCACACATTGTAGCCCGCTCCAGGGCGGGGAAATGGCTTTGTGATGAATTGCGATAAGGCACAGCTTGGTTTGCTGGGCATGGTCATGGTTTTAATGTTGCTAGCCACTGTCATGCCCATCTTGGTACTGGGCTGTAGATGGGATGGTCAGAGTTTAGGGATGCATCTGCAACCGTAAAGGTGAAAAACAGTGGGAAATGTAAAACTTTCCTGGTTGTGGGCGAGTCCTCCTTTGTACATCACTGTGCACACAGCCACAGGATGGGCAGAGGTGAAGTCCACAGTGGGCATTGGGACATATCCAGTTAAGGGTGCATGTGGGAAGGATGGACTATCGACCACAATGTATACTGGGTCCACAATTACTGGAGTGAAGAATAATGACACACACCTCTACCCTGTGGGGTTCCAGAAAAATTGGATGCACAGTGACAGGCATAAAGGAAGGGTCAAAGCTGATCAGGTAATGGCATCTGAGCACCACCATCTTGTCAAGTTATGGCGCAGTCAGAACTCGAAACCAGGAATGAATTTGAATATGAGAGGTTGGTTTCAGTGTGGGAGGAGTCCAGTGCTACACATCATGGGGCAGCCTCAACCTACCTGCACTCAAAACATTGAAATGAAGTCGGAGCTAAGAGAAAAGTGGAAGATCTCCTTGAAAATATTCCATTGGAGCTATTGCCATTTTTAACCCTTTAAAGATAGACTCCAAGAGTAATTCACCTCATATACAGTCACTCCATTTCAATATTAACACATCGGAATGTGAAAATTGGGAATGCGAGCAACCGTTAGCGGGGCAGCAGGGTAGCATGGTGGTTAGCATAAATGCTTCACAGCTCCAGGGTCCCAGGTTCGATTCCCGGCTGGGTCACTGTCTGTGTGGAGTCTGCACGTCCTCCCCCTGTGTGCGTGGGTTTCCTCCGGGTGCTCCGGTTTCCTCCCACAGTCCAAAGATGTGCGGGTTAGGTGGATTGGCCATGCTAAATTGCCCGTAGTGTCCTAATAAAAGTAAGGTTAAGGGGGGGGGGGGTTGTTGGGTTACGGGTATAGGGTGGATACGTGGGTTTGAGTAGGGTGATCATGGCTCGGCACAACATTGAGGGCCGAAGGGCCTGTTCTGTGCTGTACTGTTCTATGTTCTATGTTCTATGTTCTATGTTAAGGAGTCACAGCTGTTGCATATGGCAGAGCATCAATGAAAGCCTCTAATGTGTTTTCTCCAATTGGAATTGATGAAGAGCCAAAGGGTATCCAGTCATTCATCATGTGTAAGATAACTTTAATTAGTATGCCACGTCTGAGATTGGAGTTGTGAGTTTGGTAAGATGGTGCATGGCATTTTGACATCCAAAGCTTTTTCAACCTCTGTGGGATTAAAATGTTAAGTGTCAGGGTTGGCACCCGGGTCACCTCACTCTGTGGGTTTGTGCCTCTGCTCCAAGGCTGTATCAGTGACAAGGCTAGTAGTGCAGATGCAGCGTGATTTCATAGTAGTGGCTTCTCGTTTGTGACTGGGAGTTTTACTTGCTTTTCCTGTGGTCCATCACTCTGTTACAGCAATCATTGCACAGAGCGCAGAAGGAAACAAGAATTGGATCCTGGGATCAATGCTGCCTTTGCGATGGTGCTCATGTAATGAAGGAGCACAGCTTTAGCAGGAGGCCCCACTTGGGGTCCAAGGGAGCCCCAGCAACAACCAGAGAATGAGGAGGTTAGACCAGTACCACGGAGGTGACTCACCCGACCAATCTCAGATCTACCGAAGAAGTGTCCCATCTGCAGTTGAATGAGCGACAATGTCATGCACTTCTGCACTTGCCCAGAGATCTGGTGGATCACATCAGTCACATTCTGCAGAAGGATCTAATTCCCCGTGGAGTGAGAGAACAACCCGTGCTTAAGACCCTGAAGGTCATCTCTGTGCTCAATTTCAGGGTAATGGACAGCATTTCCATACATAAATGCATCAAGGATCTGCCAGAGGGTTTCTACAGTAAGGATCATCATTATATGAGTTGATGAACATAGCCAGGCTTCTACATTTAATGGTTTTGCAGCTATCTCAGACTTTCCCAGAATTCAGGGTGTGATCACCTGCACACAAATAGCTTTGAGGGTTCTATGGCATCAGCTCCTCATGTTCATCAACCAGAACGAGTTCCACTCCATCAATGTTCCACGGGGGGGCGAACATTGGAATCACGTCATTCTCATGCCTGGTACCCTGAGAGTTGCAAAGACTCTTACATCATGTGGAAGAGGTTGGAACAGAGAATAACCCAGTTAGGAGAGATTATGTTGCCCGCTTTCCCAAGGTAGCAGGAAGGGGAGATGGGGGAGGTCTTAAATTAATATTTTGCTTCAGTATTCACTAGAGAGAGGAGCCTTGTTGCTTATGAGAATAGTGTGAACCAGGTTAATAGACTCAAACAGGTTGATGTTAAGAGCATAAGAACATAAGAGCATAAGAATTAGGAACAGGAGTAGGCCATCTGGCCCCTCGAGCCTGCTCCGCCATTCAATGGGATCATGGCTGATCTTTTGCGGACTCAGCTCCACTTTCCGGTCCGAACACCATATCCCTTAATCCCTTTACTCTTCAAAAAACTATCTATCTTTATCTTAAAGGAGCCTCAACAGCTTCACTGGGCAAGGAATTCCATAGAGTCACAACCTTTTGGGTGAAGACGTTCCTCCTAAACTCAGTCCTAAATCTACTTCCTCTTCTGCTTTCACCCACCAGTGGAAACAACCTGCCCGCATCTATCCTATCTATTCCCTTCATAATTTTATATGTTTCGATAAGATCCCCCCTCATCCTTCTAAATTCCAATGAGTACAGTCCCAGTCTACTCAACCTCTCCTCGTAATCCAACCCCTTCAGCTCTGGGATTAACCTAGTGAATGTCCTCTGCACACACTCCAGCGTCAGTACGTCCTTTCTCCGGTAAGGGGACCAGAACTGAACACAAGACTCCAGGTGTGGCCTCACTAACACCTTATACAATTGCAGCATAACCTTCCGAGTCTTAAACTCCATCCCTCGAGCAATGAAGGACAAAATTCCATTTGCCTTCTTAATCACCTGTTGCACCTCTAAACCAACTTTTTGCGACCCATGCACTAGCACACCCAGGTCTCACTGCACAGCAGCATGTTTTAATATTTTGCCATTTAAATAATAATCCCTTTTGCTGTTATTCCTACCAAAATGGATAACCTCACATTTGTCAACATTGTATTCCATCTTCCAGACCCTAGCCCATTCACTTAACCTATCCAAATCCCTCTGCAGACTTCCAGTATCCTCTGAACTTTTTTGCTTTACCACTCATCTTAGTGTTGTCTGCAAACTTGGACACATTGCCCTTAGTCCCCAACTACAAATCATCTATGTAAATTGTGAACAATTGTGGGCCCAACACTGATCCCTGAGGGACACCACTAGCTACTGATTGCCAACCAGAGAAACACCCATTAATCCCCACTCTTTGCTTTCTATTAATTGACCAATCCTCTATCCATGCTACTACTTTACCCTTAATGCCATACATCTTTATCTTATGCAGCAACCTTTTGTGTGGCACCTTGTCAAAGGCTTTCTGGAAATCCAGATGTACCACATCATTTGGCTCCCCGTTATCTACCGCACTGGTAATGTCCTCAAAAAATTCCACTAAATTAGTTAGGCACGACATGCCCTTTATGAACCCATGCTGCGTCTGCCCAATGGGACAATTTCCATCCGGATGCCTCGCTATTTCTTCCTTGATGATAGATTCCAGCATCTTCCCTACTACCGAAGTTAAGCTGACTGGCCTATAATTACCCAATTTCTGCCTACCTCCTTTTTTAAACAGTGGTGCCACGTTTGCTAATTTCCAATCCGCCGGTACCACCCCAGAGTCTAGTGAATTTTGGTAAATTATCACTAGTGCATTTGCAATTTCCCGAGCCATCTCTTTTAGCACTCTGGGATGCATTCCATCAGGGCCAGGAGACTTGTCTACCTTTAGCCCCATTAGCTTGCCCATCACTACCTCCTTAGTGATAACAATCCTCTCAAGGTCCTCACCTGTCATAGCCTCATTTCTATCAGTCACTGGCATGTTATTTGTGTCTTCCACTGTGAAGACCGACCCAAAAAACCTGTTCAGTTCCTCAGCCATTTCCTCATCTCCCATTATTAAGTCTCCCTTCTCATCCTCCAAAGCACCAATATTTACCTTAGCCTCTCTTTTTTGTTTTATATATTTGGAGAAACTTTTACTATCTGTTTTTATATTCTAAGCAAGTTTACTTTAAAAATCTATCTTACTCTTCTTTATAGCTTTTTTAGTAGCTTTCTGTTGCCCCCTAAAGATTTCCCAATCCTCTAGTTTCCCATTAATCTTTGCCACTTTGTATGCTTTTTCCTTCAATTTGATACTCTCCCTTATTTCCTTAGATATTCACGGCCGATTTTCCCTCTTTCTATCCTTCCTTTTTGTTGGGATAAACCTTTGCTGAGCACTGTGAAAAATCGCTTGGCAGGTTCTCCACTGTTGCTCAACTGTTTCACCATAAAGTCTTTGCTCCCAGTCTACCTCAGCTAGTTATTCTCTCATCCCATTGTAATCTCCTTTGCTGAAGCACAAAACACTAGTGTTTGATTTTACTTTCTCACCCTCCATCTGTATTTTAAATTCCACCATATTGTGATCGCTCCTTCCGAGAAGATCCCCAACTATGAGATTATTAATCAATCCTGTCTCATTACACAGGACCAGATCTAGGACCACTTGTTCCCTCGTAGGTTCCATTACATACTGTTCTGGAAAATTATCGCAGATACATTCTCCAAACTCCTCTTCAAGGCTGCCTTGACCGACCATGTTAAACCAATCGACATGTGGATTAAAATCCCCCATGATAACTGCTGCACCATTTCTACATGCATCAGTCATTTCTTTGTTTATTGCCTGCCCCACCATAATGCTAGTATTTGGCGGCCTATAGACTACTCCTATCAGTGACCTTTTTCACCTTACTATTCCTGATTTCCACCCAAATGGATTCAACCTTATCCTCCATAGCACCAATGTCATCCCCTACTATTGCCCGGATGTCATCCTTAAATAACAGAGCTACACCACCTCCCTTACCATCCACTCTGTCCTTCCAAATAGTTTGATAACCTTGGATATTTAACTCCCAGTTGTGACCATCCTTTAACCATGTTTCAGCAATGGCCACTAAATCATAGCCATTCACGATGATTTGCGCCATCAACTCATTTACCTTATTCCAAATACTACGAGCATTCAAGTAAAGTACACTTATGTTGGCTTTTATACCTCTGTTTTGAATCTTAACACCTCGATCAGTAACCTTTCCTAAGTTATATTTCCTCTTAACTTTTCTCCTAATTTTCCTTGTCGTTGAACCCATATCTTCATGTAACAACCTGCCGCTTCGCTTACAATTTATGTTTTTATTTCCCGTTTTATTCCTTTTACTATTACTGGGCCTATTCACTGAGCTCCTCTCAGTCACTGTACCTTGCACTGTCGACCTTTTTGATTTTTGACTATGTCTTCCCTGTCTTACACTTTCCCCCTTGCTGCCTTTTGTTTCTGTCCCTGTTTTACTACCTTCCGACTTCCTGCATTGGTTCCCATCCCCCTGCCACAGGAGGATGTACTGGAAATTTTGAAAAGCTTCAGGATAGATAGATCCCCTGGGCCTGAAGTGATATACCAAGGTTACTATGGGAAGAGAGGGAGGAGATTGCTGCGCCGTTGGCACTGATCTTTGACTCTCACTCTCCACTGGAGTAGTATTGGATGTTTGGAGGGAGGCGAATGTTGTTCCCCTATTCAAGAAAGGGAGTAGAGAAATGCCTGGGAGTTACAGACCCATCAGTCTTACGTCTGTGGTGAGCAAAATATTGGAAAGGGTTCTGAGAGATAAGATTTATGATTATTTAGAAAAACATAGTTTGCTTAATGTTAGCATAGCGTTGTGAGGGCCAGATCATGCCTCACAAGCCTCATTGAATTCTTTCAGGATGTGACGAGACACATTGATGAAGGTTGGGCAGTGGATGTGGTGTATGTGGATTTCAGTAAGGCTTTTGATACAGTCCCCCATTGTAGGCTCATTCATAAAGATAGGGGGCATGGGATACAGGGAAATTTTGCTGTCTGGATACAGAATTGGCTGGCTGAAAGAAGACAGCGAGTGGTAGTGGATGGAAGGTATTCCGTCTGGAGGACGGTGATCAGTGGTGACCCGCAAGGATCTGTTCTGGCACCTCTGCTCTTTGTGGTTTTTATACATGACTTGGATCGGGCAGCACATTGGCTTAGTGGTTAGAACTGCTGCCTCATGGTGCCAAGATCCCAGGTTCGATCCCGGCTCTGGGTCACTGTCCGTGTGGAGTTTGTACATTCTCCCCGTGTTTGCGTGGGTTTCGCCCCCACAATCCAAAGAATTGCAGGGTAGGTGGATTGGCCACACTAAATTGCCGCTTAATTGGAAAAAATTAATTGGGTACTCTAAATTTATTTTTAAAAAGAAAAATAAATAAATAAATAAATGACTTGGATGAGGAAGTGGAAGGGTGGGTTAGTACCTAACTGGTGGGTTAGTAAGTTTGCCGATGATACAGAGGTGGGAGGAGTTGTAGATAGTGTTGGGAGTTTTTGCAGGTTACAGCAGGACATTGACAGGATGCAGAGCTGGGCTGCGAAGCGGCAGATGGAGTTCAACCTTGATAAATGTGAAGTGCTTCATTTTGGAAGGCCGAATTTGAATGCTGAATACAGGGTTAAAGGCAGGATTCTTGGAAGTGTGGCGGAACAGAGGGATCTTGGGATCCACATACATAGATCCCTCAAAGTTTCCACCCAGATTGATAGAGTTGTTAAGAAGGCGTATGGTGTGTTGGCTTTCATTAACAAGGGGATTGAGTTTAAGAGCCGTGAGGTTTTGCTGGAGCTTTATAAAACTCTAGTTAGACCACACTTGGACTATTGTGTCCAGTTCTGGTTGCCTCATTATAGGAAGGATGTGGATGCTTTGGAGAGGGTACAGAGGAGATTTACCAGGATGCTGTCTGGACTGGAGGGCATGTCTTATGAAGAAAGGTTGTGGGAGCTAGGGCTTTTCTCACTGGAGCGATAAATGCAGAGAGGTGACTTGATAGAGGTGTGCAAGGTGTTGAGAGGCATGGATAGAGTGGATCGCCAGAAACTTTTCCCCAGGGTGGAAATGGCTGTCACAAGGGGACATAATTTTAATGTGATTGGAGGAAGGTATAGGAGAGATGTCAGAGGTAGGTTCTTTACACAGAGAGTGGTGGGTGTGTGGATTGCACTGCCAGCAGAGGTGGTGGAGTCAGAGTCATTAGGGACACTTAAGCGACTCTTGGACAGGCACATGGACAGCAGTAAATTGAAGGGGTGTAGGTTAGGTTGTTCTTAGATTAGGATAAATGGTCGGCACAACATTGTGGGCTGAAGGGTCTGCACTGTGCAGTACTGTTCTATGTTCTATGTTCCAAATATAGTCAGAGTCAATGGATGAGAGGCGGGTGGTGTGATGGACTGGGCTGTGTTCACGACTCTCATTCTGCCTTCAAATTACCCAACCATTCTCAGTGACATCAAATGTATTTACAGAAGTGCATGATTTATGCAGTAATTGAGCACTGGGAAGTGATGTCAATATTTCTTAATCTTTTTAATTTTCATAACCTTAACACTAGGCCGGGTTCCAGCCCTGACCTCCATAGCTGAGGTGGAGATAGCCTAATGACTACTGCGCCCTGCTGTCTGTGATGACCTTGGCTGATGTCCTTTTGTGGCCCAAGGCCGGGAGAGTTGTGGGTTGATAAGGATCTCCTGCTCAAGGGCAGATGTACCCTCCTTTGCCTGAGCAGCTGAAGTTTCTGAGGTCACAGGCAGAGGTGATTTTGAACAGCTGGACACCATTGGAGTGTCCTGTGTAGAGACTCCTGGGGTGTCTGGCTGATACTCTTCCTCCCTGTGGATGCCCAAGAGCCATCCCTGACTCCTTGAGTAGGGACACCTGGAGGGAGGACAATGTCTCATCCCCTCTCACCTCCCCACAGATCGATCTCACCAATGCCTTTTGCCATGGAGTGAAATTCTGAGTGAAAATCTGGCAAGAAAACACTGGACCAAGGTTTCCAAGGTGGTTGCCACCGTTTCAATGTTCAACTTGATGAACTTGCATGTCAAAGCAATGACATAAGACAGAACAGGAAAAAGTCTCTTCCATTCTTCACTCTAGTCTGCTGAGTGACTTTTGCATCTCTGCCAGATTTTTCCACCATCTGCCATTTTCATCTGCAGCATTGTGTCGATGGCCGTTTGTGTTTGACACTGGCGTGTGTAAGTGAATGCAGTGATGGACCTTCCTCTGATGGCTCCCAGCTTCCTCGTCTGAGATGGGCTAGGGGGCTGGTCTTATGTTGACCCTCCTCATTTGTTGGACCTGCTGATGCGTGTTAGAGAGAGAAGGCAGAATTAGATCATGAGCAGGCAGAATACAGGATTGCATGTCACTCACTGTGAATGTCAGGACGTGATCATCTCGGGAGATGTCATTTGTATTAGGTTGCTGGGAGAAGCTGATCTTGCCTTCCTCATAATAACCTGTCCTTCCCAGCCAGCATGGTGACACCTCCTCAAATTTGGAGAGCCCTGTGAATTTGCTCATCCTCCTCCTGTCTGTTGTGGGAATGCTTGGACTGCATGAAGACCAAAGGAAGGAATGCGATGAGAAGGGATGGAGAAAAGGTTGGGAAATATGCAAGTCTCCTTTGTGTGGTGGGCCCTGGGTTGAGAATGGTGTTTGTGCAACATGATAGTTGAGATGGTGGAGATGTTAAAAAGTGCCATGAGAGAACTAGTGTTGATATGTGGCCCCTGCTAATATCGTGTAAGACACCTGAATAGTATAGCATTTTGAGTGCATGATGGCATGACAAAAGTATGATTTTGGAGTGATCTGAAGGTTAACCTAACCTGGTGGAGTAGATGAGATTATTAATGCTCTTCCTGCACTTGATAGTATTGTGGGGGGGATTCCAGCCGCACTGACCTGACATGCTATGGCCCAACCAGCTGCAGAGGCAAGAGGCATTTAAATATGGCATCTTGCCGACACCCTGGGCTAGTATGTTGCCAATTCCAGCCCCACTTGACCCAGTGTCACAACACAAGAAAATTAACCAATACTTCTCAGAAAAATACCATAAATCTCTGGATTGGATTAGATTTTGTTTATTGTCACGTGTACCGATGTACAGTGAAAAGTATTTTTCTGCGAGCAGCTCAACAGATCATTAAGTACATGAAAGTAAAATAAAACAAAAGAAAATACATAATAGGGCAACACCAGGTACACAATGTAACTACATAAACACCGGCATTGGGTGAAGCATATAAGGGTGTATTGTTAATGAGGTCAGTCCATAAGAGGGTTGTTTCGTAGTCTGGTAACAGTGGGGAAGAAGCTGTTTTTGAGTCTGTTCGTACGTGTTCTCAGACTTTTGTATCTCCTGCCCGATGGAAGAAGTTGGAAGAGTGAGTAAGCCGGGTGGGAGGGGTCCTTGATTATGCTGCCCACTTTCCCCAGGCAGCGGGAGGTGTAGATGGAGTCAATGGATGGGAGGCAGGTTCGTGTGATGGACTGGGCTGTTTTCACGACTCTCTGAAGTTTCTTGCGGTCTTGGGCCAGGCAGTTGCCATTCCAGGTTGTGATTCAGCCAGATAGGATGCTTTCTATGGTGCACCTGTATGGACATGCCAAATTTCCTTAGTTTCCTGAGGAAGTAGTGGCGCGGTTGTGCTTTCCTGGTGGTAGGGTCGACATGGGTGGACCAGGACAGATTTTTGGAGATGTGTACCCCGAGGAATTTGAAACTGCTAACCATCTCCACCTCAGCCCCGTGATGCTGACAGGGGTGTGTACAGTACTTTGCTTCCTGAAGTCAATGACCAGCTCTTTAGTTTTGCTGGCTTTGATGGAGAGATTGTTGTCACTGCACCACTCCACTATGTTCTTTATCTCCTTCCTGTATTCTGACTCATCATTATTCGAGATCTGGCCCACTTATGGTCGTACCATCAGCAAACTTGTAGATGGAGATGGAACCATATTTTGCCACGCAGTCGTGTGTGTACAGGAAGTATAGTAGAGGGCTAAGTACGCAGCCTTGCGGGACCCCGGTATTGAGGACTATTGTGGAGGAGGTGTTGTTTATTCTTACTGATTGTGGTCTGTGGGTCAGAAAGTCGAGGATTCAGTTGCAGATTGAGGAGCCAAATCCTAAATTTTGGAGCTTTGATATGAGCTTGGCTGGGATTATGGTGTTGAAAGCGGAGCTGTAGTCAATAAATAGGTGTCTGATGTAGCAGTCCTTGTTGTCGCGATGCTTTCGGGATGAGTGTAGAGCCAGGGAGATGGCATCTGCTGTGGACTGGTTGCGGCAGTATGTGAATTGCAGTGGATCAAGGCATTCTGGGAGTATGGAGGAGATGCGCTTTATGGCCAACGTCTCAAAGCATTTCATTATGACTGAAGTCAGGGCCACCGGTGGGTCATCATTGAGGCACGTTGCCTGGTTCTTCTTTGGCACTGGTATGATGGCAGTCTTCTTGAAGCAGGTGGGGACCTTGTAGTGGAATAGGGACAGATTAAAGATGTCCGCGAACACATATGCCAGCTGGTCAACGCAGGCTCTGAGTGCATGACCAGGGATTCTGTCTGGACCCGTCGCCTTCCAGGGATTCACTTTTAAGAAGGCTGATCTGACCTCGGAAGCTGTGATGGTGGGTCTGGGTGTGTTATGAGTTGCTGAGGCACTCAACAGTGGATCACTGGTTTCCTGCTTGAACCTAGCATAGAATGTTTGGGTTTATTGTGGAGGGGTGCGCTGCTGCTGGAGATACTGCTCGGCTTTGCTTTGTAGCCTGTTATGTTGTTTAGGCCTTGCCACAATCGCTGAGAGTCTGTAACGCTAGTCTGTGACTGTAGCCTGACTCTGGCCCTTGGCTGCCCAATAATTACAGTCACCAGTTATAAATGTAAGCACAATTACTTTTTATTAAGAACGAGAACTATAATGAAATATGTAGAAAAAACAACTGGTTAACTATCATCTAATTCCTAATTCCCGACTTTAACTTTTCCCCACCCTCTACACACATAGACAAGACAGACACATACAGAGGGCAGGAGAGTGGTGAAAATCATATGTAAAAGCAAAAATAGAGTTTTTGTTTCAGGTGATGATTTTTTTCGCAATTTTCTGATCTTCAAACTGTGCTTCCAGTTCAAGGGTTTTACTGTGGATTCATTCAGATCTCTAGAGAGAGAGAGAGTCCTTTTCTTTGTGTGTATAAGACACTGGGATACGATCCGATCACCACCTGTTACCAGACAGAATATGGCCTTTTTGCCAATTCACAAGCCACCAGCCGATCAATCGAACCGAGTTCCATCGCATCTCTCTCTCTGGTGCATAAAAGTCCAAAGTGCCCTTCCAAACTAGCAGCGATCACAGAGTGTTCTCTCCTGTAACTTCTGAATTCCTCATTCCTCTCAGCTGCTTGACTTAGAAATACATGTCCATTAATCATCCATGGATCAAAAATGGTAACGACAAAATAAAAGGAAGGGGAAATAAGTGAATAAACAGGAAGTACCCTTACAGCATCTGGCCCCCCAACCCCATTGGGTAATGAATGGGATGGATGAATCGGTTCCAGACCCACTAGGTGATTCGGAGAGATACTCGCGTATGCATAATTAATGAGCTTCCGTGTGAGAAATCAAGTACAATTTTCCAACACTCTGATCAATGGGCAATGTGCCGTAGCACCCATCCAACACATCACTTAGTTTCAAAAATGGCAAATTACCTACCATTACAGAACGGATGTTTCAGCCAATAAGATTTATAGGATTGAGCACAAGGATGATCTAATGGTGCGACCTGAGGACTTTGGAAATATTGTGACTATGGTTGACTGGTGAAGAGCCATGATTAATAAAAGTGTTTCTGATTATAATCAATAGTTTTCATAGGGGAATATTATTGCCTCTGTTTGAGGAGTTATTGACAAGGCGTTATCAATTAATAATGATCAAGATTTGCAGAAATTTTGTTTTGCAGAGATTTGTTAGCACCCAAAAAGCTTTGCCACAGGGAAGGGTTGGGATAATTTAATCTTTGGAAATTTTGTACATAGGAATAAATCTGCTGGGTCGGGAGGGTAGTTTTGTGGGTGTTGATAGTCATGGTGTTGGATGGCAATGGGATTGTTTGAGGAGGACTGTTGGGGAATGGGGTTTGGGTGGTCGGGGGAGAGAGTGTCACGTGGCCAGGGGGTGGGGAGTCAGGTGGTTGGTAGTGTGTGTTGAGAGGGGTATGAGTGGGGTGTCAGATGGTCAGGGGAGGGGAAGTCACATGTTCAGGGGAGTCAGGTGATCGGGGGTGCCCCAAGGTCAGATGGTCAACGCAAGTGTCTAGTGGGCATGTCAGGTGGTTGGGTGGAAGTAGGGACTTCAGGGGTTTGGGTGTGTAGTTGCAGGTTGGGAGGCTTAGAGGGTAATTGGGTGGGGCATAGTTAGGTTTGAATGGGTAATCAGGGGGTGAGGGAGTAGCTGGGTTGTAGTTAGGATTAGAAAGTAGTCAGGGTGTGGGAAGTCAGCAATGGGGTGGCGTATAGGGGTGAGGTACTAGTTTAGGATTTGAAGGGTAGATGGGGAGGTGGGGGATTGTCGAAGAGCATGTTTCAGATGGTCAGGGGGAGTTGGGGGAGGGGAGTCATGTGGTTATTAATAAAGAATCCATCTAACTCAGCCTTAAACATATTTAATGACTCAGCCTCCACTGCTTTCTGCGGAAGAGAGTTCCACTCTGAGTTCCATACTCTGAGAGAAAAAGATGTCTCTCATCTCTGCCTTCAATGGGTGACCCCTTGGGCGGGATTCTCCGTTGGCCGACGCTGAAATCGGGAAAGGCGATTGGGTGTAGAATCGGTCATTAGGCCAAAATCGTGGCCAGCACCGGGTGCCCACCAGAATGCCATGCTCTAGTGCCTCGACGGCGCCATCAACACATTGTACTCCGTATGTACAGCAAACACCATTGGCATATCATTAGCGGGCCTGAGCTGGTATTCTCCAGGGCCTCCGCAATGTCGACCCCAGGGAATCTGGCACCATTTTTCTTTGGAATCGGTCGTGTTCTATGTGGCGTCGGTGCTCGCCCGTTAACATTCTTGAATTTCTCCAGGAGTGCCGCCAATTTTTCTTTCATAGAATTCCACCAATTCTGTCCCGGCATCAGCACTTCGTCTCTGAAATGGAGAATCTTCCCCGTTCTATTTTAAAAATGTGTCCCCCAGTTCCAGTCTCACTCACAAGGGAAAACATCCTCTCAGTATTCATCTTGTCAAGTTCCCTCCAGATCTTTAAGATCATCCAGATGTTTCAATAAGATCATCTCTCATTGTTCTAAAGAGCAATGGATGCAGGCCCAACCTGTCCACCCTATCTCGTGAGATCATAGAATTTACAGTGCAGAAGGAGGCCATTCAGCCCATTGAGTCTGCACCGGCACTTGGAAAGAGCACCCCACTTAAGCCCAGACCTCCACCTATCCCCGTAACCCAGTAACCCCTCCTAACCTAAGGGCAAATTGTAGTGGCCAATTCACCTAACCTGCACATCTATGAACTGTGGGAGGAAACCGGAGCACCCGGAGGAAACCCACGCAGACTCTGGGAGAACGTGCAAACTCTGCACAGACAGTGACCCAAGCCGGGAATTGTACCTGGGACCCTGGAGCTGTGAAGCAACTGTGCTAACTACTGTGCTACCGTGCCGCCCATGTGCTACCGTGCTGCCATTATAACTCCTTTATCCCAGGAATCAGTCAAGTGGACCTTCACTAAACTGCTTCTATTGCAATTATAGCCATCTTAAGTAAGGAGACCAAACTGTAGACAGTACTCCAGTTGTGGTCTCACCAATGCCCTGTACAATTGTAGCAATACTTTCTTGTTTTTCTGGTCCATTCCCTGGCAATAAAATAAAACATTCCTACCTAACCAACTGCAGTACCAGCATGCTAGCTTTTTGGGATTCAGCTGAAGTTCTAATTCCAAGTGGTGGAACCATTATTGAGTGACGTACAGCAGTTGTACAACCTGCAGTTGGGATATTAATGGCTTTGCACTGTGCATTTTGTAATGCTTTTCGAGGTTCATGAGAAATTTCTGCTACCTGGTATCAGAGTAGACTGAATCGGAACTGTGTGTCATGTTCCACACCCATCAGTCCCGTACCCCCAGACCTCCAATTCTGGTTTCCATGGCCAAATGGAAATACTTTTGAAAATGGTTATGGGAAAAGGGGCGGTGAGTGGGACAATGGGACGCCTCTGCCAATAATCTGGCAGATGTACATTGAGCTGAAGAGCTGCCTTCTGGGATGTTTGATTCGATGAAATGGTTGCTAACACTTGTGCATGGCGAATGCCCATTTGGATGATATTCCTGACAGCTGCTGTGCCTTGGAAAATTGTGGCCAGTGTGAGCCAGCTCTCGGCAGAAAAAGGGAGGAAGGCTCGCGAAAACTGGATGTGTGTATCTCGTTTTGCCTTTCCCTTTGGTGGGGGCGGGGAGGGGGGAGAGGCAATGCAGAAAGCAGCAGGGGTACGGCGTCTGTGCCTTTGCAGTCTTCGGATGCTCACAAAACAATGCTGTGCTCTTCATTTTAATCGGACGTAGAGTATGCAGTAGCTCATGTTTTCCACACACTGTCAGCAGATGAGCGTTTCATTCCGCTTTGCTGGAGAGCCAGAGCGAGAGCGGAATGAAGCACAAGGAAAAGAAATGTGACATTTACCTCTCCCTGACATGGCACTTTTTTTTCCCCTGCCTTCACCTGCAGGGAAATGTTTGTTTGATGAGAAGTTTATGTGGCTTTTTGATTGTCGGTCTGGCTGACCGTCTGCAACATTAACAAGTGCTGATGCAAACAGCAAGCAAGGCATTGCCAGCAGCAGGGCAGCTGCTTGGTTACTCAGTTAGTGCCAGATGCAGAAAAGAGAAAAAGGAGAAATAGTCCAAACCATTGATTAATCATTGTTAACGTGAATTATTGATAATGAGGTTCAGCCCTGATTTGGAAAACGCTGATTTGGATTAATTTGGCAAATTTGTGAAACCGGGTCATTTATTTCCTTTCTCAGTGAAGAAGATTAATAAATAGCAGTATGCATACCCAGAAAGTAAATAATTTCCTCTTTCAGTGAATGTAATATGATTTTACTCAATCGTACTGTGAATGTTTAGTTGGCAAAATTAATACCAATGAAGTACAAGTGCTCAATTAGACGAACAGACTGAGATTGGTACAGAAATAGATAGATAGTTTGATAGGGGGATTTGAGTTTTTTTTTGAAAGTCCAGTTTAACTTTGTGCATTGGTGCCTGCATCTGGTCCGTTGCAGTGTTGCGGTTAATTCATGTGGTCAGTCCACACATGGCACAGCATTCTGTTGGAACACAATCCATATACCCCATAATCTCAAACTGTTCCTTCTTTTTTGTATTGAGCAGCAAGGTTTTGCCATGCAAGACATCACCAGGACCAAAATCAATAAAAGAAAAGACAAGGTTATTCCAGAAGCGATGACATTGAGATTCTAAAGATTGAACGAACAAACCAAGATTAAGAGATGCGAATGAGACCTGAGAATTGAATGTTTGGCTCAAAGATTGTTGTGCGAGAAAGAGGTTTTGATTCATGGGCCATTGGCAGCAGCGCTGGGGAAAGAGGAGGCTGTACTGTTGATATGGCCTTTGCCTGAACCGCACTGGGACCAGTGCCCTGGTAAATTGTGTCACTAGGGCTATAGACAGGGCTTTGAACTAAATATTTGGGGGTCGGGGGGCTCAGAGCTTTTTGAAATTTAAAGTGAAAGGTCAGGGCTATGGTGCAGGGTCGCAAATCCCAGAGAGTGAAGGAAGGGATAGAGCACACCAACATAAGAGTGCAACAACAAACAAGATCAGAGTAGGGAACAATGGTAAAAAGAGAGAATGAAAACCCTTTATGTGAACACACACAGCATCAGTAGCAGGATGGATGGATTGATAGCCTGAATTGAAATAAATGAGCATTATATGATAGCCATTCCAGAAAAATGGTGCCATTGCAAAGTGACCATTGCTGGGACATGAATACTCAAGGACATTTCGCATTTTGGAAGGTCAGGATGAAAGCAAAAATAGTTATGGTAAGAAATGATCATGGTTCAGAGGATGTGGATTCAGTGTGGATGAAAATAAGAAATAGTAAAGGAAATGAGTCACTGGTAGGAGTACTTATAGGCCTTCTGATAGCAGTTTCATTATAGTGTAAATCAAGAAGTATTGGATTCTTGTAAACAAATTAGTGCATGATTGCGGGAGATTTTAATCTTCACATAGATTGGATGAATCAAATGGGCAGACATGACCTGTAGGATGAGTTCATAGAGTGTATTCATATCAGTTTCTTGGAATAATATGTTCTGAACCTAATTAGGTATCGTGCAATAACATTAATTAAGGACCTCCTTGTAAAAGATCCTCTAGGTTAGAGTGATCCTAACATGATGGAGTACTACATGAAGTATGATAGTCAGAACTGTGGATCTGAATCTGGTACCTTGACCATGAAGGGAAATTACAAGGGTATGAAGATAGAGTTGGCTAAAGTGGACTGGAAAAATAGGTTTAAAGGTAAGATGGAAAAGGAGCAGTGGTAGACATTTAAGGAGATGTTTAATAATTCTCTAAAATATACATTGAATTGAGAAAGAAAGACTCTATGAGGAAGAACTATCCATGGATAATTAAGAATGGTATCAAATTGAAATAAAAAAATGAAAAATGCTGCAAAGGTTAGTGATATCCCAGAAGGTTGGGAACATTTTTGCAAACAGCAAACGATTACCATAAAAATGGGTGGCATGGCAGCACAATGGTGAACACTGTAGCCTCACAGTGCCAATGTCCAGGTTCAATTCCAACCTTGGGTGACTGTCTATGTTGAGTATGTACAAGCTTCCGTTTCTGCGTGGGTTTCCTTCAGGTGCTCCGGTTTCCTCCCACAGTCCACTACCCAGCCCTAACCCCACCTAACCTGTAAATCTTTAGACACTAAGAGACGATTGATCATAGTCAATCCAGCTAACCTGCATATCTTTGGACTGTGGGTGGAAACCAGAGCACAGACATGGGGAAAAGTGATATGCACGTTAGGTGGATTGGCATTGTTAAATTGACCCTTAGTGTCCAAAATGTTAGGTGGAGTTGCTACATTACAAGGATAGGGCGGGGGAGTGGCCTAGCTATGGATTCCTTCAAAGGGTCAGTGTAGACCTGATGGGCCGAATGGCCTCCTTCTGAACTGTAGGAATTCTAGGATTCTGTGAAAAAAATGAAGAGGAAATAATTGGAGTACGAGAGTAAACTTGGGCAGCACGTGGCACAGTGGTTCGCCGGATTCAATTCCAGTTTTGGGTGACTGTCTGCATGGAGTTTACACTTGTTCCCCATGTCTGTGCTCTGGTTTCCACCCACAGTCCAAAGATATGCAGGTTAGCTGGATTGGCTATGATCAATCGTCTCTTAGTGTCTAAAGATTTGCAGGTTAGGTGGGGTTAGGGCAGGGTAGTGGGCCTAGGTAGGTAGGTGGGCTGCTCATTTGAGGGTCAGTGCAAACTCGATGGGCCAAATGACCTCCTGCACTGCAGGGATTCTATGATTCTATGAAAACGAGCAAGAAATATAAAAACTGATCGTAAAAAATTCTACAAGTGCAAGAAATGGAGAAGAGTAGCTAAAGTGAATGTTTGTCCCTTACAGGGTGAACTGGAAAATTGACAATAACAACAAAGAACAAAGAAAATTACAGCACAGGAACTGGCCCTTTGGACCTCCAGATCCTTTATCTAAACCTGTCGCCTATTTTCTAAGGATCTACTTCCCTCTGTTCCCCGCCCATTTATATACCTAGATGTATCTTAAATGATGCTATCGTGCCCGCCTCTACCACCTCTGCTGGCCAAGCGTTCCAAGCACCCACCACCCTCTGCGTAAAAAACTTCCCATGCACATCTCCCTTAAACTTTCCCCCTCTCACCTTGAAATCGTGACCCCTTGTAATTGACACTCCCACTTGGAAAAAGCTTGTTGCTATCCACCCTATCCATACCTCTCATAATTTTGTAGACCTCAATCAGGTCCCCCCTCAACCTCCATCTTTCCAACGAAAACAATCCTAATCTACTCAACCTTTCTTCATAGCTAGCACCCTCCATACCAGGCAACATCCTGGTGAACCTCCTCTGCACCCTCTCAAAATCATCCATATCCTTCTGGTAATGTGGTGACCAGAACTGCACGCAATATTCCAAATGTGGCCTAACCAAAGTCATATACAACTGTAACATGACTTGCCGACTCTTGTACTCAATACCCCGTCCAATGAAGGCAAGCATGCTGTATGCCTATTTGACCACTCTATCGACCTGCATTGCCACCTTCAGGGTACAAGACCTGAACTCCCAGATCTCTCTGTACTTCATTGCAATGGGAAGCAATGAAATAGCAGAGGCTTTCATAAACTATCTGTCTTCACAAAAGGCACCTCAAGAATATCAGAAACCCAGGAGTAATATGAAATGAGGAACTTAAAACAATCACTATCACCAGAGAAAATATTCCATAACTCTAATGTGACTAAAGTTTGACAAGATCACAGGATCTGATGGCCTGTATAGGGTCCCAAAGGAAGTGGCCGCATTGATTGAAAACCAAAATGACCTAGATCCTGGAAAGGTCTCAACAGTTTGGCAACCCATAAATGTAACACCACCATTGAAGAAAGGAGGGAGACAAAAAGCAGGAAATTATATTTCTGCTGGGTAGCATGGTGGTTAGCATAAATGCTTCACAGCTCCAGGGTCCCAGGTTTGATTCCCGGCTGGGTCACTGTCTGTGTGGAGTCTGCACGTCCTCCCCCTGTGTGCGTGGGTTTCCTCCGGGTGCTCCGGTTTCCTCCCACAGTCCAAAGATGTGCGGGTTAGGTGGATTGGCTATGCTAAATTGCCCGTAGTGTCCTAATAAAAGTAAGGTTAAGGGGGGGGGGGTTGTTGGGTTACGGGTATAGGGTGGATACGTGGGTTTGAGTAGGGTGATCATGGCTCGGCGCAACATTGAGGGCCGAAGGGCCTGTTCTGTGCTGTATTGTTCTATGTTCTATGTTATATACCCGTTAGTCTACCATTCTTTAGGAGGCAGTAGCAGGACATTTAGAAAAGCACAATAGAACCAGGTAGAGTGAACATGGTTTTGTGAAGGAGAAATTGTGTTTGACAAATTCATCAGCATTTTTTGAGAATATAACAAGGAGAATGACCAAAGTAGATGTAGTGTATTTGGATTTCCAAAATATTTTGCTGCACAAAGTAAGAGCTTCGAGTGTTGCAGATATTATATTAACGTTGGTAGAGGTATCGGACATAAGAGTGTTGGGATAAATGGATCATTTTCACTTTAACAAATTTTAACTTTAGAGAGCGCCACTGGGCGCTATTTACAATCAATATTAATGACTTGGAGTGTAGTCAAATTCACTGATGATGCACAGGTAGGTATGAAAGCAAGTTGTGAGGAGGAAATAAAGAGTCTGTAAAGCGATTTGGTTGGGTTAAATGAGGAGCAAAAGCTTAGCAGCTGGAGTATAATGTGGGAAAATGTGAGTTTGTCCACTTTGGCAGGAAAAATAGAAAAGCGAAATATTATTTAAATTGAGTAAGAATGCAGCGTCCTGCAGTCGTGGTGGTTTCTAGGTGTCCTTGTACATGAATTACAAAAAGTTAGCATGCAGGTACAGCAAGTAATTAGCGATGCAAATCGAACATTGGTTTTTATTGAAAAAGAAATGGAGTATATCATTCGGGAAATCTTGCTATAGCTGTACAGGGAGTTCATGAGACTGCACCTAGAATACTGTGTACAGTAAGGAGGAGTGTATTGGAAGCAATACAGATGCCAAAAATAAATCTGTTTTCAGAGGCTGAGCATTAATACAGCGTGCACCATGCATTAATCAGGGCCATCATGCTCAAATGGAATTCTGATGCCTGAACCAAGCTGGTTCTTCGCTGAGGTGTGCCATTGACCTTAGCCATTCTCATTGTTGCGATCTGCTGTGCCCTTTACAGACTTATGCTCCAGTTAGGGGTGGGGAGGTCTTGGCAGACAAGGATCTGAATGACCAGCATGCATCCTCAGATCTTAATACGTGTGAAAGGATTGTCACTCAGTATCTGTATCAAGGTTCTCTCGCTCCATTGTGGTTCAGCAAAGTGCAGCAAAGTGAACCTCTAATCTAACCTAACAAATTGGTCCTAAGTTTGCCTATTATTGTTTAGAAGCTGTGTCCCCTTATCTTCTACTTGAAATTTAATTTAAAGTAAAGTTCTGGATTTAACTTTCCCATTCCTTTAACTATCTTGTATACATCAATTAAATCATCTCCCAGATGCTTTGTTTTAAGGCTGTAAAAGCTTTGAAGTTTCTCTTTCACGCTGACAATCAATCTCATAATCTTACAATTAAACTACGTAACTCAGGAGCAAAATTATGAATTACTTAATCACATAAAGGGTAGTGGAAATTTGGAACTCACTCCCCTGAAAGAGAGTAGATAGGGGCCTCACGGTAGCATGGTGGTTAGCATCAATGCTTCACAGCTCCAGGGTCCCAGGTTCGATTCCCGGCTGGGTCACTGTCTGTGTGGAGTCTGCACATCCTCCCTGTGTGTGCGTGGGTTTCCTCCGGGTGCTCCGGTTTTCTCCCACAGTCCAAAGATGTGCGGGTTAGGTGGATTGGCCATGCTAAATTGCCCGTAGTGTAAGGTTAATGGGGGGATTGTTGGGTTACGGGTATACGGGTTACGTGGGTTTAAGTAGGGTGATCATTGCTCGGCACAACATCGAGGGCCGAAGGGCCTGTTCTGTGCTGTACTGTTCTATATTCTATAATCGGACAATTGAATACTTGCAAGACATATTTTTGTCAGCTATTTATATGAAGAAATATAGAATAAAGGGAAGAAGCTGGAGTTGAGGTGCAAGCTAGCAATGATCTAACTGAATGACAGAGTAGGCCTGAGGGGCTGAACAATCTATCCCTGTTCCTAATGTTTCTCAGGGCTTTGGGACATACATGCATTGGAAACAGTTCAGAGACAGTTCACTAGACTAATTCCTGAGATGAAGAGATTGCCTTTTGAGGAAAGCTTAATCAGTTTGGGCCTACACTCATTGGAGTGTAGAAGAATAAGAGGTGACCTTATAAGAACATAAGAACTAGGAGCAGGAGTAGGCCATCTGGCCCCTCGAGCCTGCTCCACCATTTAATTAGATCATGGCTGATCTTTTGCGGACTCAGCTCCACTTTCCGGCCCGAACACCATAACCCTTAATCCCTTTATTCTTCATATATAAAAGATTGATGGTGGATGTCGAGGGGATGTTTCCCCTCGTGGGAGCATCAATAACTGGGAGAAACAGTTTTAAATTAATGTGTCTCCCAATTTAGATGAAGAAGAGGAGGAATTTCTCATCTCAGAAGGTCTTTAGTGTTTGGAATTGTCTTCCTCAAACAGCAGTGGAGGTTCGGTCATTGAATATATTCAAGGTTAAGTTCCAGATTTTTGACTGACAAAGATTCAAGGGAAATACGGGCAGGCAGGGAAGTGGAGTTAAGGCCTCAATCAGATCAGCCTCTATTTAATTGATTGGCAGAGCAGGCTTGAGGGACCAAATGGCCTACTCCATCTCCTATTTCTTACGATCTTAGGTATGCAGATTATATGATAAGATTTGCACCCTGCATATTAGAAAATTGTGAGCATCCTGTCCCTATTCCAAAAATTGATGGCAGACACAAAAGACTGAGAAAATCTGTCCTTTTGATTCCGACACATACAGTAATGTAGGGAGCAGAGAAAATGAGTCAGACAGCCCACTTGTAGTTCAGGCAGAATGATAAGGAAAAGGTTAGAGCAGTGCTGAACTCAATCGTATCAGCAAAATAGGAAGTGACAATAAAGATAGTGATAGAAAGAGAGAAATTGAAGGTTGTAGATGAAACAGAGATCACAGACAGCGCTTGACTGGTGCTCTTTTCCCCTATTTGGATCAGTGAATTTTGGGGATAAGAGGTTAGCTGTGATGTTAACTGTAATGAGTTGAAACAGACATCCCCCAAAAATGAGTAGCTGCTTTGCAACGCCTCCAACTTTACAAATCGACATTGTTCGCAGTTGAGGCTTGTTTAACCAGATGTGTAGTCATGGCACAGTGCCTTGCAATTTGTAACTGGACATAGGACAAAGTGCTGACTGGGCTAATCTCTGGTGCTCCAGGGATAAGCTTATTTTTAGTCACTATTGAGATAAACGGTTGTGTAATGTAATTCATCCAGGCGCATTCATTGTAATGTAGGAATGCAAATTCCTTTTGCCTGCTCCTCCAAATGTTTGCATATACCCAGTGCTCCCTGAGCTGATTATTGTCTCCGCCTAGATATTCTGAGTGACTTGCACCACTCAAAAGGCTATCTGCACCTCTTCAAGGGGAGGTGCATTGCAGCGGCAAGAGGTGGTGATTGTCATTTGAAAAGTGAACATGTTGCGTGAAACTTTGAGAAACTGTTGAACATATTTCAGAGCATACACCAAGGGTTTCTGAGAATGAACTGGAAGTCAGTGCAAGAAAAAGAAGGGCAGATAACTTGAATATGTAGCAGTGAGAAGCCTCTGCTCATACATAAACTCAGGAGGCTCTGGGAAGAACTGATGACAGAGGTCCATGCCAGCAAAGGGATAGGTTTAATGATACAAGTTGTCAAGTGTGAGTTCAGTCTTCAAATGGCACGTTCTACCCATTGTCCCACTAGTCTTATCCACTGCTCAATCCACTATCAGCTATGATCTAACTACCACCAATCTCTACCAAACAGTACTCCTTCAATCCATATACATGGTCTTGGCCTCACACATTTAGCGCTGTTGCAAGCGTTGTGCCCACAGCTCAGAGCTCACATGCTGGTAGCTATTCAAACTTGGCAGTGACAGGCAATACTGCTCTTATGGCTGCAACAGTTAGCGGATATCAATCACAATCTCTGAAGTGGAGATGCCGGCGTTAGACTGAGGTGAGCACAGCAAGATGTCTTACAACACCAGGTTAAAGTCCAACAGGTTTGTTTTGAATCACTAGCTTTCGAAGCACAGTTCCTTCCTCAGGTGAATGAAGAGGTGGGCTCCAGAAACATATATATGTTTCTCTGAAGAACAGTCCGACTGACTTGAAACATTAACTCTGTTTCTCTTATATCTACAGTGGGCCCTCTGGACACATGCTAAGAAGGCAAGGGGAGCAGATAGCCATTGATGCCAATGTCAAGGGTCATTAGTGTGGAAGCACTACCACAAATGGTTTAATGACCTCACATGAGTGTTCAGGATCAGCAAATGCATCTTCGATGCTATAATCTACTATCTTCACCACTTAGCTCAGAAACTGTTCTATTTATCCTACTCCCATCACTCATATACCAACAATTTCTATCAATCAGGACTCATACCCAATATTCATATGCTGCACCTTGCATTCACACACTGAGCACTGCTGCATGCTCCACAGACACCTCTCATGGTTTTTATACACTTCTAGCTATTCAACCATGACTGTCACAACTGCCAAACAGATCAATCAACATTCACTGATGTGCTTCCTGATCTCTTTCAGGACAAACTGGAGTAGAACTGGAGGCAGCAGAAGAAAACCTGAGGGAAACAGACATGGCTGTGTATCCAGACCCCCATGGAAGAGACAGTTCTGGCTGTAATGAGCAACTGGCTTCCCATTGTGGCTCAAGTACAGCTGATACAGTGGACTGCTGCAGAATACAGGTATCATGACTGCTGCGAGTGACCTTTACGATTACCCAGATATCCTCAAACACCAGATGAATTATAGATAATCATAGATTTTACAGTGCAGAAGGAGGCCATTCGGCCCATTGAGTCTGCACCGGCTCTTGGAATGAGCACCCTACCCAAGGTCAACATCGCCACCACATCCCCATAACCCAGTAACCCCACCCAATACTGAGGGCAATTTTGGACACTAAAGGCAATTTATCATGGCCAATCCACCTAACCTACACATCTTTGGACTGTGGGAGGAAACCGGAGCACCCGGAGGAAACCCACGCACACACGGGGAGGATCTGCAGACTCCGCACAGACAGTGCCCCAAGCCGGAATCAAACCTGGGACCCTGCAGCTGTGAAGCAATTGTGCTACCACAATGCTACCGTGCTGCCCCACGATGCTGCAGAGGGACTGGAATCCTTTTGACTTGCGGTACAGGCCAGAATTGATGAGTAGTGCTCCTGGTTCTGCAGAGTGACAGCGGCTGTATGGGTTCCTCAACACCCCCACCCTCAAACCCCAGCCCCCACCCTCCACCCCACCTACAACCATACCACCCACCCAGGCGGACACCCGCCGGTGGGGCACCACGTGGACCACCCAAAGGAAATCGCCATAGTAGTCCCCTACAGGGGCGCCGGATGGGGGCCATGGTGCTTACCGCTGGCAAGCGTAGCGCCAGCCGACAGTACCCCTGGCAGCAGGGATGGGCACGGGGGCCAGAGACCCCCACAGTGTCGAGCACAGACAGAGCCGAGGTGCAGGGATGGTGGGACAATGCAAAGGCAGAGTCCAGAACGGCAACCGGGGTGACCTTGTACCCCGTTGGACCTGGTTAGGCATGGCAGTACGCACCGTGTTAACAAGTATGCCTTTCATCTCCTACATACAATGGATACTGGAATTCAATCAGCAATGGCGGCCTTGCCATTGTCGACCAGTCCTGGTGGATGCGCTGTGGCTGTACGAATTGGAGCTGCTCTAGGAAGAGGAAGCTGCAGCAGCGGAGCCTACCCCAGAGGAACAATAGGCAGCCACTGAGGATGGAGAGCTGGCCACCCAACAGGCTGGTGGAGGAGGTGCAAAGTGATGCTGCATGAGGCTTCCTGTGTACCAGCAGCGTCTGTCATTTGAGGACCTGCCGGACCAGGCATGCCGTCAAAGACTCTGGCTGAGCAGGGGGACAGTGTAACATATCTGCCAGATCATGGTGTACCTGGCACCCCGAGGGTATGGGGGAGGACACCCACTCCCGGTGGTCATCAAAGTGACAGTTGCCCTGAAAGTCTACGAAATGGGTTCCTTCCGACTGGAGACCTGTTCGGGATCTATATGCCCGGTTGGCACAATACAGCCATTTCAATGTGGACCAAGCCCACCAGGATGCCCGGGCAGCATGATTCACCAATATGCCCCGGGTCCAGGGAGTGATCGATGGGATACATGTCCCCCTACGAGCACTTGTAGATGACAGGCCACCCTTCACAAACCGAAAGGGGTTCCATTTGATGAACGTGGAGCTGATATACGATCATCAGATGAGCATCATACACATGCTTCGATGTCCAGGTGTGTACACAACGCCTTCACCCTGATGCACTCGGCGATTCCTGACATGTTCGTGACACCCACTGGCTGAGGGGTTGGCTCTCGGATGACAGAGGTGATCGTGGCTGAAGACGCCAATCCAGAGCCCACAGACTGATGCCGAGACCCGTTACAACGACGCCCAGGCAGCAACCAGGGCTGTGACCGAGTCTTGCTTCGGCCTCCTGAAGATGCAGTTCAGATGCATGGACCGTTCTGGAAGGGCCCTCCAGTGTGAGAGGGTCGCCCACATTGTGACGGCCTGCTGCGACTTCCACACCATTGAGCAGCAGAGGGGCGACGTGTTGGAGGAGGAGGATGGAGGCCAGGCCTCATCGGGGAGGGGGGGTTGAGCAGGACATGAGGCCCGGGCATGCATGGGAGTCTGCACCAGGGATCCAATGCACACGGGATGCTCCGATTGCCTTCAGGTTCACCAATTGTTGGGGGGTGGACTGGCCACGGGCACGGACATCGCATCCAACCCACACCCCTCCACCCTCCAGCCACGCACCCCCCCCTTCCGCTTGCACCTCCCTCCGTGATACATACCTGCGGCGCACTACGAGCTGGAGAAGCAGGTTGGCTGTGACAGCGGGTCTGGTCCATGGGATGGATGATGACAACCCACTCTGCGGTGAGCTCTGGTGCACTGCATCGTACGTCAACATTTGTCTCCTACCCACGGTATCAACTTAACTGGTGTCTAATGTTGTGGCCAAACAGGCCCTAACTCTATTTCTAGGGGGAACCCCAGACGGTGCATCAGTAGTGGAAGCGGCGCGCTGCAATTCCCGTCCTGTGACCTGGGTCCCCATTGGCGGCCATCTTCTGGCGCCACCGGGCCTGGATGGGCCCGGCTGCTGTTCGCGGTTTCCAGGTGGCATGGTGCCCACTGCCCACCAGATGTGCCAGAGACAGGAGGGGAAGAGTCTAGGGTGCTGCAGCCTTCTGGCACATCCTCTGCGAGAGTAACCGGCACTGGCCCAAACACCTCTTCCTCATCCCTCGGAGTGCCTGATGGCCCCTGGGTTACTCCATGGGACGGAGGGGTGTGGAGCCATCCCCTGAGGTGCCACCAACACCTGGCACTGCCAGGTGCCAGGTGTTGGCACCTGACACCATGCTCAGGAGTGCCACTGCGATTTCCAGATGTTTCTGGCACATGGCTGCCTGTGAAATGGCAGCACTATCCTGGGCCTCAACCAGCGCCTGCACAGAATGCCCCAGGCCTTGGACATGCTGATCCAGAGCCAAAACCATTATCCCCAATTTCTCCACCGCGGACGCCACACGTGCACTGTTGACCTGGGTGACACGCATGGTCGGCACCAACTCTAGAACGCGGTTGGACTCCTCCACTTGCACCTGCAGGTGCTGGATGTTTGCCGATAATCCGTCATGTGGTCCCTGGCTCTGTGACTGCATCTCCACAATTGATGGGATTGTCCGTTCCAGAAGCCTGAAACCTATCTGGACCACAGCTAGTTCCTGGGGTCAGCCTCCGACCGTCCACCCCTTTGGGTGTTCCTAACTCCACGTGATGTCCAGAGCAGCAGTGTGGTGAGCATCAAAGGGTGTCCTAGGAGCCTCTTCACTGATGTATCCAACCGAGGTGAATGTGTCTGGGATGGTGGGAAGTGTTGGAGACACCTGTGATGGGAAATCAGTGTCATCCCCAGCCTCAAGCTCTGGGATGTCTTGGGTCTTGCTCCGAGCAATCCCATGTGTATTGCTGTCTCATCGTTGCTCGGCAAATGGCGGGGGGGCTCCAGCTGTGGCACTGACTTGGGGCGGGGGACACCCTATCATCAGCAGGTCCTGCAAGATACAAGACAAGACGCTTGATTAGAAAGGGCCGGGGAGAGTGGAGGTGGTAGGGGTGAGGTTGGCGTTGAGGGTGGTGTGGGCGGTGAGGATGGTGTGGGGGTGAGGGTGGTGTAAGGGTGAGGGAGGGGGTGAAAGTGGGGTGGGGGTGATGGTGATGTGGGCGTGAGGGTGGTGGTGAGGATGGTGGGGGTGAGGTTCGTGTGGGGTGGGGGTGATGGTGATGTGGGCGTGAGGGTGGGGGTGAGGGTGGTGGGGGTGAGGATGGTCTGGGGTGAAGGTGAGGGGGTGTGGGGGTGTGGGTGGGGGTGAGGGTGTGGGGGGTGTGGTGGTGTGGGGGTGGCATTAGTGGAGATTGACACACATGTCACGGGGAACCGCAACTAAGCAGGGTTTCTCTTCCTCACCCTAGGCCGACCTCCATCCCGGCGACTTCCCTTTCCTCTGGGTTGCCAACCATGTCCAGCGCCCTCTGCTCAGCCACGGTGCATTTGTGTATGGCTTGCCGGTTAATTTACCTCACTCTAACCCTGAATGTAAGAGAGAGTAGATAAGATAGATATTGTAAGCTGCTTTATCTTTCTAACCTTGTACAGTAAACTTTATTCTTGTTTGTTCAAAACTCCTGGAGTCTTGAGGCTTTATTAGGCTATATTAGGCTATAAGTGTCTCGAATGTCAAACTTTGTCTACTTCAAACAAAAGGTTATTGGTCCTGAGCTGGATCTTGTCGAAAACTTGGGGATCTGTTCCAAGATCATAACAATATGTTCAGCTGTGTGAGGCTAAGAAAGGATATTAGCCGAGCTTCAAAATGGCGGCACTAGTTGATTGTCATCAAAACCTGTCTATCTGACACACATAGAAACATACATAGATAATAGAAGCAGGCGAAGGCCATTCAGCCCTTCGATCCCGCTACACCATTCATTATGATCATGGCTGAACATCAAGTTCAATACCCTGATCCCACGTTTATCCCATTTCCTTTGATCACTTTCACAAGAGCTATATATAATCTCTCTTGAAATTGCACAATATTTTTGCTTCAACTACTTTCTGTGGTAGTGAATTCCACAGATTCACTACTCTCTGGCTGAAGAAATTTCCCCTCACCTCAGTCCTAAAAGATTTGCTCCTTACCCTCAAACTATGACCCCTAGTTCTGGACTCCCCCATTATCGGGATCATTCTTTCTGAATCTACCCAGTCTAATCCTGTTAGAATTTAATAGGTTTCTATGAGAAACCCTCTTACTCTTCTCAACTCCAATGAATATAATCCTAACTGACTTAATCTCTCCTTATCTGGCAGTCCTACTGTCCCAGGAATGAACCTTGTAAACCTTTACTCCCTCCATAGCAAGAATATCCTTCCTCAGATAAGGGGCTGGATTCTCCAAAAATGGGGCTATGTCCCCACGCCCGCGTAAAAACGCTGGTGTTTCACTCCCCAGTTTCCTGCAAAAAATAAACGGCTATTCACTTACCTGTGGGGGGCTAGCAGGGACCCGGGGAGCTTCACGTAGCTTTGGCTGCGGATACGGGACCCCGCATTGCGGTTCCGAGTCCTCGCATGCCCACAGCAGCGGCCTCCAGCGGCTGCGCCGAGCGCTATGGTGGACTCAGACTGTGGAGCAAGACCAAGAAACAAGGCCCCCTCGATCGGCTGTGGGTCGCTGCATCGGACCAGTCCGATCGCTGCCCCGGCCTTCCATAAGGCCCCCGTGGTGCTCGATCCCGCCATCCCCCCCACCTGGGCAGCCGTGGACAGAGTCTGAAGCCATCGCGTGAGAGTCCCGACCGGCCATACCACATTAGTTCCACACCGCCGGGAACTCGGCCGGTTGGGATCGGAGCATCGTTGGGAGGGCCTCTGGCAATGGCCTCCCAGCCACCTGGGGGCCGGAGAATCGGGGAAGCGGCGCCGGGCCTGATTCAGTCATGAAAATAGATTCTGTGGTCGGGAACATCGCCTTCGGCGCGGGGCTGAGGAAAATCTAGCCCAAGGACACCAAAACTGCACAATACTCCAGAAGTGGCCTCACCAATGCCCTGTACAATTGCAATAAAACATCCCTATTCGTATACTCAAATCCTCTCACCTGCTTTTAGTGGCCACTCAATGTGCCTGCTCTTATTGATATGATACTTGATGAGGTTCATGCCTGACGGTTGTGCATGTCTGCTGTGGATTCCATTTTGTGCATTTGTAACACCCAACAATGGCCATTACCATCCAAATTTCACACGACACATTTTACAGAGGAGAAATTAAACCTATTCTCTTCAGTGGATATAATAAATCCCATAGCATAACTTGAAGAGAAGAGGAGTTCTTCCAGTGTCCTGGCCAAAATTCCTCACTGCAACAATATCACTAAAAAGCAGATTATCTGGTAATTTATCTCGCTGGTTTCTGTGGGAGGTTGCTGGTTACAAATTGGCCGCTACATTTCCCTGCAATGCAATAGTGACAAGACTTCAAATGTACTTTGTCGGCCCTGAAGCATTCAATGACATTGCAAAGTTGTGAAAAGCATTGTATGACTGCAAGTCGTTCATTTCTTTTCTATCTAATGATTGCGATATGATCAGAAAGTAGAAAATGGAAGTCTATTTATTTCTTTCTGGCTATGCTAGATTTGAACTCCTTCCTTGTCAATCTATCCTCTATGTTTTCTCGGCATGCTCATTAAAGCAGCTTCTCCGTGCAAGATCTTGTCATCTCTTGTTTGTGGGATCTTGATCTGTTCAAAATGGCTGCCCAATCTCTTTACAAAGCTTCAGTTACTGTACTTCAATTATTCAGATACGCAGCATTTCAGGACCTGCTGATGATTTGAATGGCATTTTACAGATGCAAGTCCTTTGTCTGACAGGTTACATTTTGTCTTTTGAAAAGCTGAGTGACCTGCTACAGATTTTCAGAATTATTTGTTTATGTTTGTAGCTTTCTGTCACCCCAATTACTGCAGTTAAACAAGAGTCTTTATTGTCAAACAACAAAAAGGATAATTCCTTGGTAAAATGCATTGGGAGCACATCTGCGATGAGGTTTATGACCTGCAGAGGGTGCTAAGAGAATCGTCTTGCAGTGATTTGTTAAAAATGAATAATAAGACACAAGGTTAAGAAAATTTGACTCTGCCATTTTCCAATGGAGCTGACATGAGTCGAACAAATCAAAGCTTAATCACAGTTACCATAGAAGAAATGTTTCACAATTTTACCCCTCCTTTTGTGCTTAATTATTGATTTTATTTCTGTCTTTGTCAGGGCATCACACAACATTCCTGGCAGTATAATAGATTGTGCTTCAACATCAAGGATTTCCAAGTCAACAACAGCAATAGTTTGATCCTGATGTCCCTCTATTGCCCTGATCGGGTGTCTTGAGTCCAACATCAGAAGAGTACACCCAACAGACCACTGTGGCACTTTCAATGGACACATTGGGCAGCACGGTAGCACAGTGGTTAGCACAGTTGCTTCACGGCTCCATGGTCCCTGAGTTGAATCCCGGCTTGGGTCACGGCCTGTGCAGAGTCTGCACATTCTCGCATTCTCCCTGTGTCTGCATGGGTTTCCTCTGGGTGCTCCGGTTTCTTCCCACAGTCCAAATATGTGTCATGATAAATTGCCCTCAGTGTCCAAAAAGGTGAGATGAGGTTACCGGGTTACGGGGATAGGGTGGAGACGTGGGCTTAACTAGGGTGCTCTTTCCGAGAGCCGGTGCAAACTCGATGGGCTGAATGGCCTCCTTCTGCACTGTAAATTCTATGATTCTATCTTTACATATTCTGCCAATTAATGCTGGATTGTGTACAGTCTTGTGCTGTGAGACCAAACTCAGTAAAAACGATCACCTGGGACTGCAGAACCTATTTTAAACTTACAGCTGCTTGAGAAGAGAACCAAGCCGCAAAGATGTAAAAACCCCATGTTCTAAACCCCTGCACTGCTGCGCCACAAATCTCCCCCTTATCATATGTTAAAAGCTCAAAGAATGATTGGTTGGGTTTAATGGGATTTAATCGGAGCCACAGCGACTGGATGAATTAAATTCCGTCTTTATTAGATGGGATTTCGGGGTAGGTTTTTTTTCTTCTGGGGATAACACTTTGGATTCTTATTTTGAATCATATTTTATCCCGCAGTCAATGTCACACAGAAAAACAGATTATCTGGTCGTCATCACATTTCTGTTTGTGGCAGGTTGCTGGGCGTAAGGTGGTTGTTATGTTACCTACATTACAACAGTCACTATTCATCAGATATAAAATACTTTGAGATGTTTGGTGGCTATTAAAGACAGCGGACTGTTAGCATTTTTGTTGCCTAATCTTCCCTCTAGTTCTTCAGCCAATTCCCTTAAACATTAAATCCTCGATTGACACTCAGGATGACCAGTGAGCACACAGAACACAGACCTAGCCAGCCCAACACATCATGGTACCAGGTAGTGATGCTGAAATTTGATGGACCTACCTTGAGTGAATCAGCGTTGACCAGCAAACAGCCGTCCGGTGACATGGAAAACGTCCGCCCTCCTCCGCAGCTCCGCATCGCCGGCAACCTCGGTGCAAATTGGAAGATCTTCAAACAAAAGTTCCAACTCTATCACGGAGATACCGACCTCGAGGCCTCATCGGACACCAGGAAGATCACACTATTCCTATCTACAGCTGGGGACCACGCCATCCACATCTACAACTCCCTTACATTCGCTGAAGGCGAAGACAAGACGAAATTTAAAACAGTCCTGCTGAAGTTCGACAGCCACTGCGACATTGAGGTGAATGAGAGCTTTGAACGGTACGTTTTCCAGCAGAGGCTTCAGGGTGAGGATGAACCTTTTCAATCCTTTGTGACCCATCTCCGCATCCTCGCGCAGTCATGTAACTATGACTCGACAACTGGTTCCATGATCCGGGATCAGATCGTTTTCGGGGTCCACTCCGATTCAATTCGCCAGCAGCTCCTGAAATTCAAGCAGCTCACCCTTACCATCGCCATCGAAACGTGCGTTATGCAAGAACATGCTAACAATCGGTACTCCCACATCAGGGCGGGAGAAACTGCAAAGCTAGCCTCCCACGAGGCGGAACGGGTGCAGGCTATCGCACAAATGCAGGGCCTAAGTATTGATGAGAGTGGCCATTTTGTGCGCTTTCCCCAGGCCCCTGCGCATGCGTGCAACGACCGAGGGGACTGCGAGACAACCAGACTGCGCAGATGCATACATCGTATGACCGCACTGCGCATGCGCGATGGCGCACGGAATGCGCTGACGTTGGCGTCATTATGTGTCCGAATTGTGGCTCCGCCCATTTAAAGCGGCCATGTCCTGCAAAATTACGACGGTGTCTACAGCGTGGCACGCTTGGCCACTACGCAGCCCTTTACAGATCTGCTCCACTGCCCAGCAGCCAGCGAACCCAGCCACAGCGCAGAAGCATCCGTTCAATGCAGCAGGGCATGCCAGATTCCGACCCCCACAGCCCAACAGATCCTGATGCTGAGTGCCTCAAATCCCCATACCGGGTGGGCATCATTACGAAGCATGCGCTTCCTTTCTCCAATATAGTGAAGCACCTCTCGATCCTCAGCGTGGTTCCCGATGATGAGTGGTGTGCTGTCCTCACAGTCAACAAGGCTCGCATCCGGTCCAAACTGGACACCGGCATATCGGCGAACCTCATCTCAAAATCCGACCTTGACATCATCCGCGTCAGACCAAGCATTCTTCCACCGGCCTGCCAGCTCCTTGACTACAATGGCAATGCCATAGCTGCCAGTGGCTCGTGCCAACTCGGAGTGTCCAATAAGTCAATTAAAGAGAAGCTGCGGTTTGAGATCGTAGGACCTGACAGAGCTTCCCTGCTCGGTGCTCGGGCCTGCAAACACCTGAACCTGGTTCAGCGTGTCCACACCATGTCATCCTCACAGGCGACGGCCTCACCTGATAAAAAGTTCCAGGCTGAAATTGATGACATCATCACGCAGTACCATGCTCCCATACCGATACAAAATCCTGCTCAAACCGAACGCCACCCCTGTAATTCATGCACCACATCGGGTGTCAGCAGTCCTCAAGGATCGCCTCAAGCAGCAGTTGCAGGACCTCCAGGACCAGGGCATCATATCAAAGGTCACAGAACCCACGGACTGGGTCAGCTCCATGGTTTGCGTCAAGAAGCCATCAGGGGAGCTTCGAATCTGCATCGACCCCAAGGATCTAAACCGCAACATCATGCGAGAGCATTACCCAATACCAAAACGAGAAGAGTTGACCAGCGAGATGGCTCATGCCAAATTCTTTACGAAGCTGGACGCCTCCAAGGGGTTCTGGCAAATACAGCTGGACGCATCCAGTCGCAAGCTGTGCACATTCAATACCCCGTTCGGTCGCTACTGCTACAACCGAACGCCTATTGGCATCATCTCTGACTCTGAGGCATTTCACCGCATCATGGAACAGATGATGGAGGGTATCGAGGGGGTGCGAGTGTATGTTGACGATGTCATAATCTGGTCCACAACTCGCCAAGAACACATCGCTCGCCTCAAGCAGGTATTCCACAGAATCCATGAGCAACTCCAGCTCAACAGGGCCAAGTGCTCGTTCGGTCAATCAGACATCAAATTCCTTGGTGACCACATCTCGCAGCAAGGCGTGCGGCCAGATGCTGACAAGGTTTCAGCGATCAACGCCATGAAGACCCCAGAGGACAAGAAGGTGGTCCTCCGCTTTCTAGGGATGGTCAAGTTCCTCGGGAAGTTCATTCCCAACATGGCGTCCCACAAGACAGCCCTCCGCCATCTCGTCAAAAAGTCGACAGAATTCCAGTGGCTGCCCGCTCATGAAAAAGAATGGCGCGAGCTGAGGGCAAAGCTCACCACAGCCCCAGTTCTGGCATTCTTCGACCCAAACAAGGAGACCAAGATTTCCACTGATGTGAGCCAGGACGATATTGGGGCGGTGCTCCTCCAACGGGATGACTCCTCGTCCTGGGCTCCAGTTGCGTATGCCTCCAGAGCCCTGACACCCACTGAGCAATGGTATGAGAAGGTGTACAAGGGCCTCCTAACGGGAATCGACAAGTTTCACGACTATGTGTATGGCCTTCCAAAATTCATGGTAGAGACGGACCACAGGCCACTCGTCCACATAATCCAGAAGGATTTAAATGACATGACGCCTCGGTTACAGCGAATCCTTCTCAAGCTACGCCGCTATGATTTTGAGCTTGTCTACACGCCAGGCAAAGAACTCATTGTTGCAGATGCCCTTTCCAGGTCAATTACCATAGGCTGTGAACAAACAGACTTTGTGTGCCAAATCGACGCGCAGGTGCAATTGTGTGCTTCCAACCTTCCGGCCTCTGATGAGAGGGTCATCCAAATTCGTGAGGAAACGGCCAAGGATCCTCTGCTACAGCGAGTGATGCAGCATCTTACAAATGGCTGGCAGAAGGGACAGTGTCCCCAGTTCTACAATGTCAAGGACGACCTGACGGTGGTGGACGGCATCCTCATGAAGCTCGATAGAATCGTGATCCCGCACAGCATGCGAGCTATGGTGCTCGGCCAACTCTATGAGGGTCACCTGGGGGTCGTGAAATGCCGACACAGAGCTCGGGAGGCAGTCTATTGGCCGGGCATCAGCCAGGACGTTGCCAATACGGTCCTCAACTGCCCTGCATGTCAGAAATTTCAGCCAGCTCAACCCAAAGAAACTTTGCAGCAACCTCCCCATGGTCCATAGTCAGTGTCGACCTTTTCCACGCCAAGGGGCGTGACTATATCCTCCTGGTCGACTACTTCTCCAGTTACCCAGAAGTGGTGAAACTGTCCGACCTCACGTCAAAAGCAGTGATTAAAGCCTGCAAAGAAACGTTCGCCAGGCATGGGATACCGCTCACGGTGATGAATGACAATGGTCCCTGTTTTTACAGCCAGGAATGGTCTAATTTTTCACGCTTACACAACTTCCCTCACGTGCCCTCCAGCCCCCACTACCCGCAGTCAAACGGGAAGGTCGAAAAGGGGGTCCATATTGTTAAGAGATTGCTATGCAAGGCTGCAGACTCAGGCTCCGACTTCAACCTGGGTCTGCTGGCATACAGGGCAAGCCCGCTGTCCACTGGGTTGTCCCCAGCGCAGATGCTCATGAACCGCACTCTGCGAAACACGGTTCCAGCCATCCATGTTCCAGACCTTGACCACCTCACGCCCATACAAAAGATGCAGCAGTCTCGGGCCCAACAGAAATCAGCGTACGACGCTCATGCCACGGATCTCCCCGAGCTGGTCCCAACTGATCGTGTTCATGTGCAGTTGCCTGACGGCGGCTGGTCAGCCACAGCTGTGATGGTCAAGCAAGTGGCCCCGAGATCGTTCCTCGTCCGCAGGGCTGCTGGCTCCTTCCTACGATGCAACAGACGGGCGCTGCGCAGAATTCCACGCCTGCCACCTGACCGAGATGCCACACACGATGCTTCCTCCGGACGTGCCCTACCATGAGGCCACCGATCTACCAGCAATCCTGCCAGCCCCTGCGACCACTGCATTGGCGGCGGCCCCGCCTATCCAAGTGCAGGCGGCCCCTGATCCACCCTTGCGGCGATCAACCAGAATTTGTCGCCCGCCACAAAGACTAAACATAAAGTCTGAACCTTTGTACATCTTGTTACCTCATTGTTTTGACCTCTGTAAATATTGTTTTACCGTTTCATCTGCCCTATATCTGCACTAGTGACACCTTCCTATGTATATAAGTTCATTTTAGCACATTCTGTATATAGTCACGCACATATACACATCCCCACGCACACGCACCTTACTATTTATTATCTGAAAAAAAGGGGGGGAGATGTCATAATATACATCCATGTCAGTAAAGTTATGGCACACGTGTTGCACGTTTTACTATGGGCGTAAAACGCGTTTATTGGAGTGTATTAACACGCCTCCGAGTTCGACGTGTGCTTAACACTGCTAGGCTCTGCTCTATGTAATTATTTAAGCTCTGGAGTCGCCAGCTGCCGTATAGGCAACGTCACAAGTATTCCAAGGTCAAATTCAAAGTAATAAAGACGATACACCGATTAGTCAAGTTCAAACGATCAATATTTATTATACAGTTAATAATAAATACTCATGCACACACACTAAGAGACTAAGCTACAACTAAACATAAGCAAACAGAATACTTATCTAACAGGAACAGGCAAGGTCAGAGAACGAGGCCTTCGTCCTGGTTTTGTCTGCAGCCTTCAGCAAGCGTTCTGGCACTTGGGAGTCTAGTGGGCTTGGATCGCGTAGCGAGCGTTGAACTTACGGTTTCGGCGGCTGGTGCTCAACGGCTGGAGTCAGGATACCAGGTGTCAGTCGGGGCCGGAGCACAGGTTTAACAGACCGGACAACACGAGGTCCCTATCTTTTATAGGGGTTCCGTTGTCCTTCCCTCTTCTCGGGCGGGCTCTACCTATTGGATCAATTTCTTATCGATACTGGATTAATTCCCCAATGCGAGGGGGTCTCCGTGATGGAGGGGGCGTTTCTTATGTCCTTTTGTTCGGAGGTTTCTGGTGCCTCGATGTCTGGGTCTTGATTGGAATGTGTCCATTCAGAACCAAATGTATCTATTGTGTGGGTGTTCAAGTCTGATGGCCTCATTAGCATGCAAAGCGTTTTGCCATTTGCACCTAGCTAAGGTCTCTTTACCTGAGCCCAAACTGGTTTCTGCTGCTGCAGAATGCAAACTGCTCTTTGCAGACTGCTGTTCTGGCTGAACTGTCTGTTTCTCAGCAGCCTTCCATTTTAGTTTGGCTCAGTGTCCATTTTGCGTGGCCAGCATGGCTACATTCCCTCCTTGTGATCCTCACAATCATACTATTGTGAAGGATCACCTATGTACTTTGCCTCCTTGTGTTCTGACCTCTTGCCAGTTCCTGTTCTACTCTGTTCTAAACTATGGGAAGAAGAGAAAAAAATTTTTAACTAACATTTCTACTTGGCCCTATGTCAAAAGGGACATGCATTACTACAATTGGGAACCTCTACCTATCACTATTAACCTTAACCTTAACTTAAACATTTAATCACTCTAAACCTTAACCATTCACACCACAACATCACACTTCCCAACTCGGCAGTCGAGTATGGAACAATATAATACATGGCTGAATTTTATTTACAGAGTGTTGTAATCAGTGAGGGGTTGAGGGGTTTGGTGGAATCCGAAGATGGGGGATTGCACTCTATAGATGGGTGAGGTGCTGGAACGAGAGGCTCTCCTCTTCCATTTCCTCAACCTGAGGGTCTGCACTAGGATGGTGAGGATCGCAATCACCAACAGTGATTCGATTATGTAGGACATGGAGTACCACGTCATGAATTTAGTACACCAGGTCTGAACCTCGCTGATCAGAGCTGAGCACTGGGGGTTTGCTGTAATGGACACATTTACGGTGGGGGTTGTGGGGGAAACGTGTCTTGTTTCCACACATATACATATGACATTAAATAGTAATAAGTGGGCTTCCATCATTTTGCTGTTCTTCTTCTTTCTCTTCCTTCTTCCTCCGGTATTGACAATCCTGGCTTCGACCTCTGTCTCGTCCTTTGAAACCTTTGGGATCAAGCACAGTATCTGTCAATACACAGTTTAAGACCTTTACTTGTTAGTGCATCTGTCTTTCAAAACCCAATTGACCCTTTAAAATGACTGGCTAAGTCACACCCTGTGACTCCCCTCATTTTTTTTTTCAAAAAGCGAATTTAAAGACCAGCATACACCTAACAATCCTTCCTTCTGCGAGCCGTCTCGCAGGCTTTGCTGAGTTACCATCCGAATGTTCCCGGATGTAAATAGCATGTGGGATGGCGGCCGAAGGGCTACCTAACCTAAAATGAAAACAAATTTGGAAAGAAACATCCGAATGAGTTGCGTATGGGCCGCTACGGGTACGAGTTGGATGGGATCCCCGGGTAGGGCGTGCTGTGCCATACCCGAGCTTGGCTGACCAAGGGTTGGTTCTCAGACAGGGCGGGTCCTCAGTGCCGTTTGTCCACTGCCTGAGTAACCTGGAGAAAACGGGTACGAATGTGTTAACCATGACTTGCAGCCTCTATTTCGCCGAATAGAGGGGCACCTAAAAAAACCAAGGGAGCCAAGATGCTCCGTTCTGAAAACAGGGAACAAGCCGTGAACCGTGTCGGTTCACCAGAGGATACAACTGAAGTTCTCAGAAATATCTGCGGACAAGCTATTTGGCGTGTGGCCTTACAACTTTGGAAAAGATCTCCAATCAAACCGAAGTTCTCAGAAGTATCTGCGGACAAACTAACGTGCATGTGAGGTGGTCACAATCTTTTCAGCTGAAAAGAAGATGTCCATCCTCCAACTGAAACATTTACATTCCTGGAAACAAACAAACATAAAACGAAGACAAACATACGTGCAGGTTCCATCAGAAAGGACATCGTTTCCCTCAAACGATTCCTATCTTACATCATCTGGACACCTCACTTTGATTCTGCCTCTGTGAACAGGGTCACAAAGGGGTTGCCGTGTCGGGAGTCAGACACCGTGTCGTCCTGCTCTCCCGGATCCCACACCCTTGTGTGGATCAGGCATGCTATTTTGGAGTTGTGTGACCGGGGGTCACTTTCATCATTGCGGACAAGTCTGTAGGAATTGTCCCTGTGCCATTGTGTGGCGTCGAGTGTGTTGTCGGGGTAGTCGGGGTCGGGTGGTGGTTCGGGGTTGTTGAGGTAAGTGACTTCCATGGGGTCACTGGAGTCGGGGTCGTAGTTGGTGCAATGTGGGCTGTATGGCTGTGTGGTGTCGCTGTCTTCAGAGGCAGTGTCTGTCCTACTGTCTCTGCTGTGGCAGCTTGTGGGCGTGTCGGTTGATGAACTGGTCTGTGAGGGGGATGGTGGAAAAGTGTCTCTGGTGGGCGGGGTGAAGTGTTCTGCCGCGTCTAGCAGGACATGGTGAGCATGGTTGGCCTGTGTTCCATAAGCCTTTAACTGGTTTATATGGAACCACGCGGTCTTCCCATTAGGATATTTGATCCTGTATACGGAGGGGCTAATTTTGTCCGAAATTGAGTAGGGACCGGAATATTTTGGAGCCAAAAAACTGCTGGGGCTATAAACAGATAACATTACCTGTTGCCCAACCTGGAATTCTGTGGTGTGTACGGTCTTATTGAAACAGGCAGTCCGTTGCTGTCGGCGTTTCCCTAGCTGGGCTGCGGCTGCGAGCTGTGCAGACCTCACAGTCTCAACTAGTTCTTTAACTGCCTTTTCATGTGTGAGGGCCGTCACTTCGGGGCTTGTCATGTCCAGTCCTAAAAGGAATTCTGTACCTTTCATAGGGCGTCCGGTCATGAGTGTGTGTGGTGTGTATCCTGTCGATGTGGAGACAGTGTTCCTTATGAACATAAGTGCAAAGGGGAGCACTGAATCCCATGTGGAATTATTCTGTTGAACCATTTTCCTAAGGGTAGTTTTTAGGGTCCGATTCATGCGCTCCACAATCCCGCTGGACTGTGGATGATACGCAATGTGGAAGTTCTGTTTGATTCCGAATATTGTCAGGACGTTCCTCATGACCCGTCCTGTAAAGTGAGATCCCTGGTCCGAATCGATACTTCGGGGTAAACCCCATCTCGTGAAGATGTGGTGGGTCAGGATCTTTGCAGCTGTCTTTGCTGTATTTGTTCGTGAGGGAAATGCCTCTACCCACTTGGTAAAGGTATCTATCACCACCAGAACGTATTTATAGCCATTCCGACAAGGGGGCAATGGACCTATAAAGTCGATCTGGAGGTTTGTCCAAGGGCCGTTAACTGGGCGAGTATGCCGAAGTTGTGCTTTCTTAGAATACCGCTCCGGGTTATTCTGAGCACAAATCAGGCAATTCTCTATGTAGTGCGTTACATCATTCCTGAGATCAGGCCACCAACAGAGTTGCCTGAGGTGCCTCGTTGTTGCATCAATTCCCTGATGCCCGTGTCCGTCATGGAACAAGGCAATCATCTGATTCCTGTCCTGCTGTGGGACCACATAAAGTCGGTCCTTAATGATCACACCCTCATGTGTGGTCAGTGCGTGTTTAAAGTGCTCGTAAGCAGGCACAAAGTTTCCCTTGAAAACCTCCCTGAGGTCTCCGTCCTGTTTTTGTGCTGCCACGAGATCTTTAATATCAGTCTGTGAGACTTGGACTGCGCTCACAGGGGCGCTAGCTGGTGCGCTAGCTGGGGGGGTCCATAAGTGTCCTCTCCTGGAACCTGCCTTAGCCAATGCGTCGGCTTTTACATTCCCAGGGGGTGATGACCTATGGTGACTTCTTACTTTTATTATGCCGAAGGTCCTGTCCTTCGCTTTTGCTAAAATATGCTGGAGTAGAGGGGCTGATGGAAGGGGTTTCCCGTCTGCGGAGACAAAACCTCGTGTCCTCCACAGGGGCAGAAAATCGGTCAAACTGTTACAGACATATAAGCTGTCTGAATATATGTCTGCTGGGCTGGGGAAAGAATCGGGGTGGTCCACTATGTACGCTATGGCTGCTAGCTCTGCTGCCTGCGCGCCTAAGTGACCTGGTAACTTAAGAGCGATTTCTTCGAGAGCGCGCCCCTGCGCGTCCTCTACATAGATGCCGCATCCTGTGATACGCTCACCATTTAAAACTGTGGAGGAACCGTCTACATAAATCCTCAAGGGTCCACACGTGTCTGTGGGCTGGGGGCTTTGTTTCGGGTTCCCTATCTTCCTGGGGGGTGTTTTCGCTAAAAAGGGTCCTGTATTATGCAGGGGAGCTACAATTTCACAGTCATGGGGCTGTCCTGGGTATTGGAGGTTGTCGGCTAAGTATGTGTGGGTGCGTGTCCGTTTCACTGTAATGTCCCGTCCTTGTAAAAGTAGGGTCCACCTAGCTGCCCTAATCTGGCTAACTGAACCGTCCTTCAGTCGACCGTCTAGTAGTAGCTGTGTGGGTGTGTGTTCGGTCAGAATAGTAATGGGGTTGAGTCCGGTGATGTATGAGAAATACTGCACTGCCCAGAAGACAGCAAGGAGGTGCCTCTCACAGGCTGAAAATCCTTGTTCTACCGGGTCTAACAGTCGGGAGGCATAAGCCACTGGTCTTAGCTGCTCGTGCCGTTCCTGAAGCAACACGGCCGAGAGGGTCAGATCTGTGCTCGCTACCTCTATTGCGTACGGTGAAAGTTGGTCGGGGACTAGCAGCGCGGGTGCTGCACTAAGGGCTCGTTTCAACTCTTCCACAGCGCCTGTATGCTGCGGAAGCCATTCCCAGGGGGCTCCTTTCTTAAGGAGGTCTGAAAGTGGGGCGGCTTTTGTCGCGAATCCGTCGATGTGGTTCCGACAATAGCCAACCAGTCCTAAAAACGACCGGAGGGCTGATACATTCTGGGGAAGGGGCAATTTGACAATCGAATCAATTCTTTTGAATTCGATCTCGCGTTTGCCGTGCGTGATGACTGATCCCAAATACATCACTGTACTTTCCAATATTTGGGCCTTTTTCGGGTTAACTTTACAGCCAATTTCAGTTAAGAGTTCCAGGAGTTCGGCCAGAAGCGAAATGTGCTCTGCCTTTGTGTCTGTCTGCAGTAGTAGGTCGTCTACATACTGGACCAGACAATCGGGTCGGGAAAATTTCTCTAATCCACTTGCCAGCTGTCGGTGGAAAATGGAGGGTGAATTGTGGAATCCCTGTGGGAGGCATGTCCACGTGTACTGCTGAGTTTTGAAAGTGAATGCGAATTTGTATTGGCACGCTTTTGCCAATGGTATTGACCAGAATCCATTACTGATGTCCAATACCGTGAAGTACTTGGCGTTGAGACCCTGCTTGAGCATGGTCTCGGGACTAGTAGCTACCGTTGGGGCTACTGCGGGGGTTACTTTGTTGAGTTCCCGATAATCGATGGTCAGACGCCATGATCCATCGGGCTTCCTCACTGGCCAAATAGGGGCATTGTTGGTGGAGGCTACCGTTCTCAGTACACCTTGGTCCAACAAGCTACCTATAACCTTTTCTATTTCCACCTCTGCCTCGAGGGGAAATCTATACTGCTTTTGCGGTCGGGGGTCCTGTCCGGTAACATGAACTTGTCCAGTCATTCTGCCACAGTCATGACGGTGACTTGCAAATGCTGTCCTGTGTTTGTTTAGTAGGGCCTTAATTTGTCGGTCGGTGTGGAGTGTAGTCAGGTCGAATGTGTACTCTCCCACTGCGCTAATCCGATTAGCGTAGTCTCCTACTGTGAGGGTGGCTGGTGCTCTGTCTGATCTCGCCATTCGCCAGACACACTGGTTCACTGGGTCGAACGACAAGCTGTGTGTGTTCATAAAATCTATCCCCAGGATGTGCTCTGCTGTCCGGGGAAGATTTACTAAAACTACGGGGTGTCTTGTGCTAATGTTCCCTAGCTGGATCGCTACGGGTGCTGTGATATGTCCCTGCTGCGAGTGTCCGGTGAACCCGCTAAGTGTGATGGTGGAGGTGGTCGGCCACGTGTCTGCGTGTGCCGTGGTTGTGGAGTTAATGGTGGTGCGGGATCCTCCTGTGTCCCACAGTAACTCTATGGGCTTCCCTTTGACTTTTGCCGTGACTACGGGCCTCCCTGATGAGTCCCATAGTGTGTCACAGACCCAAGTGGGGGAGCCCGAACACCGTCAGTTCGTCTCGTCCACATTGGTGGGTCCTGACTGTACTGTTACATTGTGGATGGGTTTTGCCTTGTTGCGGTTCAGAGTGCCTGTCTGCTGGCCTCTCTGAGATCGCTGGGGTGCATTACACTCTTTTGCCCAATGCCCTAACTGTCCACAGTTATAGCATTCCTGTCCTTTCTGTTGAGGGCTGCTCTTGCCTTCGTTTACCCATGCGGGCTTCTGGTGCTCTCTGACTGCTTGGATATCTGCAGCAGCCTGAGCCTCTTCTGGGGATCTAACCTTTGCTTTTGCCTGAAGCGATTGCTCCCAAGCGCGGGACAATCTTTTGAGGACCCATTTCTCGTTATGGGCCTCTTCTGAGGGGTCGTAATTATTGCAAGCGCTCTGTCCTGCCTCTGTTGCGTGTGAGATAATTGTGCGCGTCCACTTAACCATGTTTTCGCGGGTTAAATGCGCTCTATCTAGCTGTCCGAAAACTGCGCTGAAGTGAATCCACAGCCTTCCGGCGAATGCTGTGGGGTGTTCAGATCTCTTCTGCCTGCACTTATTCAAGCCTTCTACGGGGTCACCTCTATTGTACCCGATGGCATCTAAAATGGCAGTGTGCATCTCCTCTAGGCTGCCTCCTGCCACGTTCTGTGGGTCGGGGAGGGCTGCCACTACACTCTGGTCTAAGCTCAACACGGTGAGCTTAACCTGCTCTCTCTCATCCAGGCCGTACATGGTAGCCTGCTGTTTTACTTTCGCGAAGAACTGGTGGGGGTCTGCGGTGGGGAGGAACGGAGTGATCTTTTCACAAGCGTCCCTTAGCTGGGTTACTGTTAAAGGGGTGGTGTAAGTTATGTCTGGGGCGCCTTCTGATTCGGCTTTCCTCTGTGTGGTTACGGGATTCATGGGTGCGGTTATGATCTGAGCTGTGGGGGGTTGGGGTGCCTGTCGTTTCTGCTGAGCTGCGGGCGCACATGTTCCCTGAACATAACGCTGCGCTGTCTCGCTTAATTCCTGCCAATCTGGGGCGTTTTCCCCATCTAACTGAGCTCCAAAGGTGCTTTGGAAGCCATTCTGCACCGAAAGCAGAGATTGCAGTTCCGCAATCTGTTTCCTGCATTTCGCGTGGTCAACTGTGCTTTGTCTTTGTTCGGTCGTTGCAGCGTGGAGTGCTCTCAAAGCTGCTTTGAGATCCGAACATTGCCTCTGCAATGCCTCCACCTGCTTTTCCGATTCCTGTCTTATCAGAACGGCACGTTGCACGTCCTGATAGGCTTTCTCATACTGGGTCTGGGAACTGCTCAGATGAGCTAGACAAGACTGGTGAGCCCTCTTGGCATCATCCACCTCTCTATCCTTCTCTGCCAACTTCCCTTTAAGATCCAGGTTTTCTTTCTCGATGTCCCTGACATCGACCTTACTCATTCGGTTCCTTTCCTCTAAATCTGCCCGGAGCGTCCTGATGACCTCCTCTGCGCCTCGCAACTGTGCCAAGCAGGACACAATCGCCATCGGCTTGCGTGCTTTACCTAAACTCTTTTTGTGTATTTGAGAGAGGTTCTCCCACCAAGTATGACCTATACTTCCGGGACCTGTCTCCTCATTTGCACAAAACTCTTTCCAAAGGGGCCATCCCTTTCCCTGCAGATATTTGCGGAGTTCCAGCTCCCACGTGGGACACTGGCCTACTCTGCTACTGCTGCTGGTCGCTGCGACCACAAACTTTGCTGGATCCATCAGACGTTCCATTGCCTGCATGGCCATTTCCTCTGACTCTCTTTTTATAATTTGGAACAGGGGGTTGCTGGGGTGGTGTTTCGTGAAACGGGTACGGCTTACGCTATGTTCCGTTCAAAAACTGCCGAAAGTTTGTCGCAACAAAAAGCTTTCAGTTTTACCTTACAGCCCTGTTAGTACGCATGCACTAAACACACTTCCGAATTACGCTTATTATTTTGAACACCTTGAATACTTGTGATCTCTTTCTTTCTCTGCAATTTGGAGTTCTAATTCAAATTTCAGGGTCCTGGACACTGTGGTGTTTCCACTTACAACAGGGTCCCGGCGGATGTCGCCACTAAATGTTGCACGTTTTACTATGGGCGTAAAACGCGTTTATTGGAGTGTATTAACACGCCTCCGAGTTCGACGTGTGCTTAACACTGCTAGGCTCTGTTCTATGTAATTATTTAAGCTCTGGAGTCGCCAGCTGCCGTATAGGCAACGTCACAAGTATTCCAAGGTCAAATTCAAAGTAATAAAGACGATACACCGATTAGTCAAGTTCAAACGATCAATATTTATTATACAGTTAATAATAAATACTCATGCACACACACTAAGAGACTAAGCTACAACTAAACATAAGCAAACAGAATACTTATCTAACAGGAACAGGCAAGGTCAGAGAACGAGGCCTTCGTCCTGGTTTTGTCTGCAGCCTTCAGCAAGCGTTCTGGCACTTGGGAGTCTAGTGGGCTTGGATCGCGTAGCGAGCGTTGAACTTACGGTTTCGGCGGCTGGTGCTCAACGGCTGGAGTCAGGATACCAGGTGTCAGTCGGGGCCGGAGCACAGGTTTAACAGACCGGACAACACGAGGTCCCTATCTTTTATAGGGGTTCCGTTGTCCTTCCCTCTTCTCGGGCGGGCTCTACCTATTGGATCAATTTCTTATCGATACTGGATTAATTCCCCAATGCGAGGGGGTCTCCGTGATGGAGGGGGCGTTTCTTATGTCCTTTTGTTCGGAGGTTTCTGGTGCCTCGATGTCTGGGTCTTGATTGGAATGTGTCCATTCAGAACCAAATGTATCTATTGTGTGGGTGTTCAAGTCTGATGGCCTCATTAGCATGCAAAGCGTTTTGCCATTTGCACCTAGCTAAGGTCTCTTTACCTGAGCCCAAACTGGTTTCTGCTGCTGCAGAATGCAAACTGCTCTTTGCAGACTGCTGTTCTGGCTGAACTGTCTGTTTCTCAGCAGCCTTCCATTTTAGTTTGGCTCAGTGTCCATTTTGCGTGGCCAGTATGGCTACACACGGAATAAAAGAGACAGTAACAATGTGTCATAATATACATCTATGTATATAATGGAGTGCAAACAGGCAGTGATTGACACACAGGATGACCAGTAAGCGCACAGAACAGAGCAGCCAATCACCAGACAGGACATTACCACTATAAAGCCAGAGGGCACTAGGTTTCCTACTCTCTCTGGACCCAGCCACTGAGACAGTCAGAGTGTGTGAGCTAGCCAGTGCAAACACCATGCTGGTCAGACTAGTACTAGGTCTCAAGTCAAGTCAGCATAGTGTCAACCCACAGTTGAACATGTATAGTAGTTAAGACGTTTAATAAAATCGTGTTGCATCTTAGCAAGTGTTGGAGGTCTGTCTCTCGCTGCACTGCATCAAGTGCAGTCCACATGGACCCAGCCTGCCCAACTAATCACTCTCCAATGCACCCTTCCCAACGTATTGAGACCCTTCTGGATTTGTGATTGGATACTATGCCTGTGTCCTAACCAATGATTTACAAAGGTTTCATATAGCTTTCTGGTTATCGTAATCGATTTATCCATCCACAAAGACAAGTGGGGGAGGGGGTATGGATTTTCCAATAATATTTGTGGTGGACGGCATCAGCTGCGGGAGTGGAAAATCCCACGGGAGTCCCAACAGGCGAAATATGCCGGCAGGATTTCCTGTAGCAATTGACCCATAACAGTGCTAATGGCATAACGGGAATCCTGACGTTCAATGTTAGGATCCACATTAGGGTTATTTTAAATGTAAACAGGTCTCTGCACCTGATAATAAAACCTCCCCCACACTCGGTCGACCTCAGCGTGATCCTGGTGTGCATAACCTGCCAAAGGAATTTAGGAGAGTGCATCGCTCGGGGTGGGGGTGGGGGGGGGGGGTGGGGGGGATGGGTGGGGGGGTGGGGTGGGGTCATGCGTAGGCACTGTCCCCAGAATTGCCCCATGGCACTGCCCAGGTACTGTCCCCAGAATTGCCCCTTGGCGCTGCCTGGGCACTGCGCCCTAGCACTGCAAGGAAGCAGTGTCCAAATAATGCCGGGTGGGTGTCACGTCTGGGTGTTTTGTGGGAGGTGTTCTGTGGTGGGAGGGGGCTGTCACATGGGTGTTCTGTGGGGTTCCATGGAGTCACTGGTCCCTGGGGGGGGGAGTAGATTGTTGGGGAGCGTGGTGATGGGGGCTGGGATTTTCAGAGTGTGCTGTCCGGGGAGGGATGGGGATTGGGTGGTTCGATTTAAAAAATGTTGTACCATTTCAAAGCAAATTTGCGACACCGTGTGACATTGTGTGACCCATCCCTTCATTTTCTTTTGGCTATGAGCTAAACTGTATGGCGGAGAAAATCACCGATAGGGCTGGCAGCTGCTTTCCCCGCCCGCTGTCACACACTGCAAAAAATTTGGAAATTCTACCCATTGATCCTTGCTGTTTTTTTAATAGCCTGACATCTGAATTTGTTTTGTACATTGTGGTGATGTGCATCACTGTAGATACACAAGGGGTTAATGTAAGACACTAGAGGGAGCACCAGAGATGTGACACACAGATACTCAACCAATAGGTCAGTAAGATAGGACACGACCAATGGGCATTCACGATACTCACAGAGGTGACACTACCACAGGGGGGCATTACACCAACCCATATATAAAGGACACAGCACACGTGATCTTCCTCTTTCCAGTGGAGACACTCAGTGAGTACAGACACAGGGTTGATTCAACATCACACCCACCACGTGGATTGTAGCAGACTGGTTCATCAGTCTGAGTAGCTATAGAAGGATTAACAGTAGAGGCGAGTCCGAGTAGGAGAATTGTTAACAGTTTAAATAAACGTGTTGAAGTTATCTCCACGTCTGAACCTTCCTTTGTCAGAGTGAACACCAAGGAAGCAGCTTATGCTACACCAAGAGGATAACAAGACATGCATGTTTACCATTTACAACATGCACTGCAGGAACTTGCTAAGGCTCCTTACGCAGCATGTTACAAACCTATGACCACTACCATCTAGAAGGGCAAGGGCATCAGGCAAATCGGAACACCACCATGTGCAAGTTCCCTCCAAGTCACTCACCTTCCTGACTTGGGGCGTGACGGTGGCACAGTAATTAGCACTGCTGCCTCACAGCGGCAGGGATCCGAGTTCGATTCTTACCTTGGGTGACTGTCTGTGTGGAGTTTGCACATTCTCCCCTTGTCTGCGTGGGTTTACTCTGGGTGCTCCAGTTTCCTTCCGCAGTCCAAATGTGTGCAGGTTAGGTAGATTGGCCGTGATAAATTGCCCTTGGTCTCCAAACGTTAGGTGGGATTACAGGGATAGGGCAGGGATTGGATCTGTGTTGTATCATCTTTCAAATAGTCAGTGCAGACTCGATGGGCCAAATGGCCTCCTTCTGCACTATCGGGATTCTATGATTCTATATCACCGTTCCTCTCCTGATGCTGGGACAAAATCCTGACACTCCCTCCTTAACTGCACTGTGCGTATACCTTCACCACATTGACTTTAGCAGTTCAAGAACACAACTCACCACCACCTTCTCAAAAGCAATTAGGAATGAGCAATAAATGCTTGTCCGCCAGTGATGTCCACATCACATAAATGAATAAATAAATAGAAAACCTTCAAAGATTTGCATATCTGAACTTTCAGGTCTCCGTGCTCTTGCATCCCCTTTCAAATTACACCCACCTTGTTTATAATTCTGGTAACGTGATCTGAAAATAGTTTTAGCAGCTTTACAAGCTAATAAACGTCCAGTCATAGGATTAATGATGTCTGCAGATCAACAAACATGTCTGCACTAAAAAAGAAGTGGCACTTTATCAAATAAACGTGAGAATCACATTGTCATAATTTGGAGACCCAGCAGTTGCTCCCAACAGGTTCACAACAGCCATGAGGTTTTGAAGCAGATCATTCTAGAAACCTTCCAGGTACTCTGGCAATCTCCCAGTAAAATCAAGTCATTTAAAATAAAACAGTATACCTGTTAGAAACAGACAGTGGTTTTGTTATTATCTAAAAGAGCAAAACAGTTAAAGCTTCACCAGGGGTTCAGTGGAAAAACATTTAACTTGTTAAGCTGTCTTTCACTGACTGACTTTTATTTTATGAAGAAAAGAAAGCTTGCATTTATATCCTTTCTTTTTAACCTCAGGGTATCCTAAAGTGTGCAACAACTAATTTCTTTGGAAATGCAGTCACTGTTTTAATATAGGGAATGGGAGAGCTAAATTGTGCAAAGATCTTTCCATCAGACCGCAATGAGTAGATGCATAGATATTTGGGGTGGGATTCTCCACCGGCTAACTCCGAAATCGGGAAAGCCAGGTGGACGGAGAATCAGTTCTGACGCCCAAATCGAGACGAGCACTGGTTTCAAACCAAATCGCAATTTTCCGTCGGCTCGACAGCAGGGTCAATGCATTCCACTCTGCACGTACAGTAAACACCGTACACACGTCATTCGCAGGCCTGACCAGGTATTCCCCGGTGCCTCCGTGTTCCCAAAGGCGAGGTTCACTTGTACTTGTAAAAATTGGGAAATAGGCGCCGTGGCTGATGAGGGAGAGAGAAGAGGTAGGACATGCAGAGGACACCATGGCACATGGTTCTGCGGGGTGCCACCGGCCCTATGAGTGCTCCCACCCCACCACATCCACACCCCACCTTCTGCCATTCGAAACCTCCCCTAACCAGCTGTCACCCGCTGGCAGCTCACCCAAGGGCAACACCAACATTAGAACCTACAGGGGGCTGCCGGACGGGGCCGAGAACATACCACTCGCATGGGTGCTGGTTCTGGGTTGGCAGTAACAAGTCTGGTCCACGGATGGATGGCGATGGAGACCCACTTTGCGAGAGTTCTCGTGCTCAGTGCCATTTGACAATGCCTGACCCCTGCCCATGGTAGCAGTTTCAAATGTCCACCTCCCTGATCCCTGTATGCAAGCTCGCCATTCCTTCACATGTTCTCACCGAACCCCTAGGATGATGGACGGGGGCGAGAGGGTTTGGGGTGGGGCATAGGAGTGATTAACATTGGCCGTATGGGGTCCGTGGCCCAAACCACCCCCCACCCCCGCGACCTGCAGCCCAGCACTCCCTCACCCCCCGCGCCCCCTCTGCAGCAAGTCCAGCCCATCCTTCACGCCCTCTGATAGAGCACCGATGTTGTGCGTGGAGGGGTGGTGGTGATGCTGATGGTGGGTGGGGGTGCCACACATGCCATGGGAAACTGCAACTCAGCGGGTTCTCACTTCCTCACTTGATACCCACCTCTGCGCCGGTGACTGCCCTTTCTCAGAGCCCACTGACCATGTCCAGTGCCCTCTGCTCCGCTGCGGTGAGGGCCGCAGGTCCGGCGGTCCCCTCCATTCTTCTCCCTCTCACGGCAATTATGAGCGGCGCTCTCTCGGGAAATGGGGGGGGGCGGGGAGGCCGAAACAGAAAACACACAGTGTTAGACAGTCCGACGCATGCAGCACATGGTGTGAGTAGCTGGTAGCTTCAGTTACCAGGTCAGCCGGCCATGACAGTTGGCATGGGTGCCTGAATGTGGTGCAGGTTGGGGTTTCGATCGCCCTCCAGGTGGGGAGGAGTGGGGTTATTAATGTGTGGGGCAGGTGTTGATGCTAAATGCACAGTGCTGCCAACTCAACCTGGGCGCCCTGAGGAGGTTGTGCAGTTTTGTTTGCTACTGCTGGATGGTCCTAGTGGTGGGGCCCACATGCTCACAACCTCTGCTGCCTGCGTCCAGGCACGGCGGATGGCAGCAGCTGGCAAACTCCTTCCCACCTTGGGGGGCAGGGTCCTCCACGCCTCTCCTCCACGGCATCTAGCAGAGTCTCCAGTTCGTGAAACTGGATGCCGCATTCATTGCTGCCATCTTGTTGGCTGGGATGGTGTGTGTGGAGAGTGAAGTGTGCACTTTCACATAATGTGGCTGGGATGGTGTGTGTGGGGTGTGAAGTGTGCACGTTCACATAATGTGGCTGGGATGGTGTGTGTGGGGAGTGAAGTGTGCATTTTCAGCTGCAGCTTGTCGGCCTCCTGAGTGTCAATCACGAATCTGGCGAATCCGGTACCATTTCTCATTGGAATCGATCATGTTGTATGTGGCACCGATACTAGCCCCTTAACATTTGCTGAATTGCCCATGTGTGGTGCCAGTTTTGTTGTTGTAGAACTCTGCGAATCCTGCCCCGGCGTCAACACTTAATCTAAGGAATGGAGGCCGAGATTCTTCAAAACTGCGGGCTAAGCGTTGGCGGCAACGAAAACACCGGAGTGTTTCACGCTGGCGTCAACGGGCCTCTTGGCCCAGCGATTCAGTGGCCCACAGGGGGCCAGCACAGCGCCAGAGTGCTCCATGCAGCTCCAGCTGCTGATACGCGGCCCTACACTGCCAGCCGCAGGTCCGCACATGCGCGCAATGGCCGTTCCCACCGGAAGAAGGTAGGCCCCCCAAGATCGCGCGCGCCTGCCAATCAGTGGCCCCCGATCGCGGGCCTGGCCGTCGTGGAGTTCCCCTGGGTGACGGATCACCCCTGCCCCCCAGCAGGCCAGCCACCGCAGCCGCGACGCCGAGCTCCTGCCGGGTGGAACCATACATGAACCACACCGGCAGGAACTCGGCCGGTTGACTGCGGAGAATCGCCGTGTGGGCCTCTTTCAACGGCCCCCGACTGACGCTGCATTGACTGCATGCGCGCCAATGCCGACGATTCTCCCGTCGCCGGAGGTTCCCTTCCCGGCGTTGGACCCGATCGCGGGTCTGACGCCCCATTCTCCGCCCCCACGCCGAGAGCGATTTCGACGTGGAGGCTCGGAGAATCCCGCCTGGAGAATCCGGCCTTGATTTTTGAGCGTGGGTTCAGGACAAACATTTGCTCTGTCACCAAGGAAAACCCATCTGCTCACTCTTCCGATGTGCCATGCAATCTTTAACATTCACCTACCATTAAACCTGTCACATCTCCAGCTCTTTGTAATTCTGATGAAAGGTCATTGACCTGAAACTCTGGTTCTTTCTTCACAGATAATACCTAAGTATTGTGCTGAATTTTCTGTTTCTGTTTCAGATTTTCAGCGTCCACAGTGTTAGGGGACTGTGGTTTTATGCCTAATTCAAAAGGTACCACCTCTTGACAGTGAAGCACTCTCAGTCTTGTACGGGAATGGTTTTTTGAGACTTTGTGCTGTGAAGATGGATTTGAAACATTTTATTTGGGGGGGGGTGGATATGATGGTATTCTAAGAGGAAGGCTGTGGGCATAATTTTCCCAATTCCAGTGGCAGATTTGATGGCGGGCATGATGGGAGACCCAGAAATCGGTTTGACTCATGTGCGAATTTACAGCAGGATCTTCCGCTGGTGCCTGGCATCGCAGGTAGGAAAATCCACCAGAGGCCAACGTGAACCTCATTTGTACGGCAGATTCTCCGCAGTACCAGCAAGAAAACATGCGGGTATGAGACACTTTTGGAACAATGTAGTGTGCAGGTGTCGGGACTCATGTGAACAATGCCTGGGCCTGTCTATGGAGTTCAGGATCAAGGTTGTCCACAAACCTGGACACTGAAACACCATAGACCCCTGGACCCTTGAACACCTGCTCTGCCACTGAACATGGCGCAAAACAACCAGGTACTAGGGGCTGGTTGAGCACAGTGGGCTAAATAGCTGGCTTGTAATGCAGAACAAGGCAGTAGTGCGGCTTCAAGTCCCCTACCAGCCTCTCCGAACAGCCACCGGAATGTGGTGACTAGGGGCTTTTCACTGTAACTTCATTAAAGCCTACTTGTGACAATAAGCGATTATTATTATATCACATAATCAATGAGGTCGGGGCCAGGAGATTTGGTGTATTTTTCCACTAGCCACCGTAACGGGACTTAGTGTCAAAATTGGAGAATTCAGCCCGGTGTGTCCATGATTTGTGAAGCTGGGGAAGGTTATTAGAAACAGCTTGTCTGTGGGAATTGAGAGATGAAAAGGTCAAGGTGTGGGACACATGCAATTGACAGACTGCAGCAAAATTGCATTTACACCTAAATAGTTACATTTTTAAATTTTGTATTAGGAGATAGATAGGGACTTGGTGTTTCAGCTATTACATTTCAAAGAGGAGTTTAAGGGACTTTTAGAATTTACAAAGGTTTCATTCATGAACATGGGAAAGTTATTCAATTTCATTGGACCCAACAGTGAAGCCAAAAGGAAAACATGACCGATTTTCATATTCTGAAAAGGTTGAATTCAAAGAAGTGCTTGAGGACAATGGAATTGGAGATGAAAGAGGAAAAGGATATGTAAAGAAGGATGTTGAGCTGAGTTATATGGCTGTGTAGGGAGATATGCTCTGAGATGAGCTCTCAGTGAAATCTGTGTGAAGGTGCTATATCTGAACCAGCCATCCAGGCAGTCCAGAAAACCCTTTGTTTCAGAAAGCTGGTTGTTCCTGAACCTTCTTGGATTTCCACAGCAGAGTGGAGGTGTTTGAGTAGTTGTGTGGTATACCTTAATAAGGTAACAGCAGTTTTTTTCTTGGGGAATACCACTGGATTTTTTGAGTTAAAAATCTGTAAGGGAGTTGTTGCCAAGTAGTTTTCTTGTGTGCTCTGGCCAAATGAGATTTGGGGAATGTTTTGTCAGACTGTTTTAACTTTGTGACTTTTATCTTGTATGCTTAAGTTTTTCTTCTCGATTATAAATCTTTTAATTTTTAAAATGAAAAAAGTGTTACTGGAATTCTATCCTGGGATCAGTAGCTCTTCCTCTTCCTTGCTCAAATAGGAAAAAAAAAAGATTCTGATGAGTAAGGAAAAATAACAGGCTCCTCAAAAAAAGTTAATTTCGGAACCAAAATTTAAAAAAGGTTCCACATACAACTGCGATGCCTCTATTTACCGAGGATCACTGCTGTCTAAACTGAATGAGCGATGGATTAAGTTTACACTGGGAATGCAGAACAGACTAAGCATATAAAGAATTTATGTGCTGAAGATCACCTATTCAGCAAATAACTGTATTCTTACAGCTCAATCACCTCCCTTTCGTGGGCATCAGATGAAATGTTAAACTTAAAATGTATTTGTCCAAGAGAGGTCGAATTCATTGATTCGTGAATAAAATATTGTTATGGATTGTTCCGGTGAATTAAATTTAAGTTAACAAAATCCAAAGTACGAGCAGAAAATACTGTCAATGTTCTTTGGATCAGTCAGAATCTGAAGGGGAAATGGGCTATTTTTTTGTGAAGGGATCGATATCCATTTTCACTGCGATCTTTTGCTCTGTATTTTTCTTACTGAGATTTAGCAAAGTTTTAGGCATTCACAGTGCACCTGAAATCTTTCAGACCTCCACTCTCACTCGCAAACATACAAAGGGTTGAAGCTGAAAATGCAACCCCTCTGTCTCGTATGTGGGACAGGGTGTGGTACAGCAGAGGCAAGAAGTTCAGATGGCAACACAGAGGTGCTGACAACGACAAGCCACTCATATGACCGTGAAGTTCCCCGGAGGTACTTCCACACTGCCAGAATGACTTTGCTGGAAAGGGGGTGAAAATCAAGCTTTTTTCGGTGATTTTGGTAAGACGTAACATTGGCAATGTATGAGAAACTCCAAGTAAATGTCACTCGGAAGTGCAAAGTGTGGTTGAAAGGGTGTTAATCCCAGAAGGATATTCCGCATTTAGAACATAGAACAGTACAGCACAGAACAGGCCCTTCGGCCCTCAATGTTGTGCCGAGCCATGATCACCCTACTCAAACCCACGTATCCACCCTATACCCGTAACCCAACAACATTAACCTTACTTTTATTAGGACACTACGGGCAATTTAGCATGGCCAATCCACCTAACCTAATTTGTTGAAAATGGCTTTTTTTGAAAATGTAACAGGAGAAGGCAATTCAGCCCCTTGAACCTGTTCCACCCATCATTCAATTCAGAGGAGATGGTTGCATAGTGCCGGTATCATTAAACTAGTAATCCCGAAGCCCGATGTAATGCTCTCTGGCCATGAATTCAAATCCCACCATGGTAGCTGGTAGAATTTAAATTCAATTGATAAATCTAGTCAATAACCAAAAAACCTACTGTCACTGCTCACCAGCAGGACAGACCCAGCAGAGATGGTGTCGGCACAGTGGTACACAGTTGGAAGGGAGTTACCATGGGAGTCCTCACCAGTGACTCTGGATCCTATGTAGATTCATGGCACCAGGTGAAACATGGGCAAGGAACCTTTCTGCAATGAAGCTAATGTCAGTAGTCTAATAACATCTATTGTCACTTGGAAAAGCAGGGGTTAATAAACACAATAGTAGGCATCGGGGCTGGTTTAGCACAGTGAGCATCTCAGCATCTAAGCCTCTTAACATCTAAACCTTGCACCGGCAGGCTAAATCTTTCAAAGAACCTGTGTGACTTTTCTGGTCACCAACAAGAACACGTAAAGCTTTGACATGGGAATGTCACCTGATCAGCTGTGTCTTTGAGGTGCACTTTTTTGCATTCCATTGTAACTCGAATTGACTTCAGCTCTATCTGATTATACTTGCTGTCTTGCCAATGTTTTATCTTTTGGGAAAGATTAATTTTTGAGGATACTTTCTGACTATGTATGTCAATAATTTTATTTTTCTTCTCCAACATATTTCCATCAACCAGAACATGCCAATCTCCATTTTTGAAACATTTCTTCTTGACATTGTGAGCGCGATCCAATGGCCGTGCCGGAAAGCAACTCCCGGGATCTACCCAGCTCGCAATGCCTCGCAAGGTTGAACGCAATCTCGTGAGATATTGCGATGTAAATCCCGCGCACAATGGGGGGGATCACCTTTTAGCAAATCTGCATATTAGAGCGTGGCAGTAAACCTCACTCTAATGTGCAGGTTCCCAAGGTACCTGAGACTTTGGGATTCAACCCCTTCACCTCAGAGACCTCGGGTAAGCGCCGTTCAGCAATGGTCCCCAAAAAACGGGCACCAGACAAAACGGCACTAATAGGGGTTCCCCGGGTGATTGGAGGCCCCCAGCTACATGGTGGTGCACTGGCACTGCTTGTGTAATGGGAACCCAGGCAGCACCCAGATCGGATCGTCCCATATTGCTTTCGGGTTGGATGGTAGGTTGGGGATTGTTTCTGGGGCATCGGAGATCAGAAACCATGTGGTGGTATGATTAGCATAGCTGCCTGCCATTGGTGCAGAACACCGGCTTACCATTGGCCTTGGTCGGTCATGTGCCTCTCGACCGGTTGGTTGAGACCAGTCATGTGACGGCTCCCCGATTGGTCGAGAGGCTGAGTTAACCCCGCGGGGTATAAATACCCAGCATTCCCGGTGGTCGTCTTTCTACTGTAATCGACCGCAGGGCTAACATCTAGCAGATTAAAGCCACACTTTTGTTCAACAACACGTCTCGCGTTCAATTGATGGTACATCAACTTAATCTGCTAGAAATTTGAAGATGGAGCTCTGGATCAAGCCCGAATGCCTCCGCATCAGCCCGCAAACTCCGAACGCATCGGAAATCTTCAAGCATTGGCTGGCGTGTTTCGATAGCTATCTGGCGACCGCAAGCAGCCCCCAAACCATGGCACAGAAGCTTCATATTCTCCAATCCAGCATGGGCATAGCAGCCTACGCGATGATAGGGGAAGATAAAGAATACGACGTGGCCATGGACAAGCTAAATGGACAATTTCTTAAGCCGGTAAACCGTGTATTCGCCCGACATCTGCTGGCCACCAGACAACAGTTCCCCGGTGAGTCCTTAGACGATTTTTACCGGGCCCTCGCTGTCCTGCGGAGGAATTGCGCCTGCCTCGAAGTTTCAGCTACTGAGCACATGGAACTTTTGATCAGAGATGCTTACGTCGCTGGGATGCAGTCCACCGCTATCCGCCAGCGGATGCTGGAAAAAGACGACCTCAGCCTAACTGAGGCACATCCCTGGAGGTCGCCGACTTAAACGCCCGCGCCTATGTCCCCAGCCACTCTGCAGCGCCCTGGGGCTCCTGGCACGATTCCCCACCGCCATCCGCCGCTCCCGACCCCCCCCAGCCTGTGCCGCGGGATGCCCCGACAAGTCCGCGGGGCCCCGCTGCTACTTCTGTGGGCTTGCCAAACACCCCCGCCCGCGCTGCCCGGCCCGGTCCACCCTTTGTAAGAGCTGCGGCAAGAAGAGCCATTTTTCATGGGTATGCCAGGCCAAATCGGTCGCTACTGTGCCGCGCAGCGACTGGGGATCTCCTCCTCCGGGCCCTTCCGGGCCCTTCCAGCGCACTGCACCAATCTCCCCCCCCCCGCCCCCGGGCCCCTGCGCCCGGCCTGCTCGCCTCTCTGCCCCCGCTCTCAGCCGCTCCGATCGGCCCGCCGGCACCGCTAACCCCGCCCCCAGCAACCACGAGGGCCCTGCGGGCGCCGCCATCTTGGTGCCCCGACTCCACGTGAGGGTCTTGGGCACCGCCATCTTGGGGCCCCGACCCCACGTGCGGGTCCTGGGCGTCGCCATCTTGGGGCCCCGACTCCACGTGCGGGTCCTGGGCGCCGCCATCTTGGGGCCCCGACTCCACGTGCGGGTCCTGGGCGCTGCCATCCTGGACTGGCACGCAAGGTTCTTGCAGCACCCATTCGGCCGCCGCCGACTACGGATCTTCTCCACGGCTCGCGGCCATTCAGCTCGACCAGTCACGTCCACGCCAAGACGACGACGCAAATCCACCTCAACGGGCACGAGACGGGCTGCCTGCTGGACTCCGGGAGCACGGAAAGCTTCGTTCACCCTGCCACGGTAAGACGCTGCGCGCTCCCTCTCCACCCTGTAAAACACAAAATAGGGTTAGCCTCAGGTTCGCACTCCGTCCGCATCACCGGGTGCTGCATCGCGGACCTCACGGTCCAGGGGAAGGTTTTTTAAAATTATGAACTCCTTATCCTCCTTGACCTTTGTGCACCGGCACTCCTAGGACTGGACTTCCAGTGCAACCTGCAGAGCTTGACCTTCCAATTCGGCGGCCCTATACCCCCCCTCACTGTCTGCAGTCTCGCATCCCTCAAAGTGGACCCCCCCTCCTTGTTTGCTAATCTCACCCCCGATTGCAAACCCGTCGCGACCCGGAGCAGACGGTACAGAGCCCAGGACCGGACCTTCATCAGGTCCGAGGTCCATAGGTTGCTGAAGGAAGGGGTCATCGAGGCCAGCAACAGTCCCTGGCGAGCCCAAGTGCTGGTGGTCCGGACTGGGGAGAAAAACCGGATGGTCATTGACTACAGCCAGACCATCGACTGGTTTACGCAACTGGACGCATATCCTATCCCCCGTATTTCCGCCATGGTAAACAGGATTGCGAAATACAAAGTCTTCTCCACGGTGGACCTCAAGTCCGCTTATCATCAGCTCCCCATCCGCGCGAGTGACCACAAGTACACCGCGTTCGAGGCAGATGGGCGCCTCTACCACTTCCTCAGGGTTCCATTCGGTGTCACAAATGGGGTCTCGGTCTTCCAACGGGAGATGGACCAAATGGTCGACAAGTACGGATTACGGGCTACCTTCCCGTATCTCGATAATGTCACCACCTGCGGCCACAACCAGCAAGACCATGACACCAACCTCCGAAAATTCTTCCAAACCGCAAAACTCCTTAACCTAACTTACAATAATCTGGAGATGCCGGCGTTGGACTGGGGTGAGCACAGTAAGAAGTCTTACAACACCAGGTTAAAGTCCAATATGTTTGTTTCAAACACGAGCTTTCGGAGCGCAGCTCCTTCCTCAGGTAAATGGAGAGGTATGTTCCAGAAACATTTATATAGACAAAGTCAGAGATGCTGGACAATGTTTGGAATGCGAGCATTTGCAGGTAATCAAATCATTACAGATCCAGGGAGAGGGATAATCACAGGTTAAAGAGGTGTGAATTGTCTCAAGCCAGAACAGTTGGTAGGATTTTGCAAGTCCAGGCCAGATGGTGGGGGGTGGATGTAATGCGACATGAATCCAAGATCCCTGTTGAGGCCGCACTCATGCGTGCGGAACTTAGCTATAAGTTTTTGCTCGGCAATTCTGTATTGTCGCGTGTCCTGAAGACCACTTTGGAGAACGCTTACCCGGAGATCAGAGGCTGAATGCCTTTGACTGCTGAAGTGTTCCCTGACTGGAAGGGAACATTCCTGCCTGGTGATTGTCGCACGATGCCCGTTCATTCGTTGTTGCAGCGTCTGCATGGTCTCGCCAATGTACCACGCTTCGGGACATCCTTTCCTGCAGTGTATGAGGTAGACTACATTGGTTAGTCGCACGAATATGTGCCGCGTACCTGGTGGGTGGTGTTACCACGTGTAATGGTGGTATCCAAGTCGATGATCTGGCATGTCTTGCGGAGATTGCCCTGGCAGGGTTGTGTGGTATCGTGGTCGCTGTTCTGAAGGCTGGGTAATTTGCTGCAAACAATGGGTTGTTTGAGGCTACGCGGTTGTTTGAAGGCCAGTAGTGGGGGTGTGGGGATGACCTTGGCAAGATGTTCATCTTCATTGATGATGTGTTGAAGGCTGCGAAGAAGATGCCGTAGTTTCTCCGCCCCAGGAAAGTACTGGACGACGAAGGGTACTCTGTCAGTGGTGTCCCGTGTTTGTCTTCTGAGGAGGTCGGTGCGGTTTTTTGCTGTGGCACGTTGGAACTGTCGATCGATGAGTCGAGCGCCATATCCCGTTCGTACGAGAGCATCTTTCAGAATCTGTAGGTGTCTGTTACGCTCCTCCTCGCCTGAGCAGTACCTAATTTACAATAAGGATAAGTGCGTGTTTAGCACCGACCGTCTAGCCATCCTAGGCTACGTAGTGCGTAACGGAGTGATAGGCCCCGACCCCGAACGCATGCGCCCCCTGATGGAACTACCTCTCCCCAATACCCTCAAATCCATTAAACGCTGCCTGGGTTTCTTCGCTTACTACGTCCAATGGGTTCCCAATTACGCCGACAAGGCCCGTCCCCTCATTCAGTCCACGACCTTCCCGCCGTCGTCAGAGGCCTGCCAGGCCTTTAGCCGCATCAAAGCGGACATCGCAAAGGCCACGATGCGCGCCATCGACAAGTCCCTCCCCTTCCAGGTCGAGAGCGACGCATCAGAAGTAGCTCTGGCTGCCACCCTGAACCAAGCGGGCAGACCTCTGGCCTTCTTCTCCAGAACACTCCAGGCTTCCGAACTCCGCCACCCCTCTGTGGAAAAGGAAGCCCAGGCCATAGTCGAAGCTGTGTGACACTGGAGGCACTATTTGGCCGGCAGGAAGTTTACCCTCCTCACAGACCAACGGTCAGTAGCCTTCATGTTCGATAATGCATAGAGGGGCAAGATTAAGAACGACAAGATCTTACGGTGGTGGATTGAGTTGTCCACGTACAACTACGATATCTTGTATCGTCCTGGGAAGCATAATGAGCCTCCTGATGCCCTGTCCCGCGGTACCTGCGCCAGCGCACAGATTGACCGCCTCCGCTCCCTCCACGCGGACCTCTGCCATCCAGGGGTGACCCGTTTCTATCATTTCATAAAACCGCAACCTGCCCTACTCCATCGAGGAAGTTAGGACAGTAACCCGTGACTGCCACATCTGCGCAGAGTGTAAACCGCACTTCTACCTCCCCGAGCGCGCGCATCTGATCAAAGCATCCCGCCCCTTCGAACGTCTCAGCATAGACTTCAAGGGGCCCCTTCCCTCTAGCAGCCGCAACATTTACTTCCTGACGGTGATCGATGAATACTCCCGCTTCCCCTTCGCCATTCCCTGCCCCGACATGACCACATCGACCGTCATTAAGGCCCTCCTCTCCATCTTCTCACTGTTCGGCTACCCTGCGTACATGCACAGCGATCGGGGGTCCTCCATTATGAGTGACGGTCTGCGTCAATTCCTGCTCAGCAGGGGCATTGTCTCTAGCAGGACGACCAGCTATAACCCCCGGGGTAACGGATAGGTCGAGCGGGAGAATGGTACCATCTGGAAGACCATACTACTGGCCCTCCGGTCCAGAGATCTCCCTATTTCCCGATGGCAAGATGTTATCCCCGATGCCCTACATTCTATCCGCTCCCTCCTCTGTACCACAACTAATCAGACACCTCATGAACGTCTTCTTGTTTTCCCCAGGAAGTCGTCCTCCGGATCCCCTCTCCCGACGTGGCTGGCCGCCACCCGGACCCATCTTGCTCCGGAAGCATGTGCGGGTGCACAAGTCCGACCCGTTAGTGGAACAAGTCCAGTTACTCCACGCTAACCTGCAGTATGCGTACGTGGAGTACCCCGACGGTCGGCAAGACACAGTCTCCCTCCGGGACCTGGCACCCGCCGGCGTGCGGCCTCCCCCCCCTTCACCACAGACCTCCCCATGTCCTTTTTCCCCCAGTGCCCCACCCAGGCCACCCCTCCCCCATCCATGGCGCCTCCCCCACCAGCCCAGGGTACGGAGGCAGTTCAAGGACCATCGCTCCCGGAGTCCAAGACATCAGCTGAACCACCACCATCGGCTGAACCAACGTCACCAACTCCACTGCGGCGGTCTGCCAGGACGTCGCGGGCAACGAAAAGGCTGATCGAGTCCATTTGACTTCAACACCACAATGGACCTTGTATGGACACTATGTACTGTTGCTAAATGTCTGGCCAGTGGGATGCCAAGGATGCATTTTTTTTCCTTCTCTCCTTACTACTCATACCACCAGTTCTCCCCCCCCCCCCCCCCCCCCCAGCTCTCGTTGACACCCCCCCCCGGCTTCTTTCTCCTCAAGGGGTCAATGTGGTGGTATGATTAGCATAGCTGCCTGCCATTGGTGCAGAACACCGGCTTACCATTGGCCCTGGTCGGTCATGTGCCTCTCGACCGGTTGGTTGAGACCAGTCATGTGACGGCTCCCCGATTGGTCGAGAGGCTGAGTTAGCCCTCCCTCCAGGGTGGGGTATAAATACCTAGCACTCCCGGCGGTCGTCCTTCTACTGTAATCGACCGCGGGGCTAACATCTAGCAGATTAAAGCCATACTTTTGTTCAGCAACTCGTCTCGCTTTCAATTGATGGTACATCACACCATTTAAAAGTAGCGTCCCAATCTCGCGCTGGAACTATGCCCTGTACAGAATGGGGCTATGTGAGGACTCGACCCATTCCCCGTTCAGGCTCTTTATTCAATGGAAGTTGCGTTGAATAGCCATGTGTTTCTCTGCACTGCAAGCGCTGGGAAACACGTGGCTAAACGTGCTCACTGGGGGACTTTGTTCCCTTTTGGGAGAATCGCACCCTGTGATTCCTTATTCTAGATCCTCCGGCCATAGGAAACAATATCCCTGCATCCAGTCTGTCCAGCCCTGTCAGAATTTTATACATTTCAATGAGATCCTCTCTCAGTCTTCAAAACTCCAGTGAATACAGGTTCAGTGGATCCAATCTCCCCTCATACAACAAACCTGCCATAGAACAGTACAGCACAGAACAGGCCAGGCCCTTCGGCCCTCAATGTTGTGCCGAGCCATGATCACCCTACTCAAACCGACGTATCCACCCTATACCCATAACCCAACACCCCCCCCTTAACCTTACTTTTATTAGGACACTACGGGCAATTTAGCATGGCCAATCCACCTAACCCGCACATCTTTGGACTGTGGGAGGAAACCGGAGCACCCGGAGGAAACCCACGCACACAGGGCGAGGACGTGCAGACTCCACACAGACAGTGACCCAGCCGGGAATCGAACCTGGGACCCTGGAGCTGTGAAGCATTTATGCTAACCACCATGCTACCCTGCTGCCCCAATCTCAGCAATCAGCATGGTGAATCTTTGTTGCCCTCCCTCTCTGACAAGTCTATCCTTTCTTTGAAAAGAAGATCAAAACTGCAAACAATATTACAGATACGGTCTCACCAAGGATCTGTACAGCTGCAGTATGACATATATGCTCCTGTACTCAAGTCTTCTTGCAACGAAGGGCAACATACCATTTGCCTTCCTCACTGTTTGCCCTAACTGCATGCTTGCTTTCAGTGACTGGTGTACAAGGACATCCAGGTCTCATTGTACGTTGTCAACAGTTCCCAATCTATCACCATTTAAATAACACTCTGCCATTCTGTTTCTCTGGACAAAGAGAATAACTTCAGATTTATTCACTTCATACTGCACCTGCCATGTATTTGTCCACTCACGCAACTTGTCTCAAACACCTTGAGATCTCTCAACAACCTCCTCACCATTCATAGAATTATAGAATTTACAGTGCAGAACATATTCATCTTTCGACCAAGTTTTGTGTCATCAGCAAACTTGGAAATGTTACTTTTGGTTCCCTCATTCAAATCATTAATGTGTGTTGTGAATAGCTGGGGCCCAAGCACTGATTCCTGCAGCATCCCACCAATTATTGCCTGTCATTTCGAAAGAAAATTATTCCTACTCTCTATTTCCTGTTTGCGAACCAATTCTGAATCCATACCAATATATTTCCCCCAAAAGGCCAAATAGCTTCTTCTGTGCTGTGAATTTCTACAGTTCCCACATGGAAATCGATACTGGGCACAATTTAATGGAAAAGAAACCGAGTCCCGTTTAGGGTGTGTTTAGCATGTTGAGTAAAGAAGACATTCTTGCCTGCATCCGAAACTATCTTTTCTCTGCCATACTATCGATTGAACAAGGTAACACACCCTAATTTCTGACCAAATATTAGCGTTTCATAACATATATAACATAATTTTCGGCATTGTGGTTATGCTTCAAATAGGATAAATGAATAATGTAGTGTAGAGTAATATAGTGGGACCACGATATTCTTCAAGAATTTGGCTCAACATGATCTAAACCTGTCCCTATTTCCAGGTCCAGCCAGCTTTGACAGAGTCATGCAGACTCGAAACGTTAGCTCCCTTCTCTCTCCACAGATGCTGTCAGATCTGCTGAGATTGTCCAGTATTTACTGTTTTTGTTTCAGATTCCAGCATCTGCAGTAATTTACTTTTAGGATCCAAGGCTTGATCATAACAAAGTATTTATTACGTTGGGAAGCCTGAAGACGTCGCAGCCCTGGCACTGAGATTCCATAATAAAGGCCATTACCTTGCTTTGTTCCTGTTTGCAGTTACACAAAGAAAGAAAGGACATTGATTGAAAAACAGAATGTGTTGTTCTACCTGAGAGAATTCAGGCATTAATCGGACTGACTTGGCCTCGCCTCAGTGCTAGGGTGAGGGATTTACCTGCAGCAGTTGCTTCTCCCTCCCCATGAGCTTGCGGTGCACGCCTGTACCCACATCCTTCTCGATGGTGGGTGCCCCTTGAACACTTCCAATCGGCAAGTACATCACAATGACAGGACAAACCTCCCCAAATGGGGGCTGCTGTCAGTATCAGTTCACTCCTGAAGGAACCTGGACACAAGCGGGTCATCCACACCCACACACATACATTCACACTCTCACTTCCACACAATCAGTGTTTCCAACTTGGGAATGGGGAATAAAGGGGGAGATAAAGGAGGGGTGCATGGTGAAGGAGGGGGCCATGAGTGGTTGAAAGGGGGGTCTAAGGAGGGGGTGAACAAGCAGGGCATGGGTGGGTGATGGAGGGAGGATGGGGGTGAAGAAGGTGGGATGTGAATGATGGAGAGGAATGGGGAATGATGATGGAGGGGGAATGGGGAGTAAAGGAAGGGGGATGAGGTAGAGGGGGTTAAAAGCCTGCAATCCTGGTTCCGACCACTGTGGACTGTGATTTACAGGTGCGCACCTCAAATTCCAGCCCTGCTCACATGACAGCCTTTTCCGCTCCCTGATGCAATCTCCCAAAAGCTGGATGCCAACCATGTTCCAATCAGGCAGCGTAGGCTGACTCTCCCATATGGACTCTCCTCATTGTGCAGACATGTAGCATGGGTTATGTCGTTCTGAACCTGTGAATGCATCCATTGCGCCTGTGTAGAACCGTGAGCTGAAACAGATCAGATAAGTCATGCTCCCTCGCCTTGGTTGGGAATAGTGATCGACTTTCGAATTGTGCAATATGTGTTTGTACCTGATTGGTTGTGAGTGGCAGTCACATTGAGCTGAATGACCTCCTCCAATGCTGTGTGATTCCATTATTCTATGAAACTAAATTTATAAAGCACTTGCACATAAACTGATCCAGATATTAACCTCAATACAGTAAAGTCAAGTTTAACTATGATCCATTATAATCCACTCTTATTAATGAGTTCAACCGTTTACAGATAAATGGGTGGATGCCTGGATATGGAGATGGATGGACAAACAGATAGTGAGATATGCCAACAGGAGCTCAATCTCCATCTCTCATTAATGAAACATTTCCTGCGTGTGGAAATTTATAAGACAGTTTTGTAAAAGAATTATCATTTAACTTTGCACACAAAGCATTGTACGTCCCTGAAGTCTCTTTAAGCAACTAGATTAAATTTCGACTTTGATGCGAGTTGCGAATGCAATGAATAATTTCAGCCCATTTTGGCAAATTCTTTCATGCACTAATAACCTGTCCAGAGTGGTAAAAAATTATCAATAAAAGATTAATATGTTTCCTGTGGTAATGATTATTAATATACAAGAGACTCAGATTTACTGGCACTTAGACTATCATCTTTTCCTCTCAATTTTTCCTCACAGTCTTAATAACATTCCATGATAACTTAATGTTAATGGCAGAGATTTTCTCAGTTTCTTTGAGTTGAATATTTCCTTCGCAAGCATGAGGTGTTTCACGATGCAGGTACAAGAGATAATGTAACTTAGCTATTGCATTTTTATTTTATTATTTAAATGTGCCGATTGGAAATTCAAGCTTCACTCCAGCATCTCAGAGTATAATCCACACTTCAGCGATGTGCTGTTTAGATGGAGTTGTAATCATCTTGATGAGATGTTAAAGTGAGGATTCATATATGTCTGCTCAAGTAAATGGCAAAGTTCATACAGTACCATTGCAAGTTAAATTTGGGCCACATAAGTGTCAGGCAATGACCATCCCCAGAAAGTCTAAACATCTCCCCTTGAATTACCATCACTGAACCCCCTACTATCAATATCCTGCATGTTACAATTGACTAAAAACTGAAATGGATCAGTCACATAAATACTGTGGCGACAAGAGCAGTTCAGAGATTGGGAATTCTGCGGCGAATAACTCGCCTCCTGACCTCCCAAAGCCTGACCACCACCTACAAGACACAAGTCAGGATTGTCTTGGAATATTCTCCACTTACCTGGATGAGCGCAGCTTCAACAACACTCAAGAAATTCAACACCATCCAGGACAAAACAGCCCGCTTGAATTGCTTCCCCCATATGCAACCCAAAACACTCACTCATTCCAAAAGTGACACGCAGTGGCAGAAGTGTGAGCCATTTACAAGATATACTGTTAGTTTAAAAACATGAGAAAGAAAAGCAGGAGCAGTCAATGTGCCCCATCGAGCCTGCTCCCCCATTTAATATGAACGTGGTGGAACATCATCACTGCACTTTCTCACTTTACCCCAAATCCCTTCATTCCCTTAGTTCTCAGGAATCTATCACTCTCGGTCTGAAATACATTCATTAATTTTTTTTAAATTTGTTTATGGGATGTGGACGTCACTGGCTGGTCCAGCATTTACTGCCCATCCCCGAGGGCATATTGCTGTGGGTCTGGAGTCACGTATCGGCCAGACCAGGTAAGGACGGCAGATTTCCTTCCCTCAAGGACATTAGATGGGATTTTACGATAATCAACAATGGTTTCATGGTCATCTTTAGATTTTCAATTCCAGATTTTTTAAGCAGAGAATCACGGTGTTGGGGGTGGGGAGGAGTGGGAGAGTGGAGCATAGGGCTACAGATCCACTAAATGGATGCAAATGGGACATTGCTAAACATTTGCACTTATTTAAATGCTCCCGCTGGCTTGCGGCTTGGAACTCATTCACGCCACCAGCGGGGGGGGGGGGGTTGCGGGGGAGAGCATCGCGTTCGGCGTCGATCAAGATTTTGCCCTGCCATCACATTCTCCTTCCCATGGGGAATGCATTCCGGGGCGGAGAATCCAGGCCAATGTACTGACCATAAAACTGCAAAAGAAAATTAAAGACGAACACTTCTCAAGTCATTCAGATATCGATGTAGGTGAACTGATAGGTATTATTACCGGCAAAACACATCTTCTATTTTGCACAAAGCAAGGTCCCATAAAAGGGAAATGAGAGTGGCCCTCACAAATAGAAGAATAACTTGCTGATATGTTTTCGTAGTTTGGGGAGAAAGGATGCCAGATGGTAACAGGAAAGCTCTCTGTTCTTCTTAGTTGTTCTTTCATGGGACGAGGTTTTATTACCAGAGAGCACAATTTAAAGTAGAAGCCCCAGAGATCTTTTCAATTCCTAATTAATTAATTCCTAATTAATTAGCCATTCATTCCTAATTTAACTTGTCACCATCACGAGTGGTGCTCTGCACCATCAATGCTGACCTTTCCGCTCGACTGCTCAATTAAAAAAAAGGATAACATCTGGACGACCCTACTGCCCTTCCCAGCCCTAAACTCATGAGTGTCCCCTATTGCACCAAAGACATAGCTCCATTTGCTATCCCAGCTAGCCTGCAATCCTGTGAGTTGGTTAGCTCTTTCAAAGCGCTGACACTCTTTGGCACAATGGGTCAAGTGACTTCCTTCAGCACTGTTTGATTCTCTGATTCTATTGAAAAGGGTTTCAGGACTATTTTAGTCTGTTGAAGGATGTTTGGAATTAATTTGTTCATTTTGTATTAGTCAAGGTCGGTAAGAGTGTTAAGAAGATCTACTACTATAATTAAACTGTTGCCCAGTGCTGTGTGATAGCTGTATGACAGTCCCAGTCACTGATTAAATCCCAAAAATTAACTTTGCTCCATAAAGAACTTTCTAGAATGTCTGTAATTGGGAAGGAAACAGCAAACCTTGTTCATTTCAGGAAGACTTTTGAGAGATTTCTGACAACCCAGTAACTTGCTTGCACAATTACTGCATAATATGTTTTAATTATCAACTAAACTATTTGGTGGAATGTGATGGAACCATCAGGAGCTGAAATCTCACCTTTCCAACGGCAGGTTGGGTATTATGGGTTAGGTTGGCAGCAATTCAACAATGAATCATGCAGCCAGTGGTGGGAATCTCTTTTCCTGACATTTGCATGCCATGGATACTCATTAAATCCCAACTTTTCCAAGTTAAGTCGTACCTTCAAGATTAAGTCAGCAGCAAATGGGAAACTCATGCCACGTGAATTGGTTTCATGTCCACTTGCATCACAGGTGGGTGTTTGCCTGTGTTGAACACTGAGGAAAAGAGGAGGGGGCACGTGAATATTCGCAGATCTGGATCATCAGCAATACCAAAGGTGAAGCAACTGGATAGGTGATGAGGAGTTCCCAAGAGGTGGCTGAACTACAACTGGGGTTTGGATTAGTGTGAGTTGGTGGTAGGGGAATGAGTAACGGCGATAGAAGATTCAGAGGGATGAACGATTAGCTTCCAGACAATTCCATCAAAAGATTTCAAAGGGCGGGATTCTCCGTTTTCTGGTGCGGCGCGCTCCCGCTGGCAGTGGGATATCCCGGCAGCCAGCTAATGTGATTTCCTATTGTGGGCACCCCCACGCCATCGGGAAATCCGCGGACGTGAGTACGCTGCTGGTGAAGCGGAGGATCCCATCGAAGGAGAATCCAAACCACAGTGTCATTTTGGGCGGGTTTGGCGAGGTGTTTAGCGCCGGCTGTAATGGCGAGATCACAATCTGTGGGATTCATCCACATGTGGTCTCAAAAATGAGCCCCCACATGAGTCTCGCCATACCTGGCTCCCTCGCCATCAGATTCACCCAACTTGGCGCAAACAAGGGGTAGCTGCTTTTAAACGCACACTCAGCACTGATTCCCAGTCAACAAATGAAGGTCTACTTGGAGACGTGTTCCTCGCTTAGGGGATGCCAAACTAACCAGGCCTCTCCATGCCATGGAGACGTATTCCTTGCTTTGGGGATGCCAAACTAACCAGGCCTCTCCATGCCATGGAGACGTATTCCTTGCTTTGGGGATGCCAAACTAACCAGGCCTCTCCATGCCATGGAGACGTGTTCCTCGCTTTGGGGATGCCAAACTAACCAGGCCTTTCCATGCCATGGAGACGTGTTCCTCGCTTTGGGGATGCCAAACTAACCAGGCCTCTCCATGCCAGGGAGACGTGTTCCTCGCTTTGGGGATGCCAAACTAACCAGGCCTCTCCATGCCATGGATGAGAGACGGGATATCCTGTTCCCTCGAGGAGGTCGGAGAACCAACAGCAGGGCCAGCAATGCAGGATGGAAGTCAGGGCGAGCTGCAGTAAGAGCGGGTAGCATAACCGGGAGGACTGGTCTCCAATCTTAGAACAAAAATGACCTCCAACGAACTACAAAGGTAAGTTATCACCTTTCTTATGGCATCAGACCAGCCTCCCACCCTACAAATTCCCAAACCCCCCCCCCCCCCCCCCCCTCTGCCAATCCACTGGCTGATACCTCACACTCTCCCAACATCTGTGCCGGGATTCTCTGACCCCGCGGGGGGTGGGTCAGAGAATCCCCAGGGGGCGCAAGAATCACGCCAAGCCATTGAAAGCGGCCCCCGCGGTGATTCTCCACGCCTCGACGGGCCGAGTGCCCGCCGGGTTTGGCCAAGTCCCGCTGGGGTGGGTCACATATGATCCCACACGGTGGCACCATCGCGGGGCGGGATCATACTTGGGATCATACGTCTGTCTGCGGGGGCCGTCCTGGTTGGGGGGGGGGGGGGCGAGGGGATCCGACCCTGGGGGGCGCCTCCAATCGGTGGGCGGGCTGGTTCTGTGGGCCTACGTTCCTCCGGGTCGGGCCCCTGTAGGGCTCCACCATATTGCCCGGGGGCCGGGGCGGAAACAGAAAGCCACGCGCATGCGCAAACTCACACCGGCTGCGGCATGTCGGCTTTCGGGTGCCGGAGCTGCGGAGATCACTCTGGCACCATTACTAGCCCCCTGGGAAGGGGCGGATTGCTGCCAGGTGAGGCCTGTTGACGCCGGAGTGGTTCGCGCCACTTTTCACGCCGGCGTCGGAACTTGGCCCCGGGATTGGAGAATCCCGGCTCTGATCTTCAAGCTCGTTCCTCAGAACCTCCCAGCACTCATCAGCACAGCCTCTTCATATTTAGGTGCGGTAACCACACATACCACCTGCCGTACATTGCCCTGACCCATGATGCGTGCGGCTCACAGTGTACTCTCTTTGTCCTCTCACAGGGGAAGATAGCCCATAGTGAGAATAAAAGGGCAAAGGTGGAGGGCAGGAAGCAAGAGATCCGAAACATCACCCCCTATGAGGAACAGGCACGAGAGATCACAGGGTTGCCCGAAGAGGGAACAGTGATCAGCAGCAAGTTGGCCTGCCCCAGAGATTTGAAGATCCACTGCCCTTTCATCCAGATGACCTGCCTCAAGTGAGTTGTTGATGTGTCACAAAATTACCCTTCCCTCTTACTGACCAGCTGTCCAGTATCTCGCAAGATCCCCATCTGATGAGGACGGGCCATCCGGAGTTGTATCCCCACCTCCCCTCCACCCAACAGGATAACTCAGAGAAGAGCTCTGAGGAGAACACTGGTGACATCTCATAGCTATTACCCGCAACTTCCACCAGCGCAGACACCCACACCATGGTGGGTGAAAATAGTGGGCATGCTTCAGGGGCACTATCTGATGAGCACCACACATTTTCTGATGCAGAATCAGTTGGAGGCAGGGATATTCAAAGGAGACATCAGTCCGAGGTCCGCTGGATCCCAGGACACAGCTGGGTCTCAACCATATGTTGAAACTGTGATCAAAGTTCTCCCAGAGCTGATGCAGATGATAGACACAGACATGACATTCAGGAGGGGATATTAGTGAAAATTCCTGTGAGTGAAAGTCAAATTGAAGGGTCTCAAAGTTTTCTGGTGCAGGAGATGGTGACAGCAATGCATGGCACCCAGGCCAACATTGGTAGTGTGGTGACCGCAGATGAAAACCTGGAGCACGACATTTGAGCCTTGAGTACTGGTGGTCTAACGCATTGCTCAACATGTGGCAACCAGGGTTGAGAAGCTCAACATCATGTCCCAGTTGATGAGGCGCACGTCTCAGACCACTCGGGAGGCACGGTAGCACAGAGGTAGGACATTTGCTTCACAGCTCCAGGGTCCCAGGTTTGATTCCCGGCTTGGGTGACTCTCTGTGTGGAGTCTGCACATTCTCCCTGTTTCTGCGTGGGATTCCTCCGGATGCTCCGATTTCCTCCCACAGTCCAAAAATGTGCAGGTTAGGTGCATTGGCCATGCTAAATTGCCCTTAGTGTCCAGAAAAGTTCGGTGTGGTCACTGGGTTTCGGGGATAGGGTGGAGCTGCGTGCTTAAGTGGGTGCTCTTTCCAAGGGCCGGTGCAGACTATATGGGCCGAATGGCCTCCTTCTTCACTGTAAATTCCATGATTCTATGAGTTGGACACTGCTGAGGCACTGCAGAGCGTGGCCCAGTCACTGAGGACCATCGCTGAGGGCATCGATACCATGGTGCAGACAAAGGGGATCCTCCAGGACTGGCAGAGCCAGATGGCTTAGAGGCTTCTGGAGCTCTCTCCAGCTGCCCCTCCATCTCATGGAGACCCCAAGGTCTCACAGGCACCCTCCGGGAGGAAGAAACCCTGTAGCCCAACCCGGGGTCTGCCACTAATGTTCGAATCCCACTTCCTGGCTCTGGCGTATAGAATCATAAAAAGAATCATAGAAAAGTTACAGCACAGAAGGAGACCATTCAGTCCATCTTGTCCATGTCACCCAGGTGCCCTTTCTAATCCCACCTTCCTGCACCCTATCCATATCTCTGTAGCTTAGAGCACTGAAGGTGCAGATCCAGGTACCTTTTTAAAAGAGTTTAGGCTCTCTGCCTCCAACACCAACAAGTGCAGCGAATTCCAGACTCAGGTGGCAGAAGGTGTAGAGGGGACATTTGGAACAGAACATTTTATGTAGGAGTCTGGAGTTCGCTGATTCTAGAATTGTCCATCAGGGGAAACAATTTTATTCTGCCGACCCTATCTCTTTCCCTCATAATTTTGTATATCTCAAGGGCAGCGGGCAGAACAGGGTGGCATGGCGAGGCCTGTGATACAGGGTAGTGGGACGGGGCCCTCCGGCTCCATGGCCTCCAGAGGATGTCTGCCAAGGGCATCAAAGGCCACAGGGTGTGAACAGCAGCAGCTGTCTCCAACTGTAGTGTGCATCCTGGGGACACCTAGGCATAGTAGGAGGTCAAGAAGAGTGAGGAGCATTGAGTGGGCACTGGTGAGATCACTGTCCTAGCTAGAGGGAATGGAAATTTGTCACATGAAAATGTTCACCATTAAAACATTTCACACCTGATACGTGTGAAGCCTCTGTCACTTTAGTCTTTACAGTGGACTTGTCATATAGCTGACAGACTCAGCCTCGTCTCAGGGGAATCTGGAGATGATGAGGACCCATTGGTCCTCCTGGCATGTTGGATCCTTCCCACCGCCTGTCCTCCATCCTTCAGCTCCTCCTCAGACTTGTCCTCCAGCACCTCTTGTCCGCCTCCTCCTCCTCAGATGAGGCTGTATGTCCCTCGAATGTGGCGACTAGGGGCTTTTCACAGTAACTTCATTGAAGCCTACTCGTGACAATAAGCGATTTTCATTTCATTTCATTTCATTTCTTTCTCCAGCGTGTCGCCTGCTGCTGCACCAGATTGTGGAGGGCAGAGCAGAGCACCACAAAGTGGAGACCTTCTGGGAGGTGTACTGTAGGGGCCTGCCAGAGTGGTCTAGGCATCAGAACCGCATTGTGAGCAGCCCAATGCACAATTGAATGACACCATGGTGGGCAATGTGGGCCTCATTATATCAGGCCTCCGCACTTGCATCATCAGCCATGACCCAGCGGGTATGACTTGTCCTACACAAGCCAACCTGTCATCCTAGGGAGTTCCTAGAAGACATTGGGAACCTCCTTGTGACCCTGGATGTAGGTGTCATGGAAGCTCTCAGGGTAGCGGGTGCACAATTGAATAATCCTGAGGTGGTGGTCGCACACAATCTGAACGTCAGGGGGTGGAACCCCTTCCTGTTAATATAGGGTACTCCCTGATGCTCCGGGGCTTGCAGAGAAACCTGGCGCATCCAGGGGATGACAGCGAAACCTGCAGCCCTGGGAATCTTGGTGGCCCTGGTCCAGGTCAAAGGTGATATAGTCTGATGCCCAAGCATACAGAGCATCCATCAACTCCCGAGAGGACCTGGAGTCATAGATCCTTAGAGTCTTACAGTGCAGAAAAGGCTCTTCGGCCTATCGAGTCTGCACCCATAACTACCCCTAATCTCACGCTAATCCCACTTACCAGCACTTGTCCCATATCCCTGAGTGCGATGGTGTGGGCTGAAGATTGCGATATACCACACAGGTCCCCGCATGATCTCTGGAATGACCCAGTCGCATAGATATTTAGTGCTGCAGTGACCTTCATATCCACCAGGCATGGGTGTCCTCCTCCTCCATGGGGTGCCATATCTGCAGGTGCTGCACTGTCTCCCTGTTGAGACACAGTCTTTTGCGACATATGCAGTCCATCATCTCATGGAAGGTTCAACGACTCCTGTGAACTCTGGCACCTTGCTGACCCCCCCCCCCCCCCCCCCCCACCTTCAGGCCCCCTGCTCAGCTTGATGGGTGGCCAGGTATTCAGTGTGTGCGGCAGCCCCCTGCACATGTGGGACCACCTCCAGTCTGCATTGGCCTTGCTGCCGTCTTCGCGTCTGCCCGCCTCGGCTGCTATAAACGCAGTGAGGGCAGCCTCCATGGGATCCATGCCAGCAAACATATTTGTATCCGTCAGGAATTGGAAAAGGAGCGTTTGCTGCAATCAGTTCGGGCTTCCTTTCTGGGACCTTCAAAACCACAGACCTACCTCACCTTTATCATGGCTGTCCCGCCTTCTCTCAGAGTGCCATCCAGCGAGCCAGTTGCACTATCAAACCTTGTTCTGCACATTCAATCCCGGCCAGATCTAGAATCCCTAGTCCTCTGCCAGAAACATGAGGTAGACTGTGCTCAGTTGCCCTCCGCTCATCCAGACACTTAGGCTTTAGCTGTGAGAAGGTCTTCAGTGGTGTAGCACTGTTTTAGTGTTTGATTGTTGGAAGCTGCCTCGATAGTGCAGATACTCCTGGAGTACAGGCACTCTGTTCAGGCTTCAACGTTTGCAGGACATCCAGTCCACTAATTATCCTCTCAGACATGGCACCTGTTTCTTCAAGGAGGCACTTGAGAGTTCAGGGGTGTGAACTATCACAACTAAGAAGGCTGATTCTGCACTTGAAATAACCTTCAGATGTGAAGCTAGAGGCTGATCACAGTCAAAGGGAGTGAAATTGACTTTCATGAGAGAAGCCACAGCTGGGCTCTGTCCTGGGTGAGTGTGTTGGAACAGACAGGCTGCAGCTATGGTTGCCCCGGGTATGGGCCTCCACAATGTCTAAAGGTGGCTTGAAGGTCTCACAGATGCAAAGCCCCTAACTCCCCTCTCCCCCGGCCCAGGGGTGACTTGGATATGGACCCATCTACCCCCTCCACTGCCCCCCCCCCCTCCCAAACAACCCCAACCCCCCTGAATTTCCTGCCCCGAGCACATGGGCAGCAGCTCTGGTGCCCTTGAGCTGCATGCTGGAAAGGGCTACTCAACTCCTCACTTCCCCTTGGAAGCCATTGTGCCAGCTTCCCATTTTTGAAACGTCGTACCAAACGACATCCGCGTGACGTCTCACTGGGTAGTCGGGTGACTCCCGGGAGGTCGCAGTATTCGATTTCAATCTCGTTGAAGAAATTGAAATGAATGCAAATAAAGCTTCATGACCTTCTCCCCATTTTTGAGCGAGTTCCTGAACTCGCCATTGGAAGCGGGCCTCATGAATGTCAAAAAAATTCCCGCCCAGCCCGAATCTCACTTTGGGTTTCTCCCAGGATTCACCCAGCATGCCTGGATTGCCGCCAGATGGGAAAATTGCACCCAATGTCTCCTCAAATCTACAACTTTTGTCCTCCAGTCAGCCTTCTCCCCCTCTGCAGAACCTATGCATGTGACCTGGGTTCTTGTTTATAGAGTGCTTGCAGCTTCAATGCAATTATCTGTCAGTGAGTCGGTCACTAGCTTCCCATTCTCACCGTATGACCTCTAATGTCCCATGGGGCGGACACCCCCAATCTTTAAAATTAATATTCAATTCTGTTTCTGCTTCTGCCTTTCAGACCCATGGCTCCTAGATTAAATTCTGTACATTGTGGGCCACTTGCGTTGCCAATCTTAACATTGGAATCATGGCAGCCCTTACAGGGGTATTGATCTTTGAAGGAAATATTTGGCCCATGTTACATATAGCTGCATCCCTCTGTAAATCTTGCACATGTCATGTGTTTGAAAGCGGACCAATATTAAAAGGTTAAGATTGGAAGAAGGTGCTGATGATAAAAGGTTTATCTCTTCAAATGTATCCTGTTGTATTAGCTTTCGAAACAATTTGGAATAGTCCTCCCCAAAATAGTCTTTCATTTGAGTCTGTGCTCCATTTCTTCATTTAAGCAACTTCTTGATTAAAGATCTTTCACACGCCTGCTTAGCGTTCTGATTGCCAAAGAGCACAACATAAGTTCAAAGGTTCATAGAGTCGAATTAGGCCATTCAGCCCATCAGGTCTGCTTCACCATTTGATCCTGGATATGTTCCTCTTCTGTTACCTACAATGCTCCAGACCAAGAGCTGGATTGCAAAATCAGCCAGAGCATCTCCTCCCTAGAATACATGAACTAGGAGAAAGAGTAGGCAGGTTAGCCTCCCAAGCCTAAACACCTTCAATGTGATCATGGCTGATCCGATCACGGCCTCAACTTCACTCTTCTGCCCGTTCTCTAGAACCCTTCAACCCATCACCAATTAAAAATCTATCTAACTCCTCCTTAAACTTACTCACTGTCCCTGAATCCACGGCACTCTGAGGTAACGAACTCCACAGATTCACAAACCTTTGGGAGAAGTTGTTTCTCCTTAAAACTGCTCTAAGTTTGCTACCTCTTAGTCTAAGATTATGACCTCTCATTTTAGGATGCCCCACGAGAGGAAGCATCTGCTTCGCATCTACTTTATCCATAACTTTTTGAATCTTATATATCTCAAGTTGATCTCATTCTTCTAAAGTCTGGAGAGTAAACGCCTGAACTGTTCAATGCCTCCTCGTACTACAAACCCTTCATCTCTGAAATCAACCTGGTGAATCTCCTCTGAACTGCCTCCAATGCAACTACATCTTTCCTCAAATAAGCGGACCAACACTGTAATAATAATAATAATCCTTATTGTCACAAGTAGGCTTACATTAACACTGCAATGAAGTTACTGTGAAAAGCCTCTCGTTGCCACATTCCGGTGCCTGTTCGGGTACACAGAGGGAGAATTCACAATGTTCAAACGACCTAATAGCACGTCTTTTGGGACTTGTGGGAGGAAACCGGAGCACCCGGAGGAAACCCACGCAGGCGGCACAGGGAGAACATGCAGACTCCGCACAGAAAGTGACCCAGGCGGGAATCGAACCTCGGACCCTGACGCTGTGAAGCAACAGTGCTAACCACTGTGCTACCGTGCCGCCCATGTGCACAATCCTACAGGTGCAGTCTCACCAGTGCCTTATACAGTTGCAACAGTACTTACTTACCTTTATACTCAATCCCTTTTGCTATAATTGCCAACATTCCATTTGCTTTACTTATTATCTGTTGCACCTGCAATGCTAGTTTTCTGCGACTCATGCACAAGGGCACCCAGATCCCTCTGCATCGGAGCACCCTGAAGTCTCTCCTCATTTAGTTAGTAAGCTGCCTTCACATTTTTTCGACCAAAATGCTTGACAGTTAGCCACGTTTAACTCTATCAGCGACATCTTGGCACACTCTCCTAACCTATCGATATCCATTGCCTGTAATGGAGGGAAGGTCTTACGAGGAAAGGCTCAGGGACTTGAGGTTGTTTTCGTTAGAGAGGAGAAGGCTGAGAGGTGACTTAACAGATTCATATAAGATAGTCAGAGGGTTAGATAGGGTGGACCGTGAGAGTCTTTTTCCTCGGATGGTGATGACCAACACAAGGGGACATAGCTTTAAATTGAGGGGTGGTAGATATAGGACAGATGTCAGAGGCAGTTTCTTTACTCAGAGAGTAGTAGGAGTGTGGAACACCCTGCCTGCAACAGTAGTAGACTCGCCAAATTTAAGGGCATTTAAGTGATCACTGGATAGACATATGGATGAAAATGGAATAGTGTAGGTCAGATAGGCTTCAGATGATTTCACGGGTCGGCACACCATCGAGGGCCGAAGGGCCCGTACTGCGCTGTAATGTTCTATGTTCTATGTTCTATTTGTAAGGTTCTTATTTCCTCATTGCAACTTACAATCCCACCACTTTTTGTGTCAACTGCGAATTAGGCTATAGAACCTTCTATCCCTGTATCCAAGTCGTTGATATAGATTGTAAATAGCTGGGGCCCAAGGAACAAACTCTCTGGCACCCCACTAGTTACATCAGGTCATCCAGAAAAAGACCCATTTATCCTGACAATCTGTCTCCTGCCCATCAACCAGTCTTGTTTCCAAGCAAACAAGTTACCCTTGTGAATTAACCTTCTGTGCAGAACCTTATCAAATGCCTTCCGGAAGTTCATATATACTACATCGACAGGATGTTCATTACCCACTTTGCTTGTTACATCTTCGAAGAACTCTAGCAAATCAGTCAAACATGAGTTGCCATTCATAAAACCATGCTGACTCTGATGGACAGCGCTTTGACTTTCCAAATATCCTGATATTATGGCCGGGGTTCTTCAAAACAGTGGCTAAGTGTTGATGCCGGCGTAAACACCGGAGTGTTTCATGCGGCGTCAATCGGCCTCTTGGCCCAGCGATTCCATGGCACAGGGGGCCAGCACGGCGCTGATATGTGGGCCTACACCACTGGCCGTGGGTCCACGCAAGCATGCGGTGGCCGCCTCAGCGCCGGCCCCGCGCAACATGGCGGACCCACATAGCGTGCCGGCATGGAAGAAGGTAGCCCCCCCCCCCCCCAAATCGCGCGCACCCTCCGATTGGTGGCCCCAGTGCCGGATCCTCCCTCCTCCCCAACAGGCCGCCCCCTGCAACATGAACGCTGAGGTCCCACCGGGTAGGACCAAACGTGAACGGCGCCGTCGGCACTCGGCCCAGCGCGGTTGGAGAATCTCGCCCCTGTTTTCCTACCTGATGGCATTTTTAATGAAGAATTCAGTTACACCAAGGATTCTTTAAGAAGATAATTTTTCTGGGTAAGTAAAAACTAACTCAAAACGCCATGTAAAGAAATACCTTAATGCCTTAAATATGGGCGGTACGGTAGCACAGTGGTTAGCACAGTAGCTTCACAGCTCCAGGGTCCCAGATTTGATTCCTGGCTTGGATCACTGTCTGCGAGGAGTCTGCACATTCTCGCTGTGTCTGCGTGGGTTTCCTGCGGGCCCTCCGGTTTCCTCCCACAGTCCAAAGATGTGCAGGTTAGGTGGATTGGCTGCACTAAATTGCCCTGAGTGTCCAAAAAAACGTTAGACGGAGTTATGGGGATAGGGTGGAGGTGTGGGCTTAGGTAAAGTGATCATTCCATGGGCCGGTACAAGCTCGATGGGCCGAACGGTCTCCTTCTGCACTGCAAATTCTGTGTAAAAATTAAAATGTTCCTGCACTGCTAAATGGGTAGCTGTTTGTCAGGACTCAGAACCAGTTAATTACTAATTGCTCTGAAGTAGGTGTTTAGTATTAGTGTTTGTCTGATACGAGGATGGAACTGCTAAGTATGCTAATTAACTGATGATTGTAGTGACAAAGGACAGCAAAGCTAAGGTATTGCAATCGCAATGTGTGAAGGTACACAACACAATTATTAAGTAATCAGATGTGCCCAGTTTGTTTGGACTTGCCGAGAGCTTTAGGAAGGAGGGAACTGTGTGTACACATCTGTGAGAAATGATCCGGAAATGACTTTGCAGTGATAAGGGAAAGAATGTTGACTAAATAGCTGAGCTATGCCACCAGGACAATGTTTCCACACGCCCGGCATGACCTCACCTAAAATTGTCAGAATTTCAGAATGTCGACTGGGGAATGAGTGAGCACCATATTTAATGCCACATTTAGTTGCTTGCCCAGTAGAATTCCCAGAAATGCTTGCTGCTTGAGGTAACACGTTAGAATCATGGAATCATTATGGCACAGAAGGAAAACATTCAGTGCATTAAACCTGTCTGTAGAATAAACTAATCCGTCTCATTCGCCCACACTATCTACCCCTGTAGCTCTGAAAGTTTTTATTTTCCTCAAATGCTGATCCAATTTCCTTTAGAAATCATTCACCATTCCAACTTCCACCACCTTTGTACACTAAGAAGTCTTGCAACACCAGGTTAAAGTCCAACAGGTTTGTGTCAAATCACTAGCTTTCAGAGCACTGCTCCTTCCTCAGGTGAATTCACCTGAGGGAGGAGCAGTGCTCTGAAAGCTAGTGATTTGACACAAACCTGTTGGACTTTAACCTGGTGTTGCAAGACTTCTTACTGTGCTCACCCCAGTCCAACACCGGCACCTCCAGATCATGAACACCTTTGTAGACTGTGGCTTCCAAGTCTTTATCATTCATGGTTTTAGAAACATCTTCCTCATATACCCCCCACTTCTCTCGCCCAAAATCTTAGTTCTGTGACCCCCTAGTCCGAGTACTAATCACTTCTGCGCTCTCTCATGGAGCCTCAGTCACATCCAGAACTGGACACAATACTGTGCACATTCTCCCCGTGTCTGCATGGGTTTCTTTCGAGTGCTCTGATTTCTTCCCACAGTCCAAAGATGTGCAGGTTAGATGGATTGGCCATGCTAAATTGCCCTTAGTGTCCAAAAAGATTAGGTGAGGTTACTGGGTTATGGGGAGAGCGTGGAGGTGTGGGCTTAGGTTGGGTGATCGTTCCATGGGCCGGTGGAGCCTCAATGGGCCGAATGACCTCCTTCTGCACTGTATATTCTATTCTATTCTAATCTATTCTATTCTAGTTGTGGCCTAGCCAGAACTTTAGAAATATTCAGCATAACTTCCCCGCTTTTGTATTCAATAGCACTATTTAGTTCTTCTGGAATTAAAGTTAGGCAAACGTTGTGGCAGCAAAGGCTCCCACTGTCAATTCTCTGGAGCATTACATAGAATTTTCAGCACAGAAACAGGCCATCTACGCTGGTACTTCTGATCCACATGCACTTCTTCCCACCTCATTTCATACCTCCCTGTCAATATATCCTTCGATCTAGGGATGAATAATTAATCCTACCATGCTGCTATTGTTCTAATTTTATAACCTAGTAAAAATAACGGTAGTCATTCCAGTACAGCAAGACAGTAAATGCTGACCAGTCAACTATTCTTCGAGGTCACTCACTAACACAGAGAAAATACATGCAGCAGCATTGGCAGCAGCATGCACATGCAGACTAAGTTATGGAATCACGGTTCAAAATCGAAACCGACCATAAGACACGTCACTCGTCTCAAAAAAGAGATCGAGATGTAATCTAGAATTCAATGGTTCAGAGCAAGATTAATGAGATATGACTCCAGAAAAGAGTATGTTCAAGTGAAGAACCAGGCAACAGAAGATAAACTATCAAGGATACCAATTGAAGGAATCAATCTGGGAGAGTTGTGTTCCATCGGAGTGGTGAAAGCATATAGTACATACGTCTGTCAGTTCTCAACACCTAGTAGCTACTGCAAAGAAGTTGCAGGAAATAAATCAAGCACAGCAGAAAGAAGACAAATCTGTCTAGATAACAAAATACTGTCTGGAAGGATGGACACTCCAGTCCTACTGAAGTACATCAATCAATGAAAACATCTTACGATCATTGATTTAAAAAAAAATTAAAGCTCTCAATTCTTTTTTCTCCAATTAAGGAGCAATTTAGCATGGCCAATCCACTTACCCTGCATGTCTTTGGGTTGTGGTATTGAGGCCGGCGCAGACATGGAGAAAATGTGGAAACTCCACATCGACAGTGATCCAGGGCCAGGATTGAACTTAGGTCTTTGCGCCATAAGGCAGCAGCGCTAACCACTGCATCACCGTACCACCCCTCAGGATCATTGATGATCTCCTGGTTTTCTGAGAACACAGCAGCTTTATATTCTTCAAAGACTTCACCAAGGGTATTTAACGATAGCAAAATGTCATGCGAAAGTCAGGCAGTCACTCTGGTGGACAGACATTACTATTTAGACAGAAGAAACAATTTCTAATTATCTTACATAAGCAGTGAACAACCAAGATCAAAAATAACCCACCGTTACCTTTTAGGGGAATGGATTTATTTGATTTTAGAGGCTAGATATTGCTTGTTGTCATTGATTGCTACTCAGAGTGGATTGAAGTGAATAAATTGCTCCACACCATGGCAGAAGCAGTCTTTCAATTATTGAAGAGAATTTATGCAAGACCTGGCATTTTGGATAGTTTGGTGTCGAACATGGACTGCAGTTTGCTAATGAATTATTCCAAAATGTTCTGAAGGATGTCATGTGAGAGTACCTTTAAGAAATGAGTGTCTTTATAGAATAACTGTAGTGGGTGTACCATTATTACTGCAGTGATGTCAGAGTGTGGGTGGAGCTGGGCTGTCTGTCAGCTTTTAGTTTCACTTGGGTGTGTCTGTGTTTTTTTTTGTTTCGTTTCAGTGTTAGAGCTACAGTCAGCCGCAGAAGGTGCAATGTTGTTCTCTCTGCCATGTAACGAGATCATTTGGTGAATCAGAGGGATAACTGTTCTCGGTAGTGAATTTAAACCTGATGTGCTTCTGTTAAATTTTTTTAAAAAGTCTTATCCATGTTAAAAGGAAAGCTTAAGGATTACTTCGTGTTGTATTCTTTGGGGGTTGTATTTGCATTAATGGTTGCTAAGATGTTCACTGTATGTTTTAAAAAAGGTTAATTTGAGTTCATAGAGTAAACATTGTTTTGCTTTAAAAAATACTGTTAGATTTCTGCACCACACCTGTGGAGTGGGCTGTGTGCTCCCCATACCACAATCTATTAAAAGTTGTGGGTCAGGTGAACTCCATGATACACTTTGGGGTTCTCTAAACCCTGGCCCATAACAAGGATTGCAGATAAATTCATGTAATAGGCCCACCTCAATATCCTCAGACAAAGGGGAACTGAGAAAGCTGTGCAAACCATCTAGAACTTTATAAAGAAGAAGGAAGATCTTAATTTAGCTGTTATGAGTTACAATAACCTTCTCACCAATGCTGAGTTTGGGTACTACCAGGGTCACTCGCTCCACACCTTATTACGGCGCTGGTCCAAATATGAACAAAAGAGCTGAATCCAGAGGCGAGGCTAAAGTGACTGCCCTTGACATCAAGGCTGCATTTGACCAATTGTGGAATCAAGGAACCCTCACAAAATTGAAGTCAATGGGAATCAGGAGGAAAACGCTTCACTGGTTAGAGTCATGCCTGGCAAAAAGGAAGACTGTTGTGACTTTTGGAGATCAATAATCTCAATGCCAGTACACCCTTGTAGGAATTCCTCTGAGTGATGTCCACGTCTCAACCATCTTCAGCTGCTTCATCAAAAAATATCCCTCTCTGATGATCTTACTTTCAACTTCTTAGATACTGAAGACGTTTGTGCTTGAATGCAGCAAAGTCTAGAAAACAATCAGCCTTGGGCAAATATAATTCGTGCCACACAAATGCCAGACAATTTCCACACTCCAACAAGAAAGTTTCCAGTCACCTCTCCATGGTATTCAATGATATTACCATAATTGGATTCCCATATTATCAACATCCTCAGGGTTACCACTGCCTAAGACTTGACAGGACCAGCCATGTGATTATGTTAGATACATGAGCAGGTTAGAGGCTGGGATTTCTTTGGTGAGTAACTCATCGCCTGACTCCCCCAAGCATGTCCACAAGGCCCAATTTAGGTGTATAATGGGTGAATGTAGATCCAAAACTCTCAAGAATCCCGACACCACCCAGGACAATGCAACCCATTTGATCGGCATTCCATTCATCACCTTAAATATGCCTTCAAGAGCACTACCCAAAACCTGTGGCCTCGACCATCTGGAAAGACAAGGGGCAGTATTTTCTGACCATGTTTCCTGGTGGCAGATGCACCTTGCCATTGACTGCCAGTGGGATCTTCTGGTTCCTCCGATGTCGATGGTGTTTTTGCATGTCTCGTGGCTCGTCTGCCCCGTCGCTAGGTGATCTCTGACACAGAGGGGTTGCCTTCGGTGTCACCAGAAGATCTCGCTGATGGTAAGGGCTGGAAATCCTGCCCAAGAGCAGCAGACACATGGGAACACCACCCCCTGCAAATTCCTCTCCAAGCCACACACCACCCTGATTTGGAAATATATTGCTGACAGTCCCTCCTTGACAGCACTGTGTATGCACCTACATCACATAAACTGCAGTAGTTCAAAAAGGCAACTCACAGCACTTTCTCAAGGGCAAACTTAGGGGCGGCACATTAGCACAGTGGTTAGCACTGCTGCCTCACAGCGCCAGGGACCTGGGTTCGATTCCAACCTCGGGTGACTGCGTGGAGTTTGCACATTCTCTCCGTGTCTACGTGGGTTTCCTCTGGGTGCTTCGGTTTCCTCCCACCCTCCAAAGATATGCTGCTTAGGTTGATTGGCCTTGCTAAATTGTCCCCAGGATAGGGTGAGGAATTGGGCCAAGGTAGAGTGCTCTTTCAGAGGTTCGGTGCAGACTCGATGGGCTGAATGGCCTCCTTGTGCACTGTAGCGATTCTATTATCCTATTAAATTGGGATGGGAAATAAGTGCCAGTATTGCTTAAAACAGCTGCTGGTGGCAGGATCCTTAGGTCCCACCGGCAGCACACACCCGCCCATGGGACTCCCGGTGGTGTGGGGTAGCTTCAATGGGAACTCCCATTTACAGTGGCGGAAGCAGAGAATCCCACCGCCAGCGAATGGCGTGCTACCTCCCGCTGTCGAGGAACACGTAACCGGGAGGCCGGAGAATCCCAACTAGCATTAACATCCCATGAGCAAATTTCTTTAAACAATTACTAAGGGATGGGCTGTAAGCTCTAAATTTTTGAGTAGTCAACACTTCCTGCCACTTAAACTTAACTAGAACCCATTTCTAACCCATCAGTTTATTGCAACATGTTGACAGAAGTTGTCAGTGCAGAGAGATCTCTGTACAATTGGTGAAGTTTATCTTATATTTGCACTGAATATCCTCCTTGTGTCGAGCTGGAAATTTGACTGAAATAGTTCACCTTTTTATGGTGAATCTTGTTCAGCTTCTAACCATGGTTTAGAACAAAGCTTTCTGGGAAATCCACTTGATAAAAATGAAGATGAGCAGTCAACGTAAAGAAAAGTCATGTCTAATAGGGGTCTGAGGGGATAATGATTGAAGAGTCCCTGTGTAAAGACTTGCATATCTTTATTGCATCTTCATTATCTCTGCCTGTGGCAAAGAACTTTATAACCAATTCAGTCTTTTTTGAAGCTTAGTCACTGTTTTAATGTCGGAAACGTGACTGCCAATTTGCACACAGGAAGCCCCACCACAGAGCAAGGAAGTATGATGCTGGTTGAAGGACTAATATTGACTGTGACACTGGTCTCCCGAAAAACTAGTATCAAAGTATGTAACTAGTATGTAATAAAAATAAAATGCTGCGGATGTCGGAAACCTGAAATAAAAACAGAAAATGCTGGACAATCGCAGCACATCCAGAAGCATCCGTGCAGAGAAACAGAGTGAACGTTTTGGGTCCTCCCCGACAGCTCTGAAGGAGAATCATACGGACTTGAAATGTCAACTCTGTGTCTCGCCACAGATGCTGCCAGTCCTGCTGAGCTTTTACAGCATTTTCTGCTTTTATTTTAGTATCACTTTAGACGTGTCTGGGAGGCAGCTTGGCCTTGGATTCATATCTCATCTAAATGATGGTGGGTGTGAAATTCTATCTGATAATACTGCCCTCAATGCCTCTACACAGATATATCCCAATTTTAGAAACGTGGGATATGCTACTGCCCGCTTCCTGTCGCCACATGGTGTGAGATGCCCGGCGTGGCATGTGTAGGTGTGTCCACTTCATGTACCCGAAAGGGCAAGATCCTAACAGAGGGACTGTTTAGCACAGGGCTAAATCACTGGCTTTGAAAGCAGACCAAGCAGGCCAGCAGCACGGTTCGATTCCTGTAACAGTCTCCCCGAACAGGCGCCGGAATGTGGCGACTAGGGGCTTTTCACAGTAGCTTCATTGAAGCCTACTCGTGACAATAAGCGATTTTCATTTTATTAATGGGCTGCCACAATGCACAAATACTAAAACTTGCCAGCGGATGGGCAGAGTTGTCTTCCTTACCTTTCTTGTTTCAGAATGAATAAGGAAGACAAACTCTGCCCATCCGCTGGCAGGTTTTAGTATTTGTGCATTGTGGCAGCCCATTAGGATCTTGCCCTTTCGGGTACATGAAATGGACATAAATAGCCCTTCTGGGGCTATTTAAAAAGTTGCACCTGAGGTGCTTTTGACTTCCTCATGCATAGAGGAAGTTGTTAGAAGCACTGTAGTGAGCTGTGGAAAGGGTTTGTATGTTTCTGCTGCCCACAGAAAGGCAGAAAGTAACATTAGCTTGTGTGTGAGTATGGGGACAGTGGTTGTCATATTCCTTTCTCTGTAATATGTTCAAGAGAGGCAGAGAAGGAAAAGACAGAGAGGGGAATATCTGGGAGGAAGGAGGAGAATGAGTCTCCTTAGAGAGCATTTACCCTGATTGGGTCTTCTGAAAACAACAGTCCGATGTGGGGGTGAGCCAGATGTTGTGTCCCAGAAGCTTCGCCTCACCCTCGAGGTGGTCAGCAAGAATTATCATCTCCACCAAAAAGATGAGGAGCTCCAAACCAATTGGAGGTCAACCTTCCCTGTGGCTGTAAAGATCACTTCGTTTTTTGACACCAGTTCCTTTCAGATGGGAGCTGGTGTTAGGTGTTCTCCAGGAGGGGAAGAGACTTCATCCTCTTCTCCTTGAGGGGGAAAGACCAGAATGAAAGGACATGTGGGTTTGCCAAGATAGGGTGCTTCCCAATGGTGCAGGCTGCCATCCACTGTACACACATTGTTTTGCAGATCACCCATGTTAATGGGGGATGATTCTGCAATTACAAGGACTGCTGTTCTCTCTGTGTGCACTGGTCTATAATCCTAATCAAGAAACTCACCTTGGTGAATGCCCACCATGCTGAATGCATATACTTTCCTTTGACAGTTCCTCATCTAGTCCTCTGGCTCTCCAGTCAGTTGTGTGCACTTCTCCTGCAAAAGAAAAGTCAGAATGTTAGAGTATCAGTGTGTTTGGCTGATGTCTTCCATAGCTGAATAGCAGGAGTTATGTGAAGTGAAGACAGTAAGAGGTATGTGCAGTTGCTTTGCTTCAAAGATATGTTTGGCTGGGGTGCAGTGTCAGGATCATAGAATTCTTACATTGCACAAGGAGTGAATTCGGCCCTCGAGTCTGCACTGACCCACTAAAAGAGCACTCTACCAGGCCTAGTCTGAACCCGGAACCTAACCTGCACCTCCCTAGACACCAATAGGCTATTTTGCAAATACAATCCACCTAACCTGCACATCTTTGGACTGTGGCAGAAAACCGTAGCACCTGGAGGCTCTTTACTCTGCCAGCAACATGGCCTACATCCTACCATCAACTTCCTACCACTCACCTGATGATGGAGCTGCGCTCTGAAAGCTAGCGACTCCAAACAAACTTGTTGGACAGTAAGAAGTCTCAAAACACCAGGTTAAAGTCCAACAGGTTTCTTTCAAATCACCAGCTTTCGGAGCACTGCTCCTTCCTCAGGTGAATGAAGAAGTAGGTTATATAGACAAAGTCAAAGTTGCAAGACGATACTTTGAATGTGAGCATTTGCAGGTAATTAAGTCTTTACAGATACAGAGACAGGGGTAACCCCAGGCTAAAGAGGGCTGTATTGTCAGGACAGTTGGTAGGATTTTGAAAGCCCAGGCCACCTGGGGGGTGAATGTAATGCAACATGAATCCAAGGTCCTGGTTCAGGCCATACTCATGTGTGCGGAACTTGGCTGTAAGTCTCTGCTCAGTAATTCTGCATTGTCGCATGTCCTGAAGGCTGCCTTGGAGAACGCTTACCCGGAGATCAGAGGCTGAATGCCCTTGACTGCTGAAGTGTTCCCCGACTGGAAGGGAACATTCCTGCCTGGTGATTGTCGCGCGATAGAACATAGAACATACAGTGCAGAAGGAGGCCATTCGGCCCATCGAGTCTGCACCGACCCACTTAAGCCTTCACTTCCACCCTATCCCCGTAACCCAATAACCCCTCCCAACCTTGTTGGTCACTAAGGGCAATTTAGCCTGGCCAATCAACCTAACCTGCACGTCTTTGGACCTCCAATAGTGCAGTTCAATTTCCGTACTGCACTCAAACAGCTCAGATGTAAGAGTGCTTCCACTTGTCCAAGGCGGACACATGGCAGCAATTGATAATTCTGTTTAGAATAACAATTCACCCGAACTATGCCACACGGAAATCCCTCTCATGTCCTCAGGATATTCTTAAAGTATTCCCCATCTGACAGAGTACTTTTTGCAAAGCAGGTGCACGATTCAACTTGCACTCAGGAAGATCCCATGAGCAACAATAAGATAAATGATCAGTTTTAATGCGAATGTTGGTGAGGACAACTTGTTCTTTTTTAAATTGTGTCACAGAATCCTTTCCATTTTGCTTGAGCGGGTAGGCATGGTCCCAATTAAAAATTTTATTCAAATGGGTGGGCATGTCTGATATATGTATCAAATGTCTGACAATAGATAGCACATGCATTAATTTCTGTCCTTATATTTGGGGAAAAAGTGGAAAAGAAAAGTCAAGAAAGAAAGAGGAAATAGACAGGAAAAGTAAAAGTAGTGTTTGATCTTCTGAATTTATTCAATATCACTTTTCAAGAGTTCGTTTTCCAAATTTAGCAATTCCTGTACTGGCTGAGGTTATTCATGAAGGTCCTGCCTTCTCAGCCTTGCCCCTCACCTGAGGTGTGCTGACCCTCAGGTTAAATCACCACCAGTCAGCTCTCTCTCAAAAGGGGACATCAGCCTATGTTGCTCAAGGACTGTGGCAACTTTCATTTCATTTCCATTTATCTTCTCACCTGCGGCGGAGTTTCACCTGTCAGAAGTGCAAATCGGATATTCAGGTGTGAAAGTCAAAGGGATGGCTTTTGAACCCATTCAAATGAATTCATTTGCCAGGAGCAATTATTTGAATGTTCAGGTCAGAAAATGGATGGCAAATGCTCCACGCCCCACTCACTTCCATGCCAAATCTCCAGATACGCATTCCCAATGAACAAATTAATTTTTAATGAATAAGAAGTCCTGCTAAAAACCTATGTGCTTCAGACACAGGCTCCTGACATACACTCGTGGCAGGTGAGAAAGAGAACAAAATGCAAGGTTAGCAGAAAAGGCAGGGGAATTGGGACGAATTTGATAGTTCCTTCAAAATCCTGTTATAGCTGGAGTGGACTGAATTGCTTCCTTCAGCGTTGCATGGTTCAATGAAACTCCACATAGAACATAGAACAGTACAGCACAGAACAGGCCTTTCAGCCCTCGATGTTGTGCCGTGCATTGTCCGAAACCAAGCTATCTCACTCCCTGTCATTTTGGTGTGCTCCATGTGCCTATCCAATAACCGCTTGCAAGTTCCTAAAGTGTCCGACTCCACTATCACAGCAGGCAGTCCATTCCACACCCTAACCACTCTCTGAGTAAAGAACCTACCTCGGATATCCCTCCTATATCTCCCACCCTGAATCTTATAGGTGAATTTGTGAAACTCATCCATTAGTGCTCACTTTTGCATCCATGGTTAATGATAAAGTCCTGACATGAGAGTACATTTTTTTCTAATGTCATATTACGTGACCGGGTTAATTAAAATCCCAGTCAACCAGGGAGACAGACATTTCCCTCGATCTGGCAACGTTAATCTGGCAATAGTTAATGTCTAAATCTCAACCATCAATCTCAAGAGACGCGTGTGAAAGAACTGTCATCAACTAATCCAGAGTAAAAGAATACACACAACTGAAATGGAACCAAATGTCAAAACAGACATCAGGAATAAACACTTTGTCACTCAGCAATGGTAATGCACGGTGGGAGACTTTTAAACGATGGTTTGAAAGTGACAGATTTATTGATATCACATCAAAATCTGAGTCAAAAACCTCTTGGATGAACATCAGCATGTCGGAAGGAAGAATAAACTGTAATGACTCTATATGTGCTCGATGTTATTTAATGACTGAATAAGTTTCATCTCAATGTAGGCAATTATATTTGCTGTTATTGGATTTGAGAGTTCTGCTCCTATCTTTTCCTCTTCCCTACTTTCTTGTTTTCTTCACGTAAAGAGGCAGACGAATTGATGCAGTACAGGACAGGTGTTGTGGCTTGCGAGCTGTCACCCTGCTCATGTGGAACTTGTTCAGTGCTCACTGTGGACTGTTGCTGGGTATTCATGCATTGGGACACCACAATAAGCTCAAACCCTCCTCGCCGGACATCTACATGCTGATCATTTCTAGCAGAAGTTACTGGATAGGGATCAGGAGTGGAAACCACAGAAAACTGTTTTCTCCTATGTTTGTCAATTCCAGCAATCTATCCCTTGGCTTGGAGGAAATGTCTCAGCACAAGAGGGGAGAGTTGAACAAGGGCGGCACGGTGGCACAGTGGCCAGCACTGCTGCCTCACCGCGGCAGGGACCTGGGTTCAATTCCGACCACGGGCGACTGTCTGTGTGGAGTTTGCACATTCTCCTTGAGTCTGTGTGGGTTTACTCCAGGTGCTCCAGTTTCCATATGTGCAGGTTGGTGGGTTCGCCATGCTAAATTGCCCCTTTGTATCCAAAGATGTGCATGTTTGGTGGGGGAGTTAACCTAGATGGGTACTCTTTCAGTGGATCGATGCAGACTCAATGGGCCGAATGGCCTCCTTCTGCACTGTAGGAATTCTATGATTCTAAGAGGCCTGTTTGATCTATAAGGCTTAGAAGCTTATCAAAAGATACAACTTTTGTTATTCATTACAGGATATTTACTTTCTCTGTTCAGATAGGCTTGGCTAATTTTCATGAATTGATAATAGGTCTGGCTATCTCCGAGATAGAACATAGAACATACAGTGCAGAAGGAGGCCATTTGGCCCATCAAGTCTGCACCAACCCACTTAAGCCCTCACTTCCACCTTATCCCCGTAACCCAATTACCCAATAACCCATCCTCACCTTTTTGGTCACGAAGGGCAATTTATCATGGCCAATCCACCTAACCTGCACGTCTTTCGACTGTGGGAGGAAACCGGAGCACCCAGAGGAAACCCACGCAGACACGGGGAGAACGTGCAGTCTCCACAAAGACAGTGACCCAGCGGGGAATCGAACCTGGGACCCTGGCGCTGTGAAGCCACAGTGCTGTCCACTTGTGCTACCGTGCTGCCCTATAGTTTGCTCAGCAGGAATACATGTATCTGTGTTTGCATTGAACCAAAGTTTTTCACTTTTATATTTTACGATGTTGTATCCAGTAAAAAATGTGGTTAAAAATAAGAAATTACAAGCCCAGAGTGTGGCAATATGATCTTACAGACTAAAATTGCATCCATCATCTGTGCTGAAATATCCCGCCTAAGCTGAGGCAGCAAGGTGTAGGGATACTCAAGCAATGCCAGTATGTATTAGAAAGAAGAAACCTCAACCAGAGTCCAACTCCTGATAGATATCCCAAAAAATCCCAATGAACCTTCTTGATCTGTACAGCAGCGGACAAGCTGATGCATTTTTCATTGAGCCACAACGGAAGCCAATAACCTGCATGAACAATAGCTCTTGTGAAGGATTTCTGATGAATGGGAGTTCTGACAGAACATGGTCTCTATTAAGGAACATCACTGAAGGCTTTTTCCTCTTACTCTATTTTGTATTTTCTGAGGTTGTTATGAGAGGGGGAAATTGATGGCTCCACACTGCTCATCCCTTGCAGCACTTGCTGTTACGTCTGAATAATTTATAATCTGTCATTAGCTAAAGCAAACTAGTGAGAAAAGGAACTGGGAAGGGCCATCTTTATTATCCTAGAATGTCCACTGGGGGTGATTTCAGTTTGCTGCATCTACCTAACAGCCAGGAGATATTGTAACAACATGACAACTCGTGCTCAGTCTCTTCGTCTACCACAACCTCAAACATGGTATTATTTTTATTGCAGCTCAGAGGAGTAGATAGGAGTAAATTCAAAACTGGCCTTGCCTATTGAGACTGCTAAGTGAGCAATTGATGGGTATTGTACCTGTCGCAGGGGGAGGTATTGCAAGCACCTTCCAAATTCCCAAACTCTAACACCTTGAAGGAAAAGGACAGCAGGTGAATGGGAATATCGTAATCTGTAAATTCCCCTCCAAGGCACAGAATATCCTGATTTGGAACTGTATCACTATTCCTTCACTATCACTGGGTCAGAATCATGGAACTTCCTCCCACTGGCACTGTGGGTGCCCCTACACCACATAGAGTGCAGTGGTTCAAGAGGGCGGCTCAATGTCACCTTCTCAAGGACAAGTAGAGATGGCAAATAAAAATGCTGGCATAACGGTTGATGCCCTCATCCCGTGAATCAATTTTTTAAAAATCCCCTACCTCAGTGAATTTTGGGCTCGAGATGATGCTGCACTCTTCTTCCGCCACCTTTGTCTCCGTGCTCACTTCTTCGGACAGGAGTCCTCTCCCTGTTCAACAGATCCTTTTACCCGCCTCCAGAATTCTCCCCCACCTGGACCCCTCCCCTCTGGCCCCTTGCCTTGTCTTGATCTTTTCATTCAGAACTGTTGGCGTGACATTGACCATCTCAATTTCTCTACTCCTCTCACCCACTCTAATCTGTCGCCTTCTGAACTGGCTGCACTCCACTCTCTCAGGTCCAACCCTGACTTTGTCATCAAACCTGCTGACAAGGATGCGGCTGTTGTTGTCTGGCATACTGACCTCTAACTTTCAGAGGCTGTACGCCAACTCTCAGACACTTACTCCTACCTCCCCCTGGGTCATGACTCCACCACCGAGCATCAAGCCATTGTTTCCAGGACTGTCACGGACCTCATATCCTCTGAAGATCTTCCATCCACAGCTTCCAACCTCATAATCACCCAACCCCAGACAGCCCGTTTCTACCTCGCCGGCAAAATCCACAAACAGAACTGTCCCGGTAGGCCCATCGTGTCAGCCTGCTCCTGCCCCACCGAACTCATTTCTTCCTATCTTGACTCCATACTCTCTCCTCTTGTCCAGTCACTTCCAACCTACATTCACGATGCCTCCGATGCTCTACATCATATCAACAAATTCCAGTTCCAGGGCCCTAACCACCTCCTCTTTACCATGGATGTCCAATCCCTCTGCACCTCCATTCCCCACCAGGATGGTCTGAGGGCTCCACGTTTTTTCCTCGAACAGCGGCCCAAACAATCCTTAGCCACCAACACTCTCCTTGATCTGGCTGAACCTATCCTGTCACTCAACAATTTCTCCTTCAATTTGTCTCACTTCCTCCAAACCAAAGGTGTGGCTGTGGGTACTCGCATGGGTCTCCGTTTTGCCTGTCTCTTTATGGGGTGTGTGGAACATTCCTTGTTCTAGCCCCATTCCACAACTCTTTAATCTTACATTGATGGCTATTTCGGTGCCACTTCATGTTCCCATCTGGAACTGGAAAAATGTATTAATTTTGCTTCCAATTTCCACCCCTCTATCACCACCACACGGTCCATCTCCAACACTTCCGTTTCCTTCTTTGACCTTTCGATTTCAACAAATTCTATGAAATTCTTGGGGTAGATCAGTTTAACCTCGACAAATATTTCAGTTATGGTGTGAAACATTCCACCTCACTTATCTCATCACGTATATTATCATTATTTTCCAGCTTGTCATACATCTCATATATATGTTACTGATGGGACACTGGATTGTCATTCTTATTGTTTCAAGCTCCTTATTGCATGCGGTCAATTTGGCTCAGTGCATGGCACTTTGGTTGCGGCAGCTACCTTTGCCCAGGTGCACTGCTGTTGCCAATGGCTTTTCCTGCATTATAAATTGCAGAATTGATGAAAAGTTGGGTATACAGAAATCCACACCTTCCACATGTCTTGCTAGTTTTGGGTATTCGAATGACTGCTTCAGCAATTGGGGTTGTACTTTGGACCTGTAAGCTTTGTTGAACTGCAAGGATCAACATTTCCTTTGTTCCCATTTCTTTTATGTTCTTTACTTTTTTCGTCCTTAGACCCAAAATCACTATGTGCCTTTAAGCAGAATTAATAGAATTTACAGTACAGAAGAAGGCCATTTGGTACATTGAGTCTGCACAGGCTCTTGGAAAGAGCACCCTACTTATGCCCAGGCCCCCACCCTATACCCGTAACTCAGTTACCAGAGGGCACATTTTCCCCGTGTCTGCGTGGGTTTCCTCTGGGTGCTCTGCTTTCCTCCCACAGTTCAAAGATGTGCAAGTTTGGTGGATTGGCCATGCTAATTGCCCCTTAGTGTCCAAAGGTTAGGTGGGGTTATGGGGATGGGGTGGGGCTGAATTTTAACTCCCGTCAAAAGGTGGATTGAGTTGTGTTAAAGGTAAACATTCCAAAGAATAATGAACAGGTGTGAAAGACCAAATTGCAGAGAAACTAACATCAGAGGGTAAACTGTGACAGATGTAGATGTGGGGGGACGGGAAGGGGGAGCAAATGGGAGAGAGGGTAACCAAAGGTGGATAAGATCCCCCATCTTATCCATATATAAAGAAAGACATGCATTTCAAGTGCTCATCTAAACACTTATTAAATGTTGTGAGGGTTCCCACCTCTGCCACTATTTTAGCCAGTTAGGTCTAGATTCTAACCACCTTCTGGGTGAGAAAGGTCTTCCTCCATCCTTCCTAAATTTCCTGCCCTTGCTGAAATCTGTGCCTCCCTGGTTATTGATCCTTCTGCGAAGTGGAAAAGTTCCTTCTTATTCACCCCATCTATGCATCTCATCATTATATGCACCTTAATCAGCCCCCATTCAGCCTTCTCTGCAATCCAGTCAATCCAGTCTCTGCTGAACGTGGAAATGCTCCAGCAGAGGCAATATCATGGTGATTCTCCTCTGTACCCTTTCTAATGTAATCTCTTCCTTTCTCTGATGTGGAGATGCCGGCATTGGACTGGGGTGAGTGATGCGACCATCAATTCACGTGAAACAGAGTGTAGATGTAAACTGTGGCTTTAATCGACTAGAACAGTGCCTGCCTGTGACTGCTCTGCTACTGAGAGCTGCCTGCAGAGCTACTGCTCTTTATACTTCCCCTCTAGGGGAGGAGCCAGGGGCAGAGCCCACAAAGGCACCAATATGATACATCACAGGTAATACCTTATAATGGTCCATAGGTGGAGCCCTCAGGGGAAACAGCATGGTACAGTTACATATATGGTGAATAGTTGCTGCAATACGTTCACCACATTCACCTCCTGTAAAAAAAATGAAGTACGGCGGGGGTGAAGGGTTCACAAGTTCAGCCTGTCTGGCGCCCGGATCGTGCGCTGTGATCACTGACGCTCTAGTATCGCAGCTGGCCCGGGTGTCGAACTCATCCAGGCGGGCATGGGTAGCGAAGTTGCCAGTGCGGATACAGGTGCAGACTCCGGGAGCGTGTCTTCTGGAGCTTCGTTCCTGTGGGTCGGTGAAGGGGGAATGGGGGGCAGGAGGGGGCGTATGGGTGCCATGTAGGGGCGGGGCACTGTCAGCGTAGGTTAGGGAGGGTAAGTTGGGTTGGTGGTGATAGTGGAACTTGCGGGCTCTAGGTCCCGGAGGGAAACCGTATCCTGCCGGCCGTCGGGGTGTTCTACGTATGCGTACTGGGGATTGGTGTGAAGGAGCTGGACCCTCTCAACCAGGGGGCCGGACTTATGGCTCCCGACGTGTTTGCGGAGCAGGACAGGCCCCGGTGTCTTCAGCCAGGATGGAAGTGAGGCCCCGGAGGTGGATTTCCTGGGGAAAACAAACAAGCGGTCATGAGGGGTCTCGTTTGTGGCCGTGCAAAGGAGGGACCTAATAGAGTAGAGTGCATCGGGGAGGACCTCCTGCCAGTGGGAGACCAGGAGATTCCTAGACCGTAGGGCCAGGAGGACGGCCTTCCAGACCGTCGCATTCTCCCTCTCCACCTGCCCACTTCCCCTGGGGTTATAACTGATAGTCCTGCTCGAGGCGATGCCCTTACCGAGCAGGTGCTGACGCAGTTCGTCGCTCATGAACAACGAGCCCCGGTCACCGTGAACGTGCGTGGGGAAACCAAACAGGGTGAAGACACTGTGTAGGGCTTTAATGATGGTGGCAGCAGTCATATTGGGGCAGGGGATTGCAAAGGGGAAGCGGAAGGACTCGTTGAGCTTCCCAGGAGGATATACTATATCGTAATGATAGGTGGAGAGTTCGATCATTCTTGATTTTGCCCCACTGCGTATTATCGAACATGAAAGCTTCCGATCGTTTGTCGGTGATGAGGGTAAACCTCCTACCAGCGAGGTAGTGCCTCCAGTGCCGCACGGCCTCCACGATGGCTTGGGCTTCTTTTTCGACCGTGGTGTGTCGAATTTCAGAGGCGGTGAGGGTGAGTGAAAAAAATGCTACTGGCCTGTCAGCCTGATTGAGGGTAGCGGCGAGGGCGACCTCTGACGCGTCGCTCTCCACCTGGAAAGGGACGGACTTGTCCATTGCGCGCATTGCGGCTTTGGCGATGTCCGCCTTGATGCAGCTGAAGGCCTGGCGGGCCTCAGCCGCCAGTGGGAAGGTGGTGGCCTTGATTAGGGGGCGGGCTTTGTTCGCATAGTTGGGGACCCACTGGGCGTAATAGGAAAAGAACCCGAGGCACCTTTTCAGAGCCTTGGGACAGTGGGGAAGGGGGAGTTGCAAGAGGGGGCGCATACAGTTGGGGTCAGGTCCTAGAACTCCATTTTCCATGATGTAGCCGAGGGTGGCTAGTCTGGTTGTGCGGAAAATGCATTTCTCCTTGTTGTAAGTGAGGTTAAGGGTTTGGGCAGTTTGGAGAAATTTCTGGAGGTTGGCATTGTGGTCCTGCTGATCATGGCCGATGATGGTGACGTTGTCTAAGTACGGAAATGTGGCCTGCAGCCCGTACTGGTCCACCATTCGGACCATAGTTCTTTGAAAGACCGGGACCTCGTTTGTGTCAACGAAGGGAGTGGAAGAGGCGGCCGTCTGCCTCAAAGGCCGTGTAGTGGCAGTCCTCCAGGCGGATTGGGAGCTGGTGGTACGCAGACTTCAGATCCACCGTGGAGAAGACCCGGTAGTGTGCGATCTGTTTAACCATGTCTGCGAACTGGGGAAGGGGGTATACATCAAGGTGCATGTACCGGTTTATGGTTTGGCAGTAATCTATAACCATCCAGTTCTTTCCCCCGGTCCTGACGACCACCACCTGAGCTCTCCAGGGGCTATTGCTGGCCTCGATGATCCCGTCCCGCAAGATTCGCTGGACCTCGGACTTGATAAAAGTCCTGTCTTGAGTGATACACCGCCTGCTTCTGGTGGCGACTGGCTTACAGTCGGCGGTGAGATTAGCGAAGAGCGGGGAAGGGTCGACTTTTCATGTCACGAGGCTACATACGGTGAGTGGGGGTAGGGGCCCCCCAAATTTCAGAGTTAGGCTCTTGGTCGTTCTGGGTGAGTGTGCTTAACACTCAATTTGGCTCTGTTTCTTTACTTATCTCTGGAGTCGCCAGGTATCGTTAAGACACCGCCACAAGTTCAAGGTGAAGTTCAAAGGAATAAAACCATACATCAATTAGTAAGTTCAAACAACTGAGTTTATTATAAAACAATTATAATAACTACCCATGCACACGCTAAAAGGATTAAACTTCTTCCTACCGCTAAATAAACTAATACTTATCTCGAAGGAACTGCCGGGTCAGGGAACAAGGCCTCTTGCTCTGCTCTGGTCTGCAGATTTCAGGTTGGTATAAGTTAAAAGGGGTCAGGAGTGTCTATCTCTGGTAGCGATCGTTGTGAGACACTTACTTGCTGGCGGCTGCTGTCCGAACCCTCTCCTCTCTCTCATTCAAGGTCTTCTTGGCAAAAGCTGGTTGAGGTGCTGGTCCACGGAGAAGTGCTAGTTAAAGAGAGAGGAGGGCTGGACGAGAAGACTGAACCATGTGTGGGACCTGTCTTTTATAGGTCCCAGGGATCCGCGCCCCTTTGGGCGGACTCCCTTACCTGCTTGGAATCGATTGGGTCTCTTACCAATCGATATGTTTGAATCCCCCCAATACTGAGGCTGTTCCTTAGCTACTGGGCGGGCTCTCAGGCTCTTTGTTTTCGAACCTTGCTGGTGCCTGAGTGTCTGGAATCCTTTACAATGTTGCAGTTGCTTTCCCAATCGTGTCCATTGTCTCTGGAATCGTTCCATTAACATGTTAATTATCCCGGTGATTGCCTCATTAGTATGCGGAACGTTCGTTTCGGTGCTGTCTGCTTTCTTAGCAGACAGAATCCACACCTGCTAGGTGTAGCCTGCTGGCGCTGCAAACATTGTCCATTTTATCCTATATGCTTTGCGTTCCTCCATTTTGCATTCAGGGAAATGGCCAACTTCGGTGGCTACAAGGTTACACTGGAAATCCAGTCCCAATAGGAGAGGAGCGCAGAGGCCGGGGAGTTCATATAACTTAAAATCGGCGTACTCGGCGCCCTGTATTGCTAGGTTTGCGGAAGTGCTCCGCCGGATCTGCACCGAGTGCGACCCAGAAGCGAGGGAGATGGTTTGGTGCGCCTGGAAGATTGGGAGCGAGCAGCGTCTTACCATGTCTGGATGAATAAAGCTCTCCGTGCTCCCGGAGTCGAACAGGCAAGGTGTTTCGTGTCCATTTACCCGGATGGTCATCATGGAGCTCCGGAGGTGTTTGGGTCGTGACTGGTCCATGTGTCCGTGCTGAGTTGAGGGTAGCCGGCATGGTCAGAGGTTCTGGGGTGGTCCCAAGATGGCTGCCCCTGTCGGTCGCACGTGTCGGGCGGCAAGGAAGATAATGTCCAAATTGGCGGCCTCCACGAGTCGCACGTGGCGGACCGCGTGGGCGAGGATGGCCAAGATGGCCACCCCCATGAGTCGCACATGTTGTGCTGGCTTGGAGATGGCTGCAGCCACGGACAGCACGAGGCCGATGACACGTCCGGGAGCAGAGCCAGCAGGCAAGTTGCTACACTGCGGAATCTGCAGGCCTGTGAGTCTGAGAGTCAGGCCTGCGATTTTGAGGGTTTGAACCTGGGTTTTGAACCTTAGCAAAATGCAGTCGCTGCAGTTCACGTTCTGGGCCAGGCAGCGCTGCCTGGGGTGCTGATGCTGGCCGCAGAAATAGCAGGGTAGACCCCCGTGTTGGGCGGGCAGCCGCGCGGCACAGGCCTGAGGTACTCTTTGGTCGGGGGTCCATGAGGGGGTCGCGTGCTCAGACTGGAACGCATTGAGGCTTTGGAACGCTACTTCTAGGGAGGAGGCTAGCTTTACCATCTCTTCCGTGTCCAGGGCACCCTTCTCGAGTAGGCGCTGTCTCACCTAGTTGGACCTGACTCCGGCCACATAGGTGTCCCGGACTGCGAGGTCCATATATTGAGTGGCCGTAACAGCCTGGTAGTTGCAACTTCGCACAAGGACTTTGAGGTCGTGTAGGTACTCCTCCAGTGATTCCCCAGGGCGTTGGCGGCGAGTAGTGAGGAGATGCCGCACGCACACCTCATTCACAGGTCTTGCGTATAGGCGCTTCAGCATCGCGAGAGCGTCTGCGTAGGTGGAGACTTCCTCGAGTTGTACAGAGATTCGATGGTTCACCCGGGCGTGGAGGAGGCTCAGCTTCTGATCGTTGGAGACAGAAGGCGAGGAGGAGGCGGCGAGGTAGGCCTCGAAACAGCGGAGCCAGTGTGAGAAAATCCCTTTGGCCTCCGCGGCCTACGGGTCGAGTTCCAGTCGTCAGGTTTGAGGGCAGATTCCATAGTGGTGTCATAGTCGATTAAATTGATGCTACCATCAATTCACGCGAAACAGAGTGTAGATGTAAACTGTGGCTTTAATCAACTAGAACAGTGCCTGCCGGTGAGTGCTCTGCTACTGAGAGCCGCCTACAGAGCTACTGCTCTTTATACCACCCCTCAAGGGGAGGAGCCAGGGGCGGAGCTCACAAAGGCACCAATATGATACATCACAGGTAATACCTTGCGATGGTCCATAGGTGGAGCCCTCATAGGCAACAGCATGGTACAGTTACATATATGGTGAATGGTTACTGCAATACGTTCACCACAGTGAGCAAAATAAGAAGTCTTACAACACCAGGTTAAAGTCCAACAGGCTTGTTTTGAATTACTAGCTTTCTGAGCACTGCTCCGAATCATTCACCTGAGGAAGGAGCAGCGTTCCGAAAGCCAGTGATTCGAAACAAACCTGTTGGACTTTAATATTTGAGTGCCTCTAGATCATTAATGTCTCAGAGGGTAGTGACTTTGTGAAATTCTTTACTACAGGGGGCTGTCGAGGTTGGATTGTTAAGCATTTTGAAGACTGAGTTAGACAGATTTTTAGTCAGTTAGGGAATCATGGGCGAAGGGGATAAGTCGGGAAAGTGGAGTTGGGGGTACCACATCAGATCAGTCATAATCTCACTGAATGGCGGAGAAGACACGATCGGCCAAATGGTCTACTTCTGCTCCTATATCTTATGGTCATATAGGCTCTATTCCCCCACCTTTGGCAATCAGGACCCCCACCAATACACCCAAATGACCCATCCCTACCCCCAGTTTTCAGCGCTGTGTTGCAGGCCTCCAGCCAGAAAGCCTGTCAACCAAGGTGCCAGGAGACAGAAAACTCACTTAGAACAGCCCTGAAGTTAAATTATATAGAACTTTAGGGAAATCCATCTTCCAGATTTCCTCACAATAGCATCCATCTCCCCGCAAATAAGCCCTTGTCAGTTAAAATCCAAGCCAATGTTTCAGTGAGCAAGTGGCCAATCTAATGAAACAGGCTCCCTGGGAGACAGAGGAAGCACATAGTGTACATTCAAATCCAGCTGGTGAATGATTGCTTTCTGAAAAGATAATTTTGGGATCATTTGAAATTTATTAAACATTTAGCCTGCGTGGGAGGAGCAAATAGCCTTGGACCTGTGGCCCCTAAAGCTTTTCACCACTGAGTTGTTCCTTGAATTATTTCTGTACTTTCTGAATATTAATTGTTTGAGATATATTAATTGTTTGAGATGTTTGCCATTATTAGTCAACAACTCCATTATCATGTGATGACCAGATGATAATAGGTAAGCCAGACAGCCTTATTTGGTTGTATTTGGTCGTATCAGAGGTTCAGTTCCTCAGGAGTGGGGACTGGGTTACTGGCAGCTGCTGGCAGCCATGGTGAACTAGCAAAGTCCCGGTGCCGTAGAAACAGGAAGAATTCAGGGGCAGCACGGTGGCGCAGTGACAGCATTGCTGTCTCACGGCGCCGGGGTCCCAGGTTCGATCCCGGTTGTGAGTCACTGGCCGTGTGGAGTTTGCACATTCTCCCCGTGTTTGCGTGGGTTTCGCCCCCACAACCCAAAGATGTGCAGGTTAGGTGGATTGGCCACGCTAAATTGCCTCTTAATTGGAAAAAATGAATTGATACTCTAAAATTAAAAAGAAAGAAACAGGAAGGATTCATGGGCAGCATTGTAGCACTGCTGCCTCACAGCGCCAGCTCCCGGGTTCAATTCCGGCCTCGGGTGACTGTCTGATTGCAGTTTGCACTTTCTCCCCGTGTCTGCGTGGGTGCTCCGATTTCGTCCCACAGTCCAAAGATGTGCAGATTAGGTGGATTGGCCAGGCTAAATTGTCCCTTTGGGTGGGGTAGCAGGAATAGGATGGAGAATTTGGCCTAAGTAGGGTAGTTTTTCAAAGGGTCGGTGCAAACTTGATGAATCGAATGTCCTTCTTCTGCATTGTAGGGATTCTACAATTCTACGTTTCTGTGATTGGAGCATTGTGAATGTTCATCGGGGGAATCTGATAAATTGGAACATTTGTAATTATAAAACCCCAGGGGAACAATAGGGGTAATCTCCATCTGTCGTGGCAAACTGGTGGAATGTGCCACCCACACTTTATAGACAGCTGCTGATTTTATTTCCAGTGAAATGCATATACGGGCTCCCTCAGGGACTTTTCTTATTTTTAGACAATGAACAGAAATAACATTTTAATAAGTCAACCAAAATGGAACAGTACAAATATCCGATGACAATCTGAGGCCTTGGAATCTCCTCTTGGGAATCCGTCAGTTTGAAAACCCGTTGGATAATAAATATCCGTGAATTTTGCTCAATTACCTTTGCAGATTAGGGATAAATCATTCAGATGAGCGGTGCAGGGGAATAGCGCAATGACGCTGAACCACAGGCACCAGGGAGATCCTAAGTTTGACCACCAATCCGGAATGTATTTACTGATATAAGCTAAGTTTGCAACTTTGTTCCTTCGACTCATTGCAACTTTGAATCGTAAACCTATTAAGGTCGTTATCCAGTGTATATTTGAAAATGTATGTAATTTACTTCAGAGCTCTGGGGCTGATGAAGGTCAAAGGTCAAAGAGGACCTTAGCTGAGGCCCAACAATCACTTTGTTGGCCTTGTGCCAGGGCGTGACCAGATTCGGTCAGCAAGGTGGCACATTGGTTAGCTCGGCTGCCGCACAGCACCGGGGATCCAGGTTCGATTCAGACCTCGGGTTACTGTCTGTGTGGAGTTTGCACATTCTTCCCGTGAATGCAAGCATTTCTTTCGGATGCTCAATCCAAAGATGTGCAGGTTAGGTGGATTGGCCATGTTAAATTGCCCTTAGTGTCCAAAGGTTGGGTGGGGTTACAGGGATAAGCTGGGTGATTGGGCCTAGGTAGGGCGGTCTTTCAAAGGGTCGATGCAGACTCGATGGGCTGAATGGCCTTCTTCTGCACTGTAAGGATTCTATGATGTTCGGCTATGGTGCCCCATAGGTTTTAAATGACCTGCTAAAGTTCACTGACAGTGAGACACTTTAATGAAGCACTGTTGCCTCACAGATGAAAACAAAAACTGGGACTACAGCAGAATATCAAGGGGTGAGCTTTATCATTCCCTCTACCCTGACAGGCACTTCTCTACCTCGTCCCTAAATGAACCATCACAGCTAGCATATAAAATGAAAGTGGGTGGGATCTGGGACCCCTGTTTCTTCTTATTTGGTGGTTATATGGAAAGAGGTGGTTGACTCTTGTATAGACGTGTGAGAGTTCCTTCAAACAGCTTTTCCCTCCAGTCAACCCCAGGGACTTATCTGTTGACTGCCTGCGTTTCAGCTGAGATCTTCATTAGGAACTTACAGCTCAGCACAGCATTTAGAGCCCCCTTCTGCCTCTTCTGGCACTGCAGAATTTAGAGAGGACTTGATTAACAAAACTAATTTGTAGATTAACAACACTATTGTTCGAACAGATTTCAATTATCCAATTATCAATTGGGACAGAAACTGGAGTAAATGGAATTGGCAAATTAAATTCCTAATTTGTAAGCAGAATTCTGACCTCAAGGCTTGCAAGATTGGCGTCCTTCCATCCGTGTGAGGTGATGGGAATGTAGCCTCAGAACCCAGACGAGGTCAGATGCTGCATTTCTTTTGATGGCTGAATCAATTGTTTTTGGAAAGGTAAAGTCTGCCACAAGTGCCACACATTAATTTCTCCATTGCCAATAGCACAGACTGATCTCTGCTGGCACCTTGTTTGTAGTGCTGCTTTGGGGCTTCTGAAACCACATGTTGTCGTGGTGGAAATCCACTGCCCACAGCTAGTGCCGCCATTTTGCATTCGCCATCAGCTGGAGCTTCCCACATGTCACGATAGATGTTGAGGGCTTTAATGGCCCTTTTGACAGACTTTGTGAATCGGAGCTGTGGGTGCCTTTTAGTCTCTCTTGACATGGGCTGTCTCCTCCTGTAGCTTATCCCAAGTGGTACTTCCATCGCATGCACATGCCAGCACAGCCTTCTTGATTTGATTCGCACTAGCAGGCTTGGCATGTTCCCCTAGAAAGGCCAGCCCCATTGGTGAATTTGTCATAGCCATCAAAGATGGAAGTTATTGTTGTTCTTGGTAAGAGTACATTGTCTAAGATTGCCTGCCATGCAGCAATGTGCTGAGGATACAGGATTGTAGATAAGCACCGTGGTCCTGCAGCTCAGTTTATTGTTTTTCCATTCCCATTTTGATGGTCATTAAATATGGGCGGAGGTCTCAGCGGATGTTTTTGTGAGCAATGAACTCGATCAGGTAGACAACGTGATAAACTATGTTCGGAGTTCTGCCCACAACATGACAAGGTTTAAGCTTCGAGAAAATAGAAAGAGAAAATATTGGTGCAAAAATTAGGAGACAAGATTAGGTAAAGACAAATTTTGGAAAGTTGAGAAATAGGCTGGCTGAGAGGAAACGAAATGAGGGCCGGAACTCGCTGAGCATTCGCTGGCAGCGGGATTATCTGATCCCTCCGGCAACGCACCCCTATCCGTGTGTTTCCCTGCGGCATGGGGTGGCTTCAATGGAAATTCCCATTGACAATGGCGGGAGCGGAGAATCCCATTGCCAGCGAACGGCGAGCCGCCTCCTGCTGCTGAGAAAGGAATGAAGGGGAGGCCGGAGAATCCGGGCCGATATACTGACCCATAATTTCTGTGTATCGGCAGGAAGCCATGGCCCACCGATACTGAGGTAGAAAAGGACCCGCTTACCAGCACTCAACCTTGGGCCTGTTTTATATTTTCCGCTTTTTGTTCTTTCTTTTATGCAGGCAATGCTATTGTTATTGGCTCTTTTAACGTAATTTTAAATTTTATTTATTATGATTGAAGGTGATTATTATTTAATATTTGTCAGTGAACATAGCTTTTGTTACTTGTTTTAAATCTTTGAAACTACTGTTTAAATCTGCACTATATTATTAGATAACTTTACGTGTGGCGTGCTTAAACATATTCCTCTGTTTTAATTTAGAAAATGGCAACTGAAAATTTAGTTGGGAAGAAGACAAATCAGAACTTCTCGGAACAATAAAAATAGAGATTCCTGAAGCTGGGCAAAATGTAGATAACACCAATGCCTGGCAGAAAGGGTCTTAAAATGGTGTGACACAGTGATTCTGACCTGGTCATAAGATTTAAAAGTGTCTCCAGGAATTTTGCTTTCAGCTGTCATTGTCCTTGTAATATTTTTTTTAAATTTGAGTTTGTCATTATTATGTTTTTTTTACTTCAGTTATTTTATTCATTTTTAATTACCTCATAATTAAATATTGGGCAAGATCCAATGCCCACGCTGCACTTGAAAAGCAGCTTGCCACGGCGCAGCATGGGCAGAAAAGTCGGGGGTGTGATTTGTTGAACCATCAGCACAATTCTCTATGAGTTGGACTCTCCTGCTAATCTTGCCATTGTAACACAGTCTAACTTACCAGTCTGCTCTAAGCCATGTGGTGGGTGTGCTGCTTCTGATCTGCCCCTGTCCTACTCTCCAAGTGTCGCCTGTGGAAAGAGACAGAGCATGTGTGCCCTGTCCTTATATATGGGTTATATAATGCCCCCTTGTGGTAGTGTCACCTCTGGGTGTCTTGACTGCCCATTGGTCATATCCTATTCTATGTGTTCATTAACTGTATGTCTGTATGTCATGATGTCTCTGCTGCTCCCTCTAGTGTTTACTTAGTCGCAGTGTATTTACATTAACCTCTTGTGTATTTACAGTGATGCATATCACCATACTACCCGGCTCGCAATGCCTCGTGAGACCCAGCACGATCTCACGAGACGTTGCGATGTAAATCCTGCCCAGTGTGGGCGGGATCACTTTTTGACAAATCTACATATCAGAGCGAGACAGCTCATTTCGCTCTAACGTGCAGATTCCTGAGGTACCCGAGGTGAGTGCTGTTCACTACTGGTCCCCACAAGCAGTCTCCCAGGGGACTTGGAGGCCCCCTTGTGCTTGCTCTTTGGTCAGGGTGGTGTTCTTGTGCTGTTGGAGCCACCTGGGCACCCTGGCAGTACCCACCTGGAACCTGGCACTGCCACCTGGATACCAACCTGGCACTGCTATCTGGCATGGGAAATACCAAAGGGGACACTCCCATAGTCTGTTCAGACTGGGGGTCGCTTCTGGGGCCTCGGAGAGCAGGACGCCATTTAAAAATGGTGTTCCGATCTCTCGCTACACTGGGGAATTCCAGTGAGCAGAGCTCCCCAGAGTACTAAACGGAGCTACTTGTGGCTTCGGCCCACTGAGGCCTCTGAGACAATATGGGATGCATTGAATAGGCATGTGTTTCTCGGCGCTGTGAGTGTGTGGAAACACTTGGCTGAATGCATCCTCTATGGGACCTTGTTCCCAATCAGTCGAATCATGTTGTGTTTTGAAGTTTCAATAAGACATTTGTAGAAGTTGGTAATGTTTTAATGGAAACATTTATTCGCAAAAATAATGGGTGGGATTCTCTGACCCCGGGACCAGATTGGTGAATCGCCGGGCCGTGCGCAATTCATGCGCCGCCGCCCTGACGCTGGTCCGCCGATTCAAGAATCGGCGCCATTGGTGCCAGCACGGTCGGCGCGGCACCGATCGGGGGCCGCTCAAAGCCCCCCCCCCCCGGCGATTCTCCGTGTCGGACGGGCCGAGTGGCCGCCATTATAGCCCGAGTCCCGCCGGTGCCGTTCACATGTGGTCTTACCCGGCTGGTGGCAGGGGGAGGGGGGAGGAGAGGGGGATCCGACCCCGGGAGGGCCCTCCACCATGGCCTGACCCGCGATCGGGGCCTACCGATTGGTGGGCCGGCCTCTCCTGGTGCGGGCCTCTTTTACTCCACTGCGGCCCCTGTAGCCCTATGCCATGTTGCGTCAGGGCCGGGGTGAGAAGGAAGCTAGCGAGCATGCACGAGTTCGCACCGGTCGCAGCGTGCATGCGCAGATCCGCGGCGCCCGTTTGACGCCGGTATCGGCAGCTGGAGCGGCCTGAGTCACTCCAGTGCCGCGCTGGCCCCATGTATAGCAGAGGATCGCTACACTTAGCGGTCCGATGACAGCCTCGTAAAACTCTCCGGTTTTTATGATAGCATCAACACTCTGCCATCAGAAGATAATCCCGCCCAATGTTCGAAATACAAAACTTTGATACCATCAGCAGGATTCACCTGTCTCCAGCCGTGGGCTTCTCGGCCATGAGCTGTTTGTTGATTGCCAATGGGGTATCCCATTATAACCATCCCATGCCGGAATACCACGAGCAGGATTGTACGCGCTGCTGTCGGAAAAAGTGAATCGCAACAACAGGATAATTCCACCCCATGTTAACATTTAATATTAACAGATACAATGTGACATTTTGTTGTTTAAACTACATCAACTCCATCAACTGTTTCAAATTTTTGGCAATAAAATATATTTTTTCACCTTAACACAATGATCAGTGAAATGTATTTTTTTACTTCAACACAACGGTTCCATTGTCTTTCTGTAAATAAAAGAATGGGAGGGAAGCGAGGGGAGGGAGGATAGCAGAGGGGGAGGGAGACAAGTGGAGGGAGATGAGTGGAAGGGGAGGGAGGGAAAGATGGTGAAGGGAGGAGGGGGAGGAGAGAGAAGGTAGGAGGGTTCAATATCCAAAAGCAGCAGCTGCCAGGTAAACTCAGACTGTATTTGCAACGCCTGGAGCCTGGGCTTGCACACCTGCACCCAAAGGTATGGTCTGCATCAAGCTCCATATTGCCCTCCTCCAGCTCCTCCATTTCTGGTGACAAGACATCTTCTGGGTGAATGTTCAGTCCATGTTGAAGTGCAACGTTATGCGCTGCGCAATACACGACAACCATTTTTAAGATTACCTCTGGAGCACACTGCAACGTGTCCCACTGACCTGTTCAGGCATCAAAAACTTGATTTCAAAACACCAATTGTGCTACCTGACATGTTGCTACAGGTGCACGGCTGTATCGTTCCTGTGCTTCATTGTTGGTCCTCCAGAAAGGTGTCATGAGCAATGTTGTCAATAGGTATCCTTTATCACCCAGTAACCATCCTGTAATGCATAAGATAAAGATGCATGGCATTAGGGTAAAGTAGTAGCATGGATAGAGGATTGGTTAATTAATAGAAAGCAAAGAGTGGGGATTAATAGGTGTTTCTCTGGTTGGTAATCAGTAGCTAGTGGTGTCTGTCAGGGATCAGTGTTGGGCCCACAATTGTTCGCAATTTACATAGATGATTTGGAGTTGGGGACTAAGGGCAATGTGTCCAAGTTCGCAGACAACACTAAGATGAGTGGTAAAGTGAAAAGTGCAGAGGATACCGGAAGTCTGCAGAGGGATTTGGATAGGTTAAGTGAAGGGGCTAGGGTCTGGCAGGTGGAATACAATGTTGACAAATGTGAGGTTATCCATTTTGGTAGGAATAACAGCAAAAGGGGTTATTATTTAAATGATAAAATATTAAAACATGCTGCTGTGCAGAGAGACCTGGGTGTGCATGAGTCACAGAAAGTTGGTTTACAGGTGCAACAGGTGATTAAGAAGGCAAATGGAATTTTGTCCTTCATTGCTAGAGGGATGGAGTTTAAGACTAGGGAGGTTATGCTGCAATTGCATAAGGTGTTACTGAGGCCATACCTGGAGTATTGTGTTCAGTTTTGGTCCCCTTACCGGAGAAAGGACGTACTGACGCTGGAGTGTGTGCAGAGGACATTCACTCGGTTAATCCCAGAGCTGAAGGGGTTGGATTACGAGGAGAGGTTGAGTAGACTGGGACTGCACTCATTGGAATTTAGAAGGATGAGGGGGGATTTTATAGAAACATATAAAATTATGAAGGAAATAGATAGGATGGATGCGGGCAGGTTGTTTCCACTGGCGGGTGAAAGCAGAACTAGGGGACATAGCCTCAAAATAAGGGGAAGTAGATTTAGGACTGAGTCAATGGAATTCCTTGCCCAGTGAAGCTGTTGAGGCTCCTTCCTTAAATGTTTTAAACATAAAGATAGATCGTTTTTTGAATAATAAAGGGATTAAGGGTTATGGTGTTCGGGCCGGAAAGTGGAGCTGAGTCAACAAAAGATCAGCCATGATCTCATTGAATGGCGGAGCAGGCTCGAGGGGCCAGATGGACTACTCCTGCTCCTCGTTCTGATGTTCTTATATTCTTATGCTTGGTGGTGCTGTCATGGACTGGTGTAATAATGCATTTGCAAGGATAAATGAGTCATGGGCACTTCACTGGTTGTTTGCATTTACACTGAGGTCCCTCATTTGTACATCACAGACTATCATGACATTTAAAGGATGGTACACCTTCCTGTCGATGAATGAAACGGTGTCATTTCTTGGTGCCTTCAATACAATATGCGTTCCATCGGCAGAGCCGATTACTTTTGAGAAACAAGCAATCCTGCAGAATGCAATGGACCTCTCCTTCATGTTCACAGAGGATGTGTCAAAAATAATAAGCTCCGAAGCCCGACAATCAATTGCATTGTTTACCTGGTGAATGCAGGTCCGAGCAGCGTTGTGTGAAATGTTACAAATGTCACTAATGCCAGGTTGAAAGGACCCAGACGCGTGAGAGAAGCGAGGGGAGGGAGGATAGCAGAGGGGGAGGGAGACAAGGATGACAACCTGTCTCACATGTTAACATGTACTAGATGTTGTGGTATGAAGAGGCAAGAGTGCAGCTCCTTTTTCACCAACACAACTTTAATGGTTCAAACTCACTCTGCACAAAACTCTACAGATTATCACAAGCTCCAGAGTCCACCTGAAGCCCCTTTACATATCAGTGTCAATCATTGAACACTTAACATAAATGAGACAATGATTGAACACTTAACATAAATGAGACAACTAATTGCAATGTCTCTTCACCCATTACTTAACAGTCTTCCCTTCCTTGGAGAAAAAAAACAATTAGGTAAAAACAAAATTTCAAGAGACTAAAACACACACCTGATTCCCCTTTTTTTTAAGTAGAAGAAAAAAAACATTCACGGAAACATTCACCTTCATTCACGATATCTAAAAGTTTCTGTGAACTAACCCCTCTTTCCGTGAAACAATCTTACAGTTGATAGCGACTGTCAACCCATTTAATTTTTGTTATTTCCCCTCTGTCCAACATCTGGTTTAAACTTGCAATGTCTATCTGTAACCTCTTTTCATTGACACTTTTTGTAGAGTGCATATTTTCCCACAGAGATTTATTGTCAATGTGACAGTCAATAGGTATATTACCTAAATCCTCTACTCCCAAAATTTCTGTCAATATCTGTCTTATATAAAAGGCGATATCCACCGCTTCCACTAAGCTTAATGTCTCAGCAGCCAAAGTGCTTTTGACCACTCTCCTTATTTTCTTTGTTTCCCACACAAGAGGGCAACATTTACCATTGTTCCCCAAAAGAAAAATTATAAAACCTCCTGCGCTTGAAACTCTATCACATAAATTTGCATAGGACGCATCACTATAAACTATGAGTTTCAAATGCCTAGGATCACCTAAAACAGGGAACTTCAAAACACACTCCTGCATTTTTAGTTTGGCCAACACTTTATTTGCTCTTATTATGTCTTCCACTTTGGGATCATTCACCTTTGTACTCAACTCTAAAACATCAAAACTCACGTCCGGTCTAGTCTGTCTTCCTAACCAGTTCAGTTACCCAATTAAACTTCGCAGTTGGTCTTTTTCTATCTTCGAAACCATTGCGTCTTTTTGTGAAACCCGACCACAACTAATTGCTATTGGACTGATGCTTTCCAAGTAAGATTGCTGACATAAAGTTGCCCCTAACTGAGTCTTTCCGATTTCCAAACCAATATATTTAAATGCACCGGAAGCCTGACTTCCAACCCTGAATTCTTTCCTCAAACCAGAGATTGCAATAGCTTGAAAATCACTGGTCCCACCCCACAAAAAATCATCGACACGCATCATGAAGATGCCAGCAAGATTTCCTTTATAGTGCCAGTAAAACATTGCAGGATCTGCTTTCAACTGGCAACAGCCTAACTTTAACAAGACTGACCTCACCGAAAAGTACCACACTCTAGATGCATCATTTAATCCATATACACATTTGTTCAACTTCCACAGTACCCCTTCTGTGTTAGCTGCTTCTTTAGGAGGACAGAGGAAAATGTCTCTCTGGAGCTGATGCCCCTGCAAAAAGGCAGCTTTTATATCTATAGATTTGTAGTCCTATGCCTTTGTGGCAAATAGAGCCAAGAAGATCTTTAAAATAACCTTTCCTGCTGTAGGTGAATCTACCCTTAAGTCCTGATCGTCTAAGTTTACTTCGAATCCCCTTGCCACAAGCCTGGCCTTTGCCTTATAAGTTCCATCTGGAAGAACCTTTTCTGTACAAATCCATCTGTGGGATAGAGCTTTTTGTCCCCTATCCGGTACTTCCGTGTATACCCCAAATTCACTCCAACTATGCAATTCTTGCTGTTTAGCATCTTTGATAACTTTTTCATCTAATTCATTTGAAGCCACCAAAATCTCACGTGCATGTGGGCTTCTACTTCTATTAGTATTCGTAGTCTTACTCCTGTTCCGAGATCTTGATAAACTATGTCCCCTTTCCTGCCTGGCATCTCGTTCTGTACTGCTACTGCTTGATCTTTCTCTTCTGTAGCGGGATGTCCTTTCAATAGTTCTCAACCTTTTCCTGTGAACCTGTTCACTATCCGATGTACTATCTGAACTGGCACTGTGTTTCTGTGCCCTCCATTTTTGAACTTCGTTTTCCCAATCCATTATCTTAACTTCCTCCCCTGAATGCTGTACATTCAACCAATGTTTATACTTTCCAGTGGCCTTCCCTGCTCTACTAATAACCAGGCATCCTTCCATTGACTAGACCCTTCAGGCAAGTATGTCACTTTTGTACCAACCTTTGGCAGTTGCCCTTTCGGAAAAATGGCCTGATCTAATTTATCAGAAGTGTTGTGCTCCTCTACAGAAACCCTGTCTATATCAGTTAACTGGTCCGCATAGTTCTGTCACACATGCGTACCAGATGACTCTGGTTCCTCGTCTTGTCTGTCTGCTCTGTCTAAATTTGAAAATTTGTAATCAGTACCCATTATCCTTGATGAATGTACCCTAACAGTTTGATTACCATGTTGCAAATTAAATGTTTTGCCATCTATGCCTATGATCTTCCCTAGGCCTTTCCATTCATTAGAATTGTCTCTCTTATAGTATACCATTTCTCCTTTTGAAAAACGGCATCTGATGTTCGTACATTATGTCTTAAAGTTCTGCGAATTCTTTCAGAGACTTCTGCTTCCAAAAAAGCTTTTCTACTGCTATGTAACACGTTTAAATGTTCAGCAAAACCTGAGCTCATTGTAGTCCCTTCCCAAGCTGGAGGCTGGTCATCCAAAATGGAGGGAATTTTAGGATTTCTACCAAACACTAATTGATAAGGACTTTAGCCCCCAACCATCTGCAATGAATTCTTTGCATGTACCGCCCATGCGCAAGCTGAATTTAGTGTGCAGTTTGGTCGATCTCCCAACATTTTCCGAAGCATGTCATCGAATAACAGCATGATTTCTTTCGCAGACACCATTACTAAACGGGCTTTCGGCAGCCGTGTTCATAACTCTGATATTCATGTTTTCACACATATCCCTAAACTCATCATTAGCAAATTCTCCCCCATTGTCCGTAAAGAATTTTGCTGGTGGACCCATTCCTGTCCCGATCCATTTTTCCACAATTTTGTCCAAAATTACTCTCTTTTCTTTACTTCGTACAACCGTTGATTGACTAAATCTGGTAGCTAAATCTACAAAATGCAAAATAAATATATTATTTGTTTTATCCCAGATCTTAAGGTCCATGGCCACAATGTCATTAAAATCTCTGGCCAAAGGTAGGGTTACTATCGGTCGTGCTGGTGTCCTTCTGTACTTCCTGCAAACTTCACAGCGATCATTAACCTGTTCGTCAGCTTAGAATAGTCATCATCCCTTACCCCGGCATCCTTTAATAAATCTTTCAGCCTCCGAGGAGACGGATGTGCAAATCGCCTATGCAGTTTTACTACAATAAGCTTTTTACCAGCTAAAGTCGCATTATTAACTGTCATTAATACATCCTTAACCACTCTACTTGAAATATTATTTGTCAATAATGGAATACAATAATGTCCCGACTGTGTAAATTGTAAGTCCACAATCTTTCCAAAAACTGTTGCCTTATCCTGTTCCATATCCAGCTTCTTGTGTGCCTTCTTCATCGACGGTCTGCTCAGAAGCAAAGGCATCTCACTTGATACAACATCCATGCTAATAAAATGATTCACTCCAGCAATATTGCAAGGGATCACCACTCTTTTCAGCGACTTCAGAGTATTATCATCCCCAAACCTGAAACTTGTGGAACTTTTAAATTCCTTAACCTTGTTATGATTTTCAGCATCCAATGAGTCCAGATAACAGTTTAACCAGTCAATCCCACACACAGTGGATGTGCAGCCACTGTCCAATACAGCACAGTTAAAAGATTCTGTAACCAACACCCTCATTACCGGCGTAAAACAGCTTGTTAATAGGACAATGCCTTCTTTCTGGTCACTATCTTTTTCCTCTTCTGACTCTTCCGTGTCATGTGTCACTTCAAATACTCTATCATAACGAGTTGGACAGTTGAAAGCATAATGGTATTGAGAGTCACATCGAAAACATCGATTTATCATGCCCCGTGCATTTCTGGGGGTCATCCTCCTATTGTCGGTTCTAACTGAGTTTCTGTCTTCATAATTTCCTTGTCTCGGTCTTCTTTTATAGTCTTGAGGCTTGTTCATAGCCATACGATTTTGCCATCCTGTTAGTAGTGTATCTTCCATATTCAGCCTTATAGCAGGCTGACCCATTTGGGTCATCAGAGCCATTGGAATCGAATGTTTCCCCCAAATTTTTTTTTAAAGCTGCTGTCATCTGTTCAAATAAGGTATCGCTATCCGTAAACTAAACTCCTGTCAAAACCAGGAGCCTATCCATGTTGCTCACTCTAGCACAGTCAAGTAATTTTTTTTTTTATAAATGTTTTTTATTGAGTTTTCATATTTTATATATGACAAATCAGAAATTATTAGAGAGAAAAAAAAAAGAAAACACAAAAATTTGGCATGAATATTTACAGGTAAGCATCTTCATAACAACATTTGTGGCCGCCCCCTTTAGCCAGCATACATATTTTACATTCCCCAATATGGCCGAGGCACATGTTTATAGGCATTTATTTATAGTTTGGTTTTGGACAGTCAAGTAATTTAAAGGCCAACACAGATTGTGGAAATTCCAGCCTGTGTTTCTGCAGCTTTTTATACAGTCTGCCAAATTCCATTATATAGTCTTCCATTTTCCGGAACTTATCAAAATCCGACCATGCATCATACGCACTTAACAAGTCATCTTTCTTATAAATCTTGTCCATATAAAGTAATAAAGTCGCCAGACCTTCTTCTGAGTCTAACTCTTCCAACTCCAGTTCAGAAAGCCCTTTGTTTCGGATTTTACTGCCATATGGTAAAGAAAGAGCCAATGCCATACCTTGTTTTCTCTTTCCTAAAGCAGTCACCTTAGTCCACATAACTACTGCACTTCTCCATTGGTCGTATGATTCCCTTTCAGAAAATAAGGGAGGATAATCATAACCAGCCATCTTTGTCCTGGGATCAGCCATGCTTCCCTTTTTTTTTCGCTCCTTGGTTTGATCTGGAAAAATTGTATCTTTCAAGCCTTCACATTTACACAGCAACCATCCTATGCTACCATTGTTAACATGTACTAGATGCTGTGGTATGAAGAGACAAGAGTTCAGCTCCTTTTTCACCAACACACCTTTAATGGTTCAAACTCACTCTGCACAGAACTCTACAGATCGTCACAAGCTCCAGAGTCCACCTGAAGTCCCTTTACATATCAGTGTCAATCATTGAACACTTAACATAAATGAGACAATCATTGAACACTTAACATACATGAGACAACTAATTGCAATGTCTCTTAACCCATTACTTAACATCACAAGGACCCATTGCTTCCTTACTGAAGTGCAGTCTTGTGGTACACACTCCTCTAACATCATTTCATATGATATCCTTTGCCTGTCCATGATCAGGGCTAGGTAATTGATTTGCTTCCTCACCAGGTGGACATGTAGCATGACTCGTCTCTCATGACCCCTGCGCATACGTCGAAGTCTCAAAAGAACTTCAATGATTCAAAAAAGCCAAGCTTAAAGTGTGATGCACCAGCAGTGGTGGATCCTTTAAATCTGCACTGGATTCTGCAATACCTCTGTTTAAAAAAAAAAATTTAGAGTGCCCAATTCAGTTTTTCCAATTAAGGGGCAATTTAGCGTGGCCAATCCACCGAGCCTGCACATCTTTCGGTTGTGAGGGCTAAACCCATGCAAACACGGGGAGAATGTGCAAACTCCACACGGACAGTGACCCAGAACTGGGCTCGCACCTGGGACCTCAGCGCCGTGAGGCAGCAGTGCTAACCACTGCGTCAAAGTGCTGCCCAACCTCTCAAAGAGATAGTTGACACTAACTTACAGGAGGCTTGCATATGTTAACTAAGGTATTAAACTTTCCTGAAGCATTTGAAATAATCACTGAGGCTTTTAAGGTTCAACATTTCATCAGGGAGACTCTGAAGCAACACAGCTTAAAATGCATTACAAAATCCAAATGTACTTTGGCTGAAATCTATTACATACACTCCAAATCCACTCTATCCATTATCGTTCTTTAATGGAATGAACATCCTCATGATGAACCAAGCCCCCCACCGTCCCCCTCCCTTTCTCAAGTGAAGAGACCAAAACTGTACACAATACTCCAGGTGTGGCCTCACCAGCACCCTATACAGGTGCAACATAAAATCCCTTGGCTAGATTCTCCGTTTGGGAGTTGTACAAATGGTGGTGTTTTACGCCAGGAAAACGGGCGCAAAATAGCCACCGATTTGCCGTTTTGCTGGGGGCTGGCAGGGAGGCAGCATAGAGCTCCCACCTCTGGCTGCCGATATGGCCCTGAGTATTTCCGGGTCCGTGGCTATGCATATGCACGCTGGCGGCCTGCAGCGGCCGCGTCATGCTTCATGGCTGACTCAACCCGCGGACCCAGACTGCAAAAATAGTACCACGCTTCGGCCGTTCGTGCGCCCCGGACTGCCCTCCCACAATGCCCCCAGCCCCAAATTAAGCCCCCCACTGCACGTAGATCGGTCCACCCCAGACGGTGGCGGCGCCAGACTGAGTCCGCAGCCATCACGCTAAGTTCACGACGGGTGAGACCACACGTGTCCCACTCCGTCGGGAACTCGGACAGTCAGGGATGGAGCATCGCGGGGCATGCCTCAGGCAATGGCCTGAGGCCATGGATATGTGGCTTTTCAGGGGGTGCGAAAGCAGCACAGCCCCGATTTTCGCATCATCGGGGATTCTCCACCCCCTCGCCGGCTGCGATTTTGGCATTGGCAAGCGGAGAAGCCAGCCCCCTGTTTTAAAACTCCATTCCTCTAACAATGAAGGACAAAATTCTATTTGCCTTCTTAATTATCTGCTGCACCTGCTAACCAATATTTTGCGACTCATGCACATGGACACCTAGGTCCTCTGCACAGTAGCATGCTGCAATGCTTTACCATTTAAATAATAGTTCATTTTATTGTTATTCCTACCAAAATGGATGACAATATATTCCATCGACCAGACCCTTGCCCACTCACTTAAACTATCTATATCCCTCTGCAGGCTTTTAGTGTCCTCTGCACACTTTACTCTACCACTCATCTTAGTGTCTTCTGCGAACTTTGACACATTACACTTGGTCACCAACTCCAAATCATCTATGTAAATTGTAAACACTTGCGGTCTCAAAACTGATCCCTTAGGCACACCACTAACCACTGATTGCCAATCATATAAAAAACATTTATGTTCACTTGCTGCTTTCTGTTAGTTAACCAATCCTCTATCCATGCTAATAATTACCCATAATGCCATGCACCATTACCTTAATCAAGAGCGTTTCGTGCAGCACCTTGTCAAATGCCTTCTGGAAAGTCAGATACACCACATCCACCAGTTCACCGTTGTGCATCACACTCGTAATGTCCTCAAAGAATTCGAGTAAATTAGTTAAACATGACCAGCCTTTCATGAACCCATGCTGAATCTGCCCAGTGGGACAACTTATATCCAAATGTTTCACCATTTCTTCCTTGATGATAGATTCAAACACTTTTGCAACAACAGAAGTTAAGCTAACTGACTTACTCATAAATGTGGACATCTTAGCTCAAACATGATTCATGGAACCATCAATTCACCAGACACGTGTTTCCGATATGAATACAGGCTTTAGTCTACTTACTACAGAGCAAGCCTATTACCCGTTGATGAACTCTCAGTGAACTGCAGGCTGACTCTGGACAAGGGTATTTATACAGCAGCACTAGGGCGAGGAGTCATGGGCGGAGCCAAGGGTGGAGCCCTGTACAAGCTCCTGAGCATTCCCAGAGCTACTCCCCCTTGTGGTCGGATAACACTACTGCGCTTACAAAGATATAGTGTGAATTATCATGTTACATTCACCACATTCACCCCCTGCAAAAAAAATCAAGTCCAGCGGGGGTGATGGTCTACAAAGTCAGTCTGTCCGGTGGTCGAATTGTCCGCTGTGATCTGTGGAGCACCGGGGTTGCAGCCTCCTGCGGTGGCTGGATGGGTGCTGTGTGCTGGGGTACGATGGCGGACTCCAGGGAGGGTTGTATCTGAGCTTCATACTCTCCTGGTTCGACCGGGGATTGGGGGCGCTGGGGGCTGGCCGGCACGGGTGCGCGGAACTGGTGGAGCGAGCTCGCGGGCTCGGGAGCGCGAGGGGGCGGCAGCATGGGGTGTAGGGTGAGAGGTCCTTCTGTGGGGGTAGAGGGGGCGCTGGATCCGGCGGGTGCCAGATCCCGGAGGGATACAGTGTCCTGACGGCCGTCAGGGAACGAAACAAATGCGTACTGGGGGTTGGAGTGGAGCAGGCGCACCTTTTCAACAAGGGGGTCAGTTTTCTGTGCCCTGACGTGTTTCCTCAGAAGTACGGGGCCCGGTGTCCTCAGCCATGCCGGAAGTGAGACCCCCGTGGTAGTGCGCCTGGAAAAAATGAAGAGCCTCTCGTGAGGGGTCTGACTGGTCGCTGTGCACAAAAGGGACCTAATAGCGTGAAGCGCGTCTGGGAGGACTTCCTGCCACTGGGAGACTATCGGCAACTAGAGCCTTGATGCTTGCCCCCAGCAAAACAGAGGATCGGTGGCCGTTTTATGCCATTTTTCTCTGTCGTAAAATGCCACTGTTCCCATGTCGGCGTGGGACATAGCCTCAAAATCGGAGAATCCAGCCCTTCTCTTTGTTCTGGGAAATTTATGAAAAATGTTAGCACTTTACGAGGACAACTGTGGACATGTGGTTTCTACCAAGACTCAGAAAGGGGCCATCAATTCCTTAATGTTTTCCCACTTTCATCTCTAACCTTATTTAAAAAACACAGGCCACTCTTTGCATGGCATTTACTGCAGGTCTGCTTATCAGCCTATCACCAGGGGTTTCCATTCATCTTAAATTTAACAATTCAACCCACAAACTAAAAGTTAGACTTGCATAATATATAAATCATGAAATTAAATATTTCACAACAACTGTCATGTTTTGTTTTAAAAAGGATGAAGGGACTTACTGTCTTCATTTTGAAATGAAACCCTCTGAGAGTAGAGCAATATTAATTTGTAGATAATGATGAAAAGCTGATTGATGTATTTGGTAGATGCTTCAAATTGATTTTCACTGAAGAAAGGGATATCAGAGTAGGTACGTTCTGAAGTGGTGCAGAGTGAGATAATCAATTCTATAATGAATCAAAGAACATTTTTAGATAAGTTTGACTAACAAGAAGGTGAAGTGCCAGGGCCTGATGGGACGCACACCGGTCCCACCTTAGACCGGGAGATTCCGGTGCCATTGAATGTCAATGGACTTTTAACTGGCTCTCCAATTTTCTGTTCCTGCCCACGACTTGTCCCCCAAGGTTTCTGAGGAAGTTGAGGTTGGAATATTTAAAGTGTGCATGAGCTAGAAGAATGGGGACTGGCCAATTTAAGGGCGACACGGTAGTACAAGAGACTAACACTGTGGCTTCACAGCGCCAGGGTCCCAGGTTCGATTTCCCCACTGGGTCACTGTCTGTACGGAGTCTGCACATTCTCCCCGTGTCTGCGTGGGTTTCCTCCGGGCACTCCGGTTTCCTCCCACAGTCCAAAAATGTGTAGGTTAGGTGGGTTGGCCATGCTAAATTGCCCTTAGTGTCAAAAAGGTTAGGAGAGGTTATAGGGGCAGCACGGTGGCACAGTGGTTAGCATTGCTGCCTATGGTGCTGGGGACCAGGGTTCGAATCCTGGCTCTGGGTCACTGTCCATGAGGAGTTTGCACGTTCTCCCTGTGTCTGCGTGGGTTTCACCCCCACAACCCAAAGATGTGCAGGATAGGTGGATTGGCCACGCTAAATTGCCCCTTAATTGGAAAAAATAATTGGGTACTCTAAATTTATTTTTAAACAAGGAGGGGTTATTGGGTTACGGGGATAGGGTGGAAGTGAGAGCTTAAGTGGGTCGATGCTGACTCGATGGGCCGAATGGTCTCCTTCTGCACTGTATGTTCTTTGTTGTTCTATCGCACCCATTTTAAAATAGAGAGTGTGATGAACGGTATTTACCTTTAATACCTTGCCCCTTTAAGAGGCTTGGAACCCTGGGGGACTCCGCCTCTGGCTACGCCCCCAGGAAACAGTATATAGGATAAGGCTCCATGTGGCGAGCACACTTCTCTCGAATGCAGTCCTGTTCTCTGTATATTAAAGCCTTTTGATTACCGACCTCGCTCTCGTGTCGTAATTGAGAGTGCCTCAATTTAATATACAGACACATCAAGATGGACAGCGCTCTAAAACCAGAGAAACTCGACCTGGACGCCAGGTCGCCGGAAGCCCCGGAAATTTTTAAATATTGGTTCCGGTATTTCGAGGACTATCTGGACTCCTCAACGACTGATGACGACAGCACTCGCAAGCTGCGCTTACTACATGGTCGGGTGGGTCACAGACTCTCCGCCGTGATCGAAACCGCTACGACCTATGAGGCGGCGGTCGAAATATTGAAGAAACGCTTCATAAAACCTACTAACGAGGTACACGCCAGACATTTGCTCTCAACCTGCAGCCAGCGCTCCGGGGAAACGCTGGACTAGTTCGTGGAAAGACTCAATGCGCTCGCGAGGAACTGCGACCACAAAGCAGTGACGGCAGAAGACCACAGGAACTTACATATTCGCGACGCCCTTGTGTCTGGTATCAGGTCCTCGTACATCCGGCAGCGGCTCCTAGAAGACGGGGCAAAGGATCTCCAGGGCACGGTAACGCTCGCCTCTTCTCTCGAAACGGCCCATCGTAACCTCCGTACGTACTCCACGGACCTTGCGAACCCCTCTCGATCCCCTCCAGACTCGGCCACGCTACAGGCCTGTGCCACGCGACAATCCACTCGCTCTGGGGGTTCCCCATGCTATTTCTGTGGGCAAGGCCAGCACCCATGTCAGCGATGCCCGGCCCGATTCGCGATCTGCAACGACTGCGGGAAGAAAGGGCACTTCGCGAAAGTCTGCCTGGCTGGGCCCAAAGGCCACAAACAAAACCCTCACCAGGCCCAGAAATCAAGCTCCCGGTCTCACAGACCCCGCAACATGGCCGCGCTGTGGCCGGGCACGCCCACTTCCGACGCGTCATCAACCTCGTGCGAGTTATGGGAGTGGCCATCTTGGCAGTGACCATCTTGGAAACCCGCCACATTTGACCGGCGGCGGCGGCCATCTTGTGACTCCGGGCGGCCATTTTGTGAGTTCGACTCTGACGGCCCGCAACTAGGAGGGATCACACTCGATCAATCGCAGCCGAAACACCTGCGAAACTCAATGATGCGGGTGCGAATCAACGGCCACGACACTCCCTGCCTATACGACTCCAGGAGCACGGAGAGTTTTATCCATCCAGACACGGTAAGGCGCTGCTCCCTGCGCACCCACCCCGCCTCCCAAACTATTGCCCTTGCCTCAGGGTCCCATTTGGTTCAAATCACGAGGTATTGTGTCGCTGACCTCGCAATTCAAGGCGCTTAATACTACCGTTTTAAACTTTACATCTTTCCTCAACTCTGCGCCTCCCTGCTGCACGGTCTGGACTTTCAGTGCAGCCACCGGAGCCTGACACTGAAGTTCGGCGGACCCCTGCCCCCACACACGGTATGCAGCCTGGCGACACTGAAAGTTGCGCCACCCCCCCTCTTCGCGAACCTCACTCCCGACTGTAAGCCCGTCGCCACCAAAAGTCGCCGGTACAGTACCCAAGTCAGAGGTTCAGCGGGTACTAAAAGAGAGGGGTCATAGAGGCCAGCAACAGCCCTTGGAGGGCTCAAGTATTGGTAGTCCGCTCCGGGGAAAAGCAACGAATGGTAGTGGATTATAGCCAGACAATAAACCGCTTCACACAACTCGATGCTTACCCACTTCCCTGCATAGCTGAAATGGTCACTCACATCGCCCAGTATCGGGTATTCTCCACGGTTGACCTAAAATCGGCCTATCATCAACTCCCTATCCACTCAGAGGACCGCCCCGACATGGCTTTTGAAGCAGCCGGTCGGCTGTTTCACTTCCTCAGGGTCCCCTTTGGTGTTACAAACGGAGTCTCCGTTTTCCAGAGGGCGATGGATCAAATGGTGGACCAGTACGGCTTACGGGCTACCTTCCCGTACTTGGACAACGTCACCATCTGCGGCCATGACCAGCAGGACCACGACGCAAACCTGAGGAAGTTCCTCCAGACTGCCCGGGCCCTCAACCTCACGTACAACAAAGAGAAATGCGTGTTCCACACAACCCGGCTAGCCATCCTCAGCTACGTCGTGAAAAACGGGGTCCTAGGCCCGGAACCCGACCGCATGCGTCCCCTTAAGGAACTCCCCCTTCCCCGTAGCCTCAAGGCACTCAAACGGTGCTTGGGGCTTTTCTCCTATTACGCCCAGTGGGTCCCCAGATATGCGGACAAAGCCCGGCCAGTCATTAAGACCACGGTTTTTCCCCTGACGGATGAGGCCCAGTCAGCTTTCGACCGTATCAAGGCCGGCATCATCAAGGCCGCCATGCATGCGGTGGACGAAGCCATTCCCTTCCAAGTAGAAAGCGACGCATCAGACGTCGCCCTGGCTGCTACCCTCAACCAGGCGGGCAGACCAGTAGCGTTCTTCTCCTTTACCCTCAACGCCTCGGAAATTCGGCACTCTGCAGTCGAGAAGGAGGCACAAGCCATAGTGGAGGCCGTGCGACACTGGAGGCACTACCTAGCTGGTAGGAGGTAGGAGGTTCACCCTCGTCACCGACCAACAGTCGGTCGCCTTTATGTTCGATAACGCACAACGGGGCAAAATAAAGAACAACAAAATTCTGAGGTGGAGAATAGAGCTCTCCAAATATACGTACAATATTAAATATCGCCCGGGGAAGCTCAAAGAGTCCCCAGATGCCCTGTCTCGCGGCATGTGCGCCAACGTGCAATTGGACCGCCTGAGATCCATCCATGATGACCTCTGCCACCCGGGGGTCACCCAGCTTGCCCACTTCATCAAGTCCCGCAACCTACCCTACTCCACAGGGGAGGTCAAGGCCATGACTAAGGCATGCCAGATCTGTGCAGAATGCAGACCGCAATTCTATCGACCAGACAAGGCCCGTCTGATAAAGGCCTCTGGGCCCTTCGAGTGACTAAGTGTGGACTTCAAAGGGCCCCTCCCGTCCACCAACCGCAACATCTATTTCCTCACCGTCATCGACGAATTCTCCCGCTTCCCTTTTGCTGTCCCTTGCCCCGATACGACCTCGGCCTCCGTGATCAAGGCACTGCGCAGCATCTTCACACTGTTTGGTTTACCCGCTTATATCCACAGCGACCGGGGTACATCGTTCATGAGCGATGAGCTGCGTCGGTACCTGCTCAGCAAGGGCATCGCCTTGAGCATGATGACGAGCTATAACCCGTAGGGAAACGGGCAGGTGGAGAGGGAGAACGCGACAGTTTGGAAGGTTGTCCTCCTAGCCCTACGGTCAAGGAGTCTCCCTATCGCCCGCTGGCAGGAGGTCCTACCCGATGCCCTGCACTCCATTAGGTCACTCCTCTGTACAGCCACGAACGAGACCCCTCACAATCGTTTGTTTGTCTTCCCCAGGAAGTCCACCTCTGGGGTCTCGCTTCCACCCTGGCTGATGACTCAGGGTCCAGTCCTACTCCGGAGACACGTGAGGAACCATAAAACGGATCCAGTAGTCGAGAGGGTCCACCTGCTGCACGCAAATCCTCAATATGCCTACGCCGAGCACCCCGACGGCAGGCAGGATACCGTCTCCCTGCGAGACCTGGCACCCGCTGGCTCTCCCACCGACTCTCCCACCAACCCCGACGTTTTCCCCACCGACCCCCCCCCCCTTCAACCGACGCTCCCCGCCCCGCACGGACCGCCGACTCCGACAGCGCCCCACCCATAGCGCCCCCTGCCCCCCAGCTGGCGCTGACACCGACCACTCTAATCACTCCTGATACCCCCCCCCCCACCCGCAATGCGTGCAAAGGCTCAGTCAACCCTGCTCCCGGATAGACCACCATCGGAACCGACCGCATCCACGGCGCCACCACCAGAGCGGCGAAAGTCAGCACGGACGATCAGACCGCCACAAAGACTGAACTTATAATTTAAAACACTTCACCCCCGACGGACTATGTGTTTTTTTTAAACAGGGGGTGAATGTGATGAACGGTATTTACCTTTAATACCTTGCCCCTTTAAGAGGCTTGGAACCCTGGGGGACTCCGCCTCTGGCTACGCTCCCAGGAAACAGTATATAGGATAAGGCTCCATGTGGCGAGCGTACGTCTCTCGAATGCTGTCCTGTTCTCTGTATATTAAAGCCTTTGATTACCGACCTCGCTCTCGCGTCGTAATTGAGAGTGCCTCAGAGAGCAAAGCCATTTTGGGAATTTCTAAACTGGTTAGTTTATCAACTATGGTCGGGAAATCTTTTAGAGATATTAACAAATAGCCAGTTGTCTCAGTTTTTCCATTTGAATATCTTAGGCTTTCCACATGCCAACAATAACAGACGGAACTGGCACTATAACCTAAATTTTTCAGCTTGACTTTATTATTCATCTTAAACCTTCACCTATGATATATAATTAAAGTAAAAAGAATAGTTGAAGGAATGGCGGAAACAAACAGGGACAAAACAGTGAAATCTTGTGGAAGGAGATAGCATTACTGTGTGAATACTAGGATTGGATTGAATTTGTTTATTGTCACGTGTACCAAGGTACAGTGAAAAGTATTTTTCTGCGAGCAGCTCAAACAGATCATTTAGCACATGAAAAGAAAATAGGTAATTAGGCAACACAAGGTACACAATGTAAATTCAAAGACAACGGCATTGGGTGAAGCATACAGGAGTGTAGTATTAATCAGTTCAGTCCATAAGAGGGTCATTTAGGAGTCTGGTAAGAGCGGGGAAGAAGCTGTTTTTGAATCTCTTTGTGCGTGCTTTGCAGTTTTCTATGCAAAAGAAGTAGATGAAGTTAATTCTCCAGAGGAGGAAGGTGAAGTAGAGACATTGAGTAGGTGCAAAAAAAAAGTCCAGATGGAATGGATCTTAGGCTGCTGAGAGTTTCTAGGGCGGATATAACAATTCTTGACAATCTTTTGGTCCCCCTTGGACATGTGAGTCGTGTCAAAACACTTGTAAACTGCAAAGACTACATCCCTGTTTTAAAAAAAGAGGATAGGGATAAACCAAACAACCAAGAAAAATGTTACGTAAGCGATGGGAAAACTATTAAAGACCATTGTCAGGGAAACTTATTTCTCACTTGGAGAGTGAGAATTTGGATTAATAACAACCAGCAGAAGTTTGCTTAAGGAAAACCGTACCTGACTAACTTGACTAAATTCTTTGATCATGTAAGGGAAAGGGCTGATGAAGGGCAGGTATTTTGTATCAGAGGCAAGAATTTCAAGACTACTAGCAGGCAGAATCTCCCATGGGTCCACATCCTAATGAACCTGGAGACTGACCTGCCACCAATTCCAAAAGGCTTCGTCCCAGTGCTCCTGAGTCAGTCAAGAGCTCATCCACGTAAAATGGAACCTCCTGCTCAGTTTAAACTCCTGCTCACCCTACCCACTCAGCCCCCACTCTCATTCCCTCACTCTCCTCACCCTTATTCTCCACGCCCTCATCCCCCTTACCTTTTACCCCCTCACTCATCACCTCTCTCATCTGGCCACCCATTATCCACTTTATGAACAAAACTCATAAGCCCTATTAGACAAGCTAAAGCTGTTGAAGAGAGTCTGTAAACAGACTCTTAGAACAGCTGGATAAACAATGTAAAATATTTGTAAAATGATGAGGCAGTTTTGTTGCATCCAAGCACCCATAAAACTCCATGAGTAAACAAACAGACTTCATAACTGCTATCTCAACAGATGTCCATACTAAAAACATAAAATCAATGGGAAAATACGAAACATTTACACTTGGTTGTTCAATTAGGCTATACTTTCAAGGATGTGAAATAAATTCTACTTTACCGTTCATTGGATAATCTTTAATTCACTCATCTAAAGACTTTTACACATTTACAGTGTTGATCTTTTATTTGATAATTTGGCAGTTGACAGAAATAATCATCTGACAAACAAATTAAGGGGTGGTTACATCTTCCAGTCATAGCACTGTCACAACTCATCTTACTGAGCACAGGTACAAATCATGCAACAGCATTTTCTGATAAATAGTAAAGGAGGCAAAATCATTTTACTTACCTTTTAACTCTTCCCACCTCCAATCCAGGATTGATACCTCCATGCAACTGGTTTAGAACCTGACAGCTTCTAATGTTCAGCTGCCTCCATTAAAATTAAGTAATGTACTTGGGGCGGGGTCTCATGGAGCTGGAAGTTTCATCCTTGAAAGGAGCAGGGCAAGCTCATAAAAATGGCAGTGGGTGGGAGCAGAAGTGGGACCTCCGGCCAGACCACTCAGTGGCCATTTTCTTTGCCGTCCCACCTCCATTTGGTCCCAATCAAGACCATAGTTCATCAACTCATAGACAATCAAATACATTTGTTCAAGTATCGCATTACCAGTTGCATGGAGGTATCAATCCTGGATTGGAGGTGGGAAGAGCTTAAAAGGTAAGTTAAATTATGTTGCTTCCTTTACGATTTGTCATAAAATGCTGTTGCATGATTACAGGCTTATTCGGGAAAATATGTACCAGTTCTGCCTTTCTAAATAGGTACATAGAATATAAACATTAAAAAGTCCATAAAATCCAGAGTATCCCTACAGTGCAGAAGGAGACTATTTGGCCCATCGCATCTACACCGACCCTCCAAAAGAGCACTCTATCTAGGCTCACAGAACCTGCACATCTTTGGAGTTTAAAGGGCAAGTTAGCATGCCCAATCCACCATATCTGCACATCTTTGGACTGTAGGAGGAAACCCAAGCAGACACAGGGAGAATATGTATACCCCACACAGACAGTCACCCATGGCTAGAATCTAACCTGGGTCCCTGGCACTGTGAGGCAGCAGTACTAACCACTGTGCCATTGTGCCGGCCATTTGAATTATTTACATATCATTGGTTTGACCAAAGTTACAGTGTTGCATACAGTTCAGGGAATTATGTTTCAGGAAGGATGCCAAAAGGCCTTGGAAAGAGTAGAGAACAGGTTTAATGTTTACCCTATTTCAACTCAGATATTATTAAATAAACACAGGCCACCTTGTTAAGAGAGGATGATGGAATCAGAATCCAGGGGAACTTTCAAAAAGGCCACTGGGCGTGGACTTGAAAAGAACTAATTTACAGAATTATAATGAAATATCTAGGGTGTAGGGTTAAATTGGGCAGCTCCTTCAAAGAATGAGCAGATAGTGGGCAGCGCGGGAGCACAGTGGTTATCACAGTGGCTTCATAGGGCCAGTGTCGCAGGTTCAATTCCCTGCTGGGTCATTGTCTGTGCGGAGTCTGCACGTTCTCCTGTGTCTTCATGGTCTTCCTCCGGGTCTTCCAGTTTGCTCCCACAATCCAAAGACGTGCAGGTTAGGTGGATTGGACATGCTACATTGCCCTTAGTGTCCAAAAAGGTTGGGAGGGGTTATTGGGTTACGGGGATAGGGTGGAAGTGATGCTTAAAGTGGGTCGGTGCAGACTTGATGGGCCGAATGGCCTCCTTTTGCACTGTATGTTCTATGTTCCAGAGGCTGTTGGGTTATGCACGATGGGCTTCTTTCAGTTCTATAGGATTTGACAGGTGGAGTTCAATTGAACCCAAACCCGGAGGAAGTACGCTGGAAGGCAGCAATCTGATGCATAATTAGGTGAGAAGGCATGAAACTGAGAGCCCACTGACTTGCTGATTCTCATAATTAGGTTCAGGGTCGGGAAGGTCAACGTGACCCTTCCATCCAAAGGAAAATTGAGCATCTTAAGTGGCTAAATAAGGGCCACTTAAGGACATTATCCCATTAAGGCTGGTATCTTATCAGCAGCGGGGAGGGAGGAGGGTAATATGTCCTTCGGGATGGCCACTGAGTAAGAGGGGGAGAACCTCGTAATTGTGCATTATTTGGTCTATGAGGGTCCTTCAAAGCTAAGGGTCACGCCCACTGAAAGAGCACCCTCCTACCTTCCATAGTGATGCACCCACTCCCACTTCACTGGGACCTGCCTGAGAGGCTCTCACAAGCATTCCCCATTCATGTGTCTTCTGGGGTCTACTTCATGGCATCAACTTCATTCCCAGCTGTTGTCCCACCAGTGGCCTCAACTTCCAATCATGCTGCTGGGACTGAAGAGTTACTGGCCATCTGATTGGCCAGCAGCTGTTGGAGGCAAGCTTATCACCTTTAAAGATGTGGGAACCCTGATGACAGGCAGCTAGCTGCCTGACTAATATGTGGTATTGTGCGAAGCAAATAATGGCATGATGGGAAAACTAGTCAAGTTTTCTTGGTCCAATTAAATTTAAACTGACTTTGCATAACCTAAGGCACAAATACAAGCAGCCAAGGTCAACTTGACCCGAGAACTGGCTGACTCTAAACTCGGATAAAGCTCGTTCGTCATAAGACCAGAGCAGTCTAAATACATACGATAAGCTACTCTTTCCGTACTTAAACAAATTTGCTCCATTTCTTAAACATGTACCAAAAGACAAGATAATGATATGAGACCCTGAGTCCTCTAAAGGTCAGCAAAGTGACGCCATTGTAATGATTATTAATTATGTTTTACTTTTGATCAAATTCCTGACCAAGCTGTATTCATGTTATCTTGATCCTATAATGTATAAAAATCGTCTTATTCTTTTGTGATATTGCAGACTTGGAAGGGAACCAGCAGTTTGTACTTGACTGTCTTCCGACTTCAAGTCTCAGCCATACTGCTAGCAGTTGTAGTCCGTAAATAGAGCTTAGTTTTGCTTACCTAACGAATCATGTTTGAATCTTTCTATCACAGTCCAGAAGAAGGGAAAATATTGACTACGACAAATAGGGCTCCATGAAATGGCCGCTGCAGGTTGCACTGGTTTCCGGATGACAGACAAGTCCACGGTAATTAAGTTCCCAATTCTATAATCTGTGGAAGCCAACATGACTGAAGGTTATCTGTAAGACAGAGAGATAAAAGAAAATACTTGCATTTGTACAAAACCTTTCACAATCACCAGGACCAGGATCGTATGCCGTTCCTGCCAAGCAGGATGTTACAGTCCTGCGAACTGAATAAAACATTAAATGGCTTGCTGCACCTTTTTGAAGGGAGACACAATATACTGGGGCCATAAAATCCTAGCCCAGATGTCTCAATGCACTTCACAGCAAATGAAGTGATTCTGGAGTGTAGTCTCTGTCGTAACTTGGGGAATGTGAAAGTATACTGCCACACACAACAATGTGAGAGAGAGCAGATAATCTGTTCTTCGTTATGATGTTGACAGAGAGATAAATAATGAGCAAGACACCAGGGATAACTCATCTTTGAAATAGTGACAATCCACTGGAGAGGGCAGAAAGTGCCACCGTTTAAAATCTCATGAGAAATATAGGCCAGGATTCTCTGTTTGGGGGACTATGCGCAGGATTCTCCATTGCCTGATGCTGATATTAGTGTATCAGCGCAACCTCAAACAAACCATTGTTTCCAGCAAATTACCCAGCCTTCAGAACAGCGACCACGACACCACACAACCCTGCCAGGGCAATCTCTGCAAGACACGTGATAGTGAGATGAGGAATAGGGAGAGAGAGCAATTAAACACGTGGCTACAGGGATGGTGCAGGCGGGAGGGATTCAGATTTCTGGATAACTGGGGCTCTTTCTGGGGAAGGTGGGACCTCTATAGACAGGATGGTCTACATCTGAACCTGAGGGGCACCAATATCCTGGGGGGGAGATTTGTTAGTGCTCTTTGGGGGGGTTTAAACTAATTCAGCAGGGGCATGGGAACCTGGATTATAGTTTTGGGGTACGGGAGATTGAGAGTATAGAGGTCAGGAGCACAGATTTGACATCGCAGGAGGGTGCCAGTGTTCAGGTAGGTGGTTTGAAGTGTGTCTACTTCAATGCCAGGAGTATACGAAATAAGGTAGGGGAACTGGCAGCATGGGTTGATACCTGGGACTTCGATGTTGTGGCCATTTCAGAGACATGGATAGAGCAGGGACAGGAATGGTTGTTGCAGGTTCTGGGGTTTAGGTGTTTTAGTAAGCTCAGAAAAGGGGGCAAAAGAGGGGGATGTGTGGCGCTGCTAGTCAAGGACAGTATTACGGTGGCGGAAAGGATGCTAGATGGGGACTCTTCTTCCGAGGTAGTATGGGCTGAGGTTAGAAACAGGAAAGGAGAGGTCACCCTGTTGGGAGTTTTCTATAGGCCACCTAATAGTTCTCGGGATGTAGAGGAAAGGATGGCGAAGATGATTCTGGAAAAGAGCGAAAGTAACAGGGTAGTTGTTATGGGAGACTTTAACTTTCCAAATATTGACTGGAAAAGATATAGTTCGAGTACATTAGGTGGGTCGTTCTTTGTACAATGTGTGCAGGAGGGTTTCCTGACACAATATGTTGACAGGCCAACAAGAGGCGAGGCCACATTGGATTTGGTTTTGGGTAATGAACCAGGCCAGGTGTTAGATCTGGAGGTAGGTGAGCACTTTGGAAACAGTGACCACAATTCGGTGACCTTTACGTTAGTGATGGAAAGGGATAAGTATACCCCGCAGGGCAAGAGTTATAGCTGGGGGAAGGGCAATTATGATGCCATTGGACATGACTTAGGATGTGTAGGTTGGAGAAGTAGGCTGCAAGGGTTGGGCACACTGGATATGTGGAGCTTGTTCAAGGAACAGCTATTGCATGTTCTTGATAAGTACGTACCAGTCAGGCAGGGAGGAAGGGGTCGAGCGAGGGAACCGTGGTTTACCAAAGAAGTGGAATCTCTTGTTAAGAGGAAGAAGGAGGCCTATGTGAAGATGAGGCGTGAAGTTTCAGTTGGGGCGCTTGATAGTTACAAGGAAGCGAGGAAGGATCTAAAGAGAGAGCTAAGACGAGCAAGGAGGGGACATGAGAAGTCTTTGGCAGGTAGGATCAAGGAAAACCCAAAAGCTTTCTATAGGTATGTCAGGAATAAAAGAATGACTAGGGTAAGAGTAGGGCCAGTCAAGGACAGTGGTGGGAAGTTGTGTGTGGAGGCTGAGGAGATAAGCGAGATACTAAATGAATACTTTTCGTCAGTATTCACTCAGGAAAAAGATAATATTGTGGAGGAGAATGCTGAGACCCAGGCTATTAGAATAGATGGCATTGAGGTGCGTAGGGAAGAAGTGTTGGCAATTCTGGACAAGGTGAAAATAGATAAGTCCCTGGGGCCTGATGGGATTTATCCTAGGATTCTCTGGGAAGCCAGGGAAGAGATTGCTGAGCCTTTGGCTTTGGTTTTTAGGTCATCATTGGCTACAGGAATAGTACCATAGGACTGGAGGATAGCAAATGTGGTCCCTTTGTTCAAGAAGTGGAGTAGAGATAACCCCGGTAACTATAGGCCGGTGAGCCTAACGTCTGTGGTGGGTAAAGTCTTGGAGAGGATTATAAAAGATACGATTTATAATCATCTAGATAGGAATAATATGATTAGGGATAGTCAGCATGGTTTTGTGAAGGGTAGGTCATGCCTCACAAACCTTATCGAGTTCTTTGAGAAGGTGACTGAACAGGTAGATGAGGGTAGAGCAGTTGATGTGGTGTATATGGATTTCAGTAAAGCGTTTGATAAGGTTCCCCACGGTCGGCTATTGCAGAAAATACGGAGGCTGGGGATTGAGGGTGATTTAGAGATGTGGATCAGAAATTGGCTAGTTGAAAGAAGACAGAGAGTGGTAGTTGATGGGAAATGTTCAGAATGGAGTTCAGTTACGAGTGGCGTACCACAAGGATCTGTTCTGGGGCCATTGCTGTTTGTCATTTTTATAAATGACCTAGAGGAGGGCGCAGAAGGATGGGTGAGTAAATTTGCAGACGACACTAAAGTCGGTGGAGTTGTAGACAGTGCGGAAGGATGTTGCAGGTTACAGAGGGACATAGATAAGTTGCAGAGCTGGGCTGAGAGGTGGCAAATGGAGTTTAATGTGGAGAAGTGTGAAGTGATTCACTTTGGAAAGAATAACAGGAATGCGGAATATTTGGCTAATGGTAAAATTCTTGGTAGTGTGGATGAGCAGAGGGATCTCGGTGTCCATGTACATAGATCCCTGAAAGTTGCCACCCAGGTTGATAGGGTTGTGAAGAAGGCCTATGGTGTGTTGGCCTTTATTGGTAGAGGGATTGAGTTCCGGAGCCATGAGGTCATGTTGCAGTTGTACAAAACTCTAGTACGGCCGCATTTGGAGTATTGCGTACAGTTCTGGTCGCCTCATTATAGGAAGGACGTGGAAGCTTTGGAACGGGTGCAGAGGAGATTTACCAGGATGTTGCCTGGTATGGAAGGAAAATCTTATGAGGAAAGGCTGATGGACTTGAGGTTGTTTTCGGTAGAGAGAAGAAGGTTAAGAGGTGACTCAATAGAGGCATACAAAATGATCAGAGGGTTAGATAGGGTGGACAGCGAGAGCCTTCTCCCGCTGATGGAGGTGGCTAGCACGAGGGGACATAGCCCTAAATTGAGGGGTAATAGATATAGGACAGAGGTCAGAGGTGGGTTTTTTATGCAAAGAGTGGTGAGGCCGTGGAATGCCCTACCTGCAACAGTAGTGAACTCGCCAACATTGAGGGCATTTAAAAGTTTATTGGATAAGCATATGGATGATAAGGGCATAGTGTAGGTTAGATGGCTTTTAGTTTTTTTCCATGTCGGTGCATCATCGAGGGCCGAAGGGCCTGTACTGCGCTGTATCGTTCTATGTTCTATGTTCTACATGCCAGATCATCGACATGGATACCACCATTACACGTGGAAACACCACCCACCAGGTACGCAGCACACACTCGTGCGACTCGACCAATGTAGTCTACCTGATACGCTGCAGGTAAGGATGTCCCGAAGCGTAGTACATTGGCAAGACCATGCAGACACTGCGACAACGAATGAACGAGCATCGTGCGACAATCACCAGGCAGGAATGTTCCATTCCAGTCGGGGAACACTTCAGCAGTCAAGGGCATTCAGCCTCTGATCTCCGTGTAAGCGTTCTCCAAGGCGGTCTTCAGGACACGCGACAACGCAGAATTGCCGAGCAAAAACTTATAGCTAAGTTCGGCACGCATGAGTGCGGTCTCAACCGGGATCTTGGATTCATGTCGCATTACATCCAACCCCACCATCTGGCCTGGACTTGCAAAATCCTACCAACTGTCCTGGCTTGAGACAATTCACACCTCTTTAACCTGTGATCACCCCCTATCTCTGGATCTGTAATGATTTGATTATCCGCAAATGCTCGCATTCCAAGCATTGTCTGGCATCTCTGACTTTGTCTATATAAATGTATCTGGAACATATCTCTCCATTCACCTGAGGAAGGAGCAGTGCTCCGAAAGCTCGTGTTTGAAACAAACCTGTTGGACTTTAACCTGGTGTTGTAAGACTTCTTACTGTGCTCACCCCAGTCCAACGCCGGCATCTCCACATCTTGACGCTGATATTGTAATCGTTGATTGGGTGGAGAATCCCTTCTGATGCCCAAATTGGGGCCGGCGCAGGTTTGATACCGGTTTTTAATTATCCGCACCCTCGAAACTGGCGTCATCAAGTTGCGCGCCGCACACCGTTTGAATGGCGTTGTGGCATCATTGGAAGGCCTTCCATATGCTTCGCCCAGGATGGGCCGGGTTCCTGACTGCGCGGTTGACGTTTGATCTGAGCGGTCGGGAACCCGGCATGGCAGCTGCGGGCTGTGTCCAGTGCCACCACAGTCAGCCAGGAGCCGTGCCGCTGGCCGGGGGGGGCAGCTACCGCGAGGGCTGGTGGGACTGGTGGAGGGTGGCCATGGGTTGTCCTGTGGGACCGTATTTCACAGGTCGGGTCCACGCACGACCGATGCCATGTTGTACGGCATGACCGCTGCAGGTCAACACCGTGCGCATACGCAGCCACACACCCTGACATTCTCCAGTCATTTTTGGGGCAGGAGCTGGGAGTTCTACCCGTCGCCTCTGCTAGCCCCTCACCGGTCCAAAATTGCTGAGGATTCGGCACGATTGTGACATCGTAAAACACCAAAGTTCCCTGGCCGGCATCGGTACTTAGCGCAGAATCGGACAATCCAGCCCACAGTTCTCCCGCCAGTGGTGAATTGCAACTGGCTTACCATCCCTCTGGAAGCACAATCAATTCCAATTCCAAGCCATGTAAATTTATACATGGTGCGGAATATGAGGTTATTCCCAAGGGAATCCTGATATCGGCCCGTCATTTAGAGCAGTGTCATGGGAGTGTCCCTTTAAGAAATGTTTTGTATTGTCCCATGGCTTCAGTGATGTAATTGTGTGGGTGGTGTTGGGCTGTGGCTCTGTGAGTTTGGACTGGATTGAACTGCACAAGTTGAAAGAAGTTTTTCTCTCTATCTTCATTTTAAAAGCTGTTTCCAGACAGCTTGATATCTTTGCTTTCTGGAAGGAATATAAACCTGCTGTTTGGAAAGGAGAATAAGAGTATCAATAACAAGTCTTATACCATTAAAAATGCCATGTGCTGGGCCACACCTTTGAAAAGGGGTTTCTGGTTTTCCTTGGATTTTGTTATTGAATTGGAACAGTTAAGGGGAAATTCATTGAGGGCTATGCATTGATCACTGTAGCTGTGTGGGGTCTTTATGTTTTTAGTTGATAAAAATTCTTACTGTGTGTGTTTATACAAATGTTAACTAAACTTGTAGAATAAAGCTTGTTTTTTGATTAAAACACCTCAGAACGCTGTTGAATAATACCTGAAAGACAGGCTCTTGTGCTCATCGTGACCAAAATTAATAAACAGTTGTCGGTCAGGTGAACTCCATAATATACTTTGGAGCTTTCTAAACCCCTCCCATAACAACGGATGACCACCCCCCGCACCCCGCACCTCACAGCAGTTCCCACCTATCCTCAAATACAGGGGGGTGACTCGTCCTCCCCCCCCCCCCCCCAGGACCACTGCAATAGGGAGCCCCCCCCCCCCCCTTGCAGGGACCTCTGTAATAAGGAGACCCCCTCCCAACCACAGGGACCCCTGAAATAGGGATAGCTCCCCAGGGGTTTCTGTAATTGGAAGACCCCCTCCATGGAGACACCTGAAATAAGAGCCCCCCAGGGACCCCTGTAATAGGGAGACCTCCCAAACACATCCCTGTAATAGGGAGAGCCTCCACAGGCACTGCTGTAATAGTGAGACACCTCCCCCCCCCCCCCCCCCCCCCCCCCCCCGCCCCAGGGACCCCAGTAATAGGGGAACTCTGACAGGGACCCCTGTAATAGGAGGGGGATCCCCACAGGGACCCCTGTATTAGGGTACCCTCACAGGGACGCCCAGTCTAAAGGGACCACCCCCACAGACCCACCCCCAAAAACACCCCATTCCTGCCCCCATTCCCCGAGAATAGAGACCGTGTCTGGAAGCTTCAGAGCAGTCCAGACAGGGGCAGTGAGAAGAATTCTAACTGTAAACTTACCCTCCACTAGTTCATTCCTCGAAGGAGAACAGCTGTGACCTGTATCTAGTTCCCACAGATCCATTAACTGTAAGCTGTTCATAGCTTTCTCATAGTTGTCTGTGATTGATGGCTTCTACAAAGCACCTGCAGCTTTGATTCAATTATCTCCCTTCACGGTTCAGTGGTGAAAACAGTGGTTTAAAAACATTGACCACATCAAAGAGAGGTACGTGCAGTGTGATTGCACTGAGTGAATAGAATGCACTTAGTGCTTGGAATGCACCTGCCCCCTTGGTTCCCACACCAGGGCATGCTGATAGAGACCACAAGTGATCCGCGTCCATGTGATTCGAGGCCACAGAGGCAGGAGAATCATGGAGGGTTGGAGCTTAGGGCACCAGGCCCATTTGCTTTAACTTACATGTTCCCTCTGGTGCGCTGTGTGGACCTCGATTCCTGGTCTTGGAGCATCGTGTTTGGGTTGGGGCCCGGCGTCGATCCTGATTTCGCCCCGATGCCCGATTTTCCATCCCACTGGACAACGCAATCCGGGCGTCCCAGGACATGCAATCCAGCCCATGGTACCTCAGACAGTGCAGCGCTCCCTCAATACTGCGCTGGAACGCCAGTCTTGATTTTTGCGCTCAAGTCTTGAAGTTTTAAAGTCACAACCTTCTGAATTAGAGATGAGAGTGCTGCCACCCAAACCATCCAAATAAATAAATAAACCACCGAGAGGTACGTAGAATCCATTATGCAGACTTTTCTTCTCTTGCTCTCTCGATATTTCAAACTTCCCCATTTTATTGTGGTATTCATTAATGAGCAATCCTACAGTTTTAGTCCCAGTGACCCTTTCTTACTGTTTGGCTTCATTCATTTTGCTCCACAAAGTTACTCAAGCACGTTTTGTTAAGTGCTGCTTCTGGAGGCTGTATTCAAATGGCTTCTAGTTTTCTGATCCATTACCTTGTAAAACCTCTTCTCCCATCAAACAATCTAATTTATTTAGCCCCATTAACACCAAAGCACTCTAGAGTTAAATGAAATGTTTAATTCAAGCATGAAAATGAAATATGGATGGTTTTATATATCAGGATGCATTAACCTCCATAACATTCTGTCTCCTTTTACTCAGCACACCAAGGTTATAGTTTAAAAAGTCACACTTAAAGGGAAATATATTTGCTCTAATCACTATGGTATTTGGATAATTGGAGCGCATTCTGGGGAAGGTGGGACCTGTACAAGCAGGACGGGTTGCATCTGAACCAGAGGGGCACCAATATCCTGGGGCGGAGGTTTTCTAGTACTCTTCGGGAGGGTTTAAACTAATTTGGCAGGGGAATGGGAACCGGATCTGTAGTCCAGCAACTGAGGAAGCCGATATTCAGGACGCCAAAGCACGTAGTGATGCAGTGGGGAAGGTAACACTGACAAAGGAGAGTACTTGCAGGCAAGGAGATGGGTTGAAGTGTGTATGCTTTAATGCAAATAGCATCAGGAATAAGGTGGGTGAACTTAAGGCATGGATCGGTACTTGGGACTACGATGTGGTGGCCATCACAGAAACTTGGATAGAAGAGGGGCAGAAATGGTTGTTGGAGGTCCCTGGTTATAGATGTTTCAACAAGATTAGGGAGGATGGTAAAAGAGGTGGGGGAGGGGGGGGCATTGTTAATTAGAGATAGTATGACAGCTGCAGAAGGTAGTTTGAGGGGGATCTGCCTACTGAGGTAATATGGGATGAAGTCAGAAATAGGAAAGGAGCAGTCACCTTGTTGGGAGTTTTCTATAGGCCCCCCCAATAGCAACAGAGATGTGGAGGAACAGATTGGGAAACAGATTTTGGAAAGGTGCAGAAGTCACAGGGTAGTAATCATGGGTGACTTCAACTTCCCAAACATTGAGTGGAAACTCTTTAGATCAAATAGTTTGGATGGGGTAGTGTTTGTGCAGTGTGTCCAGGAAGCTTTTCTAACACAGTATGTAGATTGTCCGACCAGAGGGGAGGCCATATTGGATTTAGTACTTGGTAATGAACCAGGGCAGGTGATAGATTTGTTAGTGGGGGAGCATTTTGGAGGTAGTGACCACAATTCTGTGACTTTCACTTTAGTTATGGAGAGGGATAGGTGCGTGCAACAGGGCAAGGTTTATAATTGGGGGAAGGGTAAATACAATGCTGTTGGACAAGAATTGAAGCGCAGAAGTTGGGAACATAGGCTGTCAGGGAAGGACACAAGTGAAATATGGAACTTGTTCAAGGAACAGGTACTGCGTGTCTTTGATATGTATGTCCCTGTCAGGCAGGGAAGAGATGGTCGAGTGAGGGAACCATGGTTGACAAGAGAGGTTGAATGTCTTGTTAAGAGGAAGAAGGAGACTTATGTAAGGCTGAAGAAACAAGGTTCAGACAGGGCGCTGGAGGGATACAAGATAGCCAGGAGGGAACTGAAGAAAGGGATTAGGAGAGCTAAGAGAGGGCATGAAAAATCTTTGGCAGATAGGATCAAGGAAAACCCCAAGGCCTTTTACACATATGTGAGAAATATGAGAATGACTAGAGCGAGGGTAGATCCGATCAAGGACAGTAGCGGGAGATTGTGTATTGAGTCTGAAGCGATAGGAGAGGTCTTGAACAAGTATTTTTCTTCAGTATTTACAAACGAGAGGGGCCATATTGTTGGAGACGACAGTGTGAAACAGACTGATAAGCTCGAGGAGATACTTGTCAGGAAGGAAGGTGTGTTGCGTGTTTTGAAAAACTTGAGGATAGACAAGTCCCCTGGGCCTGACGGGATATATCCAAGGATTCTATGGGAAGCAAGAAATGAAATTGCAGAGCCGTTGGCAATAATCTTTTTGTCCTCGCTGTCAACAGGGGTGGTACCAGAGGATTGGAGAGTGGCGAATGTCGTGCCCCTGTTCAAAAAAGGGAATAGGGATAACCCTGGGAATTACAGGCCAGTTAGTCTTACTTCGGTGGTAGGCAAAGTAATGGAAAGGGTACTGAGGGATAGGATTTCTGAGCATCTGGAAAGGCACTGCTTGATTAGGGATAGTCAGCACGGATTTGTGAAGGGTACGTCTCGCCTTACAAGTCTTATTGACTTCTTTGAGGAGGTGACCAAGCATGTGGATGAAGGTAAAGCAGTGGATGTAGTGTACATGGATTTTAGTAAGGCATTTGATAAGGTTCCCCATTGTAGGCTTGTGCAGAAAGTAAGGAGGCATGGGATAGTGGGAAATTTGGCCAGTTGGATAACAAACTGGCTAACCGATAGAAGACAGAGAGTGGCGGTGGATGGCAAATATTCAGCCTGGAGCCCAGTTATCAGTGGTGTACCGCAGGGATCAGTTCTGGGTCCTCTGCTGTTTGTGATTTTCATTAACGACTTGGATAAGGGAGTTGAAGGGTGGGTCAGTAAATTTGCAGATGATACGAAGATTGGTGGAGTTGTGGATAGTGAGAAGGGCTGTTGTCGGCTTCAAAGAGACATAGATAGAATGCAGAGCTGGGCTGAGAAGTGGCAGATGGAGTTTAACCCTAACAAGTGTGAGGTTGTCCATTTTGGAAGGACAAATATGAATTCGGAATACAGGGTTAACGGTAGGGTTCTTGGCAATGTGGAGGAGCAGAGAGATCTTGGGGTCTATGTTCATAGATCTTTGAAAGTTGCCACTCAAGTGGATAGAGCTGTGAAGAAGGCCTATGGTGTGCTAGCGTTCATTAGCAGAGGGATTGAATTTAAGAGCCGTGAGGTAATGATGCAGCTGTACAAAACCTTGGTCAGGCCACATTTGGAGTACTGTGTGCAGTTCTGGTCGCCTCATTTTAGGAAGGATGTGGAAGCTTTGGAAAAGGTGCAAAGAAGATTTACCAGGATGTTGCCTGGAATGGAGAGTAGGTCATACGAGGAAAGGTTGAGGGTGCTAGGCCTTTTCTCATTAGAACGGAGAAGGATGAGGGGCGACTTGATAGAGATTTATAAGATGATTAGGGGAATATATAGAGTAGACAGTCAGAGACTTTTTCCCCGGGTGGAACACACCATTACAAGGGGACATAAATTTAAGATAAATGGTGGAAGATATAGAGGGGATGTCAGAGATAGGTTCTTTACCCAGAGAGTAGTGGGGGCATGGAATGCACTGCCTGTGGAAGTAGTTGAGTCGGAAACATTAGGGACCTTCAAGCGGCTATTGGATAGGTACATGGATTAGGGTAGAATAATCGAGTGTAGGTTAACTTCTTAAGGGCAGCACGGTAGCATTGTGGATAGCACAATTGCTTCACAGCTCCAGGGTCCCAAGTTCGATTTTGACTTGGGTCACTGTCTGTGTGGAGTCTGCACATCCTCCCCGTGACTGTGTGGGTTTCTTCCGGGTGCTCCGGTTTCCTCCCACAGTCCAAAGATGTGCAGGTTGGGTGGATTGGCCATGAAATATTGTCCAAAATTCTATGATTAACCTAGGATAAAAGTTCGGCGCAACATCGTGGGCCGAAGGGCCTGTTCTGTGCTGTATTTCTCTATCTATCTATCTACCTAAAAATGCTATGAAAAACATGATTGGTTCAGCTAAAAACAGATATTATCCTGGACTGTTAACTTTACCTCTCTCTGTGATCTGTTGTGTGTTTGCAACATTTGCTTCCTTTACTATTTCACGTTTCCAGCATCCATAGTTGTTTGTTTGTGGTTTTCTGTCGTTCAGAATTATCTTGTGTTGCGAATCTTTGCAATAATCTTCCCATTGAGGGCTGTGGAAGCTCAATTCACTGACTACATTCAAGTCAGATTTTCCATGATGCTGGACACTGTTCGGTAGGTGGTAATGAAGTCCTTGTGGTCTTAAGTAGGTTAACTGTATGCATTTGTGAAGTTCAAGAACTATTTCCGCATATATACAGGCAAAGTTTCAAGCCAGGAGCTGTCTCCATGGCTGCTGGCACATATGACTCTGCCCAACACTGCACTAACCTCAAGGTGTGCGTCGTGTTTGCTCATATCACTATGTGGGTGGTACTGTACTCAGTCCCACGTTAAACATGTGCCAGGCCCTTCCACTATACCTTCCCCAAGTCTTTATCCAAGGCATTTCAAGTTATTCTAGTTTACCTGTTGTGCTTTTTTACTACCCTATCTTTCCCCTTCAAGTTTCGAAATTCCAAGGTTCAGGCAGCCTTGAGGCCTGATAACCTTTCCATATCTCATTTGTACCATCTTCGGGAAAGTGGTAGGCTCTGTCATTGCGAGTAAACACTGTTGGTTTGGAGCTTGTTCTGGAAGCTGGATCTTTTCATCTTAAATGAAACAAAGGAAATAAACAAGATGGATTTTTACAGTGTGCATCATGTGTTCTCTTACATCACTGTACTTAGTCCTGTATAAACCCTGTTTGTGCCAGACCTTTATACTGCAACAGAGATCGATAGATTTCCAGACATTAACCAAGTTCATTTTCCTTTAATGCATTTGTTCATGGGATGTGGGCATCGCTGGCAAGGCCAGCATTTGTTGTCCATCCTTAATTGCCCTTGAACTGAATGGCTTGTTAGATCATTTAGAGGGTAGCTAAGAGTCAACCACATTACTATGGATCTGGAGTTACACGTAGGCCAGCCCAGGTAAAATTTCCTTCCCTCAAGAATATGGGCGAACCAGATAGATCTGAACCCGTGTCCCTAGAGCATTAGCCAGAGCTCCTGACTTTACAAATATACCATTGTCAGTCCTCACTGTGGATAGAGGGATAGTGGGAAAATGTGGATAGAGGGACAATGTGGGAAAGTGACATTGAATTAGATGATCAGCCATGGTCTGTTTGAATGGCAGAGTAAACTCGGGAGCTGAATGGCCTACTCCTCCTCCTATGTTCCTTTGCTCCGAATGATAGGATAGAATAGCACTGTGGTAGTCACCACTGATGCATTATACTGAATATATATGGGTTTTACGGTAAGGCCCCTGTACTACAGGTACGGGGGTAGATCCCTGCCTGCTGGCTCCGCCCAGTAGGCGGAGTATAAATATGTGTGCTCTCCGTACAGCAGCCACTTTGTCAGCTGCTGTAGGAGGCCACACATCTCAGTGTAATAAAGCCTCGATTACATTCGACTCTCGTCTCGTCGTAATTGATAGTGCATCAAGCACGAATAAACAGAATGTCTATGGTGTGTCTAAGAACCAAGTACCACTCTGAGAGTCAAAGACTGAAGGACCCAATCTCAGAACACCTGGGAGCAGCCAGCATGTTGACTGTTCCAGAGTTTTACACTGTCCCAAAAGCCTTCAAGGTTGGATTTTTGGTGACAAGGCTACCCAATAAAGAGGTGACTACTGACTCCCATGATGAATCTATTAATTGAAGCAGAGGAAAAATCCGACAGCAGTGAAGTGAATCTTATGTTAGTCACTGCACTTGAAAGGCACAATGCCAAGCCGGGTGGCATGAATATGGCATTGGGCCATTGTAGAGAAACAGGGGCCACCACTGCCAGACCTCCACCCCTTGAAAAAGTTCCATCCATTCCTTTCATAGGAGATGCTTCAGCCTCCCTCCATCGCCATCAACATGATGGGCTCTTCTGCTCAAAGATCTACCCCCACACACTTATGCACATGCCAACCTTCTCTGTGCGGCTCTCTATGTGCTCCTCTGTGATCTTCCTGTGACCTTCCCTGTGAGCTCCTCTATGACCTTCTTTGTGAGATTCTCTGCGACCTTCTCTGTGACTTTCTCTGTGAACTCCTCTGTGACCATCTCTGTGAATTCCTCTGTGACCATCTCTGTGAATTCCTCTGTGACCATCTCTGTGACCTCCTCTGTGAACTCTTCTGTGAACTCCTCTGTGAACTCCTCTGTGAACACCTCTGTGAACTCCTCTGTGAACACCTCTGTGAACTCCTCTGTAAGTTCCTCTGTGAGCTCCTCTCTGAGCTGTTCTATGAGATCCTCTGTGAGCTTCCCGGTGAGCTCCTCTTTGATATCCTCTGTGATCTCTGGGACTCCTGTGAGCTCCTTTGTAAGTTCCTCTGTGAGCTCCTCTGTGAGCTTCTCTGTGACTCCCCTGTGAGCTTCTCTGTGACTCCTCTATGACCTTCTCCTCTATGAACTCCTCTGTGAGCTCCTCTGTGAGCCCCTCTGTGAACTCCTCTGTGAGCCCCTCTGTGAACTCCTCTGGGAGACCTTCTGTGAACACCTCTGTGAGTTCCTCTTTGAGCTCTATCCATGTTTGCTTGGTTAGATGGGGTTGGTCTTCTCTTGTTGTATCTGCAGAAGTGGGACCTCCTGCATTTCCCAAGCAACCTGGAAGGAGTCAAGATTGAACAATGGGGCCACTTGGCATCTTCCTTCTGTTACGCCAACTAGCACCTCATTCCTCTAGCATTCACCGTGCCCTGCCTCATTGGCCTCTTGGCCTTCTCTCAATGGCAGTACTGTACTGCTGGCTGAAGCTTTTTAAAAGAGCAGCTTAGAGGCACGTTTAAGGCAGGTCTGAGGCATGTATATGTTGTAGGATATTCATTAGGTCTAAATAAGGTTTTGTAGTCATATGCAGATTAACTGGATGTCCTTATGGACTCTTAAAAAGATTTATAAATATTTAGTAAAGGGTACAGGCACAGAACCGTGCTCCTGATTGGACGGCTCTGCCCAACAATCGACTAACTCTGGGTGCAGGCCATGTGCTCTCTTACATCACTGTGTGAGCGGTACTGTACTCAGTCCCACATTCACCCTCTGTATGCCAGACTCTTGTACAACAGTGTTTAAAGAGGCCGAAAACAGCGTTCCAATCATGGTGGCCTTTAAAAAATGGAGCCATCTGCAGGCAATTAATTGGTCAGCCGACACACAATTTTGGAGCGATCGGGTATTGGAGTAGGATGGTCAGTGCCACCTGCTTCCGGTATTACTTTTCCCTCCTCACCAATTCATGGGAAATTCCAGCCTCAGAATGCAGCTCCTGGCCCCTCAAGGCAGACTTCAGCCTCCTTTCTGCCGATTGATGTCTCTCCTGATGACCTTCCTCCGCTCCTTAATTTCTGATCATACCTCTGTCATTGCTGGTGAACATCTTCAGCTGCAGTCCGAAACCATTGGTTTCCCTGGGCGACAGCCGTCTAGCATCTCAAACTGACCAATTACCTGGAAGAAAACAGTGAAAGCAAGTTATAATGATGCTCTGCTGTTAAGTTCAACAAGGTCTTTGTGCATCCAGCCTCTCTGGGCTCTGGCGTACATACTACCCCTGCACCTCCAGCTTTCCTAAATATATCAAGGCCATAAGTTCCACTTCTGTTGAATGAAATATTGGGATCCAAAAGGCAATGAAGAAATCACAAGCTAATTACACATAAGGAGGGATATTAATTATATTTCTGCCCATCCTTCCAGGAATTGTGCCACATCCAGGCCGGGCCCTACACACCTACCTGACCATCATGGCACCCAGTTATTTCAAGGTTTTCACCTCCACTGTCCTGTCAAGTATCCAGTTCCATCTAATGAGTACCCTTTCTGTGAAGAAGTTCCTGACATCAATCCTAGATTTATCTCTAATTGGTTTGATACTATGTCCCTTTATCCCCCTTTTCAAAGTTTGATTTGAAGTAAGTTGCTGAAGTAAATCTATTCTATTCTGCTTGTTCTCGTTCACTTCCAAAAGGTCACATTTCAGTAACCCCCCTTCAAATTTAAAGGGCCCAAGTTTTCCCATTTTTCCTCGTAGCCCAGCCCTCCAATAATACGAAGCCTCATGCATCTTCTCGGAATGTCTCTCATATATCTCAGTAATAGCACTCAAAGTGTGTAGAGCACCTGGGTGCAGTCGAACCCATGATAATATTGATCGTCTTTGAAAGAACTGGAACGGATCTGGCTTTTCTTAAGATTTTTGTTGCGTTTTGTCTTAAATATAGGGAGGCAAAGTAACTGCCAAGAGACAGATATCACTCTTCATAAGATGGTAGTTTGGATCAATACACTTCACCTTAAAGAAACTTCTACTGGACTCTTTCAAAGAAGGCCTTGAACTATTGTCACAGATGAGATTTCTATGGCAGCTGCTTCAGCTTCATTCTTAAAGCTGGAAGATGCAATCAATGCTAATGATAATTGCTTTTGCCTAATCATTTCTAGGGACGCTTCAGAATAATTGTAGCTGTACAACCACCTGATGTGAGACTGTAATTCTACAGAGAACGATGGTTAGTAATTTATACTTGTCACATCAAGATGTGCTCAAGGACCAAGAGATATGCAGCCATCTGTGACATGAAGTATATGACTCCGCTAGAGCAAATAGTCTTTAAAATAGAGTTTGATTCACTCATCTTGACGCCATCAAAAATGAAGTTGGCATTTTCCAAATAGCATGGCTCTATCATGGGGTTTGAAATTACGTGGTGCAATATTTGGCAGACAGTTTCTTTTTGAAACAAGGAATGGATTGTGCGTGCATTGTTATAAGATATAGCTTTCCTTTGACTATGAACAGCCCGTTGAAGTTCAATGTATTTGTAAGGAGGTATTTTATCTTTATTTTATGGAAGCATTAATAAATAGATTACTGCCTCCCTTAAAACAGTGGATAGAGAGAATTTGATCTGAATATATCAGAGTGTTTGTACACTATTATCTTCACAGTTCAATTCTGATGTTTTATCTTTAAGGGCACCTCTTTACCTGCACTGAGAGTTAAAAGACCACTTTAGTCACAAATCAGTGGAAAAACAGAATCCTGAAAGCTCCACTCACTGGTTTCTACGCTGGTTAAATTTTAATATCAACACCACACCAGCTTCCCCAACAACTGTTTACTCAATTTAAACAAGAAAGAAAGTAAAAATGTGCATTTATATATAGGACCTCATCACATCCCTCAGTAAGTACTCTCTTCACAACTTGTACTTATGTTGCAGCTTTAATGTCATAAAGTATCCCAAGATATTTCACAAGAAGCATGGCAAAACAATATGTGAGACGCAGTCTCATCGGGTGGTATTTCAGCAGAAGACCAAAAGCTTGGTCAGAGAGGTAACTTTTAAGAAGTATCTTAAGCAAATCAGAGAGACAAAAAGGTTGGGGAGGAGAATACCATAGCTTGAGGCCTAGACAGCTGAGGGCATGTCCACCAATGATGGGTACTCTGAATCTAGGAAGCTCAAGGGGTTGGAATTAGGGATCAGAGATATCTGGGACAGTCATGGGGATGGAGAAGATTGCAGAGAAAGGGAGAGTTAAGGCCACTGAAAGACTTGTAGGAACGGATGAGAATTTAAAAACGAGCTTTGCTTATCGGGTGCCGATTTAGGTCAGCAGACATGGGGTAATCAGAAATCAAGACTTACAGTCAGTAAGGTGACAAGCATGAGCAAATCCAATTAATTACTTCCACACATCAGAATGAATCAGGATGTTTTTTTATTTGTTCATGGGATGTGGGTAACCCTGGCAAGACCAGCATTTATTCCCCATTCCTGATAGCATCCACCTGAACCACTGAAAAGAACTGCTGTGGTTTAAAAAGATGGGTGATACGGTGGCATAGTGCTGCCACTGCTGCCTCATAGTGTCAGGGACCCAGGTTCAATTCCGGCTTTGGGCGACTGTGTGAACTTGAACTTTCTTCCCTTGGCTGCGTGGGTTTCCTCCCTGTGCTTTGGTTTCCTCCCACAGTCCAAAGCTGTACACGTTAGCGGATTGGCCATGATCGATGCATGGAGTTACGGGCAAAGGGCCGGGTAGCGGTCCTAGGTAGAGTGGTCTTTCGGAGAGTCAGTGCAGACTTGACGGGCCAAATGGCCTCCTTCTTTGGAACGGAAAACTGGTCGGCATTACATCTGTATTATCGTAATAAAATGGACGGGTTTTGCATGGCTTACAAGGGCTGAGGTGTTTACTCTGAGGTCGATGTGGTGTCAGGAGGAGCAAGCATGCTTCTCCCAATTATATGAGCCGTCATGTGAGCCGTCATCACTTGCCCTCCTGTTCTCCTATTGTTATAACCTATCAAGATCCAATTGGCTGGGGACAATTAGTTACCCCATGTTCCTTGGGGCATATGAGCTCCTCCCGGTGACATGGGACAGGGCAGTTTTTAGCTCTAGAGCTGTATGGGCGGCATGGTGCCACAGTTGTTAGCAGTGCTGCCTCACAGCACCGACGACCTGGGTTCGATCCCAGCCCCCGGTCACTATCTGTGTGGAGTTTGCACATTCTTCCCGTGTCTGCGTAGGTCTCACCACTACAATCCAAAAATCTGCAGGGTAGTTGGATTGGATATGCTAAATTGCCCCTTAATTAGTAAAAAAAAAAGCTTTGCAGCTGTGTAAATTGAGCTGGTCAGTGTGGTACTGGCTAGAGAGGGAACCAGTAGTGAACTACTGGTGCTGTGTACATGCTGTTGTCAATAAAGTTGCTGTTTGTTTGACTTTATAAACTCGTGCTGAATTCGTCATGGTCCTTCTCAAGACATCCTTGCAAAGGTTTCTTCTGGTAAAGGCAGACAGTCTAACTTTCGTTGCTGGAATTGCTGCAGGCCTGACATGCATGAGCAGCTTGTCCGAATTATTACAACGCAGTCCCCAAGGCCCAATTCTGGGTACAACTCAGACCCCTCAGTTGAGGGGGACACATAGCCTACAAACCATTAATTATGGTCCCATTGCAAATATTTCACCTTACTTGTCCCTTTTGACTGTATGCCGAAGATCTCACTCAACTCGCCTGAATTCACAGTTGAAGTGAGGATTTGCCTCATGTGAAGGTGAAGCCCCTTCACGTTGATGCTGTTTTCACAGGTCTCATCGGCTTTACGTTGTGCCTTCTGCTTTGTTAAAGACAATTGTGCTTTCTGACAGAAATGTCATGCTGTATCTTTATTTTCCCCATGTTTCATACTTTTTTTCTTAGCTTTCTTCGCTTTGCAGTGAGTAAATGACTTCATGTGCTATCTGGACAGTTAAAGAGCATCTTGGGCAAAGGTGCAGACACATCTGTGACATTGTTGCAATGCCAGCCCATTGACAGCAGGCTGACACAAGCCAGGTAGGAGGCCATGTGGCACAGTGGCCGTGTCCCTACCTCTGGGCCAGATGGTGTGGGTTCAAAACCAGGACTTGTTGGCCACGGAAGGAGAGTTTGTAAGACAGTTCAATGGGCTGATAATCAGCTCAGGAATCCTTTCATCGCTAGTCCCCAAAAGGAAAAGAAAATCAGCTTGGGAATCCTTCCACCGCTTCCCCGCTTTTCCCCAGAGTACTTGTGTGAAGATACGCTAATGGTTGTTGTGGGAAAAGGAAAGTGGTGATGGTAGACTGGACACATTTCTTGGAGACCTGCTGATGTGGAGACTAGATGTAAGTGGGTGCAGTCTTAATGAGCCCACTGGACCCAAAATGTTTACCAGAAGCAATAAAACTGGGAAACCTAGTTATGTGCAAAGCAGTGTTGTGTAATTCTGAAAAGCATGTATATCACCACATCTTAACTTCGTCCTGTGGATTAGGCTACTTGGAAACATGTCAACCTTGACGAGAACTGTCACTTCTGGGGTAGGGCTGTGAACTAGAACATTGCACTAACCCAGTGTTCTGCCACTTTTAGTGATTTGGAATTTTATCCATCATGCATATGTTTTCAGCTACAATATTTTTGGGTTCCAATAAAATATTCAGTGCAAACAAATATTTGTTCTGGAGAATTATAATTATATAATAAATTAAACATCATGAGTAGGGAATTAAATTACTGAATAATTCACTTATAAATAATGAAGCATACCTCCGGAACCATGGTGGCTGGAGTAATTGCATTTATCTAACAGCCTTTGAAACCCGTTGACCCCATTGACCTTGACATTATCCTGGGTCCCATGAAAAGTGTAGGAGGAGATTTTGGTATGGGAAGTTTGAAAGAATGAGTTTCTAAAATGTCTCACGCAAATTATCTGTGGAATGTATTTTACTTTTCTTTTTACAAATTTCCAATCCGACAGCCTGCCCCATGCACCAGCTGGCATACTATTCATGAGGTCAATGTAGAGGGGGAATGTTCGGGTTGGCACAGTTAGAGATTGTGGCATGGGTGGGAGTCAAGAATGTGGCGGAGTGTGGGTAGTGGGAAATTGGGGAAGAGTAGGGTGTTTGGGTGGTGGGGTGCTTGGAATATGTAAATTGTTTGTCTTGTTGGGCCCCAGGAAAAATAGATTTGCTCCTTCTTACCCAAAAGCAAATGCTGCACATGAACTTTTCTTCTGAAACTGGCCCTTCTTGTTGTATTATGTCCTGAATGCCATTGTAATATAACAATGTTCAGCAAAGCAAGGGTTAACCTGGGAATGGGGACGAACACTGCCCGAGGTATCATGTATAGTGTCACATGGTAATAGACTCAGAGGGAACACTCTGGAAGCCTAACGAAAGGGAAAATGCTGGAAAATCTCAGCAAGTCTGGCAGCATCTGTAGGGAGAGAAAAGAGCTAATGTTTCGAGTCCGATGACTCTTTGTCAAAGCTAACAGACAGAGAGAGTGGGAAATTATGAAAGAAGTTAATATCCAGAGTGAAGACCTGGAGAACTTGACGAACATTTTCAAATGTCCTGACAACAATTATGAAATATCCCACTCTCTCTGTCTGTTGGCTTTGACAAAGAGTAATCGGACTCGAAACGTTAGCTCTTTTCTCTCCCTACAGATGCTGCCAGACTTGCTGAAATTTTCCAGCATTTTCCCTTTCGTTTCAGATTCCAGCATCCGCAGTAATTTGCTTTTACTCTGGAAGCCTACCTGTATGGAGAAGCAGCACCATGCATGACAATATCTGGAATCTATAAATAGTTAAAGGATAACAATAAATGCTTCATGTTTAATCATGTAAGTCTCAAACTCTTCATCCGTCACACACCTCAACAACACCATTTTACAACATGGTTGGCAGCAGTAGTAACTTTCAAAATATATCACATCAACCCATCGTGTCTGCACCAACCCTGCACCCTACCTCCGCCTGCACCCTATCCCCATAACCCAGTAACCCCATATAACCTTTTTGAAGACTAAGGGCAATTTATCATGGTCAATCCACCTAACCTGCACATCTTTGGACTGTGGGAGGAAGCCGGAGCACCCAGAGGAAACCCATGCAGACATAAGGAAAACATGCAAACTCCACACAGACAGTGACCCGAGCCGGGAATCAAACCCGGTTCGCTGGCGCTGTGAGGCAGCAGTGCTTCACTTCTATTTTCTGCCCTTTCTCCCCCTCTGTGTTCGTCCGTCTGGTATGTGTATTCAGGCTGGGGTGCAAGTTAAAGCATGGAATTAGGAATTAGATCATAGTTAGCCAGTTGTATTTTCTGCATATTTCATTACAATTCTAGTTATTAATAAAAAGTAATTATGTTAACGTTTACAAACCTGATGACTGTAATTATTGGGCGGCAAAGGGCCAAAGAATTGGGGTATTTTTCTGAGAATTACTGGCGAATTTACTTGTGTAGCATCTCATGTGGGGCTGTAATTGACCGCGCACTGGCCCATGGTGTCATAAGACATGCTCATCATGGGTGCCACCAGGCCTGGAGCACATGGTAAACGCGGAGGAAGTGCTCAGACGGTTCTCCCAAGTTGCCGCCTGGTTGAAGATGAGCAAATGCGAGTTCAGAACAAAGGCTTTGGGGTACACGGTGGATAGGGATGGCCTACACCTGTGGAGGTGAAGGTTCAGGCCATAAAAAATGGTTCCAATTCCTAGGAACGCTACCAAATAACGTCATTTTTGGGCCTGTTGAATTAGTATAAAAAATGTATATCAAACTTGGCCATCCTGTTGGCACATTCCACATACTGCTAAAGGAAACCCAGAGGTGGATTTGGGTGTCGCAAAGTGAAAAACCGGGAACTCCTTCCCTAAGAGCAGTGTGGGTGTCCCTACACCACTTTGACTGCAGTGGCTCGAGAAGGCAGCTCGCCACCAGCTCCTCAACTGCAGTTATGAATGCCCGAGCCAACAACCCACATCCCATGAACAATTTTTAAAAATTCCATTGTGCCTTTGCCAGTTCTTTGAAAGAACTATCCCTTTAATCCAACTCAAACAATCTTTCTCCATCGGTCTGCACGCTTTCGTTTTTTTGCGAGATATCTGGTACCATTTAGAAATTTACTCTTGACCCTATTTCCATCACATTCCAGATCACAGCAATTGGCTGAGCAAAACGAAAAAAATCTCTACATTTTTTTGCTTTTTTTTAAAAACCAATTACCTTCAATCTATATTGTTTGATCACTGATTCTCCAGCCAATGGAAACTGTGTCTCCCTATCTGTGCTTATCAACAGCCCAACAGTGGTTCCATTACATTGCTGCATCATAGAAAATTGACACAATACATTTCTAAAAATCTGTATTCCATGGTAAGTCACCTGTGATGTTCATCACCTTAAGCCAGACATGTTTTGTGCAATGGCAGGATGTGCAATTCGGACCAAAGGTGGAACTGTGTATTTTTTTAACCTGTGCCTTTCAATGTACAAGGTATCCACCCTGGAAAAAGACACACTGTGAAGTTAATTAAGGTTAAGACCAATTATAAGCCAATTGGATTGTCAGCAATTGCAAATCTCTAGTTACTCCCCAAGGTCATTAAAACCAGTGGAAAATACTCTTTATCCCTTTTTTGTATTCTGAAGAGTGACGAGATTTGTTTTTAAATATATAGATTGTAAGTGATACATTTGTGAAGCAGAATAATCTGAAATGAGTAATGCTGTAATCTATAAATGGAGAAATGGCTGAGGGAACAGATAGCTCCAATAGTTCTTGATAATTAATTTCAATATACACTGTCAAGTTTGTGGTGTTCAACTGTTGCATAAAGAGGGAATCACAGTCCAAGCCGATTCTGACCCCAGTGCTCCTTGTCAAGTGCATGGCGGCTCACATGGAAACAAGAGCAAGACAGAGTGCAGAAGCTTTAAAATTAGCGTCAGAGGCACTGAGAGGAAATGGCTGAAGCAGTGTTCCCACATCCTATCCAGTGACCTGTTTGTAAATGCACCCTCAAATCCCTTTAAAAGACTCCAACCCTCAGCTTCAATGATAAGAGAAGCAACTGGACTTCTCAATCGGCAATGGGGGTCACAAGAGGATATTGGAATCAGCTGTACACTGGGCGGAATTCTCCCATTTTGAGACAAAGTGCCGTAGCCGAGAACTCGGGAGTGTTTCCTGTTGTGAGAGTTGGCAGGAAAACACACCAAATCTTCTGGCTCCAACATAATAAATTATGCGCCCGCGTGTTTCACGCCCATATTCAGTGATGGGCAGACTTGGGTGGCATTTGATTCGCCTTCACATCTGCCATATTGAAAAGGCATCCAACACCAATAACCCACCATTGATGAAAGAAGGTGGACCTCCTGGAAATGGAGTCCTCTGAGACCAGAAGATGGACCCACCTGAGAATGAAAATGGGTCTCCATGAATATTGAGGTTGGAAGATGGGTCCGCTTCAGTGCACCTAATCTGAAGGTTTGTCTGCCGATACATCCCCAACCCACTGCTGTGGTGTTCTGGGGTCTAGGGTTGTGGGTGGCCTCCATCCTGAACTCCAGTGACAGCCCCAGGCATTGTTCAGATGAATCCAGACATCTGCTCACCACATTGTCCAGAACATGTTTCACTCTGCCGTGTTTTCCTGCCGGTATCATGGAGAACCCGGCGTGGGGGCGGGGCTGTCTTCACCGCATCCCATTAATGGGATGCAAATGCGTTCCTCTGGCTGGTTTTATGATCCACCATGGTGGCTACCAATGAAATGCCCTGCTGTAAAATCACGCCCCCTGTCTTATTCTCCCACTATTCGGCCATCAAACATGCTGCTGGGGGCTTGCAGGAATTCCGACCACCATCAGAGTCACCTGGATGGATGTCCCCGGGTCTCCCTTTCTGTGTCCCCACAGTAGAAGTTGACCCATAACAGATGGGAGAGTGTCTCGATGGACATCAAAGTCCTCATGCGCTACATGGAACGGGCGCTGGAGCTCGCTGGGATGGCCAAGGACTGATCTGTCACCGATGTAAAGGTTGGCATATGGCGTAGAGGTGAGGATCCACTGGCCCAAACCCAAATGACTTTTCACAGGTGAGTTGTTAATGCCATGCAGACTGACCCATCCCTCCGATTGACCGCAAGTCCATTCTCTCACGGGAGCCTCATCCGGCGTTGCAGGCCCATCCAGCGTGATTCCCACCTCTCTCCGCTTCCCATGAGAACACCTATAGAACATAGAACATACAGTGCAGAAGGAGGCCATTCGGCCCATCAAGTCTGCACCAACCCACTTAAGCCGTCACTTCCACCCTATCCCGTAACCCAATAACCCCATCTAACCTTTTTGGTCACGAACGGCAATTTATCATGGCCAATCCACCTAATCCGCACAGCTTTGGACTGTGTGAAGAAACCGGAGAATCCGGTGGAAACTCACGCAGACACAGGGAGAACGTGCAGACTCCGCACAGACAGTGACCCAGCAGGGAATCGAACCTGGGACCCTGGAGCTGTGAAGCCACAGTGCCATCCACTTGTGCCACCATGCTGCCCAAAAAGTCAACCATTTTGTTTTTTAACTTTAGAATACCCAATTAATTTTTTCCAATTAAGGAGCAATTTAGTATGGCCAAACCACCGAGCTTACACATTTTTGGAATATGGGGGAGAAACCCACGCAAACACGGGAAGAAAGTGCAAACTCCACACGGACATTGACCCAGAGCCGGGAACGAACCTGGGACCTCGCACCGTGAGGCCGCAGTGCTAACCCACTGCGCCACCGTGCTGCAAACCTAGGAGGGGAGTTCCAAGGACACCACTGTATTCGCAGCACAGTTTTCATCCCCACCCTCCAGCGGCGCAGAGACACACATCTTTGTGGGCGACATTAGTGGACAGGCTCTGGGGCACTGAGTTGCCGATGTACATCAGTGGAGGCAGGAACGTCCAGGGGAGACAGCAGTTGGAGATCTGCTAGATCCCAGGTCCCAGCTGGGTCCCAGTCAGATGCTGAGCCTCTGGACCAGGTTTCCCTTGAACTGATGCAGATGCTAGGGTGCGGCCGTGATATTCAGAGGGGGATGTCAGCGACACTCCAGCAGGTTCATAGCCAGAGGATTCAGGCGCAAGAGATGGCACCGGCAATGTGTGGCACTGAGGCCAACACTGCTAGGGTGTGACCGGAGTGGAGAGCCTAATGCACGACGTTCGCAGTATGAGTGTCTCAGTCAGTGACGGCCATGGCTGAGCACCTAGACAGCATGTCCCAGTCACTGGGGAATGTGACGCAAGACCAAGTGGGCCTAGATGAGGCACTATGGGGCATGTACCAGTCTCAGGTGGACATTGCCAAGGCCCTCCAGAGCATGTTCCCATCACTGGGGAAGGTCTCCCAGTCTCATGTGGGCATAGCCTTGGTGCTGCAGAGCTTGCTCCAGTCGCAGATGGGTATTGTCCAAGCACTCCCGAGCACATCCCAGTCACTGTGGGTGTGACACTGTGCTGCAGGCATTGGGAAGTCACCGGGGATGGCAGAGCCAGTTTCTGCAGGAGCAGCCAGGGCTCGATTCAACTGCCCCTCCCTCCTGAAGTGAACCCCAAGGCCCTAAGGGCGCTGACCAGGAGGAGGGGGTCACTGGGTGCAAATCTGGAGCTACCCTACGGAGTAGCGATGGTGCCTACCAGCTCCCCCGAGACCCACTCCCCTGGCAACAGCGCGCCTCGGAGTCAGCTCCCAGTACAGGGTGGCACGACGAGGTATGTGCTGATAGAGTGCGCCTGAACACTCCGCCAGGGGCATTAAAGGCCACTGGACCTAGTAGGCAGCAGTCTGCCTCCACCTCTGATGTGCATCCTGAGGACACACCTAGACGCAGCAGTGGAGCATGGAAGGCAAAGCAAGTCAAGGATCACTGAGAGGACACTGGGGTGTGGGGGGGAGGGGGTCGAGGGGGAAAGGGTGGAAGGGTCTGTTGAGGGGGGAAGGGGTGGGGGAGGGATTGGGAGAGTGGTGCGGCACCATTGGGGAATTGGGGCAGTTGGGAACACATGTGCACAGCATTAAAAACGTTGACCTTGATCAATATGCCGTCGCTGTCAGTTTCTGTCACAATGGAGGCCGAGCGCCAATCCCATGCTCCAGCTCCCCAGACATGAATGTCCTGGAAGGCCCCCATCTCCCCCTCCACACCACCCACCCCCTCTCCCCGGCACATGATGTACAGGTGGTGGGTGTGAGCGAGCACCCAAAAGATAGGCAGGGGTCAGACTATGGTGTAGATTGAGGGGCATCAGTGCTCAGCTCTCAGCAGGTTATCATCTCCCCCCTGCCCTCGACAGTGACAAGCTGACGATGGCGGCGAATCACCACCTTCCCAGGGGCAATTAGGAATGGGCAATGCATGCTGGCAGCATCCATTTGGACACCCTGCGAAAGAATAGAAAGAATTGATTGATACATAAAAGGATGAGACAAAAAAGAACTGAGTGAACCACTCAGGCCCAGCATTGTGAATCCCCAAAGTCGGCAACGGCAAAAAAAATAAGTGAGTATGTTATTTAAATGTTCTAAATCATTGAGAGATAAATGTGAGACAGGTCACCGTGGCAGCAGATGAAAGAGAAAGAAGCTGAAGAGAAGTGTGTCCATAATAAATTTGAGATACTGCATTATTCATGCTGATACACAGGTAGCTGCTGTGCTGGTATTTCTGAATTAAACAGAATTGATCTCTTGCTTTTATGCTCAGACATATCAATACTATTTGTACTTCCACTCTTCAGACCAGATAAATTATTGATTAACTTCAAAAGAACATGTGTTTCAATGTACAATGTGGCCCTGCTGATAGCTTGCAGTTGTAATCTAGTCCTTGAATACTTCCAAGTTCATATTCCCTTTTGATCTTGTGAGATTTGATTTAACTCTGTAATTTCAGTGGCTATTGTGAGCCTGAGTAGATAAAGGTTCATAAAAAGAAACAATTGTACAGCCTTCTCAATGGTTCTATTGCCACTGTCTCATGTGGCACTGAATCCTATATATCAAGCATGTACTCGCCTTGACTAGATCACAGCTCTGATTTTGTAAAATTTCTATTTTGGTTTATTCTCTGGATGAGGGTGAGACAGTAACAAGACTGCATTGATTGCATTCATCCCGAGTTCCTCTGCTGAAGCATTGGCGGATTTCCTTTGTCAAGTTTATTGAATTCATTTTCCTAACCTGCAAGAGAAGAGTTTGAATTGATCTCCGCTGCGCAATGCAACTAGTACCACGACGCCTGCGCTGTTCTACGCTACAAAGGTCCGAAGCTCGGGTACTTCAGCACCCACAGCCCAATGGCAGAATTAAATTTTCTGGCATGGGTCTCCGCCCACCGCTTGGGATAGGCTACACAGACGAGGGCAGGAGAGCTTGACCACTAACAAAGTTGGCTGTGGTGTGTAAGATCTGGTTAGAGTCTGGGGCTGGACTATTCCACCACGTGTGGGCCGCCGAATTAAACGCTGTTTCCGTGACCCGAACCCTCCCCTGGAAGGAAACATTCACTCATAGAATCATAAAATCCATTCAGCCCATCAAGTCTACACCAACCCTCTGAAAGAGCACCCCACTTAGGCCCAAACCCCACGCTATCCTCATAGCCCCACCTAGGCCCAATTTGGCATTGCCAATCCACTTAACCTGAATATCTTTGGACTCTAGAAGGAAACCAGAGCACCAAGAGGAAACCCACGCAGACACAGGGAGGTGTGCAAACTGCACTCAGTCAGTCACCTGAAGTCGGAATTGAACCCGGGTTGCTAGCGCTGTGGGGCAGCAGTGTTAACCACTGTGCCACCATGCCGCATTGGGATTTTCATGGGAGTGTCCCCTAAGTTGGCCTGAAGGCATATTTGCCATCAAATTAAGGATGGTGGTCAGGCTCTTGAAGTTGGAAGCCCAATCAGGGGCCTTCTACCTCAAAAGGAGCCACAGGCTGTAATAGTAAGAGTCGGGGCTCCTGCAAAATGGAGGAGCCTTCTCTCCAACATTTTTTTAACTGTTATTAAAGTTGTTATTATTTTAGCTGGCTTCTGCAGCCAGGCCATCACTCCGAGGAACCATTCGAAGAGTGGCTGCTTCTGCACTGCAGCGAGAAAAAAACCTTGCGGTCTGCCCGGAGTGCTGTCCCACCCCCTCCCCCTTCCCACAACCCTCTGACCTGCTACCCTGTCAGTACCTAAGTTCACTGCCCTCTTTAACTTAATTAGACTTGCAATTAGCCTGATGGCCAACTAGCAGTGCCCAATCCTGCCTCCAGAAAAATGGACATGAGGTGGGGGAGAACTGGGGAATAGGGATGGCAGCTGACGAGGTTACTTTCATCTCCTGTCTGCATCTATTTCTGATCCCAGCAGTGTCAACACATTCAGCTCTACGTCCTTAAGATTGCAGCTGACCATTAAAAGACAGACTGTGAGAACCTGAAAGTGGAGACGGGAAGGTATTTATTGTGCAGATGAGTTGCAGATCCTGCTCTGGGAGGTTGCCAAAGGAGGATCAGTTTATATGGAGTGAAATGTGGCAGCTCCATGGAGTATGGTTATCTCCTACGTTAATACAGTCACCCACCTCTCTTCAACCTGGCTGTAAATGAGAAAGCAACACCCTGATCTCAGGATCTATTGTTCCCTCCACACCCTCCCCCCCGCTCATACAAACAAACTCCAACATCAAACAATCCCCACACAATTGCCCAACCGAGAACCACCAAGATCAAAACTAGCACACCTCCAACCCCCAACAGTGCAAATGAAAACCTAAACTAACTCAGCTCTACTGCTGGTTCCAAGCAAAACGAGAAACTTTTTACAAAAACAGAGAAACAAAACAGAGAATACAGAAACACGAATGTTGCAGCCAAATTCAAATGTTCTCAGTCCTTCGTCAGCCCTGTCTTTCTTTCTTACAAAGTCCAACGCGTCCTCAGGCGACTCAAAGTAAAAGCGCTGATCCTCATGCGTGACCCAGAGAGGGGCTGGGTATAACAGTCCAAACTTCACCTTTTTCTTGAAAAGGATTGCCGTGATCAGATTGAAGCCTGCTCTCCTCCTGGCCTCCTCCACGCTCAGGTCTTGGTAAACCCGCATGATGCTATTGTCCAATTTACAGCTCCACGTCTGCGCTCCTTGTCCGAGAACCTGTGGAATCTGACCACCATAGCCCTCATGGGGTCTCCCATTTGCGGCTTCTTCGCAGGTGCTCTGTGAGCTCTGTCCACCTTCAAGGGCTGGGAGAACGCCCCATCGCCCAGCAGCTTCTCAAACATGCACGCAACGTATGCCCCAGCATCCGTTCCTTCGGACCCGTCCGGGAGCCCGACAATTCTTAAGTTCTGCCGGAGGGACCTATTCTCTAGGTCCACCACCTTCTTCAGAAGCTTCTTCTGCAGGTCCCTCAGCATCCCCACCTCCAGCTCCACTGTGATCTGATGCTCCTCCTGCTCAGCCAGCACCTTCTCCACCTTCTGATCGCCTGATCCTGGGTGTCCAACCTGAGCTCCAGCTGCTCAATCAACGCTTTTATCAGGTACAAGCAGTCCTGCTTCTGCGTAGCAAAGCCCTCCTGGATGACTTGCATCAGCTTCTCCATAGATTGCTGGGTCGACAAGCTAGAGGGTCGCCCCTCCGTCATGCTGTCCCCTGTTGCAACTACAGCCCAAATCCTCTCTGTCTCCTTGTTTCTGCCCTTACAAACACTTCTAGTCCTTTTCTCCATGCACCAAAGTGGGAATTCAGTAGAAAATTGCTATTAGCATCCGTTCGGCACTTCAAGTCCTTTAAAAAATCGGAGGAAAAGATCCAAAAGTTTGACCAGAGCGGGAGCCACCAAATGTGCGACTTACTCCTTCATAGCCGCCACCGGAAGTCGTGCTTCACCCTTAACTAGACTGTGAAATGGCCTAGCGAGCAAGCCACTTGGTTCAAGGTCAATTAGGGATGGGCATTAAATGCTGGTCCAGCCAGCAAAGTCCACATCCCAGGAAAGATTTAAACCAAAAGTTGTAAATGGATGGGGCATGAGACAGCACAGATTTAAGGGCGGGGATTCTCCGATTCCGCGCCGGGTCGGAGAATCCCCGGGGGGGACGCGTGAATCGCACCACACCTCCCCGATGCCGGCTTCCTGATTCTCCCCCACCGATTCTCGGGCGCCTGCGGGATTCCCGCCGCGCTGGTCAGGGGCAGTTGAAAGGGCCTCCCCCACCCGGCGATTCTCCGGGCCCCGACGGGCCGAGGGGCCACCGAGTTTGGCCGAGTCCCGCCGGCGTGGGTTACCCATATGGCGGGACCTGGAAGTTGTGTCTCCGAGGGCTGTCCTGGAGGGGGGTGGGGGGTGATCCTAGCCGGGGGGTGGTGTCCCCCATGGTGGCCTGGCCCGCGATCGGGGCCTACCGATCGGCGGGCGGACTGGTTCTGTGGGGGCCAATGTTCCTCCATGCCTGGCCCCTGTAGGGTTCCGCCCGGGGGTCGGCGTGGAGATGGGAACCCCGACGCATACGCGGAATCACACCGGCCGTTCAGCGCATGCGCGAAGTCGCGTCGGCCGTACCACGCTGGCTGGAGCTGCGATGACCACTCTAGTGCTGACCTAGCCCCCTAGGAAGGGGGGCATTACCCATTATTGGGGACCGTTGATGTCGGAGTGGTTGGCGCCGCTTTTCACACAGGCATGGGGACATAGCCCCATTATTGGCGAATCCCATCCAAGGTCATTTGTGACAGGAAGAAAAGGGATGAGAAAAAAATTTGAGACAACGGGCTGGATTCCTTGGCCATACAAGGTCGCCTTGTACGGGACGAGGACCATTTCAAGGTCCATTGACCTCGGGCGGGAATGTCTGGTCACCGGGCGGATGGGGTCAAAGAATCCCAGCCAATAAGTGGGTAAGGTCTGGAGAGTGTGGTGGAGGCAGATTCAATCAAGGCATCCATAAGGGAATTAGACAGTTATTTGAAAAGGAAGAAGATGCAGGGTTATGGGAAGAAGGCTGGAGAAAGGCACAAAGCAAATTGCTCATTTGGAATACCTGTACAGACATTCTTCTGCACTGTGAAGGTTCTCTGATTCTTTGATAATCATAAAATTAGAGCCAGACCATTTGGGAGTGAAATGAGGAATCATTTTTCTCACATAGTGCAGGCAAATCCATAATTCTCTTTTGCAGTTTTGAATGCTGGGGCCATTGAATATTTCAAGGTTAAGATTGACAGTTATTTTTGTTTGGTAATGGGGGCAGCACGGTGGCACAGTGGTTAGCATTGTTTCCTACGGCGCTGATGACCCGGTTTCGAATCCCGGCCCTGGGTCACTGTCCGTGTGGAGTTTGCACATTGTCTGCGTGGGTTTCGCCCCCACAACCCAAAAGATATGCAGGATAGGTAGATTGGCCACACTAAATTGCCCCTTAATTGGAAAAAATAGTTGGGTATGCTAAATTTATAAAATTAAAATTTTTTGTTTGGTAATCATATCAAGGGAAATGGATCAAAGATGAGTAAATGGGGTTGCAGCTAGAATCTTATTGATTAACAGGAAAGACTGAAGGGTCCAAATGTTCTACTCCACTTTCTGTTAAATAAAAAAATGTAATTTGCAAAGACAGCATAATTTTCCTTTGAGTATCAAATACCACCTTCCAGGAGCTGGAAAGGAATGAAGCAGATGGGTTTTTTTACAACAATTGATGGGTTTCACAGTCAATTTGATTAGTTTTCAGTCCAATACTCACCAGCTGCCACAGAGGGATTTGAATACATGTCCCAAGAGCATTAATTTGGGTCTCTAAATCACGTTAACACCACACCGCCATTTTGCACTTACGGGCATTTGCAAAGTTTCCAATATTTATCAAGAATGTTATGAGGGCAGCACGGTGGCACAGTGGTTAGCATTGCTGCCTGCGGCGCTGAGGACCCGGGTTCGAATCCCGGCCCTGGGTCACTGTCCGTGTGACGTTTGCACATTCTCCCCGTGTCTGCGTGGGTTTCGCCCCCACAACCCAAAGATGTGCAGGTTAGGTGAATTGGCCACGCTAAATTGTCCCTTATTTGGAAAAAATAATTGGATACTCTAAATTTAAAAAAAAAGAATGTATGGAGCGAAGTCAATATTTTACAGGAGGTCTGAGGTATTCTATCGCTATCTGTTCAAAATGCAATGCCTGAAAGAAAATTCAATAGACTTGAAAAGGAAAGAATTATGGGACTAATTGCAATGCTCGACAAGATAGTTGAATGCCTCCCTCTGTTCTGTATACTTCTACAATTACACAATACAGTGGTTGTTTGAAAGTGCATTAATATGTTCAGGTGGTCAAAAGAAATATACCGATATTTGAAAAGTTCCCTGGAAGTATGCCTGCTGCGGAGGGGTTTCCCAGGAGTGCAATGAAGTGTGACAACATGGGTTGCAAAGGATGTGGTGATGGAGCCTGATGAAAGGATGTTAACATGCAAGTTAAGGTAAAGTAAAGTTTCCACAGTCCGAGATGACCTTTAGTGAGAGCTGACTGAAGGTGATTTAACAGAAGGATCACCACACCTCAGGTGAGAGGCACGGTTGTGAAGACAAGACCTGGTTTGCCTAAATTAGATTTGTTCAACCATTTTGGGTGGGGTGGGTGGGGGTGAGGGTGGGGGTGGGGCCCATGTTTCAAATTTTTTCTTACTCGAGGTCGATGATTACATTTTGGTAAGTTAAGGGGCTGAATTCTCTGCCGCACGCTGGCGGCAGCGGAGTTCTTGATTCGGCGAAGAATCCAGTGGTGGACAAATAATCCGGTTCCTGGCTGGCATTGGGATCGAGGTTCGCACCCCGCACCAGGGTGAGGATGCAAATGGGCCATTCAGAGCCGTTTTCATCGTAGTAACAGGCCGGGCAACATATTCTCCAGGCCAGTTTGATTCTCTGGTCCTCTGCGCCGGGAATTACGTGGGTGAATTGGTGAAGGTCTTGACAAACATCGCCCTGATCACAATTGGCCAAGGGGTAATTCTTTAACGGGGTTTCCCCAAAGTCCATTGGAGGGCCAGCCTACCCCACACACTCACCAGACCTCCAATCCACCAGAGACACGCCAATTAGAGAGACCCACACGAGAGACATCCCAATTCGAGAGGCACAACCAGAGCCCCATAAGAGAGACCACTGCCTAGAAACCCCCTGAAACAGAGACCCCTGCCTTAAGTACTTTCCCTTCCTCTTTTTCTCTGCAGAAAGCACTTAACTGGTTAGTTTCACAGTTGGTACATCAAAGCCACTCAAGCCTGAAGGGAGATGTATGAAATAAAGCAGACAGCTGGGTGTGTATGGAAGCCGTCAATCACAGCTGAGTGCAATTTCACAGAGAGGTGACTGAAACGCTTGCAGATCAAAGATCTGAGGAGGTTTAAGCCTAGCTGATTGGTTTTCTCTTTCCAGGAATTGAGAGGTGCTGCTTCCTCTGCCTGAGTCAGCAGGCGTATTGCCCAGGTAAGTGTTGAAGCAATGATTTATTTTCACTGCCTCTACCTGGACTGCTCTCTAACTTCCAGGCAGAGGTCTCTCATACAGGGCGGGGGGGGGGGGGGGGGGGGGGGGGGTTCCATGCAGGGGACTCTCTTATGGTAGGCTTCCAGGCAGGGGTCTGTCTCATGATAGGTTTCCAGGCAGGGGCCTCTGTTTTGGAGAGCTTCCAGAGGGACATCTATATAACCAGTGGCATTAAGTTCACAGTGGGTAGTCAGCAGCATGTGCAGTGGTGTATGCAGCTGCATGGCTGCCTTGCTGCCGGCTGCGGCAATGATATTCCATGCCCACCTCCTGGCCACCCCCCGCTACTGCCCTGGCCCTGGCAGAAGCCCACCTCCCGGGCAGCGGCACAGCTGTCATCAAACTACGGCAATGTTGGCCACTTTCTGTAGTCCCTCTCCCTCCCTCATCATCCACGGTGCCTGCTTCACAATGTTTAAAAGCAGGAGTGAACCTCGACGCTGGGAATTTCCTCCAGTGGATACAGAGGATCGTGGAGGCCCCGGAGAATACCAGGTCAGGCACGCTAATGATATGCTAAGGATGTTTGCTCTACGTGGAGTGGAACGCATAGATCGCCGCTGTTGAGGCACCAGAGAATTGTGATTTGGTGTGAAACCGGCACCCGCCACGTTTCAGGTGTCAAAACCAATTCTCCGCCGACTCGCGTTTCCCAATATCGGCACCGAACATTGCAGAATCCCACCCTTTGCGTTTTATTTTGGATGCTGGCTGCCTTTTTCAATCTTTGAAGCCTGGACTGAGGCACAAGAGAACAATGCTACTACTGGTCGGATGAAGGGAAAGAAGAGGCTAATGCTGCTAGTTGCTAACAGGGGAGAGAGGAGGGAATCTACCCACCTATAGCCGCCACTCCTGGCACTGTGTCTTTGCTTATGGCTACCTATCTGCTGATCGGATTGGAGTGAAGCAATGGGCAGGTTTTGGTTAGCCTGCTGACAGACTGCAGGTGGAGGAGAAAGACCTCGTACTTGCAGTCTTGAATTGGATGGTGTCCGAAGACCAGGTGCTGGTACTGTGGTAGCGGCAGAACGGTGGCCTGATTGACTCTGTAATTCTTTTCACTGAAGTTGGTCTTTGTCTCACTGACGGGGAATTGTATGTTTGTTGTTTTATTCTTATTGTTTATTGTTTTTGTGCCTAGCGGCTGAGTGCTCACCAGTTGAGGTCCACAATGTTTCTATGCACTGGACGTTCAGGGATATTTTCAATGCTGGTGAGGGGGAGGGGTGTTTTCTCTCTCTCCTCAGCTGTGCTCCACCAGTCCTCTAGTTGACTGTGTTTCTTGCGGGCGCATTTCCACGGACATGGGGTGGTTACTGGAGCCGGGGAGGGTTAAAGGGGTGGGGAGGTGGAACATTATGTGCCCTGGCTTGCGTCTGGTGGCTTTGTCTTCTTCTCGATTGTTTATTCGGTTTTGTTTTTTAGCTTTTTATGATTACCCTGTATATTGTCTTGATTTCTTTGTGTAATGGAACTTTTCTTGGAGGGGTTGAACTGTGCCTACTTTTGGGAGGGGGAGGGGTGTTTTCTTTCTTTCTCTACTGTTATACAGTCAATTCACTGTGAGACCGTGAGAATGAGTGAACATTAGGCTTTATTATCCATGAACTTGCCTGCCAGAGTCGGCTGTACAAATGAGTGACACTCACAGGTGGCCAGACTATATAAGGCCCCGGAGAGGCGGAGCCCACCGGGGTTCCAGTGCAGTACCCGGAAGTGGCCCGTGTCATCACTTCCAGGTCATGGGTCACATCATTATACAGACAGTACAGACAGCTCAAGTATTAGATGAAATACATTCACCACATCTACCTTCCGTCGTGCACCACATCGGTGCGTCCTTTTCCAGTGGTCTGCACCGCTCACTTGGGTGCTTTACCACCAATGTTTGGCTACTGTTGGGGTGGGTCTAGTGGGGGGGAGAGGTAACCAGATGTTGGCTGAAAGCAGGTTGTTTTCTTGTTGATTCATTGGGTTCTGATTTTGGTGTATTGTGGATGTTTTAGCGTATTGCTGATTTATTTCGTTTTCAGCTGTGTTCTTTTGTGTTATGGAGTTGTCAATAAACTCAAAATTCCTCCACAGGGTAGTGGATCATTCCTACCCTGTAAGACCCATGCAGGTTATAACACGGGTCTTTTGAAATCTGTGGTGAATTATAAACCTAGTAATTCACACTGTGTTGTATCATATGTATAGTGTCCTTGTGAGCTCTGTATACGAGCCGTTCTGCAGCTCTGCCCATAGGGGGAGATGAGGAGTTTGTACTGGGATCCACCCTTGGCTCCGCCATGGCTCCGCCCATGGCTCCTCCCACTAATCGGAAGTATAAAGATCTGCAGTCGTGAGCCTGCTGCCAGTTCATCTCGTCGCAGGCAAGCTCAGTTGCAAGACTATTAAAACCACTGTAAGAAGTCTTACAACACCAGGTTAAAGTCCAACAGGTTTGTTTCAAACACGAGCTTTCGGAGCACGGCTCCTTCTTCACCTGAAGAAGGAGCCGTGCTCCGAAAGCTCGTGTTTGAAACAAACCTGTTGGACTTTAACCTGGTGTTGTAAGACTTCTTACTGTGCTCACCCCAGTCCAACGCCGGCATCTCCACATCATTAAAACCACTGTTCACTTCCAATCACGTGTCTTGTGAATTGATGTTCTCATCAATTTAATAGTCTTAGGAAGCTTGATGAAAACGACTATGGAATCAACCCTCAAACCTGACCGACTAGAACTCGACCCGCAGGCTGCAGAGGCAAAATAAATCTTTCTACACTGGCTCAGATGTTTCAAGGCCTACTTGGCTGAATCAAGCACTTCAGAAACTACGGAGGAGCAGAAACTCAGCCTACTGCACGCAAGGATGAGCCACCATATCTCTACTCAACTTAATAGTACTACCTCGTATATGGCGGCCCTGGCCCTGCTCGATCGAATGTACGTGAGGCTCATCAACGAGGTCTACGCGCGCCACATTTTTACGACCCACCACCAGCGCCCCACGGAGTCGCTGGATGAATTCCTGCGCGATTTAAAAACCTTAGTTCGGGACTGCAATTATCAAGCTGTATCAGCCGACCAGCATATGGAGCTCGCTGTCCGAGATGTGTATGTGGCAGGGCTCAGGTCAAACTATGTGCGCCAGTGGTTGCTTGAAAAAGGGGCCTGTGTTATTCCTTGTGACTTAATAAAGCTCGTAGTCTTAAAGTTGAAGTGGATGCTTTATTGTAAGTTTGTTCTCTCTTCAGTGCTTAACTTAAAGTTACATCGATGCTGCTTGGATGTCTTGCTACCAGTTTCCGTTCTGTGAAGTGTGCCCTGACTTCCTGTTCTTCTGCCTTTACATCTCTCCCGTGCTCCCTCTAGTGCTTGCTCAGTTGTATTGCATCTACACGGATATACAATCACCACATCCCCCCTTTATTCTTTACATATTTTCTGTACATTGTTAAAGAAAATTGTACAAAACAGTTAGATTACTTATGATATGTGTATCTATACAAGTGATGATGATATTGGATATTTTACAAAGCCAATTAATATTTATGAGTCCGATCTTAATAAAAACATTTATGAGTCCAAACCTGATGAATTTGTTCAGTGAGTTTTTTATTTTTCGTTGTTGACGTGGTGATATTGATATTGCAACTCCGTTGTGAATGTTGTCAGTGTTTTTGTTTTTTTTAAGTAACCAATACGTCATCCCGAGGTGTTTGAATGGTTGAACCACTGATGTTGACTGACATGGACTTTTTTTTTGTGCTTGTGGTATCGATTTGGTGTCATCTGCCTTGAAAGCTGGTGTGCTTGCTTGTTCTGGAGCAGATGTGAGTTTGTGAGATTCATTGTCATCCCATGGCATGTTTGTAGTCTTGTCATTGTTTTGCAGTGTGCTGTGGCATTGTCCTTCATGTGCAGAGTTGTACCATTTTGTACAAGTCGTTGTTTCGTTGTTGTTGTTTCTGTCGTTTCTGTCTTTGTTGTTTTTGTTGTCGTTCTTATTGTTGTTTTGTTGTTTCTGTCTTGGTTCTTGTCATGCTTGTTGTTGTCTTTGTTATGCTTCTTGTTGTTTTAGTTGTTCTTCTTGTAGTTCTTTTTGTTGTGCTTGTAGTTTTTGTTGTTGCTATTGTTGTTCTTGTTTCTGCAGTGCTTCTTGCGATTTTTGTTGTTCTTATTGCGCTTCATGTTGCTTTTGTTCTTGCTGTTGTTGTTCTTGTTTCTGCTGTGCTTCTTGTGGTTTTTGTTTTTCTTGTTGTGCTCAATGAGTGTCCCGTGTGGATAATTTGAGGCATTGTCACAGTTATTGGTGTGAGTGTCCTTTGTGGAATCTGTTACATTGAACGTTGAACATCGTCTAGAGAACGGTGAGAATGATCTGATGTTGCATTGATGCTGGTGACATCAGTCATTTGTGGTGGATTTGATTCCTCTTCTTTGCTTCCTTTGTGCTCCTTCTGGAGTCATTTGTGGTCGATTTAATTCCTCTTCTTTGCTTTCTTGGTGCTCCTCTTCTGGAGTCAAGTTTTTCATGATTTCATTTTCTTGTTGGTCTTGGTGATCGTCTTCTGGAGTCAAAATCTTCATGATTTCTATTGACGTGGTCTCTCTGGACTCTTGGTGCTCCTCTTCTGGAGTCAAAACCTTCACAATTTCTATTGATGTGGTGTCTCTGGACTCTTGGTGCTCCTCTTCTGGAGTCAAAACCTTCAAGATTTCAATTGACGTGGTCTCTCTGGACTCATGAGTGGCCCTACTCTGTGCTTCTGTACAGACGAGCTATTATCTGTCAGTCTCGCTGTGATCCTGCGCCCCCTGTATGTCGAGTGTGATCACATTGTCACTGTTTTCGCATGCAGTGGGTAGATTTACATTGTCTTCTTCTTGATTATGTGAGCTTGGTAGACTTTCATAGTCTGCTTGCGGTTGCTCAGATACGGTGGGTTGACCTTCATGGTCTTGTTCAAGCATGGTGTTTGCTAGGGCGTGTTTGCTTGCTTCCATTTTGGAGTCATTCAACGAGCTGTCTGTGGAGGCTCACATCACTCTCTTTGTGAAGTCTTTCATCGCTTTCTCTGTGGAGCCTGTCATCGCTCTCTTTGTGGAGTCTTTCTGTGCTCTCTGTGTGGCGTCGTCTTCGTCTTGGGTATTGCTGTCATCCAATGTGTCGACAATCTGCCATGCCACCATGGTGTTGGATTCAGCAACCATGAGTAGATTTGTGTTGAGTTTTGCGACCGTGTCGCTGATGCTGTGATCAGCATATCCGAATAACGCAGCCATGCCGGAGTAGTATTGTTCGAAAAACAAATCATCTTTTTTTGTTTCGGATTTGGTATCGTTTTCTTCATCTTTTTTTGTTTTGGAATTGTTTTTGTTCTCTTCACTTTGGGTGGTGCAGACTGCTTGTTCCAGGGTGTTGTGAGAATTATTGTCAACTGCTGGTGTCGGTTCAGGCGTTTTTCTGTCTTTTGAGGTAAGAAAATTGGGTTTTGCAGCTTTAAGTTCCTTGTTTTTAATTTTCGGGCATTTCCCTTTTAAGTGGGCGTGGTCCAGGTCCTCAGACTTCATGACGCTCGTGACGTCATGTGTAGGAATCGATTGCGCATGTGCAAATTGGACTTCCTTTACTGTGCGGTTTTGTGTCCACTGCGCATGCGCGGCTTGCGCAGCGCAGAACGCAAAATGGCTGATTTCAACTGTGCATGCGCGGCTTCTGTTTCCTGCGCATGCGCAGATTCAGATTTTCGTCCTTTGTTCCCCAGAGACTGTGAAATGTGCTCAAGTTACTTTTTCTTTTTGATCTGGACTTTTCACTCGGGATTTCTAGACTGAACCCTTTCTGTTCTGATAGTAATTGTTTGAGTTTTGCATCACTCAGTCCCTGTGCAGTTTGGTCTTTGAGCATACAGCACTGTTCAAATTTCATACAGTGCTCTTCAAATTCTTTTAGTATTATTTCTAATTTGGTGCTGTCTTCATCTTTCAAGTATTTAAAGCAATTATATGTTTCTCTAGCTTCATGTCGTGCGATGGGAAGTGCTATTTTCATTTCGTCTGAGGTTGCTTCTAAATCATTAGCTATGATATATAAATCAAACATTTGTTTAAATCTTTTCCAGACATTACTTGAATTACCGGTTATGTTCAGCTGAGGTGGGGTTCCAACGAACATCATCGAATTAGCGAAGTCCTCCCAAGTCGAATGTCCGGTAGGAGTTTTCCTTGCCACTTTGGTCTTTCTGTGTCTGAAGCTTGTGTAATCTTCTGGTAAGCGTTCTGAAGCCAGGCCTGGTACCACGTGTTGTTCCTTGTGCCTTAATAAAGCTCGTAGTCTTAGAGTTGAAGTAGATGCTTTATTGTAAGTTCGTTCTCTCTTCATTGCTTAACTTAAAGTTACATTGATGCTGCTTGGATGTCTTGCTACCAGTTTCCGTTCTGTGAAGTGTGCCCTGACTTCCTGTTCTTCTGCCTTTGTATCTCTCCCGTGCTTGCTCAGTTGTATTGCATCTACACAGATATACAATCACCACAGGGCCCGGAACTTGGAGGACACTGTAGAATTGGCTACTACCATGGAGGTCTCGTTCCGCAGCGTCACCTCGTTCCCCGTGGACCAAACGACCCAATCCTGGGCCCCTGACCAGCGACTGCCCCAGGCCTGCGCCGGGCGGCCACCCACCCACTATGCAGCCCCAGTGTGCCATTTTTGTGTGCCGCCCCAACACCCACGGCAGCACTGCCCGGCCCGCAGTGCGACCTGCAGCAGCTGCGGTCGCAAAGGACACTATGCCCGGGCCTCGCTTCCAAAACTCGCAGGCCCGCAGGCCCCGAAATGCTGCGGCCTGTATGCCGACTCCACCCCCACCCGACACATGCGACTCATGGGGGCCGCCATCTTGGCAACCCTCCTCCACGCCGCCAGCCACGTGCGAATCATGGGGGTCGCCATCTTGGGCACCATCTTCCTCGCCGCCCGCCATGTGTGATCCACGGGGGCGGCCATCTTGGGATCCATCCTCTTCAAACTCTGAAACTCACCTCGAAGACTACGACCTCCGCGGACAGTCATCACGGGGCCACTCCAGCACAGCTGATCGAGCCGCCGACTACCCGCAACTCAGCGCGGTCACGTTGGACCAGTCGCGTCCGAAACACCTCCGCAACTCGATGATGACCGTTAAAATCAACGGGTACAGTACACCGTGCCTCTTCGACTCCGGGAGCACCAAGAGCTTCGTACACCCAGATCTGGTAAGATGCAGTTCGCTCCCTATTTTCCCTGCACGGCAAATGATCTCCCTCGCTTCGGGCTCACACTCTGTTCACCTCCAAGGGCACACCATTGCGACCCTAACGATTCAGGGTGCCAGCTACTCGAACTTACAGCTATCCATACTCCCCGAACTCTGCACCCCACTCTTACTGGGACTCGACTTCCAGTGCAACCTCAAAAGCCTCACACTCAGCTTCGGCGGGCCCCTACCTCCACTCACTATCTGCAGTCTAGCGACGCTAAGAATCTCCCCCCTCCACTCTTTGCCAATCTCACTCCGGACTGCAAACCCGTAGCCACTCGCAGCAGGCGATACAGCCTGCAGGACAGGGTGTTTATCAGAACCGAGGTCCATAGGCTCCAACGTGAGGGGATCATAGAGGCCTGTAAAAGCCCCTGGAGAGCTCAGGTGATGGTCGTCAAGACCGGGGAAAAATTCCGAATGGCAGTGGACTATAGCCAGACCATTAATCGGTTCACACTCTTCGATGCGTACCCCCTCCCCAGGATTGCAGACATGGTGAATCAGATCGCCCAGTATCGCATTTTCTCCACGGTGGATCTGAAGTCTGCATACGACTAGCTCCCAATCCGCCCGGAGAACCGCCACACGCGGCGTTCAAGGCAGATGGCCGCCTCTTCCATTTCCTCCGGGTTCCCTTCGGCGTCACGAATGGGGTCTCGGTGTTCCAACGAGCAATGGACTGAATGGTGGACCAGTACGGGCTGCGGGCCACGTTTCCGTACTTGGACAATGTCACCATCTGCGGCCATGATCAGCAGTACCACGCGCTAACCTCCATTGATTTCTCCAGACTGCCCAGAAACTCAACCTCACGTATAACACGGAGAAATGCGTTTTCCACACGACCAGGCTAGCCATCCTCGGCTATGTCGTGGAAAACTGAGTCCTGGGCCCCGACCCAGACGGTATGCAACTCCCTCTCCCTCATTGTCCCAGGGCACTCAAAATGTGCCTGGGATTTTTCTCGTATTATGCCCAGTGGGTCCCTCAGTATGCGGACAAAGCCTGCCCACTACTTAAGGCCAAACTCTTTCCTCCGTCAGATGAGGCTCGCCAGGCCTTCACCTGCATCAAGGAGGACATCGCCAAAGCCGCCATGCGGGCGGTGGATGAATCCGTCCCCTTTCAGGTAGAGAGCGATGCCTCAGAGGTCGCTCTCGCCGTCACTCTGAACCAGGCAGGGAGACCAGTCGCCTTTTTCTCCCGAACCCTCTCCGCTTCGGAACTTCAACACTCCTCAGTCGAAAAGGAAGCTCAAGCCATCGTGGAAGCTATATGACACTGGAGGCACTACCTCACAGGTAGGATGTTCACCCTCACCACCGACCAAAGATCGGTTGCCTTTATGTTTGACAACTCACAAAGGGGCAAAGTTAAAAATTATAAGATCCTACGGTGGAGGATCGAACTCTCCACCTACAAGTACGATATTATGTATCAACTGGGGAAGCTCAACGAGCCCCAGATGCCCTGTCCCGCGGCATGTGCGCCAGTGCGCAAGACGACCGCCTGAAAGCTATCCACAATGACCTCTGCCATCCGGGGGTCACCCGGCTCGCCCACTACATCAAAGCCCGAAATCTGCCTTTCTCCACCGAGGAGGTAAAAGCCATCACCAGGGATTGCCCGATCTGTGCGGAGTGCAAACCGCACTTCTATAGACCAGAGAGGGCCCACCTGGTAAAAGCCTCCCGGCCCCTTTGAACACCTAAGCATCGATTTCAAAGGGCCACTCCCCTCGACCAATCGGAATGTGTACTTCCTGAACATCATCGACGAGTTCTCCCGCTTCCCCTTTGCTATCCCGTGCCCCGATATGACCTCCCACACAGTCATCAGAGCCCTGCACAGTATCTTCACCCTGTTTGGTTTCCCCTGCTACGTATACAGCGACAGGGGTTCGTCCTTTATGAGCAACGAGCTGCGTCAGTACCTGCTCGACAAGGGCATCGCCTTGAGCAGGACTACCAACTACAACCCCAGGAGGAACGGACAGGTGGAGAGGGAGAACGCGACGGTCTGGGAGAATGTGACGGTCTGGAAGACTGTCCTACTGACCCTCCGGTCCAGGAATCTCCCGACCTCCCATTGGCAGGAGGTCCTCCCCGACGTGCTCCATGCTATTAGGTCCCTCCTATGTACAGCCACCAACCAGACCCCTCACGAACGGCTATTTGTTTTTTCTAGGGGCACTACCACGACGGCCGCAGGACACTGTTTCCCTCCGGGACCTGGTGCCTGCAGGATCCAACTCCAACACTACTACCGCCGAGGTACCCCTCACACTACACCCCGCACAACCCTCCGCACCCTGCGCCCCCACGCCTAGAGGTTCACTACCCGTGCGCCGCGCCACCACACCTATGGGTTATCCAGCGCTCCCCTTCGCCAGTCGAACCAGTTGGGTATGAAGCTCAGACTGAATCACCCCCGGAGTCCACCATCGTACACTCACCGACTGCCACCACCCAGCCACCAGAAGAGGCTGCAACCCCGGTGCTTCGCTGATCCCAAAGGACGACTCGGCCACCGGACCGGCTCAATTTGTAGACCCATCACCCCCTCCGGACTTGATTTTTTTTACAGGGGGTGAATGTAGTGAATTATAAACCTAGTAATTCACACTGTGTTGTATCATATGTATTGTGTCCTTGTGAGCTCTGTATGCGAACCGTTGCGTGGCTCTGTCCATAGGGGGAGATGAGGAGTTTGTACTGGGCTCCACCCTTGGCTCTGCCCATGGCTCTGCCCATGGCTCCTCCCACTAACCAGAAGTATAAAGATCTGCAGTCGTGAGCCTGCTTCCAGTTCATCTCGTCGCAGGCAGGCTCAGTTAGAACATAGAACAGTACAGCACAGAACAGGCCCTTCGGCCCTCAATGTTGTGCCGAGCCATGATCACCCTACTCAAACCTACGTATCCACCCTATACCCGTAACCCAACAACCCCCCTTAACCTTACTTTTTATTAGGACACTACGGGCAATTTAGCATGGCCAATCCACCTAACCCACACATCTTTGGACTGTGGGAGGAAACCGGAGCACCCGGAGGAAACCCACGCACACAGGGGGAGGACGTGCAGACTCCACACAGACAGTGACCCAGCCGGGAATCGAACCTGGGACCCTGGAGCTGTGAAGCATTTATGCTAACCACCATGCTACCCTGCTGCCCCCTAAGTTGTAAGACTATTAAAACCACTGTTCACTTCCAATCACGTGTCTTGTGAATTGATGGTCTCATCAAAATCTTTCATTCAACTTACCCACAATTGGAAGAGTAAGTCCACGGAATGTATCCAGAGACTTTGGGGGCTGGGTTGAGGCCTGTGGGGTGAGAATTGGACAAGTCTGGCCTAAATCTTCAAGGTCTAAGGTTTTTGCTTGTGCATCACAGTGATGGAACAAAATGAGTTAACATTGGACTTCTCTCCTTTTCTAAAATTGCCAGAAAGAATTTTCATGAAGGATGGAAATTTACAACGAGAGATATATATATATTCCTGATGGATCATGATGTGCCCCATCTGTGTTGTGAATCATCCACCCACCATCACCCCAACAACACTATAATTCTAATATAATTTTACAGTGTTCCTGTTGTGATCAAGTCTGGCAAAAACTTGACACTGTCTCCTAGGACAAGCATCTGTTGATTAGTGATATCTACAATTGCAGTCTGCAGCATTGTAATTCTTCTCCAACAACTGAATGGTTCAGAGATCTTTGGGATAATATGAAATTGCACAAAATCCTGTGGCATGATCTGATTTCTAGGCTCAGGTTCATATAGTCGCAGGTCGTGAATCAGGTTTATTTCTATGTAAAACAGTGGTGGGCAGAGTTATGATGATCACCTTATGTTAACTGACATCAATCTAGCACCTGTTTAATTTTCACAATAGCCTAACTCTCATTTTGTGAAGGCTGAACACATTATGGAAACATGTATGGTTATAAACTCCTGCAGGGGTACAGCTGGGAAAAGAGCAAATACCTCTTGTTCAAAGTGACCATTTCTCATGTGGTTATTGTAGTAGTCATCACTAAGTAGTATTACATGTATTATGGTGCGGACCACCTTCCCGTACCTAGATAACGTCACCATCTGCGGCCACGATCAGCAGGACCGCAATGCAAACCTCCGAAAATTTCTCCAGACCATTAAACTCCTTCATCTTACGTACAATAAGGAGAAATGCATGTTCCGCACTAACCGCTTAGACTTCCTTGGCTATGTCGTGGAAAATGGAATCTAGGGCCCGACCCCGATCGCATGCGCCCCCTCATGGAACTCCCACTCCCCCACAGCCACAAGGCCCTGAAACAATGTCGGGGGGTTTTCTCCTACCATGCCCAGTGGGTCCCTAATTATGCAGACAAGGCCCGCCCACTCATTCAGTCCACAGTTTGTCCCCTGACGGCTGAGGCCCACCAGGCCTTCAACCGCTTCAGGGCAGACATAGCCAAGGCCACGATGTACGCAGTCGAATAATCCCTCCCATTTCAGATCGAGAGCGATGCATCAGACGTAGCTCTGGCCGTGACCCTCAACCAGGCGGGCAGGCCCTTGGCCTTCTTCTTCCGCACCCTCCATGCCTCCGAAATTCAGCACTACTCTGTCAGAAAGGAGGCCCAAGCCATTGTGGAAGCTGTGAGACATTGGAGGCATTACCTAGCCGGCAGGAGATTCACTCTCCTCACTGACCAACGGTTGGTTATCTTCATGTTCAATAACACACAGCGGGCAAGATCAAAAACTATAAAATCTTGATATGGAGGATCGAGCTCTCCACCTATAATTACGAGATTTTGTAACGCCCGGGGAAGCTCATCGAGCCCCCTGACGCCCTATCCCACGGTACATGTGCCAGCGCACAAGTGGACCGACTCCGGGCTCTTCACTATGATCTCTGCCAACCGGGATCACCCGGTTCTTCCATTTCGTCAAAACCCTCCACAGCATCTTCACTCTGTTCAGTTTACCCACCTATATCCACAGTGATTGGGGATCCTCTTTTTTGAGCGACGAGCTGCGTCAGTTCCTGCTCAGCAAGGGCGTTGCCTTGAGCAGGACGACCAGTTCCAACCCCCGGGGAAACGGGCAGGTGGAGAGGGGGAACAGGACGGTCTGGAAGGTCGTCCTGCTGGCCCTGCGGTCTAAACATCTCCCGGTCTCCCGCTGGCAGGAGGTCCTCTCCGACGCGCTCCTCTCAATCCTTGGTGACCCTGTCATCTTTCCAGTCTGAACCTGTCCTACGAATTTTTGTTTTGACAGCTGCTTCAAGGATTACCTAATTTCCACATCATGTCCTTGAGCTCTCTTCTCCCCGTGGAACCTTCACTTGCTCCTATAAATGTTTCTGGAACATACCTCTCCATTCACCTGAGGAAGGAGCAGTGCTCCGAAAGCTCGTGTTTGAAACAAACCTGTTGGACTTTAACCTGAGTTGTAAGACTTCTTACTATACTAAACAAAGCAGACATTCAAAAGTTGTGACCGCTTGCTTGTTGGTTGAAACACTGTCTCTTTCCAGGTGTGGTGCGGATATCCTATTATAATGTGCCTCTTCGTCAGCATTGTACTCTTTCTCTTGGTTTTTACCATATGTCCATTCTCCCTTGATTTTGAAAGATAGGAGAAAGGGTCACCTTGGTGACCCTGTCATCTTTCCAGTCTGAACCTGTCCTACGAATTTTTGTTTTGACAGCTGCTTCAAGGATTACCTAATTTCCACATCATGTCCTTGAGCTCTCTTCTCCCCGTGGAACCTTCACTTGACTGTCTTTCAATCTTTGACAGAGTGGTTTGGAGGCCAAATGTAAACAGATTGTGGCTGGTTTAGTTTACTGGAGCCTTATGCTCAAGGTTCTTAATTAGCGTTCAAACACAAGGACAGAAGTACTAAATACAGACTCGTTCTCACAGTTTCACTGACACCGAAACAAGCTAAATATTACAAAGGTGTTTTTTTTTGTTATTTGAAACTTTTTATTCTTTCCTCCATTTCTTGTTAAATTTCACATTTCCTCTCCTGATGGAGCACTTGCTGGGTGTTCTAAGTGTTGGATCTTCACATGTGAGTCTCATGTTTCACTAAGACATGCAGGTTAGGTGGATTGGCCATGATAAATTGCCCTTAGTGATCAAAAAAGTTGGGAGGGGTCATTGGGTTACGGAGATAGGGTGGAAGTGAAGGCTTAAATGGGTCGGTGCAGACTCGATGGGCCGAATGGCCTCCTTCTGCACTCTATGTTCTATATTCTATGTAATGACCATTGAATTTGATCTCAGAACTTGTATTTATATCATCATAGGAGTCATAGAATTTACGGTGCAGAAGGAGTCCATTCTGCCCATCGAGTCCACCCCAGCCCTTGGAAAGAGCACCCTACCTAAACCCACACCTCCACCCGATACCCAAAACCAAGTAACCCCACCTAAGCTTTTTGGACACTAAGGGCAATTTAGCGTGGCCAATCCACCTAACCTGCACATCTTTGGACTGTGGGAGGAAACCGGAACACCCGGAGAAACCCACACAGACACGGGGAGAACGTGCAGACTCTGCACAGACATTGACCCAAGCCAGAAATCGAACCTGGGACCCTGGAGCTGTGAAGCAATTGTGCTAACTACTGTGCTACTGTGCCGGAAATACCTCAAGGCACTACACCAAGACAAAGATTGAATGGTAAACAGTTGTAATAAAACATTTCGGGAGACTGATAGTGTAGCTAAGGGGGAGGATTTGAGAAAACATTTTTGAGTTGGCAAATTAGGAGATAACACAATCTGGGGCTCTAGTGTATACGCACTAAATGGCTGAATGCCGGTGACATGAATTGTAGACAAGAAATGAAAGCTCGTAACAGTGAAGGCTGTGGACTGGAGGAGATTTAACAGCTACAGTGCGATAAGGTCATGGAGGGATTTGAAAACAAGCATGAAGATTTTGAATTTAATGCATCTGTGCATAGATTCTAAGAGCATCAGGAAGATTAGTTGGAGATTTGGGGAGTGTAAGTTAGCATTACATAAATTGTATGGAACAGAGATTTACATTCCCGGGAATTTTTATAATGACCAGGTATCATAGTTTATTTCCTAACTTTGGGGCATTTCAGCCACTGGTTTTGCTGCAGTCATAAATAACTCTGGCTGAGGCAATTTAACTCAGCATAAATTGAGAATGAAACTTGAGAACTCGTGGGTTCTCACTTGACTAGTTGGGGATCAGGGTGTCCATACTGTGTCTTAGGGTGAACATAATATGGCAAACGACCAGCGCCATATAATGGCCCATCGTTTGCTGACAAAATAATAATGAAGATAATAATGTTCATCATTAAATATGCACAAATGCAGCTGCAACTTCAGATGATGGCAGATGCAACATTCAATGGAGAAATCAAAGTTGTTGTCCAGGATTCACAGTTCTGCTTTTACCTTTGTGAAATGGTATCTAACTGACTAGCTGACCATGGAAATGCATTTGGCAGTGTAAACTTGCTACATTATAGATTAACGTGTCATAGAAAGTTGGAATCGGTCTGATATGATGCAACAAGACTGATTTGGAGATGCATATTTAGTTTACTAATCGCAGAAACAATCACATTTCGGTTGTGTTTTCCGGTGTCAGGGCTTGTTTGGTGGCATGTAGCTTTTCCTCCATTGGGTGTCGACCCTCCCGGTCCTCCAGACTGACAACCTGTCTGGCGTGAAGAACGCACTTCTCTCTCCTGAGGCGTACGCCAGTCTCTGAAAAGCGACGGAACGCCTCATACAGATTGTTGAAATGCTCACGCTCCGTCGTGCCTGTGACCGAAACATAATCCAAATAATCTGCAGCAAGTGGTAAACCCCTCAGAATATTTTCCAAACTCACCATAAAATTACACAAACCAATGACACCCCAAAAGACAATCTTGTGCACTTATACAACCCCCTGTGGGTAATTATTGTCACATATTGCCTGGACTTCGTGTCCAACTCCAATTGGAGGAACGCATGGCTTATATTAGGCATAGTGAATGAGTGACCTCCAGATAAGTTTGCATACAAGTTCTCGATGTGCGGCATCGGGTGCCGATCCAATCAGGCGGCCCTATTCACAGTCAGCTTTTAATCGTCACAAAGGTCAACAATGTTGTCTGGCTTTGATTTTCTCAAAGCTGGCCTAGAAAACCTCGGGTTACTTCCCCAATATCCCTGAGCCCATCTGGTAAATTGGCTGCCAATCATGGTGGCGACATTACAGCCAATTGTGGCCTAGTAAATGCTGTGTTATTCACCTTGGGGTAACACGGACTGCAACAGGATGCAGTTGTACTTGAATGTAGACTCCAAACTGTTATGTTAGTTCAATACGCTTTATTGAACTTCTTAAGCAACACACACGGTTCGCTGTGGGTTTGACACTCTACTAATCTAAGTGTGCTTACTATAACTAACAAGACCAGACTAGCTCTGAGCCACGTGTAGAAGGTGCTAACTGATATATACACCCTGACTGTCGGTAACCTTGAGGACTGCTGTCCATAGAGTACTGGGGTCATCATCGTCTCCGCTATGGCCAGCGGTTCTCCCATATATTTGGCCAATCTTGCCTCAGTGTCCCATAACTGTCAATGTTGTACTCCTGAATTGATTTTCTCAAATGTTTGCCTGCCAATGACCAATGCAGTGGCTCCTGTGTCCAATTCCATTACTAAGGAATGGACACTTATTTGTACGCTAAGTCTATTGGGGCAGCTTTGGGTGTCGTGATGCAGTTAAGTTGCATACACCCGTCCTCTGGCTGCCCAAAGAGAAAGATGCAGGATCAGGGTTGATGCCTACATCTGGTGGAGCGGAGGACTGGCTGACTGCCCTGTGGTTTCCGCTCCCTGCAGCTTCTCCAGTTGCACGCCCCGCATTGTCTGGGGTCTTCCTCTTCTGGTTTGAGGGTCGGGTCCTGCCTGGTCGACTCAGTCCTATACTCCCGGCCCTGACCTCGATGGTGTTCTGCCATGTGCTAGAATCTGGTGGCCCCTATCTTTGGGGTGTCATAAGCCAGGAGGAGGAGCGTTCCGCACTATTGACTTCCATACACTGCAACTCCTGCACTCCTTGCTCTGCACTCTCTCTCACCAGAAAGATTTCCATGGACTTCTTTAAGTCTGGCAGTGGCTTGTTGAGTTACTTCCATTGAGTCACCATGTTATTTACATCACAGACCAATCTGTCCCGTAGCATTTCAGAAAGTGAAGGGCCATACTCACAAAACTCAGCCAGTTTCCTCAGATGCATCAAAAACCTGGTTACAGATTCCCCTCGGGTTCTTTTGGTCATGTTATAATGGTATTGTTGCACAATAACTGATGGCTTGGGGTCGTAATGGTTCATATCCATTACATGGGCAGCACGGTAGCAAAAGTGGATAACACTGTGGCTTCACAGTGCCAGGGTCACAGGTTCGCTACCCCGCTGGGTCACTGTCTGTGCGCTGTCTTCATGTTCTCCCCGTGTCTGCATTGGATTCCTCTGGGTGCTCCGGTTTCCTCCCACCATCCAAAGACGTGCAGGTTAGGTGGATTGGCCAGGCTAAATTGCCCTTTGTGTCCAAAAAGGTGGGGAGGGGTTATTGGGTTACGGGGGTATGGTGGAAGTGAGGGCTTAAGTGGGTCGGTACAGACTCGATTGGCCGAATGGCCTCCTTCTGCACTATACGTTCTATGTCAATTGTTACCAACTCTTCATATGTCTTTGTGTCTGGAGATGCGAGTACATTAGGCTTTTGATTACACTGAAGGTGGACACTTCCACAGGCAGTCAACAGTATCATTGTCTGCCGCTCGTCACCAGTTATAGCTTTAGCCCTGAAGATGTAGCACATAGTTCAGCAAATTGCATCCCATCTTCTTTGCTCACATCAAACACATCCAATTTCCCGAACAGCAGCATTTTGAAAGCAATGCAAACCTTTCCCCAGTGATTCGAGTAGAGGTGGCCTGGTCATTTATTTGTATAAGTAACTATTTACACTATATACACAGATCCCAATTAGGACTGCTCAACTCCTGCTCGGGCCGAGTTTTTATACATAGTGTCCGTAGCTCCGCTGATGGGGCCACTGTTTCACAGCAGGGAAGCTCATACTCGATGAGAGTTGTTTTATGCTGCTTCGTGTAGTATAAGCTGCTTCCTTGATGTATGCTTTGACAAAGGAAGCTCCAGACTATGAAATGAGTTCAACGTGTTTATTGAACTATTAACACAGTTCTTAAATGAGTTCGACTCTCTGCTAATCTAACTGTAGTAACTCAGTCTATCTTTACCAGCCTGCTCTAAGCCACGTGCTGGATGTGATGCTGTTGATCAACCCTGATGTACTCTCTAGATGTCTGTCAGTGGAAAGAGGCAGAGCATGTGTGCCCTGTCCTTTTATATGGGTTGTGAAGTGCCCCCTTGGGGTAATGCCACCTCTGGGTGTCCTGATTACCCATTGGTTGTGTCCTGTTGTAATGACCCATTGGCTGTACGTCTGCATGTCATGACATCTCTGATGCTCCCTCTAGTGGTTACTTAGTTGTAGTGTATTTGCATTAAACTCTTGTGCATATACAGTGATGCATATCACCACAAGACTCAGGGGAAATTCATGGCCTGACCCCATAAGTCTTGTGTATGTAATAACAGTTACATGCCACTATTCAAGGAGTAAAACACTTCCCTCATGGTCCTGGTAAATATTTACCCCTCAACCAATAACACTGGGGAAAAAACAAATTATCTAGTTTGCAGTCTCATTGCTATTTGTTGACTCTTGCCACGCAAAGATTTTCTAACATGTTTTATCTGCATTAAAAATAGCGACTACAGCCCAGTTTTGTGCCCCAGGTCGGGAGCGCAGAGATTTCCCAGTGCGGTGAACCTGAACTTTCAAAATAACACCGCGTTGGTGGGACTTCCAGTTGTTTGGCTCATTGTTGTTTGGCTTTCAAAATCAGAGACAAATTTCTCACCATTTATTTTTCTGCGCTTTTTCTGTTCATCTGTTTTCTTTTGTCTCTCTCATGACTTCAGATGAATGGACGACTAACCCTGTCTTCTTGGGGCTGTTTAGCACAGGGCTAAATCACTGGCTTTGAAAGCAGACCAAGGCAGGCCAGCAGCACAGTCCAATTCCCGTAACAGCCTCCCCGAACAGGCGCCGGAATGTGGCGACTAGGGGCTTTTCACAGTAACTTCATTTGAAGCCTACTTGTGACAATAAGCAATTTTCATTTCATTTAATTTCTTACTCAGTTGCATCCTAAACAAATGGGATGGACTAACTGGTCCATTACCTGTTGTCTTTTCCATGTGTAACACACTCAAAAAGGTTAACCCTCTTGCAGTTTCAAAGCCAATATTTTTAACAAAAGGAAGTAGCCATTATCTGTTTAAAATCTGGTGATTATGATATTGCATGCTGATTTTAACAAATCTCACAGGCGATATACTTGTAGGAAGTGTAAGAATAAATCTCCCGGATGATTTAATGGATAAATAAATCATCAGCTGTGATATTGTCAATGCACATTCATGTTTGATCCCATTTGATGTTAAATTAATTGATCTAAGGTGTGCTGGCAATAACTGTACAACAACTGGTCTCAGAGTCCCCTGAGATGGGAAGAATGAAAGAAAGGTGGCTTTCTGTTCCTGATGGCTAACTCTGCCAGAAAATCTGTGTGTTTGTGAACATCAAGTGTAAACAAGACTTGATGTTGCGTGCTTGTGGTTGAATAATTGGCTTATGCTCACTATCTGGACTTAACTTGTACAGGCAGCTGAGAGGTACACAGCACCTGCTCCAAGAGTACGTTAGAAAAAGTTTTCAGTCTCAGAGTAGTGGATATAGAGGGGAGGGTGAGGGGGAAAAAAGAGAAGAAAACCAAATTGAAGATATGTACAATCTTGCATATCGATTAGACATCTTTGAAAAGAAAATCAAAGACATAGAACTTAAAATGTAATTTAATCTAGCAATGAGTTGCCATCCTGATCCACTGGAAACTGTTAATGCTCTCTGAACTGTGATCGATGGCTGCTCTCAGTGAATAGAAAATCCCCACTTTGAAACTTGCTTTTACTGTGAAATGTTAAAAGTAAGTTAAAAGTAAGTTATTACTGGAAGCTAGATACTCGAAGAGTGTTCTGTGAACATGTAGAAAACAATATTTGAAGCTTAGAGTTCATATTTCAGTCAGATCCAGTGAGTTGCAGCGATACTTCAGTAGTTGCAGGGGAATAATACTCTCTTAAAGCAATTTTTTGAGTATCAATCAATTGTAGAGAACAAGGAATTTGGCCGTCTAGATGGATCAGAAAAGGGTTGCAGCTCACGAAAAGGTTGAAAATCATTCGGAACGGCACTGGTGGGCATCGCCAAGTGTATCAGAGGCCCCGAGGTGCATGCCCTTTGGACAGGGTGGCACCCTGGAAATGCCAGCCTGGTACCCTGGCACAGCCACTTGGGCACCATCCTGGCACTTCCAAGGTGCCCAGGTGGCACTGCCAGCTGGAATGGGCACTACCAGATGACCGGGGCACTGCCAATGTGCCAGGTTGGCACTGGCGTGGTGACACAGTAACATTTTTGCGTGGTGGCGATCGGGCCAGTGGTACCCTGCGTGGTGTTGGAATGATGTGGGGGGAACCAGCTGATCTTCCCATGGTGCACTGGGGCTTGGGGAAGGGGCAGGAGAAGGGGTCACTTTGGGACTCCAGAGATTGGGACACCATTTGAAAATGGTGTACCATTGCCTCGCTCGGTACACTGAGAAGTTTCGGTGAGCGGAGTTCCTCAGCGTACAAAACAGGGCCATGTGTGGCTTTGGCTATGCATTCCCCACCAAGGGCCCCTATCTAACATGAATTCTGTTTACCAGCAAGCACCTGGAGACACATGGCTAAACAAGCTCTCTATAGGACTATGTTCCCATTTAGTTAAAGCCTGCCCAAAGATTCAAAATGTTGTCTACTGTGATGAGGTTAGTTTTGAACTACAAAAAGACACAGACATGTTGCTGGATTGGGCAGACAAGTGGCAGATGAAGTTGAATGCAGAGAAGTGTGAGGCGATTCATTTTGGCAGGAAGAATATAGAGAGACAGCACAAAGTAAAGGGAGAAACTCTAAAGGAGGTGCAGGAACAGAAGGACCTCGGTGTACATGTACACGTTATTGAAGGTGGCAGGGCCTGTTGAAAGAGCAGTTAATAAAGTTTATAGTATCTTAACCTTTATTAAGGGGCTGTTTAGCTCACAGGGCTAATCGCTGGCTTTGAAAGCAGACCAAGGCAAGCCAGCAGCATGGTTCGATTCCCGTAACAGTCTCCCCGAACAGGCGCCGGAATGTGGCAACTAGGGGCTTTTCACAGTAACTTCATTTGAAGCCTACTTGTGACAATAAGTGATTTTTTTTTTAATGGGGGCATTGAGTACAAGATTAAGGTCATGTTGAACTTGTATAAGGCACTAGTTAGACCTCATCTGGAGTACTGCATCCTGTTCTTTGTGCTATACTTAAGGACGGATGTGAAGGCATTAAAGAGAGTACAGAGGAGATTCACAAGAATGATTCCAGGGATAAAGAACTGTAGCTATGAAGATAGGTTAAGACTATTTTCCTTGGAAAAAGGAAAGCTGAGAGAAAACTTGATAGAGGCATTCAAAATCCTGGACAGGGTAAATAGCGCAAAACTGTTCCCACTCAGGAGAACATCAAGAAATAGAGGGCCCAGATTCAAAATAATTGGCAATCGGAGTAAAAGTGATTTGAGAAAAACATAAGGCGGGATTCTCCAAACCTCCCGCCGGGTCGGAGAATCGCCGGGGGGGGGCGGTGTGATCTGGCCCCGGGGGATGCCCCCACAGTGGCCTGGCCCGCGATCGGGGCCGCCGATCATCGGGTGGGCCTGTGCCATGGGGGCACTCTTTTCCTACGTGCCGGCCGTGTGGTCCTCTGCAATGAACCCCCTCCTGCGCATGCGCGGGGATGATGTCCGCTGATGCTCCCGCGCATGCGCGTATCCGCGCCGGCCGGCGGAGTCCCTTCGGCCCCGGCTGGCGCGACGCCAAAGGCCTTCCACGCCGGCTGGTGGGGGGCAACCACTACGGCGCTGGCCTCGCCCCTGAAGGTGCAGAGAATTTCGTACCTTTGGAGCGGCCCGACGCCGGAGTGGGTCACACCACTCCGTCCCGCTGGGGTCCCCCGCCCTGCCGGGTACAGGAGAATCCCGCCCATGGTTTCACCTCAAGGATGGTTGAAGTCTGGAACAAATTTCTTGATTGGCTGGTGGGAGCAGGTTCCATCAACGTATTCAAAATGGAATTGGATAGCTATCGGAAAGAATGTGCAAAGTTACAGGGATAAGGCAGAGGAGTGAGGCGAAGTAGAATGCTCTTTCAGAGAGCCAGTACAGACATGATGGGCAAAATGGTCTCCTTATACACTGTAAAGATTTTGTAATACTGTGGTTCCCATATATGTTGAAATATTTGTTACTCCAGCGCTCTCTGTCTCTTCAATTCTTTGAGAATCTTGTACTTTTTCTTTAAAATGTCACACGCTGTTTCCCATGCCCCAACGAGGAACAACACAAAGACACTTGGAGGAATTCATCTCCATGCATCATCATCAGCAATCCCTGGTGCCGAGGAGGAGATTCAACCTTGCAAGTTGCTGGGCTTAAGTCTGATGTCAGTGTTGGCTGCAGGTTAACAGATGACATTTGATTCCTGCAATAGCACTACAGGCTCTCCCACCATAGAACATCAGAGATGTCGGCCGGTAGAGATGGAGACGGATTGTTAGCTCAAGCTGCTGTCCCCTCTTTCTGCCTCTCTCACCCATTCTCTTTTCGTGGCTGCTCACGTTGATTGAAGGTCTTGACACTGTTTTGATGATAGTCCATCATTTTTCTCACTATTGGGCATCTGCTTCCCATATGTTGATGTTTATCGAGCAGCCCTTCATAGGCGCTTTGAGATTGCCCTTGAATTATCTTTGAGGTCTGTTCTTTGTCCCCCGTGTGAACAACACACGCAATGTTCCAGGAACATGATTTGAATTGATTCAGAGAAAAATTGATCTGCAGAATACTTGAAAGTATTTAAAGGAGTCAACATCATAGATAGATTAAAATAATGCGACCAGATGGAACTCGGGTCCACCCATTTACATTTTGATAGCAAGGAATGGCATTAGATGTTTAAAAAAGCTACTTTATGGGCAGCGCGGTGGCGCAGTGGGTTAGCCCTGAATCCTCATGGCGCCGAGGTCCCAAGTTCGATCCTGGCTCTGGGTCACTGTCCGTGTGGAGTTTGCACATTCTCCCCGTGTTTGCGTGGGTTTCTCCCCCACAAATCAAAGATGTGCAGGGTAGGTGGATTGGCCACGCTAAATTGCCGCTTAATTGGAAAAAATGTATTGGGTACTGTAAAAAATTTTTTAAATGTTACTTTATGAAACGGGTGGTGAGGCAGCGTTCAAGAGGTGATGCTGAGGACTCAATGCAATCCTTCAAGAATGTGCACCACTTTAAGGGGGAGGTGGGATACATGGACCATGTGACCAGATCAGGGCCAATTGCACCGGAGCACATGTAACCTGGCCAACGGGTAGTTTGAACGGAGCCCTTGGAGCAGGACCCACAGCAGTGTGAACCAGGGAACTGAAGTGTTGAGACTTTCTGTATAGTATTCTGTGCCTGTTACTTAACTGTCTTTGTCTTTCATTAATAAACCTCTTTTGTTAATTACTGTAAGCCTCTTAGAATCATACAATCATAGAATTTACAATGCAGAAGGAGGCCATTCGACCCATCGAGTCTACACCGGACCTTGGAAAGAGCACCCCACATAAGCCCACACTTCCACCCTATCCCCGTAACTCAGTAACCCTACCTAACCTTTTGGGACACTAAGGGCAATTTATCATGGCCAATCCACCTTACCTGCACATCTTTAGACTGTAGGAGGAAACTGGAGCACCCGGAGAAAACCCACACAGACACGGGGAGAACGTGCAGACTCCGCACAGTCAGTGACCTAAGCTGGGACTCGAACTTGAGACCCTGGAGCTGTGAAGCAACAGTGCTACCGTGCCACCCATAAAAATTGTCTTGAGGCACTACATGCATTTTAAGGAATATTATGAAAAATTATGAGGTCGCAGCAGAAGGAATTGTCCATAATAACAATGGGAAATACATGGGAAGATCCATGTCAGGCAATCTCTGTGGAGAGAGAGAAACAAAATTTTAATTTTAGGTCTGTGACCTTTGATTGCTGAATTCTTGGGGATGTCGTACACCAGCACACTTTGAATATTGCTTGCATGTATGGGTGGTTGGAGTCTGCTACATGTTTTAGCTTCTATATTTAGGTACACTGTCATGTGAGAGTACCTTTTAAGAAATGGGGGTTTATTGAATAGTTGTAGTGGGTGTACCTTTAAGAAATGTGTGTTTATTGGAGAGCTGCAGTGATGTCAGAGAGTGGGTGGAGCTGGGCTGTCTGTCTGCTTTACTTTCGTTTTGGGCTGTTTGCTACAGGGTGTGGTTAGTTTTGTTCTGAGAGCTAAAGACTGTCTCCAAATAAATTGGATGATTTCAAAGTGCTGACTGCTCTCAGTAGTGAATTTAAACCTGATCTCTATGTTAAAAAGGGTATTTTGTCTTCCGGATGTTGTTTGGGAATTTATGAAGGGTTATCTTTTGAGTACTGCATTCTTTGGGGATTTATTGGTGTTGATACTTGTTAAGATGTTTACTGTAGGTTTATAAAGTGTTAACTGGTTTCATAAATAAACATTGTTTTAATTTAAAAGTAATGTAAAGCTCTGTTGCACCACACCTGTAGAGTGGACCGTGTGCTCCCCATACCACAAACGAGTAAAAGTCATGGGTCAGGTGAACTACATGATACACTTTGGGGTTCTCTAAACCCTGGCCCATAACAAATTGGGGTCTCGTCCGGGTTAAAAGTCTATCTATTGGATTGGCTTTGTGAACTTAAAGGCAGTGAGGGGGTGAGAATATTGTGGGTGCTTTTCAGGTGTGGTATTCCACTTTAAGTAGGGAGTGTGTTGTGGACAATGGCTCTTTCAGAGGCTCAGAAGTTTTTGGGGTTGGAGACGGTCACACACAGTACCTTACGGACAGAGACTAAAAACAGACTTTTAGATTGACAAAAACATTGCAGTTAACATTAACTGACAAAATGCAAAAAGGTGAGGTACTTACAGCGGTAGCTGAGCATTTAAAATAGCCTGAGATATAGTCTGACACGTTAGAAATGGCAAAACTTCAGTTACAAATCAGGCAACTTGAACATGAAAAAGAATTAAAGCAACTTGAATACGAAATAAGAGAAAAATAAAGAATGGCCCGAGCAGAACAAAAAGAGAAAGTGAGATACAGATCAGGGAAAAAGAAAAAGAGAGAGAGGAAAGGGAAAAAGAGAGAGAGTTTGAACTTCAGAAAATGGCCATGAAACATGACAGTCAGTTAAAATTGGCGGATGTAAAGGGAAACGTACAGTTGGATGATATGATGAGGATAGCGAGATAGAGCATCATAGTCAAAGATTTGGTGGGGATCTATTTAAATATGTCCAGGCATTTCCAAGGTTTGATGAGAAGGAGGTAGAAGTTGTTTTCATTTCATTTGAGAAGGTAGCTAAACAAATGAAATGGCCACAGGAGATGTGGGTATTACCGATTGAAATAAAGCTGGTAGGTAGGGATAGTGAAGTGTTTGCATCACTACCGGAGGAGGTGTCTGGGACGTATCATAGATTACCATAGAATTTACAGTGCAGAAGGAGGCCATTCAGCCCATTGAGTCTGCACCGGCTCTTGGAAAGAGCACCCTACCCAAGGTCAACACCTCCACCCTATCCCCATAATCTAGCAACCCCACCCAACACTAAGGGCAATTTTGGACACTAAGGGCAACTTATCATGGCCAATCCACCTAACCTGAACATCTTTGGACTGTGGGAGGAAACCGGAGCACCCGAAGGAAACCCACGCACACACGGGGAGGATGTGCAGACTCCGCACAGACAGCGACCCAAGCCGGAATCAAACCTGGGACCCTGGAGCTGTGAAGCAATTGTGCTATCCACAATGCTACCGTGCTGCACGTATGAGGAGGTGAAAAAATCTTAGGTGCATATGAGCTAGTGCCTGAAGCCTACAGACAAAGATTCGGTCAAATATACATGGAGTTTGAAAGGATCAAACAGAGTAATTTTGATAGGTCGATAAGGCCTTTGAAAATAGAGCGAACATATGAAGTTTTCAGAGAAATTATACTTCTGGAGGAGTTAAAAATTTAATTCCTGATGGAGTGAGAACTCATGTGGAAGAGCAGAGGGCTAAAACTGCGAGGTTAGCAGCAAAAATGGCAGATGATTATGAATTAGTTCATAAATCAAAGTTTGGTTTATGCCATCAGTTCCAGCTTGTTAGGGTTAGAAACTGGTGACATGAGAAGTACTCAAGTGGTAAAGGTAAAGGGTGATCTGATGGGGTCTGATGGGAGGTAATAAGGAGAGTGTACCTCAAATTATAAAATAAATCCAGGAGGGTGGATTATTGGTGTTGATACTTGTTAAGATGTTTACTGTGGGTTTATAAAGTGCGAACTGGTTTCATAAATAAACATTGTTTTAATTTAAAAGTATTGTAGGGTCATCTGCTCCTCATAGCCTAAATCTATTAAAAGTTGTGGGTCAGGTGAACTCTATGATACGCTTTGGGATTCTCTAAACCCTGGCCCATAACAACACAATGCACCTTATTGGCACTTGATTGCTTACTTTTGCCGTTGTTGCAAGCTCCGGATTAGTGGACTTGATTGATTTTTTGATCCGTGTTTTTTGTTGGTTGGTGGATTTTCCGACTGGTTTGTAAGCAGGTCAACATTTTGTTGAAGAGGTTACATAAACCATTCAGAAAAGCTTAGTATGGGGTATTAATTTGAGATACTGAGGGTGATACTTTATATGTGGAACATAAGATAAAAGATTGCCTATTCGGCCCCACAGGCCTGCTTTACCACTCATATAGATTATGACGGACCCACATCTCAATTCCTTTTTGCCACCTTTGCTCCATTTCTTTTGATACCCTGGGCTAACAACATCTAACACTCATATTTGAAAACTTCAGTTAAACCAGCACCAAGAGCCTTTAATGCAAGAGAAATCTTGATTTTCTATATATGGAATCCAGAGAATAGAATCCGACTGTGCAGAAGGGGGCCATTCGACCCATTGAGTCTACAACGACCCTCCACAAGAGCACCCTACCCAGCCTCACGCTACCGCCCTATCCCCGTAATGAAAAATGAAAATGAAAATGAAAATCACTTTCTTGTCATGAGTAGGCTTCAATGAAGTTACTGTGAAAAGCCCCAAGTCGCCACATTCCGGCGCCTGTCCGGGGAGGCTGGTACGGGAATCGTGCTGCTGGTCTGCTTGGTCTGCTTTAAAAGCCAGCGATTTAGCCCAGTGAGCTAAACCAGCCTAACCTAAATGTGGCCTAACCTGCACATCTTTGGACTGTGGGAGGAAACTGGAGCACCCGGAAGAAATTCACATTGATATGGGGAGAAAGTGCAAACTCCACACCATAAGACATAGAAGCAGAATTAGGCCATTCAGCCCATCGAGTCTGCTCTGCCATTCAGTCGTGGCTGATATGTTTCTCACCTCCATTCTCCTCACACAGTCACCCAAGGTCAGTATCAAACCGGGGTCCCTGGCTCTGAGAGGCAGCAATAATATGCCCGGCACAGCAACACAGTGGTTATCACTGTTGTTTCATAGCGCCAGGGTTCCAGGTTCGATTCCAGCTTGGGTCACTGTCTGTGTGGAGTCTGCACGTTCTCCCTGTGTCTGCGTGGGTTTCCTCCGGGTGCTCTGTGTTCCTCCCACAAGTCCTGAAAGACGTGCTGTTAGGTGAATTGGACATTCTGAACTCTCCCTCTGTGTACCCGAACAGGCGCCGGAATGTGGCAACTGGGGGCTTTTCACAGTAACTTCACTGCTGTGTTAATCATAGAATTAACAGTGCAGAAGGAGGCCATTCGTCCCATCGAGTCTGCACCGACTCTTGGAAAGAGCACCCTTCCCAAGCCCACACCTCCACCCTATCCCCATAACCCAGTGACCCCACCCAACACTAAGGGCAATTTTGGACACAAAGGCACTAAGGTCAATTTAGCATGGCCAATCCACCTACCTACACATCTTTGGACTGTGGGGGGAAACCGAAGCACCCGGAGGAAACTCACGCATACATGGGGAAAACGTGCAGACTCCGCACAGACAGTGACTCAAGCCAGGAATCGAACCTGGGACTCTCGAACTTTGAAGCAATTGTGGTAACCACTATGCTACCGTAAGCCGACTTATGAAAATAAAGATTATTATTATTATTACTAACAACTGTGCCACCGTGCCATCCCAAAAACCATTCCTTCCTGGTTTCACTGATCAGTGGCTTCCCTCTAATTTTAGCATTCTGCCCCATGTTCTTGATTCCCTATCAGAGGACATGGTTTCTTCTTATCTTATCTACCTTATCAAATCCTTTGAACAATCAGTTCAGTGTTTTATCACCTACACTAAGAGGAATACGCTTTTGAAATATCGCACTGATGGATACGTACTGGATGTATGTTTCACATTGTAGGCTGTTTGCGATCGTGTGAAGGTCATTCAGTCTTACTGGTCACGACCAAACTCACTCATTTATAGTTGAAGGGCTTATATTTCTGAACCATGCTGAAGGACGATGAATAATGTACTCAATACAGGTTTCACGTTTGAATAATCAAAGTGTGGTTAATATGTGAATCTAAGTATGGCACAAACTGTGCTAACCGATCTGATGTGGCTGATAACGTAACAGGTTACTTCCTCTTGGACTTCACCAATTCAGCCCCTCTGGGTTCCCTTACTCATGGTTGTTAAACCCTACCAAAACGACCTACGATTTGTCGGTAGATGCGAGACGACTCGCCACACGGTGTTAGGCTGAGTATTCCGATGAAATTTTCACCCCACCGTGTTCTCTCTGGTCAAAGTCCTCGGAGCGTTACCTGTTCCTTGGGGTATGCGACGTCCTTCGGTTCTGGTGGTAGGGGGAGGGTGAGAGAGAGAGAGCCAGACGTTGCTCTGCTGTAGCAATCTTGTCAAGCTGTATGCCCGGGATCCATCTTTTTTGTTTCAACCTCCGGCTCGGCCACAGTTATGCCGCTTTCTGTCCTATCAGACATTGAAAACAAACCCACAAATTGTAGCCACTATTCCCTTGGGCAGAAAGATTTGTTTGAATGTGCATTGATTTCCTGCATCTCATTTAGCTGGCATTGCAGAACAAAGGGAACACCTGATCTGGAATATTATACGTTGTGGGAACTGCCTTCTGGAGGGTCTAATGTGTCCTTGATCACATCAGATTGGTGGATGTTGTGATGATATGCACAAAGCAATTCTGTATATAGTATCATACATGACCTCCGACCAGCAGGTGGCTCTGTGCCTGGAGGCAGTTGGGATTAAGTCGTGTTGGAGGAGAGACATATTTTGCAGTTGCTCTATAATAGTTAGTGTCAGTAGTTTGTTATTTAATTATTTATCTTGACCACGAGTTGTTTCATAATAAATTATTTAAACTAGATGTTCTGTTCACCAATTTAGAGCTGTCGATTGGGTGATCGCAGTCTCTCTAGTGTGGGTTGTTTTTGGTCTTGCATTAGAAAAGTTCTGTTCTTTCTGGTCTCGGGACCGACAGCTTGTATTTTTAACCAGGGTCACCTTTCCCATAACCGTGATATTCCCTGAGGATTAATATATGATGATCCTACAACATCACCTAGAGGGTCCAAATTGTTGTGGCAACATGCACTTTTATATGCATGTTGTGGTCTGGAGCTATGGATAGTGATGTTGTCTTTCCATCACATGACTGACCTGGAATCTCTCGGTTCCCACCAACCGCCATTAGCATGTATTCAAAGGATTGGATCATCAATCTTAGCCATTAAGTCCTAGGGTGGGACTTGAACTCAGAACCTCTGACTCAAGCAGCAAGGATGCTGCACACTGTGTCACAATAGCTCAATACGCATCGGACAAGGGATTATTAGAATCAGAAAATCCCGACAATGCAAAAGAGGGCCATTCTGCCCATCGGATCAGCACCAACCCTCCGAAAGGGCACCCTATCTAGGCCCTCATCCTATCCCTATAATCCAGTAACCCCACCGAACCTTTTAGATACGAAGGGGCAATTTAGCATGGCCAATCCACCTAACCTGCACACCGGAAACCGGAGCTCCCGGAGGAAACCCAGGCAGACACACAGGGAGAACATACAGACTCTACACAGACAGCCAATGTAGCCATGCTGGCCACGCAAAATGGACACTGAGCCAAACTAAAATGGAAGGCAGCAGGGAAAGCCTGTTTAGTAAGAACAGACAGCCTGCTCTCAACTAATTAGCATTTTGCAAACAGCAAACCAGTTTTCTGGCCAGGTGCAGATCTCCAAGCAAAGGTGTTAATGGCAAAACGCTTAACATCCTGATGAGGCAGCCCAGATCCAGGCACACACAATGGCAACATTTCCATCTCAATGTAGCACTTAATTGGTGGAGCAGACAGGATGGCACCAGAGTAAAAGAATATCGAAACCACCCCCCAACATCGAGGAAAGCCCCGCATTGGAGGATTTCGAAGGTAGCCGTTTGGAAACGTTCCAATCGGTACCGAAAGGTAGAGCCCGCCTAGAAGGGGGCAAGGACATTAGAGAGGGGTATAAAAGCAAATCCCCCACAGAGCCCCGGTCTGTTAAACCCGTGCTCCGGCTCTGACTGACATCTTGCATCCTGACTCCAGCCGTTGAGCACCAGCCGCCGAAACCGTAAGTTCAACGCTCGCTACGCGATCCAAGCCCCCTAGACTCCCAAGTACCAGAACGCTTGCTGAAGGCTGCAGTGCCAGACCAGGACGAAGGCCTCGTTCTCTGACCTTGCCTGTTCCTGTTAGATAAGTATTCTGTTTGCTTAAGTTTAGTTGTAGCTTAGTCTCTTAGTGTGTGCATGAGTATTTATTATAACTGTATAATAAATATTGATCGTTTGAACTTTACTAATCGGTGTATCGTCTTTATTACTTTGAACTTGACCTTGGAATACTTGTGACGTTGCCTATACGGCAACTGGCGACTCCAGAGCTAAATAATTACATAGAACAGAGCCTAGCAGTGTTAAGCACACGTCGAACTCGGAGGCGTGTTAATACACTCCAATAAACGCGTTTTACGCCCATAGTAAAACGTGCAACATTTAGTGGCGACATCCGCCGGGACCCTGTTGTAAGTGGAAACACCACAGTGTCCAGGACCCTGAAATTTGAATTAGAACTCCAAATTGCAGAGAAAGAAAGAGATCACAAGTATTCAAGGTGTTCAAAATAATAAGCGAAATTCGGAAGTGTGTTTAGTGCATGCGTACTAACAGGGCTGTAAGGTAAAACTGAAAGCTTTTTGTTGCGACAAACTTTCGGTAGTTTTGTGATCGGAAAATAGCGTAAGCCGTACCCTTTTCTCAAAACACCACCCCAGCAACCCCCTGTTCCAAATTATACAAAGAGAGTCAGAGGAAATGGCCATGCAGGCAATGGAACGTCTGATGGATCCAGCAAAGTTTGTGGTCGCAGCGACCAGCAGCAGTAGCAGAGTAGGCCAGTGTCCCACGTGGGAGCTGGAACTCCGCAAATATCTGCAGGGAAAGGGATGGCCCCTTTGGAAAGAGTTTTGTGCAAATGAGGAGACAGGTCCCGGGAGTATAGGTCATACTTGGTGGGAGAACCTCTCTCAAATACACAAAAAGAGTTTAGGTAAAGCACGCAAGCCGATGGCGATTGTGTCCTGCTTGGCACAGTTGCGAGGCGCAGAGGAGGTCATCAGGACGCTCCGGACAGATTTAGAAGAGAGGAACCGAATGAGTAAGGTCGATGTCAGGGACATCGAGAAAGAAAACCTGGCATTAAAAGGGAAGTTGGCAGAGAAGGATAGAGAGGTGGATGATGCCAAGAGGGCTCACCAGTCTTGTCTAGCTCATCTGAACAGTTCCCAGACCCAGTATGAGAAAGCCTATCAGGACGTGCAACGTGCCGTTCTGATAAGACAGGAATCGGAAAAGCAGGTGGAGGCATTGCAGAGGCAATGTTCCGATCTCAAAGCAGCTTTGAGAGCACTCCATGCTGCAACAACCGAACAAAGACAAAGCACAGTTGACCACGCGAAATGCAGGAAACAGATTGCGGAACTGCAATCTCTGCTTTCGGTGCAGAATGGCTTCCAAAGCACCTTTGGAGCACAGTTAGATGGGGAAAATGCCCCAGATTGGCAGGAATTAAGCGAGACAGCGCAGCGTTATGTTCAGGGAACATGTGCGCCCGCAGCTCAGCAGAAACGACAGGCACCCCAACCCCCCACAGCTCAGACCATAACCGCACCCATGAATCCCGTAACCACGCAGAGAAAAGCCGAATCAGAAGGCGCCCCAGACATAACTTACACCACCCCTTTAACAGTAACCCAGCTAAGGGACGCTTGTGAAAAGATCACTCCGTTCCTCCCCACCGCAGACCCCCACCAGTTTTTCGCTAAAGTAAAACAGCAGGCTACCATGTACGGCCTGGATGAGAGAGAGCAGGTTAAGCTCACCGTGCTGAGCCTAGACCAGAGCGTAGTAGCAGCCCTCCCCGACCCACAGAACGTGGCAGGAGGCAGCCTAGAGGAGATGCACACTGCCATTTTAGATGCCATCGGGTACAATAGAGGTGACCCCGTAGAAGGATTGAATAAGTGCAGGCAGAAGAGATCCGAACACCCCACAGCATTCGCAGGAAGGCTGTGGATTCATTTCAGCGCAGTTTTCGGACAGCTAGATAGAGCTCATTTAACCCGCGAAAACATGGTTAAGTGGACGCGCACAATTATCTCACACGCAACAGAAGCAGGACAGAGCGCTTGCAATAGTTACGACCCCTCAGAAGAGGCCCATAACGAAAAATGGGTCCTGAAAAGATTGTCCCGCGCTTGGGAGCAATCGCTTCAGGGAAAAGGAAAAGTTAGATCCCCAGAAGAGGCTCAGGCTGCTGCAGATATCCAAGCAGTCAGAGAGCACCAGAAGCCCGCATGGGTAAATGAAGGCAAGAGCAGCCCTCAACAGAAAGGACAGGAATGCTATAACTGTGGACAGTTAGGGCATTGGGCAAAAGAGTGCCAAGCACCCCAGCGATCTCAGAGAGGCCAGCAGACAGGCACTCTGAACCGCAACAAGGCAAAACCCATCCACAATGTAGCAGTACAGTCAGGACCCACCAATGTGGACGAGACGAACTGACGGTGTTCGGGCTCCCCCACTTGGGTCTGTGACACACTATGGGACTCATCAGGGAGGCCCGTAGTCACAGCAAAAGTCAAAGGGAAGCCCATAGAGTTACTGTGGGACACAGGAGGATCCCGCACCACCATTAACTCCACAACCACGGCACACGCAGACACGTGGCCGACCACCTCCACCATCACACTTAGCGGGTTCACCGGACACTCGCAGCAGGGACATATCACAGCACCCGTAGCGATCCAGCTAGGGAACATTAGCACAAGGCACCCCGTAGTTCTAGTAAATCTTCCCCGGACAGCAGAGCACATCCTGGGGATCGATTTTATGCACGCTCACAGCTTGTCGTTCGACCCAGTGAACCAGTGTGTCTGGCGAATGGCGAGATCAGACAGAGCCCCAGCCACCCTCACAGTAGGAGACTACGCTAATCGGATTAGCGCAGTGGGAGAGTACTCATTCGACCTGACTACGCTCCACACCGACAGACAAATTAAGGCCCTACTAAACAAACACAGGACAGCATTTGCAAGTCACCGTCATGACTGTGGCAGAATGACTGGACAAGTTCATGTTACCGGACAGGACCCCCGACCGCAAAAGCAATATAGATTTCCCCTCGAGGCAGAGGTGGAAATAGAAAAGGTTATAGGCAGCTTGTTGGACCAAGGTGTACTGAGAACGGTAGCCTCCACCAACAATGCCCCTATTTGGCCAGTGAGGAAGCCCGATGGATCATGGCGTCTGACCATCGATTATCGGGAACTCAACAAAGTAACCCCCGCAGTAGCCCCAACGGTAGCTACTAGTCCCGAGACCATGCTCAAGCAGGGTCTCAACGCCAAGTACTTCACGGTATTGGACATCAGTAATGGATTCTGGTCAATACCATTGGCAAAAGCGTGCCAATACAAATTCGCATTCACTTTCAAAACTCAGCAGTACACGTGGACATGCCTCCCACAGGGATTCCACAATTCCCCCTCCATTTTCCACCGACAGCTGGCAAGTGGATTAGAAAAATTTTCCCGACCCGAATGTCTGGTACAGTATGTAGACGACCTACTACTGCAGACAGACACAAAGGCAGAGCACATTTCGCTTCTGGCCGAACTCCTGGAACTCTTAACTGAAATTGGCTGTAAAGTTAACCCGAAAAAGGCCCAAATATTGGAAAGTAAAGTGATGTATTTGGGATCAGTCATCACGCACGGCAAACGCGAGATCGAATTCAAAAGAATTGATTCGATCGTCAAATTGCCCCTTCCCCAGAATGTTTCAGCCCTCCGGTCGTTTTTAGGACTGGTTGGCTATTGTCGGAACCACATAGACGGATTCGCGACAAAAGCCGCCCCACTTTCAGACCTCCTTAAGAAAGGAGCCCCCTGGGAATGGCTTCCGCAGCATACAGAGGCTGTGGAAGAGTTAAAACGAGCCCTTAGTGCAGCACCCGCGCTGCTAGTCCCCGACCAACTTTCACCGTACGCAATCGAGGTAGCTAGCACAGATCTGACCTTCTCGGCCGTGTTGCTTCAGGAACGGCACGAGCAGCTAAGACCAGTGGCTTATGCCTCCCGACTGTTAGACCCGGTAGAACAAGGATTTTCAGCCTGTGAGAGGCACCTCCTTGCTGTCTTCTGGGCAGTGCAGTATTTCTCATACATAACCGGACTAAACCCCATCACCATTCTAACCGAACACACACCCACACAGCTACTACTAGACGGTCGACTGAAGGACGGTTCAGTTAGCCAGATTAGGGCAGCTAGGTGGACCCTACTTTTACAAGGATGGGACATTACAGTAAAACGAACACGCACACACACATACTTAGCAGACAACCTCCAATATCCCGGACAGCCCCATGACTGTGAAATTGTAGCTCCCCTGCATAACACAGGACCCTTTTTAGCAAAAACACCCCCCAGGAAGATAGGGAACCCGAAACAAAGCCCCCAGCCCACAGACACGTGTGGACCCTTGAGGATTTATGTAGACGGTTCCTCCACAGTTTTAAATGGTGAGCGTATCACAGGATGCGGCATCTATGTAGAGGACGCGCAGGGGCGCGCTCTCGAAGAGATAGCTCTTAAGTTACCAGGTCACTTAGGCGCGCAGGCAGCAGAGCTAGCAGCCATAGCGTACATAGTGGACCACCCCGATTCTTTCCCCAGCCCAGCAGACATATATTCAGACAGCTTATATGTCTGCAATAGCCTAACAGATTTTCTGCCCCTGTGGAGGACACGAGGTTTTGTCTCCGCAGACGGAAAACCCCTTCCATCAGCCCCCTTACTCCAGCATATCCTAGAGAAAGCGAAGGACAGGACCTTCGGCATTATAAAAGTTCGAAGCCACCATAGGTCATCACCCCCTGGGAATGTAAAAGCCGACGCATTGGCTAAGGCAGGTTCCAGGAGAGGACACTTATGGACCCCCCCAGCTAGCGCACCAGCTAGCGCCCCTGTGAGCGCAGTCCAAGTCTCACAGACTGATATTAAAGATCTCGTGGCAGCACAGAAACAGGACGGAGACCTCAGGGAGGTTTTCAAGGGAAACTTTGTGCCTGCTTACGAGCACTTTAAACACGCACTGACCACACATGAGGGTGTGATCATTAAGGACCAACTTTATGTGGTTCCGAAGCAGGACAGGAATCAGATGATTGCCTTGTTCCATGACGGACACGGGCATCAGGGAATTGATGCAACAACGAGGCACCTCAGGCAACTCTGTTGGTGGCCTAATCTCAGGACTGATGTCACACATTACATAGAGAATTGCCTTATTTGTGCTCAGAATAACCCGGAGAGGTATTCTAAGAAAGCACAACTTCGGCATACTCGCCCAGTTAACGTCCCTTGGACAAACCTCCAGATCGACTTTATAGGTCCATTGCCCCCTTGTAGGAATGGCTATAAATACGTTCTGGTGGTGATAGATACCTTTACCAAATGGGTAGAGGCATTTCCCTCACGAACAAACACAGCTAAGACAGCTGCAAAGATCCTGACCCACCACATCTTCACGAGATGGGGTTTACCCCGAAGTATCGATTCGGACCAGGGATCTCACTTTACAGGACGGGTCATGAGGAACGTCCTGACAATATTCGGAATCAAACAGAACTTCCACATTGCGTATCATCCACAGTCCAGCGGGACTGTGGAGCGCATGAATCGGACCCTAAAAACTACCCTTAGGAAAATGGTTCAAGAGAATAATTCCACATGGGATTCAGTGCTCCCCTTTGCACTTATGTTCATAAGGAACACTGTCTCCACATCTACAGGATACACACCACACACACTCATGACCGGACGCCCTATGAAAGGTACAGAATTCCTTTTAGGACTGGACATGACAAGCCCCGAAGTGACGGCCCTCACACATGAAAAGGCAGTTAAAGATCTAGTTGAGACTGTGAGGTCTGCACAGCTCGCAGCCGCAGTCCAGCTAGGGAAACGCCGACAGCAACGTACTGCCTGTTTCAATAAGACCGTCCACACCACAGAATTCCAGGTTGGGCAACAGGTAATGTTATCTGTTTATAACCCCAGCAGTTTTTTGGCTCCAAAATATTCCGGTCCCTACTCAATTTCGGACAAAATTAGCCCCTCCGTTTACAGGATAAAGTATCCTAATGGAAAGACCGCGTGGTTCCATATAAACCAGTTAAAGGCTTATGGAACACAGGCCAACCATGCTCACCATGTCCTGCTGGATGCAGCAGAACACTTCACCCCGCCCACCAGAGACACTTTTCCACCATCCCCCTCACAGACCAGTTCATCAACGGACTCGCCCACGACTCCGCCCACAGACCACTACAGACCACGCCCCGACACGCCCACAAGCTGCCACAGCAGAGACAGTAGGACAGACACTGACTCTGAAGACAGCGACAGCACACAGCCATACAGCCCACACTGCACCAACTACGACCCCGACTCCAGTGACCCCATGGAAGTCACTTACCTTAAAAACCCAGAACCACCACCCGACCCCGACTACCCCGACAACACACTCGACACTACACAATGGCACAGGGACAATTCCTACAGACTTGTCCGCAATGACGAGAGTGACCCCCGGTCACACAATTCCAAAATAGCATGCCTGATCCACACAAGGGTGTGGGATCCGGGAGAGCAGGACGACACGGTGTCTGACTCCCGACACGGCAACCCCTTTGTGACCCTGTTCACAGAGGCAGAATCAAAGTGAGGTGTCCAGATGATGTAAAATAGGAATCGTTTGAGGGAAACGATGTCCTTTCTGATGGAACCTGCACGTATGTTTGTCTTCGTTTATGTTTGTTTGTCTCAGGATTGTACATTGTTCAGCTGGAGGATGGACATCTTCTTTTCAGCTGAAAAGATTGTGACCACCTCACATACACGTTAGCTTGTCTGCCGAAACTTTTGAGAACTTCGGTTTGATTGGAGATCTTTTCCAAAGTTGTAAGGCCACACGCCAAATAGCTTGTCCGCAGATATCTCTGAGAACTTCAGTGATGTCCTCAGTTGGAGCATCTTGGCTCCATTGGTTTTAGGTGCCCCTCTATTCGGCGAAATAGAGGCTGCAAGTCATGGTAAACACATTCGTACCCGTTTTTTCCAGGTTACTCAGGCAGTGGACAAACGGCACTGAGGACCCGCCCTGTCTGAGAACCAACCCTTGGTCAGCCAAGCTCGGGTATGGCACAGCACGCCCTACCCGGGGATTCCATCCAACTCGTACCCGTAGCGGCCCATACACAACTCATTCGGATGTTTGTTTCCAAGTTTGTTTTCATTTTACGTTAGGTAGCCCTTCGGCCACCATCCCACATGCTATTTACATCCGGGAACATTCAGATGGTAAATCAGCAAAGCCTGCGAGACGGCTCGCAGAAGGAAGGATTGTTAGGTGTATGCTGGTCTTTAAAATTCGCTTTTTGAAAAAAAAAAAATGAGGGGAGTCACAGGGTGTGACTTAGCCAGTCATTTTAAAGGGTCAATTGGGTTTTGAAAGACAGATGCACTAACAAGTAAAGGTCTTAAACTGTGTATTGACAGATACTGTGCTTGATCCCAAAGGTTTCAAAGGACGAGACAGAGGTCGAAGCCAGGATTGTCAATACCGGAGGAAGAAGGAAGAGAAAGAAGAAGAACAGCAAAATGATGGAAGCCCACTTATTACTGTTTAATGCCATATGTATATGTGTGGAAACAAGACACGTTTCCCCCACAACCCCCACCGTAAATGCTTCAATTACAGCAAACCCCCAGTGCTCAGCTCTGATCAGCGAGGTTCAGACCTGGTGTACTAAATTCATGACATGGTACTCCATGTCCTATATAATCGAATCACTGTTGGTGATCGCGATCCTCATCATACTAGTGCAGACCCTCAGGTTGAGGAAATGGAAGAGGAGAGCCTCTCGTTCCAGCACCTCACCCATCTATAGAGTTCAATCCCCCATCTTCGGATTCCACCAAACCCCTCAACCCCTCACTGATTACAACACTCTGTAAATAAAATTCAGCCATGTATTATATTGTTCCATACTCGACTGCCGAGTTGGGAAGTGTGATGTTGTGGTGTGAATGGTTAAGATTTTAGAGTGATGAAATGTTAAGTTAAGGTTAAGGTTAATAGTGATAGGTAGAGGTTCCCAGTTGTAGTAATGCATGTCCCTTTGACATAGGGCCAAGTAGAAATGTTAGTTAAAAATTTTTTTCTCTTCTTCCCATAGTTTAGAACAGAGTAGAACAGGAACTGGCAAGAGGTCAGAACACAAGGAAGGCAAAGTACATAGGTGATCCTTCACAATAGTATGATTGTGAGGATCACAAGGAGGGAATGTAGCCATGCTGGCCACGCAAAATGGACACTGAGCCAAACTAAAATGGAAGGCAGCAGGGAAAGCCTGTTTAGTAAGAACAGACAGCCTGCTCTCAACTAATTAGCATTTTGCAAACAGCAAACCAGTTTTCTGGCCAGGTGCAGATCTCCAAGCAAAGGTGTTAATGGCAAAACGCTTAACATCCTGATGAGGCAGCCCAGATCCAGGCACACACAATGGCAACATTTCCATCTCAATGTAGCACTTAATTGGTGGAGCAGACAGGATGGCACCAGAGTAAAAGAATATCGAAACCACCCCCCAACATCGAGGAAAGCCCCGCATTGGAGGATTTCGAAGGTAGCCGTTTGGAAACGTTCCAATCGGTACCGAAAGGTAGAGCCCGCCTAGAAGGGGGCAAGGACATTAGAGAGGGGTATAAAAGCAAATCCCCCACAGAGCCCCGGTCTGTTAAACCCGTGCTCCGGCTCTGACTGACATCTTGCATCCTGACTCCAGCCGTTGAGCACCAGCCGCCGAAACCGTAAGTTCAACGCTCGCTACGCGATCCAAGCCCCCTAGACTCCCAAGTACCAGAACGCTTGCTGAAGGCTGCAGTGCCAGACCAGGACGAAGGCCTCGTTCTCTGACCTTGCCTGTTCCTGTTAGATAAGTATTCTGTTTGCTTAAGTTTAGTTGTAGCTTAGTCTCTTAGTGTGTGCATGAGTATTTATTATAACTGTATAATAAATATTGATCGTTTGAACTTTACTAATCGGTGTATCGTCTTTATTACTTTGAACTTGACCTTGGAATACTTGTGACGTTGCCTATACGGCAACTGGCGACTCCAGAGCTAAATAATTACATAGAACAGAGCCTAGCAGTGTTAAGCACACGTCGAACTCGGAGGCGTGTTAATACACTCCAATAAACGCGTTTTACGCCCATAGTAAAACGTGCAACACCACCCACAGCTGGAATTAAATGCGGGTCCCTGGCACTGTGAGGCAGCACTGTGACCACTGTGCCACAGGTTTAGCACACTGGGCTAAATTGCTGGCTTTGAAAGCAGACCAAGGCAGGCCAGCAGCACAGTTCAATTCCCGTACCAGCCTCTCCGAACAGGCGCTGGAATGTGGCGACTAGGGGCTTTTCACAGTAACTTCATTGAAGCCTACTCGTGACAATAAGCGATTTTCATTTCATTTCATACCGTGTTACAGGCATGATCATTTCTATCTAGAATGCGCATGGCCCATTTTTGAAAGTTTTTGGGAGAAAGTGTGATCAACACAAATATCTAAATTATATTTTTCATCTAACAACTGCCACCATCTCATCTCAGTCCCAGTTAACTCAAATTGAACTTCGGAGCTTTCTCGTAACAGGAGTACATGAACAAAAGAATTTCAAAGGGAAGTTCTAAACAATTTTACTGCACAGATTTCCCTGATTCTCAGCCAAACAATTGTGCCATCTTCAACTAAAATTACTGCCTGGTGCTTCAGGAGAAAAATCACTGACTGTCAATTGAAACATACTGCAGAATGCAATAGATATTAGGCAATATGAATTACCTTTGAATAGTGAAAATGATGTACCATCTGCCTTCTGTGGTGCTGCATCTCTCCGTAGCAGACTGCATGTCCCTGCCTGACTCATTCTGCCGAGAATATGGCAACTAAGCTTAACATCACCTCACAGGAGAAACAGAAGTTTGCTAAAGTTGGGCTCAGTCATAATTTCGACAAATTTTTATGGGTCACCAGCATATGCGGTGTGTTGTTCTTCTTCTGGGAAAATCATCAAATGCTGCAGAGGGGAAAAGTCACAGGGTTACATAAGGTGACTGGCAGCTGATTCAGCATAACCCAATCCCGGGCAATATAGATCACACAAACGTGATTAATTTTCCAACCCGGTGCACAGAAAGTCTAAATCCTTGGGGTTTAAATTGGACCCCATTTTACCCTCTCTCAGCTGGCCTCCTAAAGGCGCCAAAATGGTGGACAGGAAGCAGCATTCATCCCAGGACAAAACAAAGAAAGCATCCTTTAAACATGCCTGAAACCAGCAAATGAAACAAATATCTTCCAAAACAACATAAACGAGCATGTGCTATCTATCGCATCGTTGACCAACTGAATGTCACAAAACGTAGTGAGGTACATTTTACGAGTAGCCATGGTTGCATTGGAGGCAAAGTGATGTACCATCAATTCGACTCAAGACACAATTAGGATCCGAACTGTGGCTTTAATCAGCTAGTTGTTAGCCCGGTGGTTGACTACAGAGAATGGCCGACCGCCGAGAACTCTGGGTACTAATACCCTGCCTCGGAGGCGGGGCCTACTTGCCTCTCGACCAATTGGAGAGCAGTCACATGGCTAGTCCCAACCAATCGGACGAGAGGCACATGACCAGCCAGAGCCAATGGGAAGCCAGTGCTCTGCACCAATGGCAGTGCTCATATCCATACCACCACATTCACCCCTTGTGGAGAAAGAAGGTGGGGGGGGGTGTAATTGGGAAAGAGAGGGGGGGGGTCCGAGGACTGATGGTATGAGCAGCGAAAATCGATAAAGATGGGCTGCCCACTGGCTCGTGGCAAAACAATACTACTACTACTGACAACAGAGTAACACAAAATGTCCAAAGAAAGTCCCATGGCCGCATCAGATGGACACGATCAGCCAGTCGGGTGCTCGTGGTGTTCTGGAGGACCATCGCAGTGGAGCAGGTGACGTCGGGCTGATGGTCGTCCTTGCCTCCAGGAGCGTCGGTCGTAGATGTGTCTCCGTACCCCGGGCCGGTGGTGGAGACGCTGTAATCGGGGAAGAGGGGGGATGTGCACTGGGTCGTGGGGGTGCGGGGGCCGCTGGGGGGAATTGGGGTTGGGGGGGAGGTGTTGATGTAGGGGGAGAAGGCCGCACTCCGGCGGCTGCCAGGTCCCGAAGCGAGACCGTATCCTGCCGACCGTCGGGATACTCCACGTACGCATACTGCGGGTTGGCGTGGAGTAACTGGACTCGCTCAACCAACGGGTCGGACTTGTGCACCCGCACATGCTTCCGGAGCAAGATGGGCCCGGGGGTGGCCAGCCAGGTCGGGAGAGGGGATCCTGAGGACGACTTCCTGGGGAAAACAAGAAGACGTTCATGAGGTGTTTGATTAGTGGTAGTACAGAGGAGAGACCGGATTGAATGCAGGGCGTCGGGGATGACTTCTTGCCAACGGGGAATAGGGAGATCTCTGGACCGTAGGGCCAGCAGGATGGTCTTCCAAATGGTGCCATTCTCCCGCTCGACCTGTCCGTTACCCCGGGCGTTATAACTGGTCGTCCTGCTAGAGGCTATGCCCCTGCTGAGCAGGAATTGACGCAGTTTGTCACTAATAAGGAGGACCCCCGGTCGCTGTGGATGTACGCGGAGTAACCGAACAGGGAGAAGATGGGTAGGAGGGCCTTGATGACGGTTGTCGTGGTCATGTCGGGACAGGGAATGGCGAAAGGGGAGCGGGAGTATTTGTCGATAATACTCAAGAAATATGTGTTACGGTTGGTGGAGGGGAGGGGGCCCTTGAAGTCTATGCTGAGACGTTCAAAGGGGCGGGATGCCTTGATCAGATGCGCTCGTTCGGGGCGGTAGAAGTGCGGTTTGCACTCGGCGCAGACGTGGCAGTCCCTGGTGACTGTCCTGACTTCCTCGATGGAGTAGGGCAGGTTGCGGGTCTTAATAAAATGGTAAAAATGGGTGACCCCTGGATGGCAGAGGTCCGTGTGGAGGGAGCGGAGGCGGTCAATCTGCGCGCTGGTGCAGGTACCGCGGGATAGGGCACCGGATGGCTCGTTGAGGTTCCCAGGACGATACAAGATATCGTAGTTGTACGTGGACAACTCGATCCGCCACCGCAAGATCTTGTCGTTCTTGATCTTGCCCCTCTGTGCATTATCGAACATGAAAGCTACTGACCGTTGGTCTGTGAGGAGTATAAACCTGCTGGCCAGATAGTGCCTCCAATATCGCACAGCTTCGACTATGGCCTGTGCCTCCTTTTCCACCGAGGAATGGCGGATTTTGGAAGCGTGGAAGGTTCGTGAAAAGAAGGACACGGGTCTGCCCGCTTGGTTCAGGGTGGCCGCCAGAGCTACGTCAGACACGTCGCTCTCGACCTGGAATGGGAGGGACTCATCGTTAGCACGCATCGTGGCCTTTGCGATATCTGCTTTGATGCGGCTAAAGGCCTGGAGGGCCTCCATCGACAGGGGAAAGGAGGTGGACTGGATGAGGGGGCGGGCTTTGTCTGCATAGTGGGGGACCCACTGGGCGTAGTATGAGAAGAAGCCCAGGCAGCGTTTGAGGGATTTGAGGGAGTTGGGGAGAGGGAGTTCCATCAGGGGGCGCATGCGTTCGGGATCGGAGCCTATCACTCCGTTACGCACTACGTAGCCAAGGATGGCTAGACGGTCGGTGCTAAACACGCACTTATCCTTATTATATGTTAAATTAAGGAGTTTTGCGGTTCGGAGGAATTTTTGGAGGTTGATGTCGTGGTCCTGCTGGTCGTGGCCGCACATGGTGCTGTTATCGAGATACGGGAAGGTGGCCCGTAAACCGTGCTTGTCGACCATTCGGTCCATCTCCCGTTGGAAGACCGAGACTCCATTTGTGACACCGAATGGAATACCGAGGAAGTGGTAGAGGCGCCCATTTGCCTCAAACGCAGTGTACTTTCGATCACCCGCGCGGATGGGGAGCTGGTGATAGACGGACTTGAGGTCCACCGTGGAGAAGACTTTGTACTTCGCGATCCTGTTAACCAGGTCGGAAATACGGGGGAGAGGATATGCGTCCAGCTGCGTAAACCTGTTGATGGTCTGACTGTAATCGATGACCATCTGGTTTTTCACCCCAGTCCAAACTACCAGCACTTGGGCTCGCCAGGGATTGTTGCTGGCCTCGATAACTCCTTCCTTAAGGAGCCTCTGGACTTCGGACCCGATGAAGGTCCGGTCCTGGGCACTGTATCGTCTGCTCCTAGTGGCGACGAGTTTACAATCTGGGGTGAGATTAGCAAACAAGGAAGGGAGGTCCACTTTGAGGGACGCGAGGCTGCAAACAGTAAGAGGAGGAATAGGGCCGCCGAATTGAAAGGTCAAGCTCTGCAGGTTGCACTGGAAATCCAGGCCCAAGAGTGCCGGAGCGCATAGACGGGGGAGAATGAGGAGTTTGAAGTTTTTCAAAACCCTCCCCTGGACCGTGAGGTCCGCTACGCAGCACCCAGTGATTTGGACGGAGTGCGAACCTGAGGCCAATTCAATTTTATGTTTAACTGGATGGATGGGGAGCGTGCAGCGTCTTACCGTGTCGGGGTGGACGAAACTTTCCGTGCTCCCGGAGTCCAGCAGGCACCTCGTTTTGTGTCTGTTGAGCTGAACTGTTGTCATAGTCTTGGCGAGCGTGCGTGGTCGCGACTGGTCGAGTTTGATGGAAGACAGTCGTGGTGAGAGTTCCAGATCATCCTCATTGGCGGAGTAATCGCTTGCAGGGCCTTCCGTGTTGGTCCAAGATGGCGGCGCCCAGGACCCGCATGTGGAGTCGGGGTCCCAAGATGGCGGCACCCAGGTTCCGCACGTGGAGCCGGGGCCCCAAAATGGCGGCGCCCATGGCCCGCACATGGCGTCCGGGACCCAAGATGGCGGCGCCCATGGGAGCCTCGTGGCGGCTGGGGGCAGTGTCAGCGGTGTCTGCGGGACGGTCGGGGCGACTGGGAGCGAGGGTCGGGAGGACCGTGGGGCCGTTGCGGGGGCCGGGAGGCAGGCCGGAGAGGTTGGTGCGCGGCGCGGGGCCCTTGGTCTGGCAGACCACCGCGTAGTGGCCCTTCTTCCCACAGCTCTTACACAGAGCGGAGAGGGCCGGGCAGTGCTAGCGGGGGTGCTTTGAGAGGCCACAGAAATAGCAACAGGGCCCCACTAGTTTGTCGTAGCGACCCGCAGTGCGGGCTTGGTGGGGGTCCGAGCGACCCGCGGCCCAAGCTTTGGGGGGGGCGGTCCGGGTCCACGGAAGACGGGGGTGGCGCGTGCCATAAAGTCCACGGCCGGGGGCGTATGCGCGGGCATTCAGGTCAGCAACCTCCTGGGAGTTTGCAAGGGTCCGTGCCTCAGCTAGGCTGAGGGCGATCTTCTCCAGCAATTGTTGGCGGATAGAAGGGGACTGCATGCCAGCAACATAAGCGTCTCTGATTAAAAGTTCCATGTACTCAGTCGCCGAAGCCTGGAGACATGCGCACATTCTCCCTAGAGCTGCGAGGGCCTGGTAAAACTCGTCGAGTGACTCACCAGGGAACTGTTGTCTAGTCGTCAGGAGATGCCGTGCGTATACTTCGTTGACCGGCCGGAGAAAGTGTCCTTTGAGAATCTCCATGGCCGCATCAAAGTCGCCTTCATCCTCGATCATTGCGTAGACCGATGTACCCACGCATGAGTGGGGGATGTGGAATTTCTGCTCCTTGGTGGGCTTGCCGGCTGCAGTCGTCAGGTAACTATTAAAACACGCCTGCCAGTGTTTAAAGATTGCAGACGCATTTGAAGCATGTGGGCTGGTACGGAGGCAGTCAGGCTTGATGCGTAGCTCCATTCCAAAATTATAGCGGATTAAATTGATGTACCATCAATTGGACTCAAGACACATTTAGGATCCGAACTGTGGCTTTAATCAGCTAGTTGTTAGCCCGGTAATCGACTACAGAGAATGGCCAACCGCTGGGAACTCTGGGTACTTATACCCTGCCTCAGAGGTGGGGCCTACATGCCTCTCGTCCAATTGGAGAGCAGTCACATGACTAGTCCCAACCAATCGGACGAGAGGCACATGACCAGCCAGAGCCAATGGGAAGCCAGTGCTCTTCACCAATGGCAGCGCTCATATCCATACCACCACACAAACCAATGGCCAATTTGTGCAAAGCAAGATCCCAAGAAAAGCACTCAGATAAAGAGCAGAAAATCAGTTTATCCTGAGGCGGTTTGAGAAACAGACGTTGGCAGGACACCAGCTTGTCTTCAAATTAGTACCATGGAAACATGTCTGTCCACCTAAAAGGCAGGCACAAGGTCGATTTAATATCTTACTTCGATGGTAGTTGCACTCCCTCAGTACTGCACTAAAAGCATTATCCTGAATTTAACATTCAAGTCTCTGGATTGAGATTATGGACGCAATTCTCTGGCCGAGTTGGGTTCTCTCTCTCTCTCTCGAGCCAAACGAGGCTGGTGAATAGCGGGAGAGACCAAAAATTAGAACCGCGCCAAGCGCCAAACAGTCCCATGCAACCGTCCCGCTCCCGTAGTGGAAATCAGGACCTTGCCATTGCATGACGCGAGACCAATTATCACCACGTCAGCTCACTTTCCATACAATTAACGGGAGCCACCCCATATCCAACAGCCTCCATCATTCAATGGCCTCCCCAGCAGGTGCTCACGCTGGCACCGATCAGTACTCCTTTTGAAAAAGGTGAACCTGGCTGAAGGGCTTCCGCAGGGAGCTGAGGAGGTGAGGTGCAATCTTTGCTCCCAGGCAAAGAGCCCAGGGGCGCTGGCCTGCGCCCCAGTGCTCGGCAGGGGTTGGAGGCCCTCGGCTGGGAGAGGGCAGAGAACTCTGGCTAAGGGTGTGGGACATGCCGCAGATATGGACTTTCATGTGAGGGTGGGAGGGGGGTAACCAAGGGGGCACCCACATGTAGCACCACCATGCCAACCACTGGATCGTGTGTGTCCATTCTGGGGGCAATCCTTGTCCCTGCCCACCTGCCCCACCAATCACCCGTAACCCCCACTGACTGCCGTGGCCTCTGGCTAATAGGGAACTGGCAACCGTGGTTAAATGAGCACATCACACTTCTCAAGTGGATTCCCGTGGGTGGTCGGGCCATTTAGCATGTGGGCATCGTTGCCTAGAATCCCAATCAGTCTGTGATGCCTGGACACTGTGAGTGAACACTGTGGGAGGCAACACCACATACTCAGCAGCCGAATACCTAGGTTCCGTGTCACATCACTCCAGGATGCTGTGACTGTGTCGGCACTGTCAACGGGTCCCTTTCAAGGGCAGGGAGGGGATGATGGTAACCCACAGAGATCTGAGCGCCGGTGCGCCTCAATCTATGCCATAGTCTGACCTCAGCTTGTCTGCTGAGTGCTCGCTCACACCCATCACCTGCATGTGGTGTGCTGGGGAGGAGGGGGTGATGCCTGGAGAGATGGGCCACCGGTTCGGAGGCCGGCCCGCATTGCGGAAGAAAGTGACAGAGGCGTAATACTGTTGTACGCAAGGGTGTATGCTTGCATTTTAAAATTCCCCACTCTCCCGATGGTGTCATCTCCCCTCAACCCCAGCTCACTCCCCCTCACATCCCCAACCCCACCTCCACCTCCCCCCCCTACCTACTCCCACTGTCATCTCCCTTCCCCCCCGGTGCTCTCCGTCATCCTCGATGTGCTTTCCCCTCCTCGCTCTACCTCTACGTCTAGATATTTTCAATTCATAGAATTTACAGGGCAGAAGGAGGCCATTTGGCCCATCGAGACTGCGCTGGCTCTTGGAAAGAGCACCCTACCCAAGGTCAGCACCCTATCCCCATAACCCAGTAACCCCACCCAACACTAAAGCAATTTTGGACACCGAGGGCAATTTATCATGGCCAATCCATCTAACCTGCACATCTTTGGACTGTGGGAGGAAACCGGAGCACCCGGAGGAAACCCACGCACACACGGGGATGATGTGCAGACTCCGCACAGACAGTGACCCAAGCCGGAATCGAACCTGGGACCCTGGAGCTGTGAAGCAATTGTGCTATCCATAATGCTACCATGCTGCCGTCCCCAGGATTCACATCAGAGGTGGAGGCAGCCAGCTGCTGAACTTGTCCCATGACCCTCAATGCACCTGGCGGGCGTCCTCTGGGGGCTCTGGGCCAGAGGACCTCGGCGCACTTGTCGGTAGCACATGCATAGTGGCGCTGCCCTGACCCATGTGCTGACGTGAGAAATGGCCTCATCAGAACCTGGGGGTGCTGGTGGCTACCATTGCTACTCATGGGATGGATCTGGGTTGGCACCCAGCGCCCCCTCCTCCTGGTCGGTGCCCATTGGGTTCTGGGTTTACCTTGGGACAGAGGGGCAGCTAGTTCGAGCCCCATCTGCCCCTGCATCATCTGGCTCTGCCAGCCCTCGCGGTTCCCCGGTGCCTGCACCACTATGTCGATGCCCTCAGTGATGCTTTTCAGTGCTTGGACCATGCTCTGCAGTGCCTTATCAATGCCTACCTGTGACTGAGACAATCTCTGCAGCGCCTCGGCCATGCTCATCTGAGAGTGGATATGTCCCGCAGAACCTCATCAAGGTCAACCTGGTACTGGGTCTCATCTTCCAGTGAGTTGGACATTCTGCCGAGACCCTCAGCCGAGACCCTCACTATGGACACCCTCACTAATGGTGCTGACGTCGTGCACCAGGTTCCCCACTGCGTTCACCACCTTAGCAGCGTTGGCCTCGGTGCCATACATTGCTGGTTACATCTCCTATGCCCATAGTATCTGGGACTCCTCCAAGCGGCAATGGATCTAGTGGAGTGTTGTTGACGTCTTCCTTTGAATATCATGACCATCCCTAACGTCTCCATCAACTCCAGGAAAGCCTCTTCCACAGGCTCAGATTCAGGCTGGGACCCAGCTGGGTCCTGGGATCCGGCAGACCTCTGACAGCTGCCTCGCCTGGGGGTTCCTGCCTCCACCTGATGTACATCAGCAGCAGTGTGGTGCTGCCCAGATTGTGTCCTAGAAGCCTGACCACTAACATTAACCACCAAGGTGCATGTGTTTGGAGGGTGGAGGATGGGGATGACAGCTGTGATGCCTGAATCGTGTCTTCATTGGAGCTCCCCTCCGTGGTGTTCTCCTGGGAGGCTGGAGAAGGGCCACCCGGGATGAGCCAGCGCCGTCAGCCGCAAGGCCTGTGGGAGAATGGACATGTGGTCAGTGGGAGGGATGGGTCAGACAGTATGCCAATAATATCTCAGGTGTGACAGGTCCTCCGGATGGGGCCCGGTGGTTCCTCACCTTTGTGGTCTCCACCAACCTCCACATGGGTGACCGCTCTGTCCTCAGCCACCCCAATCACCTCCAGGATTCTTATGTTTGGCCCACCTCTGCCAGTCTGGGCCCTCTCCCGGCGACTGTGCATCATTAACCACATGCATGTTTCACAGTGGTGGGAGGGGGGTGTGATGTTCTTTGCTTTATGGATGAGGATGCCGTTGAATTGTTGTGTCTCACAAAGAACATTAAGCTATGTTATAACAAAGCTAATTTATTAACACTACAATTAAATAGATTTGAATTGCTGACAAAGATTTACAAGACCTCAGCTAAACTAAACTATGATTCCATCTGCAGAGCTTCTGAAAACTCGACTACTTTCAAACCCACCTCATTAGCTACTCCCTGAATCAAGGGTATCGCATGATATGTATGCTCTTGATCACCATCTCGTTGTTGGATGCATTCACATTAAATTGTTAACTCTTTAACAAGGGGTTGTGAAGGAAGGGTTGAAGGGATGGGGGTAGTGAACGGAGGGTTGGGGGCCACATGGGGAGTTGGGGGCTGGTGGGAGATGGTCAGGGGGGGGGCAGAAAGGCCTTGGGTGGGAGGCGTTGTGTCTGCTCACTCGTGCTGCCCGGTGTAGGTCGTTAGCCTTTTTCCGGCACTGGAGGCCAGTCCTCTTTGCCACCCTCTCGGAACTTACAGCCACCGTCACCTGGCTGCCCTGTGGCTGTCCCTCCAGGTCCCTCAGGGGAACAAGACACCTCTTCTGGCCTCCAGTGCGTCTTATGAGCCTCCCCAGGTCTACATCCCTGAATCTTGGGGCCGGTCTCCTTGGTGCCATTGTTGTGAGCTGACTGGGATTGGCTGAGCAAATGCTGATTACATGCTGCTCGGCCTTGTTAGCTAGGGGCTGTCGAGAGCGGTGCTGGCAAATTGGCTGTTGAGCCTTCATTTGCTGGGAGAGGCCCATGTGGCCTCGCTAATTGAACTGCTGCAGTCTATATGGTGTAGGTACACCCACTGTGCTATTAGAAAGGGAGTTCCCGGATGTTGCCCCAGCGATAGTGAAAGATATATTTCCATGTCAGGATGGTGAGTGACTTGGAGGGGAACTTCCAGGTGGTGGTGTTCCCATGTATCTACTGCCCTTGTCCTTCTAGATGGTAGTGGTCGCGCGTTTGGAAGTTGATGCCGAAGGAGCCTTGGTGATTTCCTGCACTGTATCTCGCAGATGGTACACACTGCTGCCACTGTGCGTCGGAGTGAGCACCAATCAAGCGGGGCTGCTTAGTGGTGTTTCCTGGGTGGTGTTGAGCTTCTTGAGTGTTGCTGGAGCTGCACTCATCCAGGCCAGTTGGGAGTCTATGAATCTATAAATCTTACGGTCATCACACGTTCACACATCATAGCCAAAGTTTTCCCACTTTCCCGCTGGCAGGATATTCTGATCACGCTGATGGCGGACACCACAACGCTTTCCCCAGCAGTGGAGGAGGCGGAGCATGTAATACCCTGTAGACATCCGCAGGACTGAAAGATTCCACTGCTGGCCGATAACGGGCCTCCTGCACTGCCAGAAAATACCCATGGGGAGGGGGTGGAAAATCCCACCCCGGGTCCACTTTGGAGATTTTGGAGATTTTCCCAATTATCAAAGATTCCTGGATGTTCTGATAGTGCCTTAATTGTGTTATGATCCCAATTGGTGTTATAACTGGACGGCAAGATCCCAGATTGGAACAAAAGACTTTTATTTTGTCTTTATAAATCGTGGAGGAACAGAGTTACAGGATCGCTAATTAGTTTTAAAAACAAGAAAAAATCATTCACTAAACATGAAAAGATTGGATTATGATGCAATACGCCTTTACTCCTGTTATATTTACAATGTGCTGCAAAGAGAAAAAGTGTGGAGGTGCCACACACCTGGGTTCCTTCCAAACACGACACAAGATTTATTCAGGAGATGTTACTCATACTGTCCCAATATGGAGAGCTAAAGCCCGCACAAACACTCAATTCAAGGACCAACTGAGGTCAGTCTGGAACACAAAGCACAGACAGGACCATCAACCGGCAAGAAGAATAGAATTCTGCTTAAGTGAGAAAGGAGGCGAGGCAGCACGGTGGCCTAGTGGTTAGCACAGCTACCTCACGGCACTGAGGTCCCAGGTTCGATCCTGGCTCTGGGTCACTGTCCGTGTGGAGTTTGCACATTCTTCCCGTGTCTGCGTGGGTTTCACCCCCACAACCCAAAAATGTGCAGAGTAGGTGGATTGGCCACACTAAATTGCCCCTTAATTGGAAAAAATAATTGTGTAATCTAAATTTTAAAAAAAACACTCTGCTGACATTGCTTCCGATCACATGATGTTCCATCAGCAGGGACGTATTATCTAAAGACATAACAATGCCCCTCCCTTTACTTCCTTAGTACCAACGATGGCTTTTCTTAACATTAAACAACAGGCCCAATTATACATTTGATATATTACTTTGCTCCATAACCTTTTAAGTATATACAACTTAATCTGACGGTCTCTCAAGCGGACGTCAATTTCTTTTGAGTTTCATTTGGCATTCTGGAACCTGACCACTCAAAACCTTTGAATATCTTCTTTTCCTTCTGTTGGTCGTACTTCCTGTGAAGTTACTTCAGTGTCCGCTTCCATTGGTGTTGGAGATTCCCCAGAAACAGAGGGTGAATTCTCTGCTGGTATCTGCCGATGCTGCGGAGAAACGGGCGTCAGTGGTAAAAACGGGATCACCCCCGTTTGCGATGCCCTGAAGCCCCTCTGATGGCAGAATGGGGGTTCGTGCCAGGGGAGGATGCAAATGAGTCCTAATGGGCAGCATGGTAGAACAGTGGTTAGCACTGTTGCTTCACAGCACCAGGGTCCAGGTTTGATTCCTGCTTGGGTCACTGTCTGTGCGGAGTCTGCGCATTCTCCCCTTGTCTGTGTGGGTTTCCTCTGGGTGCTCTGTTTCCTCCCAAAAGTCCCGAAAGACGTGCTGTTGGGTGAATTGGACATTCTAAATTCTGCCTCTGTGTACCCGAACAGGCGCCGGAGTATGGTGACTAGGGGCTTTTCACAGTAACTTTATTGCAGTGTTAATGTAAGCCTACTTGTGACACTAGTAAAGATTATTAATGATCTATTTTCATTCACATAGCGGGCCGGGCGCCAAAATCTCCGGCCCTCACGATTCACCGGTCTTGTATCATGTGGGTGGGGATCACTACTGGTATTCACCAGCGTTGTCCTGCCATGGTGGATGCCAGCGTGGGCCGAGGAGTTAATCCCTTAAGGGAGTTGCCCCCAAATTCCACCCAAGGGCCAACCTCTCCTCCCCACAATGCCAGATCTGCCAACCCTACGCTAACCCTACACCCCCTTACAGCCCCCCGCAAGACCCCCTAAGTGATGTCACCCCCCACAGAGACCCCCTAAATAGGGGGACACCCAGAGACCCCCTAAATAAAGGGATCCCTCAAAGAGCGCCCTCTAAATAAAGGGACCCTCCCTCAGCCTCCCCAGAAAAACTTGCTTTCCATGTTACAAAATTTCCCAATAAATTATTGCTAATCAGCATCCAATAATCCCTTTCCATGTTTTGAATCCTGAATGAGCGCCAACTTTTTTACTATCCCAGTTGATGTTACAATTGGATGGACAGATCCCAGAATGTAACACTGGCTCAAAAGACCTTATTTTGTTTATTAAAAACATTGAGTAACAGAGTCACAAGATCGCTAATTAGTTTTAAGAAGGAAAAACATTTATTAAATATGAAAAAGTTGGATTACGACATAATATTACATATAGATTACATAGAATTTACAGTGCAGAAGGAGGCCATTCGGCCCATCGAGTCTGCACCGGCTCTTGGAAAGAGCACCCTACCCAAGGTCAACACCTCCACTCTATCCCCATAACCCCATAACCCAGTAACCACACCTAACACGGAGGGCAATTTTGGACACTAAGGGCAATTTAGCATGGCCAATGCACCTAACCTGCACATCTTTGGACTGTGGGAGGAAACCGGAGCACCCGGAGGAAACCCATGCACACACGGGGAGGATGTGCAGACTCCGCACAGACAGTGACCCAAGACAGAATCGAACCTAGGACCCTGGAGCTGGGAAGCAATTATGCTATCCACAATGCTACCGTGCTGCCCTTTGTTTTTTTTGTTTTTTTGTTTTTTTTTGTGACGTAACTACCGAAGTTTCTGCCAACAATGCAGTGCCATGTTGGATTGTATTTCTTGTCAAACTCCTTTTTGATAAAGGCAGCAATGCCTTTTCGATGTTGTATTTCTCCATCGCTTGTGTTGCACAGTCTACCGCATCTTGTTGCATATCTTCCGACATGTCAGCATTTTTGATCACAGCCTTCCTATCGGACATGGTGCCTGCCTTCTCGATGTTAATCTACCAATCGCTCCAGCAAAGCTTTGTATTTTCCACTTCCCCCCACCCCCTCTTGCATGTCTGTCTCCCTCTTTATTATTTTTTTCTCCCCGTAATCACTTGGCCCCCCCGATGTGATCCTCTATTTTGTCTTTACTACCCCCCCCCCGATCTTAACAAATACAGATTTTAAGGTTAACACTGATTACAAGCACATCTTAATATACAATGTTCTCATGAACACAAAGTCACTTTTAAGCACACTAAATGCTCCTGAGCCAATACACTCTCCACTTTGAACCCCAAGTGAATGTTTGTAGATATCTCCTCAGATATCCACCCCCGATGATTGTCCCGTGAGAGTTTCCAAACTTCACTCCCAAAAACATGATTTAAAATCTTTTCTCATAATTATGATTTTCCTTCATTGTTTGCATTCCAAAATCAGGTTTTCCAAATGACACTTTTAAACAAAGCTTCCACTTCACGTTTAACAGTGAATCCAGTTCAGGATTTTACACCAATCACTTTAAGATTTATTTTGTCTTCACTGCTTTTACTCCAAGACGCCGCCACCAATTTCCACAGTTATTTCAACTCATGTTCCACAGGCTGTAGTAAAATCTTACAAACTTGAAAATCACTTCAGATATCTTTCTGGCATCTCAGCCTTCTTCTCAGCTCTGTCCAGTTGCTACGTAATCCCACTGCTGTCTATTTATTCTTCATGCTGTTGCCCTCTCTAAGCATTATGCAAACTTGACTAACCCCCACACATGCCCTTCATCCAGCATGAAACTAACTATAGGGTTTGCCTTTCCTAATTTTTACATAAAATTAAACCCATTTAAAGCTATATCCTATTTCTTCTGCTTACCAATATAAATATAAATCCATTAAAACTATATTTGTTTTCCCAACAATTGCCACATGAGTGCAATCAATCACCCCCTGGAACTCCATGGAACTCCTGTAGGAAAGCAAGGCTGACAACCCTTTGTGCTTGACTGGCCTTACCAGTGTCAAAACGATTACAATTGGTAAACAAGGAATTGATGATCTGGTGACGCAGTTGTGGCTTGAAATTTCTAAAATTCTACATAGTTCATCAACTGTTTCCTGGAAGGAGATGGATCAAAAGAAAATGAAGTTAGCCATGGGCAATGACCATGCAGATGACCATGACTACAGGCCATGAGAGCCTGTGACTTATGAGGCACTATTGTTCGGGCAAGTTAAAAAAGCTGGCCCTTGACCTACCGATCCTATACAAATTATAATGGCTTCTCCATTTTCTGTGTCTATTCCCTTTGCTCCATCATGCTGAATGTGGCTGGAGAGGAATTAATTGCTTCTGCTTCTGGAGTTGCTGCCCCTATTAATGGTTCCTGGCCGGAGCAAGCTGCACCTCCCCCCTCAGCAGCCCATACCTCTGCAGAATAGATAGCCCCGGGTTTCAGGGTGGTCTCACAAGCAGGACGTTGAGATCTACTTCACTGGAATCCAAGGCACAAGATTGCTACTGAACTAAGTTGTTGTTCCCAAATAAATCAGTGAATTCCAGGTGGAAATATTTCCTCCTGTCAACACTAGCTTTCACTGGTTTCAGCTCCAGACTGTTGCTATAATCATCATAGTCATCAGTCTCTTGAAAAGTGGATGCCACATGCCAGGCTTTCTGATTTCTGGATGCTCATGTGACTCAGAAGGCCAATCCTGGAGCCACAGACCTTTGGACAAAGATGACAGGAGCTGCCCTGTTTATTTCGCTTCTCTGGAGCACAGTTCATGTCATCAGTCTCCAACGATGTTGTGCCTTGTTGGATGAGGCACTGCTGCACAATACTGATGTTGCAGGGTCCTCTCACTCAGGTTGTCAATTTGTCCTATTTTCAATGAAGCCTTCAGAGTATCCTAAAAATGATTTTTCTGTCCTCCTTGTGATCGGGTTCCATTGTTAAGTTGTGAAAATAGGATCTTCTTCTGGAGCTAATTATGTTGTCCAAACCAGTGGAGCTGATTTCACATGAGCACGGTTGCGATGCTGGGAGGAATTGGCTGTAATGAAGATACTGGAATTTGTTGGCCACATGACTCTGAGTGTGTTACGAAGACATCGCTGGTGGAAATTCTCCAGTGCTCAATGCTATCTTTGGCACGGTTATCCTGTCAGGTCAGTTTTAGTCAACTTTAGCTCCTTGCTCTGCACTCGTCTTCTTCAACCAGGTAAGATGTGAAAAAAGAGAAGAAACCATGCACTGACTGGAGAAGTCAAAGTGCAGAAATAAATAAACTCTTTTTGATTGTCTCAATTGGTTTCCCATCAGATCCAAAGGGGTTTTCCCCACTGTCCTCGGAGTCTTCCCTGGGGGAAAGATACCAGAAGAGGGCAGGATAATGTTGAGAACTTGGCCGGATGTTACTTTCAGGGGATTTATCTCCTGCACACACCCAACCCTCCCTCCACTTGGCTGGGAAAATCACTCCTCTTTGAGATCCATGGTGAGTAAATTCAGGTGGGATGCCGAATTGATGTTTAATCCAAACCAATCAATTTCCAACAAGGCAAGGCATGACTTGTATACTGACTCATGTCTTGAACAACGTGCATGATAATTTGTGATCTACCAACTTCCAGTTTCTAAGCCAACATTCAACCTGCACATCTTAGGTTAGGTGGATTGGCCATGATAAATTCCCCTTAGTGTCCAAAATTGCCCTTAGTCTTGGGTAGTGTTGCTGGGTTATGGGGATAGGGTGGAGGTGTTAACCTTGGGTAGGGTGCTCTTTCCGGGGGCCGGTGCAGACTCGATGGGCTGAATGGCCTCCTTCTGCACTGTAAATTCTATGTAAATCTTAACCTCCCTGAGGTGATGGTCACTCAGCCCAATACAATATACTAATTTGATTATTGGCATGTGCAATTAACTTTTAATTTTGATGTTTAACGGAGAAAAGAGAACAAGTAAATTTTCAATTCAAGAAAAATACATGCATGCCTAAGAGGATTTTTGTTTTGTTCTGCCAAACTTAATCCCCTCCAATGTTATTCTCTCTCCTTCAGTCAATGCTATTCTCCATTGTACAAGAGGATTATGCAGGAGCAGCAGTCATTAAACTATGCCTACTATTTCAAATACTTGCAAACCGCTTTCATTTTCCCACCTCCTTCAAGGCAGAATTCAATGCAAGTCAACACCTTAGTGTTTACTTTACACAAGTTAAAGCTTCATTTAATATAGAAGAGAACAGGGTCTCAGGTGAACGTGTTAATTTTTTTATCATCAAGCATAATCTTATGAATGTTTCTTTGCAAATGTTGCATTATGTATGTGCAATCTGAGAATACACCTTCCACATATATAAAAAGCCTTGCATCTGGCACAGAGCTGTCATACATCACCTATCACACTGCAAAGTGTCAAAAGCATAAAACAGAAAAGAAAGGGAGTCAATCCAGACTGATTTCTTCTCAACCAAGAGATGGAGTGTGATAAGAAATAAGAGAATGAAAGAACTTGCATATATATTCTTTACTCAGAGAGTAGTAGGGGTGTGGAACGCCCTGCCTGCAATAGTAGTAGACTCGCCAACTTTAAGGGTATTTAAGTGGTCACTGGATAGACATATGGATGAAAATGGAATAGTGTAGGTCAGATAGGCTTCAGATGGTTTCACAGGTCGGCGCAACATCGAGGGCCGAAGGGCCCGTACTGCGCTGTAGTGTTCTATGTTCTATGTTCTATAAACTTTTGACATCCTTGAGATATCCCCAAAAGCTCTGTAGCCAATGAGTTAGTATCTTTCACAATCCTAGGGTGCCCCAAAGTGCTTTACAGTCAGTGAAGTACATTTGAACTGTCAGTGTTGGAGGAAATAAAGCAGCCAGTTTGCAAACAGCAAATTCTCAGAAACAGCAATGTGAAATTACCTGAAAATCTGTTTTTGATTGAGGGATAAATATTGACTAGGTAAGGTAAAATCTCCATCGTCCCAGATGACCTTAGGCTGCTTTCCCCTTGAAGGGGGAGAGCTGACTGGTGGTGATTTAACCTGAGGAGCACCAGACCTCAGGCAAGAGGAAAGATTGAGAAGAATAATAACCTCAGCTGGTACAGGGATTGAACCCGTGCAGCTGACCTTACTTTGCATCATGAAGCAGCTGTCTATCCATGTGAGCTAACCCACCCCTGGTTTAGGTTAAGACACCAGAAATAACTCCTCAATTCTTCTCAAGGTGGTGCCATGGGGTTGTTACCATCCACCTGAGATGGCAGGTGGGGCCTTAACTCATCCAAAAGGTGGAAAAGATCTTTGGGCACAGAGGGGAAATGTTTCAAGCGAGAATGGGATCTGGAATTGGAATTCTCTGCCACTGCCTGTGTCATCATTGAAGCATAACTCAAAGCATTATGCAGCTTTTGCCACAGGTCTTCATTTGACAGAACAGGCAGCACAGTGGTTAGCACTGCTGCTTCACAACACCAGGGACCTGGGCTCAACTGGACTTGGGTGACTGTGTGGAGTTTGTACGTTCTCTCCACACCTATGTGTATTTCCTCTGGGTCCACTGCTTTCTCCCACAGTCCAAAGATGTGCAGTTTAGGTGGGCTATGTGTTAAGGTGGGGGAGTGGGTCTAGGTAGGTGCTCTTTCAGAGGGCTGGCGCAGACTCGATGGGCTGAATGGCCTCCTTCTGCACAGTAGGGAGTCTATGGTTCTCGAACAGGCTGATTCTCGACTCACAGATCTTTAGGCATTTGGAGCAAGACATCCCCCAAATAAGTAGGATCCGGAGTGCAGGATTTAGTTCCTTTTCCTTCCTTCGCAGCCACTGATCCGCCCTAGCATGGGGGCATTGTAGTTAAAGCAAGATGCAAGATTGACAGACAAGTTGTCACCATTTTGAATGATTGGTAGCGAGCTCCTCCCTCTAATTAATGGGTGGGATTTTCTGGCCCTCCCCACAGTGCAATCTTCCGGTCCTGCCGAAGGTGCCCTCCCCCCACCCTCACAATGCCGGGTTCCCCAGCACCAGGGCAGATGAGACATACAAAATGCCGTCAACTTCGGCCGGACCAGAAGATCAGTGATAAGCCATTTCCAGTGCCAGCAAACATGCCATGGGGGGGGGGGGGGGGGGGGAGGCTGATGCACAGTCATGAATAGCTAGTGCCAGGTACATTGTAAATAATATAGGCCCTATCACACAACCTTGCTTGTCCTTGGTCCAAATCTCTACGGTGTGTTTGATATCTTCCACAGTTGTAATCATGCTGCCATGCAGCAATTGCAGGTTAGTGATGAAATTATTGGACACCCAGAGATTTTTGTATCACAAACCACGGAGTGTAATGCTTTGCTGACTCAAACACTTTGGTCTGGTCGATGAATACAATGAAGAATTTATTTTTTTGTTCTCAACTTTTTTCTTGGATTTGTCTGGCAACAAAGATCAGAGGTTCCTCTGTAAGGTCTAAAGCCATTTGTCTCTGGAAGGATTTCCAGAGGTGATTCAGGATCAAGAATAAATGTCAGGATTCTCCCTACTGTGGATAAGAGAAAAACACCTTGATAGTTTCCACAGCATGATTGATCTCCCTTCTTGAAGACAGTTCCAACTATCTTATTCCTCAAGTTGGTGGGGAATTCATTTTTCTATCAACTCTTCAGGGTGACTGTATATGAGGTCTTGCTGTGAGCAAAAGGTTTGAAGACCGCATCTGAAATATAATTGGAGCCACAGGTCTTGTTATTTTTGTTGTTGTTTTCATCCATTTGTTTGCTTGTTGAAGCTTTCCCACCAATGATGGTTCACCCATAGATCCTGCCTCAGGGTACTGTGGGATAGGCTGCAGCTGGTGTGGGCATCATGCTGCTTATGCAGCCCATCAGGCTTCTGAATGCGGCCCGTGAGACGTATGGATAATCATTGGATAACCGTTGTCCATGCGCAGGGATGCTAGATTCTGCTGGTTTCTGTCTGTCTGCTTTTTTTCCCCTATTAGTACAAATAAAATGCACCTAAAACAAGGAAACGTGAAATGTGGTGCTGATGATTGTCAATATTGATTGTGACAGCCCTGCGTCTCCTCTGCATCCAATCAAAGCATAAATATTTATTTTACTTTCAGCATTTGAGGTTGATGACATTTCTTTTAATATGTGAATGGCTAAGCATTTTCTATCACTCATTCTACAATATTCAGTTCATATCAAATTGATTTAATCTTCTTCGTGGGGGTCATGGTCAGTGCACATATTGATTTCAATCTTGCAGCCCATTGAGATGAAAAAGCCTCACTCAGGTGGTCCACTCACGAGCCAAGGCTGTCCATCACTGGCCTGGAGAACCACAAAACCATCGAATCAATGCAGTGCAAAAGTCCTCTGAAAGTGCACCCTACTTAGGCCCACTGCCCTGCCCTATCCAGTCTAACCCCACCTAACCTGCATATCCCTGGACACTAAGGGGCAATTTAACATGGTCGATCTACCTAACCTGGACATCTTTGGACTGTGGGAGGAAACCAAGCTCAAGTAGGAAAGCCACACAGACAGTGGAGAATGTGCAAACTCCACACAGGCAGTCATCCGAGGCCAGAATCGCGCCTGGGTCCCTGGAGCTGTGAGGTGGAAGTGCTGACCACTGTGCCACCGTGCCGCCCCAATATCAGTTGTCACTGTGGATTTAAGGTTGATGAGTTGTTGAAAATGTTCTTTCCCAGTATTGAAGCACGGCATTGTCAACCTTAAGAAGGAGGACTCACTTCTGTGAGCAAAGGGGATTGTACTCATTTTGTATTGGTGTACAGATGACCATGGCACTTGAAAAAAGCTTTGCCTCTCATGATGATCAGCATATTGTTGGATCTCACAGGCTTTCTCTAGCCACTACATAAGATATAGGAGCAGAATTAGGCCATTTGGCCCATTGAGTCTTCTCCAAATGTTCTTGATCTTCCGAATTTGTTTTTGGGCATCAACCTTGAGTTTTTGCAACATTACCTTCTTCATTTGTGTCCTTAGGTTGTTTTACCAGGCAAGGAAGGCTGCTTATTTCTCTTCCAGGAAGTCACATATTTCAGCATTGTTTTTATCGGACAAGTCCTGGTTACAACAATGTTCATACCCAATGGGTTGGGCACAGGAGACAAGAATTTTATTTGACTTTATGCAATCTTACCGTTCTGGAATTGAGTTGCATGTGTGAAGATTTTCCAGATTTGTTGTGAGCAGCACTGGAGTTTTCCACTTCTTCATGCTGCTTGAGTGCTGAAGAATTTATCATCTTCCTCTTGGTGTGAACTGGATGTTCTTTACTAATTCGAACAAGTCTATGATCTATCTGGCAGGAATCAGTCTCCCTCATGAACTGAGTGATACAGACTTCACTCAGTGAGTGGTGTTCCCAGTTATTCATTACAGACCTGAATTCCGATCATTGAGGGCCCTCTTGAGCATTAACTCAATTCAAGCATGGAAATGGGACCAGAAAATGCATGAAAGGAGCACACAGCTATTTTTAGGATAGCAAGAGTTTTCGGCCCTGGTAAGGTTGTATGCAGCCATGGGCAGGCGGGGAATTTTGTGACGTTGGTCGGGGTGCCATTTTGCCAGAGGCCGGTCGGGGGTGGGGGGGGGGGGGGGGGGGAGGAGAGGTTGCTGTTGCCAACTGAGGCCAAGTAATGCCTATTGTCAAAGGCTGACTAGATGTTTCCCGTCAGGTTCAGGGTTGCTGAGGCATCAGGGAATGGACCAGCTGTCTATTGGCAGTCTGCTGCTGGCACACTAAGGGGACAGTGCTCCAGGCAGACCCTGACCCCCTCCCTGCCTGACAGACTGCAGCAACAGCCACTGGTTGCCCTATGAAAAGGCTTCCCCTTCACAATGGGCTGTTGTAGATCCTTTTAAGTTTAAAAGTAAAACATTTGGAGCGTGGCACCTTAAAGGAAGCACTATTTCATTCAGCCCTGAACTACAAACCCCTGCTTGTTCTGATTTAGAGGGTCTTCCATTGTCTCTCCAGCCCACCCACCATCCTTAACTGGATAGCAAATCCACCCGCTGCTGGTGAACAACAGCAACTTATATGAATAAAACACCTTTGATGATATTCCATGTCTCAAGGTGCTTTGCACGAGTTTTATAAAACAAAGGTTGACACTGAGTCACACAACTCAAATGACCAAAGGTTTAGTCAAAGAAATTGATTTTAAGGTGTGCTGAAAGGAGGAAAGCTCCATCCGGACCTGTTTTAATTTGCTGCAAAGATTTGCATTCAAAGTATCGTCTTGCATCTTTGACTTTGTCTATATATATGTTTCTGGAACCCACCTCTTTGTTTACCTGAGGAAGGAGCTGTGCTCCGAATGCTAGTGATTCGAAACACACCTATTAGACTTTAGCGTGGTGTTGCAAGACTTCGTACTGTGCTCGCCCCAGTCCAAGGCCGGCATTTCCACATCATGTCTCGCATTTAGCACTGTGGTGATACCCACGACACGATGGAGGCTATCCTCAATGTGAAAATAAGGCTTTGTCTCCACAAGGATTGTGTGGTGGTCACTTCTACCAATACTGTCATGACCAGATGCATCTGCAGCAGGCAGATTGGTGAGGATGAGGTCAAGTATGTTTTTCTCTCTTATTGGTTTCCTTACCACCTGCTGAAGTCCCAGTCTAGCAGTTATGTCCTTTATGACCTTTATGACCTGACCAGCATGGTGTGTGGTGGTACCACTGAGCCACTCTTGGTGATGGACATTGAAGTCCCCCACCCAGAGCATATTCTGCATCCTTGCCACCCTCAGTGCTTCCTTCAAGTAGTGTTCAACATGGAGGAATACTGATTCATCAGCTGATGGTGGTCGGTATGTGGTTATTAACAGGAGGTTTCTTTGCCCATATTTAACCTGAAGGCTTCAGGATTCAAAAGAACTAGGAGCAGGAGTAGGCCATCTGGCCCTTTGAGTCTGCCCCGCCATTCAATGAGATCATGACTGATGTTTTGTGGACTCAGCTCCACTTTCCGGCCCAGACATTATAACCCTTTATTCCTTTATTCTCCAAAAAACTATCTATCTTAGGGCAGGATTCTCTCAGCCCTGGGCCGGGCCGGAGAATCCAAGCGACCAGGCCACGCCACTCCGACGCCGGCACACGATTCTCCGCAGAGCGGAGAATCAGCGCTACTGGCGCCGGCGTGGCGCCGGTCGCGGTCTGTTCTCGGGCCGGGATGGGCTGAGCGGCCGTCGTGGAGTCCCGCCGGCACCGTCCACACCTGCTCTCAGCCGGTGGGAACTCAGCGTGGAAGGATCAGGGGCGGCCTGTGGGGGGTGAGGGGGGACACGACCCCAGGGGGGGCCTCTGATGCAGCCTGGCCTGCAATCGGGGCCCACCGATCGGCGGGCAGGCCTCTCTGGCTGGGGTACTCATTTCTATGCGCCAGCTCCTGTAGCCCTGTGCCATGTTGCATCAGAGCTGGCGAGTTGAAGGAAGCCACTGCGCATGCGCGAATCCTGCAGCGCCCAGTTCGTGCCGGGATCGGCAGCTGGAGCAGCGTGAATCAGTACTATGCTGGACCCCTGTAGGAGCCAGAATTAGTCCTGGGAGCAGCCCATTCACGCCGTTGTAAAACGCGACGCCGTTTACCACGGCGTGGTCACTCTGCCACAGGATGAGAAAATCCCGCCCCCGATCTTGAAAACATTTAATGAAGGAGCCTCAACTGCTTCAGTAGGCAGGGAATTCCATAAATTCACAACCCTTGGGGGAAGAGGTTCCTCTTCCTAAAGGCTCAGTCCTAAATCTACTTCCCCATATTTTGAGGCTATGCCCCCTGGTTCTGCTTTCACCCAACAATGGAAACAACCTGCCCGCATCTGTCCTATCTATTCCCCATGTAATTTTATATGTTTCTATAAGATCCCTCCTCCGCATCCTTCAAAATTCCAACAAGTACAGTCCCAGTCTACTCAACCTCTCCTCGTAATCCAGCCCCCTCAGCTGTGGGATTAACCCAGTGAATCTCCTCTGCACACCCTCCAGCACCAGTACGTCCTTTCTCAGGTGACCAAAACTGAACACAATACTCCAGGTGTGGCCTCACTAACACCGTATACAATTGCAACATAACCTCCCGGTTCTTAAACTCCATCTCTCTAGCAATGAAGGACAAAACACCATTTGCCTTCTTAATCACTTGATGCACCTGTAAACCAACTTTTTGCGACTCATGCACTGGCACACACAGCAGAATGTTTTAATATTTTATAATTTAAATAATGATCCCTTTTGCTGTTATTCCTACCAAAATGGATAACCTCACATTTGTTAACATTGTATTCCAGCTGCCAGACCCTAGCCCATTAACTTAACCTGTCCAAATCCCTCAACAGACTTTCAGTATCCTCTGCACTTTTTTGCTTTACCACTCATCTTAGTGTCATCTGCAAACTTGGACACATCGCCCTTGGTCCCCCACTCCAAATCATCTGTGTAAATTGTGAACAATTGTGGTCCCAACACTGATCCCTGAGGGACACTACTGATAGCCAACCCAAAACACCCATTAATCTCCACTCTTTGCTTTCTATTAATTAACCAATCCTCTATCCATGCTTCTACCTTACCCTTAAGGCCATGCATCTTTATCTGATGCAGCAACCTTTTGTGTGGCACCTTGTCAAAAGCTTTCTGGAAACCCAGATATATCACATCCATTGGCTCCCCATTGTCATGGGGTCCAAATTGCTCTGGTTAGGTTCCGCTTCGGTTTCCGCTAAAAGTCACTTGCATAATTTCAACCATAAAATCTTCCAGGAATCAGCGTAATGTGATAGCATAATAGAATGTAATTGGTTCACTTCTCATTTCCATTGAAACCTATTACTTGGTGGTAACATGGTGCCATTTTATTAATAAAGCTGCAAATGTATTTATCACCAGAAATGAACATTTGTAATAAGGGTGTTCAATCCTCACCCTGCGAGGAACCTGACTTACAATCACTATAAATCACTTCAAAAATCTATTCTGAGCCATTTAATAGTTTTGCTGATGTACACTGGTCAACCTCTGAGTAGATTAACTATTTTCTGGCATAAAATAATTTTTTTAATCAGCCTATTGGTGCCTTTGCACAGTGACACAGTGGTTAGCACTGCGGCCTCATAGCTCCAGGGACCCGGGTTCAATGCCGGGCTCAGGTGACTGTGCGGAGTTTGCACTTTCTCCCTGTGTCTGCGTGGGTTTCCTCCGGGTGCTCCGGTTTCCTTCCACAGTCTAAAGACGTGCAGGTTAGGTGGATCGGCCATGATAAATTGCCCCTTTGTGTGCAAAAGGTTAGGTGGGGTTACTGGTTTACGGGGATAGGGTGGAGGCATGGGCTAAAGTGGGGAGCTCTTTCCACGGGCCGGTGCAGACCCGATGGGCCAAATAGCCTTCTTCTACACTGTGAATTCTTTGATAAGAAAATGAAGAGAATTTGAAGAAACTGCCCGAACCAATGAAATCATCGTAATTTACAATATTGACTTGGGGTCCTGGCCAGAATTGAATCTCGAGCCACTTCAAAACTTTGTTTAAACTAGTCTTAAACCTAACACAGGCAGAAGGGCCTGAATGGTCTTTTTCTGTCCTATTTAATTCTTTGATTTATCCTTTGTATCTTCTTCTCTTGCTTGATTCCTTGGGAGTTAGTGAGGTTACTGGGTTACGGGGATAGGGTGGTGGCATGGGTTTCAGTAGGGTGCTCTTTCCAAGAGCCGGTGCAGACTCGATGGGCTAAATGGCCTCCTTCTGCACTGTAAATTCTATGAGTCTATGAGTTTCTGAAAGCAGAAACTGTTTTTTCTTATTTTCTGCAATTTCAGTTATGGTCTCGGAGCTCCAGCTGTTTTCATCTGACTTTTCTGTCATTTCATGGTCTGAAGAATGAAAACTGAACCAAACAAAAAGAAAACAGGCTTTAACTTCCATGATGAAAACTGGTATTAAAGATGTCTCCCTTTCTTTTGGGTCACCGAGAACCTCTATTTGTTTTGCTGGCATTTCGGTCGGTCCATGTGCCCATTTTCCTATTTAGAAAAAAAGACTAGCAGCACAATATGATAGATTTTACACTGCATTTTGAGAGGGAGAATCTGGAATTAGTTTAATGGTATTACAATTTGATAATGTTAACGACAAAGACATGAGGGAGGAGCTGGCCAGGATTGATTGGAAAGGGAGCCTAGCAGAGAAGACAGTGGAACGGCAACAGCAGGAGTTTTTGGGGGTTATTCGGGAGGCACAACAGAAATTCCCAAATCTACCCCAGCCAGAACAGGCATTGAACCTTGTGCTGTTGGCATCAATCTGCTGCAGATAACCTAGCTAACCATCTCCAAGTTGCTGTGTCAAGATACACTTCACATGCATGGTGTAGTCTGGAGCAATGGATGGCAATTGTAGAGGCTCCAAATTGCGTAATCATATGACTGACCTCGGATCTCTCCTGCTCTTGACTGCCTCCCATTGATGTATGTTGAAAGGATTTAAAAGTTGACAAGCAATCTGTTCGGCAACATTATGAATGCACTTTCCTTTGGCCATCAAATCCTGGAGTGGGAGCCAAATCTAGAACTTCTGGAGGCAGGGACGTTACTCACTGAGCCACAAAATCTCCCCAATTTGCTGATTATATTGACATTGGAACCAGACATTCTCCCCCTCAAAAGCTGTTCACATTTTGTTAATTGCAATTTTTAAACCTGAGACTGATAGATTATTGCTTGTGTTAAAGATATTAAGAAAAATGAATCCAAGGGTACGGTTGAGCCTCAAACAAATAGAATGGAATAAGCTGGAGGATGTGAATGGCCTACTCCTTTTCCTATGTTCCTAATTTTTACTATGATGTCTCTTTTATTGTATTCGTTCATGGGATGTGAGCATCACTGGCTTGGCCAGCATTTATTATCCATCTCAAATTGCCCTTTGGACGGTGGTGGCAGGCTGCCTACCTGAACCGCAGTAGTCCATGTGGTGTCGAGACACCCACAGTGCTATAGGGGAGGAGTCCCATGTTTTAACCTGGTAACATTGAAGTAACGGTGACATAATTCCAAGTTAGTGTGGTGTGTGACTTGGAGGGGAGCTTTCAGGTGGTGGTGTTACCATGCACCGACTGCCCTTCTAGTTGGTAGAGGTCACAGGTTTGGAAGGTGCTATTGAAGAAGCCTTGGTGAGCTGCTGCAGTGCATCATGGAGGTAGTACATACAGCTGCCATTGTGAGTCGGTGGTTGACGAGTGAATGTTTGTGGATGGGGTTGCAATCACGCGGGCTGCCTTGTCCGTCCTGGATGGTGTTGAGTTTCTTGAATGTTGCTGGAGTTGCACTCATCCAGGCAAGTAGAGAGTACTCCATTACACTCCTGACTTGTGCCTTGTAAATAGTGGACAGGCTTTGGGGAGTCAGGAGGCATATTACTTGCCGCAGAACTCCAAGCCTTTGACCTGCTCTTGTCGCCGCAGCATACATGTGGCTGGGCCAGTTTAGTTTCTGGTTAATGCCATCCCCCTAGATGTTGATTGTGAGGGGATTTAGTGATTGTAGTTTCACTGAATGTCAATGGAAGATGTTTAGATTCTCTCTTGTTGATTATGGAGACAACTTCGACAATTATACATCCTTGTCTGGTGTAAGAATAAGACGGGGAAGGTGGCTCAACCATAGCTAACGAGGGAAATCAGGGATAGTGTTAAAGCCAATGAAGAGGCATATAAATTGGCCAGCAAAAGCAAGCCTGAGAAATTTAAAATTCAGCAGAGGAGGACAAAGGGTTTAATTCGGGAGGGGAAAATAGAATACGAGAGCAAGTTTGCAGAAACCATTAACACTGACTGCAAAACATCTATAGATATGTGAAGACAAAAAGACTGGTGAAGACAAATGTAGGTCCCTTACAGTTAGAATCAGGTGAATTCATAATCGGCAACAAAGAGATGGCAGACCAGTTGAACAAATTTGGATCTGTCTTCACTAAGAAGGACACAAATAACCTTCCTGAAATACTAGGTGACTGAGGGTCGAGCATGAAGTAGAAACTGAAGGAAATCTTTATTAATCAGGAAATTGTATTGGGGAACTTGATAGGATTAAAAGCTGATAAGTCCCCAGGGCCTGATGCTCTGCATCCCAGAGTACTTAATGATGTGGCCCGAGAAATAATGGACTCATTGGTGATCATTTTCCAGCATTCTATAGACTCTGGAAGAGTTCCAATGGATTGGAGGGTAGCTAATGTAACCCTACTTTTTATAAAAGGGGAGAGAAAATGGAGAGTTATGGACCGGTTAGCCTGACATTGGAATCAATTATTAAGGATTGAATAAATGAGAATTTGGAAAGCAGGGACAGGATCAGTCCAAGTTAGCACGGATTCACTACTTGACAAATCTTCAGAAACTTTTTGGAGGATGTGACCAGTAGAGTGGACAAGGGTGAACCAGTGGAGGTTATTTTTCACTTAAAACATTTTTTTTTTGGAACATATAGAGCAGAAGGAGGCCATTCAGCCCATCAAGTCTGCACAGACCTACTTAAGCCCTCACTTCCACCCTATCCCCGCAACCCAATAACCCCTCCTAACCTTTTTGGACACTAAGGGCAATTTATCATGGCCAATCCACCTAACCTGCACATCTTTGGACTGTGGGAGGAAACCGGAGCACCCGGAGGAAACCCACGCAGACACGGGGAGAACATGCAGACTCTACACAGATAGTGACCCAGCGGGGAATTGAACCTGGGACCCTGGCGCTGTGAAGTCACAGTGCTATCCACTTGTGCTACCGTGCTGCCCTTTGTATCTGGACTTTCAAATGACTTTTGACAAGGTACCACACAAGAGATTAGTGGACAAAATTAAAGCTCATGGTATAGGGGGTAATATATTCACGTGGATAGAGAACTGGTTGGCAAACAGGAAGCAGAGAGTGGGAATAAATTAGTCCTTTCTGAGTGGCAGGCAGTGACTAGTGGGGTACTGCAGGGTTCAGTGCTGGGACCCCATCTGTTCGTGAAGGAGAAACTGAAGGGAATCTTTATTAATCAGGAAATTGTATTGGGGAAATTGATGGGATTAAAACGTGATTAATCCCAGGGCCTGATGCTCTGCATCCCAGAGTACTTAATGAAGTGGCCCGAGAAATAATGGACTCATTGGTGATCATCTTCCAGCATTCTATAGACTCTGGAAGAGTTCCAATGGATTGGAGGATAGCTAATGTAACCCTACTTTTTATAAAAGGAGAGAGATAATGGGGAATTATGGACCGGTTAGCCTGCCATTGGTGGTGGGGAAAATGCTGGAATATATATCAATGATTTTGATGAAGGAAGTGCTTGCATTAGCTCCAAATGTGCAGACGACACTAAGCTGGGTGGCAGTGTGTACTGTAAGGAGGATGCAAAGAAGCTGCAGGGTCACTTGGATAAACTGGCTGAGTGGGCTGATACTTGGCAATGCGTAAATGTGAGATCATCCACTTGGTGGCAAAAACAGGAAGGCAGATTATTATCTGAATGGTGGCAGTTTAGGAAAAGGGAAAGTGCAACGAGACATGGGTGTCATAGTGGAACAGTTGCTGAAAGTTGGCATACAATGATAGCAGACACTGAGGAAAGCTAATGGCATGCTGGTCTTCATAGCGAGAGGAGTTGTGATGTCTTGCTGCAGTTATACTGTGCCATGGTGAGGCCACACCTTGAGTATTGTGTGCAAGTTTGGTCTCTTGGTTTGAGGAAAGACATTCTTGCTGTTGAGGGTGTCCAGCAAAGATTCACCAGACTAATTCCCGAGCTGGCAGGACTGACATATGAAGAAAGACTGGATCGACTAAGCTTGTACTCACTGGAGTTCAGAAGAATGTGAGGGGATCTCATTGAAACATATAAAATCCTGATGGGACTGGACAGGCTAGATGTGGGAAGAATGTTCCTGGTGTTGGGGACGTTCAGAACTAGGGGTCACAGCCTAAGAATAAAGGGTAAGCCATTAAGGGCTGAGATGCGGAAGAACCTCTTCTCTCAGAGAGTTGTGAACTTGTGGAATTCTCTACCACTCAAAACTGTTGGGGCCAGTTTGTTGGATTTATTGAAGAGGGAGCTGGATGAGGTCTCTGCGGCTAAAGGGATCAAAGGGCATGGAGAGAAAGTGGGAGTGGGATACTGATCAGCCATGATCATATTGAATGGTGGTGCAGGCTTAATGGGCTGAATGGCCTCCTCTTGCACCTGTTTTCAATGTTTCTATGGTTATTGCCTGCCACTTGTGTGGTGCAATTTGCTTCTTGCCAACCCCAGCCTAGGTATTATCCAAATCCTGCTGGATGTGGGCATGGACTGCTTTAGTATCTGAGGAGCCACAGATGTTGCTAAACATTGTGTGGTCATCAGTGAACGTCCCCACTTCTGCCCTTATGATGGAGGGATATTACTATGAAATTAAATTTGGTTCACAAAGGGTTAATATCCAGAAAATGTAAAAAAGATATTGTTCAGGACAAATAATTTGGAATAGCAGCTGTCTCGGAATCATGCCTTTTCACATAGCAGATCAGTTTGAGACAGTGGGGGTCATGCAACAGCTCCAAGAGATATTCACGCCTTTAAAGTTGGAAGGGTTTTCATTGAGATGTACCCAGCAGGAAGCTCAGCTAAGCAGATAGTGTAGTTGCCATAGCATCTACATCAAGGGAGAGGCTGATTATGCAAGATGGGAACTTTGATTGCCAATTCGGTGAGCCAATATTTGAGAGAGAAAAAGAACTCAGAGATAGATCTGAGAACAGCCTTTGTCTTTTCCTCAGAAAGAGTCAGCCAAGTAAGTTTGTTTCTGGAACAGCCGGAGAGTGAGGGAGGACTCACTTTCCTGTCAATCAGAGGGATGGTGTGAGAGATGGGAGGCTGAGTGATGAATGCAGCAGAAGAACGGTTCAGTGACTCCAAATCTATAAAATATGAGTTAAGCCTATTACCCATTGTAAGAGGACATTTTGTCATGTTCCACAGTACAAAGAGCAAAGGAAATCAATTGATGATAAGTTGTGTATTTTGTAGAAAATGAACCAGTTTGGTTATGAACGAGTGACTTTGTGGCAGAGGAATACTTTGAGTTGTCGCCCAACAGGCTGGAGAACCCAGATAGTGGAATGTTTAAGATCACAAAAATCCAATGGACTAACATGGGTTATTCTTGTTACAGTCCCCTATGCTATTCTTCAGATAGATTTTCAGCAATGAAGCTCCTCCAGCTCTCAATGAGTTTCAAGTGACACTGAATTCAAGAAAATGCCTAGTACAGATACAACTGGCCCAGAGAAATGATCAAAAGCAAGAAGGAACAGAGCAAGACAGAGTCCGATCAAATCTTTGAATGACCGGATGACACAGTGGCACAGTGATCAGCTCTGCTGCCTCACAGAACCAGGGACCAGGGTTCAATTCCAGCATTGGGTGACTGTCTGTGTGGAGTTTCCACATTCTCCCCCTTTTCTGCGTGGGTTTCCTCCGGGTGCTCCTGTTTCCTCCCACAGTCCAAAGATGTGGAGATTAGGTAGACTGGCCATGCTAAATTGCTCCTAAGTGTCCAAAAGGTTATGTGGGGTTCCAGGGATAGGGTGAGGGTGTGGGTTCTCTTTCAGAGGGTTGACGCAGACTTGATGAGCCAAATGGCCTCCTCCTGCACTGTAGGGATTCTATGATTGTAAAAGATAAAGAATAAGCCATGACATATAGCCATAATCCACTTGTCCCTAGGGTGGGGGGACTTCCCTAGGGAGAGAGATTGGGAAAACCTGGCCTGTATTCTCTACAGTTTCGAAGAATGGGAGGTGATCTCACTGAAACCTACAAAATAATTTTCCAGGCAGCTCACCATGGCATAACTGGAAAAATGCCACAGAAGACTGGGAAATTCATTTTAATACATTATAATATCATGAACAAGCCGTCTCACTGGGCCATCTCTCCTCAATGAATATTCATTGCTCATTAGCATGACATCATGCTGACGTAATTTACAACAGGTGTCTGGAAATGAGAACCTAGCGACGTCACCTCCGAAGGTGATATCGGAGGTGAGCTCTCAGGTTGCCATGACAATCTTGGGTGCTAGTCGCAGAGGGGGTAGTGAGAGGATGTGGACGACTCAGATCTGAGTTCAACATGGGGCCGAGGGGGACTTCAGCATCAGCAATTTGAGGGGGTGGGGCCACTTGCTGGCCTTAGCGGCCCTTCATCTCAGTGAACCTCTCAGTTTAAAGAAGGTTCGGTGGCTGGTTTGCAGGCAGCGATTCCCGTGTCCTGCTTGCTGGGCTTATGATGATATGACCACTGAGGGATTGCCTATCTCGAGTGGTATCTGGAAAGTGGGTGGGAGCATATGAATCCATTGGGTCAACAACTGTGAGGCCAGGCTGAATGGGCATACTTGTGGACACTGACAAGGGGCTTTTTACAACCCATGAGTGCTGAAGACCCTCACACAGCGAGAAAGATGACTACAGTAAGGATGCACCCCCACACTCAGGCACAATTATGAAGTCAGAGGGCATGAGCTGTATGGAAGTCCAAGGCCACTGGTATGGAGGCCAGGCTGTCAGGGATTAGTGCCTGGATGGCTGGCTGATAGGTTATTAGTTCATTGATTTAGTCATGGTTTTGAGTCCTAATTGAATGCATAGGTGAAACGGTGAAATGATTTTAAAAAGGTCATGACTGTGAGAACACAGTCATTGTCTCAACTATTGCTGAGTAGTTCTGGTGCCTCATTTTAGAAAGGATGTGGAAGCTTTGGAAAATGTGCAAAGGGGATTTACCAGGATGTTGCCTGGAATGGAGTGTCGGTCTTACAAGGAAAGGTTGAGGGTGCTAGGCCTTTTCTCATTAGAACAGAGAAGGATGAGGGGTGACTTGATAGAGGTTTATAAGATGATCAGGGGAATAGATAGAGTAGACAGTCAGAGACTTTTTCCTCAGGTAGAACAAACCATTACAAAGGGACATAAATTTAAGGTGAATGGTGGAAGATATAGGAGGGATGTCAGAGGTATGTTCTTTACCCGAAGAGTAGTGGGGCATGGAATGCACTGCCTGTGCAAGTCGTTGAGTTGGAAACATTCGGGACCTTCAAGCGACTATTGGAAAGGCACATGGATTACGGTAGAATGCTGGGGCGTAGATTGATTTGTTCTTAATCTAGGACAAAGGTTCGGCACAACATTGTGGGCCGAAGGGCCTGTTCTGTTCTATATTTTCTATGTTCTATTGAACTTTGGTGGCATGTCTGTAGAAATATAGACATTGTTTCAGCGAATATCTTGTATAATGGATTGACTACAGTATAATGTATCAGTCAATGTTCCATAAAATGAAAAGATTATTGTTTTCAGTGCACTTAGTAATAAAATGGATCATTTAATTAGTTGCATCAAGGTCTGTGGTCAGCAGCAGCGTGAGAAACTTATTCTCATGAGATTGCCCTGAATTAACTTTGATGGACGTTGGTCAATCTTAAGCCATGGCCAATGTTTGATCAACAAATCATCGTCAAAGTAACAGACATCTATTAGAACAAACCAGGATGTCTCAGCTGAGAATTAGAAGCCAATGAGAGTAAATGAGGGATTAGACCATAGATAATGGGGCAGCATGGTAGCACAGTAGTTAGCACTGTGGCTTCACAGCACCAGGGTCCCAGGTTTGATTCCCTGCTGGGTCATAGCGCAGAGTCTGCACGTTCTCCCCATCTCTGCGTGAGTTTCCTCCGGTGCTCCGGTTTCCACCCACAGTCCAAAGACGTGGAGGTTAGGTGGATTGGCAATTCTAAATTGCCCTTAGTATCCAGAAAAGTTTAGGAGGGGTTATTGGGCCCGGGGGATAGGGTGGAAGTGAGGGCTTAAGTGGATTGCTGCAGACTCGATGGGCCAAATGGCCTCCTTCTGCACTGTATGTTCTATGTTTTATAAGGATTCCCTTAAAGTAGGACCTCCTGGGTGATGTTTTGGTTCCTGAATTCCTGCCTTCCTGAATTCTTGAATCATCTATTTGTTTGTGATTTCTTTATGCTTTTATGTTTAATGCTTTTTTTGCCATGTGTTTGACTCTTGTATGAAATGTTTTTTTGTTAACAAACATTTTATTCGGGCATTTATGGTTTTATAACAATAAAACATACAACTACACAAGTAAACATAGTTCAGTGCGTAACACATCGCTCCATCTCCCACTGTTCCCGACTAACTCCCCCCACCCCCTACCCCTCTTTCCCCCCCTACCCCCCTTTACCCCCTAAACCCCCCACCCCACTTTGTTTCAGTTCTTATTCAAATGTACTCAAGTGAATAATGAGCAATAAAGTTGTATTTTGGACAATCAACCGGACAATCGACTCTTATTAGAAGATAAAATAAGAGATCCTGCACTGGCTGTTCACGTTTTAAGGGGGAATGAGAGTGCCCTCTAAGGATGAAGTTGATGTACTAATTACAGTCCACATAAACACCTGCCACAAAAAGAAGTCAGATCCACTGATTTTGGAAGCCTAGACCCCAAGCATTGAACTCCAAGGCTCTAAATTCCATTGCTGAGAGACTGCTGCAGGCATTTGTAGATACGAGAGAGAAAGAGAGAGAGAGAAGAATATTCTGCTGGTAAGGCCTAGCCTCGGGTTCAGCCTGAGGCCGGATTTAACAACTGCCTACCTCCCTTTCTGCTTGCTTGATGGACTCCTGCTGCTGACTCTTGGAGGACTGAGGAGAGAAGGGTGGTGGCTGGTTCATCTGAATGCCTTGTTGCAGGAGATGGAGGAGGTCAGTTGCTCTGCTGCCGCTGAGGAAGGGCGGGCAGCCCAAATCAACTGCAACATGCTGGAGGGTTGGAGGGCTGATTTACCATCTGATGTTGCTTTTGTTTGGACTGCTGACTGTTTATAATTTCTATGTGTGGAAGCCATGTGTTGTCCCTACTGCTCCTACTTTTGTGGCCTGGACTGGGGACTGGCTGGAACAGGTGCCTGGACATTGAGACTACAGGAGGAGGACGGAGGTGGCTCGCTTCAACTGGACACCTTCGTGGCTGTAATGAAGGCTGTTGGCCGCTTCCGTGACTGCTTTTAGTTAAGTTTGGAAGGCCATGTTAATGGGTAGTGTTTTTGTACTGTTGCATATTGTCTTTTAATGTTTTCTCATATGCTTGTTAGTGTATTTGTGCTGTTTTTTTGTCTTCTGGCTGTGTTGGTGCCTTTGCTATGTTTTGTTGTGTTTTCTTTTGGCGCACGCTACTGCCACTGATGCTGGTGGGGGTGGGGATATTCCCTTTTCTTTTTCCATTACCCCGTGTCATCGGGACCTTCTCCGGTGAGTTGGTGGTCGGAGCGCCCTTCCACTGATGTGAGTCCTGTGGGGCAGGGGAGGCACTACCTCGGCAGCTGGTGGCATTGCTCCTTGTCTTTTGATATGCTCTGTACGGTTTGGTAAAAGATTCCCCCTCTCTTCTGCCATGTCCTGTATCAGTGTGTGTCCATTCCCGGTGGTCTGTGCTACTCATTTGGGTGCCTTTCCATTGCTGTGGGGCTGCCAATGGGGACAGGGGGTGGCTATGTGTGAGTGCGCTGATGGTTTTTGTATCTTGTAACTGCTTTTAGACATGTCATGGTTTTTTGACTATGCTTTTCTGCATGTTGCTGTATTTTGAGTTGTTAAATAAGCTAAAATACTACTCATGTTTACATGACAGACAAGTGCCACAGATGTGACTCCCAATACAAGACATTATGGTGAAGTTGCTCATCAGTCACCTCATTCAAGGGATGACGGGGGCAGAGTTTTGTTCCCCCATGAGGCGACAACACAGGTCCATTGAATTCACTCAACTGCCCTCACTCCGCACCCTTGCAGGAGTTACATGGTCCACTGAGGCTCTCAAGGGTAAATGCACATCAGTCAAGTGAAGTTGAGTGGGACAACTGTGGTGAAGCGATTCTTGAGGGAGTGAGACTGAGTGGAAAGATGCTCACATAGGGGAATGCACATGGGTGGACGTCCCAGATCCTGAGGGCTGTGGGTCAGGGCATTGTTAGGACTTCTAATCATTCACTCTGATTCTTCCTTTCTGCTTTTGATTATGGAGAATCATGGGGCCAGTCGAGCGGGTAATGGAGGAGCGCCACATCTCCATGAATGAGGAGAACATCGAAGTGGACAGCAAAGGGGCATTCGAGGAAGAGGAGGAGGAAGGATCTTGGTCGATGGTCATGGCCTGCATGGGCCACAGGGCTAGTGACACCCTCACTGATTCAATTTGGCGAGATCCAGGACTAGGTTGTGAAGACCTCTCCCGTCATGGGATTTTACACCCAGTCACTATTGAGGCGCCTACAGGAGGTCATCATGATGGTGGCTACATTCAAGGGCAGGGCGCAAACGCGATTGGCTGGCGCTGCAGGCGAATGAAGATGACTTGCAGTGAGGATGCTCCTCTCATCCACAGCGATATGTCTGACTCCTGCCTGACAGAGACCTGAATGTGACCTTCCAATGAGCGGGCTTATCATGGGGCCCAGAGACACTGGATGATAACTCTCAGCTGTTACTGCCTCCTCCGAGGTCAGGGGTTCCGGTGTCTTTCTCCACCCACTGACGAGGTGGGCAGTCTCTCAATACGTTTTCTGCCCTTGGCATCCTCATCACTAGACATTGTTGGCAGACATAAGAGGCCTGAACCGTGGGTGTTGGTGGGAGGGGGGTTGGGGGCGGTTGGGGGGGGGGGGGGGTGGAGCGTGGTTCCCCCATTCTCTTATGAAGCAAGTTGGCACTCGGTATCGCAGCCATTGCTTCCTTGTTAGATTTGTGTCTGAATGATCGCGTGTAGAGATGTCACGCCCCTGCTCCACATCATTCAGCTGTTTGATGAGTGCTCCCTCTGTGAAACGTGGGTGCTGCCTTCCTGTCTGCCATCCCCCCCACTAGTCTTGGAACAAATTCTGGGGATGCATTTAAAAGGAGCCCCCTGCTGAGAGCAGAGATTCAGTTTCTCCTGGGCGAACGTATCAGAGGCAAGCTGCCACGAGCACGATGTGAATCACATGGGTCAAAACAAATTGTTCAAGAAGCCGAATATTCGGAAGAGTTTCCCACTATCGGTATTCTCCCCGGTTTTCTCGCCGGCACCAACACTTTGAAAAAAATATGGGGAACCTTTGGGCAGCACGGTAGCACTGTGGTTAGCACAGTTGCTTCACAGGTCCAGGGTCTCAGGTTCGATTCACGGCTTGGGTCACTGTCTGTGCGGAGTCTGCACGTTCTCCCCATGTCTGAGTGGGTTTCCTCCGGGTGCTCCGGTTTCCTCCCACAGTCCAAACATGTGCAGGTTAGGTGCATTGGCTACTCTAAATTGCCTTCAGTGTCCAAAAAGGTTAAATGGGGTTACTGAGTTATGGGGATAGGGGTGGAGGTGTGGACTTAGGTCAGGTATTCTTTCCAAGGGCCAGTGCAGACTCGATGGTCCGAATGACCACCTTCTGCTCTGTAAATTCATGATTCTATCTTGAAAATGATATTTTCTCAAGCTATCTGGTGGATGGAATTACAACGTTGGATGATGGCAGGCAGTTACCATGCCAAATCTTGTTCACACAATTTGTATTGATTTTGTATCATTTTATTATCTTTCTCTCCCTGTCAATGCATTGTCAGAGTCAATTGAGTGAGGCTGAAAACAACTTTTATTCTGACAGAATTTGATCAAAACCATAGGATAATAGATTACAACATAGAAAGATTCACCTGAGGAAGGAGCAGTGCTCCGAAAGCTAGTGTTTGAAACAAGCCTGTTAGACTTTAACCTGGTGTTGTAAGACTTCTTACTGAGCATAGAAAGAGGTAATTTGTCTTATCGTTGAGGCAAACAAGGAGACAGTGCCAGGGGAGGTGCCGGGTTTTGGGGGGGGGGGCTTCCAGCGTAAACTCCCTTGAGCGGGGGTAACTTTTAAAAAGACCGGTCCAATTCTTGACAGACTAAGTTGCTGACAGGCCAGGTAATTCTGAGGCCACATCGTGGAATCCGCACACTTGATGTTTTTATTTCTATGTAATTACGACAGACTAGGGCAGCATGGTCACGCAGTGGTTAGCATTGCTGCCTCACAACGCAGAGGTCCCAGTTTCAATCCTGGCCCTGGGTCACTGTCCGTGTGGAGTTTGCACATTCTTCCCGTGTCTGCGTGGGTTTCGCCCCCATAACCCAAAGATGTTCGGGGTAGGTGGATTGGCCACGCTAAATTGACCCTCAATTGGTAAAAATGAATTGGGTACTCTAAATTTGTTGAAAAAAAAACTATACGCGGACAAAGCCGCCGCTGTCAACACCAGTTTTCCCGCCTGCTGTCGACCTTTGGCAATTTCGAGGAAAATCTCATTGCAGGCCTCTGCGTTAAACTAAGTTGGATTAAACCATAATGCTCTGCTTCGGCCTATAGTCTGCTGCCCTTTTTTGATCTGTGAGCTGTGTGAAAAAAACTGGGAAATTCTACAGGTGGATCCTCTCTGATGTCAAGAAAACATTTCTGCTCTGGACTGCACAGGTTATAACAGAAGACTCAATTCCTGTCTATAGCCTGCTGCTCTTGTATGATATTTAAAGTAACTTTGATCAGTTTATACCCCTTGCCCTACCACTACTGTGTTTGGCAGGCTTCAGTTTCCTGCTGAGCCTACGATTGGCTACTGGTCAGTGGTAATTTGGTGTTAGTGGGGCTTAGTGCACGGATTCTTTTTTGGGACTTCCCTGCACCCCCCCCCCCCCACCCCACCCCCCATTTCTCAGGATCCAGCAAGAAACGGGTCATTCTCCCTTATGTTCCCCCCCTCTCATTCTTTCTTACTTCATCTGCTTCCAATATTACAAATAATAGGAAGTAAATGAAAATACGTGAGGTACCTCGATTGTTTTTGTGCCTAACACTGAAATGAAGTTACTGTGAAAAGCCCCTAGTCGCCACATTCCGGCTCCTGTTCAGGTACACGGAGGGAGAAATCAGAATGTCCAAATTACCTAACAGCACGTCTTTCGGGACTTGTGGGAGGAAACACGTGCAGACTCCTCATGGACAGTGACCCAAGCTAGGAATCGAACCTGGGACCCTGGTGTTGTGAAGCAACAGTGCTACTCACTGTGCTACCGTTCTGCCCACATTAGCAAGTGATCAGATGATTCAGATGTTTCTCAGCACATACTTTTTGATGAATGTCCACTATTCAATACTTTTGGCTTTTCAAAATGAGATGATGATGAGAAAATGAAATTGTGATGCTTTGCCTTCTTGACTCGCTTGATCCTTGATTCTGGAATCATAGAATAGAATAGAATCCTTACAGTGCTGAAAGAGGCCGTTTAGCCCACCAGGTCTGAAGCTCCGAAGGAGCACTCAACTTAGGCCCACTCCCCCGCCCTATCCCCACAACCCTAACCTTTTTTCTGGACACTAAAGGGGCAATTTAGTATGGCCAATCACACTAACCTTCACATCTTTGGACTGTGAAGTCCTCGAAGGAACCCCATGCAGACACAGGGAAAATGAACAAACTCTGAGTCCCTGGCACTGTGATGCTGCAGTGCTAACCACTGTACCACCTTGCTTGATTCGAGGATTTTTGTTTGCATTTTTGACTGCCATTATCAATGGGTGAAATTTTCACGAAGTGTCAGTTTTGCCATGAGCTGGTGTGAATCCCATCAGCCCCAGAGGTGCAATCCAAGCCCAATTTTCCAAGAACTTTGTAAAATAAAATCCCATGTGAGAAATGCCGTGCCTGTGGCTTGAACCATCTGATTAATCTGCCCTGGGGGTTAACTGAGCCCTACATTTTAAACAGCTCCATAGCACTTGCTCACAGTCCAGCCAGAATGATGGCAGCCAGGAAGCATGTCCAATGATACATTGACAGGGCTCTCGCAAGAATGTTGGATGCTGTGGAGGAGAGAAGGGCAATTATATTCCCACAGGCTGAAAGGAGAACCTGCAGCAAGGTCATGAACCCGATCTGGGAGATGGTGGCCAACCTGGTGAGAGCCAGCATTCTCCACAAGAGGACGTGGATACAATGCCGGTCACCCCTTCCCATGCCATTTGAACCCCACATGCTGCCACCCAGTTGGACCCCACCACCTGACCCTCCCACAAGCTTCCTCATACCTCTGGTATACCCTTCCTCACAATTCATCATTGCTCGCACGCAATGCCCACACTTGCCAGGCATGATTGCCGTCTAACCCGGCAGGTGTCTGCTAAAATCATCCACATTTGTCTCCCTGCAGGAGGTTGGGGACATGTTAATGTTGCAAATGTTGCAATTTTGAGATGTCGCTGTCTTAAATATTTTCCCTGCCCACCACTTTAACACTTTCGAAGCTAATGTTTCCTCCTAATGTAATGGTGCGTCTCACCATTGGGGCACAGTTATTCGCACTATGCCTCCATGCCCTCCAAATGATGAGGCCTTCTCGACGGTTTCATTCACAGTGACATGACTCAGGCATAATGCAGAGTACCCTAAACCTTTGCCCCTAAGGGCTGGTTTAGCTCACTGAGCTAAATCGCTGGCATTGAAAGCAGACCAAGCAGGCCAGCAGCACTGTTCGAATCCCGTACCATCCTCCCAGGACAGGCGCATGAATGTGGCGACTAGGGGCTTTTCACAGTAACTTCATTGAAGCCTACTTGTGACAATAAGCGATTTTCATTTCATTTCATTCTCTTATAGGGCATTAGGACAGAAGAATGTAGCGCTCAACCTCACTCAGACATGAGCTATGAAGTTAGCATGCTAGCATGAGACAGACAAGAGCCAGACACAGGCAGTGTCTCTGAGGAGAATCAGACTTCTTCTCATTGCAAATCAAAAACAAAGAACAATACAGCACAGGAACAGGCCCTTCGACCCTCCAAGCCTGTACTGGTCATGATACCATGATCCCAACCTTGGTCACTGTGGTGAATGTAACTTAGTAATTCACACTGTATTTACCAATACCATTGTAAGCGCATTAGCGTTATCCGACCACTAGGGGGAGTAGCTCTGGGAATGCTCAGGAGTTTGTACAGGGCTCCACCCTTGGCTCCGCCCACGACTCCTCCCCCTGGACTGCTGTATAAATACCCTTGTCCAGAGCCAGCCTGCCAGTTCATCGAGAGCTCAACGGGTAACAGGCTGGCTCTGTAGTAAGTAGATTAAAACCACTGTTCATATCTTAAAGCACGTGTCTAGTGAATTGATGGTTCCATCAGTCACCATCAGCCCCTGCTGATGAGGATGCCCTCTAAGAGTGAGTTCACTGCACTCGTATCCTTCCTAAATCTCTGTCTCCATGTAAACTCCCCAGTCAATTGTCATGAACATCCCTTTGACATTGCCAGCTCATGTAGTCTTGCTGCTCTCATTGTATACGGACAAGACCAACTCTGATTCCTTCACTGTATCATTTATTAGCCATATCCTTCTTCCATGCCCCAACCCTACCTCCTTCTGTATTCATCCCAGGAAATAAAACTGTTCCCCAATTCACTACACTTTCACTTTCAAAATCCTCAGGACTTCCGTCCATCACAACATTTCTGCAACTGCTGATTTGATCAATCACCACCTCACCTCCCTCTTGATGCCTTAGTTCCCAATAAAACCATCTCATTCTGGCTATACCCCTGCTTAACCCTCATCTCTGCTTCATTAAGTCTATGGGATGTAGACTTGAAAGGATGTACTGGATAATGGGTTTAACCATCCAGTGTCGGATCTCACTGAACCGTTGGGTCCTGCTGTCATCTGGGCGGCACGGTAGCACAGTGGCTAGCACTGCTGCCTCACAGCACCAGGGACTGAGAGTTTGTATCCCTGTGTCTGTGTGGGGATCCTTCAGGGTCTCCGGTTTCCTCCCACAGTCCAAAGATGGGAAGGTTAGTTGGATTGGCCATACTAAATTGGCCCTTAGTGTCCAAAGAAAGGTTAGGGTTACAAGGATAGGGTGGTGGAGTGAACCTAGGTTGAGTGCTCCTCGATGGTCAGTGCAGACTTGATGGGCTAAATGGCCTCTTTCTGCACAGTAAGGATTCTATTCTATTTTATGATCCCAGGATCATCCTGGGATGTGAAGATGACCCTTGGACTCTTTTTTTCTGCTACAAAACAGTTTCTTCTCAAACTCTTCTCCCCAATCCCCTGCATCACCACTTCCAACAATAGATGTGAGCAGCTCATTGACTTCTTTGTCACGAAGATCAAGACTGTCTGATGAGCTGCCTCAGCAGTGCTCCTCCCTTCCATCCGTTCAGTCTTTCTCTCATGCTTCCCCTTCCCTCGTCCTAAACTCGCACTTTCGCTACTTTCCTATCTATCTCCCCTCATGCATTCTGAGCTCATCTTGTCCATGAGACCCATCTCCTACTTTTTGATCCTATTCCTACTAAACTGATCACTAAATCTCCACTCCTCATCCCGATACAAAATAATATTGTTGATGGTTCTTTCTCTTCAGGTGTTGTCTCACTCCCCATTAAATCTACAATCTACTCTCCACAAACAGCCCCACTGTCCACTGTCCCTTCCCGTCTCCAACCGTATTTTCTCCCCAAAAATCCTTAAACGTGTTGTCGCTGCCAAATTTGTGCTTCTCTTTCCTTAAATTTCCCGCCTGAATCCCTCTCGTCAGGTTTCTGTCCCTGCTCTGAAGCCGCTCTTATCAAAATTTGAAATGACATCCTATGTGTCTGTGACAAAGGTAAATGTAAATAATCTTAAACTTTCCCTGCCCATCCTTCTTGATCTGCAGTCTTTGACCCGATTGGCCTTGCCATCCCCCTTGAGCGCCTCTCCACTGTTGTCCAGCTGGGAGGGACTGTTCTCACATTGTTCCAGTCATATCCATCTCATCATAGCTGGAGAAACATTTGCACTTCCAGTTGCTCCACGATTAGCTCTGATGTTCCCCAGGGATAGATCACTGGCCTTCACCTTTTTCTCACCCACATGTTTTTTTTTAACAGTACAGCACAGAACAGGCCCTTCGGCCCTTGATGTTGTGCCGAGCAATGATCACCCTACTCAAACCCACGTATCCACCCTATACCCGTAACCGAACAAACCTGGGACCCTGGAGCTGTGAAGCATTTATGCTAACCACTATGCTACCGTACTACCATGTTGTCTCTCAGTGACATCACCATAAAACACCGTTAGTTTCACAAGTAAGCTGTCGACTCCTAGCTCTCACTCACCATCAGCTCTCTTAACACCTCCAGTGTTGTTAAATATCAGAATGCTAATCCGTCATCCAGTACTGGATGAGCAGAAATAACTTTCAATTAAATATTGGGGAAAATTGAGTTCATTATTTACAGTCAATGCTCCAAACTCTATTCCCTGCCAATTGATTCCACCCCTCTCCCTAGCAACAGTCTGAAATTAAGCCAGTCTGTTTGCAACCTTGGTTTCATAGTTTAAAAGTAAAATTAGCGTACCCAATTAATTTTTTCCAATTAAGGGGCAATTTAACGTGGTCAATCCACCTGCCCTGCACATCTTTGAGTTGTGGGGGCGAAACACACGCAAACACGGGGAGAATGTGTAAACTCCACACGGGACAGTGGCCCAGAACCGGGATCGAACATGGACCATTCTGTCACAGTCCTGCTAAACCAGACCATTCCATCACACTCATGGCCAATCTTGCACATTCTGGGCGGGATTCTCCCCTACACGGGGGGGGGGGGGGGGGGGGGGGGGGGGGGGGCGTACCGACGCCGAGGAGTGGCGTGAACCACTCCGGCGTTGGGCCGCCTGGAAGGTGAGGAATCCTCCGCACCTTCAGGGGCTAAGCCGACGCTGGCAGGGTTGGCGCCAGCCAGCCAGCACGGAAGGGCTTGGCGCCATGCCAACCGGTGCCGAAGGGCCTCCGCCAGCCAGCGCGGGTTGGCGTGTGCTGGCGTCAACCCAGCACATGCGCAGGGGGGTTCTTCTCCACGCCAGTCATGGTGGAGGTTGACAGCAGCCGGCGCGGAGGGAAAGTGTGCCCCCACGGCACAGGCCAGCACGCGGATCGGTGGGCCCCGATCGCGGGCCAGGCCACCGTGTGGGCAGTTTCCAGGGCCAGATCCCCCCGCGCCCCCCCCCCCCCCCCCCCCCCGAGGACTCTGCAGGCTGCCCGTAGAGCCAGGTCCCGCCGGTACGGACCTGGTTTGATTTACGTCGGCGGGACCGGCCAAAAACAGGCGGCCGCTTGGCACATCACGGGCCAGAGAATCACCGGGGGGGGGGCACTGCCAGAGTCCGCCGACCGGCGCGGTGCGATTACCACCTCCACCAAAACCCCAGAACCGGAGAATTCGGCAGCCGGTGTTGGGGTGGCGGGGCGGGATTCTCCGACCCGGTTTGGGGGGGGGGGAGAAGAGAATCCCGCCCCATATCTTTGTAAACTCAAGGTCATCCAAACTTTGCCTCCCGTATCTTAACTGAAACCAAGTTCTATTCACCTTACATCACTGACCTACATTGACACTTGGTCAAGCAATATCTGACCAGGAGAAGTTACAGGTGATGTGATTTGATCTGGTAACGGGTTCGGACAGAAATACGATTAAAATGAAAGAGATCCAAGTTCCTGATGGGCTATAAATTAAAACTATTGCAACAGTGGCAGTGATGAAAGTAAATCCGATTTTGGGAAGTATTAAAAAGGCAATATTGAACTAATGTAGGATCATTCTGCATAAATCATTTGTGCAACTGCACTTAAAAAAGTGTGCAGTTCTGATTGTACAAAAAATATATTGGAGCTATTGAAAGCCCACAGAAGAAGGCAACCAGAATGATTGAGCAGGTGGAGGGGTTGGATTCTGAAAATCTATTACATAAACTGAACATGATTTCACTGAAAAATAGAAGGTTGAGAGATACAAGGGTTATCATAGATCATAGAATTTACAATGCAGAAGGAGGCCATTTGGCCCATTAAGTCTGCACCGGCCCTTACAAAGAGCACCCTACTCAAGTCCACGTATCTACCCTATCCCTGTAACCCGCACTTAACCTTTTTGGACACTAAGGGCAATTTATCAATGAACCTAACCCGCACATCTTTGGACTGTGGGAGGAAACTGGAGCACCCGGAGGAAACCCACGCAGACACGGGGAGAACGTGCAGACTCCACACAGACAGTGACCCAGCGGGGAATCGAACCTGGGACGCTGGCTCTGTGAAGCCACGGTGCTGTCCACTTGTGCTGCCGTGCTGCTTCTTCATCTGAAATAAAGGGTGGGATTTTCCATATGACCGGAAAGGTCAAAGGGCAAAATACTGTCAAGGTCCTCGGGGTAGAGAGATTATCCCTCTGGAAGAATGTCCTCAACCACTTCTGGGCCCCTGATGCAGCCAGTTAATCAGCCTGCTGTGGACCTCCATGTATGAGGCCACTTCCAAGAAGCTGGCAAGCTCAGCACTTGCTGGTGTTATGAACATTGTCTAGCTTGAAGTTTAATCTGTCCTTTGCATTTGGGTGTTTAGAAAGGTGAAACCTGGTTTTATTTTAATTTGGAGGTTTTTGTGAGCTGGGAGCCGTGAAGTCTGGAGACTTGTTTGTACACATGCATTTTTAATGAGGTTCTATATCTCTTGAAGTGAAGAGACGGGTTGCCATGGAGTTAGTTGTTAATTGAAATTTAGAGGAACGTAATGCTGAAAGAAATTGCCCTTGTCAAGCAAAAGGATTCCAGAGATACACACACACATGTGGAAACATAGAAAGGTGGCCAGTTACTGTACCAGAGACTGCAGACCAGAGATCTAATCTCCTAAGTAAGAAATCCTGCATGCCTTCTGGAAAACTGATATCAGGGAACTCATGTCTTTTCTCTGGAGTTGAATGAATAGTGCAAGGCTCCTCTTATAAATTCTTGTATGACCCTTGGTTGCCTTTGTAATTTCTGTTCTTTTCGTTTGTTATTATATTCATACCTGGAGAATTACTAGGACCTGTACCTTTTAAGATAGACTTCTCCTTTAATTAAAAAAGTGAATCCCCCAGCAGGCTGTGCTTTTGTGCAGAAATCGGTGATAATAATAGCTTCTTGTCACGAGTAGGCTTCAATGAAGTTACTGTGAAAAGCCCCTATTTGCCACATTCCGGCGCCTGTTCGGGGAGGCCGGAACAGAAGTTGAACCTGCACTGCTGGCCTTGTTTTGCATTACAAGCCAGCTGTTTAGCCCACTGTGCCAAACCAGCCCCTGACTCATCTTGATGGACTTGGCTGGCAGCCAATAAGCTGTTTTACATTCCCGGGTCTTAACTAACACTCTATGCTGATTGATGCTCTCCATTCCAGAATGTTCTGCAAAGGGAGGCAGACCATATACTGAGTGGCAGTTTCATTTGTGTTCAAAAAGCTGGAAGGTCACCGCTCTGATCGCTCTCTTACCTGATAATCTAAAAACCTGAAGAAAAGGCCTTTCTCTCTGCACAAACGATCCATTCTACAGGGAAATCCAGTCCACCACTAGCTGCAAACAAGGTGGATTGTTTGAAAACATTTTTTAAACTCTCATGTGGAGAGCTCTCGTGTTATCTCAGTGATGCTGATAGTTAATCTTGTGGAAGTAGAATTAAACAGACCAGAGGTGGATCTTCCGAGTGAAGACCCAAGTTAACACAAGTTAAAGTGAATCCCCAGAGGGGATCCCACAGCCTGATAGTCCTGTCTGAATGTTGCAGCCAGTAGAACCTCATAAGCAATCCAACGTGAGGTTTCAACACTGCATGTACTGAGACAATAGCCGGTGCAACAATTTCAATATCAGCATCAAGGACACCCATCTCTCTTTTTTCATTTTAATCCCTTTTATTTTACCCCTTTCCTTTCCCCTGTGTGTGTTTGTCTTGTGTATGTTTGGGTAGAGGATGGGATGGTAAAAGGAGTAATAGATTAGCTGGCCATTATTCTATTATAATTATTGCACATTTTACTGTAATTATTGCATATCTTATCTCTTGTTATAAATAAAGTCATTGTGTTTTACTTACAAATCTTGTGCCTAGAACAAAGGACAATACAGCACAGGAACAGGCCCTTCGGCCCTCCAAGCCTACGCCAATCACGTGTCCTATCCAGACCAACCGCCTGCATATTTCCATACCTCGTCTGTTCATGTGCTTGTCTTGTTAAGTCTTAAAAGTCACAAACGTACCTGCCTCAACCACCTCACTTGGCAGTGCATTCCAGGCCACCACCACCCTCTGTGTAAAAAAACCACCCCATTACATCTCCACTGAATCTTCCCTCCCCCTTCACCTTGAACTTGTGCCCCCTTGTAATTGTTATTTCTGCCCTGGAAAAAAGTGTCCAACTGTTCACCCTATCTATACCCCTAATAATTTTATAAACTCGCCCCTCAGCCTCCGTCTCTCTAGGGAGAACAATCCCAGTTTATTTAATCTCTCCTCGTAGCTAATACCCTCCATATCAGGCAACATCCTGGCAAACCTTTTATGTACTCTCTCCAAAGCCTCCACGTCCTTCTGGTAGTGCGGGTAGTGCGGTGACCAAAATTGGACACAGTATTCCAAATTCCAAATGTGGCCTAACCAATGTTCGGTAAAATTGTAACATAATTCGAGATTTTGTACTCGATACCCCGTCCTATGAAGGCAAACATTCCATGTGCTTCCTTTACCACCATTTCCACCTGTGCTGCCACTTTTAAGGATCTGTGGACCTGCACGTCCAGATCTCTGTGTGTCTCTATGCTCTTGATGGTTCTGCCATTTATTTTATAACTCCCACCTGAATTGGATCTACCAAAATGCATCACCTTGTATTTGTCCGGGTTAAATTCCATTTGCCATCTCTCTGCCCAATTTTGCAGCCTATCTATATCCTGTTGTATTCTCTGACAGTCTTCATCACTATCCGCAACTACTGCAATCTTAGTATCTTAGTAACATCCACAAACTTGCTAACCAGACCCGCTATGTTTTCTCCCAAGTCATTTATATATATATTACAAAGAGCAGAGGTCCCAGAACTGATCCCTGCAGAACACCACTAGTTACAGACCGCCATTCAGAAAAAACCCTTCCACATATAAAAAATCCCAAAAACTTTATATGAATTCTTGGTTAATTCACTTATGTTGGGACTCCAGGGCCTGTGGGGCTGAAGTAGACCGCGTACTAGTCCAGGGTGTCATAACAATAGTGCATTTATATTTCATTTTTTGGGTGTCTCAGGGAGAGGTACCAGCTGAAGCAAAGCATCTAGTGGTTGCTCAGAAGTTCAGAAGAAGAAAATTGTTTGAAACTTAGCTAACCCGAACAAGAAACCGCAGTGTTGAGATAGGGGTAAATCTTCACTGGGGCTTTGTGTCTGAAAGGGTTGCTGGGGTAAAAGGAAAATGTGAGTTTGAATCATTTTCTGGAATCCATATTGAAATCTTTTAAACCATTTTGTTGAGTGTAATATTTTTTTAGTTCAGGAAATTTTATTTTATAAATTTTGAGTACCCAATTCATTTCTTCCAATTAAGGGGCAATGTAGTAGAGAAGGTGACCCTGATCTGTACAAGAATTCTAGGTATGATCTCCGCAAAGCCATCAGGGATGCCAAGAGAAAATACCAGACCAAGCTGGAGTCACAGACTAACAACATGGATTCTCGTTTGTGACAAGGCTTAAACAACAGAATGGGCTACAAGACATTGCACCCCACCCCAATGAACTCAATGCATTAAGCCAACACGCAATTGACAGCTGCCCTAACTCTGACATACCCATACCGATTGTTACATCCTCAGAATTCAGATTGGCTTTCTTGAAAGTGAACCCACGGAAAACAATGGGTCCTGATGGAGTTTCTGGTTGTGCACTCAGGTCCTGCTTGGACCAACTAACAGGTTTGTTCACAGACATCTTCAACATCTCCCTACTCTTTTCCAAGGTTCCCACCTGCTTCAAGAAGACCACCATCATACCAGTGCCAAAGAAGAACCAGGCAATGTGCCTCAACGACTACTGTCCGGTGGCTTGACACCGATCATTATGAAGTGCTACAAGAGGTTAGTCATGAGACACATCTACTCCACACTTCCGGAATGCCGCGATCCACTGCAATTCACATACCTCACAATCGGTCCACAGCTATCTACCTGGCCCTACACTCATCACTGGAGCATCTCCATAACAAGGACTCCTATGTTAGAGTCCTATTCATTGAACTCCACTTTCAACACCATAATCCCAGCCAAGTTCATATCCAAACTCCAAAACCTAGGACTTGGCTCCTCACTCTGCAACTGGATCCTTAACTTCCTGACCCATAGACAACAAACAGTAAAGGTAAACAATGACACCTCCTCCACGATAGTCCTCAATACAGAGGCCCTGCAAGGTTGCATATTAGCCCCCTACTATATTCCTTATACATACAAGTGTGTGGCAAAATTTGGCTCCAACTCCATCTACAAGTTTGCAGATGAGAACCTAGAGGCATGGTTCAACAACAACAATCTGTCCTTTAACGTGAGGGTCACTTGCTCACTGTCTCATTTCCGAGTGTCATGCACCCAGGCACAGCCGGGGTAAAAACAGAAAATGCTGGATAAACCCAGCAAGTCTGGTGGCATCTGTGGCAGAGCGAAACAGAGTTAATGTTTCCAGCCCAAGGCCACTTTCCCAGAAAGCCCAGTAAATCTAGCCAATCTTTAAATGAACGTTCACCCAGACAGAACTCAAAACCTGGCACATTGTTTTCCTTTTAAAGTAACACAAACCTTTACATCTCAACAAAAATAAATACTTACCACAAAAGTTCCCACTGAAACTGTTATGTTATGAGTGCTTCAATTTTTTTAAAATTTAGAATACCCAATTCATTTTTTCCAATTAAGGGGCAATTAAGCATGGCCAATTCACCTAGGCTGCACATTTTTGGGTTGTGGGGGCGAAACTCATGCAAACACGGGGCGAATGTGCAAAGTCCACATGGACAGTGACCCAGAGCTGGGATTGAACCGTGAGAGCTTCTATGGTGAGTTGAAATTTAAGGCGGATATAAAAAGGAATTCAAGAGAAAGTTGAGCTGATATGAAGTGGATTTTTCCAAATCTCCACACCACATTTCAAACATTGATTGTCAATTCCACTTCCATTTTGATGTGGTCAGAGGTCTGCTCATGGTTGACAGTATTTGATTGGGTTGTTTCCGCCAAGTGAATCGATTATTATCGTAAGTCACTACAAACCAGCAACCCAGATCCTCTGCTAATGACTGCAATGATCAATGAATCACTCAATAACTTAAATCTGGGAGATAAGAGTACTCTGCACATATTCTGATAGAAAGAAAACTGCTGATATCCTGCAAAAGTTGAGACTGAGTTGATAAAAGCACTTTGGAACCAACCATGGCATGACAAAGAATCTCACGGATCCATATCGGCTCGAGAACAAGCAAGCACACCAGCTTTCAAGGCAGGTGACACACTAAATCAATACCACAAGCACAGAAAAAAAAAGTCTCCTCAGTCAACATCAGTGGTTTGACCATTCAAACACCTCGGGATGACTTGGTTACTTAACACACAAGAACACTGACAACATCCACAAAGGAGTTGCAATATCAATATCAACACGTCAACAAAAAAAAACTCACCGAACAAATTCATAAAGTTTGGGCTCATAAATGTTTTTATTCAGATTGGACTCATAAATATCAATTAACTTTGTATAAGAACCAATATCATCACCACTTGTACAGATATACATATCATAAGTAATCAAAGTTTTATACGATTTTCTTAACCACTGTACAGAAAATATATAAAAGAAAAAAAGTAGTGATCTGTATATCTGTGTATATATACAAGGGGTCAATGTAGATGCAATGCAACTGAGCAAGCACTAGACAGGAAGTTAGGGAGACTTCACAGGAATGGCAGCTGGGAGCAGAATACAGACAGGCAGCTCAGATGTAACATAGTTTAAGTGCTGGAGAGAGAACAAACTCACAGTAAAGCATCTACTCCAACTTTTAAGACTGCAAGCTTTATTCAGAGACAAGCAATAACACAGGTTCTCCTGGTGGAGGGCGTTATTTTTTCGGGCCTCAGAAGGGAACGCCCCGCTAAGTCGCATTTTCTGCACTGACAAACGGAACAGAGATTGGGCCCCCCGCACCCCACCTCATATGGGTAGGGCACCCCGATGCCCGATCCCCAGTGTGGGAAAAATGCCACCTTTGCATTACCAGCCTGGCAATCTGCCAATGCCTCTACCAGCCTGGCAGTGCCACCTAGGCACCCTGGCAACACCAGGTGGCATCAGCAATGCCAGGATGTCACTCTGCTCCGAGGCCAACAACCTGGGACCTCTGATCAACTGGGGGGCACTTCAAAGTGCCGTTCTGCCTGGTTACATGGGCAGAGGTGTGGCAAATGAAATTTAACCATGAAAAGTGTGAGGTATTTTGGGAGGACTAACAAGGCAAGGGAATATATAATGAATGGTCAGATACTCGGCAGTAAAGAAGATCAAAGGGATCTTGGTGTGCATACCAACAGATTCCTGAAGGCAGCAGTGCAGGTAGATAAGGTGGTTAAGAAGGCTTACGGAATTCATGTCTTTATTAATTGTGTCATTGAATATAAGAGCAGGGAGATAATGCTGGAGCTGTATGAAATCCTGGTTGGGGCACAGCTGGCAGTACTGTGTGCAGTTCTGGTCACAACACCGTGGACATGAAGTGATTGCAGTGGAGAAGGTGGAAAGGAAGTGCTTGCACTGAAGTGGGCGCAGAGAAGATTCTCCAGGATGTTGTCTGGGCTGGACCGTTTCAGCTATTAAGTGAGACTGGATAGGCTGGGGTTGTTTTCCCTGGAGCAGAGAAGGCTGAGGGGGGAACTGATTGAGGTGTATACAATTATGAGGTACATAGATAGGGTGGATAGGAAAGTACTTTTCCCCTTAGTGGAGGGATCAATAACCCAGGAGAAGAGATTTAAGTTAATGTGCAGGAGATTTAAAGGAGATGTGAGGACAAACCTTTTCACCCAGAGAGGGGTGGGAATTTGGAACTCACTGGGAACCCTCACAACTTTTGATAAATACCATTGTATACAAGGCTCCGGACCAAGTGCTTGAAAAATTGGATAAGATCAGTTACGTGCTTGATGGTTGGCTCAGATGCGATGGGCCAAAGGGTTTCTGTCTGTGCTGTAGAACTCTATGATTCTATGACCCCAGTGGTGGAATTTCCACCCGATGCGATCTGCTAGCCAATCAGAGGCCGGAAGCTCTATGGAATGGCGTTATCACAGGGGAGGCTGCTGCTGGTATAACATCCACCCAAGGCCCCGCATTGACGCTAGATCCGAGGCCATCATTGAGTGAGGTTGGGAGAGCGGTTTCGGAGGATCATGGGGAAAGGGTGCTGTTACATATGTGGGTTATTGTACTTGCGTGTAATGTCTCTTTAAGATCAGAGTCACATGGCATGCATGACATCATTGGCTACTTTGCAGGCTTTTCGGGAGTCTAGTGCCAAACTTTGTACAGTGAAGACCTCTGATGTTGCCCAAATTAAATGTTTAAATCTCATTGAATTAGGCAGCTAGGGGCAGCACGGTGGCACAGTGGTTAGCATTGCTGCCTACGGCGTTGAGGACCCGGGTTCGAATCCCGGCCCTGGGTCACGGTCTGTGTGGAGTTTGCACATTCTCCCCGTGCCTGCGTGGGTTTCACCCCCACAACCCAAAGATGTGTAGATTAGGTGGATTGATCACGCTAAATTGCCCCTTAATGGGAAAAAAATAATTGGGTACTCTAAATTTTAAAAAAAGGAAAAAAAAGAAATAGGCAGCTACATTGTTACCTGGTGAGGATTTAATTGAAAGCTAAAATGTTCAGTGAGAGATGTTTTAGTGTTGATATTAAAATAAATTGGCAGAGTGATGAACATGTTTTCTGAGACTGAGATTAAAAGTGCATTGCCAGTGTTGTTTAAATCTATTTTGAGATTGGAGTTAAAGTACATTATCAGGGTAATGGCAAATGGCATCTGTAATACATTTGCCACATACTTCAAGGTTTAAATCAGCACTTGATGCTTTATTTCATTGATTGCTTTGTACAATTTCTCTAACCTCTGAGAGTAGGGAAAGATTTTTTTCTTATATCTGCTCCACCTTCACACTTCATCTCCTGTCCTTCATGATTCTTGCATTGGAATTTGCTGAATCTATGTCATTTCAACGTAGGGTAAATCCAGGAATTGACTGGAAATGGAACTTGATGATTCATCTCTCTGATTTGTGCACCATCTGTTAGACTGTAAAAGGTAGATAAAGAAATCGGATTAATAAAAAAAAAGCTGTGTACAGTTTCTGGTGTTCAGAATAACATAAAACTGCGTGGCAGAGAAATCAGACAATGATAGTAAAGGACTGCAGATCAGTCAGTATCTGAAACAGATATACTCATGAGCATGTCCTGAATTTCTCCGGGATGGGGGCCGTCATTGGAATCATGGAACACCCACAATCAAGTTCCAACGTTGGCACTTAGGGCGCGATTCTCTGCCTCATTATGCTCTCACTCAAACGAAATGAGGCTGGTGAATAGCGGGAGAGGCTGAAAACAAAAACCATGCCAGGCACCAAACAGTTGGACAACCGGTGGGCAAGCACCAGAATGCCAACCCCTGGATCTTGTGTACCCATTCCGGGGCAATCTCCGCCCCTGTCCATCTGCCTCACTGACCACCCATAACCTCCACCGAGACAAGTGGTGGGATTTTCCTCAGCCATCACCAGAATCGGGAAAGGCGATTGAGTAGAAAATTGGGTGCCTATGCCAAAATTGTGGCAGGCGCCAACTTAAATATCCTGGCACGTGACGTTTGCTAGTGTCACACGAGAGGGTTTAAACTAGTATGGCAGGGGGGTGGGCACCGGAGCAATAGGTCAGAAGATGAAAGCATTGAGGGAGAACTAGGGAATAGGGTCAGTATGGCTCTGAGGAACAGCAGACAGGGAGATGTTGCTGAACACAGCGGGTCTGGTGGCCTGAAGTGCATATGTTTTAATGCAAGAAGTATTACGGGTAAGGCAGATGAACTTGGAGCTTGGATTAATACTTGGAACTATGATGTTGTTGCCATTATAGAGACCTGGTTGAGGGAAGGACAGGATTGGCAGCTAAACGTTCCAGGATTTAGATGTTTCAGGCGGGATAGAGGGGGATGTAAAAGGGGTGGATGACTTGCTCTACTGGTTAGGGAGAATATCACAGCTGTACTGCGGGAGGACACCTCAGAGGGCAGCGAGGCTGTATGGGTAGAGATCAGGAATAAGAAGGGTGCAGTCACAATGTTGGGCGTTTACTACAGGCCTTCCAACAGCCAGCGGGAGATAGAGGAGCAGATAGGTAGACAGATTTTGGAAAAGAATAAAAGCAACAGGGTTGTTGTGATGGGAGACTTCAACTTCCCCAATATTGACTGTGACACACTTAGTGCTAGGGGCTTAGACGGGGCAGAGTTTGTAAGGAGCATCCAGGAGGGCTTCTTAAAACAATATGTAGACAGTCCAACTAGGGAAGGGACTGTACTTGACCTGGTCTTGGGCAATGAGCCCGGCTAGGTGGTATAAGTTTCAATAGCGGAGCATTTCGGGAACAGTGACCACAATTCAGTAAGTTTTAAAGTGCTGGTGGACAAGGATAAGAGTGGTCCTAGTGTGATGGTTCTAAATTGGGGGAAGGATAATTATTACAATATTAGGCGGGAACTGAAGAACCTAGATTGGGGGCGGATGTTTGAGGGTAAATCAACATCTGACATGTGGGAGGCTTTCAAGTGTCAGTTGAAAGGAATTCAGGACCGGCATGTTGCCGTGAGGAAGAAGGATACATACGGCAAATTTCGGGAACCTTGGATAACGAGAGACATTGTAGGCCTCATCAAAAAGAAAAAGGAGGCATTTGTCAGGGCTAGAAGGTTGGGAACAGACGAAGCTTGTGTGCAATATAAGGAAAGTAGGATGGAACTTAAGCAAGGAGTCAGGAGGGCTAGAAGAGGTCACGAAAAGTCATTGGCAAATAGGGTTAAGGAAAATCCCAAGGCTTTTTACACGTACATAAAAAGCAAGAGGGTAGCCAAGGAAAGGGTTGGCCCACTGAAGGATAGGCAAGGGAATCTATGTGTGGAATAAGAGGAAATGGGCGAGGTACTAAATTAATACTTCGCATCGGTATTCACCAAAGAGAAGGAATTGGTTGATGTTGAGTTTGAAGAAGGGTGTGTAGATAGCCCGGATCACATTGAGATCCAAAAAGACGAGGTGTTGGGCGTCTTGAAAAATATTAAGGTAGATAAGTCCCCAGGTCCTGATAGGATCTACCCCAGAATACTGAAGGAGGCTAGAGAGGAAATTGCTGAGGCTTTGACAAAAATCTTTCAACCCTCACTGTCTTCAGGTGATGTCCCGGATGACTGGAGAATAGTCAATGTTGTTCCTTTGTTTAAGAAGGGTAGCAAGGATAATCCAGCGAACTACAGGCCGGTGAGCCTTACGTCAGAGGTAGGGAAATTACTGGAGAGAATTCTTCGAGACAGGATCTACTCCCATTTGGAAGCAAATGGATGTATTAGTGAGAGGCAGCATGGTTTTGTGAAGGGGAGGCCGTGCCTCACTAACTTGAACAAGTTTTTCGAGGAGGTCACAAAGATGATTGATGCAGGTAGGGCAGTGGATGTTGTCTATATGGACTTAGAACTTAGAAGAACTTAGAACAGTACAGCACAGAACAGGCCCTTCGGCCCTCGATGTTGTGCCGAGCAATGATCACCCTACTTAAACCCACGTAACCCGTAACCCAACAATCCCCCCATTAACCTTACACTACGGGCAATTTAGCATGGCCAATCCACCTAACCTGCACATCTTTGGACTGTGGGAGGAAACCGGAGCACCCGGAGGAAACCCACGCACACACAGGGAGGACGTGCAGACTCCACACAGACAGTGACCCAGCCGGGAATCGAACCTGGGACCCTGGAGCTGTGAAGCATTGATGCTAACCACCATGCTACCATGAGGCCCAGTAAGGCCTTTGACAAGGTCCCTCATGGTAAACTGGTACAAAAGATGAAGTCACACGGGATCAGGGGCGAGCTGGCAAGGTGGATACAGAACTGTCTAGGTCATAGAAGGCAGAGAGTAGCAATGGCAGGGTGCTTTTCTAATTGGAGGGCTGTGACTAGTGGTGTTCCACAGGGATCAGTGCTGGGACCTTTGCTGTTCGTTGTATATATAAATGATTTGGAGGAAAATGTACCCGGTCTGATTAATAAGTTTGCAGACGACACAAAGGTTGGTGGAATTGCGGATAGCGATGAGGACTGTCAGAGGATACAGCAGGATTTAGATCATTTGGAGACTTGGGCAGAGAGATGGCAGATGGAGTTTAATCCGGACAAATCTGAGGTAATGCATTTTGGAAGGTCTAATGCAGGTAGGGAATACACAGTGAATGGTGGAACTGCCAAAAGTTTTGAAAGTCAAGAGATTTAGGTGTACAGGTCCACAGGTCACTGAAAGGGGCAACACAGGTGGAGAAGGTAGTCAAGAAGGCATACGGTATGCTTGCCTTCATTGGCCGGGGCATTGAATATAAGAATTGGCAAGTTATGTTGCAGCTGTATAGAACCTTAGTTAGGCCACACTTGGAGTATAGTGTTCAATTCTGGTCGCCACACTACCAGAAGGATGTGGAGGCTTTAGAGAGGGTGCAGAAGAGATTTACCAGGTATGGAGGGCATTAGCTATGAGGAGCAGTTGAATAAACTCAGTTTGTTCTCACTGGAACGACGGAGGTTGAGGGGCGACCTGATAGAGGTCTACAAAATTATGAGGGACATAGACAGAGTGGATAGTAAGAGGCTTTTCCCCAGGGTAGAGGGGTCAATTACTCGGGGGCATATGTTTAAGGTGCGAGGGGCAAGGTTTAGAGTTGATGTACGAGGCAAGTTTTTTACACACAGGGTAGTGGGTGCCTGGAACTCGCTGCTGGAGGAGGTGGTGGAAGCAGGGACGATAGTGATATTTAAGAGGCATTTTGACAAATACATGAATAGGATGGGAATAGAGGGATACGGACCCAGGAAGTGTAGAAAATTGTAGTTTAGTCGGGCAACATGGTCTGCACAGGCTTGGAGGGCTGAAGGGACTGTTCCAGTGCTGTACTTCTCTTTGTTCTTTGTTCTTGACGCCAAATTTCAATTACGACAGCAGCTTTAATGCATTCCGGAAATCACGTACAGTAGACACCATTTGCATGTCATCAACAGGCCCAATCCAATATTGTCCGGGGCCTCCGTGATTCTCGGCCTCCAATGGGCCAAGTTCCCAATGGCATGGTTCACTTGTTCTTTTAAAAATGTGCAATTGCAGCTTGTCATCCTCCCGAGTATTGATCACGGACCTTGCGAATCCCGCACCGTTTTCCATTGGAATTGATTTTGTTCCACGTGGCACCAGCGCTAGCGGCTCAATGGTAGTGGAATCGGTGCAGGTGCGGCGCCAGTTTTTCTGTCATAAAAGTCCACGGATTCTGCGTTGGTGTCAGCACTGGAGAATCCCGCCCAATGGGTGAAAAGGACTGGGTTTGAGTTTGGATAATCAACCACTAAGTTTTTGAAGGGACCAAGTAAAGTAGTGTTTTCCAAACTTTTTGCCGAGTTCAATTTTTACCAACCGGTCATCCTCTGCCACCCATGCCGGCCAACCTTTGTGACCCACGCTGGCCAACCTTCGTGACCCACATCGGCCTATGTTCATGACACACGCTGATCGAACTTTGCGACTTACTTTTTACTCCTCACGATCTCACTTGCTTTGTCATTCAGTGTTTCATTTCTGCTAAGAACTTCAGCTGATAATTTAAGATCTCGCTGCATCCTTTGAAAAACATCAAGAGGTTTGTCCTCGAACATCTTCTCTAACACCCTCCAGCCCTATTATCCATCAGTTCTCTGCATTTTTCTAATTCTATATCATTGCGCATCCCACATTTTCTTTGTTTTCCAATTCAATGACAAGCCTTCAGCCTAGGCCTGAGTTTTAAGCTCTGTAATTCTTTTCCTTAAACCTCGCCACCATTCCATCTCTTGCTCCTCCTTTTAAGACTTGTCTAATTTATTTAAATACAGCTCCTGTGAAGTGCCTTGGACTATTTTACTACATTAATGGTTCTAAATAAATGGAAGCTGTTTTTCTAATGAAAGAATTTTTAGGCGTGATTCTTTCCACAAATAACGAGGTCAAATTAGGAAAGCATATTTTACATAGTTTACAGGGTCATGTGGTATAAGGGTATTTGGCAAAGCAAAGGTTAATGTGAGACTGGAGAACAGCACCGCCCACAGTGTGATGTAGAGTCACTTGACAGGGGACTTGAGTCAGACTAAGAGTACACAGAGACGTGTGTAGAAATAAGCTTGGAATTACTTCACAGTCTGGGCTATACCTTGTACATATGTTTTTATGTATACACTGCTGTTCAATCTTACAACTCTTTGAATCTGTTTGTGAGACCTCCTGAACAAACCCTTACAATAGTTCACTTTCCACCTCTAAATACCACCCCCTCCCCTCGCCTCACCTCACCCAAAGCAAATCTCTTCTTTAGGCTGTTCCTAGCTCCTGAGTTTGGACGTATACTCTTGTTATCAATGAGGAATAACTCAAGACTTCCCAAAGCAACTGCACTTTGTTATTTGCTTTCTGTTACAGACAGTTCAATAATACTTATACCAGTGACAAGTCATCCCGTGCTTTAGCTGCTTGGTTTCTCTGAGAAACAAACAGGATCGGGCGGTCGATCTGTCCTTCTCCATTGTCTGTTCAGATCGCTGACCAGGCTTTCCCCCTTCTTTGTCCAGCAGAAGCGTCGCCTTGAGTTTCACAAATGCCATGCTTAAAGAGGTGTCTGCTTCCCACCCTGCCATGTGCACACTTTCTGATTGGCTCATTTGCCTGACAGCAACAGTCCATGATGGACTCATTTTCACCCCCATCAACCCTCCCGAGAGCAGCAAGGTCCCCACAGCAAGTTTACCCGATTTCCTCCTAGATCTGCTGCTTCAGCGATGTCTCTCTGTTCCAGTGTGCCTGGAGTTTCGCATAATGGATGGGTCCCACCTCCCCCACCTGTCCCCGGTTCCACCAAGCACCATTACGTAAGGGTATTCACAAACTGTTGCATTTCTACTTAGCCAATTACATTCTAAACAAACAGCAATCATCAGTTGCATCACATTAAGGTATTATATCTTGACCTTACTTTGAGTTTCAAGCGAACAACCTTGCATGATAGTTGTTATCAAGAGGATGTGGCGGTGGTGGAGAAGTTAATGATAGCCGTTATCAAAAAGGTCTTAACTGGGACTTTTAACCAGTTGTTTCTTGCCGTTTAACCAGCTGTTGCCTGACCTTTAACCAACTATAGCTTGGCCTTTAACCAGCTGTGGCCAGGCCTTTAACCAGCTGTTGTCTGACCTTAAACCAGCTGTTGCCTGTCCTTTAACTAGCTTTCTCCTGGCCTTTAACGAGCTGTCACCTGGCATTTAACCAGCTGTTGCCTGACCTTTAGCCAGCTGTCGCCTGGCCTTTAACCAGCTGTTGCCTGGCCTTTAACCAGCTGTTGCCTGGCATTTACCCAGCTGTTGCCTGACCTTTAACCGCTGTTGCCTGGCATTTAACTAGCTATGCCCTGGCTTTTAACCAGCTGTCGCCTGACCTTTAACTAGCTGTCTCCTGGCCTTTAACCAGCTGTTGCCTGTCCTTTAACCATCTGTTGTCTGGCCTTTAACCAGCTGTTGCCTGGCTTTTAACTAGCTATGCCCTGGCCTTTAACCAGCTGCCACCTGACCTTTAACCAGCTGTCTCCTGGCCTTTATCCAGCTGTTGCCTGTCCTTTAACCATCTGTTGTCTGGCCTTTAACCAGCTGTTGCCTGGCTTTTAACTAGTCACCTTCCCAACATTGACACAAAATCGTGAGCACAGTATAAAGATTCTCTGTTGAATCATTTGCGCAAGTTAGTCTAGGTTAGCCTTCTGAATAATGTTCAAAGGAATTGTCAGCCTAGATTTTCTCTGTGCCCATAAAAAACTCCAACAATGTTATGGCCCTTTTATTATATTCAAAATGCAACAGCTGCCCATAACTCTTTTATACTACCCTAAAAAGTTCAGAGCCTCCCCCCGCCACCCCATTTCTAATACCTTTTTACAAAAGTGCTCTTCTTTTCTTTGCTCATGCTATTTTCACAGTTAGCATGAGTTCTAACTCCTCCCTGATGCTGTTATTTTGTTCCCTGGCACTGATCGTAGAGAAGTTCCTCATCTGTACAAAATGATTGTTCAACAGCTTACAAGGGAATTTAAAAACACATTCGCCTACATTGCATACACACATTGTGGTGTTCTTTGTAGTTCCAATCCTAGGATGGTTGGCGTAGTGTTCACAAAGACCACAAATAGCTTTTATATTGAACAAAGCTAAAGATTTATTTACACTACCTAAATGGATTCGACGCATACTCCGAGATAAAAGTTGACAATAAACATTTATCTACTACTAATCTCTATACTAATACAATAACTATGATCTGCTCTCACTCACACTATCTTTCCTATAGTCTGTTCTCTAGCTTTCTCCTCAACCTCTCACCCACAAGGCTTAGCGTTGATGCCTTATATAGTGCTACATCTGTTTCCCTCCTGTGGTTGGTTTGGACATAACATTAACCCTTACAGTTCTGTACATTTATCATAAGTTAACATGATACATTTTGTTGGGGAAGGAATGGTTGCTGGGACATATGAGCGGGTTGGGGGTGGGGGTTGTTAACTTTTATTTTATTTAACTAGTTGGAAGATAGGTGCAACACAGAAGCACGGTGGTTAGCACAGTTGCCTCACAGCTCCAGGGTCCCAGGTTTGATTCCCGGCTTGGGTCACTGTCTTTGTGAAGTCTGCACGTTCTCCCTGTGTCTGCATGGGTTTCCTCCGGGTGCTCCGGTTTCCTCCCACAGTCCAAAGATGTGCAGGTTAGGTGGATTGGCAGTGTTAAATTGCCCTCAGTGTCCAACAAAAAAAGGTTAGGTAGGGTTAGGGGAAGTGTGGAGAGAGGGTGGAGATGTGGGCTTGGGTCGGGTGCTCTTTCCAAGTGCTCGTGCAGACTCAGTGGGCCGAGTGGCCTCCTTCTGCACTGTAAATTCTATGATTTTATGATTTGAACAACAGCCCAGGCATCTTCCTTGATTTTGTTCTTGATCAGTATGCTTCCAGTTCTTCTCAATTAAATTACTTCTAAGCCTGACTGTGTTAGTTCTAATAACGAAACATGAATCCAAATCTACTTCTTTAATTTACTGATGAGCCTGGCTCAGTACTGGTGTACGTGCCCCTATTGGAAGGCTCAGGACTCAAGCCACACTCCACAGATTTGAGTTAAAATGCTCGGTGCAGAACTGTGGCCATGCTACGCTGTCAGAGGTGCTCTCTTTTGGTTGAGATATTGAACCAAGGCCCCATCTGCCCTCTTTGGGGGTGTGTAAAATAATCCATGCCACTATTTCAAAGGAGAGCGAGAGAGTTCCTCTGTTGTCCTGGTCAATGTTTATTCCTCAACAAACAACTAAAAAGGATCCTGCCATTTGCTTTACTGCAGTCTGTGGGATCTTACTGTGCTAGTTGCTGCATTTTCTTAATTCACAGTGAAGACATTAAGACAAGACAAAAATTATTAGAATGCACTTTGGACAGGCTTTGTGAAAGGTGGAGTATTTCTCGAATATTAGGAGCATTTCTAGAATACCCTATCTTTAGTTTCTAGTGTCCAATCCAAGAGTGTTGGTTGAAAGGTGCGTCACTCACTCAACATTTTACAATGCAATCTTGAACTGAACCAATCAGCTACAATTTGCAGCTCAAACAATAGGCAAGTCGCAATGTTCTTCAAAGGACAAATCTGTAGCATTAGGATGCTGGGCAGCCACTGAGCTGTGTGGTACATTAATGATTGCTTTTATACGAGACGAGGTGCCTGAGTGATTGACCAGAAGCTGTCAACTGACTGGCTTTATTATTGCCCAGCAACACTTGTTTTTATCTTACTGCAGCGCTACTTTCAATAATCTTCCTGGCTGATATTGCCACGACCTTGGTATCTATTTAGAATGGTGGGATTAAGCACAGAGACGTTGCTGCAGCAAGAGTTGAAAGGTTAGAGGTGAACAAGTGTTCTCGTTTTAGTTGTCAGCCTCGTCATGTCTGATCCCAGCCTCACTGACAGCAGGAACTCTTATGCAGAACAGCATGTGACGCATTAATTTACTGTAACTTTCAACTGACCTTTGCATGGAAGATGAACTAAGACCAAAGTGAAACAATGCTCAGGTTTTATCTTTATCCCTTCTGGAATGCATGCAGTCTTCCTCATCTATCTTTGACTGACACATCTCTTCCACCTTTAGCTCTCACAGTTAATACCATTGGTGAATAAGGAACAAGTGATAATAAACCGATTTATTATAAGTGATAATAATTCTATTTATTGCAGAGAAAGAAGTCTCAAAGTCTTTGAATGTTGTATTAATTCTTTTGACTGGATGATTTTATTGTAAATTCTGGATAAGATGATATTTTTCAGTTGACTTAGTTTACACTTAAATACCAAAAATTGTAAACAAGAATAATATAGTCAATGGCAGCACTGGATAACTTAAAAATGGTAGCACAAATCTGTGCTGTTATATGTAATTCAAATATTCACAAGCATTCTTCTTAACTTGATCTCTCGGGACATAGCACCTTAACCCCATATTTGTTAGCAATTTTGGAGAGTTTGGGGGATCAATGTAACAACTTGGCTACCCAGACAAGCTTCCTTTTCATCTTGTACTTTGTGGATTGATTCACATTGTACCAGTTCACTTGGCCAAAAGCAATTTCTGTAAACTGCCAGTCACTTGGCAGTCTCCAGAGAGCCGGTTCCTTTGTCCTTTAAATTGTTGTCAGAGAAATGAGCGATTGTGAGTGAATCAGATAGCTATCTCCATACATAATTACAACTCTCCGAATCATCTGTGATCTTTTCAAACTTCAAAAGTTCAGATAGTTTGATCTTCATACAGAGTTTTGAAGTGAAATCAATCTGTCTTGGCTGTTTAAATCTGCAGTTATTGAAAGGATTGTGGCAAAAAATCCCAGTTATCCTGTATGATTGCAGGATCAGGAAGAAGTATTCAGAAGGCACACCTGCTTGTTATATATACTACATGTGAGTTTTGGTTTCTGCTTTACTTCAATGCACCTGGTAAATATAACTAGTGTGGAAATTCCCTGAATCAATTTTAGGCCACCATTGTAGATTACCCTAAAAAAATAGCCTCAAAGAGCTGCTGGTTGCAGTAAATCTGAACAATTATGATACAGATAAAGTTAAAATGCCACATGTAAAATTGGAAGAATGCTAAACTGAAGTAGCAAACAAACCTCATGCCTGTTTTAAAATTTGTAATTCAATGAGAAGGAAAGAGATACACTCTTCTCACAACCTCAAGAAATTCAAAGCACTTTGCAACCAAGAAGTGATTTTTAAAGTGGAGGCATTGTTTAATCTGGGAAATTAGTTAATTTCTACTCTACAACAGAGAGCAATACAATAACAATCAGATAATCTGTTTTAGTTACGTTGTCTCAGAATAAATATTGGTGGGTAGAACTCTTCTGTTCTTCTTTCAAAGTAGTCCCATGGGAACCCTCTAATCCACCTGAGGTACAGTCGTCTCATCCACAAAATGGCACCTTCAGAAGTGGGGGGCTCCCTCAGGATTGCGTGAAGTGCAGTTGGTGGACAGCTGATCCAAGCTAAGTGCACGTTCAGGAAGTGCAAGCCCATCCTATTGAAGAAGGGCACCTCCTGATAAGCCGGCGCTCGTAGGGGGTCATGTGTGCCAATGATCGCCCCCTAGACCTGGGGCATGCCAGAGATGGTGGTGAATCCTGCTGCCTGGGCATCCAGGTGTGCCTGGCCCAGACTGAAGGTTATATAGTCCGCTGCCCGAGCGCATAGGGCATCCATCACAGCGTGGATGCACATGTGTGTAGACATTTGCGAGGTCCCACAAAGGTCTCCGATTGAGCCCTGAAACACCCAGAGGCATTAAAGTTCAGGGCACCCTTCACCTTGACGGCCACCTGGAACCGGTGTGCTCCTGCAAATCCCCACAGTGCCAGTTGCGCCACAATGTGGCACAGGTGGTGGGATGGAGGAACAGGGACAACTCAGTGGGAACTCTGCAAAAGCCTGCCCCAGAAGAGTAGGGGCCAGCCAGTGAGTCAGTGAGCCTCAAGCACCGGCCGTTCAACAGGCCTAAGAGGAGATGTGAAGGCAGCGTCGCATCAGGGCACGTATATACTATTGATGCCTGTCTTTCAAGGAGCTGTTGGGCTGGCTGTGCTATCGAGGACTTCAGCTAATGAAAGACACTGTGCACCACCTACCTGTACTCTGATATTAATTCTCTGCAGCGGGCGTGAAAAGAGATAGAAATGTTAACAATGTGAGTATTCCCTTGACCATCCAAAGCCACCAGGTTACATAGTCACCCTGAGTTGTACTTCTGTGTCACCCTCAACATGTCCCCCACACCACCCCTGACCCAGCCCCCTCGCTATGTTGTCATGTGCACTGCACTCCGTCCCCATCAGTGAGTGGCACCTGGCCTGTGATGTGGGGATCATCTATCATCGTCACCCACCCTGTCAACAGGGGTACCGGTGGCTGCCGCAACCCGTGTCAGCGGTACGTGCTGGTGACCCTGGGCTGGATTTTCCAAAAATGAGGCTAAGCGTTGACACAATCAAGAAAACCGTAGAGTTTCACGACGGCGTCATCAGGTCCACAGGTGGAGCAATTCAACCGCTCCCAAGGGGTTAGCATGGGCGCATCGTGAAACTCCTGACAGACCGGTGGCCGATTCGCCGGCTCTGTGATCAACACGACGCTGCGGCTGCACTTAATAATTCACACCCCCACACGCACAGCATCGCAGGCAAAATGGCCGCCAGGAGAGCAGCGCCGCAATTTTGGGACGGTGAACTCGGATGCCGTGGAGGAGAGGAGGCTGGTGTTGTACCCCGGGCCGGGACGGAGGTCAGCAGGCGCCATCGTTCACCTTGCCTGGGCAAAAGTGGCAGCCACCATCAGTCCCATCAGCATGGAGGCCCGGACTGCAGACCAGAGCAGGAAAAAGCTGCACGACCTCCTCAGGGCAGCCAGGATGAATACCCAGCACTGTGCCCCTGGCACCAACCACCCTACCTCCCACACACATGTGGTGCAATGGCCGGGTGCCCTGTGTACCAATGCCATCAGAGATCTGGGGCGGGATTCTCCCCTATCTGGCAGGGCGGCGGAGGGTCCCAGCGCTGAAGAGTGGCGTGAACCACTCTGGCGTCGGGCCGCCCCAAAGGTGCGGAATCCTCCGCACCTTCAGAGGCTCGGCCGGACCCGGAGTGGTTTGCGTCGCGCCAACCGGTGGGGAAGGGGCTTGGCGCCACGCCAACAGGTGCCGAAGGGCCTCCGCCGGCCGGCGCAAGTTGGCGCATGCGCGGGAACGCCAGTGTGTGCTGGCGTCATCCCAGTGCATGCGCAGGGAGGATCTTCTCCACCATGGGCCGAATGGACGATCGTTGTCGGCTGGTCCCGCCGGCGTAAATTAGAGTAGGTTCTTTCCGGTGGGACCTGTCCTCCGGGGTCCTCGGGGGGGGCCATGGGGGGATCTGGCTCCGGGCGGTGCCCCGACGGTGGGATAGACGCGGAGGAATAGAGTGCCCCCGGATCGGTGGGCCCCGATCGTGGCCAGGCCACCGTGGGGGCACAGCCCAGAGCCAGATCCCCCCGTGGCCCCCCCGAGGACCCCGGTGGACAGGTCCCGCCGGAAAGGACCTACTCTAATTTACGGCGGCGGGACCGGCCAAAAACGAGCGTCCATTCAGCCCATGGCGGGACGGAGAATCACCGGGGGGGGGGCCGCTGACAGCGGGCGCCGACTGGCATGCCGGGATTCCTAGCCCTGCCAAATCTCCGGCGCCGGAGAATTCGGAAGCCGGCGGGGGTGGGGATTCATGCCGCACCCCCCCCCCCCCCCCCCCCCCCCCGGCGATTCCCGCTCCTGGGCTGCAAGTGACGGACAGGTCCCCACTCGGCATAAACGTTCAGGGTGACCGTCACCTTGATGGCCACCGGTTGCGGGTGTCCTCCCCCACTCCCACGCAGTGCCAGATGTGAGATGTGCCATCATGTGACAGATTAGTCCGACAGTCTCCCGGCTCATCCGCAGTCTCTCCCTGCATGCCCGGTCCGGGAGTTCCTCAACGCGGACATCATAGATTATCATAGAATTTACCGTGCAGAAGGAGGCCATTCGGCCCATTCAGTCTGCACCGGCTCCTGGAAAGAGCACCCTACCCAAGGTCAACACCTCCACACTATCCCCACAACCCAGTAACCCCACCCAACACTAAGGGCAATTTTGGACACGAAGGGCAATTTATCATGGCCAATCCACCTAACCTGCACATCTTTGGACATGCAGCGGCGGTACATGCGGAGCCTCATCCGGTGCCTCCTTGGCACCACCACCACCTCCTTCTCCTCATCTTATTGCTCCTCCTCCTCCTCGTCCCGTTCCTCCTCCTCCTCCTCGGCCTGTCAGGTGGGCGGCCCGCCAGCTGACGAGGCTGCCACCTGCCTCTCTGTGGCCCACTCCTCTGCTGTAGCTTCCGCCTCCTCTCTGCGCCACCTCCGCTGACGCTGCCACACGGTTGCATGCAGGGTAGTGGTCCCCGCCACGGTGGCCTTGATCACTGATTGGTGGCCAAACATGATGACCTGCAGGTGGTGAGGGGAGAAAATGTTATCTTGGCACAAACACCCGTGCACAACCAGGTGCCATGGGCTACATAGTCACTCCAGTTGAGTGGGGTGGCCTGGGAGGGGGGGCAGCACCCACCCATACGACCATTAACCCTTTGTACACCCAGCGCCCGTGGTGGGTGGCCAACAATGTGGCCACCGCAATGGTGCTCGGTGCGTGCGCACTGCCCTCGCAAGTCGGTGGCTCCCCGACTACTCGGCCTATTCCCCCTCCCTTCCACTTGCCTCCTCCGACCATGCAGGGCTCCCCCCCCCCCCCCCCACAGAAAGCATGGCCGGTGTCCGTTATGGGAGCCTGTGGTCCCCCCGCAGCAACCGCTCAGCCAACACGCCGGTATTACGATTTTTTATAGGTGCTTAGAACCACGCCATCGGTAAATCGGCCCAGTCGGCCCTCTGAATTGCTGAGGCCCCAGAGAATCGGTCATCGGGGAAGATAACGTGATGCATATGCTGCACAACGGGCACTGCGACTTCGTCGGATTGGAGGGTCTGGAGAATCCATTTTTTTTTTTTTTTTTCTTTTTTTTTTTTTTTTTTTTTTTTTTTTTTTTTTTTTTAAATTTTTTTATTGGAATTTTTTGCAGAAAATATAACAAAAAGTATAGCAAAAAGCAGTAATATGCAACTAACAGCCCCATAACACCCACAATTCCCCCCATACCGTAACATCACATGTATCACATTCCCCCCCCCCCCCCCCCCCAAACAAGAGAACTTAACCATAAATTAAAATTAGATAAATCAAATTTAAATAAAATAAGCTAACATAATCAACGCCCCCCCCCCCCCCCCCCCCCCCCACCCACCCCCCCCCCCCCCCCGGGTTGCTGCTGCTACTGTCCCAGTACCCTATCGTTGAGCCAGAAAGTCGAGGAAAGGTTGCCACCGTTTAAAGAACCCTTGCACCGATCCTCTCAGGGCGAATTTAACCTTCTCAAGCTTAATAAAGCCCGCCATGTCATTGATCCAGGTCTCCACGCTTGGGGGCCTCGCGTCCTTCCACTGTAGCAAAATCCTTCGCCGGGCTACTAGGGACGCAAAGGCCAGCACACCGGCCTCTTTCGCCTCCTGCACTCCCGGCTCTACCCCAACCCCAAAGATCGCGAGTCCCCATCCTGGCTTGACCCTGGATCCCACCACCCTTGACACCGTCCTCGCCACCCCCTTCCAGAACTCCTCCAATGCCGGGCATGCCCAGAACATATGGGCATGGTTCGCTGGACTCCCCGAGCACCTGGCACACCTATCTTCACCCCCAAAGAACCTATTCATCCTCGTCCCAGTCATGTGGGCCCTATGCAGCACCTTGAATTGGATGAGGCTAAGCCGCGCACACGAGGAGGAAGAATTTACCCTCTCCAGGGCATCAGCCCATGTCCCGTCTTCGATCTGTTCCCCCAGTTCCCCCTCCCACTTCGTTTTCAGCTCCTCTACTGACGCCTCTTCCTTCTCCTGCATAAGCTTGTAGATATCGGATATCTTCCCCTCCCCGACCCAGACCCCCGAGAGCACCCTGTCACTCACCCCCTTCGCGGGGAGCGCAGGGAATCCCTCCACCTGCCGTCTAGCAAATGCCTTTACCTGCAGATATCTAAACATGTTTCCCGGCGGGAGCCCAAATTTCTCTTCCAACTCCCCCAGGCTCGCAAACCTTCCGTCGATAAACAGGTCCTTCAGCTGTCTAATGCCCGCTCTATACCATCCCCGAAATCCCCCATCCATGTTCCCCGGGACGAACCTATGGTTCCCCCTTAACGGAGCCTCCATCGAGCCCCCCACTTCTCCCCTATGTCGCCTCCACTGCCCCCAAATCTTGAGGGTAGCCGCCACCACCGGACTCGTGGTATACCTCGTGGGAGGGAGCGGCCACGGCGCCGTTACCAGGGCCCCCAGGCTTGTATCCCCACAGGACGCTCTCTCCATCCGTTTCCATGCTGCCCCCTCCCCCTCCATCACCCACTTACGCACCATCGACACGTTGGCCGCCCAGTAATACCCCGAGAGGTTGGGCAACGCCAGCCCCCCCCCATCCCTACTCCGCTCCAAGAAGACCCTCTTCACCCTTGGGGTGCCATGCGCCCAAACAAATCCCATGATGCTGCTGGTCACTCTTTTAAAAAAGGCCCTAGGGATAAAGATGGGCAAGCACTGGAAGAGGAACAAGAACCTCGGGAGAACCGTCATTTTGACGGATTGCACTCTGCCCGCCAGCGATAGCGGCACCATGTCCCACCTTTTAAATTCCTCCTCCATCTGTTCCACTAGTCTGGTGAAGTTAAGCTTATGAAGAGCCCCCCAACTCCTGGCCACCTGCACCCCCAGGTACCTGAAACTCTTCACTGCCCGCCTGAAGGGGAGCCTCCCAATTCCCTCCTCCTGATCTCCCGGGTGCACTACAAATACCTCGCTCTTTCCTAAGTTCAGCTTATAGCCCGAGAAGCCCCCAAATTCCGCTAACAGTTCCATCACCCCCGGCATTCCCCCCTCTGGGTCCGCCACATATAACAGCAGGTCGTCTGCATACAGCGATACCCGGTGCTCCTCCCCCCCCCGCACCAGACCCCTCCACTTCCCTGACTCCCTCAACGCCATGGCCAGCGGTTCAATCGCCAGTGCAAAGAGCAGGGGGGACAGGGGACACCCCTGCCTGGTCCCACGATAAAGCCTAAAATACTCCGATCTCCTTCCATTTGTGACTACACTCGCCATCGGCGCCGCGTAAAGCAGCCTCACCCATTTGATGAATCCCTCCCCAAATCCAAACCTCTCCAGCACCTCCCATAGGTACCCCCATTCAACTCTATCAAACGCCTTCTCTGCATCCAGCGCCACCACTATCTCCGCCTCCCCCTCCACTGCCGGCATCATGATAACATTGAGCAGTCTCCGCACATTCGTGTTGAGCTGCCGCCCCTTGACAAACCCTGTCTGATCTTCATGAATTACCTCTGGCACACAATCCTCTATCCTGGTAGCCAGGATCTTCGCCAGCAACTTAGCGTCTACGTTAAGGAGTGAAATAGGCCTATATGATCCGCACTGCAAGGGGTCCTTATCCCGTTTTAGGATCAAAGAGATCAGTGCCCGCGACATCGTCGGGGGCAAAGCCCCCCCCTCCCACGCCTCATTGAAAGTTCGCACCAGCAGGGGACCCACCAGGTCCGCATATTTTTTGTAAAATTCTGCCGGGAACCCGTCCGGCCCCGGGGCCTTACCTGACTGCATTTGCCCGATCCCCCTGACTAGCTCCTCCAACTCTATCGGCGCCCCCAGCCCCTCAACCAGCCTCTCTTGAACCCTTGGGAAACATAGCCTGTTCATGAAGCTCTCCATCCCCTCTCTCCCCCTCGGAGGTTCCGACCGGTACAATCCCTCGTAAAAGTCCCTAAAGATCCCGTTTACTTCTGTCCCCTTCTGCACTACATTTCCACCCCCATCCTTCACTCCCCCAATTTCCCTAGCCGCATCTCGCCTACGGAGCTGATGCGCCAACATCCTGCTCGCCTTCTCTCCATACTCATATACCGCACCCTGCGCCCTCCTCCACTGTGTCTCCGCCTTTCTGGTGGTCAGCAAGTCAAAATTGGCCTGCAACCTGCGCCGTTCTCCCAGCAACCCTTCCTCCGGTGCCTCCGCATATCTCCTGTCCACCTCCAGAAGCTCTCCCACCAGTCTCTCCCTCTCCTTCCTCTCCTTCCTTTCCCTGTGGGCCCGGATGGAGATCAGCTCCCCCCGGATCACTGCTTTCAGAGCCTCCCAGACCATCCCCACCTGGACCTCCCCCGTATCATTGGTAACCAGATACCCCTCAATGCTTCTCCGAACCCTCTTACACACCTCCTCCTCCGCCAGCATCCCCACATCCAGGCGCCAGAGCGGGCGCTGGTCCCGCGCCTCCCCCATCTCCAGATCAATCCAGTGCGGGGCATGGTCCGAAATCGCTATGGCCGAATACTCGGCATCCTGCACCCTCGGGATCAACCCCCTGCTCAGGACAAAAAAGTCTATCCGGGAATAAACCCTATGGACGTGAGAGAAAAAGGAATACTCCCGCGCTCTCGGTCTCCCAAACCTCCAGGGATCCACCCCTCCCATCTGGTCCATGTATCCCCTCAGCACTTTGGCCGCCGCCGGTCTCCTACCCGTCCTTGAACTGGACCGGTCCAGTGTGGGATCCAGCACTGTGTTAAAATCTCCCCCCATGATCAGGCCCCCTGCCTCCAGGTCCGGGACGCGGCCCAACAAGCGCCTCATGAAGCCAGCATCATCCCAATTCGGGGCATATACGTTCACCAGCACCACCTTCTCTCCCTGCAGCCTACCCCTCACCATGATATATCTGCCCTCCTTGTCCGACACCACCTCAGCCGCCTCAAACGCCACCCTCTTCCCCACTAGAATCGCCACCCCCCGGTTCTTTGCGTCCAATCCTGAATGATAAACCTGCCCCACCCACCCCTTCCTCAGACGGACCTGGTCCGCCACCTTCAGGTGGGTCTCCTGGAGCATAGCCACGTCCGCCTTCAACCCCCTTAGATGGGAGACCACCCTGGTTCTCTTAACCGGCCCGTTCAGCCCCCTCACGTTCCAGGTAATCAGCCGGATCAGAGGGCAACCCGCCCCCCTCCCCTGCCGACTAGCCATAGCTTGGCAGATGTTCGCCCCAGGCCAGCATACCCCGCTCGACCCGTTCCCCATGGCGATAGCGCCTCTCCTCTTCCCCCCCGGCCCTCATCGGCTCCTTCCTAGTCGTTCCAGCAGCAACCCGGTATCCCCCCCCACCCCCCTCCCCCCCCCCAGGCTAGGACCCCTCCTAGCCGCGACGCACCCTCCATGGTACTTCCGTGAGTCAGCTGACTTCTGCTGACCCCGGCAGCTCCCGCCAAAACCTATCCCCTCCCGGCTTGGGGTCATCCCCCTCTTGCCACACCTCCTTGGCATTATTGCAGCGCGGGAAAAAAGACCCGTAGAGGCCCTTCCCCCATCGCAAGCTCCACCCCCCTGCCCCGCAGCGCGGGAAACCAGAGGAAAGCCCGCGCTTTCACAATGCCACACCCCATCCTTCTGACGCAGTTCCCCAAAATCCAGTTTCCCCTCAATCCCCAGCCCCGTACAGAAGAGAACATATAGAACACAAACCCCCAACACTCCCCACCTACCCCACAACCATACCCAACAGACAAACCCACCCGTAAACAGAGCAAAAAGAAAACCAGCATACATAACACACATTTCGAAGTTGAAAAAGTTGAAACAGTTGGAACAAAACAGCCACAGCGGAAACAACGCCGGCCAAAGTATGTTCCCAGGCCCTAGTTCAAGTCCAGCTTCTCCGCCTGTACAAAGGCCCACGCCTCCTCCGGGAACTCGAAGTAATGGTGCCGGTCCTTGTATGTCACCCACAGGCGCGCAGGCTGCAGCATTCCAAACCTGACCTGCTTAGCATGAAGCACCGCCTTCGTCCGGTTGAACCTGGCCCGCCGCTTAGCCACTTCCGCACTCCAGTCCTGGTAGATCCTCACTACCGAATTCTCCCATTTACTGCTCCTCTCTTTCTTGGCCCAGCGCAGCACACACTCCCGGTCACTGAATCGGTGGAACCGCACCAGCACCGCCCTCGGGGGCTCATCTGCCTTGGGCCTCCTGGCCATCACTCTGTGCGCTCCCTCGAGCTCCAGGGGCAAATGGAAGGACCCTGCTCCCATCAACGAGCTCAACAACGTGGTCACATACGCCGGGAGATCCGACCCCTCCAGCCCCTCCGCCAGGCCCAGGATCCTCAGATTCTTTCGCCTCGTGCGAACGTCCAGCTCCTCCAAGCGGTCCTGCCACTTTTTATGAAGTGCCTCGTGCAACTCCACTTTCCCAACGAGGACCACGGCCTCCTCCTCTCTTTCAACGGCCTGCCGCTGCAACTCCCGAATAGACTCCTCCTGTGCCGCCTGGGTCCCAAGCAGCTTGGTTGCAGTTACATTCATGGAGTCCAGCAGCTCAGCCTTCAGCTCAGCAAAACAACGTAGGAGCGAGGCCTGTTGCTCCTGCGCCCACTTCCACCAGTCCTCGGGTGTTGCGCCGGCCGCCATTTTGTTTTTCTTCCCACGTTTTTTTTGGGGCGTTTCTGCAGCCTTTTTCACCATCTAGTGTGGGGCAAGTTCTTCCAGGCACCTTCCCCCACCGGGATATGTAGCAACAGCACTGTTTGGGGCCCTCAAAACGGCCCAAAAGCCCTTAAATAGCGGGAGCGCCGGCCGCCATTTTGTTTTTTTTCACCCGTTTTTTGGGGGGCGTTACTGCAGCCTTTTTCACCAGATAATGTGGGGCAAGTTCTTCCAGGCACCTTCCCCCACTAGGATGTGTAGAAACAGCGCCGTTTGGGGCCCTCAAAACGGCCCAAAAGTCCCTAAATAGCAGGAGTGCCGGCCGCCATTTTGTTTTTCTTCCCCCGTTTTTTTGGGGGAGTTACTGCAGCCTTTTTCTTCTTCCCACTCCAGGTGAGCACCATATAGTGTGGGGCAAGTTCTTCCAGGCACCTTCCCCCACCGGGATGCGTAGAAACAGCTCCGTTTGGGGCCCTCGAAACGGCCCAAAAGTCCCTAAATAGCAGGAGCTGCCGAATGTGTGGCTTAGCTCCGCATAGCCGCAACTGGAAGTCTGGAGAATCCATGACCGACGCGAAACTGCCGTCAAACCCAATTTCGGCATCAGAGTCGATTCTCTGGCCAATCACATTTCACGACCTGTCTTGTTTCCCCCAGTGGGGCCTACCTTGGGTCTCCTCACTGTGTATGCCGTGTATTATCAGACAAGTATTGTGACAATTGGTTGTGCGGTGGAGAAGGTCACCGTGTGCCACAAATCACCTCCGTCCGTCGTAGATGGTGTGTGGGCTGGTCCCACAGTTAAACGAGGGAATTGTGCATCTGCTGGGAGCTTAGCTGCAGTGTGATGTGAGGCCTCGGTCAACACACCAGCTAAGGTTATTCATGAAGGCCCACCTTCTCAACCTTGCCCCTGGCAATCCTGAGTGTGGTAATCCTCAGGTTAAATCACCACCAGTTAGCTCTCTCCCTCAAAGGGAAAAACAGCCTATGGTCCTCTGGGACGATGGCAACTTTACATTACCTTACACAAGTAATCATAGAATTTACAGTGCAGAAGGAGGCCATTGGGCCCATCGAGTCTGCACCAGCTCTTGAAAGAGCACCCTACTCAAGGTCAACACCTCCACCCTATCCCCATAACCCAATAACCCCACCCAACACTAAGGGCAATTTTGGACACTAAGGGCAATTTATCATGGCCAATCCACCTAACCTGCACATCTTTTGACTGTGGGAGGAAACCGGAGCACCCGGAGGAAACCCACGCACACACGGGGAGGATATGCAGACTCCGAACAGACAGTAACCGAAGCCGGAATCAAACCTGGACCCTGGAGCTGTGACGCAATTGTGCTGTCCACAATGCTACTGTGCTGCCCCTCCACAATGCTACCGTGCTGCCGTGTGATAGCGAGCTGGTCATGGTTCCTAGCCAGGGACAGGATGGATGGGAGCAGGGGCGCAGTGGACAGGCAGGGCTTGGAGAAAGCTGGTGGTCCTTTGGAGTGGGCTAGCAGATAGGGTCACTGGTGAGGCCTCTGCCCGGAAAGGGGCAGTGTGTCACAGAGGGTGCCAAAGGCCACAGGGCATGTGTCCTTTGGGGTGAGCTCTGCTATTCCCCTACTTCCCCTGCAATGGGGCTGCATTTCTGATAAGTGCACTGAGGAGAGGCAACATCTGGTGTGTCACTGATCTAGGCCACGCCCGTCCCATTGATGGGTGAGCTGGGGTCTGAGGTTTCCTGAGTGGTGACCTGGGTGGGCCCCAAATTAGCAGAGGGCCCCTGAACAAAAGCAGGAAACAGCCAGGGGCCTGTAAATAGCACAAAAAAGGGTTGCATTTTAATCCCCATTCTGTGGCAATGTCAGTGTGTGCCAGGCTACCCCTGTTCAGAGGGGGACAGCACGAGCCAACAGACTTGGCACCAAGTCATTCCCCGCTACTCCCCAAGCACAGGCAGCCACGCCCCAGCAAGCTGGACTATTTTTGAGAGTTTTCTTACCTTCCCGTTCCGCCTCAGCTGCCATGGCACGCAGGCCCTGCTTTTAAATACTTGCACCAATCTGCGCCCGCGTGGCATCTGCTCATGAGGGGTGGAGCATCGTGAAGGGATGGTGCCTGATGTGTCCAACCTACTAATGAGATTTAAACCCATGAAAACTTATGGTTTTGCAGGAGCGGCTGGCAGGGGGTGCAAACCTGCCAGCGAGGGACCAGAGCATGGCATCGGAATCGGCACAGGGCACAAATCTCGATTTTTCCATTGTGGCTATGCTCCAATTCACATTGAATTGACCGCAATTCACATTGCCGGCGTCGGGAAGCGGAGAATTAAGGTATCAGGCGTGCCCTGTACAACTGAAGCATAACCTCTTTACTTTCGTTATCAATTCTCCTCATGAAAAATGATAACATTCTATTAGTTTTCCTGATTACTTGCTGTACCTGTACAGTAGCCTTTTGTGATTCATGCATTAGGACACACAGATCACTCTGTGTCTCAGAGCTTAGCAATCCCTCATCATTTAGACAACAAGCTTCTTTTTTATTCTTCCTGTCAAAATGGACCATGTCACATTTTCACAAATTATACCCTTTGCCAGGTCATTGCCCATTCACTTAACCTATCTATGGGCTACATCCTCCTCGAAGTGGCATCAGTGGTGCCTTGCCATTTAGTGCCAACCTACCTGCGGATTACCACCCAGGGAAGAACAACTGCCTCGCAGTCAATGAATCGTTGATTGGCCATTAATAGGCTGAAAGCAGGACTTTGCCCCTCAGAGACAGGAAGTCCTGGTTCAGAGACTTGTATTACAATCCCAGACCAGACCCCAACGGCAACAGATACCCCAATATTTTATTTTTATTTTCTAGCACTGTGCAGAAAGAATACTTCGCTCTAGGAGTAATTGCACGAAGAATTAGAGGCGGAATTCTCCGCAAGGCCCAACGTCGTCGTGAAACCTGGAGAGGTTAACGACGGTGTCGGAAGCCTCTCCCGGCCCCTTATTCTCCCCTACCCGGGGGGATAGGCGGGCCGTACCGGGAAACTCGGCGGCCAGGCCTTGTTCCTCCTGGCTTCAAGACCCGTCGCGCCAAGAATGACGCCGTGGCGGAGCCTAATGCCGTCAGCCGCGCATGCGCGGGTTGGACAGCTCAAACCCGGGCACGCGCGGTTGCCGTCTTTCCCCTCAGCCGCCCCGCAAGACGTGGCGGCTTGAACTTGCGGGGCGGCGGAGGGGAAAGGGGGCGTCCCCTTGAGACGCCGGCCTAGCGATCGGTGGGCACCGATCGCGTGCCAGTCCCCCCTCGAGCACGGTCGTGGTGCTCGATCCCCGATCTGCCTCCCCCTAGGCCCCACACTTACCTAGCGCGCCATGTTCACGACGGCAGTGACCAGGTGTGGTTGCCGCCATCGTGAACAGGTCGGGAACGGCAGGCCGCTCGGCCCATCCGGGTGGGAGAATCGTGGGCCGCCGTTAAAACGGCGGCCCGTGTTTCTCTGAGCAGCGTGTCGGAAAACCGGACACGCCATTTGGGGGGGGGGGTGGGAGAATAGCGGGAGGTGCGGGAGCGGACCTCCTGCTATTCTCCCACCCATCGTGTTTGCGGAGAATCGCGGCCTAGGGGTTTGGCATTTTGAAACAAAACTTTATTTTTAACATAATATTAAACTCTTTATTAACACACCTGAAAATAGTTTACAATTATCCCTTCAACAACACTACTCAATACAGTAAATACCATACCCTTAATTATGATCTCTATTCCCAATTAAACAACAAGAAAGGTAAAAAAGCATACAGCTCTCAGTCCATCCCATATCCCAATGACACAGAGTAATACTTGCTTTTCAGAACAGAATGGGCTCCTATTAGAACTCCTGCAGGCTCTGGTTGGATGTCTTCAAAAAGCTCTTTCAACTGGTTTGTTTCAGTTTGTTCCTTGTCCCCAGACAAGACTTCTCTGCTTTATTACTCTTTTTTAGCTATCATATTGTGAGAGAAAAATATTTTTTGTGGTGGAAAAGGGTCGCCAAATTAGAACTTAACTCAAAAAGCTTTCTCAAAATGTTTGTATACCTTAGCTCCACCCAGCAATGACATCATTTCCCCAAGCTGCAAACAAATTAACTTCCCATCTGTTTCCTGTTCCTGGTTGCCCTTTGACACCCTGCTTGCCTTTGTTCTTCCATTAACACATTCTAATCTCTTAATGTACCATGATCAATACCCTTCATAGCCTTGATCATCCCATTTACATTCCCTTTGTCTTTCTGTATATTATATATTTGCCAATCTCCACCTATCGTTGCCCTCCATCCAGCCCCATTGCTGCACACACCCTCATAACACTATAAATCTGACATGACTCCCAGTTCTCCCCAACTGTGACAATGAGTCATCTGGGCTGGGATTCTCCCCTACCCGGCGGGGCAGGGGGTCCCGGCGTACCGGAGTGGCGAGAACCACTCCGGCGTCAGGCCTCCCCAAAGGTGAGGAATTCTCTGCATGTTTAGGGGCTAGGCCCGTGCCGGAGTGGCTCCCGCTCCGCCGATCGGTGCGAACGGCCTTTGCCGCCCCGCCGACCAGTGCCACGGCTTTCCAAAAGGACTTCGCCGGTTGGCGTGAGTCCGCGCATGCACCGGAGTGTCAGCGGCCACTGACGTCACCCTGGCGCATGTACGGTGGAGGTGGTCTCTTCCGCCTCCGCCATGGTGGAGGCCGTGGCGTCGGCGGAAGAAAAAGAGTGCCCCCCACGTCACAGGCCCACCCGCCGATCGGTAGGCCCCGATTGCGGGCCAGGCCACCGTGGAGGCAGCCCCCGGGGTCCGATTGCCCCGCGGCCCCCCCGGGCCCGCTCCCGCCGCCTGCTCCCGCCGGCACCAGAGGTGGTTTAAACCACGTCGGCGGGAGACGTCTGACAGCGGCTGGACTTCGGCCAATCGCGGGCCGGAGAATCGCTGCGGGGTGCGATTCCCGCCCCCATCAATTCCCGGGTGGCGGAGAATTCTGGCCCCAGACTCGAAATGTCAGCTCCGCTCTCTATCCACAGATGCTATCAGACCTGCTCAGATTATCCAGCATTTTCTGTTTCTGTTTCAGATTCCAGCCTCTGCAGTAATTTGCTGTTTACTCCCCAGGGACTTGCCAAACAACATTGCATTAGCCCAGGCTGAACACACATTGCCGTGGCCAATTTCACCTCTATCTCCTAAAAACTTCCAAGATTATTTTTTAAGAACATGAGCACTGCAGTCAAACACACTCTAACCCAGGCTTTTAACCCTTGAATTGCCAAATGTTTGATGTCCAATGTATCTAAAATCCTGCATTTGTCACAACTGCAAGCCACTGGGACCAGTGGCCAGTACCGACACTGGTGTATCTCAACATCCTCTGAATGAGCATTGGATTACTGACAGAAAGTTCTGGATTTCCAATTTTTCTCCATGTTTGTGCAGACTACTGAAGTTGCTGTCAGTTCCAGTGGCATAATGATGGTTAACACTGATAGTTCTCCTCTCAGTATTGCTATCATTCATTTCTGCACCGGCTCTCCAAATTAATCCAAAATTAACCTCAACGCCCCACAGTCTGTTCATAATTCTATCTCTTCTCTTTCAAATATTTATCAATTTTCTCCTTTGAAAGAAAAAACGGTGTTCTCCTGCCTTGTTTTACAGATGAGATTCCAAAACAATGAATGCCAAAAATCAAAAATAAGACCATGCATTGCTGGAAATATGACATAGTTCAGTCAGTGACTGAAAGAAAAAAGGTCAGTTGATATTTTAAACCAACTGGGTGGCACAGTGGCACAGTGGTTAGCACTGCTGCCTCACAGCGCCAGTAACCCGGGTTGATTCCGACCTCAGATTACTCTGTGTGTGCAGTTTCCCCTTGTCTGCGTGGGTTTCCGCCGGGTGCTCCCGTTTCCTCCCACAGCCCAAAGATGTGCAGCTAGTTGGATTGGCAAAGCTAAAATTACCCCTTTGTGTCCAAAGGTTAGGTGGGATTAAGGGAATGGGGCTGGGGATTGGGCCTTGTTGGGGTTCACCATCAGAGGGTTGGTGCAGAGTTGATGGGCTGAATGGCCTCCTTCTGCACAGTAGGGATACTATGATTATTTTTAAATTTAAAGTATCCAATTCAATTTTTATTCTAATTAAGGGGCAATTTAGCATGGCCAATCCACCTACCCTACACATCTTTGGGTTGTTGGGGTGAAACCTATGCAGACATGGGGAGAATGTGCAAACCCCACATGGACAGTGACCTGGGGCTGGGATCATACCCGGGCGCCATGAGGCAGCAGTGCTAACCACTGAGCCATCGAGCTGCCCGGGATTCTACGATTCTATGAACTGATTTGTGATGATGAGTCATCAGCTGTAATATTACACTTGAAAGAATAGAGCTCTGGATTTCCTATTTTGAGAGTAGAAAGATGCATAATAAACACAACAGGGAAGAAGCAAATTGCTCAAGGAGAGAAAAGTGAAAGTAAGTGAATTATACAGGTTTGAAGAGTTATAAAGTTTTGAAAGGCTCTAAATTAACTTTTTTTTTAAAACTATTGGGAGTGCATAAGGATTCCAAGGGTGAACAGTTGATGGAAAAAAAATAAATACTGCTTGAGGGTTTTAGTGTGACATCAGGCAAAGAATAATTGCTGAGAGTGAGGATCCTACCGATATATAAAGCCAGAGGGACAGAATAAACCAGTTAGTGGCTTGAGAGCAGTTCGGGCAAAGATAGAATCAGCAAGATTCTAAAGGAGAATCCATGGGCTCAGATGTCAGTGTGGCAATGCTAGTTTCAAGGTTGATGTACTGAGTTTCTTTATCATTACCAAATCAGATTGCCAGGTAGAAAAGATATACAAGTCAAAAACTGGAAAGACAGTACAAATCTGTTTTTAGAAGCCTTGATACTGTGAGAAGGGCAGGTAGGAATGATGTCAAGGGATCAATGTGATATTCTGATTACATTTTCTTGACTCAATGATTTATGAGTGGTCTGCAGAAATTGCTCTGACCATGAAGTACAACATATTTGAATGAGCGGGTCTATTTGATTGTGTAATTGATTGAGAGGTTAATATTTCTGAATGTATGGAAAGAAATTACCATTGATTTGATTTTATTGATTTTTTTTCTCGGATAAAAACCTATTTAATTTTCTCCCCTTCTCCCCTTCACAACATCACCCTGTCACATTCTAAAAGACTATATTCCTTGTCAAAACTGTTGATGGCTAAATGCTTGCATGAGATTTGTCCAAGGTGAATGGCTCTTGGTTTTGCCGTCCTTTCTCACAGGAATTGACTGTGTTAATTCAGCATGTCCCCAGGGTGATTTGGAAAGGTACGCTGTCAAGTTATACACTGCTGTTTGCTTAATCGGGCTACCCCAAGTATAAGCAACATTATGTTGCTCTGAATTGGTCTCTAGGATTGTCCCAGGTTGCAAAACAACGAAGGATTGCTCTGGGCTCCTCTCTATAAGAAAAAATAGTGGAGTGAAACATGGATTAAAGGGACAGCTCTTTGTTGGACAACTAATGTTGAGGTTTTTGTAAGATAAAATCTATACTTCTGTCTGTACTTTGTTACAATGGGTGAGGAGGGGCAGACTGGCCTCACTCCTCTTTATTCAGCCTCCTCGGCTGGTTTCAATTTCTTTTCCTCGTGTACGTTTTTTCCAATCCAAATGTATAGAATTTTTAATAAGGAGCTGCGGTGATGTGCATCACTGTAAATACACAAGGGGTTAATGTAAATACATATAGACTAGCTAGACACTAGAGGGAGCACCAGAGACATCACACACACACACTCAACCAATAGATCAGTTAGATAGGACATGACCAATGGGCATTCACGATACACACAGAGGTGACACGACCACAGGAGGGCATTACACCAACCCATATATAAAGGACACCACACACATGATCTGCCTCTTTCCAGTGGAGACAGTCAGTGAGTAGAGATACAGGGTTGATTCAATATCACTCCCACCACGTGGATTGTAGCAGTCTGGTTAGTCAGTCTGGGTAGCTATAGTAGGATTAGCAGTAGTGTCAAACCCGAGGAATAGAAGTGTATATAGTTTAATAAACGTGTTGAAGTTATCTCCACGTCTGAACCTTCCTTTGTCAAGTGCACCACAAGGAAGCCGCTTATGCTACACCTAGAGCATAACAAGACAGGAGCCAATAAAACTATGTTTGTTTGTGTCAAAGAAAGAGCGCTTTTATTAGCTACTAATCCCAAGGAAAAATAATAACCAATGCGACAACAGACTCATAGGTATCAGATGTAGGAAAGATTAGAGTCCAAATAGAAGTTTAGCGAATATATGATTAAGTCCTTTGCTTGCCCTTGAGGCAGACTGGTGAACTGTGCGGTCATTTGAAGTGAGATGGTTCCCTTTAAAATCCTGGAGTGGAACTGAAGTTCAGGTAACTGCACATTGTCGGAGACAATTTCCTTCCATTTAATTCCATAATCCGTCTCCCAGGAATTTATGGGTTTCTCCCGACATCCTTTCTGAATGGACAGTCACCATCTCTTGGGTTAGATTTTATATTATTTTCAATTATAGAGAGAGAGAGAGTTAACGCTCCCTTCATCAGTTTTTGCAGATGACTTTGAGGACTTCTCTCACTGTCTGGCTTGTTAGGAGAAGTTTGTAAAAACCTTCTGTCTGTATATTCCCAATAAAGGAATTTGATCACTTGCAGTCATTGCTGTGGAAAAGGTAATCACATTTTGACCTTTCAGCTCAGAAATGCTTGACACATTTCAAGGGAGGAATTAATTCCTCAAAGGGAGATTGGGTTATTTTGTTTTCCACCAGTGTTTGTTTGGTGTATCTATCTGCTCAGCAGTTCCTATTGTCTTTATTGTTGATTAAACCTCAGCACTTTTCATGTTTAATCTCTTCGTTAGTTAGAGTGTTGGGTTTTGATGTCTGCAGGTTTCCTTTGAAATGTCTCTGTCTTCCCATTTCTTTCCAGAGGGGATTCTTGTTTACTTTTCTCACATTCACATTGAAAGATGGCCTTGCATTTTAAAGCAGTTTGCTGTCTCATTTAAAGTACTGAATTTCCAGTCAGCTAAACGTTTTTTTTTCATTCAAAAATTAAAGAGGTACTTGATGACAGACGTTTTACATAGACAATAGAAGGTTATTTGAAGAGAACGTTCTCTACTTGGATTGCCCCATCACTTTAAGATTACCTGGTGAGGTTAGCTCTAACAATTGTGTAACTACATTATCTTATGATGTGGAGATGCCGCCATTGGACTGGGGTGAGCACAGCAAGAAGTCTTACAACACCAGGTTAAAATCCAACAGGTTTGTTTCAAATCACTAGCTTTCAGAGTACAGCTCCTTCCTCAGGTGAATGAAGAGGTAGGTTCCAGAAACATATATGTAGACAAAGTCAATGATGCAAGACGATACTTTGAATGCAAGTCTTTACAGGTAATTAAGTTTTTACAGGTCCAGACGGAGCAACAAAAGAGAGGGATAATCACAGGGATAATCACAGGTTAAAAAGGTATGAATTGTCTCAAGCCTTCAGGACGCACAACAATGCGGAATCGCCGAGCAGAAACCTGTAGCCAAGTTCCGCACACATCAGTACGGCCTCAACCGGGACTTTGGATTCATGTTGCATTACATTCACCTCCCCCCCACCATCTGGCCTGGGCTTGCAAAATCTTACCAATCTGGCTGCCAGACTTGCTGAGATTTTCCAGCATTTTCCCTTTCGTTTCAGATTCCAGCATCCGCAGTAATTTGCTTTTATCATTATCTGAGGAGTTGTTAATGGTACTGAACGTTGTGCAGTCATCTGTAAATATCCCCAAGCCTGACCTTGTGATGGAAGGGAAGTAATTGATGAAGCAGCTGAAGACAGTTGGGCCCAGGACACAACACTGAGGCACACCTGCAGTGACGTCCTGGAACAGTGATGCTGCTGATGTCGGTGGGAGATTGTGAGGGTGTTTCAGAAAGCACCTCTGAAAACCTCTTCAGCTGTTAAAACTGAGTGTGGCCACAACTGACAGGCCATCAGTGTGGAGGGGGAAGTAAAGTATTGTACACTAAGTAAATAATGAATGCTTGCAACACAGCCTTTCCAAACTGCAACATGAAATATGTTTTTTGTGCAGTTTTAGTTCCTGCTTCAGTGTCTCCTCCTCCTTCTCTGGGTGTTTTATGATGCAAACACAGGAGAGTTTTCTTGTCAATATACAAAGGAGTTGACATCTTATTAACACCATTAACTGAAAATGAAAACCGACATTTCAAAGAACAAAGACAAAGAACAAAGAAAATTACATCACAGGAACAGGCCCTTCGGTCCTCCCAGCCTGCGCCGATCCAGATCCTTTATCTAAACCTGTCGCCTATTTTCCAGGGATCTATTTTGCTCTGTTCCCTGCCCATTCATATATCTGTCTAGATGCATCTTAAATTATGCTATCGTGCCCGCCTCTACCACCTCCGCCTGCAAAGCGTTCCAGGCACCCACCACCCACTGCGTAAAAATCTTTCCACTCACATCTCCCTTAAACTTTGCCCCTCTCACCTTGAAATCGTGACCCCTTGTAATTGACACCCCCAGTCTTGGAAAAAGCTTGTTGCTATCCACCCTGTCCATACCTCTCATAATTTTGTAGACCTCAATCAGGTCCCCCCTCAACCTACGCCTTTCCAACGAAAACAATCCTAATCTACTCAACCTTTCTTCATAGCTAGCACCCTCCATACCAGGCAACATCCTGGTGAACCTCCTCGGCACCCTCTCTAAAGCATCCATATCCTTCTGGTAATGTGACGACCAGAACTGGACGTAGTATTCCAAATGTGGCCTAACCAAAGTCCTATACAACTGTAACATGACCTGCCGACTCTTGTACTCAATACCATGTCCGTTGAAGGCAAGCATGCTGTATTCCCTCTTGACCACTCTATCGACCTGCGTTGCCGCCTTCAGGATACAATGGGCCTGAACTCCCAGATCTCTCTGTACATCAATTTTCCCCAGGACACTTACATTGGCCGTATAGTCTGCTCTTGAATTGGATCTTCCAAAATGCATCACCTCGCATTTGCCTGGATTGAACTCCATCTGCCATTTCTCTGCCCAACTCTCCAATCTATCTATATTTTGCTGTATTCTCGGACAGTCCCCCTCGCTATCTGCAACTCCACCAATCTTAGTATCATCTGCAAACTTGCTAATCAGACCACCTATACCTTCGTCCAGATCACTTATGTCTATCACAAACAACAGTGGTCCAAGCACGGATCCCTGTGGAACACCACTAGTCACGTTTCTCCATTTTGAGACTCTCCCTTCCACCACTACTCCCTGTATCCTTTTGCCCAGCCAGTTCTTTATCCATCTAGCTAGTACACCCTGAACCCCATGCGACTTCACTTTTTCCATCAACCTGCCATGGGAAACTTTATCAAAAGCCTTACTGAAGTCCATGTATATGACGTATAAAGCCCTTCCCTCATCAATTAACTTTGTCACTTCCTCAAAGAATTCTATTAGGTTTGTAAAGCATGACCTTCCCTGCACAAATCCATGCTTCCTATCGCTGATAAGTCTATTTTCTTCCAAATGTGAATAGATCCTATCCCTCAGTATCTTCTCCAACAGTTTGCCTACCACTGACGTCAAGCTCACAGGTCTATAATTCCCTGGATTATCCCTGTTACCCTTCTTAAACAAAGGGACAACATTAGCAATTCTCCAGTCCTCCAGGACCTCACCCGTGCTCAAGGATGCGGCAAAGATATCTGTTAAGGCCCCAGCTATTTAGTCCTTCGCTTCCCTCAGTAACCTGGGATAGATCCCATCCGGACCTGGGGTCTTGTCCACGTTAATGCCTTTTAGAATACCCAAAACTTCCCCCTTCCTCATGCCGACTTGACCTAGAGTATTTAAACATCCATCCCTAACCTCAACATCCATCATGTCCCTCTCCTTGGTGAATACCGATGCAAAGTACTCATTAAGAATCTCACCCATTTCCTCTAACTCCACACATAAATTACCTCTTTTGTCTTTGAGTGGGCCAATCCTTTGTCTAGTTACCCTCTTGCTCCTTATATATGAATAAAAGGCTTTGGGATTTTCCTTAACCCTGTTTGCCAAAGATATTTCATGACCCCTTTTAGCCCTCTTTATTGCACGTTTGAGATTTGTCCTACTTTCCTAATATTCCTCCAAAGCTTCGTCAGTTTTAAGTCGCCTAGATCTTATGTATGCTTCCTTTTTCATCTTAGCTAGTCTCACAATTCCACCCATCATCCATGGTTCCCTAATCTTGCCATTTCTAGCCCTCATTTTCACAGGGTCATGTCTGTCCTGCTCTCTAATTAACCTTTCCTCAAAAGACTCCCACATTTCAAATGTGGATTTACCCTTAAACAGATGCTCCCAATCCACATTCCCTAGCTCCTGCCGAATTTTGTTATACTTGGCCTTTCCCCAATTCAGCACTCTTCCTTGAGGACCACTCTCGTCTTTGCCATGAGTATTCTAAACCTCGCTATTCCCAAAGTAATCACTGACTGAAACTTCAACCATCTGGCCGGGATCATTCCCCAATACTAGGTCCAGTATGACCCTTTCCCGAGTTGAACTATTTACATACTGCTCTAAAAAACTCTCCTGGATGCTCTTCACAAATTCTGCTCCATCTACGCCTCCAACACTACATGAGTCCCATTCAATGTTGGGGAAGTTAAAATCTCCCATCACAAACACCCTATTGCTCCTACATTTTTCTATAATCTGTCTACATATTTGTACCTCTACTTCACACTCGCTTTTGGGAGGCCTGTAGTAATGTCCTGACAATGTTACTGCACCCTACCTATTTCTTAGCTCTGTCCATATTGCCTCAGTGCTCGAATCCTCCATCGTGCCCTCCTTAATCACAGCTGTGACACCTGGGGCGAAATTCTCCGACCCCCAGCAGGGTCGGAGAATCGTCCGGGGCCGCAGAAAATCCCGCCCCCGCTGTGGCAGAAATTCCCCGCCCCCCCGGGAATTGGCGGGGGCGGGAATCGCGCCACGTCGAGCAGCGAGGCCCCTGCGGTGACTCTCTGGCCCGCAATGGGCCGAAGTCCCGCCGCTGGGAGGCTCTCCCGCCGCGGAGGTTTGAACCACCTCTGGTGGCAGCTGGATCGGCGATGCGAGCGGGCCCACGGGGTCCTGGGGGGGGCGCGGGGCGATCGGACCCCGGAGGGTGCCCCCACGGTGGCCAGGCACGCGATCGGGGCCCACTGATCGCCGAGCGGGCCAGTGCCGTGGGGGCACTCTTTCTCTTCTGCCGCCGCCACGGCCTCCGCCATGGCGGAGGCAGAAGTGAATCCCCCAGCGCGCATGCGCCAGTGGTGACGTCAGCGGCAGCTGCCGCTGACGTCACCACTGGCGCATGCGCGAACCGGCGAAGGCCTTTTGGCCAGCCCCGGTGCCGGGCGGTGGGCCTGAAAGGCTGCTGGTGCCGGTTTTGGAGCCAGTCGGCGTGGTGCCAACCCCGCTCCGGCGCGGGCCTAGCCCCCAAAAGTGCGGAGAATTCCGCACCTTTTGGAGGCCTGACGCCGGAGTGGTTGGCGCCACTCCCCTACGCTGGGACCCCCCGCCCCGCCGGGTAGGGGAGAATGCCGCCCCTGATTTCAGGTTCTGACTGAGCTTAATCCCAATTTTGAAATTCATTTTTTGAGGGTATTATTCAGATTTAGTGAAGTTTTTGCCTAAAATCAGAAAGCACAGAAAAGCTTAATCACATGTGCGTTGGTGAATAAATTTGAAAAATTCTGAGGGAAGGAACTGAAAATGTGTCTTATTGGTTAAAAAAAGCCCTTCAAATCTGCACATGTAACTAGAGTTAACTGAATGATTCAAAACAGTAAAATGAGAAGGAAACAATTAGGATCACACAACCAACAAGAATCTTCAGCTTGATTGAAACCAGAATAATTAAGGAGGATTAAAAGTGGACTTGGCGAGAGTGAACGCTCCCTTCACAGATAGTAGAAAACCCGAACCCGGACATGACAATTTAGAGTTGTCTTGGTAACAATTAACCAACACTTGTCTGATGTATCCACTAAGATCATGTAATTCAGCCCTGGTCTCTTGTGTATTTACATAGAATTTACAGTGCAGAAGGAGGTTGTGCGGTGGAGAAGGTCACCGTGTGCCACAAATTACCTCCGTCCGTCGTAGATGGTGTGTGGGCTGGTCCCACAGTTAAACGAGGGAATTTTGCATCTGCTGGGAGCTTAGCTGCAGTGTGATGTGAGGCCTCGGTCAACACACCAGCTGAGGTTATTCATGAAGGCCCGCCTTCTCAACCTTGCCCCTGGCCTGAGTGTGGTAATCCTCAGGTTAAATCACCACCAGTTAGCTCTCCCCCTCAAAGGGAAAAACAGCCTATGGTCCTCTGGGATGGTGGCAACTTTACATTACCTCGCACAAGTAATCATAGAATTTACAGTGCAGAAGGAGGCCATTCAGCCCATTGAGTCTGCACTGGCTCTTGAAAGAGCACCCTACTCAAGGTCAACACCTCCACCCTATCCCCATAACCCAATAACCCCACCCAACACTAAGGGCAATTTTGGACACTAAGGGCAATTTATCATGGCCAATCCACCTAGCCTGCACATCTTTGGACTGTGGGAGGAAACCGGAGCACCCGGAGGAAACCCACGCGCACACAGGGAAGATGTGCAGACTCCGCACAGACAGTGACCCAAGCCGGAATGAACCTGGGACCCTGGAGCTGTGAAGCGATTGTGCTATCCACAATGCTACCATGCTGCTCAGATGTCATGGGAATAAATGTACAAGAGAAGATTCCCCATTGATGGTTGGACCCACCTAGAGCTCTCCAGCTGTATGTATGAGCTGAGGAAGATGAAAAGAGTCAGGACTCTTTTAGCGAGACGAAGAACTAAGCCTCTGTAACACCAAACCACTTATTTTCCCTCATGACCTTTCCAAATTTGATGGGATTCTGCATTGAAGAATTGTTCCTTCCTCTCCGCTTCCAGGTGCCATGCCGTAAGAAGGCATTGGAAGCCATGGACTTCCATTGGTTTCTGAGGTACAGCTGACCAGGAAACGTTTCCACTTATACTAAATGTCATCAGGTGTATTGGAGGGACTTATAGGCTGGCAATAAACCTGTTTGGCCATGTTATGAATGCACCACCTATGGCCATAATACCCTGAATTGGGACTTGATCCCATGCTTCTGGCCGAGACGGAGGGATTCTACCAATGTGCCACGAGACCTCTTGTTCCTGGTTATCTCTGGCAAGAATAGGCAGAGGCACCAAAACACCAAAAACAGCTCACAGACAAATGTAATGGTGCATTTATACAATATATACTTAGTTATTCAACCAATAAATTATAAATCAATCCCATTGTCGTTGGACACACATTGAATATTTATGCAATAGTTCCTTTTCTTTCAGCTGTGATGGTAGCAAATCTTATATTGTAGGTGACTGACAAGGCAACTGATAATTCGGAACAAATTTAGCTCAAATATTTCATGGTTAATGATGGAATGTAGCTCCCCAAAGAATATTCAAATATAAATCAACACTGATGCAGTCAATCATGGGCTGAATATTCATGTGGTTATTATATTTTGTTTCACTTGCAAGGACGAGTAAAAAGCCTTGTGCGATTTATTAATGACCACTCTATCTTAATTATAATTAAACTGTTTAGCTGAAAAGCCACATACTGTTGGAAACAGTTTATATGCATGCCCAGCTGGGCTGTCCTGTTATCTGCTGTTCTCTAAAGTATACCTCTTCTTTTCCCCCAGGGTGCTGAGTATCTGTTAAAACATTCTTTTTCATCCAACTCCACATAATTTTGTCAGATTAACTCATTTGAAGATTTTGCCAAAATGCGAAGAGTTATTTCGATTAAGAACTTAACTCCCTCCCTCCAAATTAGATTTAAAATTCTTAGGCCTTGATGCCAACGTGAGTAGGGCCCCCACCTGATCTTCCATTCATCTATGTGGTTATTCGCATGTGCACAGTAATATATATAGTTATCTATTAATGTATATAGTTATTTATATGACCTCCGACCAGCAAGTGGTGATAGAGATCTACCATGTGACTCCACAGATCAGAAGTTGGTAGTAAGTCGTACTAGAGGACAGTTGCATTAGACGTAGCTCCTGGAGAATTCACTTATTCACTACCGTTGTGTTATAGTTTGTTAGTTATCTTTCCACGTATTCATTTTGTCAATAAACTATCTTACTAGTGAAGAACTAGATGTTTTACATGCATCTTTACAACGGCCGTAAAACAAAACATAACAATTCACAGTTTGCTAATCTCATGATATCATTGGTAAGGATTCCATGTCGCTGAGTCAATGCCTTGTTTTCTGTTTCCCCTGCCAATTTGCTCTTAAACTCATCCAGTTCCTCCCTCCTGAATCCATTGCTTTCTTGCTTGTGCCTGAATTCAAAAATTTCAAATACTTTGGGGCCAACTGCAATGCCTTACCCGAATGATATTGGTCAGCAATGCAGACTGGAACTTTGATAGTGCATACGATTAAACTCATTGAGATATCCAAGAGGACAATCACTTCTTGGCCATGCTTTAAAAAAAAACTGCAATGCTTTGTGCTTTTTATAACTCTGGTAATCTTAACCTGGAATATTAATGGATAAAAGCAATTTGTGACCATTGCGGCCAACAGCAGAGATTATTTTATTCATAATTTCTTCTTTTTGTCAAATTATTTGACAGTTTACTCTTGCAGCGGGGGGAAATCTGATCTGAATCTTCAAAACGCTAGGGTTGATGGAAGGTTGGGAGACGTGGGATATTACAGAATCAACAGTGGAGATGCGAGAGATACGGGGCAGGTTTCTCCGATCCCCTGCCGGGCTGGAGAATCGCTGGGGGGGGGGGGGGGGGGGGGGGGGGGGGGGGGGGGGGGGGGGGGGGGGGGGGTGAATCCCACCCCGCACCGGCTGCCTGATTCACCGGCGCAGGTTTTTCGGCGCGGGTGGGAATCGTGCCGCGCCAGTCGGGGGCCATTGGCAGCGGCCTCCCTGGCGATTCTCCGGCCCATGATGGGCCAAGTGGCCACCCGTTTTCGGCCGGTCCCGCTGCAATCGGGCCCCACCGATCCGCGGGTGGGTCTGTGCCCTGGGGGCACTCTTACCTTCCGCGCCGGCCAGTGTAACAGTCCGCCATGGCCAGCGCGGAGAAAACCCCCCCTGCGCATGTGCTGGGCTGACATCAGCAAGCGCTGGCGCTCCCGCGCATTTGCCAATTTACGCCGGCCAGCTGAGGCCCTTCGGCGCCGGTACGGCCCATCCCGCTGGGTAGGGGAGAATCCCGCCCTGTTTCCCCTTCACTGCACAGACAGTAATCTTACCCATTTGGTGGATGATCCACTCTGCTTTGTTAGCAGCAGGTGGTGAAGATGTAGGTCATCCCGTGCTGCATTTGAAAAAAAATCATCTTGGACCACAACAATTTATTGTGAAACATGAGCCAGCATATTTGAAGGTGGTGGATGCCTTCTAAATTAAACAGGTGTCCTTCTCACTGCCTTCCCTCCAAGCCGTGGCCTATCTCCCATAACATGGTAGTGGGAAAAGCAATGTGCAGCCTACCCATCCTGAGACCCGTAGAAGCACGAAAGGGGTCATTTGATGGTCTCATCCCAGCTTTACTGCTATTTAATGCACAGCAGGAGAAGGTGGAGGCAAGGTAGATTGCCTGGGAGCCTTCACTTTGTGGATTGTTGTTGGGTAGGAAGGGGTGGGGTCCTCTGTTTCCATCAAAGACACCCACTAATGCCCCCTCAGGCCTTACCACCCCACTTTGTGGGGTCACAGTTCAATCCTGGTGCTGCTGGGACTGCCGAGCTATAGGCCAATTAGATTGGCCAGCAGCTTTCTAGGACAGGACTTGTGTCAGATGGTGGGGTGGCAGTCCCACACTCAATCAATTAAGGCTGCTCCCAGTGCAATAACACTGCGTGGCAAATAGTTTTCAGATGGGTAGGCTGATGGCTGACTTTTTGGTCAGGAGGACAGAGAATCTAGGACGGGATTCTCCGACCCCCCCGCTGGGTCAGAGAATCGCCGGGGGGGCGGCGTGAATTCCCCCAGCACACCAGCACATCACACCCCCGAATTCTCTGGCGCCAGAGATTTGGTGGGGGCGGGAATCACACCACGCCGGTCCCCCCCCCCCCCCCCCCCCCCCGGCGATTCTCAGGCCTGCGATGGTCCAAAGTCCCGCCCGTTCTATGCAGGTCCCGCCGCCGTAGATTGGAGTAGGACCCTTACCGGTGGGACCTGGCGGCACGGGTGGGCTCCAGGGTCCTGGGGGTCCTCGATCTGGCCACGGAGAGTGCCCCCCACGGTGGCCTGGCCCGCAATCGGGGCCCACTGATCCGCGGGCAGACCTGTGCCGTGGGGCACTCTATTCCTCCGCGCCGGCTGTGTAAGCCTCCGCGATGGCCAACGCGAAGGTGAACCCCCGCTCATGCGCGGGGATGACGTCAGCAGCCGCTGACACTCCTGCGCATGCGTGGACCCGCGCCGGCCGGCGGAGTCCCTTTGGCCCCGGTTGGCATAGCAACAAAGGCCTTCCACGCCGGCCGGCAGGGCGCAAACCACTCCTGCGCCGGCCTTGCCCCTGAAGGTGCGGAGGAATCCTGAGCTTTGGGGCGACCCGACGCCGGAGTGGTTCCCGCCACTCTACTGCACCGTTTCTGCCCGCCCCGCCGATTCCCGGAGAATCCCACCCCTGGTGTCCCATGAAGTCCAACCCCCTGTTTCCTACATTCAGTGAAGTGCACAGACTCACTCATGCATGGGGAATGCCATTCCTCTTTTGATAAAAGGGTGATTATTATTAATAATTACTAAAGGGAAATTTAATATAAAGATTATTATTGTTATAAAGATGCCCAAAGTTTTGTCAGTAGCGACCTGCTGACAAATTTCCAAAGTATAAAACACCAGTTGTACATTTTGGCAAGTTTGTTAACTTTGCAGAGAAAGAGGCTTTTATGTGAAGAGGAAAAGTTCACGCGCACAGTAATTGGGCAACCTCAATTTATTATTGTTTGAAAACTCATTGTGCAATATAAATTTTTAAAAATGTATGAACTCCTTCGTGTGACCTTGCTTCACTTGTTATTTCAGTGGAGGCATTAAGCAATTTATTTTAACATGAGGACGGAAAATGCTACAACATAGTTGGTCCACCAGGATCTGAAAAAGAAAAATTCCTCCATTCCATCAAAGCCTTCATCAGCAGGTTTAAAATTTGGAATGGTTATCCCATCTTTCTTCATTTCAGATTTGCTGTGCACTTTCAGCATTTTCTACACTGCTGCCTCAGCTCCGTTGTCAAATTTCAGTCAGGCGTCTAGCACTGGGACAGCGGCGCTGAGGACCCAGGTTCGAATCCCAGCTCTGGGTCACTGTCCGTGTGGAGGTTGCACATTCACCCCGTGTCTGCGTGGGTTTCACCTCCACAGCCCAAAGATGTGCAGGTTCGGTGGATTGGCCATGCTAAATTGCACCTTAATTGGAAAAAAATTCATTGGGTACTCCAAATTTATATTAAAAAAATTTCAGTCAGAGGTCCAACCCCAGATGTTTAAGCACATCTGATGAGAAAGTTTCCCTTTAAGACTTATATGTTGTAAGCAGCCCATTTCTTTCGGTCCATGGTCCCTTAAAGCGTATTTACATAGCCGTGCTCATGCATTACTTCTCACAGAGAAATTCCAGGCTCGTGTGTTTTCATGTACCGGTGTAGTTTAGCAGGAACATTGCTGATGAGATTCTAAAGTCCCGCCTATCCCCTGAGCTGGATCCCATGGCTCTATTTGAAGCAAGGTACAGATGCTTTACTCGCATCTCGACCACCATTTTTTCTATGACTTTGCTGTGTATGGCTGCTTTGGAACCTAAAGTCAAAAGTACTTCATTGGCTGTAAGTGCTGTTACCTAATGACCAGATTATCTGGTTTAGTGCTGTTGCTTGAGGAATACTTGTTCCTGATGGGAGGGCGCTTTTCAATGGCTGTACTAACTTCAACGCTCAGTGTCACCTCCTTCATCTCACACTGAGAGAAGCTGCAGCTCCTCACAACTGCTCAGCCATAGGTTTGCAGGATCATCTGTTTCCATGACTTAAAACATACAGTTAACATCTTTTCCTTTGTGTGTTCCTCAGATTTGGCTTATTGAGTCTCAGTTCCGCCTTCTGCCATTAGCATGACGTTGCTCGGTTTCAAAGCCCCTTTTTCGAACATCTTCTGGCATTGTCAGTGTTTGTATTAAGTTTCAGATTGAGATTTATGGTTCTTATTACTTACCTTATTAATGATTGTGTGAATTTTCTTTTCCTCTGGGGTCAGCTATATCCATCCATTCCATGCAGCTGTGTGGTTGCTATGCCCACCATGTCTTCAAACTTGAGGAGGACCTGGAGCCAAGCAAACAACATTGGTGAGGCTGCGACTCCAAGGTCATACGTTGTTGAGGCTTAAAGCAGTATGCAAATAAGAAGGAACAGAGTCCATGTTCGACCGACACGCGAGCTGGAAAAGCACAAAAGATCAACAACAGCAGCGATAACATTTACCAGTGGGACATCATCAGTAGCATCACCAACAAGAAGTGCAACATCAACAACCTCACCAGCAAATGACACATTAACAACATTAAGCGCGGCTCCTACAACACCTCGAGGAACACACACAACATCACCTGTGCAGTGTGCCAACTTGTCACTGGGGCAAAGAGCGTTGGCTATTTGAAAGTTGAGAAAACAAGACTTGGTGGGGCGAATGTTTTTTGATCACCCAGACAGTGTCAAGTCCCTAGAAGTTATTTTACAGGAATTTTGCCTGAGTGCTTGCAGATCTGGTTACAAGAAGGAAACTAGTATTTTTATATGTATATGGGTGGCACGATGGCACAGTGGTTAGCACTGTTGCTTCACGGCTCCAGGGTCCCAGGTTCGATTCCCGGCTTGGGTCACTGTCTGTGCGAGTCTGCACGTTCTCCCCGTGTCTGTGTGGGTTTCCTCTGGGTGCTATGGTTTCCTCCCACAGTTCAAAGATGTGCAGGTTAGGTGGATTGTCCTTGCTAAATTGATCCTTAGTGTCCAAAAAAGGTCAGGCGGGATTACTGGGTTGTGGGGTTAGGGTGGAGGTATGGGCCTAGGTAGGGTGCTCTTTCTAAGCGCCAGTGCAGACTCGATGGGCCGAATGGCCTCTGCACTATAAATTCTATGATTCTATGTTCGACGGTTCCCATTGAATCCGGAGACATTGCTGATGAAATTTCCCTATCGATCTTATGTGACGCTGAAACAAAGTCTAGGGCCGGGATTCTCCCCTACCCAGCGGGGCGGTGGGTCCCGGCGGGATGGAGTGGCGTGAACCACTCCAGCGTCGGGCCGCCCCAAAGGAGCAGACGTCTCCGCACCTTTAGGGCCAAGCCCTCACATTGAGGGGCTAGGCCCGCGCCGGAGTGGTCCCCGCTCCGCCGGCTGGCGTGAATGGCCTTTGGCGCCACACCAGACTATGGCGAAGGCGGAAGAAAAAGAGTGCCCCCACGGCACAGGCCCGCCCGCCGATCGGTGGGCCCCGATCGCGGGCCAGGCCACCGTGGGGGCACCCGCTGGGGTCAGATCGCCCTGCGCCGCCCCCAGGACCCCGGCGCCCGCCCGCGCCACCAATCCCGCCGGTCAGATAGGTGGTTTAATCCATGCCGGCGGGAGCGGCTTGTCAGTGGCCCGCCGACCGGCGCGGCACGATTCCCGCCCCCGCCGAATCTTGGGTGGCGGAGAATTCGGGACACGGCGGAGGTGGGATTGACGCCGGCCCCGGGCAATTCTCCGACCCGGCGGGGGTGGGTCGGAGAATCCCGCCCCTGGTCTCACTGAAGTACATGATTGTGGTGACAACAACCATTCTGGACACTAGAATAGTTTCTGATTTGCAGAGGTCATTTTTGTGAAATACTTGCTGAACTAAAAGAGATGATTCATGGCTGGACTTCCTCGACAATAGTGGTCTTTTGAGAGGTGTGTTTGTGTGATGATATGATCTGCATACTCGTCTGCCATTGGGCCAGAACGTCGGCTTACCATTGGCCCTGGTCGGTCATGTGCCTCTCGACCGATTGGCCGAGAGGCTGAGTTAACCACGCATCTATTAACGAGGTATACATGCTCAAACGCCTGACGATCGTCCCTTTCCACTGTAGACGATCGCAGAGCTGTGTTCTAGTTAATTAAAGCCAGACTTTGGTAAATCACTCGCCTCGCGTGCAATCGATGGTACATCAGTTTGCCAAGTACAGGAAGTGCTCAACACATTCCAGAGTCTCTCTTCATGTACAGGAAGTGGAATATTTGACTGACTAGCTGGTTGCATGTTGATATGAACTTTGTTTTGACAAATAACCAAGGACAGGTCGAAATTCTTGTGTGCAGAATTGTAGAGATAGAGAGCTTGCGAACCTGGTTAGCTCTTCTCAGTCAGACAAGAAATGCTTTGTTTGAACAATAAATACAGATTCCAAGCCAGTATGAAAGCATCGAGTGAGATTTCCCATGCTGAAATAGCCTTCCAAGTGCTTGTTGCCTTGATTTCTCTCTAAAGATTGACTGATTTGACCGTGGTGCTGGTATCAGGAGAAACTGAGGGAGTGAGAACAGGGTAGTGCTTCCCCCAGCCTGGATAACAGCAGCTAACCTAGCACCAACCACAAATGCCATCCAAACCCTTGGATCACATCGAACTAAGTTACTTGTCGATAAAACTGTTGATTAAACTGAAATTATAAATGACCCAGTGACTAATATTGTATAAACAGCGGTTTTAAACAGATAACAGGTTGTGGAGATCAAAACAATTTTTTCAAATTGAATTACTGCTTGTGCCGCTTGAATTGTGCTCGGTGATACCAGGTTCAATTCTAAAAATAAAATAATCTTTATTGTCACAAGCAGGCTTACATTAACACTGCAATGAAGTTACTGTGAAAAGCCCCTAGTCGACACATTCCAGCACCTGTTCAGGCACACAGAGGGAGAATTCAGAATGTCCAAGTTACCGAACAGCACATCTTTCAGGACTAAGCAGGCAATAGGGAAATAGCATGCTCTTTATATAGTATATATACAAGACCCATGGTGCATATTGAAATACTGCTTATTGCAAGTCTTATCATTAGAAAAGCAATATAAAGCATCACCTTGTTGATGGAACCATCAATTCACTAGACACGTGTTTTCCGATATGAATATTGGCTTTAATCCACTTACTACAGAGCCAACCTGTTACCCGTTGATGAACTCTCGGTAAACTGCAGGCTGACTCTGGACAAGGGTATTTATACAGCAGCACAAGGGGGAGGAGTTGTGGGAGGAGCCAAGGGTGGAGCCCAGTACAAGCTCCTGTGCATTCCCAGAGCTACTCCCCCTAGTGGTCGGGTAACGCTACTGCACTTACAAAGATACAGTGTGAATTACCATGTTATATTCACCACACTTGTAAATTTGTATCTCATAACCTGGTGTCATATTTAGAATCAGTGCCTCTGGATTAGGGAGGTGAACATAGCTGGGGTTTCTGCACCCTGGCCAAGATTAGTAAAAGGGTTTGGGGTCCAGATTGGAGGTGCATGGGAATGCAATTTGGATGGGAGGTCACCTACCCACTGAACCCGGAATGGCTGCTGGGCCATAGCCAAAGTTGTTGGCTGTCGCCTGTCGGACTTACCCCTCCTGGATCATGACCAGGCAACTGTGAATCTTTAAAAAGTAAAAATTAACTGAACCTTCCCTTGTCCCTCGCAGTCTCTGTGGTAGTCACCACTATTCTCCTCCGCAAGCACGTGAGGCTCCACAAGGCGGACCCGTTTGTTGAGAGGGTACAGCTACTCCATGCGAACCCGCAGTACGCCTACGTGGCGTACCCCGACTGCTGCCAAGACACAGTCTCCCTCAGGGACCTGGCGCCAGCTGGGTCACCACACACCCCCCTTGCCCCGGCGCCACCCTTTCTCCCCCCAGCGCACCTCACCACAGCCTCCACTCCAGGACGATCTGTCCTCCCCTTGGTCCCACCCGGGGATGAAGATGAGGTTGACATGCTCCCGGAGTCACCGGCGACCGAACCAACACCTGAATCGCCACCGGGACTGCGCCGCTCACAATGGAGGATCAAGGCGCCCGATCTTCTGAATTTGTAAACATTTCCTAAAATATTAATCTATATCTGTAACTAGTCTTCCAGCAGCCCGCTGGACTCTTTTTTAACAGGGGGTGAATGTGGTAGTCACCACTGTTGTATTGTATATATCACATGTGAGGTGTATTACGGTAAGGTCCCTGTACTACAGGTACGGAGGTAGATCCCTGCCTGCTGGCTCTGCCCAGTAGGCGGACTATCAATGTGTGGGCTCTCCGAGCTGCAGCCATTTTTGTGCATCAGGTGTCACCGTGTGGGTTCGGGACCTGGAATTTTAGCCTCCATGTCAGGTTCCTCGGCTGAGATTGAAAATCCCATCGCTTTGCAGTGACTTCCGCTGAACTGTAGTCTGTGCGCATGAAGAGAGAGAGACAGACAGAGAGTGAATGGATTCATTTGTACAATTGCATGAAACATGAAGCAGAAGCCAGTTTCCACCGTTGCATTAAGTCAAAATGATCCCCAGTGAACATGAGAACAGATTGTGATTCTTGTACTGGTAAAATAGCCGAACGACAATATCCATATTGCATTTGGGGTAGTGTTTCCATAGTTATGAGTTTGCATAGAACTCCAATCCAGCTGAAATTTCCGGCCTTTAGGAGAGCAAGAAAATTGTCAACCAAAAAAGGGAAGCACTGGGAGTATCTCACTCCTCCAGTCTGTTAACCTGTTACTTCATAGCTCATGTTATAAATTAAACCTTTGCCTCATACCACATGAAGCATCTTAACCAACAGAGGAACCCAAGCTGGGCTTGAGCATGGTAGAATGTGTTAGTATAAATGAGGTTGCACTCTGTGTGCCCAGTGATGACTTTGCCCTTTGCCCTCAGCTTCTCACTGCATGATGAACCCTGTCTGACTTCAGTCACTAAAGCACTTAGTTGCAGGCAGCCAGTGTAAAATACCAGGCTGAAACCCGTCCCCAGCAGGCGCAGGCTTCTGTAAAGGAAATGCAGCACAGACATGCTTTTTAATGATATTGTCTTTCTCACTGAAGTGGAAAATAACTCCATCACATCAGCAGCTAAAGGGCAGCGCGTCACGCCTCAAAGAGAAATAGAACAGAGAAATATTTTTTTCTTCTTAAAATGACCTGCTGAATGTTCCACTCACAGTATCTAGCAGTTTGTGATTGTCTCAAAAGGTTTCTCTTATTGATTTGCGGACGTGCACAGTACTTGTGTGTCCATAAATCTTTATTTATAGACCAGTTGATCTTGTCCAAGGTATTGCCCACAAACCAGAATAAAGATTGCCCCTCTGTTCCTGTAACTGTCTCTGGCTCTCAATGCCTTTTCTATCTCTATTTATCTTGGACCCTTTCTCGAGATTTCCTTGCTTCCCTGTAAAACTCTCTTTCGTTTGAGCTTTTCTCCTCTCTGTGGCACACAAGTTCAATAGTTTCTTTAGCAGTGAGCATTTGTAAACTTATGAGGCTGACACCCACCACGGAATTTACATAGTTAGCATTTAAAGTCATTCCACTTTTTAACGTACTGTATTTATTTATTTTTTAAATGTTGCTCGGAGAGTGTGGATAGCACTAGCAAAGTCTCCATTATTACTCATCTTTATTGCTCTGAGAAGGTGGGCCTTATCCTTTTGATTTGACTTGATTTATTTGATTTGATTTATTGTCACATGTACCAAAATACAGTGAAAATTATTTTTTTTGCGGCCAAGGGAATGTACACAGTATGTACATTGTAGACAAAAAAGAATAATCGACAGAGTACATTGACAAGTGGGACATCGACAAACAGTGATTGGTTACAGTGTGGAACAAGGGACCAAATAAAGCAAATACATGAGCAAGGGCAGCAGAAGGCATCATGAATAGGGAATGCATCAGTCCGAAGGTGAGTTGTTGAGGAGTCTAGTGGCTGTAGGGAACAAACTGTTCCTATGTCTGGATGTGCGGGTCTTCAGACTTCTGTACCTTCTGCCAGATGGAAGGGTCTGGAAGAAGGCAAAGCCTGGGTGAGAGGGGTATCTGATAATGCTGTCTGCCTTCCTGAGGCAGCGGGAGGTGCAGACAGAATCAATGTGAGGGTGGCAAGCTTGTGTGATGAGTTGGGCTGAGTTCACCGCACTCTGCAGTTTCTTGCGATCTTGGGTCGAGCTGTAATGCAGCCGAATAGGATGCTCTCTGTGGCACATCTGTAGCAGTTTGTGAGAATCGATGCAGACATACTGCAATGGTGTTAGGTGGGGTAGTCAAGGATATTGACCCAGAAAAGTTGAAGAGAGTGACAATATATGTCGAAGGCAAGATTTGTTGTACTTTATTTATTATTTTATAATCTTTATTGTCTCAAGCAGGTTTACATTAACATTGTAATGAAGTTACTGTGAAAAGCCTCTATTCGCCACATTCCGGCGCCTGTTCAGATACACAGAAGGAGAATTTAGAATGTCCAATTCACCTTGAAGGGACCTTGGAAGTAATGGTGCTGCTTTTGTCTGTAAAAGTCACAGAGCTGGGATCTTCAGCAGATGAGGGGCAGGATTCTCCGGTCCACCAGATGCATTTTCCTGGGCAGCATTCCCTTGCCTGTAGCGGGATTCTCCGTTCCCGCCACCTGTAAATGGGATTCCCATTGTGGCCACCCCACACTGCCGGGAAACCCGCCGGTGTTGGTACACTGCCGGTGAAATGGAGAATCCCGCCGACGGAGAATCCAGCACAAGATCTTTGGTCTGGGAACACACAAGTAAAGAGTGTCTCAGAGGATCCAATGGTGCTCTTGTATCTGTCCAAACAGAGAAAGGTGGATAGAACAACTCGATGAACACCAGCTGATATTAGTAACGCTAATTTATATTTGTTTGAATTTTACTGGTCGGAAACGTGAAGAGTTACACAAAAATTGTAAGTAACCTATCACTCCTATGCGAAAGGGTAAGCATCAATCAGATTTCAGTCAGTGTTCATTGGTGACTGGTAACAACAGCAGTGGATTTTAATCAGTTCAGACCCTGTTCTGAGCTCTGACGTCACTCCCTCACACAACATTGATGGAGCATTGCTTCCATGTCAGCCACTTCAGGAAACAAACCAACCCCAACAAGTATTAATGACCATTGGACAGAAAAAGTTTATACAAAATTGATTCACTGGAACTTTTAGAAGGATATAACACCTTTCTGTTTTCCATATGTCACAATGCAATGTGAGACATCCCACTGTGCTAATGTGGGAGGTTGAAGCTATTGCACGAATATAAGAACTGCTCGTGAGGGATATTTGTCAAATCCATGTGGAGCATTACGGTTCCTTGTAGGCTGAAAGAAGCTATTCTTACCCGCGTGTTAACCACCCACAATGTCAATATACTCTTTGGCAAGCTTTATGTTTGGCTTGCGGATGGAAAAAAGCCTTCTGATGAATAACATAAACCTGGAAGGCCAATATCTGTCCAAAACACAACTTTCCTAGCCTGGAAGTACAATGTGAAATGTCAACAAAGTTAACCAGTCAACAATGGATGCTTTTGTGTGTAAGGCAAGATAATTGTGGGTAATTTCTAATCTGCAGGAAAACCTATCGGGAAATTTGTTGCACATTGCCCACAACTAAGGGCTGACTGAATTTCGGACATGTGCTCCTATTGTGTGAGGCTCTCCCCACTTTAAGGGCTCATTTGTGTGGTGTTCTTTGTGATTCTTATTATCAGGATGGATGTCGTAGTGTTCACAAAGACCACAGAAGCTAAGTTCAATAACAAAGTTAACGTTCATTACACTTACTCCTATAGCAAGCAATAATCTAGTAATCTACAATCTACACTCTACAAACACTAGTCTCTACACTATATCTGTAACTGTACTCTGCACTCTCTCTCGAGCTCTCTCCCAGAAGCCTGAGAGTCCGTGCTTAATATAGTTCCACATCTAGCTCCATCTAGTGGTCAATTGTGATATTATATGAACCCTTTATACTCTCAACATTCTACATAACGTCACAATTAGATTATCCCTTTAATGTGAAAAATTATTTTAGCTGTTGGGCAGGTCAAGGAGGAATCTCGCAGAGCCTTTCATCAGAAGAAGGAATGCAGCACAGAAGGAGATCATTCAGCCCATGGTGCCTGTGTTGATTCTGAAGAACACACCCAGTTTGTCTCGTTGCCACATTTTTCCCATAGTCCTGCAATTTTATTTTCCTTTCAACAGTAATTGCCTTTAGAAAGTTAGTGTTGCCCTTGCCCCCGCCTCCTTCCCCGACATTGCAATCCAGATCATAATAACTTGCTGTGTGAAAATAATTATCCTTATCAATTCTCTAGGCTTCGATGAAATCAGAGTAGTCGAAGAACCTACTTGTCTGACTGCATCCTGTTCAGTGAGGTTTTGTGTTATTGTTACGTCATTGTCATTGTAATGAGCTTCAGCCCAAGTAATTTGCTGATGCATTTCAGTGTGACATATTATTACAGTGCGTAAATAAATGGGAGAGAGATTTTTCAGACAATCTTGATACATCTTTAAAAAGCCAAGTTGAGGATTTTTTTTCTTTTAACTGATAAAAGCACTGTGTTTTAAAAACAACAAACAGCCAGGAAGCTGGATGAATGCTGATGGGCGACTTGTTTTTTTTATAACCTTTTGAGTTGATTATCACAATCAGACAACACAGTAGGACAAAAAGCTATCTTGCAAAGTGGCCGCATGATGAGAATCTAATGTTATTTGTGAAATACTAATGTTCTTTTCTCAGAAATAAGAGAATACTTTTAACTCATTGAAGGTGTACAGTCGTATAATGGTTAGGGCACTAGGCTAGTAATCTGGAGATTCTGATTAATGGTGTAGAAATGTGAGTTCAAATCTCATGATGGCATCTAATTAATTCAATTAATTACATAATACCTGGAATTAAAAAAGTCATATTCACAACGGTGACTGTTGTAACCCCAGTAGTGGTCCCGGGGTCAGGATAATACGATGTCCCATGAACTTCCCCTTTAAGGGGGCGGGGTTTCCCTCTACAAGGAAAGCCCCAGCTGTGTAAAAACCCCAGCCTACGTGCAGGTCAGGGAAGGAGTGGAGGAATATTAGAATTATATTGAAATAAACCAGGAATACGCAGCTGGTGGACCAGAGAATCTCGCCCCACATCTGCAGAAGGTCCCAACTCTGTGACATCTACAGACAAATGTGGCAACTTCATGGGAACACCATTACTTCCAAGTTCCCTTCAAGTACAACACCATCTTGCCTTCGACATATATCATCATACTCTTCAACTTCTGTCGTCTATGTGTTCTGCTTATCGCAGATTCAACATGGGTGATGAGGATTCAATGGAGCTGCCGTCGACACCGGTTACTACGCGCCCGGCCCACCTCATCTAGAATGCGCTGAAATGCCGCATATGGGACAGCTGGAACCTTTCAATGCAGGTGCAGACAATTGGAGGCAATATGTGGAACGCATTAACAATTCTTTTGAACAAATGCGATTACTGGTGATGAGATATAAACTGTAATATTACTAATGGCTTGTGGAGGACTTATCTACAGTGTGATAAAGAACCTGACCCACCCAGACCCCCCAGAAACCCGGTCATTCGCCACCTTGGTGGCCCTGGTGGGGGAGCATTTCGGCCCAAAACCACAGCTTACTGTGCACAGTTCCTGGTTTCACATGGCTGCTCAGGCCCTGGGTGAGTTGCTGAGTGACTTACTGGCTTGCCTCCAAAGACTACCCGAGACTTGCAAATTCAGAGCGACATTGAATGAGACACTCCGATACCGCTTAGTGTGTGGACTCTATGATGCGGTAACACATTATTAGCTGATGCCCACTTGGACCTGCCACATGTGGTGGAGATAGCCATCACCAGAGAAAGCGGTGAAAAAGGGGTCCCGTCACACCAGGGACTGGCTGTTCCCAGCCTGGGACGCAAAATCAAGTGCAAATCACACTCGACTAGAACTGAAGAGGCCCCCCAACCTCCCCCCCCTACCCCCGACAATGGGACAGCTACCGGAGGAACACGCGCCTCCGTAATAGAGGCCGGGAATGTCGCCAGATTTTCTCCCGCGACCAGGAGGAACTGAAATATGACCACCAGCCAGACATTTGTATCTTCTGCCCAATGGAAGAGGTTGGAAAAGAGAATAACCCGGGTGGGAGGAGTCTTTGATTATGCTGCCCGCTTTCCCAAGGCAGTGGGAGGTGTAGGCAGAGTCAATGGTTGGGACACGGGTTTGTGTGATGGATTGGGCTGTGTTCACAACTCTCTGTAGTTTCTTGCGATCTTGGGCTGTGCAGTTTCCATACCAGGCTGTGATGCAGCCAGGTAGGATGCTTTCTATGGTGCATCTGTAAAGGTTGGTAAGAGTCAATGTGACATGCTGAATTTCCTTAGTTTCCTGAGGAGGTATAGGCGCTGTTGTGCTTCGTTGGTGTGCTCAATAAGGACATTTCTGATGTTTCTGAGCAGACTGATGACTAAATTACTTGAAGAGGGTAGTGAGGGCAGATGGCTTGAAACAAATAACAAAGAAAAGTACAGCACAGGAACAGGTCTTTTGACCCTCCAAGCCTGTGTCAAACATGCTTCCCATGTAAACTAAAATCTTCTACACTTCCTGGGTCCGTATCCCTCTGTTCCCATCCTATTCATGTATTTGTCAAGATACCCCTTAAACATCACTATTGTACCTGCTTCCACCACCTCTTCTGGCAGCAAATTCCAGGCATCCACGACCTTCTGTGTAAAAAAATTACCTCGTGCATCTCCTCCAAACTTTGCTTTTCACACCTCAAACCTCTGTCCCCTAGTAATTGACCCTTCCACCCTGCGAAGAAGCTCCTGACTATCCATTCTGTCCATGGTCATCATAAAGAAAGTTTGTGTGGAACCGACCCTGACGTCTGGAGCTGCTGGCCAATCAGATTGGCGGGCACCAGTCCAGGCCGTGTCAAAAGCATATTCGTGACAGCGGTCGGCAATTCAAGAAGGGGAGTAAAAAAAGGCAATGATTCCTGAAGCCAGTAACCTTTGGACACAGCGACCAACCCACAAATTATAAAGCAGGAAATATAATACGGAGGTTAATTATGTCAGCAACTAAAAAAATTGGAAATCCTGATGGGGTTGAGGGAAGAGAGGCTAAAAAGAAACTAAATAATGATTTTTTTTTAACTACCATTTTTAATATCACTTTTGTAGATGCGTCGGGTTCCCAAATTACTGACAGCAAGGACTTTCAAAAAGAATTGTTTATTCACCATCTTAGTAGCTCCCTCAAAACCTGTGCTCTGCGCACGCCCCTGGGGCTAACTCCCATGCTCCCACCACGTGACCTTTTTTGTAGCCTTGTCATCATGTTCTCACATGAATACCTGGTCTATATCTTCCCCATATAGTTGGAACACACATTGGCGTAAGATTATGGGCGCGATTCAATGGAAAAGAAAGATAATCCCATTTTGGGCACGTTTAGCAGGGTGTTTCATGGCACTTGCAGTACCGATAACAATGCCACTATTAAACCGGACTCTACTTCTTTTTTGGGCCTCGGCGAGGAATGCTCAGCCAAGGCCGCACTTCGACTCATTTCCTGCACTGACGAGCTCAGGTCTGAATCCCTCTTTGAACCCCATCCACTGTGGCCTCTGGACTCCCTCCCCCCAACTTCCAATTAGCAGGTCCTCGAGTCCCCCGTTCCCCATCTCATAAGGGCAGGGCACTGTCTGGTTCAATCTCCAGCACAGTCAAGATGCCACCTGGGCAACTTGGCACTGCCAGCCTGGTAGTGCCTCCTGGGAACATTGGCATTGCCAGGGTGGCACTATCAGGATGCCATGCTGGCAGTTTCACAATGATCAGGTTCCACCAGAATATCACCCTGCCCAGAGCCTGGCCACCCAGGGGACCTGATCACCTGGAAGACCGCCAAAAGTGCCGATATCCCTGTTCCACGTTTGTGGAAACCAATGCTAAATGGCACCCACTTGGGATGGCTGAGGCAAGGTTGTTAGGTACTGTGCCTTGCGTAACTCAGGTGTAAACATATTCAAGTGAGACTAACTACTCACCTGAATATGCAAATATGGATCCTGCCCATTGAGGGCGGGATCCGGATCGCAACGTCTTGCGAAATCTCGTGGGGCATAACGGGCATGGTAGATCTCACAAGAGGCCTCTCGCGAGGTTTACCAACCTCATCTCATCCTGAGCCGGGTGCCATGAGGCCATTATATCATGCTTTATATAACAGTGTGCAAAATAGGAAATTAGCTACAGGCCACTGTGCAACATATAAGTTAAAGAAGCTAACAATGCATAATTCTTTACATATGTGGTGAGGCACAGATTGAAATGTTGCAGCTGGTGCATAATCCATCACATCTCCCCCCTCGCCTCTTTGTTGGAGAAAGTTGAAATTTGAAAGCTAGTTTGGTGCTAAATGGTAATAAAATCCCATCATGTTCAGTCTGTTCACACACCCTGAGCGTATGGTTACATAGGTTGGTGGTGTTGTAATGTTTCACTGGCCAGTGTCCTAAATGTACATGACCTGGAACGTTCCATCAGCACGTTGTGTGGGTGCAGGGCACCACCTGAGGCTCCACATACCTATTCATTTGTAGGGCATGGCTGTGTATCACTGTCAACTGCCCATGGCTATAAGCAGTTTGGATCCTGACCAGGTGTTAAAGGGCCGAGTCTGTGGGCATCTTGATCACAGTACGTTTTGCTTCTCAATCTGCTTTGCATAAGGGAAAAACGCTCATTGGTTTTAAGTTTGTGCTGCAGCAGAACCTTAGCAGTCGGAATCATGATCCTGGTGCGCCCGTCAAATTCATTCACCTCCAAGCCTGCGCTGACCATGGTACCTGCCTAAACTAAAACCATCTCCACTTACGGAGTCCGTATCCTTCCATTCCCACCCTATTCATATATTTGTCTAGATGCCCCTTAAATGGTGCTACGGTAGCACAATTTGATAGCACTGTGGTTTCACAGCGCCAGGATCCCAGGTTCAATTTCCCGCTGGGTCACAGTCTGCACAGAGTCTGCACATTCTCCCCTTGTCTGCGTGGGTTTCCTCCGGGTGCTCTGGTTTCCTTTCACAGTCCAAAGATGTGCAGGTTAGGTGAATTGGTCATGATAAATTGCCCTTAGTGACCAAAAAGGTTAGGAGGGATTATTGGGTTACGGGGATAGGGTGGGAGTGAGGGCTTAAGTGGGTCGGTGCAGACTCGATGGGCCGAATGGCCTTGTTCTGCACTGTATGTTCTATGTTCTATGTACCTGCTCCCACCACCTCCCCAGGCAGCACTTTCCATATATTTACCACCCTCTGTGTAAAAAACTTGCCTCGCACATCTGTTCTAAACTTTTCCCCACGCACTTTTAACCTATGTCTCTCCCAACATAGGAAAGAGCATCTGACTATCCACTCTGTCCATGCCACTCATAATCTTGTAGACCTCTATCAGGTCGCCTCTCAACCTACGTCGTTTCAGTGAGAAAAGACCAAGATTATCTAACCTCTCCTCATAGCTAATGCCCTCCATACCAGGCAACATCCTAGTAAACCGCTCCTGTACCCTCTCCAAAAGATCCACATCCTTCTGGTAGTGTGGCGACCAGGATTGTACACAATATTCCAAATGAGGCCTAACTAAGGTCCTGTACAGTTGCAACATAACTTGCCAACTTTTATATTCAATGCCTCCGATCGATGAAGGCCAGCATGCTGTATGCCTTCTTGACCACCTTATCCACATGCGTTGCCACTTACAGTGATTGGTGGGCATGCACGTCTTGTATCACTGCCAATTATATTGAGGGTGGTGAAGATGTCACCCTTTTCTAGACTGTGTCAACACTCTGACAATAGGGTGTTGTTGGAGGCTCTGTGGCTTCGCTGCTTTGTCTGAAGTCCAATTTACATATCTTACTGCCGCTCTTAACCCTGGGGGAATGCCGTGTTGCTGATGACAGAGGAAGGCTGATGTAATTTCAATTTGAAGCACTTAGTGAGATGATTCCATCTCCTACATTTGTTTCATCCAATGCAAAGCAAACTTTTTTGTTTGGAGGGTGCTGGTCGCTGCAGTTATATTGCGAATACTTGTTTCCCAACTAAAATATCTGCTTCATTTTCCTGATTGTTCATTTAACATGCAGATACTAATGGCTACTTGTAACATTAGATCTTTTTCTCGTAGCAGCTGCTTGCAAACAAAATCACTATGAATTCCACAAACTATTCGATCTCTGATAAGTTCGTCAGTGAGAGTTCCAAATGCACATTCACTTACCAATATTTCAAGGTGGCCATGCGTTGATTCATCTGCTCTCTGGTTTGTTGAATTAAATGCATGTCTGTCTAGGATTATGTTTTTTACTGGGAGACAGACATTCTCAAACCTTTTTAGGATTATTTTAGGGTCCTCTTTTTCCTCATTTGCGTGGAAAACAAATGAGTCAATTATTTCTACTGCCTCGGGGCCAGCTAAGTTTAATAGAGTATAAGCCTGGACTTTTCAGGCAATGCAACACTGCAGTAAATACATCACTCTTTCATGATCATATTCCAACTATCTGCAATATTTTCATCAAAAGGGAGTGGGCTGATAGGCACTTCATGATCTGTTGAGCTGCTCGCAGAAAGATACTTTTTGCTGTACCTCGGTACACGTGACAATAAACAAATCCAAATGGAAAGCCCTTGTGCCAAACTGACATCTTCTGACATCATTGTAAATGTGTTGGGATACAGCAAGTACTTTCAACAGAGTGGTTTACTAAATTAGCAGCTGCTGCACCCCTTGTGCTCTGCTCGCACTTGCGGGGATAACTTTCAGGAACTCCCACCATGTGACCCCTTTCATAATAATCTTTATTATGGTCACAAGCAGGCTTACTTTAACACCGCAATGAAGTTACTGTGAAAATCCCCCAGCCGCCACATTCCGGCGCCTGTTCGGGTACACTGAGGGAGAATTCAGAACGTCCAATTCACCTAACAGAACGTCTTTGGGGACTTGTGGGAGGAAACCGGAGCACCCGGAGGAAACCCACACAGACGCGGGGAGAACTTGCAGACTCCGCACAGACAGTGACCCAAACCGAGAATCGTACCTGCGACTCTGGTGCTGTGAAACAACAGTGCTAACCACTGTGCTGCATCACCACACTCTCACATGACCACTCGGTCTACAACTTCGCTCACCCCTATAAACACTTCCAAACCTTTCCTTTTAGTGTATAGATAGAGCCTTTTAACCTTCATTCATTTTTAAACCTTTGGCAATAACTTTCCTCTGAAGGAATGGGACTCCTCACTTCAAATTAATATTTCAGAGAGTTGTACAGCAGTAATTATCACTGATTGAAAACCCATTTAACTCTGAATGCACCACCTAGAATCTTTTTTTAAACAGATGCATCGAAACCTAATGGTCAAGTGCAGGACTGTTGAAAACATTTCAGTGTTCGGTCGAGTAGTAAAGGGTGCAAACATGCACCATATGGAGTAACAAAGCATTTCTGGCAGCAAATCCAGATTCTTCAATTAATTATGCATGTACAAATGTCTAAAGGTTACTGGCCAGAGTTTACACTCCATCACTGGAGGATTTTTAGGCGGGGGGAGGGTGGGGGGGTGGGTGGGGGGGGGGGGGTGGTTTGGGGGGGGGGGGGAGGAGGAGGGGAGGGGTAGAGGGAGTGTAAAATTGAAAAGAAGGCATGCCCCTTGGAGTCTTGCCCGCCCCAAGCACAAAACTGTTTTGTACTGGGGTGGACAAGGTTTTGGTAAGGAAACACCGAAACACCCCCTTGCCCCAGATAAGGCCCTTGAGTGGTCATTATTGGTCACTTAATGGCCGCTTTGCACTCAGCTTCAAATTTTAATCTTGCAGGAGGATTGAACGATGGGGTAAGTGTGAATCACATCTTGGTGGGAAGAAGGAGGGCACCTTCATTAGTATATCCCTTTGGAAGTCCCCCCCCCCCCCTTAAGGACTGGTGACCTCCTGAACTCCCTCCCCCACCCCCACCTTCTGTTAGAACCCAATTTCCCCTTTAATGCACCCCCCCCCCCCCCTGACTTCTCCTACCCTCCCTGCCCTGGGACCCCTTGAACTTACCAGGGCCTCTAATACCCAGACATAGGCACCGCCATCCTCCCAAACTTCCACTTCTGTCCACTGCCAGGATTGGAGAGGTACTGGCCAATCAGATTGAAGGGTGAGTGGGGGAAAGACGTCCTGCTTACATGAATGCTCCTTTGAGTGTGGAATGGTTGAGGGGCACTCGGAGTTGGCAAGGGCATTTTCATAGAATCTCTACAGTACAGACAGAGGCCATTTAGCCCATCATTTGCACTGACACTCCAAAAGAAAACCCCACCTAGGCCCAACCCCTTACCCTATCCCCATATCCCTATAACCCTACCTAACTGTTGGACACTAAGGGACAATTAGTATGGCCAATCCACCTAAAGTGCACATCTGTGGACTGCGGGATGAAACCGGAGCACCCAGAGGAAACCCACGCAGGCACAGGGAGAACGTGCAAACTCCACACAGACAATCACCCAAGGCCCAAACTGAATCTGGATCCCTGGCGCTCTGAGGCAGCAGGGCTAACCATTGTGCTATCAAGTCTCCACATATTCCATATCAACTCATCGGCTAGCGATCATAAAATATCTCCCCACTGTCTGATATACCCTGAAATAATGGTGATATCCTATGGCTTAATTTAAATATTACTGGACCAATATAACATGGGTGTAGAGGAACAAAATAAAGGAGGGAGATTAGCAAACACCACAGCCAGACAGTTCACTATTTTCTCCCTGTTATGTATGCAGGTTTTTGAACACATATCTGGAAATGACCTGGCAATGACCAAAAGGAAGCAGTTCTGAAAGCTGCCAATCAGCTTGCTTCTGGTTGAGACCTGTGCCATTTGCTGCAAGGAGCATGGCAGTCATCTCGGATTCAAGAACTGAATTGATGAGCAAAATCTTATTGAGCCTGTTAGAGCCCGTTTGCAGGCCCTGGGCCAAGGGTCGGGGGATTTGGGCAGAAGTAGCTGCATCAGATTCTTGGCATTTGGAAAACTCTCCAATTAAGTTGGGGAGTGGGAAGGACCTGGCATGGGAATCCTACTCCGCATGCCCACCAGCCAGTAAGTTAATAGACTTATTAATGAGCTACTTGATACCAATTAGCCCTCATCTTACTGGATTCAGTCATAGATCATGGAATTTGCAGGAGTTATATCGCTCTCCCATGCCTCTTGTAGGTTGCCGAGCAAAACCTGCAGATTTACCTGCAGACCCGTGATGGGGGTGGGGGTGCAGTGGTTCCTCATGACACTCAGTGGCCAATCAAGGCAGCTGACACCAGGAAAGGGGTTGCTGAAAGCCACCCCCTGCCGTTTCCTCTGAGGATGCACCCCCCCCCCCCCCCCCACCCCTGACTACCAAACATTTCCTTGTGACCCCCTTCTTGTGTCCAAGGATCCAGCATGATCATTGGGATAGGCCTCAGAGCATTACCACAGTAACTACTGCTCCAGGCATCAGTGCTGGAATTGGAGAGTTCCAGCCTCTGGTTGGCCAGCGGCTCCTGAGGGATGGGCTTTCTCCCGTGCTGGGTGGTTGATTCATGGAAAACCTGATGTGGCCAGCTAAGTGCCTGGGGTCATTCAAATCGTGTTCGGTTTCCTGCCTGCCATATCCTACCAATAGCTAGGGTATACTGCCGCTCGCCACAGGGTGCACGGTAGCATAGTGGTTAGTACAATTGCTTCAGAGCTCCAGGGTCCCAGGTTCGATTCCCGCCTTGGGCCACTGTCTGCAGAATCTGCACGTTCTCCCTGTGTCTGTGTGGGTTTCCCCGGGTGCTCCGGTTTCCTCCCACAGTCCAAAGATGTGCAGGTCAGGTGGATTGGCCATGCTAAATTTCCCTTAGTGTCCAAAAAAGGTTAGATGGGTTACTGGGTTTCAAGGATAGGGTGGAGGAGTGGGCTTAGATAGGGTGCCCTTTCCAAAGGCCAGTGCAGACTCAATGGGTCGAATGGTCTCCTTCTGCACTGCAAATTCTATGATCAGAATCCCTTCTTATCTCACGCAGCAGCACAACCATTTGAATGCCCAGCAAACAGAGATAGTCCTCAGATGTCGAAAGACCTAATTTCCTCCCTCTTTGCCCCATCCCCAGCAACTTTAGGGAAGGCTGAAAAAGATTCAAATTATTCATACTGTAAGTAAGGTGAAATCAATTTTGCTGCTTTCAGAGACATTGACAGTGAAACTTTCCACCCCATTCTATTTGATCAGGTTTGTTTCAAACACGAGCTTTCGGAGCACGGCTCCTTCTTCAGGCTCGTGTTTGAAACAAACCTGTTGGACTTTAACCTGGTGTTGTAAGACTTCTTACTGTGCTCACCCCAGTCCAACGCCGGCATCTCCACATCATTCTATTTGATGGCATCCTAGCCCCAGGTCCAATCCAGACCAGTGCTACATAGTTGATTCGAGCCAATCCTGTGAAAATGGCTTGGTGAATTGGTGATTGTTACTGTTCTCATGTCAGTCGCTGCCCTCATATTGGAAAGCAAAGGCTAAAGTACCTTGGATCTCCACAGTAGAACTTCTGAAGTCCTTATCATTTTAGAGTTGAGTTTGTTATATTGAACCTGGGCGACCACTGCGTTATGCGTTTCTCCACCTCGGGTAGCTTCGAATTGTTACAAAGCACAACAAAAACAGCTTGCGTTTTGTCTCTCTGACCAGGGGTAAAGGGATAGAGGAGAATGGCGAATAGGAGATGGATTGGATTACCAAATGGAATGACAGAATGCATAATTTGGAACAAAGGCTAAGGAACGATAAGAGGCAGGTAGAAGAGTTCTGGAGAACTCTCTGAAACAAGACTATAATGACTGAAAAAGAATTCTCTGTACATATATGCATTGGACAATTCTGGCAGACTCGCTTTTTGTAGCCAGTCCTGCATTCTGGAGAAAGTAGATGGGTAGTAAAATTACTGGTGGCTTTCTTTGGTCTGGTTGTCAGTCAGTTAATCTTGTTGATAGTCACTGTAATAGCATTGTTGGGCTAATTATTTGCTTTTGCACTGCCCGAGGGAGCTTCAGCTGCCGAGACAGCACAGCAGCCATTCAGACATGCACAGTGTGCAGACCTTTCTGACCATTACTTAGCAGATGGAAATTGTGTGCCTAAATTGTGCTCTTGGCTGGCAGTGTGAAGTTAGAAATTTACTCTTCATATGTAATTACTGCCCTATTGACATGCTCACGCACACTAAGAGCAAGATCCCTTGCTGAGTTTCCAATCTTAATTCAAGACCAGTTAAATGCGAAAAAAAAATGTAAAAACTAATTATGGTTGAGTCATGACACATCACGATATTCCCAGATCTCAATCCTGGTTGCTATGTGTATAAAAAAAGCAATCAACTTATTTTCTCCCTTTTTTATGATTTGAAGAAAATATAGAGTGAGGGAGTCTTCATCCGTTGAATCCTTACATTGCAGAAGGAGGCCATTCAACCCATGGGCACCAACCCTCCAAAACAGTACTCTACCTAGGCCCAGTCCCCTACCCTCTTCTCATAACCCCACCTAACCTGCACATCTTTGGGCACGAAGGAGCAATTTAGCATGGTCAATCCACCGAACCTGCGCATCTTTGGACTGTGGGCGGTAACCGGAGCACCTGGAGGAAACACACGCAGACACGGGGAGGATGTGCAAACTCCACACAGTTACCCAAGGTCGGAATCGAACCTGGGTCCCTGGCGCCGTGAAGCAGCAGTGCTAACCACTGTACCACCGTGCTGCCATGGTGAGGGATAGCAAACTTTTCCTTTCACCAGCTTTATCATTGAGCAGTGCCAGATCAGGCACAAAATGAGGTATTTAGAGTTGTGTTTTATTCAATCTGCCCCCACAGTGAGCCACAAGCCCCATCTGAGGAGTGCAACTCTTCCTGTACAATTTCAGCATTTGCCTATCTCACAGTCAATTTCCCTTGCCCTTTCTCAGTGAGATTGTGAATTACTGTTGACCAGGGCTGTTTTGCGCCTTGTATCAGTCCATACAGGGAATGATCAAGGACGGGATTCTCAGTCAACCGACACCAAAATCGGGAAACGCGATTGGGTGGAAAGTCTGTTCCGACGCGGAAATTGCAGTGGGTGCCGATTTCAGGGCAAATCACTATTCTCTGTCCACTCGACAGTCGCGTCAATATGTTCCAGAACACATGTCCAGTAAACACCATTTGCAGGTCCGACCCGGTATTCTCCGGGGCCTCCATGATTCTCCGTCTCCGATGGGCCGAATTCCTGACGGCGAGGTTCACTTGTGCTTTCAGAAATTGTGAAACCGGCGTTGTGGCCGATGAGGGAGAGAGAGGAGATCGGACACGGAGAGGCACGACTGTGGACTGCCCGACCGGACACTGGCCAGATTGGCTAGTGTGGCGGGCGGCCCTGCCAGGGCAATGTGGCCGGGGTGACCGCCTCACGGGACTGGGGCGGTGTCCAGGCATGGACCGGCATTACCGCGGCCTGCAAGGCAACCACCTTGCTGTGTACCCCACTGACCGCTCATCTGGCTCCTGGTTCTTCAGAGTTACACCTGCCGTATGGGTGCCCCCACCCCACAATCTCTGCACCCCACCTTCTGCCATACCACCCCCCTCATCTAACTGGCTGCCACCCTCCTGTGGGGCATCAGGTGGATCACCCAGAGCAACATCCACTTTAGCCCCCACAGGATGTTGCAGAGCATACCATTGGTAAGGGCAGCACCAGCTGACGGTACGCCTGGAGGCAGGGCCAGGTGCCCCATCTGAGGAGTGCAACTCTTCCTGTACAATTTCAGCATTTGCCTATCTCACAATCAATTTCCCTTGCCCTTTCTCAGTGAGATTGTGAATTACTGTTGACCAGGGCTGTTTTGTGCCTTGTATCAGTCCATACAGGGAAAGATCAAGGACGGGATTCTCAGGCAACCGCCACCAAAATCGGGAAATGCAATTGGGTGGAAAATCTGTTCCGACGCGGAAATTGCAGTAGGTGCCAGGCCCGAGTCCCCACGGTGCCAGGCACCGACATGGCCAGGGGTGCAGGGATGGTGGGGGGGGGGGGGGGGGGGGGGGGGGGGAGGGGGGGTATATGCGGGGGCAGAATCCACTGTGCCAACTGGGGTACCGTGAAGTCTGTTGGACCTGGTTGGGCATGGGGATGCGCACCATGCTAACATGTCGGCCTTTCACTCCCTGCAGACAATGGATATTGGAGTTGTATCAGCAATGGCGCATCAGCCAGTGATAGTCACTTCAGCTCTGGGGGATACCTTGTGGGTGTAAGAGCTGGAGCTGCTTGAGGAGGAGGAAGCTGCAGTAGTGGAGTGTGCAGCAGCATAGCGTGTCGCAGAGGAAATGGACGCAGCCGCCCAGGATGGACAGTCGGCTGCCAACTAGCCGAGGAGCAGGAGTTGCAAAGGAGGTGTCGCATGAGGCCTCATGTATACCGGCAGCACCTGTCATTTGAGGAGCTGCTGGACCAGGCATTCCTTCGAAGACTACGGCTGAGCAGGGAGACAGTGCAGCATATATGCCAGATCATGGCATCCTGGCATCGCTGGCGAATGGGGAGGATACTCGCTCCTGGTGGCCGTCAAGATTGCCCTGAACTTTTACGCCACGGGGCTCCGTCCAGGTGCCGAGTGGAACCTGTCTGGAATATCACAGAGCTTGGTGCACAGTTGCATCCATGCCATGACGGAGACCTTTATGCCCAGTCAGCACAATACATGCATTTCAATGTGAACCCAGCCCACATGATGCTCAAGCAGCAGGGTTTGCTGCCATCGACAGGATGCCCTGGGCCCAGGGGTTGACAAGCCACTCTACAAAAACTGAAAGGGGTTTCACTCGATGAACGTGCAGCTGATATGTGACCACCTCCCTCTGTGTCTGCATGTGTCTGGGCAATGTTGCTAATGTTTCCAGCCATGGCCTGCTGTGACTGGGCCATGCTCAGGAGCACCACAGCAATTTACAGGTGGCTCTGGCACATGGCTGCCTGTGAGGTGGCAACCCTGTCCTGGCCCTCGGCCAGTGCATGTACAAAATGCCCCAGGCCTTGGGCATGCTGATCCATGCCTCCACAATGGATGCCACCCATGCGCTGTTGGCCTGGGTGACATGCATGGTCAGCTTCACCTCCTGCTCCTTCACGCAATTGGTCTCCTCCAACTATACATGCAGGTGCTGGATGCTCGCCAACAATCCCTTATGTGGTCCCTGGCTCTGCAACTGCATCTCCACAATCAATGGGACTGTCCATTCCAGAGGCCCCAAACCCAGACCCCATCTGGAGGGCAGCTAGACCAGTGTTCTTCAGACTCGCGGTTGGGTCGCTGGCGAGTGTCGGGAGGGTCGCGGAGCTGTTGTCCGCGGTGCTCCCAATCGCGCAAATCCCTGCACAGCAGCCGGCTTTTCATAATGCCGGCTGCAAGCAGCCTTTAAAATGGCCACAAACATGTAGAAAAAATTTGGCTGCATTGCACATGCACGCAAGATCAACGGCGTGCATGCGCACACGCGCCGATCCGGCGCGCATGCGCAGTGCGGCCGCTAATTTCTTTTGGTGGGGCTCTCAATATGAGGGTGGTGTTCTCGGGGTGGGGTCTCAGTGTGAGGGTGGGTCTCTACCTCCCTCCCCGGAAGTGCGCTGTTGGCGGGTTTTATTTGAAGCTGTGACGCTGCAGCGGGCTGTGCGAGGCGGGGTTTGGAGTGGGGAAGCTGCCTGGGGAGCGGGGCCGGGGCTCCGGCTGCAGTTTGTGGTGAGCGAAGCCTCGGTGCTGAATTGTTTTGGGTTTGGCCTGGGCCGGGGCGTCTCATCCCGGGGCCGCGCTGCCGAGCGACAGTCGGCCCTACAGCCATCCCAAACACACCGGCCTCTCGGCGGGGTGCTCCCCACCTCTGCCCGGATCAGCCGCCCTGCCCGGGTGGAATGAAGGACCCCCCCAGTCCCAGTGTGCCCTCTCCCCCCCACCCCCAGTGTGCCCCCTCTCGCTCCCCCCATCATGCCCACTCTCCCCCACCCCCATCCTGCCCTCTCCCCATCCCCATCCTGCTCTCTCCCCCATCTCCAGTGTGCCCCCTCCCCCCCCACCCCCAGTGTGCCCCCTCCCCCAGTGTGCCCTGTCCCCTCCCCCACTCCCATCCTGCCCTCTCCCCCCATTCCCATTCTGCTCTCTTCCCCATCCCCAGTGTGCCCTCTCCCCCACCCAGTGCGTGCCCTCCCTCCCCTGAGGTGTCCATTCTGGTGCCCGGATCCCTCCCTCTCTCTGTGATTCCGGCACCTCCTGCGCCGTTATTTTTTTAAACGGTCGCAGCTTTATGTTTTACAGGTTCGGGGGGTTTTATTCATTTTATTCATTTATTTTATTCATTTAATTTTTATTTCTTTCATTTATTTTACTCATTTTTTTTTACAAGTTCCGGGGGGATTTTAGTCATTTTATTCATATTTTATTCATTTAATTTTTATTTTTTTCATTTATTTTATTCATTTTATTTTTTATTTTTTTACAAGTTTGGGGGGGGGGTTTATTTGATAAAATTTCACAGGAATAAAATGCAGATCTTTCCGACACCGGAAGGCTTCACCTTCATCCAACAGGCTTCATTGGAAGAGCGTGTACGAGGGCCAAAGGGACCCAAAACCATTTCCTCCATTTTTATCAGCAACAAACAAGGTAAGAGAAAATGGTGGGTTGCAAAGGTCGGCCAGATTGGGTCCCAAAGATTGGCCGGTTGGTAAAAATAGGTCCCCGGAAAAAAAGTTTGAAGAACACTGAGCTAGGCTCTGGGTTGGCCTGCCCTCTGTGTGGTGTGATGATATGCATAAGCAATCTTGTATATAATAATGTACATGACCTCCGACCAGCAGGTGGCAGTGTAAACCTACCATGTGACCCTGTGCCTCGGGGGTAAGTCGTATTGGTGGCTGGACGTATCTTGCAGTAGCTCGAGGATTGTTAGTTAGTGAAGTACTTTTTTTATATATTTATTCCTGTTACAATTACCATGCATTTGTTTTATAATAAATTATTTTAGCTAGTCAAGAACTAGATGTTCTGTCGTGCATCATTCCTGCCGGCCAGTTTACAGAACATGACATGTGGTGTGCACCAGAGTGTGTCCCAGGAGCCTCTTCACTAAAGTGCCCAACCGAGGTGAGAGTCTCTGGGATGGTGGAAGGTGTCGGGATGAGGGTGGGGGTCAATGTGAGAGTGGTGTGGGGGTGAGGTGGGGGTGAAGGTGGTGTCGGGATTAGGGTGTTTTGGGGGTAAGGGTGGGGGTGAGGGTGGTGTGGGGATGAGGGTGTTGTGGGGGTGAGGGTGAGGGTGGTGTGGGGATGAGGGTGATGTTGGGGTGGGGGTGAGGGTGAGGCTGAGGTTGGTGTGGGGATAAGGGTGGGGGTGAGGGTATGGGTGTGATGTTGGTGTGGAGGAGAGGGTGGTGTGGGTGTGAGGGTGAGGTTGATGTGGGGATGAGGGTTGGGGTGAGGATGGTGTAGGGGTGAGGGTGGGGGTGAGGCTGAGGTTGGTGTGGGGATAAGGGTGGGGGTGAGGGTGAGGGTGGTGTCAGGGTGAGGGTGGGGGTGAGGGTATGGGTGTGAGGTTGGTGTGGAGGAGAGGGTGGTGTGGGTGTGAGGGTGGTGTGGGGGTGAGGGTGAGGTTGATGTGGGGATGAGGGTAGGGGTGAGGGTGAGGGTGGTGTAGGGGTGAAGTTGAGGGTGAGGGTGGTGTGGGGGTGAGGGTGGTGTGGGGTTGAGGGTGAGGGTTAGTGTGGGAGATTATGTGTTATCTGTGTTGGTCTAACATCGACTGCAACTGGATACAGTAAAACGAGAAACAGGCTTCCGACACAGGAGATGGTCCAACACTGTTTTATTGAACCTATTGATTGCTGTACATAATCTGCTGTGGGTTGACACTCTATTAACCTAACTGATAACCTCCTACTGACTTGACCAGACTAGCTCCCTATCACATGGGGATGATGTTCATTGGCCTGTGCACTGCGACTATCTCCCTGGCCGTATCCTGTGAGAGAGAGAGAGCCTTAATGCCCTGTGGGCTTTATAGTGATGGTGTCCTGTCTGGTGAATGGTTGTTCTGTGTCTTGTGTGTTCATTCGTTATCCTGTGTGTCAATCACTGCCTGTCTGCATCTCATGATATACATGAGTGGATGTTATGACAGGAGTGAGGTTCAGGGTGAGGGTGGAGTGGGGGTGACGGTGGTGTGAGGGGTGAGAGTGAAGAGTGGTCTGGGGGTGAGGTTGAGGGTAAGGTGGGGTTGAGGAGGTTTTGGGGGTGAGGGTGATGGTGGTGTGGGGGTGAGGTTCAGGGTGAGGGTGGGGTGAGGTTGGTGTGGGGATGAGGGTGGGGTTTAGGGTGAGGGTGGTGTGGGGATGAGGTTGAGGGTGAGGGTGGTGTGGGGATGAGGCCGCCCTCCCAGTTGGGGAAGGGTAGGATGACAGGTGTGTGGGAGAGGGCACAGTGCTGCATACTCACCCTGGCCTGCCTGGGGAGGTCGTGCAGTGTCTTACGGCACTGCAGGCCGGTTATGACGGTGTTGCTGGTTGCACTGAACGCCTCTGCCACCTGTGCCCAGGCACGGCGAACAGCGGCGGCTGGCAGCCTCTTTCCCGGACCAGGATACAGGGTGGCCTGTCTCTCTTCCACCACATCCAGGAGATTCTCCAGCTGGGCATCTGTGAGTCGGGGCGCTGCTCTCCTCGCTGCCATCTTGTTGGCTGGGATAGTTGGTATGGGGAGTGAAGTGTGTATATGTGGTTGCAGCTTGTCAGCCACCTGAATATCAATCTCGGACCAGGCGAATCCTGCACCGTTTCTCATTGGAACCGGTCGTGTTCCACGTGCCGCTGGTGCTAGCGCCTTAGTAGTTGCTGTATCGGTCCAGGTGCGGCGCCAACATTGCTGTCGTGGAACTCCATGAATCCTGCCCCGGCGTCAACACTCAGTCTCAGGAACGGGGAATCCCGCCGCAAATTCCGCCGCATCCTATCGGGCTGCATCACAGCCTGGTATGGCAACTGCTCAGCCCAGGGCTGCAAAAAACTTCAGAGAGTCGTGAATACCGCCCAGTCCATCAGACGTACCTGCCTCCCATCATTGACTTCATCTACACCTCCCACTGCCTGGGGAAAGCGGGCAGCATAATCAAAGATCCCTCCCACCCAGCTTACTCACTCTTCCAACTTCTTCTTCCATCGGGCAGGAGATACACAAGTCTGAGAACACACACGAATAGACTCAAAAACAGCTGCTTCTCCGCTGTTAGCAGATTGCTAAATGACCCTCTTATGGACTGACCTCATTAACACTACACGCTGTATGCTTCATCCGATGCCAGTGCTTATGTAGCTACGTTGTATATCTTGTAACTACTATTATGTATTTTCTTTTATTCCCTTTCTTCCCATGTACTTAATGATCTGTTGAGCTGCTCGCAGAAAAATACTTTTTACTGTACCTCGGTACACGTGACAATAAACAAATCCAATCCAAATGTTCTCGTTGAGTTTTCACAATTTTTTTGCAGGATTTCTTTTCACAAACTGAATTTCTTGTCCGACTTGTCATTTCAGTTTCAATCAACACAAATGTAGCTCTGTTACATGATCCACAAATTATTGATGTTCCAAATATAGCATAACTTCAGGGAAAAACGAAAAATAAATCCCAAGAAGATACTTGTCGTTTTCCTGGAAAGTAGACTGAACACATCAATGTAAATGGTAAAAAGCAGATATATGTAAACAGACTCCACTGCCTGTTCCCTCTACAAACTTTATTGTTTCACAAAATGAAGAAACTGTTCAACTCGACAATGGAACCCTGAAATCAAAGAACTGGAATACGTTCTGAAGTAATTATTCTAAAATGAATAAGGACTGCTGGAGATTTTTGACTCTGACGTGGCATAGCTGGAAGCACTTTCCTCTCTCGATAGAGTGTTAGTTTGAGTTAATGACACGGCAACATAGTGGTTAGCACTGTTGCTTCACAGCTCGAGGGTCCCCGGTTCGATTCCCAGCTTGGGTCACTGTACGGAGTCCACACATTCTCCCCATGTCTGCGTGGATCACCTCCGGGTGCTCCGGTTTCCTCCCATAAGTCCCGAAAGATGTACCATTAGGTAATTTGGACATTCTGAATTCTCCCTCAGTGTACCCGAACAGGCGCCGAGTGTGGCGACCAGGGGATTTTCACAATAACTTCATTGCAGTGTTAATGTATGCCTACTTGTGACAATAAAGATTATTATTAAAACTAATGGAGCTGATCATGAATTTCCTCTGATAGTGAAGCGAATAGAGTGCTGTACTTTCTGAGGTGTTGTCTTCAAAAGAGACACTGAGCTGGAAGATTGGATACCTCCTTGGGTGGATGTTATAAACACCGAGACACTGGGCTGAATTTTAAGTTCACCCAATGGTGGGGGGGGGGGGGGGCATGTAAATGGGGTGGGCACCCATCCTACCACCTTCCCACCCAGTCCAGAGCTTATCCTTATAATACAGCGGGTAGCCCGGTGCTGAAATCAGCAGCCTAACCACCAAATTAAAATGAATAACTAAAGGTCAATTCGTGTTATTATCAAGCATATTGACCCTGATAATAAGGTACACAAGCCATAAAACTTTTAGCATGGGCAGCAGGGTGGGAATCGTTTGCCTGATTTTTACCTAAAACTCCAATATCCACCTATCTCAGAAAGCCGTTCACCTACGGAAAGAAGAATGATTGATGTTGTTCCTGGCAGTGCAAATTATGTCCGCTGTTCCATGTATTGGTCAGAAGTTACGCCGGAGGGGTTTCTTCAGAGACTGGAAGAAGCTGGCGAGCGAGGATTCGGACGATAATTTTTCCAGCGATGGAGAGTAGCGAGATTCTTTGGCAGTTCCCACAGTCCGCATTGTCTCCTTTCTTAAAGATGGTGGCAATGACCCTGAAGTCGGCAGGAATTTCATCTCTGTCTCAGATTTTCAGCAACAGCTGATGGAAATTACGAGTGATCTCTTCTCCAAGTTTTTAAATCTCCGTTGGGATTCCACCCACTTCTGTGGCTTTTCCAATCTTCATGTGTTTAATGGCGGCTCCGACTTTGTCCATGCTTGGTGGGAGTCCAAGATCATCTTTGATGGGGAGTTGGGGAATTTCCTCAAACACATCCTCATCTGTGGTTGTATCGCAGTTTAGGAATTCTTTGTTCTCGCCATCGAAAGCTGATGCCTTCTCTATCTCGCAAGAGGGTTCTATCCTTACTCCGTACCAGTTTGAGGATTAGGGTGTTTTGGGTTTGTGGCGCTAACAATTGCACACAGAGACTCAAATCGGTACAAGAGAGGCTTTATTACAGTGAGATGCTATGCCTTCGGTTGCAGCTGTAGAATGGCATCTCAGGGAAACTTATGAATATTTATACTGCTCCCTGTGGGCGGAGCTAGCCAGCAGGGGCTTACCGGAAAACCTGTAATACAGGTACTGTTGTACATCCCCTAATGCAAACACACATATATATATACAGTGGTACATCACCGCATTCACCCCCTGTAAAAAATGAGTCCGGCGGGGTGACGTGAAACTTAATACATAAACGTGATCTATTTACAGAGGGGGGGGAAGGAACCAAGTGTCCATCGGGCAACCCGGTGCCCGTCACAGGTTGAGTCGGACCGGCGGTCGGACGTTCCGTTGTGAGCGACGCAGCAGTGGTGGTGAAGTCTGCACAGGCGGTGTCGCCGTCGACGGCGTAGGTGCTGGCGGTGTTGGTGCTGGCGGTGTTGGTGCTGGCGGTGTTGGTGCTGGCGGTGTTGGTGCTGGCCAGTGGCTGGATGACGCCGGGAGTGAGCCAAAATCCTCCATGTCCTCTAGTGTGGGCAGGGGAACGAGGGATGGACCTGGTGGGGCTGAAGTCGGGGGCGCCAGGGAAAAGGAGGGTGGCGCGTGGGTAGGGAGGAGTGTGGGCATGGAATCGGCACCTGAGGGAGCCAGGTCTCTGAGCGAGACTGTATCCTGGCGGCCGTCGGGGAACTCCACGTAAGCATATTGGGGGTTCACGTGGAGCAGGTGTACCTTGTCCACCAGAGGGTCTGCCTTGTGGAGCCTGACATGCCTACAAAGAAGGACCGACCCTGGAGCTGCGAGCTAAGTCAGGAGTGACACCCCGGATGTAGACTTCCTAGGGAAGGCAAAAACACGTTCATGGGGTGTGTTGTTAGTTGCGGTGCACAGCAGTGACCGAATGGAATGGAGCTCGTCAGGGAGGACCTGCTGCCAGCGAGCGGCTGGGAGGTTCCTGAACCGTAGGGCCAGCTGGACGGCCCTCCATACCGTCCCGTTCTCCCTCTCTACCTGCCCGTTTCCCCGGGGGTTGTTGGTCGTCCTGCTGGAGGCGATACCCCTGATGAGCAGGGGTATCGCCGAATTTGAGGGTGAGGCTCTGGAGGTTACATTGGAAGTCCAGGCCCAGCAAAAGCATCGCACAGAGGTTGGGGAGAACGTACAGGTGGAAACGGTTGAATTCAATGCCCTGTACGCTGAGTTTGACCAGACAGAAGCCCTGGATCGGGACAGAGTGGGATCCGGAGGCCAGGGAGATCCGCTGGTTGGCGGGATGGACCACGAGGGAGCAGCGCCTTACCATGACGGATGGATGAAACTGTCCGTGCTCCCGGAGTCGATGAGGCAGGAGGTCGCGTGGCCGCTATATGCACCGTCGTAGAAGCGGTGGCCAGGTTGCGAGGATGGGATTGGTCGAGCGTCATGGAAGCGGGCGATCGACCGAAGAGTCCGATGAGTAGCGGCAGTGACCCAGGTCCCGTGGTCCAGTTCCGAGGGCAGGACAAAATGGCGGCGTCTGGAGTACCTGCGGGGAAGAAGATGGCGGCGCCCATGCAGCGCACGTTGCGGGGGTGGGGCAAGATGGCGGCGACCATGGAGCGCATGTTGTGGAGGCGGGGCAAGATGGCGGCGACCATGGAATGCACATGGAGTCGGAGGATGAAGATGGCGGCGCCCACGGTGCGCACATGGCGGGGGCGCCGAAAGATGGCGGCGCCCACTAATCGCACATGGCCCCGGGAGCAGCAGACGGCAGGGCCCATTGCGCGATCGGCTGAGGCGAGGGGGAGAGTTCGGGCGCGATCGCGGCAACTGCGCGGGCCTGACACACCGCTGCAAAGTGGCCTTTCTTGCCACAGGATTTGCAGGTCGGGTGCGGGCCGGGCAGCGCTGGCTGGGGTGCTTCTGCTGTCCGCAGAAGTAGCAGCGGGGACCCCCAGGGTGCGCGGTGCGGCGAGCAGCGCAGGCATACTGAGCGGGAGCGGCCCCAGTTAGGGGGGTCGGTTGTGGGGTCCACGAGGGGTAGGATGGGTGGGCCGCGCGGCGGGCGGGGTAGGATTGCACATTACAGGAAGTGGCCGTCATTGAGAGCGCTAAAGTCTTTGTTGCCGCAAGGTCAAGAGCGGCCCCTTCCAGCAGTCGTTGCCGGATGGGGTCCAATGCAATACCCATCACAAAGGCATCCCGCATGAGGAGATTCGAATGTTCCGTGGCCGAGACGGCCTGGCAGTCGCAGTCCCGTACTAGAGGGATAAGGGCCCGCCAGAAGTCCTCATTCGACTCACCCGGCTGCTGAACGCAAGTGGCGAGTACATGTCTCGCAAACAGAGTGTTCGTCGACTGGGCGTAATTCTCTTTGAGCAGCTCCACGGCCCGGGCGTAGCTAGGAACGTCCTGTATCAGCGGGAACATGCTGGAGCTCAACCTTGAGTATAGGAGTTGTACCTTCTGAGCCTCCGATGGTGTAGGGTCCGCTGAGGTGATGTAGGCCTCGAAAACAGCCAGCCACTGGCTAAAGTCTTTCCTGGCTTGCAGTGACTGCGGATCCAGCTGCAGGCGATCGGGCTTAATTCTGATGTCCATGATGTTGGAAAATCTCACTGTAATAAATTGTGGCACTAACAATTGCATACAAAGACTCGAATCGGTACAGAGAGGCTTTATTACAGTGAGATGCTATTCCTTCGAAGAAGATGGCAGTGCCCATGCAGCGCACGTGGGGGCGGGGCAAGATGGCGGTGACCATGGAATGCACATGGAGTCGGAGGATGAAGATGGCGGCACCCACGGTGCTCACATGGCGGGGGCGGCGAAAGATGGCGGCACCCAGTGATCGCACGTGGCCCCGGGAGTAGCGGACGGCAGGGCCCATTGCGCGATCGGCTGAGGCGAGGGGGAGAATTCGGGCGCAATAGCGGCAACTGCGCGGGCCTGACACACCGCTGCAAAGTGGCCTTTCTTGCCACAGGATTTGCAGGTCGGGTGCGGGTGCAGGCCGGGCAGCGCTGGCGGGGGTGCTTCTGCTGACCGCAAAGTAGCAGCGGGGACCCCCAGGGTGCGCAGTGCGGCGAGCAGCGCAGGCATACTGGTAGAATGGCGTCTCAGGAAAACTTATGAATATTTATACTGCTCCCTGTGGGCGGAGCTAGCCGGCAGGGGCTTACAGGAAAACCTGTAATACAGGTACTGTCGTACATCCCCTAATGCAAGCACACACATATCTATACAGTGGTAGATCACCACAGGGTCTATATTACCTTGGAGCACTGAAGAAGCCCTGAGCTTGTCAGTGAGGGGTTACAGCTCATTGGCTTTACTAGTCCATCATTGGGTTCTTGATTTCCTGAGTTCTTCTTTGAACCCCTGCCTTGGCTAATTGATGAGCTCTCCTCATGGGGGATTTTAATCTACATGTCGATTGGTTTAACCAGGTTGGTCAAGGCACTCTTTTTTGTTTCATATATCTGTAGAAACCTTTACTATCTGTTTTTATATTCTGAGCAAGTTTACTCTCATAATCTATCTTACTCTTCTTTATAGCTTTTTTTAGTAGATTTCCCAATCTAAAAAAATTATTGAGTACTCTAAATTTTTTTTTTTTTAATTGCTTTTGCAGCCAGGTCACCACTGCTGGGTGGAGGAGGGGGATCCCTGTCTCCTCCAGAATTGAATTTTGGACATAAAGTTCCATGATCGACATTCCCGCCCTGCCACCAATTGAGAACTTTTTAAAAGAGTGCCCAATTAATTTTTTCCAATTAAGAGGCAATTTAGCGTGGCCAATCCACATACTCTTCGCACATCTTTGGGTTATGGGGGCGAAACCCATGCAAACACGGGGAGAATGTGCAAACTCCACACGGACAATGACCCAGAGCTGGGATTGAACCTGGGACCTCAGTGCCGTGAGGCAGCAGTGCTAACCACTGCACCACCATGCTGCCCCTATCAATTGAGAACTTTAAGAGGCCAATTAGTGATCACTTAAGGGCTTCATCCCACCAGCACTGGTATGAACCCAGCTGCAGGTGATAGGCAGACCTGTTGCCATGTGATGTGTACGTCAACGTCAGCTAAAACCATGCATCCAGCTTGTCACCTCTTAGTGGGTCTGGAGGGCGGCAACTCCTCGATTTAAGGCTCTCAGTATCTGATGAAGGGGCTTGATATTGAAAAGGGAGCTCCTGCTGAGAGTCACTCCTATCCCTTGCCGCTGACCCCCTGCCACACTCCCCGCGATCCCCCATCTATGAAGCCCCAACCCCCCCCCCACCGCCAAATTACTTGCTTGTGGCCTAGGTCACTCTGCAATCCTGGGATTCCAGTGCCTGTCCTTCCAGCAGCAGCCTGGGCCTCCCTAGTGATGCTGCTGAGCACAAGTGATGCTGGCTTCTGATTGGCCAGCAGCACTCAGTAGGCTACATGTGCGTCACCAGGGTCTTGATTCCAGGGGAAGGCCCACTCTTGGCCTCACCACTGCCTGATGATGAGTGATTCTGAGGGCCTTCCCGAAAAGAGGCAATGTAGGGCTCTCGCCTGCTCTCCAACCGGCATCAAGACCCTTCAACAAGATTCAACCCTTTTATGTTTCTCTATGACAGTTGACAGTGGTGTTTAGGTCCGCAAGAAACCCAACCATTTTAAGAATTAAAGTATGGAGTAATGACAATTAGAACAATGTGTAGCAGTTTGGTGTGCTTTTCATGAACTTTGCTTCAACCATTCAAGCCATTTGCTATCTTATGGGACAAGATGCTTGAGAATGGGAAATATTAAAGTTACTTCGAACCAAACAATTCTCTTTCTGATATAAAATCACCTCCTGAAACGAATAAGCCTGGCATAATTGTTTCAGAACTTGGGACTGATACAATAAATCAATGGGATTTGCAATTTTAAGAACTCGTAGGAAATTTACTTGAGGTTTAAGGGGATAATCACATTTTCAAAAAGAAACTAAGGACATTTCATTCCAGTTGATTTATGGATTCACAAAAAAATTTATGGATTCACTTTTTTGTGAGAGGACATAAATTGAGCATTAACAATGTTGATCAGCGTAACACTGTCATTTAAATTTCAGCTAATTTTGAAATGATAAAATGGCATACATAATGGATGGAATTCTCCGACCCCCTGCCGACCCCTGCCGGCTGCCAAATTCTCCGGCGCCGGGGATTTGGCGGGGGCGGGAATCGCAGCCGCTGGCAACGGCCCCCACGGCGATTCTCCGGCCCATGATGGGCCGAGTGGCTGCCCGTTTTCGGCTGGTCCCGCCGGCGTGAATTAGAGTGGGTACTTACCGGTGGGACCTGGCTGTGTGAGCGGTCTCCGGGGTCCTTGGAGGGGGGATCTGGGCCCGGGAGTTGCCCCCACGGTGGCCCGGCCCGCAATCGGGCCCGCGTCTATTCTTCCGCGTCGGCTGCTGTGGTCCTCCGCGATGACCGACGAGGAGATAAACACCCCCTGTGCAAGCGCTGGGATGACACCAGCACACGCTGACACCATGACACCAAGCCCCTTCCCCGCCAGCCGGCGCTGCGCAAACCACCCTGGCACCAGCCTAGTCCCTGAAGGTGCAGAGGATTCCATACCTTTAGGGCAGCCTGACGCCAGAGTGTTTCACGCCACTCCTTGGCGCCGGAGTTCCCCGCCCCGCCGATTCCCACAGAATCTCTCCCAATTTATTTTTCAGCTAGACTAAAGAATAGACGAGCAAACTATAAGGATCCTGGGCGGTGGAATTTGTGGGAGAATTTAAGATTAATTGAAGATGGAAAGGTTCACTTATAGGCAGGAGTTTAGCACTTAGATGTCTTTTTCGAATACCACAGTAACATCTCTGTGAATTGAGAAAATTGACCAAGATCTAACCAGTAAAATAGAAATGTGGATCTGATTTTAATACCGTCCTGCTTGGTATGATCCTGTCTTTCCCCGCTCCGGCTTTCCATTTGGAAAACATTAGGACAATAAAGCGGGACATGCGCAACAAAAGCTTAGAATATAGAGTTTATAGTGCAGAAGGAGGCCATTCGGCCCATCGAGTCTGTACCGGCTCTTGGAAAGAGCACCCCACTCAAGGTCCACACCTCCACCCTATCCCCATTACCCAGTAACCCCACCCAATACTAAGGGTAATTTTGACGCTAAGGGGAATTTATCATGGCCACTCCACCTAACCTGCACATCTTTGGACTGTGGGAGGAAACCGGAGCACCCGGAGGAAACCCGCGCACACACGGGGAGAATATGCAGACTCCGCACAGTGACTCAAGCTGGGAATCGAACCTGGGACCCTGGAGCTGTGAAGCAATTGTGCTATCCACAATGCTACTGTGCTGCCTATTCAGCCAAAAAAAACCCACATTGGCGTGGCATCGCTGCCAGTGGGACTGTCGAGGAGAGGTCTTGCTGAAGTGAATTGGTCCGGGTCGGAGGCTGCATGCATCCGCATTTTAAGAATAAATGGGCTTCAATCAGGATTGAAATCCCTGATTCATTGTTACCCCCTGCATATCCCAAGTGCTAATGGCAATTGCCACACCTTTCCCAACATCAGCATTGTGATCCGAACAGTTAGAATTTTAATAAGCATCAAGGAAAGTAAAAACTATTGAAAATCCAATCTTTCCTATGCACAATGCAATATTACTCATTTGCATTGTGCATTAGGATTCCCCTGCTATCCTTCTGCTTTCTCTTTCCTATAAATCAGAAACCCCTTCCAATTGATGATCCAATATATGTTTCAGAAATCCTGTCCTTAATGGGTAATACAGAGCACCTCTGACATTTTTATAAGTGCAAGAGCGCATTTTACAGAAATAATAGGGTAAATGATGGTGAAATGCTTGTAACCAGATGGTAATAGATAAGGGAATAGACCTTAAGGCTGGTAATCTAATCTGTAGGGAGATGATTCATTGTAAAGAAGCATCACTCTGAGAACATGAATTACCCTTTAAATTGCTGCAAAGAACCATAAGTATTACAATACATAATGAATAGCCCATGGCTCATTTGACTACATGCATTATAATTTACATGGATTTGAACATCTCTGAAAGGCAACTTCCAATCTGGCCACAGAAACAGTCTATGCTGTGCACATGGCTGATTAAATTGGAAGCAATTGCGATCTTTAAAAAAATGGCCACTTGCTTTTTGGGGTCTGTTTTGTTCTTTTCCTCTAATTTCTCTCCTCTCCCACTGATGTTGACATCTACTATAGTACAGGTTACACAGATATCAGTTGTCCTGCAATAACTCACCCAAGTTCCTTTCGTCATGCATGGCCAGGTAGGTTTGGGCAGGTTTTCAGACACTAAGGCCGGCACTCACGTACATTCTTTGCTTAAGTGGAAACACGGGATCGTGTGAAAACCTGGTGATTTCATTTGCTCACATGAGCCCAATTATATGCTTTATTCTCCTGTATTTCGTTTTTCTTTCTTGTATGATTTTCTTTCTCAGCGAAGGACATAACGGTGAAGTTAGTTTCTGCCACAATGTCTTTGAGCCTGAAGAGGTTAAGGTTCACAAAGATAACTCATCAATTTCTGAGTGTTTGTTGATTTCAACCATACGCATCACAGAGCAATGCAATGCCAGTTGATGCGTGTTGAGTTTATAATCCCAGATCTGTCACTGCAGACAATGGATATTGAGGTGCCATGCAAAATCAAAGAGCAGATCGCCTTCTGTAGACATATCTCCCATCACCTAATAGTTACTTAAGAAACAGCATTGGCAGGGGTCTTAGTTGAGGATGCTGACATTTTTCTGATCACAAATTTTAGTCAGAAAATACAAGTAATCAAAAAGGATTGGGGAACCTGGAGGACCCCAGAAGTGGGTGGCATTTCTGTGTGAGTCGAAGCACTCGGCCAAATCTGATTAATCGGCCGCCAGTCAATTAATGAGGAAAAGTTCCATCTAATTGCTCATAGGGTGCAACAGTCAGGGTGGACATCATGGCAGTAGCACATGGATGAGTAGGTGTTGGTGCAATTTTTAAACGACCCCCACCCCCCCAGCCCTGCCTATAGAATTTAATTTTCCTATCAAAGGTTCACTGACTGCAGAATTGAAAGGAAATCAACACATTTCAACTTTGAGAAGAGCATCTCTGAGTGTAGATCTGAAAACTCCAGAGTCAAAGTGAGCATCTTGCACCTAGGGAACCAAAGCACGCACTGTAGAAACAGGACCCAGAGCGCACATAGTAGAGCCCTGTGATTCAGCAATGCATCTCCGCATGCCCTCCACCAGACGGTCCAGGAATGGTGGCAAGTACTGTTTGCAGCTGACAGAAGGATGAAAACCTCCGACCTAACCAAGGAAGCCTGTTCGGAGGTCACAGAAGACATAAGTAGCCATGGGGATAGAATGAGACTAGGCCCAATGCAAGAGGAGGGTGAATGACCTTCTTCGCACTACAAGAGTGAATTTGAATGAATAACGTACATGCTGTGGTTGTCGAGCCAAACAAGAGAGTTTGTTAAACCTCTGGCAGCCAGATGATGAAATATAAAACCGGAGAGCAGTCTTTTAGTCTTTTAATTAATACTGAATTTATTTACTGAACGCAACATTGCAAATGTCAGAGTAGAAGAATGAAGAAGTCCTGCTGCAATTGTACAGGGCTTTGGTGAGATCATGCCTGTTACAACATTCTGAAGGTCTTAATAGGGTTGACACTTGGAGTTGTTTCTTCTAGCTGGGAATCGAGAACACACTGGCACATTGTCAGGACAAGGGGCTGATCATTTTAGATTGAGTTGAGAAATTTCTTCACTCAATGGGTTGTGAAACCCTCAGTGTCAGCAAAACTAAGGTGCTGGTCATCGACTTCCTGAAGCGAAGTTTCGTCCACACTCCTGTCTGTATCAATGGTGCCGATGGTGGAGATGGTTGACAGCTTCAAATGCCTAGGTGTACACATCACCAACAATCTGTCCTGGTCCACCCACGTCAACGCTATGAACAAGAAAGCACATCAGCACCTATACTTCCTCAGGAAACGAAGGAGATTCAGCATGTCCTCTTACTGATTTTTACAGATGCACGATAAAAACATCTGGCTGCACCACAGCTTGGTATGGCAACTGCTCAGCCCAATGAAACTACAGAGTCATGTGAACAGCCCAGTCTATTACGCAAAACCACCTCCCATTCATTGACTCTGTCTACACCTCCTGTTATCTTGGGAAATCGGGCAACATAATCAAAGACCACTTCCACCCTGGTCATTCTCTCCTCCAACTTCTTCCATTGGGCAGAAGATAACAAAAACCTGAGAACATGCACTAACAGATTCAAAAATAGCTTCTTCCCTGCTGTTACGAGACTCCTGAATGACCCCCTTATGGACTGAACTGATCTCTCTACGCATGTTCTCTACTATTGTGAGCACTATATTCCGTATGCATCACCGGATGTCTCTGTCTTTGTATTCACATTGTGTATTTATCATATGCCCTATGTTTTGTCATGTATGGAACGATCTGCCTGGACTGTACGCAGAACAATACTTTTTGCTGTACCTCAGCACATGTGACAATAAATCTAAATCTAAATCTTTGGAATTCTCTATCCCAGAGACTTGTGGATGCTCCATCGTTGAATACATTTAAGGCGGGATAGACATGTAGACAGGGACTCAAGGGATATGCATAACAGGCAGGAAAGTGGAGTTAGGGCCGAGGATCAACCATGATGTTATTGAATGGTGGAGCAGGCTCATGAGATTGTATGGTCTACTTCTGCTCCTATTTATGTTCTTACACCTTAACAAATCACCAGCTGGCATTTCCAGCAAATATTGTCAAGCTGAGGGGTGCCGGAAGAAGTTGAACTAACAGCAGGCTTCACAAAGATGCTCCACTCCAGCAAGATTTATTCCTATATTTCTCATTCATTAAAATTTCCATTACTAGAAAAAATAAAGAATTTGCAGTGAAATACAGATGACTCCTTTTAATTCATGGTCACTTAATGCAAATTATCTGACAATTAATTTTTTTCAGTTTTGTGCTTTATGTTGCGTACTTCAACTTATTGAATAATTTAATTATTTCAGGGCAATAAAAAGAAGATTGCAGAGCCTTATCAAATTCCAACAACGATCTCATCTTTGCTCATCTGTGAAAGCTTATGAGTATGTATGAGAGGGAGATAAATGTGGTTGACTCTCAGGCAGTGAATTTCTATTGGACTTTGTAACATTCCCACAGATTGTCTGGGGATTTTATGGCTCGCCCGCCAACGTTATGTCAGCAGAGTGGGAGAACCTCCGAAGACATTTACCCTGTAAAGTCTTCAGGGAAACTATTGGTGGATAATAAAAACTTTCCACATCCTATCATCAAATTAATGAAAGTCAATATAATTCTTAAGTTGCTGTTACACCCAAGGCACTGCAGTTTGTACCAAAGTCATTTCAGGGTAGTTGGGATATTAATGTTCTGCCCCTCCCCCATACCTGCCTTGAAGGTACTGACTCATGCACAGGTATAGTTCTGTGAGCAACTTCACTCACTTGCACATCACCCATTGTTCTTGCATGAACCTAGCCAGTAACGAGGGAGTCTTAACCCTAAATGCAGGTTAAAGTTTGAAAGTTCGAATCCCGAAGACAAACTGTTTCCAACCCAGCCACTTCCTGTTTTGATGGAGATGTGACAGATGTGGGTGACTAACCAAAGAGGTAGGCTGACACTTGTATTATGATGAGCCTTATTTTTATGCAACCGTTTACCTTGTCAAACTTTGCCGATAAACCCAGGAAAATGTCATTCGCTCAGCCCGGATCCAACATGACTCCCTGAATAAACTCCTACCCTTGCTAGTTGCTCGACCTGAAACGTCAACTCCCACAGATGCTAGCTGACCTTCGATGTTTTTCAGCATGTTCTCTTTTTATTTCATCAGCGGTGTTTTGCGTGTGGACTAGAGAATCTGTCGTGAGCAACATCATTTGACGGCTGCAGCTTTCCTTCAAAAATGCACTTAATGTGCACAAGTCAGTGGCACGGGTCTCAACCTCAGGATCTAGTCAGTGAGTTCTACCATTGAGCTCAGGTTTATGCTGGATAGCAATCATGACTTGGAACCATGGTTTATTTTTGTTCTCCCACCTAATCCATCAGCCAAGAGCATTGAGGTCATCGTTTGTTGCTTCACAGCTCCAGGATCCCCGGTTCGATTCCCGGCTGGATCACTGTCTGTGCGGAGTCTACGTGTCCTCCCCATGCCTGCGTGTGTTTCCACCGGGTGCGTCAGTTTCCTCCCACAGTCCAAAGATGTGCAGGTTAGGTGGATTGGCCCTGCTAAATTGCCCTTAGTGTCCATAAAAAAGTTTAGGTGAGGTTACTGGGTTACATGGATAGGGTGGAAGTGTGGGGTTAAGTAGCGTGTTCTTACCAAGGGTCGGTGCAGACTCGATGGGCCAAATGGCCTCCTGCACAGTAAATTCTATGATCTGCCATTGAGGTAATCTGGCTTTTTCCCGTGCTGTAAAACTCTATCGGCGGGATTCTCGGCGGGGGCGGGAATCGCAGCGCGCCAGTCGGCGGGCCCCCCGTGATGATTCCCCGGCCCGCGACGGGCCGAAGTCCTGCCGCCGACAGGCCTCTCCCACCGGCGTGGATTAAACCACCTACCTGACCGGCAGGATTGGTGGCGTGGGCGGGCTCCGGGGTCCTGGGGGGGGGGGGGGGGGTGTGGGGCGATCTGACCTCGGAGGGTGCCCCCACAGTGGCCTGGCCTGCGATCGGGGCCCACCGATCGGCGTGCGAGCCTGTGCCTGTGTAGGGGACGCTCCGGCGCATGCGCATACTTACGCCGGCTGGCGAAGTCCTTTCGGCCCTGGCTGGCATGGCGCCAAAGGCCGTTCACGCCAGCCGGCGGAGTGGGATCCACTCCGGCGCGGGCCTAGCCCCTCACTGTGAGGACATGGCCCCTAAAGGTGCAGGGCGGCCCGATGCCGGAATGGTTCACGCCACTCCGACATGCCGGGACCCCCCGCCCCGCCGGGTAGGGGAGAATCCCGGCCTATGATTCTATGACAAGGAAGACAAGGCATAAAACATGGAACCTTCTGGTCACGAGTTTGGCTTATTGCTAATACTCTTGCCTCTTAGCCATAAGGCGATTAGGTTTGAGCTCTGTATTAAGCATTGAGAACATAGGAACATAGAATGTAGAAAATAGGTTCAGGAGTAGGCCACTTGGCTCTTCGAGCCTGCATCACCATTCAATATGATCATGGCTGAGCATGCAAATTCAGTATCCCACTCCGCTTTCTCTCCATACCCTTTGATTCCTTTAGCCGCAAGGACCACGCCCAGCACCCTCTTGACTATATCCAACAAACTGGCCCCAACAGCTTTCTGTAGTAGAGAATTCCACAAGTTAACAACTCTCTGAGAGAAGAAGTTCTTCCTCATCTCAGTCCTGAATGGTTTACTCTTTATTCTTATGCTGTGACCCCTTGTTCGGGACGTCCCCAACATCGGGAACATCCTTCCTGCATCTAGCCAGTCCAGTCCCATCAGGATTTTATACAAAATGGGAGTTAATACCAGTACAGTACTGAGAGCTAATTTAGCAGAAAATGCTGTTATTCAGATGGGAAATTAAACCCTTTATCTACCCAGGCAAAAGTAAAAGATTACAAGATATATAGTTTGAAGAAGAATCAGGAATTATCTTGGTTCCCTGACCAACATTCCTCCCCAAACCAACAGCAGCAAAATTGGTCATTGACTTGCCATTCATAGAACATAGAACATAGAACAGTACAGCACAGAACAGGCCCTTCGGCCCTCAATGTTGTGCCGAGCCATGATCACCCTACTCAAACCCACGTATCCACCCTATACCTGTAACCCAACAACCCCCCCCCCCTTAACCTTACTTTTATTAGGACACTACGGGCAATTTAGCATGGCCAATCCACCTAACCCGCACATCTTTTGGACTGTGGGAGGAAACCGGAGCACCCGGAGGAAACCCACGCACACAGGGGGAGGACGTGCAGACTCCACACAGACAGTGACCCAGCCGGGAATCGAACCTGGGACCCTGGAGCTGTGAAGCATTTATGCTAATCACCATGCTACCCTGCTGCATTCCTATGTCTTGTGTATGAATTGGCTGCTTTTTGTGCCTACATTTTAAAACTGACTGCTCTTCAGAAGTATTCCACTGATTGTAACGTACTTTGGGACATTTGTGGATGTGATAAGGTACTTATTACAAGTTTAGGTCTGCTTTCAATAGCTTTTTGGACTCAGTGGAGCTGTCACCCCTGTATGAAATCTACCTTACCTCTATTGTAGCTGTCCCACACTGATTTAAACCTGCGTACATTTCTCAAGAGAGGAATGCAGTCACCCAGTAAGTCTTTAGGAGCGTTTTCAATTTATTTTGCATTTATTCATCTGCAAAATTAAAGAATAGAGAATTGTAGCACCAAAATGGACATCACAAATTTAAGCCTCTTATCTCATCCTCAGCCACAAACTGATTTAAAAGTAGCAAGAGCGATGATAATGTTATTTTATATCGTAGCGAGACTTTACTAATCTATGCTCAAAGAAAGACATGCATGGCATTGTTTCTTCATCACTTCCCCCAAGAAATTCTCATCTCTTTATATTTCTGATGCAATCAAACATCGATGTACTGATTACTGACAGGCGGTATCTTCTTCATGAATGATTCTGGATAGGAAAACAAACGAAAATTATTCACCTCCATTATAGTCACCTGACCAGACTTTGCTTGCTGTGGCTATAGAAGGAGCTCAAATGAGGATAAGTGCCACAATTAGGATTACATTTCAGGCAGTGTTCTCTAACCACTTTGCAGACTGAGCCTTGACAGTTGTCATTTGTCCAGGGATTATCACCTGCTGATTAATCAGGAGCAAGTTAATCTTCAGCTTCAGTGAAGCTGAGAAGTAGCGTAAGACTAAAACACTGGCTGCTTCACGTTAAATATAATGGTCTCACTTGGAATGATTTTACAACATTTGACTTACTGACTAAAAACCATTTCTCACCAGGAGCTCAAATTGAGATTTGTGGTTGCATCACCATGGAGTTCCACCCAGTGGATGGAAAATTGTACAAGAGCAACTTGCTGATGCTCTTTCTTTTCTGGGAAGGCTCTGCACCAGGGATGAACATTGTAAAAGTTGCTCCCGTTGCCTAGCATGTGCTCCATGCAGGATACCTCACATGTAGTATGAGAGTACAACACAGCACATAATCTGCATTCTGTTCCATCGAGGGTTACATAATCCAAATTGCGTGTACACATCGCGCCTGGCACATGCTGTTGACTGTTTTTCTGGCTCAGCCTGGGGGAAGGAAAATAATCAGAACAGACTCTACAGCTGGTGGTGTGCTTCAGAAACTCTGAAAACTGAGGAAAGTACCTGGTGATTCAAAGCTACTACTCAGCGAACCCATTGGAAACTGAAAGCAATTGCGGACTGTTTAAGAGCATAGAACATAGAACATACAGTGCAGAAGGAGGCCATTCGGCCCATCGAGTCTGCACCGACCCACTTAAGCCCTCACTTCAACAATATCCCCTTAACCCAATAACCCCTCCTGACCTTTTTTGGACACTAAGGGCAATTTATCATGGGCAATCCACCTAACCTGCACGTGTTTGGACTGTGAGAGGAAACCGGAGTACCCGACGGAAACTCACGCAGACACGGGGAGAACGTGCAGACTCCGCACAGGCAGTGACCCAGCAGGGAATCGAACTTGGGACCCTGGTGCTGTGAAGCCACAGTGCTAACCACTATGCTACCGTTTCTTGAAAGGACAGTAATAGCATGGTTATTATAATTGATTATAAGTGTAAAGAGAAAACATTTCCTCTCTGTAGTTTAAAGTACAAGTTACCAAGAAAAATTAAATATTATTTTGTCAATAGTGCTTTTAGTCATTTGTTGCAGTGACAAATTTAAACTCTGAAATCTTGGTGTGTCATTCTTTAACCATTAACTGGAATTTTGAATTTGTTTCTCATTTTTGTTGGTCTCCACATAGATCATATCACTGTGTACCACCCCACATGGAATTGCTAAGTGTGTTATCGAGAATGGAACATGCTGCAGACTACACTGATAGCTCAATGCCAGCAGTGTATGAATGGTTTAGCTCAGTGGGCTCGACAGCTGGTTTGTAATGCAGAACAAGGCCAGCAGCGTGAGTTCAACTCCCGTGCCAGCTTACCCGAACAGGCACCGGACTGTGGCGACTCGGGGCTTTTCACAGTAACTTCATACTTGTGACAATAAAAGGTTATTGTTAATATTACATATACAGGATGGAATTAAATGCTGGCGATGGTAGATCTAACCACCAGCTGAGGGATGGTGGCGACTGTCGCACAGCCAGCAGGCGGGGTTGGGTGTCTGTGGATGGGATATGGGATGTATGGGCGTTGGAAGGAGGAGGGGTTGAAGCAAGTCAGGGATAAGTTCTCGGAGGGGAAATTTACTGGGATGGATGGGAGGTGTGGGACTTTATGCGGAAGGAGCTACTGACGCTCCCCCAACTACTGGAGTACACATTGTTGCTCCCAGATGAGCAGGGGGAGGGCAGAATTGGGGCCATATATGGGTGGTTGGGATAGCAGGATAAGGCGCTGGTGGAAAGGATTAAGCTAAAGTGGGAGGGGGAGTTGGGGAGGTAGGTAGGATGGGGTCTCTGGTGTGAGGTGATGAGACGACTGAACTCCCTCCTGCACTAAAATAAGCTTGATTCAGTTTAAAGTGTTGCACATGATTCAGGTCGGATGAGTGAGTTCTCCTCAGTGGTAACGGATGGATGTGAGAAGTGTGGGCCAGGAATGGCGAATCTTGTTCACATGTTTTGGGGTTGCAAGAAGTTGAAGAGCCTCTGGGAGGTGGTGTTTGGGACATTATCGAGGATAGTGGGAGCCGAGGTGAAGCCGGACCACATGATGCCGATCTTTGGTTTATCGGAGGTGTTGGAGCTGCTGGAGGGGAAGGGGGACGATGTTGTGGCCTTCACCTCTCTGATTGCCCAGCGACGGATTCTTTTGCATTGGAAGTTGGAAACACCACTGGAGGTTGCCGCCTGGCTGAGGAGAAAAGTTTATGTTTTCCTTGAGGGTGTTGGAAGAGGGCTTCGAGGTACGGTGGAGGACGTTCGTGACGATATTTGAGGAGCTGTTTATTGCGGGGGTGGGGGACTGAAAGGGGTAAAATATACAAACTGTTAACTTTGTTTTGTTGGAATGTGATGTTGTTATTACTTATATTTGGAATGAAATATCTTTTTTTTTTAAAACCTCTTGCACGGCCTTCCCAAGCTTCCCCTACAGACATTAGGGCTAATTAGATATTTGCCTTGGAGTCCTTGCCAACGTCAGGACCAATATCCCACCTCCAAGAGTTGGAGTCAATCATAGACTGGCAGCTCATTAGTACAGGCAGCGCCACCGAGAATGGTGGCTACTGCCAATACTGCAGGAATCACTGGAGCCTGTAGAGAAGGAGGGTTAACCAGGTTCACCAGGTGAGGCACTCTCAATTACGACACGAAAGTTAGGTCAGTAATCAAAGGCTTTAATAAGCAGTGAACAATGGCAGCCTCCATGAGAAGTGTGCTCGCAAAATGGAGTCTCATCTTAAGTACTGTTTCCCAGGGGGCGTAGCCAGAGGCGGAGTCCCCCAGGGTTCCAAGCCTCTTAAAGGGGCAATGTATTCCGATCATCACAAGCCTCTTAAAGGGGCAAGGTATTCCGATCATCACACCAGGTCAGTCGGCAAGGCCTTGAGAAGGGGAGAGGGGCATAGTATTAAGTGCAGAAGAGGGTCCTATCGTATGGGTAACCTCTGCCTCCATTAAGTCTCCCTGCTGTCCAAGCAGGTGGAACTCTCCCATCAGGCCAAAGGCAAACCCACCATGGGTTAACTGGTGAGTTGTCCACAAGCTGTAGTCCCCATACACTGCTGGCTATTGGCTTCCAGATGGGAAGAGCTGTCCCATTCCAAAGTTAATATTGGGGAGGGAGTGCTGTTGGAAAGGTGATGGGGTTTTCACCCTGTGCCTTTGTGTCAAATGAAAGGAGTTTCCTCATCTTCCAGTGCACCTCTGAAGAGAGAACCAAATTCTTACCACAATCTGTGTTATGTAGGATAATTGGCATGTTACTGTGTCACCAGCAGGAGAATAAAATATACGGTTTGTGAGAAATTGAGTGCCTGTTTTCCAGGTGCTGTGAGTGCCTTTTGAGCTCCCAAAATGTTTCTGTGCCGTACATGCCCATTTGTGGGGGAAATTGATCCAGGTGTCATAATAGTACCTGCATTAGCACACATGTAATGAACATCCACCAGAAGGACTGTGGGAGGAAACCGGAGGCCCCAGATGTTTGGGGCCTCACGGTAGCATGGTGGTTAGCATCAATGCTTCACAGCTCCAGGGTCCCAGGTTCGATTCTCGGCTGGGTCACTGTCTGTGTGGAGTCTGCACGTCCTCCCCGTGTGTGCGTGGGTTTCCTCCGGGTGCTCCGGTTTCCTCCCACAGTCCAAAGATGTGCGGGTTAGGTGGATTGGCCATGCTAAATTGCCCGTAGTGTAAGGTTAATGGGGGGGATTGTTGGGTTACGGGTATGTGGGTTTAAGTAGGGTGATCATTGCTCGGCACAACATCGAGGGCCGAAGGGCCTGTTCTGTGCTGTACTGTTCTATGTAAGTATGCAGAGCATGTAAATTATGAAGCCAATCAGTGTATTCTAGAAAGACTCCAGATAGTATCAAACTTAAAGAAAAAGCATACGATTGCGTAGATAGGTGGAAGGTCAGGAGATTTAACAGTATAAGGAACAGCAATGGTTGATTAAATGATTAAGGGAGAAATTAGTGTACAAGAGAAAGCTAGTCAGAAATATGAAAATGGATAGTAAGAGTTTCTGTAAATATTTTTAAAAGAACCGAGTTAACAAAGTGAACATTGGTCCTATAGAAAGTGAGTCTGGAGAACTGATAATGAAAAACAGGTATGTTTTGCAACAGATTTCACTAGGGAGCATACAATTAACGTCCCAGCAGCAGCTCCAGTGAGAAGCTCAGGAAAATTACAATCACTAGTGAAGTGGTACTGAGTAAAGGATGCAGTGGCACAGCAGTCTTGTCACTGGACTAGTAATCCAGAGACCCAGGGCAATCCTCTTGGGACATAGGTTCGAATTCCAGCATGGCAGATGGTGAAATTTGAATTCAATAAAAATCTGGAATTAAAATTCTAATGATGACCTTGAAACCATTGTCAATTGTCATAAAAATCTGTCACGTTTATGAATGCCCGTCTTAAGGGAAGGCAGCTGAACACGAATGTGCGGAGGTTGTTGAATGTCATCATGATGCCGGCGATTGAGGGGGAGGCAGAGATAGTGGTGGTGCTGGATGCGGAGAAGGCCTTCGATAGAGTGGAGTGGGGGTACCTATGGGAGGTGTTGGGGAGGTTTGGATTTGGTGAAGGGTTCATTAGATGGGTAAGGCTGCTATATGAGGCCCCGATGGCGTGCGTGGCCACGAATGGGAGGAGGTCGGAGCACTTCCGGCTTTACCGAGGGACCAGGCAGGGTTGCCCCCTGTCCCCCTTGTTGTTTGCACTGGCAATCGAGCCACTGGCGATGGCGTTGAGGGATTCAGAGAGGTGGAGAGGTTTGGTGCGAGGTGGGGAGGAACATAGGGTGTCGTTGTATGCCGATGACCTGTTACTGTATGTGGCGGACCCAGTGGGAGGGATGCCGGGGGTGATGAAGCTGCTAGCTGAGTTTGGGACCTTTTCAGGTTATAAATTAAATTTAGGCAAGAGTGAGGTGTTTGTGGTGCACCCTGGAGACCAGGAGGAAGGAATTGGTAGGCTCCCACTTAGGCGGGCAGGGAGAGCTTTAGGTACCTGGGGGTGCAAGTGGCCAGGGACTGGGGGACTCTTCACAAACATAATTTCACCAGACTTGTAGATCAGATGGAGGAGGAGTTCAAGAGGTGGGACATGCTGCCATTGTCGTTGGCGGGGAGGGCTCAGTCCGTCAAAATGACGGTGCTGCCGAGGTTCTTGTTCCTCTTTCAGTGCCTGCCCATCTTTATCCCCAGGGCCTTCTTTAGGAGAGTGACTAGCAGTATTTTGAGCTTTGTGTGGGCACATGGGACTCCGAGAGTGAAGATTGTGTTCCTGGAGTGAGTGAGGGATAGAGGCGGGCTGGCGCTGCCCAACCTTCTGGGGTACTATTGGGCGGCCAATGTGTCAATGGTGCGTAAATGGGTGATGGAGGGGGAGGGGCGGCATGGAAAAGAATGGAGATGGCATCATGTAGAGGTACGAGCCTGGGTGCCATGGTAATGGCGCCGTTGCCGCTCTCCCCTAAGAAGTTTACCACGAGCCCGGTGGCGGCGGCGACCCTAAGAATCTGGGGACAGTGGTGACGGCATCGGGGGGAAACAGGGGGCTCGATGGAGGCTCCACTGGGTGGCAATCATCGGTTCATCCCAGGGAACAAGGATGGGGGATTTAGGGGGTGGCAAAGGGCAGGCATCAGTAAATTGAGGGACCTGTTTATTGGGGGGAGGTTTGCGGGCCTGGGGGAACTGGAAGATAAATTTGGGCTTCCCCAAGGGAACATGTTCAGATACTTGCTGGTATAGACGTTGGCTAGGCGACAGGTAGAGGGATTCCCTCTGCTGCCCTCGTGGGGGATGATGGACAGAGTGCTTTCGCGGGTGTGGGTCGGAGAGGGGAAGGTGTCTGACATCTATAAGGTAATGCAGGAGGTGGAGGAGTCGTCAGTGGAGGAGCTGAAGGCTAAATGGGAGGAGGAACTCGGGGAGCAGATAGAGGACGGGACTTGGGCGGATGCCTTGGAGAGAGTCAACTCTTCCTCCTCATGTGCGAGACTTAGTCTCATCCAATTTAAGGTGCTGCACCAGGCCCACATGTCCGGGACTAGGATGAGTAAGTTCTTTGGGGGTGAGGACAGGTGCACCAGATGTTCGGGGAGTCCAGCAAACCACGCACATATGTTCTGGGCATGCCCAGCACTGGAAGAATTCTGGAAGGGAGTGGCGGAACGGTGTCAAGGGTGGTTGGATCCAGGGTCAAACCAGGGTGGGGACTCGCGATTTTTGGAGTTGCGGTAGAGCCGGGAGTGCAGGAGGCGAAAGAGGCTGGTGTCCTGGCCTTTGCGTCCCTAGGAGCCTGACGAAGGATCCTGCTACAGTGGAAGGATGCAAGGCCCCCAAGTGTGGAGACCTGGATCAGTGACATGGCGGGATTTATAAAATTGGAAAGGGTCAAATTTGCCCTGAGAGGATCAATACAGGGGTTCTATAAACGATGGCAGCCTTTTCTGGACATCCTGGCTCAAGAATAGGTATCTTGGTCAATAGCAGCAGCAACCCGGGGGGTGGGGGGGGGGTGTTCCTTATTGTAGTTTCTATTCTGTAACTTTACATTGTGTTAATTTGCGTTGTTGTTAAAATGCTGTGTTGTTCATGGAGCTGTGGCGAATGTTTATGATTGCTAATATTATTGTTATATTTGGTATTTTACTATGGTGCGCTATTGTTATATAAATTCAAAATTTTTCAATAAAAATTATTTCAAAAAAAAAAATGAATGCCCGTCTTAACCTGGTCTGACCTACATGTGACTCCAGACCCACAGCAATGTGGTTGACTCTTGAATGCCCTCGGAAATGGACAAGCCACTCAAGGGCAATTAGGGATGGGCAACAAATCCAGGCCCAGCCAGTGGCACTCATGAAAGAATAATAAAATAAATGAATTGTTGTGCCTGCATCCTAATGGACTTCAACCTAGGATCTTAAAAGAAGTGGCTGGTGAGATAGTTGATGCATTTAGTTTCGATTTTCAGAAACTTCTTAAATTCGGGGAAGGTCTTATTAGGTGGTAAAATAACTTTACTATTTAAAAAGGGTAGGAGACAGGAAGTGGGAAACTACAGGCCAGTTAGCTTAACATCTGTCAAAGGGAAAATATTAGAAGCTGTAATTGAAGATGTTATAGCAGAGCACTTGGATATGTTCAAGGAAATCAGGCAGAATCAACATGGTTTTGTGCAAGGGAAATCATGTTTAACCAATTTATTTATTTATTTATTTTTATAAATTTAGAGTACCCAATTCATTTTTCCAATTAAGGGGCAATTTAGCATGTTCAATCCACCTCCCTTGCACATCTTTGGGTTGTGGGGGAAAAACCCACGCAGACAGGGAGAATGTGCAAACTCCACACGGACAGTGACCCAGAGCCGGGATCAAACCTGGGACCTTGGCGCCATGAAATGGCAGTGCTACCACTGTCCCACCATGCTGCCTCTATTTAACCAATTTATTGGAGTTCATTGAGAATGTACTATGTGGATAAAGAGGAACCAAAGGTGTACTGCTCTTCGATTTCCAGAAAGCATTTGATAAAGTACCACATCAAGGTTATTGCAGAAACTAAAAGCTCATGGCATTGGGGGTAATATATTGGGATGGTTAGAATATTGGCTGGCTAACAGAAAGCAGAGAAAAGGCATGAATGGATCTTATTAAAGTTGGCAGAATATAATAAGTGGGGAGACACAAGGATCAGGGCTGGGACCTCAACTGCTTACAATTTTTCCAATTGACTTGGATGAAGGGATGGATGGGATGGTTGCCAGATTTTCTGGAGCCTGAAACGGGATCTAGACAGGTTAAACAAGTGGCAAAAGAGCTGACAAAAAAGACAATATGGGAAAATGTGCAATTGTCCATTTTGGCAGGAATAATAAAATATACTATTAAGCATATTATCTGAATGGTGAGAGATTGCAGGGCCCTGAGATGGAGAGGGATCTGGGTATCTTAATTCTTGAATCTCAAAAGGCTAGCATGCAGGTACAGCGAGTAATTAAAAGAAGGTTATTATTTATTCAGCTAGGAATTGGATACAAAAGTAGGGAGGTTATGCTTTCGTTGTACAGGGCACCAGTGAGATCACATTTGGGGTATTATGTTAATCATTCATCACCTTATTTGAAGAAGAATGCCAATGCATTGAAGCAGTTCAGAGATGTTTTACCAGTCTAATGCTGGCATGGGTTGATTGTCTTATGAGGAAAGGCTGGACAGGCTAGACGTGTATCCACTGGATAATAATAATAATCACTTATTGTCACAAGTAGGCTTCAATGAGATTACTGTGAAAAGCCCCTAGTCACCACATTCCGGCACCTGTTCGGGGAGGCTGGTGTGGAAATTGAACCCGCGCTGCTGGCGTTGTTCTGCATTGCAAGACAGCTATTTAGCCCACTGTGCTAAACCAGCCCCAGAATTGAGAAGAATAAGAGATTGATTGAAACATATAATATTTGAGGGGTCTTGGCAATTTATCATGGCCAATCCACCTAACTGCACATCTTTGGACTGTGGGAGGAAACCGGAGCACCCGGAGGAAACCCCCGCACACACGGGAAGGATGTGCAGACTCCACACAGTGACCCAAGCCCGAATCGAACCTGGGACCCTGGAACTGTGAAGCATTTGTGCTATCCACAATGCTACCGTGCTACCCTTATCCTCCTTTCATTACACCCGCAAGAGTGACTGAAGCAATGGTGAAATTAGAGACCCAATTCTGATTCGTTGAGGATAGTTAATCACAGAGCAATCAATCGATGTTTGGAAAGTGACTACAAAGAAATGACTACAAATCAATTCTGTAGGTAACCTCCCACTAAACCCCCTTCACCCTATAACTAAGAACTGCTTCGGCCTGTATCCTATGTTGAGCAAAAATGTTATTTTCACAACGTTCAATATATATGTATGCCGAATAAGGGGTCTTCCATTTAAAACGGAGAAGAGGAAACATTTTTTCTCTCAGAGAATTGTGTGTCTTTGGAACTCTATTTGAAAAGGTGGAGGAAACAGAGGGTGGGATTCTACATTACCCGATGCCAATATAGTAGTCGGTGATCGGGCAGAGAATCCCTTTTGGCGCTGAAATTGGGGGCGCGCATGTTTTTGGATGCTCGCCCCCTTCAAAAACGGATTCAAAAAACAAAAAAAATTATAGCACAGGAACAGGCCCTTCGGCCCTCCCAGCCTGCACCGATCCAGATCCTTTATCTAAACCTGTCGCCTATTTCCCAAGGATCTATTTCCCTCTGTTCCCCGCCCATTCATATATCTGTCTGGATGCATCTTAAATTATGCTATCGTGCCCGCCTCTACCACCTCCGCTGGCAAAGCATCCAGGCACCCACCACCCTCTGCGTAAAAAACTTCCCACACACATCTCCCTCAAACTTTCCCCCTCTCACCTTGAAATCGTGACCCCTTGTAATTGACACCCCCACTCTTGGAAAAAGCTTGTTGCTATCCACCCTGTCCATACCTCTCATAATTTTGAAGACCTCAATCAGGTCCCCCCCTCAAACTACGTCTTTCCAACGAAAACAATCCTAATCTACTCAACCTTTCTTCATAGCTAGCACCCTCCATACCAGGCAACATCCTGGTGAACCTCCTCTGCACCCTCTCTAAAGCACCCACATCCTTCTGGTAATGTGGCGACCAGAACTGCACGCAGTATTCCAAATGTGGACTAACCAAAGTCCTATAAAACTGTAACATGACATGCCGACTCTTGTACTCAATACCCCGTCCAATGAAGGCAAGCATGCTGTATGCCTTCTTGACTACTCTATCGACCTGCGTTTCCACGTTCAGGGTACAATGGACCTGTCACCTGAACTCCCAGATCTCTCTGTACATCAATTTTCCCCAGGACTCTTCCATTGACCGTATAGTCCACTCTTGAATTAGATCTTCCAAAATGCATCACCTCGCATTTTCCTGGATTGAATGCCATCTGCCATTTCTCTGCCCAACTCTCCAATCCATCTATATTTTGCTGTATTCTCTGACAGTCCTCCTTGCTATCTGCAACTCCACCAATCTTAGTATCATCTGCAAACTTGTTAATCAGACCACCTATACCTTCCAAAAGATCATTTCTGTATATCACAAACAACAGTAGTCCGAGCACGGATCCCTGTGGAACACCACTAGTCACCCTTCTCCATTTTGAGACACTCCCTTCCACCACTACTCTCTGTCTCCTGTTTCCCAGCCAGTTCTTTATCCATCTAGCTAGTACACCCTGAACCCCATACGACTTCACTTTTTCCATCAACCTGCCATGGGAAAATTTATCAAACGCCTGACTGAAGTCCATGTATATGACATCTACAGCCCTTCCCTCATCAATTAACTTTGTCACATCCTCAAAGAATTCTATTAGGTTTGTAAGACATGACCTTCCCTGCACAAAACCATGCTGCCTATCACTGATAAGTCTATTTTCTTCCAAATGTGAATAAATCCTATCCCTCAGTATCTTCTCCAACAGTTTGCCTACCACTGACGTGAAGCTCACAGGTCTATAATTCCTTGGATTATCCCTGCTACCCTTCTTAAACAAAGGGACAACATTAGCAATTCTCTCGTCCTCCAGGACCTCACCCGTGCTCAAGGATGCTGCAAAGATAACTGTTAAAGCCCAGATATTTCGTCCCTCGCTTCCCTCAGTAACCTGGGATAGATCCCATCTGGACCTGGGAACTTGTCCACCTTAATGCCTTTTAGCATACCCAAAACTTCCCCCTTCCTTATGCCGACTTGACCTAGAGTATTTAAACATCCATCCTCAGCCTCAACATCCGTCTTGTCCCTCCCCTTGGTGAATACCGATGCAGAGTACTCATTAAGAATTTCACCCATTTCCTCTGACTCCATGCATAAATTCCCTCTTGTTTTTGAGTGGGCCAATCCTTTCTCTAGTTACCCTCTTGCCCCTTATATATGAATAAAAGGCTTTGGGATTTTCAATAACCCTGTTAGCCAAAGATATTTCATGACCCCTTTTAGCCCTCTTTATTGCGCGTTTGAGATTTGTCCTACTTTCCCGATATTCCTCCGAAGCTTCATCAGTTTTAAGTCGCCTAGATTTTATGTATGCTTCCTTTTTCATCTTAGCTAGTCTCACAATTCCACTTGTCATGAAATGAAAAATTAAATGAAATGAAAATCGCTTATTGTCACGAGTAGGCTTCAATGAAGTTACTGTGAAAAGCCCCTAGTCACCAAATTCCGGCGCCTGTCTGGGGAGGCTGGTACGGGAATCGAACCATGCTGCTGGCCTGCTTGGTCTGCTTTAAAAGCCAGCGATTTAGCTCAGTGAACTAAACCAGCCCCTCATCGATGGTCATCCATGGTTCCCTCATCTTGCCATTTCTATCCCTCATTTTCATAGAGACATGTCTGTCCTGCACTCTAATCAACCTTTCCTTAAAAGACTCCTGCATTTCAAATGTGGATTTATCCTTAAACAGTTGCTTCCAATCCACATTCCCTGCCTCCTGCCGAGTTTTGTTATACTTGGCCTTTCCCCAGTTCAGCACTCTTCCTTTAGGACTACTCTCGTCTTTGTCCATGAGCATTCTAATACTTACGGAATTGTGATTGCTATTCCCAAAGTAATCACTGACTGAAACTTCAACCACCTGGCCGGGATCGTTCCCCAATACCAGGTCCAGTATGGCCCCTTCCCGTGTTGGACGATTTACGTACTGCTCTAAAAAACTCTCCTGGATGCTCCTTACAAATTCTGCTCCATCTATGTCTCCAACACTACAAGAGTCCCATTCAATGTTGGGGAAGTTAAAATCTCCCATCACGACCACCCTATTGCTCCTACATTTTTCTATAATCTGTCTACATATTTGTACCTCTACTTTACGCTTGCTTTTGGGAGGCCTGTAGTAAAGTCCCAACAATGTTACTGCACCCTTCCTATTTCTTAGCTCTACCCATATTGCCTCAGTGCTCGAATCCTCCATCGTGCCCTCCTTAATCACAGCTGTGATATCATCTCTAACCAGTAATGAAACTCCTTCTCCCCTTTTACCTCCCTCTCTATCCCTCCTGAAGGATCTATACCCTGGGATATTTAGTTGCCAGTCTTGCCCTTCCCTCAACCAAGTCTCAGTAATACCAATAACATCATATTCCGAGGTACTGATCCAAGCCCTAAGTTCATCTGCCTTACCTGCTACACTTCTCGCATTAAAACAAATGCACCTCAGACCATCTGTCCATTTGCGTTCATCATCTCTTCCCTGTCTACACTTCCCCTTAGTCACATTGAGTTTATTATCTAGTACCTTACTGGCCTTAGTTGCTGCCTCTTTACTGTCCTCTAACTTCCTAATCTGGGTCCCATCCCTCTGCCACATTAGTTTAAAACCTCCCCAACAGTGTTTGCAAAAGCACCCCCTAGGACATTGGTTCTAGTCCTTCCCAGGTGTAGACCATCCGATTTGTAATGGTCCCACCGCCCCCAGAACTGGTTCCAGTGTCACAAAAATCTGAACCCCTCCCTCCTGCTCCATCTCTCAATCCATATATTCATTCTGAGGAGTACACCACACACCGTTGGGCCAGCCTCAGGACGCCACCTGAAGGCCCTACTCTGATGCTCTGCCCCTGATGGGCCGAATTCCCGACGGTGCAAGACACGTGTGCTCTGAGTTTTAGTCAACCTCGTGTGTCCATAGTCGGTGGTGGGGGGGGGGGGGGGCGCAGCTGTTCCGCTGCCCGGGGGGGCTTCGGCAGTGGCTGGGGGGGACTAGTGGGGAGTGGTCCAGAGCTGGCGAGGTGGGGTATAGGGGGGCACTATCTGGCAGGTCGGGTCAACACGTGGCTAGCACCATGTTTTAAAGCGCGGCTGCAGGTCATTGCTGTGCACATGTGCGGCCACGTACCCGGCCATTTTACGGCCGTCTTTGGTGCAGGAGCTGGGAGTTTTACTCAGCACTGCTGCTAGCCCCTCACCGGTCCCAGAATCGGTGAGGGTTCAGCGCCAATTTTGGTGTAGTAAATTGTGACTGTTTCCACGCAGGCGTTGCAAAGTAGTTATAGTACTGGCCCTCCATTGGTACATTCAAGCCAATAAGCATTGTGACTAGTGTTGTCTGGATGAACATTAAGCTTGGGTGCTGCCTGCATCGCAACCAATGGGCATAGGGTCAATGACTTATTGAAACTCCCATGCCTATTCTTGCAGCTCCTCAATTTAGTCCCCAGTATGTTTCATAAAGGATAAAATCCAGTCTGGAGTGTGTTCCATGCACGATGGTGTGGAATATCCCCAAGATTTAAGCATTGAACTTTAATGACTGCGGAAGTGAAATATTCATGGTTTTTTTTCCCTTAAGGGATTTTATTCGTAATTTTTAATCATGAAAAGATTGCACCTATCTAAAAGGCAACTCCAGCGTTACATCTTTTTATTTTGTAACTTGTAAAAGTAGGAACACTGAGCCAATCATAAAATATATATGCGATCCTCCAGTGAACCAATCAGAAGCATCATAATAGCATCAGAGTGCGACAATATCCTTCATTTTATATTAACCTTAAAATGTTTTAGTTACCTTGTTCAAGAAATAAAAATTATTTTATTTTCAGAATGAGATAAATGATTCACCTTTGCTGTTTTTAAGAATAGCTCGAACTGAAGACAACACCAACAGGAGGTAAGTTCCACCAATTTGGCTTGCTATCTATCGAGACCAAATGAAAACCTAGCAAAATTTTACTGGGCAACCTTTCCAATTAGTCAACTTGGTCCAACAGCCTGGGAAATCTGGCTCACGTTCAAACAACTCTTGTGGTGATGCCTCCAGCCATGATCATGAAACACACTGACATCCTAATGATGATGCAGCCGAGACTTGGGCACAGGCCATTTTCAGTGGCCTCTACTGAATCCAAAAGGGGGAAAATCACTTACTGTCTGCAGGCTGCCAAACACGTGTGTCAGCCTTCTGGGAATTTAAACTGAACTCCTGCTTTTTCTTGTGAGCACTCGATTTAATATAGGAAATTTTACCTAAGTAGCACAAAGATAATTCTGTACATTCCACTTTTTTTTTCTATTTTGTGACTTACTTTTCCTCAAGAAGAAATAATGTCCCGCAGGACATTCCCTTTAACATTTTAACCCACGAGTCTGCAGTGTGCTAGAGTTATTATTGGGAGGCATGCAGAACAGGTGTGGGTTGCTAGGCTTTTGCTTTTTCCTACTCAAAGGAGAAGAACCGATTCAGATAGGCTGTGCTTGCTGAATCTCAGATAATCAGTCCTGGTCTCGGAAGCACTCGGGAAATATTCTTACACTGAAAGTGATGCAGTATGGAGGTTTGTGGCTTATCCTTAATGAATGGACTGCGTTGTGAGAAAAGGTTGGGAAGATGACCTTGAACAGGAAAAATAAAGAAAGAACCTTGCACAGTTACATATGATACTAAATGGAATAGTGTCAATCCTGTACCTAATTAAAATCAAAGTCAAGGGGTTGTGGATACAAACTGATAGAAGACATTGATATAAAAAATGAATGTGCAGATGATACATGATAGGAGGCACAGTTAATTCTACAGAAGACCAAAGGATGTTGCAAAGGGATATCGGTATGTTCGGGGAATGGGCTAATAAGTGGTGGCTGGAATTCGATGTCAGTAAGAATGAAGTGATGCCCTTTGTTAAGAACAAAATCAGCAGTAATTATATGCTGCATGAAGTAGGCTATGTGGTGCTAATAGCAAAGGGATTTGCAGCCCAGATATAAAAGTCTGATGAGGAATATAAACCTTAATAAGACCTCAGTTACAGGGCTGTAAAGCATCATTGGCTTTAACACTATAAGAAAGCACTGAGGCTTCTGAGAGGATTCAATGATGTCTGACTTGTAAAAGTGCAAATATAAAGAATGGTTTGAAAGACAGTGGTTTCTTTGTTTGAAGAGAGATCGTGGGACGATATGAAAGAAAGATCCAACGGAATGAAGGGATAGGGTGCAGTTTGTAGAACCCGGAATGTTTCCAATAATTGAAGAATTCAGAACGACACCCTGGATTGAAGACATAAGATAGCTGACCGAGAGCAAGAGGAATTTCTTCACACAATTTTGTCACTGTGAAAATAATTTCCACATTTACTGGTTGATGCACTATCAATTACGGCGAGACAAGAGTAGAGTGTAATCGAGGCTTTATTACGCAGAGATGTGTAGCCTCCCGCAGCTGCTGCCAAAATGGCTGCAGCTCGGAGAGCCCACACATTTATACTCCGCCTACTGGGCGGAGCCAGCAGGCAGGGATCTACCCCTGTACCTGCACTACAGGGGCCTTACCGTAATACACCTCATATGCGGTACATACAATACAATAGTGGTGACTACCACATTGGTAGAGGCAGAAATTCTGTCAACATGCAAGGAATTACTTTATGTAGAAGAATAGCCTACTTGCACCAAGTATATGTTTCCGTGCTCAAACAACGAGTGAGTGACAGCTAGAATGGTTCAATGAGTGGTTTGGGCTGTGGATGCAAATGTTCTTGAGCCGTATCGAGTTAGATAATGTAAAGAGGCATGTATGTTCTATACATTATTAGGGATTTATTTTACTTAGATGTGTCATCTGCCCATTAATTTTTTATATCAATGTCTTCTATCAGTTTGTATCCACAACCCCTTGACTTTGATTTTAATTAGGGTACAGGATTGATACTTACCATTCCATTTAGTATCATATGTAACTGTGCAAGGTTCTTTCTTTTTTCCTTTTCAAGGTCATCTTTCCGACCTTTCCTCACAACATGTAGTGTTTTATTGCCTCGTCACGCCCAAAATAAAAAAATAAATGAAATGAGGAGGCCATCATATATTTATACAGTAGAAGGAGTTAGAATGGTCTTGCTCATCTCCATTTATCATTGTAATCGCTATTAATCTGGTCCAGTGAACATCCCTCTTGTGCTAAGCCTGAACATCAAGCATTCCGCCCAATACACTTCTTCTACCATTGCATTGTCTCCTGCTTGAAACGATCCTACCTTTAAAACCAAAGCACTTCTTTGCATCGCCTTTCTCCCACCATCTGCAGCTAGGTTAATTAACCATGACACTTCGATCGATCTACTTCTCTCTTGCTCTTTTCTACCAATCGAATATTGCGCGTTGGGCATTGATTGAAATTTTTAATAGTTAAAATAACTGGACCTGACAGAAGTTTGATGATAATTGAAGTTAAGCACACCACCAGCATCAACAACGTTTCTTGTTCTCAGTAAATGTGTGCAGTAAAGAATGACCTCTCCAATGTCTTTGTGAATGTATTCACTGAAGGGCTGGCAAGGCACGAGTCGGGGGAATTTTTGAATCTAAATTCAGAATTGAGATGTTCAACTGTTACAATGATGTTTCTACAGATACCAAAAAAGAAATTGAAGAGATTATAACAGCATAGAACTGCTCAGGGCACTGGAATTCAAAAATAAATCAAGGCTACCCGGGGCGACGATTATGATTCGCAGAATAGCAATCAAAAACAAACTTACCGCATCAAATTGATTTGTTTTGCTTTTCTTCTCAGCTTTAATTACTTCTAAAAATTAACTTGTTTTTCCAAACCAGCAGCTTTTATTGGAGGATACTAAATAAAGTCAATATTCATCATAATATCTTGTTGATGTTAAATCAATGTTTGAATATTAAGGCCAACAATTGCTGAAATCTCTGTCGACTCTATGGTTCTTTTTAACATGTGCTCTCCCACTGAGAATAGATGGAATCAGACATGAAGGATTGCAGAGAAGTTTTGAACAGGACTATCAGATATGGAGTAGCTTTCACTCATTTTGCACAAAGATAAATTTGTATTTACATAACCATTTATAATGCCCTCAGAAACATTGGCTCGGAGTGTTGTTATGACTGTTGTTGCAAATGCAAACATGGTAGACTTAATTTGTACAGGAATGTACTTACCAGTTGTGTGGTAGGGGTTTAGGTGGGGTTTGGGAATTGTCTAATCTCCCAAAAGTACATTGCTTGAGTCAGTAGTCTTTTTTAACAAGAACCATTTATTTACAAGTATGTAGACATTTGGACCTCAACAGAAGAACTTCCGCTCCCTTCATGATTTCTCTTACTATTAAGCAATGTGATTTTACATCATTATCACATCAGCATCATGTATGCTTTCAATTTTAACACTTGACTCTAGATCTCCCCCACCTCCCACCAAATCTTTATCCCCATCATATTTACATCTTCCTACATCTCCTCCCAAAGTCTGAGACTTCACAGTGTTAGTCTTCAAGATGTCTGAACCAATCTCACTGATCTTATTCTGTTCTCCTTTTAAAGTCAAATATATTCGGTACTTTCTCTTCTGTTGGTGTGAGCTTCTTTTCCTGGGCAATGGTAGAGCTTGTCACAGGTCTTTCCACCTCTTCAAGATCTCAGTAGTAAGCCTAATGGACATTTGACTGGGCCGCCGAATCTCCCGCAGTGGGTCCCATCACAACGGGGCCAAACATCCCTGGCCCAAGTTTCTACAGGCTTTTCTTTCAAGGATATTAAGGCACTGAAGCTTCTCTTTAAAACCTGCCTCAACCCTGCATGATCCTGGTTGCAGTGTTTTCTCATTAATTGTATCTTCCCTCTTTTTCTTATTTTTTCATTTTACAGGATGTGGGCATCGCTGGCAAGACCAGCATTTATTGTCCATCACTCATGTACTCTATGCCTGCGATTAATGTTCTCAGCCTGGTTGTTTCTCTGTTCTCCCTCGTGCTGTTTTACCCTAGCGTTGTTGTTCGTGGTGACTTCAGGTTTGAATTTTATCGTTAGAGATGGGAATATCCTATTCATTCGTAACTCTGATGGTGAGAAACTATCCTGTAGCAGTGAGGCTCGATAACTCAGAAGAGCTAGATTAAGGTGCAAGTTTTTCTTTAATAACTCCTCAATAATTGTACCCCTCTCTTGGCCTCTTCACTTGCTTGATGGCATGATGAACTGGTTGCATGCACAAAGCCATATTCATTTGCAAAATTTAGCAATTGCTCATTTGCAATTTAAAGCCCGTTGTCAGACACTACAAAGTCGAGTATGCCATGCATTGAGTAAATACTTTTGATGGATTGAATGACTGCTTCCGTTGTGATTCGGTTTACTTCAATCCACCCTGAGTAATAAGCAATAAAGATAAGGAAAGGTCTCCCCTTAAAGGCAAATAAGTCTATTCCCAGGCATTCCTGTGGCCTTGATGGAAAAGGTAAGGCTGTTTCTTTTTTTTCTGTTTGCGACAAAAGAATACAGTTAGAAATAATTTATTCCATAGAGCAAGCAATACCTGTATACCAGCCTGATTGTTGTGTCATCGCACAAATCTTTGTCATTCCATTCCTTTGTTGGAGTCTTTGGAGAATATCAAGCTGAAGGGTTCTCGGAATGATTACATTCATATTGAAGACCAGTAAATCATCAGTGACAGGAAGTAGTGCTGTTCCTAACAAAGGCGTCATATAATATATAAAGCATACAAGAGGCTGGCCATTCTTCCAGACAATGGGTGGGATTCTCCGCCCCGCCGCACCAGATGTCTGCTGCGGCGGGCCCCGGGGATTCTCCGTCTCGCCAGCCGGCCAGTAGGGTTTCCCATTGTGGGCGGCCCCACGTCGTCGGGAAATCCCCAAGGCTGCCAGCAAAACAGAGAATCCCGACAGGAGAGAATCAAGCTGAATATTCTTAGATTTGAAGGCATTTTGTATTCCATCTCTGGACTTGCTTTATTTCCTGTAACTTTACTGGAAAATCTGGTAAGTACTGAGTGATTAAGGATGTATATACTTCCATAGGACCATAAGGCATAGGAACAGAATTAGCCCACTCGGCCCATCGGGTCTGTTCTGCCATTCAATCATGGCTGATATTTTTCTCATTCCAATTCTCCCGCTTGCTCCCCATAACACCTGATCTCCTTATTAATCAAGAACCTATCTATCTCTGTCTTAACGATACTCAGTGATTTGGCCACCACAGCCTTCTGTGGCAGAGTTCCACAGATTCACCACCCTCTGGTTGAAGAAATTCCTCCTCATCTCTGTTTTAAAGGATCGTCCCTTCAGTCTGAAATTGTGTCCTCTGGTTCTAGTTTTTCCTACAACATCCTCTCCACATCCACTCTATCCAGGCCTGTAAGTTTCAATAAGATCTCCCCTCATCCTTCTAAACTCCGAGTACAGACCTAGAGTCCTCAACCGTCCCTCATACAACAAGCTGTTCATTCCAGGGACCATTCTTGAGAATCTTCTCTGGACCGTTTCCAAGGCCAGCACATCCTTCTTTAGATACAGGGCCCAAAACTGCTCACAATACACCAAAAGGGATATGACCAAAGCCTTATACAGCCTCAGAAGTGCATCCTTGGGCTTGTATTCTAGCCCTCTTGACATGAATGCTAACATTGCATTTGCCTTCCTAACTGCTGTCTGAACCTACATATTAATCTTAAGAGAATCGTGAGCAAGGACTCCCAAGTCCCTTTGTGCTTCTGATTCCCTTAGCATTTCCCCATTTAGAATCTAGTCTATGCCTAAAGTCCTCCTTCCAAAGTGCATAACCTCACTTTTCCACATTGTTTTTCATCTGCCAATACATTACCCACTCTCGTAGCCTGTCCAAATCCTTCCGCAGCATGCCTGCTTCCTCAATACTAGCTGTCCCTCTACAGATCTTTGCATCATCTGCAAACCTCGCAACAGTGCCTTTAATTCCTTCTTCCAGCTCATTATTATACATTGTGAAAAGTTATCGTTCCAGCACAGACCCCTGAGGCACTCCAATATTCATCGACTGCCATCCTGAAAAAGACCCCTTTGTCCCCACTCTCTGCCTTCTGCCAATCAGCCAATCCTCTATACATGCCAGGATCTTACCCTAAATACCATGGGCGCGATTCTCCGCCCCCCACGCCGGGTGGGAGAATAGCGGGAGGGCCTCCCGGCATTTTTCACGCCCTCCCGCTATTCTCCCTCCCCCCCACGCCCGACCCACGCCACGAATCGCCACTCACCGTTTTTTATGGCGAGCGGCGATTCTCCGAGGCCGATGGGCCGAGCGGCCGGGCCTTCGCGCCCGTTTCAATTTGGGACATCTGGGCGCCCGATTGGCACGGCAGTACCACGGCCGTGCCAAGGGAGGCATAGGCCTGCGATCGGTGCCGACCGATCACGGGCTGTACGTCCGTAACGGACGCACTCTTTTCCCTCCGCCGCCCTGCAAGATCAAACCGTCGTCAAGGCCGCGCTGCCGTGACACACGGGGCCGCGCTCCTCGCCCTGTTCGAGGGGGAGAATCGGCCCCGGAAGTGGGCGTGAAGGCTGCCGTGGGTCATGGCCTGTCCCACGGCAGCCTTTACGATTCTCCGCATTTGAGGAGAATCGCGCCCCATGGGTCTTAACATATTTTACAATCTCCTATGCGGTACCTTGTCAATGGCCTTCTGGAAATCGAAATAAATCCCATCCACTGGTTCTCCTTTGTCTAACTTCCTTGTTACCTCCTCAACGCACTGTAACAGATATGTCAGACATGACCTCCCTTTGACAAAGCTGTGCTGAGTCAGTCCTATTCCATCACGAACTTTCAAATACTTCTCCTCTTTAATAACAGACTCTAAAATCTTAACAATGACCAAAAGCAGGCTAACTGGTCTATAATTTCCCATCTTCTGCCTCCCTCCCTTCTTAAAGAGTGGTGTTACATTAGCCAATTTCCATTCCTCAGGGACCTTCCTGCCTCCAGTATTTCCTGAAAGATCACCACCAATGCCTCCACAATCTCCTCAGCTATCTCTTTTAGAACCCTCGGGTGAAGTCTATCTGGACAACATGACTTATCCATCTTCAGACCTTTCAGTTTCCCCAGAACCTAATCCTTTGTGATGGCCACTGCACTCACCTCTGCCCCCTGATTCTCCTGGAGCTCTGGCATCCCATTGGTGTCTTCCACCGTGAAGACTGATACAAAGTAACTATTCAGTTACTTTGCCATTTCTTTGTTCCTATTATTACTTCTCCAGCCACGTTTCCCAGTGGTCCAATGTCTATTTTTGCCTCTCTATTACCTTTTATATATTGAAAAAACTCTTCCCATCTTCTTTTATATTACTAACTAACTTGCAGTCATATTTCATCTTCTTTCCCCTTATTGCTTTTTTAGTTTTCCTCTGCTCGCTTTTAAAGTATTCCCAATCCTCTGGCTTCTCACTAATCCTCACCACTTTGTATGCTTTTTCTTTTGCTTTTATGCTGTCCTTGGCTTCCCTCATGAACCATGGATGCCTTGTCCTCCCCTTAGCATGTTTCCTCCTCCTTGGGATGAATTTCTGCTGTGCCTCCCGAAAAACCCCCAAAAGCTCTTGTCATTGCTGTTCCATTTCTGTCCCTGCTAGGCTCCTTTTCAAATCAACTTTGGCCAGCTCCTCCCTCATGTCTTTCAACCTCCTTGATGAAGACAAAATCCTCTTCTTCATTTCCTTCTGATGGTATTCCATACAGTGTGTCCGCTGTTGTTTGAAACTTTCCTTTTACATACTCTGTGATTGAATCATAACTCATCAATCATAATTTGAACTGTTAAATCCTGGACGGCATCCTTTCAATATGTTTCATATTCAAAAGGGTGAATATTAGTATCTGGTCTGTTTAGAATTTGAAACACAACCCTAAAACATAGTTTGAAACTTTTTCACATGCTGCTGTCAAAACTACTTTTTCTATTGCGCTGTATTGTTGTTCTCTTCCATGGGACCTCTACTTCCCAGTGAATGAATTCAATTCTGTTTTCGAACTTCCATTTGTCTCATGCTCTGCATTGTTTTCACAAGCGCTAACTCCTTCCTTATCTTCAGAAGGTTTGATAAAGCTTCATATAACAACATTACAATGATCCTTTTACAAAACAAGTTGTCTTTTAAAATTCCATAATTGCGGTTTCCGGCCAGCCTTTATAGATCATTGATAAGCAAATCCATATTTTTTCCTGGCCTTTATTTTCTTCTATTAAGTTTAGTCCATTCAATTATTAAGTTCCAATGCTGAAATGAGAGTCAAACGCTTGCATAACATCTTTATAAGAAGCTGAAGTCTCATCAACCCCTATCTTGGTACAGGTATTATGTATTCAATGATTGTTCCTTCAGCATAAAGTAGGGTACTGACCTTGTTTTCCTGGTCATCGCATTTTGTTGTGTGATAGAGTTTTAGATGCTTCAAAATATGAGGTGATTCATTTTGGCAGGAAGAATGTGGAGAGACAGTATAAGCTAAAGGAAGAAACTCTAAAGGGTTGAGCAACAGAAGGACCTCAGTGTATATGTACATAAATCATTGAAGGTGACAGGGCCTGTTGAGAGAGTAGTTAATAAAACATATATTATCTTCAGCTTTATTAATTATGGCATTGAGTACAAGAGTAAGGAGGTCATGTTGAACTCGTGTAAGACACTAATTAGGCCTCATCTGGAGCACTGTGTCCATTCTGGGTGCTTTACTTGAGGAAGGAAGGATATAAAAGCATTGGAGAGAGTACAGAGGAGATTCACAAGAATGATTCCAAGAGCTGTAGCGGTGAATAGAGATTGGAGAGGTTGGGAATGTTGGCCTGACCCGACTCTACAAAGATTGCTGGGATAAGGTGAGGAATAAGATGCGTAGCCTTGCAAAAGAGAAACATTGTAAGTGTGAATAGTAAGCTTATGGAACAGGCTTCCCAGGAAAACAGTAATAGAGATATGTTTAAAGCAGAGGAAGTTAATTCATTCAATTGCAAATTTGGGCTGGATTCTTCATTTCTGCGGGTAAGTGTCGGCTTGAACGGAGAATCCGCGGGAGGTTAATGTGAAAAAAATCAACACGAACCTCACACCGATTTCGGTACCGGTGAGGGGCTAGCACTGGCGGCGACTAAATATCCTGCCTCCCGCGCCGAAAATGGCTGGAGAATGGGCCGACCGGCAATGTTCGCGCCGTACAACATGGCGCCGGCCATGCGCGACCCCACAGCCCACCCCCTGGCCATCCCCACCAATCCCCCCAGTCCTCGCAGAAGCCCCCCCAAGCCAGTGGTACGGATCCCAGCCGCGTGTGGCGGCGTTGGACATAGTCCGCAGCCACCACGCCAGTTCACGATTTGTGCGACCACACGTGTCCCGCGCTGTCAGGAACCCTGTCCATAGGGGGCGGAGCATCGTGGGTGGGCTGGCTGATGAGGCGCCAATGGCATTGTGTGGCGCAAGTCATTTTGGCAGGGTGGAGCATGGCTGACCATCGTAAAACCAGCCGATTTCGGCCTTGGAGCCCATTCTCCGCCTGATCCCTTACCACGATTTTGGAGTCGGGCAACGAAAAATCCTGCCCCATAGATTATTTCAGACAATAATATCTTGGGATATAAGTAATTTTAGTCACGACACATGATAAGAGTAGAATGCATCGGAGTTATAGACCTGTGGTTCCGAAAGTTTTCCAATGTTGATGCTTTCTTCACCTTGTGCCGAGGTTTGTAGCAGACTAATAGAGATTGATTAACATTCATTAATAACTTAATTATCTTTGTGTAATGTGACAACCAGAATGGTAGAAGGCAAACAAGATGGAAGTTGATCTTTCTTCATCTAGCAATTCCTATGCTCCCTGATGGTTATGTAATACAAATCCCTGATATGGGCCATTAAACAGTAATTAAATTCACTAGCATATTTATATACCATTAAAATAATGATACAGCGCATTCATTTTTTGCAAGTACTTGGACACTATAATGACTGAATACTTGATAACTTACTTTTAAGACTGAACTTGCTCGATCAGTATACGAGTATGATAATTAGTCAGCATGACATTTCTTCATGTTAACGGGAATAACTTTGACTTCGTACAAAACCCTAAAATAGGTGGTCACAAGTTGGCTACCAACTTGATCTTGACGAGTTCTTAATTAACTTTGGTGGAAAGAAAATCAGGAGAGATGGAAAACGAGCGGCTGGTATGCTATTACCCATTTTACATCATCGCAAATATTCAAACTTAATCTCCCTACCGTCCCATCTGTCCCCGAACCCCATTTAAAGTGAGCATAATGTCATCTTGAAAGGTGAAAAGCATTTGCAGATGCCATAATGAGTAGAATTGAATCAAATGTTTGGGCAAAGTCAGAGGGCTGGATTCTCCATCGGCGGGATACTCTGCTTTGCTGGCAGCGCACTCACGCCAGAGCGTGGTTTTTTAAATTGTTTTTTAAAAAAATAATCTTTATTGTGATAAAATCAGTAACGAGTTCAGTGAATTCTCTGGAGCTACTCCTAATACAGCTATCCTTTTGTACGACTAACTACCAACTGCCGGATATCTCAAGTCACATGGTAATCTCTATCACCACCAGCTGGTTGGAGGTCTGATAATTATATACATTGATGGACAACTATATGCAAAACTGTGCACAGGGATATCACCACATCCCTCTTCCTTTAGAACTGCTAACGTTCATATGCAAATATAACTGTGCTTAATGTTTCCATACAAATGTATTGGCACTTTACACAACATAATCTGCATAATAGTTTTAACAGGTCACATGTACAAATGCAACTGTGCTTTGCAAAACATGATATGCCTGATAATTTTAAACGTGACCCTTGTGCACAGCTTATTACTTGTTCTAAACGATATTGTCTCATTGGTCTTCTGAATCTTGAACAGACACTCGATCACGTTTCAACTTTCGGAATTCTGACTTCATCAACTTTTTTTCAGATTTGGAAGCGATGCTTCTTCTTCCGTCTCCGTGTGTTTTCTTGCATATCAGCCATATTGCCGATGCCGGTGTCTTCACTGTCAAGGATGCTACCCGGTTGACCACCTGTGTCCTCAACTCTTTTTCTCTTCCCCTTTCTTCTCATTTGAATGATCCACTGATTACATCTCCTTTTGTTTTTGACTGTAGTGGCATCCTTCTTGCTGCTGGTTCTGCCATGGTATTAGCCGGTTCCGATCCCTTGTTGCAATGGCTGCTTCTGGATCTTTTGCTGTGAATGCTGACTCTGGCTCTTCTGCCACAATAGCTGAGTCTGGTGTCTTTGCTGGATTAAGGATTCTTGGTTGAGCTATGGTGCTTGAGTTCCAATACTGTGCTGCATGTACCTCAACTGATGGGACATCCATTGTCGGCAACTTTTTGGACATTTTCACAGTTGCAGGCACGGTTGCGACTTCAGGAATGATCTGCACACCCTCGCATTCCGGTATCTTGGCTGGATCAATGTCCTCGACATTAGGCTGGCTTCTTCATTTTGCCTTTTTGTCTCGATTAGCAGCTCATCCTCATGTGATATGACAATATATCCTTTGTATTTCATTGGAGAACTGATTGGTGTCTCATCCTCATCTGCTCTCACGATACACGCTTCATCTTTAGTTGGGAACCGGACGAAGATGTATCCATGTGTTCTTTCTGCAATTCCTTTGGTGGACTGGCCTCAAATATTGGGGAACCCACTGCAGGAACCATTCAGTGTACCTGGGATGATTCATCGTCCTGGTCTGGAAACAATTTCTCTAAAATGGGGATTATGCCTTCAGTTACAAGTCTGTTGGCAGTGGATGTGCTGTCATCTGATTGATCTGCTGTTGCAATCTCACCCTCAGCTTCTGCACACACTTATTGTTGTCCTGCGCAGATTGGGTGCCACTTGTGATCACTTAGTCACTTCCGCCAAACCAACTGAGTAGTGTTTCATAGTCATCCTCTTCCGGCTCATCATCTGATCTTAACTTTCCTCATCGGAATCATGGTTGTCATAACCATCATTGTAATTATCATCATCTGCAATGGCTTCTCCTGTAAAAGTATGACATTGCACATGGAAATATGTGTTATAGCAAGAAATTACCAATTTCAAAGTCAGCAGCGAGTCTTGCTGCAGAACCTTCATCCAACTCTACATGCTCTAAAACTTCAGGGGGACTGAAGAAATTGAAGAAAGAGTCATTTGGTACAATCTTCATAACGGTTCTCCCAGTGCCAAACCCTTATGCTTCTGCTTTGTTTTAATGGTTTTCAATGTGACTTTTTTTCTTTCTTCCAGTTGATCTGGCACCCTGTGCATCCTGTGATCTCTGTTTCATCAAAGAAAAGAAAGTCTAACTCGTCAGGCTGCGACTCTCGCTGGTATGTTTTTGTGAATATCTCATTTGTGAAATACTCATTTGGTACAAACTTAAACTCCAGAGTGTGGTATTATAACTATCAACATGACAACGGTTAATGTAGTGTCAAGAGTAGCCACTAGAGGGAGCTGCAGAGACAGCTATATAAGGCAGTGATGCTAAACCTTAGGGGAGGAGTGTATGCAGGAGATAGCTATTGAAGGTCATGAGAGCAGATTGTGTGAGTAAGATTAGATTATAGTTTATACCAGTAGTGAGATTAGCAATAGATGAGTGTAGTTAGATGTTATTGATCACTTGTGAATTCTTAAGGATTAAGTGTCAATTCCCAGTTTAGTAGTGTAAATAAAATCATAGCTTTGTTTAAGTTAAAAGCTATTCTGTGGTCTTTGTGAACACTGCGCCAACCATCTTGAAATAAGCAACACAAAGAACACCACAGAGAGGATGTCTCCTTTTGTCAGAGAATCAATAACTATAAAAATGGGGGGTCACACAGTTAAGACAGAGATGAGGAGAAATATTTTCACTCAGAGGATCATTAATCTCTGGAACTCATCCTCAAAAAGCAGTGGAAGCAGAGGCTGGGATTCTCTGGTCATCAGGATTCTCTGTTCCTGCTTGCAGCACACCTCTGCCCATGGGTTTCCCGGTGGCGGAGGGTGGATTCAATGGGAAATCTCATTGATTAGAGAATCCCTCCGCCAGCAAATGACGCACCACTGGGAAACACAGGACTGAGGGATTGGAGAATCCCACCCATAGTCTTTGAATATTTTTATGGCAGAGCCAGATAGATTCTTGATTAACAAGGGGGTGAAAGGTTATTGGGGATCAGCAGTAATGTGGGGTTGAGGTTACAATCAGATCAGTTTTGATCATTTTGAATGGCAAGTCAGGCTCGGAGGGGCCGAGTGGCCTACTCCTGCTCCTAAATCGTATGCTTGTACAGTAGAGGAAGCATTATATTGCAGCTGGCTTGCACGCCATTTAATTTGGTGCCAATCTGGGTGACAAAAATGAAAACATTTTCTATTCTTTGTTCGTATTCACAAGAAATAATAAAAAGGAAAAACACATGTGGAAAAGCTACAAGTGATATTTTCTGTTTTCAGTTGGTGTGACGCACTGATTCTATGAAAATGGTGTTTAGAATCAATTGAAATAGTACAACTGAATCACCAGAGAGATGAGCAATGGAAAGCAGTGTGATAGTTATCTTTTCACAGAGGATAACCAGGTACCACAATTCTCGCATTAGTTTGCTTCAACTGGTCTTTCTGTTTTGTGGGATCAAATCCCACAATAGGATTTATAGTGCATAAACTAGGCTAACAATTTACATACAAATAAACAGAACAGGAGCGGAAGTAGGCCATTCAGCCCCTTGAGCCCGCTCTGCTATTCAATAAGATCATGGCTGTCCTGTTTGTGTTGAGTTCCACATTTCCCATCTACCCCTGATAGCCTTTCATTATCTGGCTCAACAAGAATCTATGTACCGCAACCTTAAATATATTCAACAACCCTGCTTCCACCGCCTTCTGAAGCAGAGAGTTCCAAAGTGGCACAACCAGCTGAGAGAAAAAAAATTCTCCTCATCTCTGTCCTGTAAGGGCGACCCCTAATTTTAAAACAGTGCCTCCTAGTTCTGGGCTCACCTACACAAGGAAACATTACTTCCACATCCACTTTATCAAAACCATTCAGGGTCTTATATACTTCAATCAAGTTACCCCTTACCCTTCTAATCTCCAGTGGAAACAAGCCCAGCCTTTCCAAACTATCCTCATAAAACAAGCCGCTCATTCCAGATATCAATCGAGTGAACCTCCTCTGGACCCCCCACCTTCAATGCATTCATACCCTTTCTTAAAGGGGCTGGTTTAGCACAGTGTTCTAAACAGCTGGCTTGTACTGCAGAACAAGGTCAGCAGCGCGGGTTCAATTCCCGTACTGGCCTCCCCGAACAGGTGCTGGAATGTGGCGACTAGTGGGTGCCTGGAACTCGCTGCGGGAGGAAGTGGTGGAAGCAGGGATGGTAGTGACGTTTAAGGGTCATCTTCACAAATACATGAATAGGAGGGAAACGGATCCCGGAAGTGCAGAAGATTTTAGTTTAGATGGGCAGCATGGTCGACGCAGGCTTGGAGGGCTGACGGGCCTGTTCCTGTGCTGTACTTTTCTTTGTTCTTTGTTCTAAATGAGGAGATCAAAGTTACACACAATATTCAAGATGCGGTCTCACTAATGTGCCATATAACTGAAGCATAAAATGCTTACTTTTATGTTCAATTTCACTCGTAATAGCTTTCTTTATTACATGCTGCACCTGCACACTAACTTTTTGTGATTCCTCTGCACCTGAGCATTCTGCAGTCATTTTCCAATTAAGTAAAAATCTGCTTCTTTTATTTATCCTACCAAAGTGAACAACTTCACACTTCCCCACATTACTCTATCGACTAGACATTTGCCCACTCCCACAGTCTATCTAACTTCATCTGTCAACCCCATGTGTCAGCTTCACAGCATATTTTCCGACCTATCTTTGTGTCGTCTGCAAATTTATGGCTCTTTCTTTCGCTCCCCTCATCTAAATCATTGATGTAAATTGTAAGAGGTTGAGATCCTAGCAAAGGCCCCTTTAGGACTCCACTCATCACATCCTGCCAATCAGATAACGACACATTTGTGCATACTCTCTATTTTCTACCAGCCAGCCAACCTTCAATCCACGCTAATATGTAACCCCGCTACACCATGAGCTTTTATATTTTTTCAAACTCCTTAATGTGGCACCTTTTCAAGTGCTTTCTTGAAATCCAAATACAGTACATCTACAGGCTCCCCTCTATCCACAGCACATGTTGCTCCTTCAAAGAACTGTTGGATTGAGACATCAAACCCAACCCCATTAGTCAATCTAAGTGGACGTAACAGATTCTATGGCACTGTTCGGAGAAAATTACTTCCATACAATTTTCCTCCTGCAGCTGATGCCACCAAACAGGTTCGCGAATAATTCACCTAGTTTGTTGTTTATGGAGCTCTCCCGTGGCCTTATTGGTGATTGAGTTTCTCTTTCCAAGTAATTCATTGTGGGTGAATTATTCTAAAAACGTGATCAAATGTTACTAAATTCCAGGACCCTTACTTAACCTCAACTTCAGAGGAGAAACTGCATCTTGTTCTAATGTACAATTTCCACTTCCCATGCCTCTCATTATTGAAACGACTCCAGGTTAAATACCTACATATAGCACCTTTCGCATACACAAGGCATCTCAAAATGCTTCACAGCTCACCATTTACATTTGAAATGACCGTTGCTACGTATGGAAGCCCAGCAATGTCCCTAAGCGGGTTGAAAGATGAATGCTGGAATGCAACCTTGACCTCTTTCCATCTGCATCTACTTGTTTGGTTCTGTGAATTACCCTGTAAAAAACTTTCTAAGTTACTCATGGAATCATAGAAGAATCAGAGAATCCCTACAGTGCAGAAGGAGGCCATTTGGCCAATCAAGCCTGAACTGACCCTCTGAAAGAACACCCTACCTATAACTGATTGATGTTGGTTTGAGTGCTAGTGGTTGGAAGTATGAAATGAGTGCATCTTTGGGGGCTTTACCTCCTCATTTGGTGCAACCGCAGGACCTAAGTCACCTGATGGAACTGGAAGGAAGGCAAAATGATAAGGTTAGTCCTTAAGGACAAGGGTGAGTGGGAGGGAAGCCAATTCAGCACCAAGTTGTCATGCAGAATGAATATGTAAGCGAGTTGTATATGAGAAGATGGAAGGGAAATGCTTATTGCAACATATTGTCTACTGCTTTTGAAATACGCTTTCCTCTGATCATAATTGCATGTAAATGAAGGCTGCCTTTAAATAGCAGCCGCCCCTACTAAATAGCCTGTCTTCACAACTGATGAGCTTCTGATAAGGAACATGATTCCTGCTGGTAGCTTATTAATTCAATTTATAGGAGCTGAACCACGACAACAACGCGTACTCATGTAGCGCCTTTAACAAAGTAAAATGCCCAATTTGTTTCACAGAAGAATAAGAAAGCAATGTTCAATATGAGGCCAAGGAAGGAGGAATTCGGGCAGATGGCCAACAGATTGCTCAAAGAGAGGGGAGGTGGTGATATTGCCACTAGACTAGTAATCCAGAGACCCAGGGTAATGATCCGGGGACCCGAGCTTAATTCCCACCATGACAGGTGTGGAATTTAAACCAAATAAAATATCTGAAATTAAAAGTCTAATGACGATTATGAAATATTATGGTTAAAAACGCATCTGGTTCACTCGTGTCCTTCAGGAAAGAAAATTTGGCATCCCTACCTGGCCTGGCCTACATGTGATCCAGCAGGGGTGGCAACACAGTGGTATACAGTCAGGAGGGAGTTACCTTGGGAGTCCTGGGAGTCCTTAACATTGACTCTGGACCCCATGAAGTCTCATGGATTCAGGTGAAATGGGCAAGGAAACCTCCTGCTGATTACCACATACCGGCCACCATCAGTTGATGAATCAGTACTCCTCCATGTTGAACACCACTTGGAGGAAGTACTGAGGGTGGCAAGGGCGCAGAATATTCTCTGGTTGGGGGACTTCAATGTCCATCACCAAGAGTGGCTCAGTGGTACCACCACAGACCGAGTGGTCGGGTCGGTTCCTACAGAACATGACTGCTAGACTGTGACTGCAGCAGGTAGTGAGGGAACCAAAAAGAGGGGAAAATATACAGAAACTCAGCCTCACCAACCCTGCTTGTTGCAGGTGCATCTGTCCATAACAGTACCCTGTAGAAGTGACCACCGAACAGTCCTTGTGGGGACAAAGTTTCATGTTTACATTGAGGATACCCTCTATCATTGTTACGACACACTGGGCTAGGATGCAGCCAATTCCAGCCTCCCTTGATCGGAGTCACAACATTAGTGAATTAACAAATAATTCTTTTAACAATTTGAGACCTTTGGCCCTAGACTGCTCCAATAACTTACAGATGTCAGATTTGTAAGTAACTAAAAAGGGCAGCACAGTAGCATTGTGGATAGCACAAATGCTTCACAGCTCCAGGGTCCCAGGTTCGAATCCCGGCTTGGGTCACTGTCTGTGCGGAGTCTGCACGTTCTCCCCGTGTGCGCGTGGGTTTCCTCCGGGTCCTCTGGTTCCCTCCCACAGTCCAAAGATGTGCAGGTTTGGTGGATTGGCCATGATAAATTGCCCTTAAGGTCCAAATTGCCCTTAGTGTTAGGTGGGGTTATTGGGATAGGGTGGAGGTATGGGCTTGGGTGGGGTGCTCTTTCCAAGAGCCGGTGCAGACTCGATGGGCCGAATGGCCTCCTTCTGCACTGTAAATTCTATGGAAAATTCTGTGAATACAACAAGCGGAATTTTCTGTTCCTGAAGCTATGTGCCGGTGCCATCAGAGAATCCGTGGGTGTTTCACGACAGGAAAATTGGTGCGAACCCCTCAGTGTTTCAAGTACCGGTGAGGGGCTAGCACTGGTGCTACGTGAACCACCCGCGGATCGCGAGGAAAATGGCCAGAGAATGGCCCGGGCTGTGCATGCGCAGAGCTGACGAACTGCACCGGTCGCGCACAAAAACATGGCACCCTATGGAACCCTAACCCGCCCAATCCGACCCCACAGCTCTTTGCCTGGCCAGCCCCCACCAGTCTCCTCAGCCGGAGCAGAAGACCCCCAGCAAATGGCTCAGATTTTGGCTGAGTGTGGTGGCACGGACACTGGCCGCAGCCGGCAGCCGGATTCCCAACCGCTGGGACCAAACATGGCCCGCGCCATCGAGAACTTGACCAATCGGAGGTGGAGCTTTGCGGGTGGGCCGGCCGATAACGTGCAAACGGCCTTGCGACTGCGCAGGCGCATGTCCCAATGATGCCTGTTTGGAGTGGGGGTGGGGGGGGAGCATCGCAAGCCAGCGTCAAACTGATGCCTGTCCCGATTCTGGCGCAGGAATCCACTCTCCGCCCGATCGCCGATCCTGATTTCGGCATCAGGCAACAGAGAATCCAGCCAATAATTGTTCATTTACAAAGGAAAATTGTTAAAACATGAAATAATTAAACTACATAACAATCTACAAATCTATTACTTCTCCCTTTTGCCTTTTTTTTACTCAAACACACACAAGACGGGCGCACACAGAGGGAGGGAAAAGGGTAATAGGGGATTAAAATACGAGAGTCAGAGAGATTACTGACATTGACGCCTTTGTAGTTGGCTATCTTCTTGCAGGCATACCCGGCTGTAGAGAAAGAGATAAACTGCCTCCTCAAGCTTATTAATCAAAATAGTGTTCATCAGGAGAGAGAGAGATAAACTGTCACACTTCAAGCCTGTATTAAAGGAAGACGTGTCCATCAGGAGAGAGAGATGTAAAGTGCTTCTTCAAAACAGTGCTTCACTCTACAAAATGGAGTACATCTGAGTTCAGCAGAACATTCCAGAACATCATCCACTCGGCCAGACCAAATAACATTGATACCGGGGGTCTCTAGAGGCCAAACCAAACAGCACATCTGCGGGGAAGGGGGGCACAGGATACTGCAAAGGTTATGGGTTGTGACAATATTCCTGCAATAGTGTTGCTCTATTTATTTATCTCGGTGAACCACAAGCCTTCCCTCATATCGATGAAATGACCACACAACCAGTTAGTTAGTTCAAAAGATGGATTATTTACATACACAAGAGTTATCTCAACATGTAAACACAATGGGCGGAATTCTCCGCAGGGGGCCGAATTCGTGAAGGCCGTCGTGAACTCGGCCGAGGTTCACAACGGCCTCGGAGCCCGCTCCCCGCACCTAATTCACCCTCACCCGGGGGGCTAGGAGCGGGCCTCCGTCTTTCTCGGCAGCGACCTCGTCACGCCGTGAATGTGAAGTCACCAGTCCCGAGCGCCAGCACCAGCCCACCCCCCGCGCCCCCAGTCTCCATTCGACCAGGAGGTGTATGAGGCTCGGACAAGACTCACCCCGGAGCCGGAAACCGTACCCCAGACCTCGACGCCCGCCCAGCCACCACAAGAGGCTGCAACCCTGGTGCTCCGCAGATCAAAACGGACAATTCGTCCACAGGACAGACTGACTCTTTGAGCCATCACCCCCGCCGGACTTGATTTTTCTAACAGGGGTGAATGTGGTGAATGTGATTCACACTATATATAGTTGCCAATATCACTCCATGTATATATGTTCGTTATCTACCCATTGTAAGTGCAGTTGCACTATCCGACCACCAGGGGGAGTCGCTCTGGGAGTACGCGAGAGTTTGTACTGGGCTCCTCCCTTGGCTCCGCCCAGGACTCCTCCCCCTGGGACCGATGTATAAAGATCAGTGCCTTAGAGCCAGCCTGCCATTTCACCTGAAGTTCAACAACGAATAGGCTGGCTCTATTGTAAGTGTATTAAAGCCTCTGTTCAGATCCAACTACACGTGTTCGCTGAATTGATGGTTCCATCAAGGTGTACCAAGTTACATTGAAAAGTAATGCTCTGGGTACACTCCCGACAGATCATTCCATACATGAAGAAACATAGGGCATGCATCAATACACAATGTAAATACATAGACACAGGCATCGGATAAAGCATGCAAGAGTGCAGTACTACTCTGTAGAGAAGATGTTTGAAGATATTAATTCAAGTCCATAAGAGGGTCATTCAGGAGTGTGGTAACAGCGGGAAAGAACCTGTTTTTGAATCTTTTAGTACGTGTTCTCAGACTTTTGTATCTCCTGCCTGTTGGAAGAGTGGGAGGGGTCTTTGATTATGCTGCCCACTTTCCCAAGGCAGCGGGAGGAGCAGACAGAGTCAATGGATGGGACGCAGGTTCGCGTGATGGACTGGGCTGTGTTCACGACTGTACTTTTTTACGGTCTTGGGCCGAGCAGTTGCCATACTAGGCTGTGATGTGCAGCAGATCAGATGCTTTCTATTGCGCATCTGTAAAAGGTGGTAAGAGTTAATGAGGACATGCCGAATTTCCTTATTGTCCTGAGAAAGTATAGGCGCTGTTGTGCTTTTTTGGTCGTAGCGTCGACGTGGGTGGACCAGGACAGATTGTTGGTGATGTGCACACCTAGGAATTTGAAGCTGTCAACAATTTCCACTCGGCCCCGTTGATGCAGACAGGGGTGTGTATGATACTTTGCTTCCTGAAGTCAATGACCAGCTCTTTAGTTTTAGTTAGGCACAGTGTCTAGGATCACTGGGCACTGGGATGCTGGACAATAAGCCCCATGTGCTACATGGCACACCTCACTGAACTACGATTGGCAATTCTCTGTTACCAATAACCTTCAGCCCCCACGGTCAGAGGCCTCCGTGGTCAGTAGGAGTTATGGGTAGTTGGTGGGGCAGACATGTAGGGACTAGGGTTGCCTCAGGAAAGGGTACACATGAGCCAGGGGTTGGCATGGAGGACCCGCGCACAGTTGCCCCCCCATCCCATAGCAGAGCCACCCCCTCAGCTCCAATAACCCCCCCTGGCTCCGATACCCCCAACCCCTCCTGGCAACCTGGGTTGCACCCCCCTCACTCCCCTCTGAGCAGAGGAGCTGCAAACCTAGTGCCCCCTGACTCATTGCCTGAGAGCGAAGATGGCTACTCACCTCCTCAAATCACAATAGCAGCCCTTCTGACAGGTTCACGTTTTTCAAAAGGAGTACTAATTGGCGCCAATGTGGCCACTTGCTGGGGAGGCTGTTTGATATGGGGTGGCTCCCGTTAATTGTAAATAAATCGGTCTTAAGTGGTGACTATTGGTGTCTTGCCACGCCATGGCGGGATCCCGATTTCGCCCAGGGGAGCGGTCCGGTTGCATTGCAAACGGTTTGGCACCCGGAAATATTTTCATTTTTGGTCTCTCCCACTATTCGCCAGCCTCGTCACGCTCTCGCTCGAGCGCACCGTGGTCACTAAATCGTGCCCGTAGAATTCTTAGGGGGTTTGACTGGGTAAAGGCTGGAGAGCATGTTTCACCTCATGGGAGAGTTTAGGACCAGAGGGCATCGTCTCAGAATAAAGGGCTGCCAGTTTAAGACTAAGATGAGGAGGAATTTCCTCACTCAGAGGGGTGTGAGTCTTTGGCTCTCCATGCCACAGAAAGCTGTGGAGGCAGAGTCCTTGTGTATACTTAAGGCAGAGATAGATAGATTGTTGATTAATAAGGGAATCAAGGGTTACAGGGAAAGGGCAGGAAAGTAAACGTGAGGAATGTCAGTTTTGCCTTGGTTCTATTGAATGGCAGAGCAGGCATTTCTTTTTTTTTAATAAACAATTTTATTGAGGTATTTTTGGCATTGTAAACAGTTACAATATACAGTAATGTGCAAATATCAACCCAAAACAGAAACATAGTGCAAAAGACCAATCCTCTCCCATAAACAGTACCCACCTATTTATCCCTCCTATTCTACTCTAATCTACCCCCCTCCCCTGCTGACGTTTAATTCCCCGCAGAGAAGTCGATGAATGGTTGCCACCTTCGGGCGACCCCTAATACAGATCCTCTCATGGCAAACTTAATTTTTTCTAAAAAGCTCAACATGTCCGAGAGCCATGCTTCGGTCCTCGGGGGCTTTGAGTCCCTCCATGCCAGCAATCTACATTGTCGGGGTACCAGGGAAGCAAAGACCAAGATGTCGGCCTCCCTCTCCTCCTGCACCCCCGGGTCTTCCGAGACCTGAAAAATTGCCACCACTGGACTCATCACTACCCTAGTTTTCAGTACCTGGGACATGATGTCCGCAAATCCCTCATAGTATCTCCTAAGTTTTGGACATGCACAGAACATGTGGACGTGGTTCGCTGGCCCTCCCGCACACCCGTCCCCCCCCCCTCCCCCCCCCCGCCCCCCCTCGCCTATTGTACCCATAGGCAGCGAAAACGGAAAACAGAAACTACAAAGTACCTGTGAAGCAGTAAAAAATAGAAAGTCAGTCCAAGAAAACTAGAAGCCCCACAAACAATAATACTCGGGCTCTGACTTTGGTCCGTGGGCCCTCAGTTCGGCACCAGTCCCTGATCCTTTGCGAACTCCATAGCCTCATCTGGGTCCATAAAGTAGTAATGCAGGCTCTGGTGCCTGACCCACAGCCGGGCCGGGAAAAGCAGACCGAACTTCAGTGCTTTTTGAACAAAATCTCTTTAATTCTTTTAAAGGCTGCTCGCCGCCTGGCCACCTCCTGACTCAGATCTTGATAGATGCGTAGGACATTGTTGTTCCATGTACAGCTCTTTGTACTCTTTGCCCACTGAAGGACCCACTCCTTGTCTGAGAACCTGTGGAACCTGACCACCACTGGTCGGGGGGGCCCCCGGTCGCGGCTGCCTCACCTGCACTCTGTGTGCCCCATCCAGCTCCAGCGGTCGCGGAAAGGAGTTAGCCCCCACCAGCTGCTGCAACAGGTCTGCCACAAACGTCGTGGCGTCCGCTCCTTCGGCCCCCTCTGGGAGGCCAATAACTTTCAAATTTTATCTGCGGGCTCTGTCCTCCAGGTCTTCAAACCTGTCAAGCAGCCTTCTCTGTCGATCCTTCGTCCCATCTATCTCAATTGCAGTGATCGTTTGTGCGTCCGCCTGTTCCTCCACCGCTTTCTCCAGCTCCTTGACCTTTTTGTCCTGGGCCTCTAGCCTTTGGTTCACTTGCTCCACCGCTTCCTGAAGCAGTTCTAAGTTATCCCGCTTCATTTCTTCAAAACTTCTTTTTGTGACCTGCAGCATATTGTCCAGTGCTGCTTGGATCAGCTGGTCCGCGGTCCGTACGTCAGCCATCTTTGGTCCCAGGTCAGCTCCCACACCACTTTGTCTCTGCCCCTTCCTTTTCTGCTTTTGCTGCTTTCTGCTCTTCTTTGTTTCCATACAGCTCCGCACGCTTCAGTCAGCAACTTTGTGGCCGTCTTTTCTAGCGCTCAAAAGTTCCGAAAAGTCGGGAAACCAGGTCCAAAAAGCCAGCTGAATGTGCGACTCACTCCCTCATAGCCGCCACCGGAAGTCCCTCCCGTTCATATTTCTTATGGTCTTACCTTCTCAAGGACAATTAATGATGAGAAAGCAATATTGGGTTTGCCAATGATGCTCACATTCCATAAACAAATGAAAATATAATCCAATGGCAATATTTAAAGAAGAGCAGAAAGGTTCGCCATGATATCTTGACCAACAGCACGATAACAGGTTGTTATGGTGTGTGTTGTAGCCGTGGTAAAGATGTGCATAGAACATCTAATTCTTTGGCTGATAAGATAGGTTATTGGCAATATGAACACTTGGAAAGATAACTCACAAACTATAATACAAATGGTAACGAATAAATGAATTCTCCCGGAGTTCCTTCTTATGCGACTTACCTCTAGTATGACTTACTGCCGATCTGTGTCGTCACATGGTAGATCACGGCCCCCACCTGCTGGAGGGAAGTCCTACATCCGCCTTCATTATACATTGCTATGCATATGCATATCACTATGTTATCTGGTGTTTTGTTGGGACTTGATTTGTCCTAAGTGCCTTTCTTGTACTCCTACATTACTCCTACATTACAACAGTGGCAACACACCATATGGGATGGAGTGGCATGAACCACTCTGGTGTCGGCCTGCCCTAATCCTCTGCACCTTCAGGGGCTAGGCCCGCCCTGGAGTGGTTGGTGCCCCGGCGGCTGGCGGTATAGGAATCTGGCACCACGCCAACTGGTGCCGAAGGGCCTCCGCCGGCCGGCGCGAGTTGGTGCATGCGCAGGAGAGCCTGCATGTGCTGGCGTCATCCCTGCGCATGCGCACAGGGATTCACTTCCGCATCGGCCATCGGGGAGGACCACAACGGCTGATGCGGAAGGAATAGAGTGTCCCCACGGCACAGGCCCGCCCGCGGATTGGTGGGCCCCAACCGCGGGCCAGGCCACCATTGGGGCACCTCCCAGGGCAAGATCCCCCTGCGACCCCCCCAGGAACCCCGGAGCCCGCCCGTGCCGCCAGGTCCCGCTGGTAAGGGACCTACTCTGATTTACACCGGCGGGACCGGCTACAGGTGGGCGGGACTTCGGCCCATCGCGGGCCAGAGAATACGGGTGGCCCCGGCACCCATTGAGTCATGCCGGATTCCGCCATTCTCCGAGGCGGGCGGTGTGATTTGGGGACGGGAGAATTGGGACGACGGCAGAGGCAGGATTCACGCCAACACCCGGCGATTCTCCCACCCGGCGGGGGTTGGAGAATCCCGCCAAATGTTTTGAGTCTGGATGACTCGATGTCAAAGCTGGAGAGAACTGGAAATGAGGTCAGTAGTGGGGGTGGGGGGTCGATGGGGCTGAATAGGGGCCAGCAACAGGTGTAGATAGACAAAGATATCAAGGACAGAGGACAAATACCAGCCTCGTACCAGCCGGAATGTGGCGACTAGGGGCTTTTCACAGTAACTTCATTGAAGCCTACTCGTGATAATAAGCGATTGTAAAGAATGTAAATAGAGGTGATTAAGGCTAAGAAGAGTGTTGATAGTGGCACATAAAGAGACTAAAATGTGTGAATGGCAGAACAAAGGTGAGCAGTGTGTCGAAAGGCAACTGGGAACAGTTGGCCCAACTAGAATGGGGAGAAGGGGGAACAATGAAGAGGGAAAAACAGATCAATAGAAGAAATGAAAATAAAAATAATTTGATTGAAATAAAAATGGGGTGAAGGTGCAGGAGAGTTGCTGAGTCTCTGTTGAGTCACAGTCTGAAGTTGTTGAACTCAATATTAAGTCTGTAATATGCCGAACTGGAAGATGAGGGGCGGGGTTCTCCAATAATGGGGCTATGTCCCCGCTCCAGCGTGAAAACTCAGGCGAATCACTCTGGAGTTTCCTGAAGAAAGTCCAGAGTGATTCTCCTACGTGGAGGAGGCTAACAGGGCCCCGGAATAGTCCTCGCAGCTCCGGCTGCCAATACGGGGCCCTGCACTTCCGGTTGGGGATCCACGCATGCGCATGACGGCGGCCTGCGTCCACACCGCGGACCGACACCAAAAAAGATAGGCCTCCCCGAGATTGCACGCGCCTGCCAATCAGTGGCCCCCAATCGATAGCCTGGCCATCTTTGAGGCCCCCAGCCCCATGAAGGTTCCGCCCGCCTCCACCCCCACCAGTGCGGTCACGAACTGAGTCAGCAGCCGCCACGCCGAGTTCCTGATGGGTGGGACCATGAGAGAACCACGACATCGGCAACTCAGCCAGTTGTCGTCGGAGAATCGCTGCGGGGGCCTCTGTAAATGGCCCCCTACAGATGCCGCATAGACCGTGTGCGTGCATTTCGCGGTGATTCTCCGGAGACCGGAGAATCATGGGAGTGGCGTTGCACTGGATTTCGGCATCAAAGCCAGCCACAGCCCCCCCCCCCCCCCCACCTCCGCGCCGATCGCGATTTCGGCGTGGAGGTTCGGAGAATCCCGCCTGAGGTGCTGCTCCTCAAGTTTGCGTTGGGCTTCACTGGGACATTGCAGCAGGCCACGGTCAGAGACATGGACGTGGGAGCAGGACGGTGACCTGAAATGGCAACTGACAGGAAGGTCTGGCTCCTGCTTGCGGAAGGACTGGAGGCGTTCTGCAAAGTGGTTTTAAAATACTTAAATACTTAAAAGTAATTGGTTGCAAAGTGTTTTGGCAGACTCTGAGATTGCAAAAAGATGTTGGGGGAAGTCCTACCAGAATTTGGCAAAAGTTTCAGAATCTGACTGAAAACTGGCATGGAACTCTTCAGTTCCACCAACCAGTTTTCTTTCCAGATTTTGAGACATTTTGCCAAAAGAAAGTATGGACGTGCTTTATGCTATCACCCTGGCAGGGCGAGGACTCTGAGAGCTGGAAGCTGGCTCCACACAGATTTGAGCACCTGAGACAGTGACAGGGCACTTCCCAAGAATGTCCCTCTAGACTCGGATTGGATCGGATTGGATTTGTTTATTGTCACGTGAAAAGTATTTTTCTGCGAGCAACTCAACAGATCATTAAGTACATGAAAAGAAAAGGGAATAAAAGAAAATACATAATAGGGCAACACAAGGTGAACAATGTAACTACATAAACACCGGCATTGGATGAAGCATACAGGGTGTAGTGTTAATGAGGTTAGTCCATAAGAGGGTCATTTAGAAATCTGGGGGCGAAATTCTCCGACCCCCAGCAGGGTCGGAGAATCACCTGGGGCCGCCTAAAATCCCGCCCCCGCCGTGGCAGAGATTCTCCGCCACCCGGGAAGTGGCGGCGGCGGAATCTCGCCACTCCGATCGGAGAGGCCCCTGCGGTGATTCTCCGGCCCGATTGGGCCGAAGTCCCGCCGCTGGGAGGCCTCTCCCGCCGCCGAGGTTTAAAGCACCTCTGGAACGGCAGGATCACCGGCGCAAGCAGGCCCCCGGGGTCCTGGGGGGGGCGGGGGGCGATCGAACCCCGGGGGGTGCCCCCACGGTGGCCTGGCCCGCGATCGGGGCCCCCCGCTCAGACTCCAGGCCAGTGCCCTGGCTGCACTATTTTCCTCCGCGTCCACCACGGCCTCCGCCATGGCGGAAGAGAACCGCACATCGCACATGCGCCGGCAGTGACGTCACTGTCGGCGCATGTGCCGACCGGCGAAAGCCTTTCGGCCAGCCCCGCTGCCGGGGGCGCTGGTTTTTTGCGCCAGTCTTCTGGTGAAAACCGCTCCGGCGCGGGGCTGGCCCCCAAATGTGGGGAGAATTCCCCACCTTTGGGGAGGCCCGACCCCTGAGTGGTTGGCGCTACTCCCCTACGCCGGCACCCTCCATCACGCCGGGTAGGGGAGAATGCCGCTCCTGGTAACAGCGGGGATGAAGCTGTTTTTGAGTCTGTTTGTGCGTGTTCTCAGACTTCTGTATCTCCTGCCCGATGGAAGAAGTTGGAAGAGTGAATAAGCCGGGTGGGAGGGGTCTTTGATTTTGCTGCCCTTTTTCCCCAGGCAGCAGGAGGTGTAAATGGAGTCAATGGATGGGAGGCAGGTTCGTGTGATGGACTGGGCAGTGTTCACAACTCTGAAGTTTCTTGCGGTCCTGGGCCGAGCAGTTGCCATACCAGGCTGTGATGCAGCCAGATAGGATTCTTTCTATGGTGCATCTGTAAAAGTTGGTAAAGGTTAATGTAGGCGTGCCGAATTTCCTTAGTTTCCTGAGGAAGTATAGGCGCTGTTGTGCTTTCTTGGTGGTGGCGTCGATGCAGGTGGACCAGGACAGATTTTTGGAGATGTGCATCCTTAGGAATTTGAAACTGCTAACCATCTCCACCTCGGCCCCATTGATGCTGATGCTGACAGGGGGCCTATACTTACCACAGCGTTCCAGAGAGATCCCTTGACAGCCTCACACCTAGCCCAACCTTTCAAAACCTTGTCAACGTGATGTCATGTCAGCGAGGTTTGACGCTCTCACGAAGGGGACATCATGTGGCAGGGCGGCCATCAATAACATTTAAATGAAGTGAAATTCACGCCCTTTGTCGGTGTGAATTCCGTGACATTGTTGGTGAGGAACGGGGAAAACCATCAACAAATCTCGCTGACGAGAGTTGTGTTTCCTGATTCCGCCAACACCGCCGATTCTGCCGGCAGCAAGGGAAACCTCAAGATTGCACTCACAGAGCTTGTTACTAATATCTTAATATGTGGTCACACCTGCATCAGTTGAGGTATCTGCCTGCAAGTGTCTTTAAGGGCACATTTACTGTTTAGGAATTAAATTTGTTTTGCTGATCTAGCTGTAGATCTGATCTAGTCCCATTCATTGTTCCCATGTGTCATAATCACGAAGCTAATTCAGCAATTAAGACTATTATTAAACATAAGCTCACTGATAAATTTTGCAAGATGCGTGAGCAATGTATTGCAGTTTCTTTTAAGATTACTATTTCCTCTCAGTAAGAGCAGCATTTAGTTACAAACCGTCCAAGTATACTTCACCAGGTAGAATATTGCTGTCATTTGTAGAATGATGCAATCCATTAAGGCTGGCTGTTGACAGTCTTTACATAGAGTTTACATAGAATTTACAGTGCAGAAGGAGGCCATTCGCCCCATCGAGTCTGCACTGGCTCTTGGAAAGAGCACCCTACCCCCTACCCAAGGTAAACACCTCCACCCTATCCCCATAACTCAGTAACCCCACCCAACACTAAGGGCAATTTTGGACACTAAGGGCAATTTATCACGGCCAATCCACCTAACCCACACATCTTTGGACTGTGGGAGGAAACCGAAGCACCCGGAGGAAACCCACACACACAGGGAGGATGCGCAGACTCCGCACAGACAGCTACTGCGTGTCCTTGATAAGTATGTACCTGTCAGGCAGGGAGGAAGTTGTCGAGCAAGGGAACCGTGGTTTACTAAGGAAGTTGAAGCACTTGTCAAGAGGAAGAAGAAGGCTTATGTTAGGATGTTTATGTTATGCATCCTTATGTTAGGATGAGACATGAAGGCTCAGTTAGGGCACTTGAGAGTTACAAGTTAGCCAGGAAGGACCTAAAGGGAGAGTTAAGAAGAGCGAGGAGAGAACACGAAAAGTCGTTGGCAGATAGGATCAAGGAAAACCCTAAGGCTTTCTATAGGTATATCAGGAACAAAAGAATGACTCGAGTAAGATTAGGGCCAATCAAGGATAGTAGTGGAAAGTTGTGTGTGGAATCAGAGGAGATAGGGGAAGCGTTAAATGGATATTTTTCATCAGTGTTTACACTGGAGAAAGACAATGTTGTCGAGGAGAACACTCAGGTTCAGTCAACCAGGCTAGATGGAATTGAGGTTCAAAAGGAGGAGGTGTTAGCAATTTTGGAAAATGTCAAAATAGATAAGTCCCCTGGGCCAGATGGGATTTATCCTAGGATTCTCTGGGAAGCCAGGGAGGAGATTGCAGAGCCTTTGTCCTTGATCTTTATGTCGTCTTTGTCGACAGGAATAGTGCCGGAAGACTGGAGGATAGCAAATGTTGTCCCCTTGTTCAAGAAGGGGAGTAGGGACAACCCTGGTAATTATAGACCTGTGAGCCTTACTTCGGTTGTGGGTAAAATGTTGGAAAAGGTTATAAGAGATAGGGTTTATAATCATCTTGAAAAGAACAAGTTGATTAGCAATAGTCAACACGGTTTTGTGAAGGGTAGGTCATGCCTCACAAACCTTATTGGGTTTTTTAGAAGGTGACCAAACAGGTGGATCAGGGTAAAGCTGTTGATGTGGTGTATATGGATTTCAGTAAGGCGTTTGATAAGTTTCCCTACGGTAGGCTATTGCAGAAAATAAGGAAGTATGGAATTGAAGGTGATTTAGCGGTTTGGATCAGTAATTGGCTAGCTGAAAGAAGACAGAGGGTGGTGGTTGATGGCAAATGTTCATCCTGGAGTTCAGTTACTAGTGGTGTACCGCAAGGATCTGTTTTGGGGCCACTGCTGTTTGTCATTTTTATAAATGACCTGGAAGAGGGTGTAGAAGGATGGGTTAGTAAATTTGCAGATGACACGAAGGTCGGTGGAGTTGTGGATAGTGCTGAAGGATGTTATAGGATACAGAGGGACATAGATAAGCTGCAGAGCTGGGCTGAGAGGTGGCAGATGGAGTTTGCGGAAAAGTGTGAGGTGGTTCACTTTGGAAGGAGTAACAGGAATGCAGAGTACTGGGCTAATGGCAAGATTATTGGTAGTGTAGATGAACAGAGAGATCTCGGCATCCAGGTACATAAATCCCTGAAAGTTGCCACCCAGGTTAATAGGGCTGTTAAGAAGGCATATGGTGTGCTAGCCTTTATGAGCAGGGGGATTGAGTTTCGGAACCACAAGGTCATGCTGCAGCTGTACATAACTCTGGTGCGGCCGCACCTAGAGTACTGCGTGCAGTTCTGGTCACCACATTATAGGAAGGATGTGGAAGCTTTGGAAAGGGTTCAGAGGAGATTTACTAGGATGTTGCCTGGTATGGAGGGAAGGTCATACGAGGAAAGGCTCAGGGAATTGAGGTTGTTTTCATTAGAGAGGAGAAGGCTGAGAGGTGACTTAATAGAGACATATAAGATAGTCAGAGGGTTAGATAGGGTGGACAGTGAGAGTCTTTTTCCTCGGATGGTGATGACCAACACGAGGGGTTATAGCTTTAAATTGAGGGGTGATAGATATAGGACAGATATCAGAGGCAGTTTCTTTACTCAGAGAGTAGTAGGGGTGTGGAACGCCCTGCCTGTAACAGTAGTAGACTCGCCAACTTTAAGGGCATTTAAGTGGTCACTGGATAGACATATGGATGAAAATGGAATAGTGTAGGTCAGATAGGCTTCAGATGGTTTCACAGGTCGGCGCAACATCGAGGGCCGAAGGGCCCGTACTGCGCTGTAGTGTTCTATGTTCTATGTTCTCTGACCCAAGCCGGGATCGAACCTGGGACCCTGGAGCTGTGAAGCGATTGTGCTATCCACAATGCTACCATGCTGCTCAGTCCTGCTCAGGTAAGTTGCAGAATAGCTGGTGCAAGAAGTGGAAAAACATCAACCCTGCTACAATGGGCATAAATCGAAGGTTGGTTTTAAATTCTTTACTGCAGCACAGAGTCAGTATTATTTTGTATTTAATCTACATCGGCTGATTCAGAAGTGGATCCCTGGAATATGGAAGTGCTGTTGATCGCAAATATTAGCCTTTAAGAAACGTTTTTAAAACTTCTATAAGTCCATTGTGTCTTCCTGCATAAAAATAAATTCATGCAGTCACAGAGCAATTCTGAGTGACTGTAGGTCAATTGTAAATTTCACTTGGAGAAAACATAAACCATACAAAGCAGTAGAATTAGGCCACTCGGCCCATCGAGTCTGCTCCGCCGTTCAATCATGGCTGTTATTTTTCTCATCCCCATTCTCCTGCTTTCTCCCCATAACCCCTGATCCCCTTATTAATCAAGAACCTATGTATCTCTGTCTTAAACACACTCAGTGATTTGGCATCCACAGCTTTCTGCGGCAATGAGTTCCATACATTCACCACCCTCTGGCTGAAGAAATTCCTCCTCATCTCTGTTTTAAAGGATCATCCATTTAGTCTGACATTGTGCCCTCTGGTTTCCCACAAGTGTAAACATTCTCTCCATGTCCACTCTATCCAGGCCTCACATTATCTTGTAAGTTTCAATAAGATTACCCCCTCATCCTTCTAAACTCCAACGAGTACAGACCCAGAGTCCTCAAACGTTCCTCATACGACAAGTCCTTCATTCCAGGGATCATTCTTGTGAACCTCCTCTGGACTCTTTCCAAGGCCAGTACATCCTTCCTTAGATACAGGGCCTAAAACTCCTCACAATACCCCAAATGGGGTCTGACCAGAGCCTTATACAACCTAAGAAGTACATCCCTGCTCTTGTATTCTAGCCCTATCAACAAGAATGGGTTGGTTTGCCATTGAGGTAGTTTTGACGTTTGGCATGCTACGACCACATATTGGAAATTTTGAACATGGAAGATTATAAAATATGAAGATTTTCATGTCCAAATTACCAGTGTGCAACTAGAGCTCAACGGCTGACATGCTAAAATCTCCTGCCATACTCATCCACCCCACCACCCACTCCAACCTCATGCCACTTTTCTCTTTAAAAAGCTGAGATTGCCTTAATGGTGCAGCTTGTGTAAACTTTTAAATTTGCACTGCTGTGTCACTTTAATATTCCTTTGGGATGAAGTATCACCTTCAAGGTCTGTGACTGTGCCGCCAATGCTCATGGAGTTGCTCATTGACTGATACAGAGTGCACTGCTCCGAAACAGCAACAACACATAAAATGAATGAGGGGATAAATTAATGAATGAAGGGGATTATTGAACCGTTGAATGAATTAACACGAAAAACATTGCTGTTTGTCAATACATGCAGCATTCATGGCAGCGCTGTAGTCTATAGGTTTACTCATGGCATTCAATAAAACTTAGTTTGTAAAATACACTGTGTCAGTCTGACAGATAACACAGAAATACTAGTTATAATCCAGTCAGTTCTTTTATCTACAGGATGAATTTACTGCAGTGAGTGGCAGTAAAAGGAAATTGTAGCTAGATAGGAAGTGCCGCTTTGATCTTCTTCTAGAATACATTTCACATTCTAAATATATGAGAAGATCACCTCAGATGTTCATGTTAGATGGCTTAATGGGTAAATGCACTACCTGAGTGTAGCTTTCAATCATGAAGTGCAAGAAAATGGCAGGTTTGATCTATGGTCTATGTTTTGTCAATCAGCATGGCTGTGTATGTGTGTGTCTGCGTGTGTGCGAAAGGGGCAAATAGCCTGTTTCCTCATAATTTGCCATCTAATTTAATGGGTGAAAAACAGCAGGAATAGAATCAATAGCTGGTTACTGTGTCTTCAGCTACCTAGGCCCCCTCAACCCTTCAGGTTTTCTCCCTAAATATTTATGCCTCTCCTCCTTTGACGCTCCTTAAAATCTGCCCAAACTTTTGATCATTTGCTCAAATATCTCCTGATGTAGCTTGGCAGCAGATTTTGTTAGATACGGCTCCTGCGAAGTGCCTTGGGGCATTTTACTACCTTAGGTACACAATATAAATGCAAACTGTGCTGATCTTCTCCCCACAGCAGTGATCATTCACAAATTCCGTGCTTTAATGTCTCAGCCCCATATATGAAAAATGGTGAATGTACAAAGTAACGGTTAACACAGATGGAGTGCTGTACACCACAATGTGCAGAATCCAATAAACATGAAAATTGGAGGGGGAAATCTGTACGGTCAACTTGTGTATTGTTTCAAGTTGTGAAACCACACTCGAAGGAATCCTGAATTTGATTATGTTAATCATTAGAGTGGACAATATGAAAATAAAATGGCACAGGTTACGTTTAGTGTTTAGAAACTCTTAGCCCCAAAATATGATGATTTTTGATGATTTATGAAATGATAACAAATTCAACTGCTAAAGGTGGCCCTTCTGTCGTCAATCACCTCAGATAATGAGAAAAATGCCCTGTTCAAAACTGTCATCTTGCAGCCTAATCATCATTCATAATGTAATGCTTCACAGTCCCATACTCTTCCATGCTTCTCAGATGCTCCAAAGTCTTTTGAGATCTTGTGAGTGCATTATTTTGCTATTCACAAAGTTTGATATTTATGTTGATTCAACAAATCAAAACAATCCTCAATTTGTTTCTCGTTGTCTTTTAATTAGCTGTCTAATTGATTTTATCGAAAGTCAACAGTTGTGAGAAGTTGAAAACTAATTAATATTTGAGTCATAGAACATAGAACATAGAACGATACAGCGCAGTACAGGCCCTTCGGCCCTCGATGTTGCACCGACATGGAAAAAAAATCTAAAGGCCATCTAACCTACATCATGCCCTTATCATCCATATGCTTATCCAATAAATTTTTAAATGCCCTCAATGTTGGCGAGTTCACTACTGTTGCAGGTAGGGCATTCCACGGCCTCACCACTCTTTGCGTAAAAAACCCACCTCTGACCTCTGTCCTATATCTATTACCCCTCAATTTAAGGCTATGTCCCCTCGTGCTAGCCACCTCCATCCGCGGGAGAAGGCTCTCGCTGTCCACCCTATCTAACCCTCTGATCATTTTGTATGCCTCTATTAAGTCACCTCTTAACCTTCTTCTCTCTAACGAAAACAACCTCAAGTCCATCAGCCTTTCCTCATAAGATTTTCCCTCCATACCAGGCAACATCCTGGTAAATCTCCTCTGCACCCGTTCCAAAGCTTCCACGTCCTTCCTATAATGAGGCGACCAGAACTGTACGCAATACTCCAAATGCGGCCGTACTAGAGTTTTGTACAACTGCAACATGACCTCATGGCTCCGGAACTCAATCCCTCTACCAATAAAGGCCAACACACCATAGGCCTTCTTCACAACCCTATCAACCTGGGTGGCAACTTTCAGGGATCTATGTACATGGACACCGAGATCCCTCTGCTCATCCACACTGCCAAGAATTTTACCATTAGCCAAATATTCCACATTTCTGTTATTCTTTCCAAAGTGAATCACCTCACACTTCTCCACATTAAACTCCATTTGCCACCTCTCAGCCCAGCTCTGCAGCTTATCTATGTCCCTCTGTAACCTGCAACATCCTTCCGCACTGTCTACAACTCCACCGACTTTAGTGTCGTCTGCAAATTTACTCACCCATCCTTCTGCGCCCTCCTCTAGGTCATTTATAAAAATGACAAACAGCAACGGCCCCAGAACAGATCCTTGTGGTACGCCACTCGTAACTGAACTCCATTCTGAACATTTCCCATCAACTACCACTCTCTGTCTTCTTTCAACTAGCCAATTTCTGATCCACATCTCTAAATCACCCTCAATCCCCAGCCTTCGTATTTTTTGCAATAGCCGACCGTGGGGAACCTTATCAAACGCTTTACTGAAATCCATATACACCACATCAACTGCTCTACCCTCGTCTACCTGTTCAGTCACCTTCTCAAAGAACTCGATAAGGTTTGTGAGGCATGACCTACCCTTCACAAAACCATGCTGACTGTCCCTAATCATATTATTCCTATCTAGATGATTATAAATCGTATCTTTTATAATCCTCTCCAAGACTTTACCCACCACAGACGTTAGGCTCACCGGCCTATAGTTACCGGGGTTATCTCTACTCCCCTTCTTGAACAAAGGGACCACATTTGCTATCCTCCAGTCCTCTGGCACTATTCCTGTAGCCAATGATGACCTAAAAATCAAAGCCAAAGGCTCAGCAATCTCTTCCCTGGCTTCCCAGAGAATCCTAGGATAAATCCCATCCGGCCCCGGGGACTTATCTATTTTCACCTTGTCCAGAATTGCCAACACTTCTTCCCTACGCACCTCAATGCCATCTATTCTAATAGCCTGGGTCTCAGCATTCTCCTCCACAATATTATCTTTTTCTTGAGTGAATACTGACGAAAAGTATTCATTTAGTATCTCGCTTATCTCCTCAGCCTCCACACACAACTTCCCACCACTGTCCTTGACTGGCCCTACTCTTACCCTAGTCATTCTTTTATTCCTGACATACCTATAGAAAGCTTTTGGGTTTTCCTTGATCCTACCTGCCAAAGACTTCTCATGTCCCCTCCTTGCTCGTCTCAGCTCTCTCTTTAGATCCTTCCTCGCTTCCTTGTAACTATCAAGCGCCCCAACTGAAACTTCACGCCTCATCTTCACATAGGCCTCCTTCTTCCTCTTAACAAGAGATTCCACTTCTTTGGTAAACCACGGTTCCCTCGCTCGACCCCTTCCTCCCTGCCTGACTGGTACGTACTTATCAAGAACATGCAATAGCTGTTCCTTGAACAAGCTCCACATATCCAGTGTGCCCAACCCTTGCAGCCTACTTCTCCAACCAACACATCCTAAGTCATGTCTAATGGCATCATAATTGCCCTTCCCCCAGCTATAACTCTTGCCCTGCGGGGTATACTTATCCCTTTCCATCACTAACGTAAAGGTCACCGAATTGTGGTCACTGTTTCCAAAGTGCTCACCTACCTCCAGATCTAACACCTGGCCTGGTTCATTACCCAAAACCAAATCCAATGTGGCCTCGCCTCTTGTTGGCCTGTCAACATATTGTGTCAGGAAACCCTCCTGCACACATTGTACAAAGAATGACCCATCTAATGTACTCGAACTATATCTTTTCCAGTCAATATTTGGAAAGTTAAAGTCTCCCATAACAACTACCCTGTTACTTTCGCTCTTTTCCAGAATCATCTTCCAGAGTCCTTGAATCTCTGAATAATGTTCCTTTTGATGTTGTGAATCTTGCAAATTGTTCATTGCTCAATGATGTGGGGCGGGATTCTCCGTCCTGCCATGACACGTTTCTGCCCCGACCCACTGGCGGGATTCTCCGTTACGCCGTCCGGTCAATGGGTTTCCTATTGTGGGGCACTCCACGCCGTCAGAAAACCCCTGGGCGCCGGAAAAACAGAGAATCCCGCCGGCGGAGAATCCAGTCCCTGATGTCTCACAAATTTGGATACTATGGACAAGACAAGTTCTATGGGACACCTTAAGACCATAAGACATAGGAGCAGAAGTAGGCCATTTGTTTCAATAAGGCTGCTCTGCTATTCAATGAGATCATGACTGATCTGATAATCCTCAGGTCCACTTTACCACCAGATTCACATAATCCTAGATTCCCTTACTGATTAAAAATCTGTCTATCTCAGCCTTGAACATACTTACTGAGCCTGACTTTACAGCTCTCTGCATTAAGAATTCCACAGATTCACTGCCCTCTGAGAGAACAAATGTGTTCTCCACTCTGCCTGAAATGGGTAACCCCTTACTCTGGGATTATACCATCTGTTCCTCGACTCTCCCACAAGGGGGACAAAAGCCTCTCAGCCAGCAGCTACACTGTAAAGCCCTCTCATAATCCTATATGTCTCAATAAGATCACCTCCCATTCTTCACGTACTGTGAGAGATTGCTAGAAAACCAACCCACAGCTCCAGCTAATATCGAGACTATTCACCATCATATCGTAAAGAGAGGCCAAGGGGGTTCCATCTTTTGAGCACTTGCGCGTGCCACAACCTTGAAAAAGAGAAGTGGGAGTCCAATTTCAAATCTAATCCATTTTAATCAAACTTGGCAGTGTTTGGAATTTACCACTGAATGTGGAATATGGAAAAGGCTTTTATTTCCCAGCACCGATGTCTTTCACTTGAACGAGCGCAAAAGAATTCAGCATTCTGATTCTCATACATTGTATAATCATGTTTGCTGTCTGTAACAGTCATGAATAAATAATAGCACAGCAATATCCTTTAGAACCTTCCATAACAAACAATACTGCATAAATACATAGATACATAGAAGATAGGAGCAGGAGGAGGTCTTTTGGCCCTTCAAGCCTGCTCTGCCATTTATCACTATCATGGCTGATCATCCAACTCAATAGCCTAATCCTGCTTTCTCCCCATAGCTTTTGATCCCATTTGCCCCGAGTGCTATACTTAGCCGCCTCTTGAATATATCCAATGTTTTAGCATCAACTACATCCTGTGGCAATGAATTCCACAGACTCACCACTCTTTGGGTGAAGAAATGTCTCCTCATCTCTGGCCGAAATGGTTTACCCTGAATCCTCAGACTGAGACCCGTGGTTCTGGACACACCCACCATTGGGAACATCTTCCCTGCATCTACCCTGTCTAGTCCTGTTAAAATTGTATAAATCTCAATGAGAACCCCCTCATTTTTCTTAACTCCAGCAAGAACAATCAACGCAAACTGGAGGAACAACATCTCATCTGCGCGTTAGGCACGCGATAGCCTTCCGGTCGCTCTGCCCCCACCTTGACCCATTTGTTTTCATTCCATTTCATTTTAACTGTCTTTACCATTTATTTATTTATTGTCATTCTTAATATATATTTCAATCTTATCCATCTTTCCTTACCCTTTCCCCTCTTTGCTTCCCCCTCCCCCCACATCTACATCTGTCACAGTTTACTCTCTGATGTTAGTTTCCCTGCTGTTTGGCCTTTCAAATCTTTTGTTCTCTCTGGGGACTCCCATTAGCAGTCTTTCTCCTTGGTTTCTGTGGCCATTAGCACCCCATTTCCCTGGGTTTCTGTGGCTATGACTCATCTTTCATTCTCACTCCACAGTATAAATATTTCCCACTTTCTCTGTCTGTTAGCTTTGACAAAGAGTCATCGGACTCGAAACGTTAGCTCTTTTCTCTCCCTACTGAAGCTGCCAGACCTGCTGTGATTTTCCAGCATTTTCTCTTGCATTTCAGATTCCAGCATCCACAGTAATTTACTTTTATCCCTGGAATCAGTCTTGTAAACCTTTGCTGCACTCTCTCGAGAGCAAGAACATCCTTCCTCAAAAAAGGAGACCAAAACTGCGCACAATATTCTAGTTGTGGCCTCACCAAGGCCCTGTATAATTGCAGTAACACACCCCTGCTTCTGTACTCGAAACCTCTCGCAATGAAGGCCAACAGACCATTAGCCTTCTTCACCGCCTGCTGCACCTGCATGCTTACCTTCAGCGACTGGTGTGCAAGGACACCCAGGTCCCGCTGCACACTCCCCTCTCCTAATTTACAACCATTCAGGTAGTAATCTGCCTTCCTGATTTTACTTCCAAAGTGAATAATCTCACACTCCCAAAGCACTTCAGAAATGTAGACGGTCAGAGGGGTAACAAGTGAAGGTTCTGCTTCCAATGGTAGTGGGGTGGGCAAGAGAGGAGCGAGGAGAGAGGACACAAGTGCATAATTGATGATAGGTAGAATGGAGAGCACGTACTTAGGAAGCAGTGAGGTATTTGAAGACTGAGGATGGAAAATTTGTGTTCTAACAAATCTCAAATTAACAGCACATATGTCAATTTTATATCTATGCATATTTATTGAAGAAAAGGATAAAGTTCCAAGGCTAAAAATGTAGCACACCATCACATTTACAAAGATGGGACCAGGTATATTTGGCTGGAGACTTTGGGTTTCTAGATTAAATATGGCAGGAGGGCAAACATACTGCGGAGGTAAGTATTGTAGCACTGGGGAAGAATGGTTAGTATGCCCCAGATATTCACAAACTATCTCAAGGATTTGGACATGGTGATTAAGTGTAATATTTCCAGGCTTACATATTATAGAAAACTAGATGGAAGTGTGAGGAGGATCCAAAGAAGCTTCAAGGGGATTTGGAGAGGCTGAGTGTGGGGAGGAATTTAGCAGATGTAACACAATATGGAGAAATGTGAGATTGTCCACTTTGGTATGAAAAATGGAAAGTCAGAGTATTTCTCAAATTGTGAGATGCTGGAAAGCATTGAACTTCAAAGAGACTTGCGTGTCTTTGTTCATGGGTCACTGAAAGCTAGCAGGCAGGTGCAGCAAGCAACGAAGAAAGCAAATGGTATGTTGACCTTTATTGCAAGAGGATTTGATTGTAGGAGCAAAGATTTCAGACTGAGATTATATAGAGCCTTTGTGATACTGCGCCTGGAGTATCAGGCGCAGTTTTGGCATCCTTATCTAAGGAAAATATTCTTGCCATAGACGGAGTGTAAAGAGGTTTCATTAAATTAACTTCTGGAGCGAAAGCAACGGCGACTCGGTGGAGAAACAAAGCAGCGAGTGCTGTGAAGCAACGGATGCTTTTAAGAATCTGTTTTGAAGCAAGCCTTGCTGGTGTAATTCAGAAGATTTGGAAGATTTGGAAAATCAGGCTAAGTGGTGGTACGGCACCCTGGGCGAATGTGAGGTCAATTCCAACCCACAGGCCCCCTGAGTCCCTATATCTCTATAATCGCATCATGGCCATCTGATCTATTATTCCACCTTTCACTGCCATACCTGCTACCCAAACACACACAAGACAGGCACACACACAAGAGGAAGGGAAAAGGGTAAAATTATAGTGACTAAAATGGAAGAAAGAGAGATGAGTGGCCTTGTCACTAATATTGAAATTGTTGTAGCTATCTTCCCAGGACAGCGGGTGTTGAAACCACCACTTAGATTGCTGGAGAGGTTCTTCTGGCTCAAACATTCAGGCAGGACTGTCAGATTGTGGGATCGCCTTTGGTGAGTCACTTTAACTTGTGTTGACCTGGGCCTTCACATGAAAGGTCCACTTCAGGTCGGTTTAATTCTGACTTGCACCCATCTCCACCAGATTAACTATCAGCCACACTGAGATAAGACTAGAGTTCTCGACATGACAGTTTAAAAAGCGTTTTCAAACAACCAACCCTGGCACTAGACTGAGTTTTCCTACAGGTCTCACAGGCTGTGCAGAGACAAAGGCTTTCTCTTCAGGTCTTTAGAGAGAGATCAGAGCTGTGGCCTTCTTGATCCAAATGAAAACTGAAAGCAAACACCCAGTCTTACAAAGTAAGCAACATTCCGGAATGATCATTGCTAAGTTCAGTGTCAGTTAAGTCCCGGGGGGAAATAAAATAGCTTATTGGCTGCCAGCTAAGTCCATCAAGATAAGTCATCACCGATGTCAGCACAACAACATGGCCTGCTGCGGGATTCATTTTATTTCATTAAAGGAGAAGTCCATCTTAAAGGCAAAGACCCCAGTAATTGTTGACGTACTGCTAAAAATAACAGAAATTACAAAAGGAAAAGAGGAACTGACAATGATTTACAAGAGGATCCTTACAGTGGAAAGACTTTCAATGGGCATTGGAAGTTACAACCTAGTGCAACAAGGAGGGGTTATCTTGTTGGAGAGTGGGAGTACCATTGGGCTTGTTCTTGCAATGCCACATGTCTAATAGAAGTATGATGCACAAGGGTTGTAAAACATATTTCAATTGAATTAGATAATTCATGCAGAAGTACTCTTTCATCCATTTGTTGTACTACTTACCTGTTACTTTATTCTTGATCTTGATGATTTTAGTTTGTTCGTTGCTGCAAAAGTCTTAAAACAGGGGGTGGGATCCTCTCAGCCCGGGGCCGAGCCGGAGAATCCCCGCGAACGGCGCGAATCGCGCCACGCTGCCCCAACGCAGGCACGCGATTCTCCGCAGAGCGGAGAATCAGCGCCATTAGCATCAGCGTGGTTGGCCCTGCGCCGGTCGCAGTCTATGCGGCCGGCCCGATGATTCTCGGCCCAGGATGTGCCGAGCGGCCGTTGTGTAAACGCCGAATCCTGTCTGCGCCGTCCACATTTGCTCTCAGCCGGCAGACCTCGGCGTGGAAGGGGGCAGCCTGTGGAGGGGAGGGGGGTCCGACCTCGGGGGGAGGCCTCCGATGTGGCCTGACTCACGATCGGGGCCCACCGATCGGTGGGCCGGCCTCTCTGGCTGGGGGCCTCCTTCCAAGCGCCGACCCCTGTAGTCCTGCGCCATGTTGCATCAGGGCCGGCGGGTTGAAGGAAGCCACTGTGCATGCGCGCGTTGGCGCCGGTGTCACTGCGCATGCGCGGATCCCGCGGCACCCAGTTCGCTCCAGGATCAGCAGTTGACATGGCGTGAACTGCTCCAGTGACGTGCTGGCCCCAGCCGTGGGGTCGGCACATTCACGCCGTTGTAAAACGCGTAGAGAATCCCGCCCATGAAATCTTGTCTTGCGGTTATATCGAATGCTCATTTAGGAATTTAGTTTCTTGTTGAAAGTTATCTCTCTCTACCGGGATCATAACAGTCCTGTGAACATTTCCTCTCAAGGCACTGTATGTTTCTTTAGGCCAGAAAACTAAAACATCACACAATAATGATGAAGCATCACAGTGCATCACAACAAATCATTAAGTTTCAAACACTTATTTCACTCAGCCTAAAGAATACCAACAAATCATTAACTTATGCTTCTTGACAGTATTAAAAGTTACTGAGAAGGTAACTTCCAACATTTGGTAACAAGACAGTTTTAAGAGATTGTGAAATCAAAGAAACTGTTAAGAGCCCACTCCTGAACAGTTGGCTGAATTGGCATTTACTCTTAACTGCAGAGCTAAGTAATTATTCTATAGAAAGTGGACCGCAGTGCTAATTCCACCATGGGAAACTTTCCCCTCAAATAATTTATTTCTGCTCAGCACTAATTTAGTGTGAAAATGTGGGCAGTCAAGTATTATAATGCAGACATCTTTTTAAAATAACTACTAACGCCAGGCAATTCTGTTGGTGGAAATCAAGACCCTGCGCTATCACACAAAGTTAGATTATATGAGAACTCCTGTAGAGTTTAACATACATCATTGCCCCTCCCATCTTTCAGCGATCTCCTTTCTATGTAGTTGGTGAGCTGCGGTGAATATTATGCATTTTTCAGTGTCTACGGCAGTGCATCATTAGTAGGCCGGAGAGTGGGGGTGGAGTCAGAGGTGAGGGAAATTAGGCCTCGGGCCATGGTAGGCGGAGATGTTCAGCCTCGGGCTGGGCATGAGGAGATATTTGGCGTCAGGCCAAGGGAGGGAGTGAGGGGACAGAGCACGAATGATTGGGCCTCGGTTTTGAGGGGGGGGAGGGGGGTGTAACCTCAGAACTTCCAATGATTCCAGTGTATGGTTCTGCCACCTGTCCTTTCCCAAAATGGAAGGAGTGCAGTTCCGGCCACAAACGTGCAAGCATCCCTTCCAGACATATTGGGGGATTAGCAGGTTGATTAAGGCCACAGAAATGGGTGCAAGCTGCCCAAATTTATAGAACATGGTTTTGGTTTATTTTTCAAACATGCAATAAATATATTCCTTAACGGAGAGTTTTTTTTCCCCCTGCATTTATGATAGTGCAGGTTTCAGACATAATGCCAGAAGAATGTTTCATTTTGATCATTTGCAGGACGTGATAATGGTTTCCGATGCTCTTGCATGGTATGCATTGTGGATAGCACAATTGCTTCACAGCTCCAGGGTCCCAGGTTCGATTCCGGCTTGGGTCACTGTCTGTGCGGAGTCTGCACATCCTCCCCGTGTGTGCGCGGGTTTCCTCCGGGTGCTCCGGTTTCCTCCCACAGTCCAAAGATATGCAGGTTAGGTGGATTGGCCATGATAAATTGCCCTTAGTGTCCAAAATTGCCCTTAGTGTTGGGTGGGGTTACTGGGTTATGGGGATAGGGTGGAGGTGTTGACCTTGGGTAGGGCGCTCTTTCCAAGAGCCGGTGCAGACTCAATGGGCCGAGTGGCTTCTTTCTGCACTGTCAATTCTATGATGTTTTAGGTTGTGAATTAAGGCAATAATTAGAAGCTCCTGCACTTCCTACCACCTCTGAACTCAGGCATCTTTACCTCGGAATTAGCAATTTACTGAACCTAACAAGAAACTTTGGTCGAATTGGCGAAGACTCCAGTTCAAAAACAGGACACACGGTTGATTTTTCTCATCAAATGCTTGTGCAGCTCTTCGAATGACTGGCGTTATCAGTCTTGATTGCTTTCCTTAATCAGTCAATTCCAAGCATTGATCATCTTCATTGTGAAGCAGTAACATCAAACCTGTCCACTTGTTTTCTTTTTTCGAAGCTTCAGTCCCTGCCCCTCAAGTCTTAGGGAATTGTTCAGATCTGGAATTCGCGGCATGAAAAGGTGGTGAAAGTAGACATGAGGCTGGATTCTCTGGTACACCAGTCTCGTGTTCCTCGGCAGCGTGCCATTGGCTGGCGGCAAGGCTCTCTATTCTCACCGGTGTCAATGGGATTTCCCATTGAAGCCATCCCAGGAAATCCATGGACGGGGATGCACTGCCGGCAAGAACAGCGAAATCACTATGGCCGGAGAATTCCGGCTGAGGTCTCAGCTTGCAAAAGGAAATTGGATATCAACTTTGAAAGGAAAAAATATAACCGAGCAAGCAGAGCGCAATGGGATGAATTGATAGTTCTTTCAAAAAGTTCTCATAGGCATTGTTATGATCAGGTGAGAAGGCGCGAACTGTTTCCCTTCTATTCAACCTCCTCGGTTAGTTACAACAAGATGCTTCACTCGGATCTGCCTTTTCTGAATCCAAATGTATTTAATTATTTAATCTGTGAGCAACAAGGAGCCAATAAAACAAAATGTTCTTGGGTTAAAGAAGGAACAAATTTATAATCCATTAAACTTGAGAAAAATAAAAATAAAAACACAACATCACACAGACAGGAACCAGAAATAACAGAAGTCACAGTCCAATTGAAAAAAAGCTGAAAAGAATATTCAGTTAAGCGTCCTTTGGTTGTCCTTGAGGTGTAGATTTGGATTAGCTGTTTATGTGGACATGGTCAGATGTAGAAGATGTTGCAATTATTAAGAGATCTCGGTTCACTGGTACATTTAGGGCAGGACTCTCTGCTGTCTGCCGTTCCCTTCCGCTCCTTGCCATTCCATGTTGCTCCCTGCCGCTAAAATCGGGAATCTCGATTGGGCAGAGAATCACATGTTGGGCCAAAAACAGGTTTGGCGCTGGGCAGCAGACCCGACCCCAGTCTTCGATCCCTTCCTGCCAGCCATAGCGGGCTGCCCGCTCATGACGATGGTAACATGCAAACATATGGTGGAAGCCTGGATCTCCACTCCCCATCGTGCTCCTGTTATACTCCACTCCTCCCAGCCGGGAGTCAGACGGGTTTGATTTGGTACATGTATTTACAAACGGGGTCCTTTGAGGGGGAGCAAGGTGGTCAGTATATTTTTTCATTGCCTTACGGCTTTCTGGGGGTGTATGCCTGGAGCTCTGGGGCTAGTAGGGACTGACTTGGTGGTAAAGGTTTGGTTTCAGGGTGTCCCTCTCAGGATTGGCGTGCATGGCTGAACCTCCCATTACTGCTGTAAAAGACGAGCAAATCACACCTTGGGTCTTTCTTACAGGCTCCTGATTGCTTCAACTTTGCACAATCACAGCTTGACTGCACTTACCTCTCTTTGATATGGTCAATGTTTGGAAACAAAGGCATTTCAACACTTATACCACTGAACTGTGAAAGGAAATTAATGGATCAATGGGTTGCAGTTAATGGATCTGTGGGAACCAGATGCAGGTCACAGCTGTTCCTATTCCAGGAATGGACTTGTGGAGCTTCAAAATGGTTGTTACAGCTGTAATTCTTCTCACTGCCCCTGTCTGGATTCCTCTCTATCTTCCAGAGAGGTGACTCTTTTCTGGGGGTGGGGGGTAGGGTTTGTGTGTGGGGTCTGTGAGCCCCAGAAGGTAGATATGGGGGGTCCCCCTATTACAGGGGTGCCGGGGGGGTTGGTTTCCCTATTAATTGGGTCCCTGGGTGGTCCCCTTATTACATGGATCTCTGTGATGAGTATCTGGGAAGACCACCTATTGCAGGAGTCCCCAGGGGGTCCCCCTATTGTCAGGGTCTCTGTGATGGGTCTCCCTATTACAGGGGTCCCTGTGATGGGTCTTCCTACACAAAGGTCCCTGTGGGGGGGTTCCCTATTGCAGAGGCCCTTTGGGCATCCCCCTATTGCAGGGGTTCCTGGGGTGTCCTCCAATACAGGGGTCCCTGGGGGATCTCCCTATTACAGGAGTCCCTGGGAGGGCGGGTCACTCCCGTACCTGGGGGTAGGGGGTGCACCCAGGAATTCTGGGGGTGGGGGCATCTGCTGTGTGGCGCGGGAAGGGTAGGGTTGCTTCAGGGCTGATTTGCAGTATGGGGGCAGAGGATGGTTGGCCACAGGACTCGCTATCAAAACGCCCGCTCCAAATGGTGGCCCAATAGCAGGATCCCTCGGGAATTCCTCGTATTCCATGCCATGCATAAATTTGCATGGCAAGGGGTACAGAATTACTGCCAGATTGCATCCTCAGGGAATGGTAAACCGGTTGTCATTCATCTCAGGCTGGAAAACGATATTCTTCCTCATGGCGAATCCCGGCCTCTGTCTCACCCCCCCTATATAATTTGGAACTCAGCCAGACATGCTCGCTATCTACCAGACAGCTGCTACCATAGCAGGTGCCTGGCGCTAGAGCTTCAGGACCAGCCCAGGTCAGAACCTGGAGCCTACCTCCAGAACAGCAGGGGCCAGCCAGTGAGTCTTAATTGCCAGCATTGAACCAGGCTGAGGGGATACAAATGCAGGATTACATTGAGCCATGCTTTTATCATTGGTGCACATCATTTGATGAGCTTTTCTTTAAAATATAGAGTACCCAATTATTTTTTTCCAATTAAGGGACAATTTCACACAGCCAATCCACCTACCCTGCACATCTTTGGATTGTGGTGGTGAGACCCACGCAGACACAGGGAGAATATGCAATCACCACACGGACAGTGGCTTGGGGTCGGGATCGAACTGGGGTCCTCAGTGAGATTGCAGTGCTAACCACTGCTCCACCATGCCACTGTCCTCTGATGAGCTGTCGGTCTGTGAGTGTGGCGCCATTGACTCCGCCTCACCAAGAGACTGTGCGCCACCAGTGCCAGATGGGGGCGGACCAGGCACTGTGAGGGCTGGAAGGAAGAAACACGGCCCGGTAGCCATCAAGTTGATGGCTGCCCTCAACTTCTATCCCACCTCTGTGCAGGATTTTGTAAATGTCCACAGAGAGATGCATCCAAAAATGTCACAGGTGCACTATGCACTTGGTGTTGCTCGTTCTGGGTGAGTGTGCTTTACACTCAATTTGGCTCTATTTCGTTCCTTAGCTCTAGAGTCGCAAGGTATCGTTAAGATACCGCCACAAGTTTCTGTTCAAGTTCAGACCAATAACTCCATACACCAGTTAGTAAGTTCAAACAAGACACGTTTATTATAATACAGTTATCTACTAATTATGCATATAAAACTACAAGACTAGGCTAATCCTACCACTAACAGGCCAAATACTTATCTGGATAAGGGAACTGCCGGATCAGGGAACAACAGCCTCTAGCTTTGTCCTGGATCGGCAGGCTTCCAGTCGGTGTGGACTAAAGGGGTCAGGAGTGTCTACTCTCCTAGCGTGCGTTGTATGACACTTACTTGATGGTGACTGCTGGCCAGGCCTCTCCTCTCCGTGGTCAAGTTCGAGAGCTGCTACAAAGGTGTTCTTGTTGGGAGGGCCGGCTGAGAGAGAGAGCTGGGGTTGGGGTCTCTGTCTTATACCTCTCCCAGGGTCTCGCGCCCATATGGGCGGACACTCTATACACTCGCAATCGATTGGGTCTCTTCCCAATCGATTGATTTGAATTTCCCCAATAACGGGGCAGTCCCTCGATCACTGGGCGGTTCTTGGGGCTTATTGTTTTGGACTTCTCTTGGCGCCGAGAAGTCTGGCCTTCTATTCAATGTAGCGATTTGAGTTAACTTATTTCCATTGTACCTGGGAATCACCGGGTATCACCCCATTAGTATGCTAACTTGATTTTTCACAGTGCTGTCTGGTTTCTGCAGCAGTCAGAATACACAAGCGCTTTTGCAAGCTGCTTGCTTTTGCAACATGTCCATTTTCCCTGCATTCTTTGTAATCTTCCATTTTGTGTTGGGCAGTTCCCACCCCAGGTGGCTACACTGGGTAGCTATCTACATCCACTTTACCTAGGACCAGGTCCACCAGGATGCCCAGGCTGCTGGATCTTCTGCCATCGCTGGCATGCCGCAGGTACAGGGGTTATTGATGGCCTGCATGTTGCCCTCAGAGCACCGGCTCTCTCCCGTAACAGGAAGGGGTTTCACTCCCTGAAAGTGCAATGGTGTGCTAATAAGCCAATTAGGTCCACAACTGTTAGGTCCACAAAGGGGCACTGTAACAAAAGTCAAAACGTTAAATGAAAATGACATAATTAAATTAAAATGTTATTTTGGGGGGCAGACGAAGCTGTGAGAATCAGACATTGAAAGCCTCAAGCAAATGAATGGACGCATTGTACACCCTCTCCAAAGACACTTGCCACAAACCTTCAAGGGAAGAGGGGCAGAAGTTGTGCCAGATGACTCACTTGATCGTCTCATGCCTGGACCCATTAATGGCCACCTTGACCAGGCCCAGGGGCAGTTTTGCAGGGAGTTCCTGCCTGTCCCCCTCCACACCGGGTGATCAAAGATCAGGAGCATAGGACAGTCTCTCTTTTGAGCAGCTAAAATAAACAAATAGACAAATCAGCAGATTAACAGATTAAATAAAGCGATAACCCCAAGGGGTACTGTAGCAAAGACAGTAATCTGAATGGAAACGTATCAGATCAAAACAAAATGCATTTTGTGCATGAGGAAGCACTCCAGCACCCGTGGTGTCCACCAGTCATCAAAGGCTCCAGCTGTGGGTGCTGGGCTCACTCTCTCCAAAGACATCTGGCTGTGAACATAGTCGTGGAAGAGGAACAGAAGTTGGAAAGCATGGTCTCCTCTACTGTCTGTTGCCTGGACCTGTTTATGGCCAGCTTGGCCAGGCGCAGGAGAAGGTTTACAAGAAGATCATACAAATATTTAGAGCAGGAGTAGGCCACTTGACCTATCGAACCTGCTCTGCTATTCAGTAAGATCATGGCCGATCTGATTTTAATATCCGCTTCACATTCCTGCCTTCCCCTGATAACCTTTCACCCCTTCGCTTTGGGGAAGCACTGTAGCACAGTTGCTTCACAGCTCCAGGGTCACAAGTTTGATTCCCAGCTTGTGTCACTGTCTGTGTGGAGTCTGCAGATTCTCCCCGTGTCTGCATGGGTTTCCTCCGGGTGCTCTGGTTTCCTCCCACAGTCCACAGATGTGCAGGTTAGGTGGATTCACTATATAAATTGGCCTTAGTGTCCAAAAGGTTTCGTGGGGTTACTGGGTTACAGGAATAGGGTGGAGGAGTGGGCTTGGGTGCTCTTTCCAAGAGCCAGTGCAGACTCGATGGGCCAAATGGCCTCCTTCTCCACTGTAAATTCTATGACTCTATGATTCTATAAGAACTACCTCAGCTTCAAAGACGTTCAAGGGTTCAGCCTCAATCATGTTTTGAGGAAGGCAATTCCAAATCTCACAACCTTCTGAGAGAAAAATGTTTCCTCATCTCTGTCCAAAATGGGTGACCCCTCATTTTGGAACGGTAATCCCAGCTTCTGGAATCTCCCACAAGAAGAAACATACTTTCCACATGCAGCCTGTCAAGTCCTCTCAAGATCTTACGTAGTTCAATCAAGTCACCTCTTATTCTTTTTTAATCCAATGGACACAAATCAAACCCGTTCATCCTTTCCGCATCAGACAACCCACCCAATCTAAGTATTTATCTAGCAAACCTTCTCTGAGCTACTTCAAATGCATTTACATCTTTCCTTCAATAAGGAGACCAATACTGTACACAGTACTCCAGATACTGTCTCCCTAATTCCCTGCACAACAGAAGCATAACCTCCCTACTCTTGTATTCAAATCCCCTCACAATAAACGATAACATTCTATTAGTTTTTCTAATTACTTGCTGAGCCTGCATGCTAACCTTTTGAGATTCACACAAAGGGCACCCAGATCCCTTTGCAACTCAGAGCTCTGCAATCTTTTACCATTTAAATAATGTGCCTCTTTTTTATCCGTCCTGTTAAAATGGACAAACTCACATTATCCCACGCTATCCTTCATCTGCCAGATCTTTGCCCAGTCACCCAACCTATCTCTGTGCTTTTGTAGCCTCCTTATGTCTTCCTGCCTGCCTGCCCTCCAGTCCATACCTGCCTACATGCCTGCCCTGCCCGCCCACCCACCTGCCCGCACACAAGGTGGTCAAAGGTCAGGAGCATGGGGCAGTCTCGCTTTAAAAGTGTCATAAGTATTTAATTAAACAATGCCCTTCAGCTGTGTATTTTAACAATACAATTAACATACTTTTAACAATCAGTGCTGGAAAATGAGATGAGAATAAATAGGTGCTTGATGGCTGGTGCAGACACGATGGATGGATGGATTTGTTTATTGTCACGTGTACCGAGGTACAGTGAAAAGTATTTTTCTGCAAGCAGCTCAACAGATCATTCAGTACATGCAAAGAAAAGGGAAAAGTGGATCTGTTGGGGAGAGCCTGCAGAGAGTCGCCTCGCTCCGGCGCCATCATCTTGTAACGATGTACCAAAGGGCCTTTAGATGTGCTGTAAAACTCTATCACTCCACAACTATGACTAGGATGATTCAAAGATTCAGTCCTATATCCTGTTATTTCTGTTCGGCTCCATGTTCTATTCAACCTAATACCTTATTTGCCTTTTTTTGTGGCTTTGTGCCTCAGAAAAATGATTTGAAAAAAACTAAGTAGGGCTAATTGCTTTTGTGCCTCAGAATCATAGAATGGTTCCAGGAAAGAAGGAAGCTTTTTGCTTCAGTTCTGGACCACCATTTATAATTGTCAATTATGCATTGATTTGAGAATAAAACGTGGCAATTTGTTTTTCTAATCAAGATGTGAGACATTAATAACGGTGAGCCTTCCACTTTTGGCAAACATTATCAGTGTTAGGTTCTCAGGGGTCACAACCACATCGCCTATTGTAGAATAAAAAACACTTTCAATGTGGTATATATGTTAGTGTCACCTGCAAAATGCAAGCCTTACACAGGCAGCTGTCAGTATTCTAAAGCTAACAGGAGGGCTAAGCTAAGACTTTTTTACATCTGGATTTTAATGGTCGCAAAAAACTCACACTTTGGGGAATCATGGCAATGTCTTGCCCAGTATATAAATACCTTTCTTCTGCCCGAATAATCTTTCCATTGAAGACTGGAGAACATGTCCTTCTGCACAAGTGGGAAAGTTTCTGCTATTCATTGCTAATCATTATTATGGTATCAAAGATTAACCTTTCTCATTCACTTCCAATTCTGGGCTTTGGGCCCACCAGAATTGCATGTAAACTATGCAAACACATCTCACTCTGGATCTTTAATAACTTATTGTCAGAAAAAAAAACCCTTCCCCATTCTGTTGGGATTGAATTAAAACTGAGGTCTCAAAACTATGACGATAGCAGGGTTGATTTTATCTCCCATGTTGTTTTTTGCAAGGTATCTGCTAATTTTCTGTCAGTTAATGCATTGTTAACATTAATTAACAATGTTAATGATGTACTCATTTACATGCCAGGAGATGATATTCACCCTCGAATGGTGTTGTATATCAAGTAGGTGTTGGGCCAGCAATCCCACGTCATTTCTGTTGGGCTCAGAGGAGCATTCCTTCTTTCTTTGGCTCCACAAAGCAAAGTACCTGAACTTCATCTGCTCCTGGTTCCCTTTCTGCGTGGCCTCTTTAACGAGCTTGAAAGCCGTGACATCCACGCTCAGTCTGGAGTTAAAATTGCAATCAGCCCCTGATCGGGGCATACCAGCTTTGGGAAGCTGACTCAATCATTTGTCCAGAGATGCTTCTAAAAAATAACCATGGCAGGACCCAGGCAGGACATCATTGTGAAAGTCTGGTAAATTCTAACTGTTTATTGCCCAGATTTGTGGCTGGGTTGGGTCAATATCCCCCTCAATGACACACTGAACATCCAATTTCTCTTATTCGCCAACAAAAATCGATTATTATTTTTATAGATTGTTGCATCAAATACTGATGCAACAATCTATAAAAATAATAATCGATTTTTGTCTGTCCAAACTGCTTTTACTGGTCAGCTTTAGCAGTGCACCTTTTTTTTATTCGTTCATGGGATGTGTGCGTCGCTGAGTGGGCCAGCATCTAATGCCCATCCTGAGGGAATTTAAGAGTCAACCGCATTGCTGTGGGACAGCAGTCACAAATAAGCCAGACCAGATAAGGACAGCAGATTTCCTTCCCTAAAGGAGATTAGTGAACCAGATGTTTTTTTTTACAATAGCTGACAATGGTTTCATGGTTATCATTAGACTTTTAATTCCAGGTTTTTTATTGAATTCAAATTCCATCAACTGCCTTGATGGGATTCGAACCGAGGCCTCCAGAGCATTACCCTGGGTCTCTGGATTACTAGTCAGTGAAAATACAACTATGCCACTGCCTCCTGTCTCTGGAGTTTTTTGGTGGGTGGCGCCCGTGAATGCAGAGATATGTAGGGCACATAGAGGATTACAGCGTGTGATACATGTGCCTCTGCCAACAGTACATGGCACCAGCGGCAGGTTGAAGTGACTGTTGCAGAAGGTAAGGGAAGCCCAACAACATAGTTACACTTGCTGGAGAGATTGCTCCCATGATAGGTGGGATGAGGTTCATGGGAGGGATGGGGATGACAAGAACAGGGTGGGGATGGCATTGCAAGTGTGGAAATAATTGGTTTGGGGATTGTTTGAGGGGGGTGGCATGGAAATGATGGAATTGCATGGGGTAGAGACAGCATGGGAAGGAGGGCATGGCATGGGAGGGGTAGATGGGATGAAATAATTGGTTAAATGTGGCAAAATGGTGGAGAAAATTATTTAATACAACGTATTATTTGAAAGCTATTCTTTGTGCTAAAAATGAAGATTCAGCAGATTTGAATGAAAGCTTTTTAGAAAAGACATCAGATAAATTAAATTTCAAGGACATAGAGGCCTGTGCCTTTCTCAGAGTGGCAAATGGGCAGAACGATAACCAGTGGTTAGCACTGTTGCTTCACAGCGCCAGGAGCCCGGATTCGATTCCCAGCTTGGGTTACCGTCTGTGCGGTAGTCAGCATGTTCTCACCAATTCTGCGTGGGTTTCCTCCGGGTGCCCCGGATTCCTCCCACAAAGTCCCGAAAGACGTGCTGAGAGGTGAATTGAATTCATCCTCAGTGTACCTGAACAGGCGCCGGAGTGTGACGACTGGAGGATTTTAACGGTAACTTCATTGCAGTGTTAATGTAAGCCTACATATGACACTAATAAAGATTATTATTATTAGCTCTGTCGGATTGCCACTCTGGATGAACTTACCCATGCTGCAATAGTAAAACACCCGTCTTGCTCAATCTTCCTCACTCAGGGTTGGTGAGACAGGAGCAGTGAAGCGCACCCTCGGCTGCATTGGCATAGAATATCTGCAACACAGAGAGGTAAGACTATCCCCTTTTTAGCACAGAAGAGGTGTTTACAGGGACAATTTAAAGGTTCAGAAAATGAGGGTGGTTGGGGAGGGTTGGGAGGTGGGGGGGGGGGGGTGGTCGGACTGGGGCGGGGTGGGCTGCAGGAGCGGGCTGGTTTGGACTGGAGAGAGGAGAGTTGATTTGGCCCGGAGAGAAGGGGTGGGGAGGGGCTGGACTGAATGTTGGGGGCGGGTCTGGTGACTAGGGAGTCGGGTCGGACAGGAGGATGTGTTGGATCAGACTGGGTGGGGCGGGGGAGATCGGACCAGGGAGGGAAGTGAGATTGGACAGTGGATGGTGAGGGATCAGTCCGGGGGGGGAGGGATTGAACCGGGTCACACCGGTGGTCAGGTCACCGGGGAGAGTGAGTAAAGTCAGGCCAGTGATGGGTGGTGGGTGTAGTGATATGCATCACTGTACAGAAGGGGTTAATGTAATTACACTTCAACTAAGTAACCACTAGAGGGAACACCAGAGATGTCATGACATGCAGACATACAACCAATCGGTCATTAGAACAGGACACAACCAATGGGTAATCAGGACACCCAGAGGTGGCATTACCACAAGGGGGCACTACACGACCCATATAAAAGGACAGGGCACATAGGCTCTGTCTCTTTCCACAGACAGACATCTAGAGAATTAGACAGGGTTGATCAGCAGCATCACACCCCAGCACGTGGCTTAGCGCAAGCTGGTATAGTTAGACTGAGTTACTAGAGAGGTAAATTAGCAGAGCATCGGACTCATTTAAGAACTGTATTAATAGTTCAATAAGCACATTGAACTAATTTCATAGTCTGGAGCATCCTTTCGTAGAGACTACAACAAGGATGCAGATAGTGTTATCCGAAGCAGCATAACACAACAGTGGGGTGGGGATCAGGAAGGGAGGTTGTTCGGTTGGGTCACGGTGGGAGTCAGCTGGGGCAGGGGAGGGGGTCATGTTGGGAGGGGCGTTTCAGGTTGGGAATGGGGAAGGGGGTCTTGTGGTTGAGGGGTGTCCCGTGTGAGGACGGGTCTGGGCTTTTTAAATAATTACTCTGGAGTTAAAGTGATTTTTTTTCTTTCACTCTTTCAGAGTAACTATCAGGGTAAAACTGTCTGAACCACCCAAAGTTGGCAATTTAAATCACTCCTGTCCTAGCCCAATTGTCCAGAGGAAGATGGCGGAGGCGGTGGTGGTGGAGTGTGGGGAGCATAACATTCTGGCCACTGATTTGGCCACAAATGCTTTTAGGTGTCTTCTAATTTTATGGAATGTTTTATATTGATTCAGGCAGACTACTACTGGATAGTAGTGATGATGGGTTTGGAAGGTGCTTTCCAAGGAACCTTGGAGAGTATCTGCAGTGCCTCTTGTAAATGGTACACATGCCTGCCACTGTCGGTGGTGAAGGGTGTGCATGACTGTGGAAGGGGTGGCAATCAAGCAGGCCGCTTTGTTCTGGATGGTGTCGAGCTTCTTGAGTATTGTTGGAGCTGTACTCATTCAGGCAAATGCGGAGTATTCTTTCACACTCCTGACTTATGCCTTTTAGATGATGGACAGCCAATGGGGAGTCAGGAGGTGAGTTACTCGCTGCAGGATTCCTAGCATCTGACCTGCTCTTGTAGCCATAGTATTTATATGGCTAGTCCAGTTCAGTTTCTGGTCAATGGTAACCCTCAGAATGGTTTGATTCTCTTATCAGAGGTGGTCATTGCCTGGCACTTGTGTGGTGGAATGTTGCTTGCCACTTGTCTGCCCAAGCCTAGATATTATCCAGGTCTTGCTGCATTTGCACGTAGACTGCTTCAGCATCTAAGGAGTCACAAATGGTGCTGAACATTGTGCAGTCATCTGCAAATATCCCCAAATCTGACCTTATGGTGTACTATCTTAAAAGACTGGTGATCACCAAGTAGATTAACGAGTAAATGGTACTATTTACTCAGAATGATAAAAAGTACTCCACAACTCCAAACTCCTAACTAACGGCAAAACCCATGGTCAGCACCAGGATTCTTGCACTCTGGCCCGCTTGACACTATGGGTCATGTGACCCTCTGAAAACTCATCCCCGTAAAAGATCATGCTAACACATCAAAGTACCTTTGGGTTCCTTAATAGCATATTACAACAAAGCTGGAACTATTTACAATATTATACAATAAATGGATCTCAGCACAGTTCCTGATAAGGCAAGTCAGTCCGAGACTTCCTGAGCCTTTGGGAACATTATAATTCATTAGTGGCTGCTGTCGCACTTCAGATAACTTCAGTTTGAACTTCAGTGGGTTGACTATTGATTTGCAAAGGCGCACCCATGCAGATAATTTCCCCAGTTCCCCAGAACGTTACTGGGCTTTTCCTCGGTATAGATTGCTGCAGTATTACTTTGATCCATAGCAATATCACTAACAGGCAGACTAGGGATGGGCTGGCCCCTGTTGGGTGTGCAATTCTCTCCTTCTCAAATGGATCAGGTGTTTCTTCACTCTTTTTCCCTGGACATTTATCTCATACGACACTAGACCTGTTCTGTCCATGACTGTTCCAGGGATCCAATTTGGACCAGCACCAAAATTCTTTATATAAACCAAGTTGTCTATTCTCAAACATTCTCTCAGATTGTCACGAGTCTTGATGTTTCTTCTGTGCAATTCTGTTTTACCTCCACTCTTTCTGCTAAATTCAGAAATAGCTCTAACCAGGGACGGGATTCTCCGACTCCCCGCCGGGTCGGAGAATCGCCGGGGGCCGGCGTGAATCCCGTCCCCGCCGTCTCCCGAAGTCTCTGGCACCAGAGATTCGGCGGGGGTGGGAATCACGCCGCGCCTGTCAGCGCCCCCCCCCCCCCCCCCCGGCGATTCTCCGGTCCGCGATGGGCCGAAGTCCCGCCGTTGTCATGCCAGTCCCGCCGGCGGGAATCAAACCACCTACCTTACCGGCGGGACCAGGTGACGTGAGCGGGCTCCGGGGTCCTGGGGGGGGGGGGGGGGGGCATGGTGCGATCAGGCCTGCGATCGGTGGCCTGTCCTGCGATCGGGGCCCACCAATCGGCGGGCGGGCCTGTGCCGTGGGGGCACTCTTTTCCTTCCACGTTCGCCATAGTCTTCATGATGGTGGATGCAGACGTGACCCCCTCCCCTGCGCACGTGCGGGGATGACGTCAGCAGCCGCTGACGCTCCGGCGCATGCACGGACTTCCGCCAGCCGGCGAAGTCCCTTTGGCCCCGGCTGGTGTGGCGCCAAAGGCCTTTCACGCCAACCGGCGGGGCGCCAACCACTCCGGCGCGGGCCTAGCCCCTAAAAGTTAGGGCTTGGCCCCAAAACGTGCAGAGAAATCCATTAGTTCACGCCACTCCATCCTGCCGGGTAGGGGAGAATCCCGGCCCATGTTCGAACGCATCTGCAGCTCAATGGGTGGAATACCTGTGGTGTCAAGAGCTATTGTTCTACAGTGGAGTGGGAAACAGGCCTGTCTGCTTTACAGAGAGGCTGATGACTGTTTCTTCAGGGTGGCTTTGAATGTTTGTACGGCTCTCTCAGCCAGTCCATTTGAAGGAGGGTTGTAGGGAATTGTCCGAATATGTTAAAAGCCGTTGGTTCTGATGAAATGTGGGAAAAGCAGATCCATTATCTGAGACCAGTACCTCCAACAACCTATGGGTGGCGAATGTCTGTCACAATTTTTCTCTTGTTGCAGATGAGATTGTGGACTTTATTTTTTGTATGTTCAGCCACTTGGAGAAAGGATCTATGATGAGCAGGAACATGGGCGGGAATCTCCGCCGGCGGGATGCTTCGTTTTTCCGGCAACCCGGAGGTTTCCCGATGGCATGGGGCTGCCCACAATGGGAAACCCCATTGACTGGCCGGCATAATGGAGCATCCCGCTGGCGGAGTGAGGCAGAAATGTGGCGCAGCGGGATGGAGCATCCCGCCAACTGAGTCCACAAATGGGCCTGCAAAATAAACATGCCAACCTGACCGCTTCCAAAGGTGTAGTAAGGCTGCAGATGGCAAATTTTGTTGCATTTGACACTAGTCACATTGTTTGACCATATTCTTGATGTTGATTTCCATCACGGGCCACCACACATAACTGCATGTGATGCCGATACTGGCAAAGTATCGATAAAGTTTAAAACAAGAATGATTTCCCTGTGGCACTGGCAGAGGTGGTATACTTGCAGGTAGGGAAAGGTGGCTTAAAGCACCAATGCTTGAAATGTGTGTGTCGGGCCTGATGTACCATCAATTGAACGCGAGACGAGTTGCTGAACAAAAGTATGGCTTTAATCTACTAGATGTTAGCCCTGCGGTCGATTACAGTAGAAGGACGACCGCAGGGCGTACTGGGTATTTATGTCCCGCCCTGGAGGCGGGGTTAACTCAGCCTCTCGACCAATCGGTGAGCCGTCACATGACTGGTTTCAACCAACCGGTCGAGAGGCACATGACCGACCAGGGCCAATGGTAAGCCGGTGTTCTGCATCAATGGCAGGCAGCTATGCTAATCATACCACCACAGGGCCTATGTTGAAATGTATTATGATAGGCTGAAAACAATGGAGGCCAGCGTTAGACCCTAGCTGAATCTATGGGGAATGGTCTATTCCTCCCTAAATAATGCCAACTGGAATTTACAGTCAGTAACTATGATGAAATGTCATCCATAGGCACTTATTCGCATGGGCACGGCGATGACCTGCAGCCATTAAACATGCCACCGCTGTGCGTGGACACGACCTGCCAGATAGTGCACGCCAGGTCACCTCCTGGTCACTGCATTTAACAGGCTATAAGCACGGTGGGTGTACCTACCGTGCTTCAAGAGGCAAACTCACCACCGCCTTCTCGAGGGCAATTCAGGATGGACAATACCGCTGGCAATGCTCACTACTCATAAATTGATTTAAATCACTGCGCTATTTGAAGAGATTAGCAAATGTTTTTTTGACTTGGGAAATTCATTGTATTATTTAGATACAGAGGCATATACAGGGGTGGGTCATTGCACTTGATAGATGTATGGAGGCATGTACTGACTTGTGTTTTTCTGTCAATGCAATGAGGTTAGCTGTGACAGATACAAAACCAGATTGTGCAGCTCCTCGCTGAGAGCAGTGATTTACTAGATACACAGTTCACTGTAACAAAACAGCTTTGAGATACAACATGGTGAGATTCTTACAATGTTTCAAGAAACAATTATACGACTAATCTATAATATCTGTTAGTCAGTAGTAACAAATTGCGATGAGGCTAATAGCCATAATTTATCACTAATAATTGTAAAATCAGCTAGCCAACATATTCAAAGTTATACTAGTAAACTAATCTGACAGGTGACATTATGAGATAGAGCAGAAATACTTCATTATGTTACATGGGATCATCATTATCAGTCTACGGCTGGGATTCAGTTACAGTGGTGCATTATTTGTGGTGGCTTGTAACACAGCAAAGCTTTTAACATTGAACCCAACACCCAGCAACATAAATGCTGCTTTCCTGAAGTTGACCCTGGTAGGAAATGTGAAAAATGTAAGTGCACTTCCCTCTGCTGGGTCAGTCGGTAAATGACCTGCCCTGTGTGGTGTTGTCCAGGGGACCACAACTGACCATTGAGCTAACTGAAAGGAATTAATTGACGGGATCACGGCTGCAGTTGGAAGTGCTGTTGTTTAACTGAGTACTCCTGGGCCTGGGAAGGGGTACAGCAACCTTTTACTAAATGTTACTCGTATCATAAAACTTACATTTATGTATTTACCTAAAATATTTATAACACATATTTTAATAAGTATTGGACAAGTATGGTATTGTATCAAATATGATTTACAAGGCACGCTTTTAATGCCCCCAACTCCCTCACCACATTATAGATTTCAACATTCCGTGATTCAAAGATGAAGAAAGATGCCCTTTCTTTTGTGACATCAGTCTTGACAGGCCAAGAGAATCGGGGTGATTTTCAGCCTGCGTTGGCCATGCACGGGATAGGCGAGGGGGGTTGAGAATCCAGAGAGAATTGCGTTTCCTGATTTTCCCTGCCCCTCGCCATTGATGTCCCAAGATTCACACCAACAAAGGGCAGGCACCTCATTTAAATGGATTTTACTGTATTTAAATATCATTAACGGGCCCCCACCACATGATCGCCCCTCACGATATATTCGTACCTTGATGACGTGACGTCACATTGGCGAGGTCAACACCTGGTTTGGCCAAACAAGAGTCAGTTGAGGGGATCTCTCGGGGGAAAGAGGTAAGAATAGCCCATGGAGTTGAAGGGGGTTAGAGAGGGACATGCCCTGGTAAAGGCTCACACAGACTGGCATGGTGCCAACCTCTCAGTGCATGCCTTTGCCGGGGCGATCCTAGTAGGAGCCTCTTTTGGTGGGGTTTATTTATATTTTGTGGGGGATAAGCGGACACTGAGCCAGGGGGTGGCTGCCAGCGCTGGTTATCAGGGAGGGCCTCAGGGGGTGGGGGATGGGGTTTGGAGGAGACTGGCGGGGATGGTGGCGGGGATGGGTGGGGAATGCCAGTGATGATTGTCAGAGTGGGGAGGAGCCCTGATACTGTCAGGGTTGGGGGTCATTAGGTTTCAGTGCTGATTGGGGAGCCCTTTAATGATGGTGTCCCGAACACTGTGGAGACGCTTGCTGGCTCTATCAGGCCCCACCATGACAGAGTGACAGTGTAAAGCACGTCCACTCATTTCTTTCCTTTAAAGAAACTCAAGATCTGGAGAGAAAACTGGTCTGTGCAACTGGGGAGTTTTCTATCTGAGCCTGACAATTTGCCAAATTCTGGTAAGATTCCACCCTAAAAGTGCCTTGAGCTGCTACAGTCCATATGGTATAGGTAAAGCCACCATGCTAATGGGGAGGGAGTTCCAGGATTTTGACCCAGTGACAATAAAGGAATCATTATGCGGCGGGCCTTAGAATCGCCGGGGGTGGGGGAGGCTCGCGAATTCCACCACGCGAATTTCTCCGGCGACTGGAGAATCGGCGCAATCGCCGGTGTGGTCGTTGTGGCGCCGGTCGGGGGGCCTTTGAAAGCGGCCCCCCAGCAATTCTATGCGCTTGATGGGCCGAGTCGACCCGAAGGTTTTTCAAAATTGCTAATCCTTCCTCAGAATATCTACCTCCTCCAGCCTACCCACCTGTATCACACTCTCATCCTCAAAAGCGTGGCCCCTCTCCTTGGTGAACACTTAATAACAGTACAAGCTGAGATTATTCCTGAAGGTCTTGCCTTCTCAACCTTGCCTCTTGCCTGAGGTGTGGTGCTCCTCAGGTTAAATCACCACCAGTCAACCCTCCTCGTGAAAGAAAAAGCAGTCTATGGTAATCTGGGACAATGGTAACTTCATTTTACCTGCCTCAATGAAATGCTGCTTTGATGTCAAGGACACTCACTCTCACCTGACCTCTGGAGTTCAGCTCTTAGTCCATGTTTGAACCAAGGTTGTAATGCGGTCAGAACCCAAACTGAGTTTCTGTGAGCAAGTTATTGCTGAGAAAGTGCCGCTTGATAGTATTGCTGATGACCCCTTCCATCACTTTACTGATGATTGAGAGTAGACTGATATGGCAGTAATTGTCCTGCTTTTTGGGTACCGGACACATCTGGGCAATTTTCCACATTTTTGGATAGGTGCCAGTGTTGTAGCTGTACTGGAACAGCTTGGCTCGGGGGGTGACAAGTTCTGGAGCACATGTCTTCAGTCCTATTGCCAGAATACTGTCAGGGCCCACAGTCTTTGTAGTATCCAGTGCTTTCAGCCATTCCTTGACATCACATCGGGTGAATCAAACTGGCGGAAGACTGACATTTGTGATACTGGGGACCTCTGGAGGAGGCCGAGACAGGTCATTAACAAGGCACCTCTGGCTGAAGATTACTGTAATTTTTTCAGCCTTGTCTTTTGCATATATGTGCTGTGCTCCTCCATCATTGAGGATGAGGCTATTTGTGAATCCTCTTCCAGTGAGTTGTTTAATTGTCCATCGACTGAATGTGGCAGGACTGCAAAGCTTAGATCTGATCAGTTGGTTGTGGCATTGCTTAGCTCTGTCTATCACTTGCTGTTTATGTTGTTTGGCATGCAAGTAGTCATGTTGTAGCTTTACCACATTGACACCTAATTTTTTGGTATGCCTGGTTCTGCTCTTGGCTCTACTCCTGCACTCTTCATTAAACCAGGGTTGATCCTCTGGATTGGCGGTAATGATAGAGTAGGAGATATGCCGGGCCATGAGGTTACAGATTGTGGTTCAGTACAATTCTGCTGTTGTTGATGGCCCACGGCGCCTCATTAATGCCCAGTCTTGAGTTGCTAGATCTGTTCAAAATCTATCCCATTTAGCACAACAGTAGTGCCACAAAACATGACGCACCGTAAACATGATGTACGGCAGTGCTTCGTCTCCTCAAAGACTGTGCATTGGTCACTCCGACCAATACTGCCAGGGACAGATACCCCTGCAGCTGGGAGGTTGATGAGGATGAGATTTATATGTTTTTCCCCTATTCTTGGTTCCATCACTATCCGTTGCAGTCCCATTCAAGCAGCTATGACCTTTAGGACTCAGCCAGCTCGATCAGTAGTGGTGCTACTGAGCCAATCTTGGTGATGGGCATTGATGTCCCCTACCCAGGGTAGATTATTTTCCCTTGCCACCCTCAATGCTTCCTCCAAGTGGTGTTCAACATGGTGTCATGGGAATGTCCCGTTAAGAAATGTGTGTTTATCAAATAGCTTCAGTGATGTCATTGTGTGGGTGGAGCTGGGCTGAGGGTCTGGCTTTTACTTTCGTTTTGAGCTGGGAGCTGTTTGCGGTTCTGTGCTTTACTTTCGGTTTAGACAGTTGGGAGCTGCATTCAGACAAAGAAGGTTTATTTTGGTCTCTCTCTCTATATATGTTAAAAGGTGTCCCGATCACTTGATAATTTAAAAGTGATACCTGTTTGTTGTAAAGAATTCAAACCTACTTTTTGTGGAAAAAGGGATTATCAGATTCATGGATGTTGTTCATAGAATCATAGAATATACAGTGCAGAAGGAGGCCATTCAGCCCATCGAGTCTGCACCAGCCCTTGGAAAGAGCACCCTACCTAAGCCCATAACTCCACCCTATCCCTACACCTCCACCCTATCCCCATAACCCCAATAAACCTTTTGGACACTAAGGTCAATTTAGCATAGCCAATACACCTAACCTGCATATCTTTGGACTGTGGGAGGAAACCGGAGCACCCGGAGGAAACCCACACAGACATGAGGATTAAGTGCAGACTCCACACAGACAGTGATCCAAGCCGGGAATCGAACCTGAGACCTTGGAGCTGTGATGCAACTGTGCTAACCACTATGCTACCGTGCTGCCCCACTTGAGTGAATCAGTAAAAGGGTAGTTATTAAGGGTTAAACATAGAGTACTGTAGCTGTGTGGAGTATGTATGTTTTGGGTTGATAAAAATCTTACTGTGTGTTTATAAAATGTTAACTGAATTTTTAGAATAAACTTTGTTTTTGATTTAAAGTGCTTAACACCTGTAAAGTGGGCCCTTGTGCACCTCACAACCAACATCTATTAACAGTTGTGGGTCAGGTGAACTCCATGATATACTTTGGTGTTCTCTAAACCCTGGCCCATAACAGTGGAGGAGTACAGATTCATCAGCTGATGGTGGTCCGTACGTGGTAATCAGCAGGAGGTTTCCTTGCCCATGTTTGACCCGGCGCCATGAGACTTCATGGGGTCCAGAGTCGATGCTGAGGACTCCAAGGGCAACTTCCTCCTGACTGTGCACCACAGGTGCTGCCCCGTCTGCTAGGTCTGTCCTGTCTGTGGGACAAACATACCCAGGGATGGTGAGGTGGTGTCTGGTGTGTTCCCAAGCATTGTTTTCAAATGGATTCATAATCGTGGAGCTCAATTTAAATGATGATATTACATAATAATACAATATACTCATAATAGGAAATTGTTGCACACACAGAGTGTTTTAATAATACTTTTAAGAAAACGGATAATTGCATCAAGTAGCAATTTGAGGACAATTTCACTGATGTAGACAGCGATGAGATAATCCAAACAAACCGAAGACAAATGATAAGTATAACTCCAGGAATATTCCAGTGCATGCTAACGGAGTTGTTTTTAATGTGGTTAAAGATTGCTTGTTAATGGCATGCATACCTAATCAGTTCACAGATCACATCCCATACAAATAGCAGTCAGCCCTAACAGCATTAAAAACATTCACTCCATATTGAGATGTTTAACAGGCCTAACAGAGGCTACTATTTGACGTTATTGTTTTAAATCGCGTCCCGTGAAAGGTGTTTCTGTGCCTTCAATCCTACAATCAGTGCTCACTTGAAAGTTACAGCCATAAGGATATTTTACACACCCGTGCAAACTGTGCCATGCGTTTTTTAGTCTTTCTTCATCGTGCAAAGCGGTAACTTTATTGTGACATCGTGGGAAGTGCATGAAAGTCAAACTGGCAGCCTTTTCATGACGACAAGAATAAATCCAACGAAGGATTAATATAAACAAACATTGCTGGAGCTACACAGCAGGCCAGTAGCATTATAATTGCACTTGCTCACTGCATGATTCCAAGTTGAATACATCAGACTACCACAGTAGCAGCTGACCTCCCAGCCTCTGGAAGAAAATCACTGCAAGATATATCACTGCACACCATGGCAGACAAGGCTCACATCATTGCAAAGAAGGCCAATCTGGGACGGTGTAGCTCCGTGGGCTAGACAGCTGGTTTGTAATGCAGAACAAGGCCAGCAGCGCGGGTTCAATTCCAGTACCGACTTACCCACATAGGCGCCGGAATGTGGAGACTAGGGGCGTTTCACAGTAACTTCATAGTTGAGACAATAAGAGATTATTTATTGCCCTTCGGGAGTGGACATCTTGTCAGCTACTTTAAAAAAATTAATTGATGAGATGTGGGCATGGCTGGTTGGGCCCATTCCTAATTGCCCTTGAGAAGGTGGTGGTGAGCTGCCTTCTTGAGCCGCTGCAGTCCATGTGGTGTAGGTACACCCACAGTGCTGTTAGGGAGGGAGTTCCAGGATTTTGACCCAGCAACAGTAAAGTAATGGTGATATCATTCCAAGTCAGAATGGTGTGTGGATTGGAGGAGAACATCCAGGTTTTGTTTTTTCCATGTGTCCGCTGGCCTTGGCCTTCTCGGTGGTAGTGGCCGTGGCTTGGGAGGTGCAGAACTAACACTAACTGTTGTAATTCATACAAATTTACATAAAATTCAAAAAGTCCCTTTAGCCACCTTCTTTGTAGCATGGAAAAAGCTGGTGCAACTCCATCCTGGACAGAAGATGAGGATCGAGAGGAGCAATTACACCAACAGCAACAGCAGGAGCAGTGATAGCAGCAGCAATAGCTGCCTTCCACTCAGCCACATGCCAGTACACAGGACAGAAAGGGATGAAAACAGAGATCTGGGATGCGAGTAGCAGAAATGAAACAGGGTCATGTGTTAAGCGCATGTGGTCGCGTGTTTCCAGTGCTGGCAGCGCCGGGAACGTACCTGCTATTTAATGGGACTCTGTTTCATTTCTGGGCCTTGGTGAGGAACGCCCCGCGAAGCTACACTTTGTCCTGTTTCCTGCACGAAGAAGCACTGCTCTTGGGTGCAGAAGGAGATCACACGGCAGCACAGTGCTTAGCACTGTTGCTTTACCCCGGCCTCCGGATCCTCCAACATCCCAATATGGGGGTATTCGAGGCCCCCTCACAGGCAGTGCACCCTGGGTCCAATCCCCAGCATGGGCATGATGTCACTTTGGCACTGCCAGGGTGCTGTAGCCACCTAAGATGGACACTGGGCTACAAAATGGAGAACTGCTAAGGCTGCAGGGAGAAAACAGTCTTAGCAAGGACAAGCAGTTTGCAGAAGGCTAATTAGCATTCTGCACGTACAGAAACCAGTTTGTGGCCAGGTGCAGAATCTCAGCTAAAGGTGTAAATGGCAACAACGATTTACATAGTAATGAGGTGATCCAGATCCAGGCCCACACAATAGAAACATTTAGGTATGAATGGATACTTTTGAGTAGACGCCCAGACGAAACGGCACCATAAGTATCCATCACAAAGACCCATAGAGACCCGCCCCACCCATCGAGAAGCGACCCTCAGATTGGGGGGTTTGGAAAATATCGATTGGGAGAAGGCCCAATCGATATACAGCAGGTAGAGACCGCCCCGAAGAGGCACGGACTTTGGGGGACCTATAAAAGTAGACCTCGCACATGGTCCGGTCTGTTGTTTTTGGCTCCGGCTCTCTGCTGTTTTCATCACTTTGCTGATACATCGCATCCTGACTCCAGTTCCATCACCAGCCGTTGAGCCACCAGCCATCGAACTGTAAGTGTCACCACAACGACCGCTACGTGATCCAGACTTTACTAGACCCTGACGATTATAAGACCCTGAGAGTTGCAGACCAAGAACGGGATGAAGGCCTCGCTCCCTGACCTTGCCTGTTCCTGTCTAGATAAGTATTTTAGTCGTTTAGTTTAGAAGTAACTTAGTCTCTTTAGCGTATGCATGTGTATTTATTATATTGGTTATAATAAACACAATCGTTTGAACTTACTAATCGGTGTACAGATTTATTACTTTGAACCTGACCTACCTTGATGTACTTGTGAGGTGTCTAAATACGGCACCTGGCGACTCCTGAGCAGAATTACATACACAGAGCTGTAGTAGTGTTAAGCACACGGCCTTTAAACTGAGGCGTGTTAATACACTCCAATAAAACACGTAGCACTCAAGTAAAACGTGCAACAGTGCCAAGTGGTACATCAGCATGCCAGGCTGGCAGTACCACAGTGTCCAGGTGGCATCAGGAGTGCCAGGGTACCACCCTACCCGGAGCCCGACCATCCAGGGACCCTGATCGCCTGGTGGTCCAGTGCTAAACAATGCCCACTCGGTGTCTTTGAGACAAGACCATTAGATCCCGGGTACTGCGTACTGCGTAGATCTGGCGCAGACATATTCAAGCGAGACTAACTGCTCATTTCAATATGCAAACCTGGGTCCCTTAGATCTTGCAAGGCGTGCCGAGCTGGTAAATCTGACGAGAGGCCTCTTGCCATATTTACCGCCTTGTCGAGTCCCCAGTCGGGCGCGGTGAGGCCACGAGATCGTTCTCCAGCTTGATAAAGGCAATACCTCCAATGCAGGGCCCAAGTGCAGTGAAATTACTTTAAAAGAGTTGAAAATCACAAGTGAAAGAGTAAAATCTGGATCACTGAACAAATTCTGCGTACACAAACATTTCACCTAGGCAGTTGTGTAGCTAGTGTGGGAATGGTGGCATTTTGCGACCGAAATAACTATCCAAAACCGCCACCGATCCTCCGTCTCGTGGGGGGCCTAGCAGGCACGCAGCATAGGGCACCCGGTGGAATTGCCGGGTCCATGGCTGTGCATGAGCGCGGCCTTGGCCTGCAGCGGCCACGCCGTACAACATGGACCCGGCCTGCTCAACAGTGCCTGTCTTTGGCCAGTGTCGCCACCCCCTGACCATACCCCACCAGTGCCCCTAGACCGTGACAAAGCCCCCCCCCCCCCCGCTCGCGGATCAGCTCTCCCTCGACCCTGGTGGCGCAGGACTCAGTCCGCAGCCGCCACGCCAAGTTCCCGAAAAAAATAGAATGAATGACCCATGCTGTCAGAAACTCGGCCTATCGGGGGTGGAGCATCGGGGAGAGGGCCTCAGGTAATGTCCTGAGTCGGTACATGCTCACAGAGTACGCCGTTTTGGAGAGGCGGAGCACGCAAGAGCAGCACCGCCCCCCATTTCAGCGCCAACGTGGCTTCTCCGGCCGAACGTGATTTCGCCGTCAGAAACTGGAGACTCCCACCCATGAAGTTTCACTATTTAAAGAAGGCTAGTCCAATATGTGGTTTGAGGGCCGAATGTGGCTCTTGATGCCCCTCTTTGTGGCCTCCGGAACCATTTTTCAAAATGTCAGTCAGACTGGTAAATTTCAATGAAATAATCAGCATGAGCTGCTCCTCTTATAACAGGCTGTCTCTTTCCAATGCTCTCTGCTTATAGGCTCTTGAGAGCAGCAACTTGTGATTGGAGAAGCAGCGGACAGGACCGGCGGTACATTGGGAGCCTGGGGTGCTGAGGAACATGACTTGGGGAGCTGAGGGCCTGGAAGCAAGGCCCAGGGACCAGAGATGGAGGGTGACTGGCCCATTCAGCCCTCTAACGTTCCATGTAATCAGCCTGGTTGGAGGACTGGATGCCCCTGACCCCCCCCCCCCCCCCCCCCTGCCCACACCCCCCCCACCCCCGCGCTGACTAGCCATCATCCTGTTCAGACCAGCCTCCAGTTCGCGTCCCCGGCCTCCCTGAGCCTGCCCTCGACCTCTCATTTGTCCCCTAGTAACAGTTCCTCCTGTGTCAGCAAAGCAGCTCCCCCATTCTCCACCCCCGCCCCCCCCCCCCCCCCCCCCCCCACCCGCCCGCCCCTTGTAACAGCACCAGAAACCCAACCCTTCCTATCAAGGTCAAGGTACACAAGTGCCAGGAACCAGAGCCTGGCATCCAGAGCAGGGCCCCGGCACAATGGAGCAGAGCACACGGCAGCATTGTAGCACAGTGGTTAGCACAGTTGCTTCACAGATCCAGGGCCCCAGGTTCAAATCCTGGCTTGGGTCACTGCCTTTGTGGAGTCTGCACATTCTCCCAGTCTCTGCGTGGGTTTCCTGCAGGTGCTCCAGTTTCCTTCCACAGTCCAAAGATGTGCAGGTTAGGTGGATTGGCCAGGCTAAATTGCCCTTCCTGTCCAAAGAGGTTAGGTGGGGTTACTGGGTTACGGGGATAAGTTGGAAGTGTGGGCTTAAATGGGGTGCTCTTTCCAAGGGCTGGTGCAGGCTCAATAGGCCGAATGGCCTCCTTCTGCACTGTAAATTCTATGATACTATGATAACGGGAGTGGGGTCTGCGAGCACCTCTTGTGTTAGTGACTGGAGACTGTGTGAGAGAGTGTAAAGCGGTGAAGAGGGTGGGGGCAGCATTGGTAGTGAATGTGAGAGATGGTAGAGTGTGAGAGGGGATAGAGAGTGTGAGGGGGTCGAGAGTGTGAAGGGGTTGAGAGTGGGGGGGGGGAGATTGAGAAGAGGTGGAGAATGTGAGGTTACAGAAAGTGTGAGTGGAAAAGGGGTCAGGGATTAGACGGTGTGAGAGGGGACTGAGAGATTGTGAAAGGGGTTGAGAGAGTGTCAATAGCGTGAATGAGGGGGGATGATGATAAGATTGTTTGGGGGGGGTGCGTTTGTAGGGTGAGTGAATGTGAGCAGGGTAAGAGTTGGAGATGGTTGGAGAGGGAGTGAGAGAGGGTGTGTGGTGGTAGAGAGTGTGGGGGTGCAGAGTGTGTGAAGGGGCAGAGAATGGAGGGGGTAAAGACTGAGAAGAGGTCGGGAATGTGAGGTGATAAGGAGTGTGATGGGAAAAAATGGAAGGGAGGAGACATTGTGAAAGGGGCTGAGAGGGTGTGAGAGGGGTGAGAGAGTGTGAGGGTGTGAGTGTGAGAGGCTGAGAGAGTGTGAGGGGTGAGAGAGTGTGAGGGACTGAGAGGGTGTGAGGGACTGAGAGAGTGTGAGAGAGTGTGAGGGACTGAGAGAGTGTGAGGGGCTGAGAGAGTGTGAGGGACTGAGAGACTGTGAGAGAGTGTGAGGGACTGAGCGAGTGTGAGGGGCTGAGAGAGTGTGAGGGGCTGTGAGAGTTAGATAGATAGAAATAGAACAGTACAGCACAGAACAGGCCCTTCGGCCCTCGATGTTGTGCCGAGCAACGATCACCCTACTTAAACCCACATAACTCGTATACCCGTAACCCAACAATCCCCCCATTAACCTTACACTACGGGCAATTTAGCATGGCCAATCCACCTAACCCGCACATCCTTGGACTGTGGGAGGAAACCGGAGCACCCGGAGGAAACCCACGCACACACGGGGAGGACGTGCAGACTCCACACAGACAGTGACCCAGCCGGGAATCGAACCTGGGACCCTGGAGCTGTGAAACATTGATGCTAACCACCATGCTACCGTGAGGCCCAAAGAGTGTGAGGGGTGAGAGAGTGTGAGGGACTGAGAGAGTGTGAGGTGCTGAGTGTGAGGGGCTTAGTGTGAGGGACTGAGAGAGTGTGAGGGGCTGAGTGTGAGGGACTGAGTGTGAGGGACTGAGAGAGAGTGAGGGGATGAGTGTGAGGGACTGAGAGAGTGTGAGGGACTGAGAGAGTGTGAGGGGCTGAGAGAGTGTGAGGAGCTGAGAGAGTATGAGGGACTGAGAGAGTGTGAGGGGCTGAGAGAGTGTGAGGGACTGAGAGAGTGTGAGGGGCTGAGAGAGTGTGAGGGACTGAGAGAGTGTGAGGGACTGAGAGAATGTGAGGGGCTGAGAGAGTGTGAGGGGCTGAGAGAGTGTGAGGGGCTGAGTGTGAGGGACTGAGAGAGTGTGAGGGACTGAGTGTGAGGGACTGAGTGTGAGGGGCTGAGAGAGTGTGAGGGGCTGAGAGAGTGTGAGGGGCTGAGAGAGTGTGAGGGACGGAGAGAGTGTGAGGGGCTGAGAGAGTGTGAGGGACTGAGAGAATGTGAGGGGCTGAGAGAGTGTGAGGGGCTGAGAGAGTGTGAGGGACTGAGAGAGTGTGAGGGTGTGAGAGAGTGTGAGGGACTGAGAGAGTGTGAGGGGCTGAGAGAGTGTGAGGGACTGAGAGAGTGTGAGGGGTGAGAGAGTGTGAGGGACTGAGTGTGAGGGACTGAGTGTGAGGGGCTGAGAGAGTGTGAGGGACTGAGAGAGTGTGAGGGACTGAGAGAGTGTGAGGGACTGAGAGAGTGTGAGGGACTGAGAGAGTGTGAGGGACTGAGTGAGTGTGAGGGACTGTGAGAGTGTGAGGGGCTGTGAGAGTGTGAGGGGCTGAGAGAGTGTGAGGGACTGAGAGAGTGTGAGGGACTGAGAGAGTGTGAGGGACTGAGAGAGTGTGAGGGACTGAGTGAGTGTGAGGGACTGAGAGAGTGTGAGGGACTGAGAGAGTTTGAGGGACTGAGAGAGTGTGAGGGGCTGTGAGAGTGTGAGGGACTGAGAGAGTGTGAGGGGTGAGAGAGTGTGAGGGACTGAGTGTGAGGGGCTGAGTGTGACGGACTGAGAGAGTGTGAGGGGTGAGAGAGTGTGAGGGACTGAGAGAGTGTGAGGGGCTGAGTGTGAGGGACTGAGAGAGTGTGAGGGACTGAGTGTGAGGGACTGAGAGAGTGTGAGGGACTGAGAGAGTGTGAGGGGCTGAGAGAGTGTGAGGGACTGAGTGTGTGAGGGACTGAGAGAGTGTGAGGGGCTGAGAGAGTGTGAGGGACTGAGAGAGTGTGAGGGACTGAGAGAGTGTGAGGGACTGAGAGAGTGTGAGGGACTGAGAGAGTGTGAGGGGTGAGAGAGTGTGAGGGGCTGTGAGAGTGTGAGGGGTGAGAGAGTGTGAGGGTCTGGGTGTGAGGGACTGAGAGAGTGTGAGGGACTGAGTGTGAGGGACTGAGTGTGAGGGGCTGAGAGAGTGTGAGGGGCTGAGAGAGTGTGAGGGGCTGAGAGAGTGTGAGGGACTGAGAGAGTGTGAGGGACGGAGAGAGTGTGAGGGGCTGAGAAAGTGTGAGGGTGTGAGAGAGTGTGAGGGGCTGAGAGAGTTTGAGGGACTGAGAGAGTGTGAGGGTGTGAGAGAGTGTGAGGGACTGAGTTTGAGGGACTGAGAGAGTGTGAGGGGTGAGAGAGTGTGAGGGCCTGAGTGTGAGGAACTGAGAGAGTGCGAGGGACTGAGTGTGAGGGACTGAGTGTGAGGGGCTGAGAGAGTGTGAGGGACTGAGAGAGTGTGAGGGACTGAGTGTGAGGGACTGAGTGTAAGGGGCTGAGAGAGTGTGAGGGGCTGAGAGAGTGTGAGGGGCTGTGAGTGTGAGGGACTGAGAGAGTGTGAGGGGCTGTGAGAGTGTGAGGGACTGAGAGAGTGTGAGGGGCTGAGAGAGTGTGAGGGACTGAGAGAGTGTGAGGGACTGAGAGAGTGTGAGGGGCTGAGAGAGTGTGAGGGACTGAGAGAGTGTGAGGGACTGAGAGAGTGTGAGGGACTGAGAGAGTGTGAGGGGTGAGAGAGTGTGAGGGGCTGAGAGAGTGTGAGGGGCTGAGAGAGTGTGAGGGACTGAGAGTGTGAGGGACTGTGAGAGTGTGAGGGGCTGTGAGAGTGTGAGGGGCTGAGAGAGTGTGAGGGACTGAGAGAGTGTGAGGGGTGAGAGAGTGTGAGGGGCTGAGAGAGTGTGAGGGGCTGAGAGAGTGTGAGGGACTGAGAGTGTGAGGGACTGTGAGAGTGTGAGGGGCTGTGAGAGTGTGAGGGGCTGAGAGAGTGTGAGGGACTGTGAGAGTGTGAGGGACTGTGAGAGTGTGAGGGGCTGTGAGAGTGTGAGGGGCTGAGTGAGTGTGAGGGGCTGTGAGAGTGTGAGGGGCTGAGTGAGTGTGAGGGACTGAGAGAGTGTGAGGGGCTGAGTGTGAGGGACTGAGAGAGTGTGAGGGACTGAGTGTGAGGGACTGAGAGAGTGTGAGGGACTGAGAGAGTGTGAGGGGCTGAGAGAGTGTGAGGGACTGAGTGTGTGAGGGACTGAGAGAGTGTGAGGGGCTGAGAGAGTGTGAGGGACTGAGAGAGTGTGAGGGACTGAGAGAGTGTGAGGGACTGAGAGAGTGTGAGGGACTGAGAGAGTGTGAGGGGTGAGAGAGTGTGAGGGGCTGTGAGAGTGTGAGGGGTGAGAGAGTGTGAGGGTCTGGGTGTGAGGGACTGAGAGAGTGTGAGGGACTGAGTGTGAGGGACTGAGTGTGAGGGGCTGAGAGAGTGTGAGGGGCTGAGAGAGTGTGAGGGGCTGAGAGAGTGTGAGGGACTGAGAGAGTGTGAGGGACGGAGAGAGTGTGAGGGGCTGAGAAAGTGTGAGGGTGTGAGAGAGTGTGAGGGGCTGAGAGAGTTTGAGGGACTGAGAGAGTGTGAGGGTGTGAGAGAGTGTGAGGGACTGAGTTTGAGGGACTGAGAGAGTGTGAGGGGTGAGAGAGTGTGAGGGCCTGAGTGTGAGGAACTGAGAGAGTGCGAGGGACTGAGTGTGAGGGACTGAGTGTGAGGGGCTGAGAGAGTGTGAGGGACTGAGAGAGTGTGAGGGACTGAGTGTGAGGGACTGAGTGTAAGGGGCTGAGAGAGTGTGAGGGGCTGAGAGAGTGTGAGGGGCTGTGAGTGTGAGGGACTGAGAGAGTGTGAGGGGCTGTGAGAGTGTGAGGGACTGAGAGAGTGTGAGGGGCTGAGAGAGTGTGAGGGACTGAGAGAGTGTGAGGGACTGAGAGAGTGTGAGGGGCTGAGAGAGTGTGAGGGACTGAGAGAGTGTGAGGGACTGAGAGAGTGTGAGGGACTGAGAGAGTGTGAGGGGTGAGAGAGTGTGAGGGGCTGAGAGAGTGTGAGGGGCTGAGAGAGTGTGAGGGACTGAGAGTGTGAGGGACTGTGAGAGTGTGAGGGGCTGTGAGAGTGTGAGGGGCTGAGAGAGTGTGAGGGACTGAGAGAGTGTGAGGGGTGAGAGAGTGTGAGGGGCTGAGAGAGTGTGAGGGGCTGAGAGAGTGTGAGGGACTGAGAGTGTGAGGGACTGTGAGAGTGTGAGGGGCTGTGAGAGTGTGAGGGGCTGAGAGAGTGTGAGGGACTGTGAGAGTGTGAGGGACTGTGAGAGTGTGAGGGGCTGTGAGAGTGTGAGGGGCTGAGTGAGTGTGAGGGGCTGTGAGAGTGTGAGGGGCTGAGTGAGTGTGAGGGACTGTGAGAGTGTGAGGGACTGTGAGAGTTTGAGGGGCTGTGAGAGTGTGAGGGGTGAGAGAGTGCGAGGGGTGAGGGGCTGTGAGAGTGTGAGGGGCTTTGAGAGTGTGAGGGGCTGAGAGAGTGTGAGGGACTGAGAGAGTGTGAGGGGCTGAGAGAGTGTGAGGGGCTGAGAGAGTGTGAGGGGCTGAGAGAGTGTGAGGGACGGAGAGAGTGTGAGGGACTGAGAGAGTTTGAGGGACTGAGAGAGTGTGAGGGGCTGAGAGAGTGTGAGGGGTGAGAGAGTGTGAGGGACTGAGAGAATGTGAGGGGCTGAGAGAGTGTGAGGGACTGAGAGAGTGTGAGGGTGTGAGAGAGTGTGAGGGACTGAGAGAGTGTGAGGGGCTGAGAGAGTGTGAGGGACTGAGAGAGTGTGAGGGTGAGAGAGTGTGAGGGACTAAGTGTGAGGGACTGAGTGTGAGGGGCTGAGAGAGTGTGAGGGACTGAGAGAGTGTGAGGGACTATGAGAGTGTGAGGGGCTGTGAGAGTGTGAGGGGCTGAGAGAGTGTGAGGGACTGAGAGAGTGTGAGGGACTGAGAGAGTGTGAGGGACTGAGAGAGTGTGAGGGACTGAGTGAGTGTGAGGGACTGAGAGAGTGTGAGGGACTGAGAGAGTTTGAGGGACTGAGAGAGTGTGAGGGGCTGTGAGAGTGTGAGGGACTGAGAGAGTGTGAGGGGTGAGAGAGTGTGAGGGACTGAGTGTGAGGGGCTGAGTGTGACGGACTGAGAGAGTGTGAGGGGTGAGAGAGTGTGAGGGACTGAGAGAGTGTGAGGGGCTGAGTGTGAGGGACTGACAGAGTGTGAGGGACTGAGTGTGAGGGACTGAGAGAGTGTGAGGGACTGAGAGAGTGTGAGGGGCTGAGAGAGTGTGAGGGACTGAGTGTGTGAGGGACTGAGAGAGTGTGAGGGGCTGAGAGAGTGTGAGGGACTGAGAGAGTGTGAGGGACTGAGAGAGTGTGAGGGACTGAGAGAGTGTGAGGGGTGAGAGAGTGTGAGGGGCTGTGAGAGTGTGAGGGGTGAGAGAGTGTGAGGGTCTGGGTGTGAGGGACTGAGAGAGTGTGAGGGACTGAGTGTGAGGGACTGAGTGTGAGGGGCTGAGAGAGTGTGAGGGGCTGAGAGAGTGTGAGGGGCTGAGAGAGTGTGAGGGACTGAGAGAGTGTGAGGGACGGAGAGAGTGTGAGGGGCTGAGAGAGTGTGAGGGTGTGAGAGAGTGTGAGGGGCTGAGAGAGTTTGAGGGACTGAGAGAGTGTGAGGGTGTGAGAGAGTGTGAGGGACTGAGTTTGAGGGACTGAGAGAGTGTGAGGGGTGAGAGAGTGTGAGGGTCTGAGTGTGAGGAACTGAGAGAGTGCGAGGGACTGAGTGTGAGGGACTGAGTGTGAGGGGCTGAGAGAGTGTGAGGGACTGAGAGAGTGTGAGGGACTGAGTGTGAGGGACTGAGTGTAAGGGGCTGAGAGAGTGTGAGGGGCTGAGAGAGTGTGAGGGGCTGTGAGTGTGAGGGACTGAGAGAGTGTGAGGGGCTGAGAGAGTGTGAGGGACTGAGAGAGTGTGAGGGACTGAGAGAGTGTGAGGGACTGAGAGAGTGTGAGGGGTGAGAGAGTGTGAGGGGCTGAGAAAGTGTGAGGGGCTGAGAGAGTGTGAGGGACTGAGAGTGTGAGGGACTGTGAGAGTGTGTGGGGCTGTGAGAGTGTGAGGGGCTGAGAGAGTGTGAGGGACTGTGAGAGTGTGAGGGACTGTGAGAGTGTGAGGGGCTGTGAGAGTGTGAGGGGCTGAGTGAGTGTGAGGGGCTGTGAGAGTGTGAGGGGCTGAGTGAGTGTGAGGGACTGTGAGAGTGTGAGGGACTGTGAGAGTGTGAGGGGCTGTGAGAGTGTGAGGGGTGAGAGAGTGCGAGGGGTGAGGGGCTGTGAGAGTGTGAGGGTGTGTGAGAGTGTGAGGGGCTGAGAGAGTGTGAGGGACTGAGAGAGTGTGAGGAGGTGAGAGAATGTGAGGGGTTGAGAGAGTGTGAGGAGGTGAGAGAATGTGAGGTGCTGAGAGAGTCTGAGCAGGGGGGTGATGTGTTGGGGATGCTGGGTCTGCGAGGACTGCGTTTACTGTAGCAGTGAGAGAGACAGGCTTCCAACACTTGAAGAATTGCAACTCTATTTTAATTAAACTGTTAACTATTATACATACTTTAACTGTGGGTTGACACTATGCTGAGTTGACTGGAGACCTGAGGCTAACCTGACCAGGCTATCTTACTACCACATGGTGGATGCTCTAGTTGTTGTTCATGTGCTCTGACTCTCTCAGAGTCTGGATCCCAAGAGAGTGGGAAAACTAGTGCCCTGTGGCTTTATAGTGTTCGTGTCCTGTCTGGTGATTGGCTACAGTGTTCTGTGTTCATTGGTCATCCTGCCTGTCAATCAATGCCTGTCTGAGCACCATCATATACTTGTGTGTATATTATGACAGGGGGGTGAGGAAGTGTGGGGGTTAGAGGGCATGGGGGATGGGGTAGATGAGAGTGCATAGACCGGATGTGTCCATGAATCTGGCTCCCTCCCAGTATCAGGGTTCTCACTCACCCTCACCCACATACGGACATGCACTTTCATAAGAGTGCAGGTGACTGAGCACTGAGTTGGGATTCAGCCAATATGCACACTCTCACCCTCTTAACACTCTAATACTCATCTTTATTTATTACTCATTGTTGTTTTGCTTAGCATGCTGTTCCTTTTCACACCTCAGTTTTATTTTGAAATTCATGTTTAATGTTGTGCCAAATGTTATCTTTCCAAAACTTGCTCTTCAGCCACTTGAATGAGAAAAAGTTTGAAATGTGGACCTGCATGCCTCTGGACTCCCCACAAGCCTGATGGGCGGCACAATGGCACAGTGGTTAGCACTGCTGCTTCACAGCTCCAGGGACCCTGGTTCAATTCCGACCTCAGGTGTCTGCATGGAGTTTGCACATCCTCCCCGTGTCGGCGTGGGTTTCCTCCGGGTGCTCCGGTTTCCTCCCACAGTCCAAAGATGTGCAGGTTAGGTGGATTGGCCATGCTAAATTGCCCCTTAGTGTCCAAAAGGTTATGGGTTCTGGGCTATTGGTATAGGGTGGAGGCGTGGGCATAAGTAGACTGCTCTTTCCAAGGGCTGGTGCAGACTCGATGGGCCGGATGGCCTCTTTCTGTACTGTAAATTCCGTAATTTAAAGACTTTCCAGCAATTCAGCTTCAATGAATAATAAAACCCCTTGTTGACCCTGGTGAGTTCCGCACAGTTCAAGGAACCCATTCTCAGGGGTGGTCGAACTAGGACCTTGTGTTGAATTCACAATTAATTGAGTTTTAAAATATTTAAATGAGTGACCTGTGGATTTTCTGCAACCCAGTTAAACCTAGGAGAGGCCGGAATCATTTCAGGTTCCAAACTCAATTGCACCTTATGGGGTTGAACAACCTGCCCACACCTGAGTCTATTCCCCTCCAATTGGCAGTCAAAATTCTTCCCATGAACCATGTTTCCATCTCTACACATGCTACGTAACCTGTTGAGTATTTTCAGAATTTTCTCTTTCTATGTAAAGATGTTTTCTTGGTACTCCTTTTGGGCAGATTAAGTTAGCTTTACCCCACACCTAGCCCATGATTGTTTGTGTTGACAATGGCTTCATGGACTGCAAGATGTTTCTTTTCCCAACAGTATAAGTCCTTGAAGAATCAACAGATAAATTTACACTCAGCCACGCTGATGAATTTAATGTTTAGTCCCACAAGATTAAAAAAACTTTGCATCAATATTATATTCATCCAAAAGGTAACATGCTGAACACTTTCAGATCAATAATGATCAATGAGCTTATTTGAAGTTTGTGTTTTGCCTTGGTTTTTTTCCCCTATTGCAGTACATTGCAATTGAACTGTTCATTAAAAACAAGTGGAAACTTGGTGCAGCCTAAGGAGAAACGAAATTGTATGTGGCGAAACAGTACAGGATCAATTTACAACTCCACAAGTTAGCTGGTAATCTGTTGGAGGAGATTGCCCTGCCTGTTTTAGAATTCTCCTGATTTTCATACAATTGAAATGAATGAATTGAAAATGATGTTCATCCTACAACGATTGGGTGGTCTGTTCCAAAAGGTTATTGAAACTTTACCTCGTAACCTGACACAAAAATATGGAAAGTCAGACAAGAAGTGACTGGCAGAACTCCATACAGATGGAAACAACTGATTGCTTGCTGTGTCCATCCTGCTCCACAGAACACTGTCTTATAAATGTGGGTTGCAGTGTGTGAGAAATATGAGATGTGGCATGTGCTCAAGTATAGAATACTTGGGAGGGAAAAGGTGATTTTGGATTGATAATCTCCAAAGCTCTCCACCACTGTGCTTTTTCTTGTGATATGTTTGGAACTGTTGCAGACTAAATGATAGAGACTGATTGCTATGATTAGTCAACACATCATTATAATTGTACCTTGCAACTGCCAGGGTGGTAAATGTTGGACTAAATATGCCCGTGTCGTTTTTAATATGGCAATTCCATTGTCCCAACAAAGTAATCTGCTTCTGAAAGTCCACTTGTTGATAGGATTGCTTTCATTACCCAACATAGTTACCTTCTCAAAATAGTTCACTAAATTCCAGAAGCCATCTGGTGAGCTCCTTGTCATCTGTGTTTAAATTTGCTATTCATAGAACATTTTTATTGATTTCATCCAACAGCCTTCCAACAACTGAAATGAAGCAAATGCTTCTATAATTTCCTGGGTCTGTCTTGGCATTCTACATTAGTCTCACTCTATTCTATGGGGCCAGTGCCTGCCGTTACTGAGCTATTAAATATATAAGCCCACAGGACTCGCATAACATATACCCAATTGCTTTAAGCATCCTGGAGGTGAATTCTATCACACCCATTGATCCAAGTATAAGGATCAAGACCCATTATTCAGTTCTGTATTATATATTCATATCCGCTTTGTTATTTTCAATTTTACTCCTCCTTGTACATTGTATTTTTGGTCACTAAACATCATCTATTGGAGGGAAAACTGATGCAAAGAAGCCTTTTATTTAAAGGATGATAAATCGAATTGAACATGATGAAGTACGAGGTGCCAATGCAATTTGAAAAGGATAGTGAGAAAATAGATGGATGTGTTAACTGGAATGATTATTTTTGAGAGGTGGACATCACTGGTAAGTCAGAATTTATTGTCAACCCTAATTGCCTTTGAGCTGAGTGGCTTTCTTTTCCATTTAAGAGTCACTGTGGTCTGGAGTCGCATGGAGCTGAGCAGATTTCCTTCCCTAAATGACCTAGGTTCCCTATTTGTGAACCTAGATGGCTTTTTACGACAACGGTCATTTATTGGATTCAAATTCCACCATCTGCCTTGGTGGGATTCAAACCAGGTCCCCACAGCATTACCCTGGGTCTTTGGATTACTACTTCAGCAACAATGCCACTACACCCCTGCCTCCCCAGTTTAAATTGGTGAAGGGTTAAGATGAGGAAGCCTAGTTGGAGGGTACTGAAGGTGTCAAAGTTTGAGTTGATCAACGATGGATTCAGATTTTGGCAGCAAAAGGAGAGGAATAAGGATGGAGGCGGGAATAGCTACTGAAATTTAAGGCAGTGGTATTGATAACAGTATGTAAATGAAGAAGTGGAATAGAAGGATATTTTAAAATGTTAGAGTTGTTAGAGTCACATAGCACAATTTAAAACCCATGTAAGTGGAGGAGTTCCTCGGACAGAGTGGAGGAGGAAATTAGTTGACTAGGACAGTGTTTTTCAAACTTTTTTACTCGGGATCCACTTTTTGCCAACTGGCCGTCCTTCAGTGCCAGGTGACCGTTGAGACACACGCCAACCAACCTTCATGACCCATGCCGGCCAACTTTCACGATCCATGCTGGCTGACCCTCGCGACCCACGGCGAACAACCTTCGCAACATGCCACATTTGCTTATCTTTAATGCAAAAGGATATCCTGCTTGGTCTCATGGTCTCACTCCAATCAGGTTCACCAAAGCAGAGGGAAATATCAGGTGCAGACCTCAGCCAGTCCCTTTGTACCATCTTCATTTTTGTGAAAATGGAAAATCCAACCTCGCACATGTAGGTCATCGTGAAGAGCAATAGCAACAAAATGCTTATTTTACTCAGCACTGGAACTCCTGGGAGATGCTACACAAAATTAGGGACAGCCTCACATGTCTTTGGCATGTTTTTAATGTGGTATTACAGTTCAGCTACAGCAGCATAGTCTTTTCTTTCAATATCAGCTGGAAGTTAGTAACTGATTCTGGGGTGTCAACCTCACAAGGAATTTTTCACCCATCAATTCTCTTTCAAAATCTGAAACTTCTCTTTTCATTTGCCAGTACTTCCCTGCATATAACATACATGAACTTTGCATTCTTATTTGTTTTGGCACAATTGACAAAACCATAACTCAATAAATCATCTTTGTTCTTTCTTCTTTGTAAGCTGTTAACCAGAGGCCCTGGAGCTCTGTGCAGAGCTAACAGTAGCACTGCTCTGTCCTGCCCTGGACTCTCCTGTGCAGCTCTATCCAGCAGGTTCTGTTGTGAGATCCTGCCCAGTAGGTACTCTGTCTATTTGTGTCTCTGGCCATCTCTTACTGGGAAGAAAAGGATTCATTTTCACAATCCTCTCACCTTGCTTGCCAACGGGAGGGAAACAGAAGAAGCTCTCCTCCATGATTTGGCACTAAAACTACCTAAATAGAGGGTGCTTGACATAGGTGCAGGGTGCATGACTGCTCACTGCTCCCGCTTCTAGTCAGAAGGCTGCACAGAGCCTAATTTCTTCTCATTTAAAAGGCAGCAGCGGCTACCATTCTCAATAAAAATGCAGCTGGTGGCCAATGGGCGCTTCTCCCGCGATCGGGACCACCATGGGAATTTCGCGACCCATCGCTCCGCGACCCTCCTGACACCCACCCATGACCACCCGCAGGTTGCGACCTGCGTTTTGAAAAACACTGGACTAGGAGACACTGCTGAATTTTGTAACCTGTACTGAAAGGGGAATCATATAGCTGACGATACATTGATTGCACTATGGTGAGAGCAGTGTTTGAGGGGAGTGTGATCCATTGCTGGATGAGCCTTGTCAGGTTTCAGAATAGATTGTGCACTTACCACCTCAGTACCAGTGTAATGTGTTATCTCTTTCACGTGTCTGAACCATTAACTAAGCCATTGTGTATGTCACAGGGCAATTATAGCTATCTGTGAAAAATGGTCGTAACAGTGCTGCTGTGCTTGGATGACAAGTACCCTGCTGTCTTTTCTACTAGGTGCCATGGTGCATCACCATGGTAAGCTACATGATTCATAATATTGCTGTCAATTTTTGAATATAAATTTTTTCTATGTTCGGCATCACCTTCCACTTGGATCATTCCCTGAATGAGATTGGGCAGAGGTTCACAGTGAGCAAATGTATTGGAATAACGTCAACATGGGGGCTTCACCATCAACACATCTATTTTGCTGATCGGGATCTTTGTTTTGACAGCATTGCAAAGGCCAGCAGCAGTGGAGTCTTATCTTTTTTGAAATTAATTTCCATTGAATAATACGATCCATTTTCAGGTCTGAAGAAAACAGCTGCAGGCATCTCATGCAGCATTTATTTAGCAAATCCTCTGCCTCCTACGTGCCCTTGATTCTTTCACGAAATGGTAATAAGTACTTCACGTCGGTCTTTATCATAGTGATCTGTTTCTTCTTCGGCCGTCCTCAGGATCGAGGGTGACTTGCTTCCACACTAAAACTGAGTTCTCAGGTGACTGAGGAATCCAATGTGTGACCCATAGTCTCTGTCACAGGTGGGCAGACAGTGGTTGGAGGAGCAAGTGGGCCACGTGCTTGGGATGCCACGCATTTCTTTCATTGTCGGTCCTTGGCTTCAGCTTGCTCCCGTCAAAAAACTTGAGGTGTCCAGCTCCTTCCTGGATGATTTTTCTCCACTTCAGGTTGGTATACACCCAGTTATTCCCAGGTTTCGGTGGGGATCTTACATAAGGATGTCCTTAGAGCGTTTCCTCTGTCCTCCTGGGACTGGCTTGCCATGTCGAAGCTCCAAGCACAGTGCTTATTTTGGGAGTCTCGTGTCAAGCATGTGGACGATGTGGCCCATCCAATGGAGCTGATTGAGTGTAGCCAATGCTTCAGTGCTGGGGATGTTGTCCCGAGTGAGGACACTAATGTTGGTGTGCCAGTGGATTTGCAGGATGCTGCTGGTACTTCTCCAGGGTCTCCGTAGTCTTTTCCAAAGTTCTGAATATCAGATTGGAGGCGAATCTTAAAGCAGTTGAGAGTGAGATGTTATGGTAGAGCAAAGGAATATTTTAGAGAAATAACCTTAAAGAAGATAGGGCGTCAGTATCTGGTTCTCTATCTTCTTTCAAGAATGCATCTCAGAATGCTGAAGGTGTTGAAGATGAAATTGGAGAGGCCTGAGATATTAGACGGCACAATGTTCCCAGTGAGTCAGAGGCAGCTTTTGAGACAAGGGGGTTGCCAGGAAAGTATTGCAAAACTGTATCAAGTTGGCTCTGCAATACTGTCCCACTTTCAGGCATTTTTCCCTGGGATGGGCTGCCATGGGAATCGGCAACACACTCAACTGAGAATGCAGCAAATCACTCCAATAAAGGCACAATCAAGGGCCATATCCATGCCAACACAACTTTCCTGACATCAAACACCTCTCCCCACTGAACCTGACACCTGGCAACTACTTGGAGGCAGCTTCCGGAGACAGATCAGAATGCTATCAGAATCTTGTTTCAAACTCCCAACGATAGAGATGTGAGGTTTAAATAGCGATAGCCACAATCAGTCCTGTGAAGAATTTAACCCTCCACAATGACCTCCATAATAACTTCTGTCCTTCTTTGTTAAGTATGCTCAGCAGCCATTCTTGAGTGCCTCTATTTTGAGGCACCGTTGTACTCACTGAACGTGTGAAGCAGTACCTAGCTCTCCAGGTTTCCGCCTGTCCAATGCTGCAGGCCCTCTCATTGGGACCCCTCACTGTGTGATCCTGCCCATCGTCCTTAATTTGAAGGCGGCCCGTTAATTGGTTGCTTCCTTTAAGATCATGCTGACAGTGGACACCATGGATGCGATCTAGCGGTGTGCTAGCTGCAGGCGCAAATCTCATAATGGCTGCTAAATCTCGCGAGAGGGCCAAACTGGATTTTTGCTGGCGAAATTCAGCTTTGAGATCTTCCCCGCTTCTCCCGTCCCCCCTTCCCCTACCAGTGACCAGAAAGGGCGTGAACCCGACTTTCATACATTTTAATAAATTAACTTGTACTGACCGGCCTTGACACCATAATGTCTGTCTGCACCTTATCCTCGCACCTCGTCGGCTTGACATCACGCTGCTGTGAATCACGACTGGTTTTCAAAGATGAGAACTAGTCATGATGACCACAGCGAGGGTGCAGTGGTAAGTAGATCCCCCGAGTGATAAGGGACATGGCCGGGCAGTGCACTGGCACTTTCTCCTGCCACCCTGGCAGTGCCAACCTCCTTCCGCTGTTGATAGAAATATTCCAGCTCCTGGTTTGCAAGGAATTCTAACAATTCTTTTTAAAAAATTTACTTTGGTCACCTGCTGATTCCCATCAGATTTGTTTGAGGGAGGGTGGGAGGGATTTGAGTGTGTAGTGTACGTGCCTTGAATCCGAGAAGTTTATTATTTAATCATTTACAGTATGTGGATGTTGCTGGCAAGGCCAGCATTTGTTGCCTATGTTTAGTTACCTTTGAGAAGGTGCGCGTTGCTAGGCCAATTCACAGGGCAATTAGGAGTCAGCTGTGTTAATGCACTTTTGAAGCCACATGTGGACCAGATTATTCAGGTAAAGACAGCAGGTGTCTCTCCCTCAATGACATTAGTGAACCAGCTGGGTTTTTACTACGCTCTGATAGTATTATGTTCACCATTCCTGATGCAAAGTTGTTCCTCTAAATTTATTTGGTTAACAGGATTCAATTTGCAAACTGCCCTGGCGGAATACGAATTCATGTCTCATGATTAGTCCAGGGGTCCGAATTATTAGTCCAGTAACACAACTGTGTTATCATACCCTTACATTAAATTAAATTAATTAAATGTGTTGTGTTGTAGTGCAATGGTATAATTGGGGTGTAACCTCTATGCCTTGTGTTAGGCCCCGCTGAAGCAGCCTGCTGTGCTGACTTTGTTTTGTATGGAGTTTAAGTCATGGTGGATGCGTCAGAAGTATGTGAAAACACCGGCAACAGCCATTTCAAAAAAACCATTCAACCTACTCATGCTGATCGAGCTGGGTTAAAATCCTCGTTTTATATCTTGTCTCTCCTCAACAAAACTACTGTTTATAAAGTGCCTGTCGTACAATAAAACATCCCAAGGGCTGCACAGGAGGGGGCTTTGACAGCAATTATCACCAAGACAAGAACGGAGTCATTAGGATAGATGACAACAAAACCTGGTTAAGGGTTAGGTTCTAAACTGGATTTTAAAGGAAGAGACGCGGAAGACCAGAAATGTTTTGGGATGGAATTCCAGAGCTTAGGACCTCACCCACTGAGGCACAGCCGGCACTGGTGGGACCAAAGGAGTAGAGAATGGCTAACAGACTAAAACTGGGACAGGAGATGCCACCGACAATATGTGGCACCAAGGCCAACAATGGTGGCGACCGCAATGGAGAGCCTGGTGCATGGTGTTCAAAGTGTGGAGCAGTCAGGGACAGCCATGGCTGGGGGCCTCAGCAGAATATCCAACTCGATGGGGATGTGACCCAATACCAGGCTGATATTGATGAGGTGCTGCGGACACGACCCGCTCTCAGTATGGGAATGGCCGAGGCACTGAGGAGCTTGCCCCAGTTGCAGGTGGGCATTGCCAAGGCACTGTAGAGAATTTCCCAATTACTGAGGAACATCGCTGAGAGTGTAGACATGATGGTGCAGGCAACAAGGTGCCACCCAGGGCTAGCAGTGCCAGGTGACGCAAGGGCAGCTGCCCCTACGTTTCGACCCTATGGGCACTGACCGGGAGGAGAGGGTGCAGGGTGTCAATTCCGACCCATCCCAGGAGTAGGATGGTGGCCACCAGCACGTCGGGTTCCACCCCCTGATGAGGCAGCATCTTGGGGTCAGCACAAAGGACAGCGCGGCACGGCTGTGCATGTGGTGCCGACAATTATGCCAGGGTCCTTCTGCTGCAGAGCCCTCAGAGGATGCCCGCCGGGGGCATCCAAGGCCATGGAACGAGATAAGCAGCTGGCTCCCTTCATCTCTGATGTGCATCCTGGAGAGACACCTGGATGTACCGGTAGAGCTAGGAAGGCATGTCGAGGATCATGAGGGTAGCGGGGGAAGGGGAGAGGGTGGTGGGGGATGGTAGGTAGGCAGTGAGGTGAGTGGGTGTGGGGAGGGTGGGGTGGCACCTTAGGGAGTGTGGGGCATTGTTGGACACCTGTGAAACGTTAAAAACACTTCACCACAATCAGTATTACGCCTCTTCACTTTCTTCTGCAATGCGGGCTGACCTCCGAACATTGGCCCATCTCTCCAGGCATTTCTCCCTCCCCAGGCACCTGCATGCAGGTGATGGGTGTGAGCGAGCACTCAGCAGACAGGCAGGGATCAGACTATGGCATATATTGAGGAGCACCAGCGCTTGGCTCTCTGTGGGTTATCTTCACCCCTCTGCCCTCAACACTGACCCATTGACGGTGCCGACAGCACCCTGGAGTGATGTAACACATGGTCTGGGAGAGTGGAAAGTTGGGCGGGGAGAAGGTAGCGATGACAGACCAGGCCACATCCTAAGTGAATCGGGCGAGTATAATGGCCGCCCTGGCCCTCTGGGCTTGCTGGACCTTTGCCACTGCTGCCTGTCCTGCCACCTCCACCTGGACCTCTGGCTCATTCCCGGGATCATCCTGCAGCCCTTTCTGGTCCAGCGCCTCCTCATCATCCTCGTCCACCTCCTCCTCAGAATTGGCCACATGTTCCTCATCCCCCACCTCCAGCACGACACCCTGCTGCTGTCCCAGGTTGTGGAGGATACAGCAGAGCATCACAAAATGGGCAACCCTCTGGGGGTCTACTACGAGCACCACCGGAGCGATCAAGGCATCAGAACGGCATTCTGAGTAATTCGATGCATCATTTAATGGCAGCCCAAGTGGCCACATGGGGCTCATTGTATCTGGTCTCTGCTTCAGTCTCCGGTCTTCGTACAGGCATCATTCGCCAGGTCCTCAGCGGATACCCCTTATCCCCCAAGAACCAACCGACCGCGCTGATGGGTCCTTGAAGAGGCTGGGGATGTCTGACTTCCGCAGGATGTGGCTGATCTGATCTGGGTAACATGTACACACGAGCATGATCTTCATGTGGTGGTCACACAGGAAAAATGAAATGAAAATCGCTTATTGTCACAAGTAGGCTTCAATGAAGTTACTGTGAAAAGCCCTTAGTCGCCACATTCCGGTGCCTGTCCGGGGAGGCTGGTACAGGAATTGAACCATGCTGCTGGCCTGCTTGGTCTGCTTTAAAAGCCAGCGATTTAGCCCAGAGCTAAACCAGCCCCTTTCCTAAACCAGCACCTTTCCAAATGAAAATTGCTTATTGTCACAAGTAGGCTTCAAATGAAGTTACTGTGAAAAGCCCCTAGTCACCACTTCCGGCGCCTGTTCGGGGAGGCTGGTACAGGCATTGAACCGTGCTGCTGGCCTGCCTTACTCTGCTTTAAAAGCCAGTGATTTAGCCCAGTGCGCTAAACCAGCTGAATGTTAAGAGAGTGGAACCCCTTCCTGCTAACATAGGGCACTCCCAGATGGCCCGGTGTGCGCAAGGCAACATGTGTGCAGTCTATCAGCCCCTGGACCTGGAACATTCCAGCAATGGGGGAGAATCCTGCAAACCAGGTATCTTGTTGGGCTTGGTCCATGTCAAAGTTGATATTGTTTTCCGCCGGGGCAAACAGGGCATCTGTGACCTGTCGAAAGTACTTGTGGGCTGTGGCCTGTGAGATGTCACACAGGTCCCTGCTCAAGCCCTGAAATTATCCCAAGATGTAAGAGATCACGGCTTGGTGACCTTGATGGCCACATGGAGCGAATGTCCTCCTCTGCGAGGACATCACAGATGCCACACCATCTCCGTGTTGAGGTGCAGCCTCCTGCGGGACGTGCTGTCCATCATCTGCTCAAGCGACCAGCGATGCCTGTACACCCTGGGTGGTCGCAGGCCTCCCCTCTGGGTCTCACCCTGGCCTGATGGACACATCTGGACTACGATCCAGATCAGGCACATGGACCACCACCTCGAGTCTCTGCAGCTGCTGCCACCGTCTCCAGTGTCCGGCTGCCTGGCCTACCAGCAGCACAACTAGGGACTGTTCTGTAGGGTCCAAAATACTGTCCGTACCGTTCACTATCTGTAAGAATTGGGAGAGGCTGGTCAACTTACAAATAACGGTGACTCCCACCCGGGACCCCCCCCTCCCCCCCCATTCCCTCATTGATCTCTCCTCCCCGTCCCCCCCTAACCCACACCCGACACGCCCTACCCATGCACTCCTAGTCGCAGCCGGCCCCCTTCTACGGACCCCAGACACTGTACCCAGGCACCCCCCGACCCCCACCCTCCATTCGAGCACTGGGGTGGCAAGCCCAGCGCTCCCGGGGCACTTTGCCTGAGAGCAGCGATGGTTACTCATCTTCTTGGCTCCCCGCAGAAGCCATTCCGCCATGCTTACGTTTTTCTAAAGGAGTACTAATCGGTGCCAGCATGATCACTTTCTGGGGAGGCCACTGAACCATAAGAGCTTGTTGGATACAGGGTGGCTCCCGTTAATTGTATGGAAATAGAGTTTAAATAGTGATAATTGGCTTCTCACCACACTAGGCAGGATCCCAATTTTGCCTACGAGACTGGGTCGGTTGCATCACAAACTGTTGGCTCTTGGCGCAGTTCTCGACTCCAGCCTCTTCCGCTATTCACCGGCCTCGTCGCAAGTGAGCAAGAGCGCAACGAGGCCAGAGAATCATGCCAGGTGTCTCTTAGGTCCATTGATGAGTCAATTGAGACCCATTATCACTGAGCCTCCTGCTCCCTGTGGTGTGGTGCCTCAGGGCTAAAATGGGAGCCAATGATTTTTCAACATCTCCTGAATAACCCCGCAGAAAATCCTGTCAGATATGCCAGGAGTCTTCCGGGGATTCCTCATTATCTCGCAATCAACATTTGATCGAAGGAACTAGCCATGGAAAGGTGGGTGACACCAGTGAATGGGTACCATGCACCGCCGTTTGCTTCAGCCCCATCCCCCCCCCACCCCCATCCCCCCCACCCCCATCCCCCCCACCCCCATCCCCCCCATCCCCATCCCCCCATCCCCACCCCCCCCCACCCCCCCATCCCCATTCCCCCCACCCCCACCCCCCCCACCCCCATCCCCCCCACCGCCCCATCCCCATCCCCCCACCCCCATCCCCCCCACCCCCATCCCCATCCCCCCCACCCCCATCCCCCCCACCCCCCATCCCCATCCCCCCCACCCCCATCCCCCCCCACCACCCCATCCCCATCCCCCCCACCCCCATCCCCCCCCACCGCCCCATCCCCATCCCCCCCATCCCCCCCACCCACCGCCCCATCCCCCCCCACCCGCCCCATCCCCATCCCCCCCCCACCCCCACCCCCCCACCCCCCCATCCCCCCACCCCCCCCACCCCCACCCCCATCCCCCCCACCCCCATCCCCATCCCCCCCACCCCATCCCCACCATCCCCATCCCCCCATCCCCATCCCCCCCACCGCCCCATCCCCCCCCCACCCCCATCCCCCCCACCCCATCCCCCCCCACCGCCCATCCCCATCCCCCCCACCCCATCCCCCCCACCCCCATCCCCCCACCCCCCCCACCCCCCTCCCAACCCCCCCCACCCCCCCATCCCCCCACCCCCCCCCATCCCCCCCCATCCCCCCCACCCCCCCCACCCCCCCATCCCCATCCATCCCCCCCATCCCCACCCACCCCCCCATCCCCCCCACCCCCCATTTCCCCCCCCATCCCCACCCCATTCCCCCTCCCCATCCCCCTCCCCATCCCATCCCCATATCCCCATCCCACCCCCCTATCCCCCCCATTCCCCCCCCCACCCCCCCACCCCCCCATCCCCCCACCCCCCCCACCCCCCCCACCCCCCCCATCCCCCCCATCCCCCCCATCCCCACCCACCCCCCATCCCCCCCCACCCCCCCCCATTTCCCCCCCATCCCCACCCCATTCCCCCCCCACCCCCCCATTCCCCCCCCCCATCCCCACCCCATTCCCCCTCCCCATCCCCACCCCATTCCCCCTCCCCATCCCATCCCCATATCCCCCATCCCTCCCCATCCCCCTCCCCATCCCATCCCCATATCCCCCATCCCCCCCCACCCCCCCCCATCCCCCCCCCATCCCCCTACCCCCCCACCCCCCACCCCCCCTCTGATTGGCCAGCAGCTCTCGGAGAGTGGGGCTTCCACCACTGAGGTCCTGAATCTTGACTTAAGTGCCTGAATTGCCATCAGGCCTTCCCCCAGGAACTATTAGACATTTTCTGGCTGGTCTCCCGCCAAAGGTGGGACTCCAATCGGGCTGACTAAAACCAGCCCATAATAAATGCTGTTAGGTGAGAACTCTAGGGGGGTAGTATGCAGTGGAAATTAGAGATAATGGTGCAGAGGTGGGAAGAAAAGTAATTGTAGCTCTGACTATGACTGAGTAGATGGGAATGGAATCAGGCAAGGTCATTCCCGCTGAACAATAGTGATGTTAGAGGTGGCTGGCAGAGTCTCTTGTGTTAAAAGATCAAAGCAGATGTGGAAGGACGTTATACAACAATCAGTCACATCCAACATTATTTTGCCATAATTTAAAAATACTTAATGGGTGTTTTTTTTCAGAGCTGCTTCCACTGCAACCGGACCAGAAACCCCATTATTCAAGTAAACAGCAATTCTTCTGCACTTAGGTTGAAGTTACGAAGAGACATAACAACCCTGAAGGAACTCTTATGAATATATGAAATAGGAGCAAAAGTAAACCAGTCGGCCATTTCCAGCAATTCAATAAGATTTTCCCTGATCTGTTCTTACTGCATTCCACATTCCCCAACTACCACCCGAGGACCGTTGATTCCTGACTGAGAATTCTCCAGCCTCGAACAAAGGCAACAAAGAGAGGACACTACAATGATCTGGGGCTGGATTCTCCGAGCCTTGGTGGCAGAATTGCGGGGGCGGAGAATGGGCGTCTGCACGGAAATCATGCCCAGCGCCGCTGAAGCGATTCTCCAGTCACCGGAGAATCGCTCGGGAGTCGCGTGCGCGCGATCTACGCGGCGCGGGTAGGGAGCCATTGACAGAGGCCCGGCCCACCATTATCCGCCCGCAACTGGCCGAGTTCCCGACGGTGTGGTTCTAACCACGTATCAACCGTCGTGAAAAGTTGGTGGTGGCTGCGGACTCAGTCCGAGGCAGCCCTGATGGGGGCGGGGGGATCAATCACGGGGGGGGGGGCCTTATGGCTGGCCAGGGGGGCGATCGGGCGGGTAATATGGAGCGGCGTGGGGCCAATCGTTGGGACCTTCTTTCCTGGTCCAGGTCCGCTGGCTGAGTCCGCCATGTCACATGGGGCGGCCGCCACAAGCTGCCACCGTGCGCATGCGCGGACTCCTGACCGTAAGTGCGGGGCCCCATATCCGCAGCCAGAGCTACGAAGAGCACTCCAGGGCCCTGCCAGCCCCCTGCAGGTAGGAGAATCGCTCTGGACTTTCTCAAGGGAAGTTCTGACGCTGGTGTGGGGACAGAGCCCCATTTTTGGAGAATCCAACCCAAAGTGTAAGTCACCGATTGGGTGGAGGAGAAAAAGTTCATCCCGAGCATCATTACATTTAAACCACAAGTGCTAGCCAAGGGGGCGTGGATATAAATTCTTAAAAGGCAAAACCATCGGACGGGATTCTCCGTTCCCCGACACTGATTTCGGAATCGGTGATCGGGTGGAGAATCCCTTTTTACGATGGAACAGGGGGCGGTGCCTGTTTTTGGCTGCTCCACCCCCTCCAAAACGGCGTCATCGAGTACGTTACCTGAAGGCCCTCCCCTGATGCTTCGCCCCCGTTGGGCCGAGTTCCTGACCGTGTGGGGGATGTGTCGTCTAGTGGTCGGGAACCCGGTGTGGCGCCTGTGGACTGTATCCAGTGCCGCCAACAGTCGGGCGGGATCAGTGCTGCTGGCCAGGGGGGCTTCAGGTGGGTCGCCCAGGGGGTGGCGAGGGGGTGTCCAGGGGGCCACTGTCTGATAGGTTGGATCCGCACACGACCGATGCCATGTTGTCCAGCGCGAATGCTGCAGGTTGTTAGCGTGCGCATGCGTGGCCATGGACCCGGCAATTCTCCAAGCGTTTATATCGGGAATGCCATGATTTTATGTGGCATGATTGTTAGCCCCTCACCGGTCGGAGGAGAGGTGCTCGGGTCGTGCCGATTATTCCCATGTAAAATGCTATGGATCCTCTGGACATAGCCTGGAAATCGGAGAATCCAGCCCTACGTCTTGACGCCGTTGCAGAATTCATGGACTCTCGCAACAGCAAAACTGCCGCCAAATCTGGATCGATTTAGCAACTGTGGAGGGGCTAGCACTAATGCCACATGGAAGACAATCGATTCCAATGAGAAATGGTGCGGCATTTGCCGGGTTCATGATTGACACTCGGGAGGCTGACAAGCTGCAACCACATATACACACTTCACTCCCCACACACACACTCATCCCAGCCAACAAGATGGCACTGGTTGTGCTGGAGAGCACCCATACAGCTGTTTGGTCAGCTGGAGCCAGAGTCGGGTAGCCTGAGGGGACACCTAGATGACCATGACCCTAAGTACACAGTGGGCTGTCAGTGGGGTGTGCAGTTGCATGGCTGCCTTGCCGGCTGCGGCAATGGTGTTCCATGCCCCCCGGCCCGGGCAGAAGCCCCCCAGCCCAACAGTCAGCAAACTATGGCAATATTGGGCACTTCCCATACCCCCTCTCTCTCCCTCAGAAGCCACGACTCCGGTTTCATGATTTTTCAAAGTACAAGTGAACCACACCGTCGGAGGCAGAGCATCCATGAGGCCCTGGAAAATAACGGCTCGGGCCCACTAATGACGTGTGAGGCACTCTCAATTACGACGCAAGAGCGAGGTCAGTAATCAAAGCCTTTAATATACAGAGAATACCGCACTTCCGCACAGATCTGGCATGCCTTAGTCATGGCCTTGACCTCCCCTGTGGAGTAGGGTAGGTTGCGGGACTTGATGAAGTGGGCAAGCCGGGTGACCCCCGGGTGGCAGAGGTCATCGTGGATGGATCTCAGGCGGTCCAATTGCGCGTTGGCGCACGTGCCGCGAGACAGGGCATCTGGGGACTCGTTGAGCTTCCCCGGGCGATATTTAATATTGTACATATAGGTGGAGAGCTCTATTCTCCACCTCAGAATTTTGTCGTTCTTTATTTTGCCCCATTGTGCGTTATCGAACATAAAGGCGACCGACCGTTGGTCGGTGACGAGGGTGAACCTCCTACCGGCTAGGTAGTGCCTCGAGTGTCGCACGGCCTTCACTATGGCTTGTGCCTCCTTCTCGACTGCAGAGTGCCGAATTTCTGAGGCGTTGAGGGTTCGGGAGAAGAACGCTACTGGTCTGCCCGCCTGGTTGAGGGTAGCAGCCAGGGCAACGTCTGATGCATCGCTTTCTACCTGGAAGGGGATGGCTTCGTCCACCGCATGCATGGCGGCCTTGATGATGCCAGCCTTGATACGGTCGAAAGCCGACTGGGCCTCATCCGTCAGGGGAAAAACCGTAGTCTTAATGAGTGGCCGGGCTTTGTCCGCATATCTGGGGACCCACTGGGTGTAAAAGGAGAAAAGCCCGAAGCACCGTTTGAGTGCCTTGAGGCTACGGGGAAGGGGGAGTTCCTTAAGGGGACGCATGCGGTCGGGGTCCAGGCCTAGGACCCCGTTTTCACGACGTAGCTGAGGATGGCTAGCCGGGTTGTGTGGAACACGCATTTCTCTTTGTTGTATGTGAGGTTGAGGGCCCGGGCAGTCTGGAGGAACTTCCTCAGGTTTGCATCGTGGTCCTGCTGGTCATGGCCACAGATGGTGATGTTGTCCAAGTACGGGAAGGTAGCCCGTAAGCCGTACTGGTCCACCATTTGATCCATCGCCCTCTGGAAAACGGAGACTCCGTTTGTAACACCAAAGGGGACCCTGAGGAAGTGAAACAGCTGACCGGCTGCTTCAAAAGCCGTGTAGGGGCGGTCCTCTGAGCGGATAGGGAGTTGATGATAGGCCGATTTGAGGTCAACCGTGGAGAATACCCGATACTGGGCAATTTGAGTCACCATTTCTGCTATGCGGGGAAGTGGGTAAGCATCGAGTTGTGTAAAGCGGTTTATGGTTTGGCTATAATCCACTACCATTCGTTGCTTTTCCCCGGAGCGGACTACCAATACTTGAGCCCTCCAAGGGCTGTTGCTGGCTTCTATGACCCCCTCTTTTAGTAGCCGCTGAACCTCTGACTTGATAAAAGTCATGTCTTGGGTACTGTACAGGCTCTGGTGGCGATGGGCTTACAGTCGGGAGTGAGGTTCGCGAAGAGGCGGGGTGGCGCTACTTTCTGTGTCGCCAGGCTGCATACCGTGTGTGGGGGCAGGGGTCCGCCGAACTTCAGTGTCAGGCTCCGGTGGCTGCACTGAAAGTCCAGACCGAGCAGCAGGGGGGCGCAGAGTTGAGGAAAGATGTAAAGTTTGAAACGGGAGTATTTAGCGCCTTGAATTGTGAGGTCAGCGACACAATACCCCGTGATTTGAACCAAATGGGACCCTGAGGCGAGGGCGATAGTTTGGGAGGCGGGGTGGATGCGCAGGGAGCAGCGCCTTACCGTGTCTGGATGGATAAAGCTCTCCGTGCTACCGGAGTCGAATAGGCAGGGAGTGTCGTGGCCGTTGATTTGCACCCGCATCATTGAATTTCGCAGGTGTTTCAGCCGCGATTGATCGAGTGTGATCGCTCCTAGTTGCGGGCCGTCAGAGTCGAACTCACAAATGGCCGCCCGGAGTCACAAGATGGCCGCCGCCGCCGGTCGAACGTGTCGGGTTTCGAAGATGGCCGCCGCCAAGATGGCCGCTCCCATGACTCGCACGAGGTCGATGACGCGTCGGAAGTGGCCTTGTCCGGCCGCAGCGCGGCCGCGTTGCGGGGTCTGTGTGATCGGGAGTTTGATTTCTGGGCCTGATGAGGGTTTTGTTTGTGGCCTTTGGGCCCAGCCAGGCAGACTTTCGCGAAGTGCCCTTTCTTCCCGCAGTCGTTGCAGATCGCGGATCGGGCCGGGCAACGCTGATGTGGGTGCTGGCCTTGCCCACAGAAATAGCATGGGGAACCCCCGGAGTGAGTGGATCATCGCGTGGCACAGGCCTGTAGCGTGGCCGAGTCTGGAGTGGATCGAGAGGGGTTTGCAAGGTCCAAGGTCCGCGGAGTACGTACAGAGGTTATGGTGGGCCGTTTCGAGAGAAGAGGCGAGCGTTACCGTGTCTTGGAGATCCTTCGCCCTGTCTTCTAGGAGCCGCTGCCGGATGTACGAGGTCCTGATACCAGATACCAGGGCGTCGCGGATATGTAAGTTCCTGTGTTCTTCTGCCGTCACTGCTTTGTGGTCGCAGTTCCTCGCGAGCGCGGTGAGTCTTTCCATGAACTCGTCCAGCGTTTCCCTGGAGCGCTGGCTGCAGGTTGAGAGCAAGTGTCTGGTGTGTACCTCGTTAGCAGTTTTTATGATGCGTTTCTCCAATATTTCGATCGCCGCCTCATAGGTCGTAGCGGTTTTGATCATGGCGGAGAGTCGGTGGCTCACCCGGCCATGTAGTAAGCGTAGCTTGCGAGTGCTGTCGACATCAGTCGTTGAGGAGTCCAGATAGTCCTCGAAACACCGGAGCCAATGTTTAAAAATTTCCGGGGCTTCCGGCAACCTGGCGTCCAGGTTGAGCTTCTCTGGTTTTAGAGCGCTGTCCATCTTGATGTGTCTGTATATTAAATTGAGGCACTCTCAATTACGACGCGAGAGCGAGGTCAGTAATCAAAGGCTTTAATATACAGAGAAGAGGACTGCATTCGAGAGAAGTGTGCTTGCCACATGGAGTCTTAACAGAAGTGTACTCACAACATGGAGTCTTAACTTATATACTGTTTCCTGGGGGCATAGCCAGAGACGGAGTCCCCCAGGGTTCCAAGCCTCTTAAAGGGGCAGGGTATTAAAGGTAAATACCGATCATCACAACGTGCGAACAGTGGTTACTGTTCTTGCATTCCGGACCACATTGTTGCCATTCTCGAGGTGGCGGAGAATTACGATTTGGCGTCAAAGTGGCACCCGCCGTGATTTTAGCGTCGGAACCTAATCTCCGCCCAATCGCGATTTGCAAATTCATCATCAGCCAATGGAGAGTCCCGCCCGGGGTCTAAGTCAGGAAGCACTTCCTCAAACCCAGATGGCGGTGGTGGAAATACGCTACACGCTGCCTGAGACGGTGGTGGAGGCACCATCTCGCAACATTTAGGAAGCATCTGGATGAGCACTTAAATCTCCAAGGCATATTAGGCTATGGACCAAATGCTGGGAAGGTGGTGGCAATGTCATGGGACTCGTAATCCAGAGACCCAACGGGTCCTGGTATTGAATTCCATCATGGTACACGACAAAATTTGAATTCAATAAAAATCTGGAATTGAAAGTCTGACGACTATCATGAAACCATTGCCGGGCAGCACGGTGGTGCATTGGTTAGCACTGGGACTGCGACACTGAGGATCCAGGTTTAAATCCCAGACCTGGGTCACTGTCCATATGGAGTTTGCACATTGTCCCCGTGCCTGCGTGGATTTCACCCCCACAACCCAAAAGATGTGCAGGTTATGTGGATTGGCCACGCTAAATTGCCCCGCAATTGGGAAAAAAGAATTGGGTACTCTAAATTTATAAAAAAGGGAAAAAAAATTGAATGGCCAACAGTCAAACATTTGAAAATCAACTATGTAACATTCCACATTTCACACTAACCACTAAATAAGGAAACGTTGGGCAACACGGTGACGCAGTGGAAGCACTGCAGTCTCACCGTGCCGAGGTCCCAGGTTCGATCCCGGCTCTGGGTCACTGTCCGTGTGGAGTTTGCACATTCTCCCCGTGTTTGCATGGGTTTCGCCCACACAACCCAAAGATGTGCAGGGTAGGTGGATTGAACACACTAAATTGCCCATTAATTGGAAAAAATGAATTGGGTACTCTGAATTTAAAAAAAAACAAGGAAATGTCACCATTCCATATTGGTACCAATGCAAAGCTATAACAGTTCATTTTCGCACAAAAGAACAAACACACGGTACCACCCCTCACATTCCTCAACAGAAACAGAGGATAAGCCTGAGAATGTGTGAGCATTTCCAGAGCATTGTCATAGAAAATGATCTGTCCAGCAATGTGTGACCTGTTCCACGTATCGATGCCATTCACCGTCCAGGAACAGAGCTCTTTCCTGGTAGTGTTTGGTAGGACAGATAGGTAGCATCTGTAATTGCATCAGTTATGGGTATGCAGAAGATGTTTTCAGGCCCCACAGATACTGACCCCCTCACCCCCCAGCCCAGTGGTGACCCCTGACCTATGGCGACCAGGGCACCCCCCCCCCCCCCCCACCCCCACCCCCATGCAAACACTGGGGCAGCAGCTACAGTGCTCCTGGGCTGCATGCTGGGGAATGGAAATGACTACTCACCTCCTCAGCTCCCCTCAGCAGCCACTGAGCCAGCTGCCCAGTTTTAAACAGGAGCTCTAAACGGCACCCGCTTGACCTTTCGCTTGGGAGCCGGTTCGTTCCTGGATGGCCGTTAGACTGGGCAAGTAGTGTTAAAATCACCTTCCAAGTATGACATAATTATAAAAATGTCAGACCTGACAATTGAGACTGACAAGGTTCATATTTTATTCATATTTTTATTTTATACTTATTAAGAACAAAGAAATTTACAGCACAGGAACAGGCCCTTCGGCCCTCCCAGTCTGCGCCGATCCAGATCCTTTATCTAAACCTGTCGCCTATTTTCCAAGGATCTACTTCTCTCTGTTCACCGCCCGTTCATATATCTGTCCAGATGCATCTTAAACGATGCTATCGTGCCCGCCTCTGCCACCTCCGCTGGCAAAGCGTTCCAGGCACCCACCACCCTCTGCGTAAAAACCTTTCCACGCACATCTCCCTTAAACTTTCCCTCTCTCACCTTGAAATCGTGACCCCTTGTAATTGACACCCGCACTCTTGGAAAAAGCTTGTTGCTATCCATTCACTAATACTAATGCTAGGCTTGGCAAAAAGGCCTAGTTCAAATCATATAATCACCAGAAAATTAAATACCAATTGACTACTGTTGCTCATATTCTCTAACTATTTAGTCTAAAAAAGGAACTTCAATTTTTATAACATCTTCCGTGATAGAAGTATGGAAACTTAGAAAATAGGAGCAGGAGTAGGCTCCTTGAGCCTGCTCTGCCATTCATTATGATAATAGCTAATCATTAAACTCAGCAGCCTGTTCCCACTATCCCCCCATATTCTTTTAACACTTTCACTCCAAGAGCTATATCTAATTCCTTCTTGAAACCATACAATGTTTCGACCTCGACTGCTTTCTTTGGTAAAAAATTACAACCACTCCCTGGGTGAAGAAATTTCTCCTCATCTCATCTCAGTCCTAACTAGTCCCCGTATCCTCAAATTGTGGCCCCTGGTTCTGGACTCCCCTGCCATCGGGAACATCCTTCCTGCATCTACCCTGTCTAGTCCTGTTAAAAATTTTAATGTTTCTCTTTCTTCTAAACCCCAGTGAATATAATACTAAATGACTCAATCTGTCCTCATATGTCAGTCCTGCCATCACAGAAATCAGTCTGGTAAACTATTGTTGAACTCTCCATAGCTAGAACATCCTCCCTCAGAAAACGAGACAAAAACTGCATGCATTCCAGGTGTGGTCTAACCAAGACACCCCTGCTCCTGGACTCGAATCCTCTCGCTATGAAGACCAATGTACCATTTGCCTTCTTCACTGCCTGCTGCACTTGCATGCTAACTTTCAGAAATTGGTGCATGCAGACACCCAGGTCTCGTTGCACATTACCCTCTCTCAATCTACAGCTATTCAGATAATAATCTACCTTCTTGTTTTTTCTACTAAAGTGGATAAGCTCACAGTATCCACATTATAATGCATCTGCCATGCATTTGCAATAAATGCTGGTCAAGCTAACAACGCCAACACACCATGAACAAATAAAAATTCACTCTAATTGTACAAATCGCACAGAGGCATCTCTACATCCTCCTCACAGCTCACCCTCTCATCCAACTTTGCGTCATCTGCAAATTTTGAGATTTTACATTTAGTTCCCTCAGCTAAATCAGAGCCACAGAATGCCATGAGATACTTCAACGTCAACAAAATAATTTTGAAGTTTTATGCAAGAAATGTGACAGTTAATTGGCACACAAACAGTTCCCACAAATAGCACTAAGATTAATGACCAGATATTCTGTTTTCATCCATGGCATGGATCCATGGCAAGTGGATACAGAACTGGCTAGGTCATAGAAAGCAGAGAGTAGCAATGGAAGGGTGCTTTTCTGATTGGTGGGCTGTGACTAGTGATGTTCCACAGGGATCAGTGCTGGGACCGTTGCTGTTCGTAGTATATATAAATTGATTTGGAGGAAAATGTAACTGGTCTGATTAGTAAGTTTGCGGACGACACAAAGGTTGGTGGAATAGCGGATAATGATGAGGATACAGCAGGATTTAGATAATTTGGAGACTTGGGTGGAGAGATGGCGGATGGAGTTTAATCCAGACAAATGTGAGGTAATGCATTTTGGAAGGTTTAAGACAGGTAGGGAATATACAGTGAATGGTAGAACCCTCAAGAGTATTGAAAGTCAGAGAGATCTAGGTGTACAGGTCCCCAGGTCACTGAAAGAGGCAACACAGGTGGAGAAGGTAGTCAAGAAGGTATACTGCATGCTTGCCTTCATTGGCCGGGGCATTGAGTATAAGAATTGGCAAGTCATGTTGCAGCTGTATAGAATCTTAGTTAGGCCACACTTGAAGTATAGTGTTCAATTCTGGTCACCACACCACCAGAAGGATGTGGAGGCTTTAGAGAGGGTGCAGAAGTGATTTACCAGAATGTTGCCTGGTATGGAGGGCATTAGCTATGACGAGAAGTTGAATAAACTTGGTTTGTTCTCACTGGAACGAGGGAGGTTGGGGGGCAACCTGATAGAGGTCTACAAAATTAGGAGGGGCATAGACAGAGTGGATAGTCAGAGACTTTTTCCCAGGGTAGAGGGGTCAATTACTGGGGGGGTATAGGTTTAACGTGCGAGGGGCAAGGTTTAGAGGAGATGTACGAGGCACGTTTTTCATACGGAGGGTAGTGGGTGCCTGGAACGCGCTGCCGGAGGAGTTGGTGGAAGCAGGGGCGATTGTGACATTTAAGGGGCATCTTGACAAATCCATGAACAGGATGGGAATAGAGGGATACGGCTCTGGAAGTGTAGAAGATTTTAGTTTAGACAGGCAGCATTGTCGGCGCAGGCTTGGAGGGCCGAAGGGCCTGTTCCTGTGCTGTACTTTTCTTTGTTCTGTGTTTGTTCTTTGAACAAATGAATTAGGAGCAGGGGTAGCCACTCGGTCCTTTCAAAACTGCCCCGCCATTCAGTAAGATCATGGCTGATTTGACTGCAACCTCAACCCCACATTCCCACATAAACCCGATAACTTTTCACTCCCTTGTTAACCAAGGATCTATCAATCGCTGCCTTAAAAATATTCAAACACTATTTTTTCCACTACCTTTTGAGGAAGAGAGATCCAAAGACCCATGACCCTCTGAAAGAAAGAATTTCTCTTCATCTCGGTCTTAAATGAGCCAGTGCTTATTTTTAAACATGATCCCCATTCTAGATTCTCCGACAAGAGGAAACCTCCTCTTCACACCCACCCTGTCAATACCCCTCAGGATCTGAAAGGTTTCAATCAAGTCATGTCTTGCTCTTCTGTACTCCATGGAATACAAGCTAACCTGTCAAACCTTACATTAGGCAGTGGTGCAGTGGTATTGCAACTGAACTAATAATCCAGAGCTCCAGGGTAATGCTCTGGGGATCCAGGTTCGAATCCCACCATGACAGATGGTGAAATTTGAATTCAACAAAAATCTAGAATTAAAAAGCCTAATGATGACCATGAAACCATTGTCAATTGTTGTAAAAATCCATCTGGTTCACTCGTGCCCATTTTAGGGATAGAAATCTGTCATCCTTACCTGGTCTGGCCTACATGTGATTCCAGACCCACAGCAATGTGGTTGACTCTGAAATTCCCTCTGAAATGGCCCACATCCCATGAACGAATAAAAAAAAATGTTGAAGCATAAACCATTGTTCAGGAAATTGGGGAGAATTCCCCTGCTCTTCAAAATATTGCCATGGGAGCAGATTAGTAAGTTTAACCTTTTATCTGAAAAGCAGACCCGACAGTTCAGCACTCCAGCCAATATTATACTGGACCCTGAGATTATACGCTGAAGTTTTTCACACGGTGTTCCAGTTTACAACCAGTTGGCTTCAATGTCAGCCTGCTGCTACTGAGCAAAGGTTGACACCTAACCTTTGTGCCAATGCAGCACACAACCAAAATTATTAGTGGGTTTATTTACTTTTTTGATTTGATGCTTTTAATCCACTTCGGTTGTCAAAAGATTGCGTGTTAAGTAAACCTTCCATTTTTTAAATTGAGGTTCCCAATGATATTTAAACTGCCCATTTTAATTAGAAAGGGGCAGCAGGGTAGCATGGTGGTTAGCATAAATGCTTCACAGCTCCAGGGTCCCAGGTTCGATTCCTGGCTGGGTCACTGTCTGTGTGGAGTCTGCACGTCCTCCCCCTGTGTGCGTGGGTTTCCTCCGGGTGCTCCGGTTTCCTCCCACAGTCCAAAGATGTGCGGGTTAGGTGGATTGGCCATGCTAAATTGCCCGTAGTGTCCTAATAAAAGTAAGGGGGGGGGGGGTTGTTGGGTTACGGGTATAGGGTGGGTTGAGTAGGGTGATCATGGCTCGGCACAACATTGAGGGCCGAAGGGCCTGTTCTGTGCTGTACTGTTCTATGTTCTATGTGCTGTGAACTCAAAAACCCGCTTTCTTTTCTTAATTGCGCTTGTTTCTGCCTTCGTTATGTGTGTGGTACCCAACTCAATGGTTTTGTTAATATTCATCACAGATGGCACAGGTTTTTCCAACAAAGGTAATTCATTTGAATCATAATGGTTATCATGATGACACCCCATGACATGATCATAAATATATGTCATGCATGGCTGTAATTGTCTTGCTGCAGACAATATGTTCCTGAGAGTTTGTCTGATCATCAGGACATTGAACAGCTGTTCCCTCTCCATCACTGACTTTAACTCCGTGGCACTTCAATTGACAAGGCTCGAGTCTTTCTCACAAATATGATTGTATTCCTTTTTTTTAAGCTGCTCTCATCAATGTAAGTAATGCAGGAAATATAAACTTTTTTTTTAAATTTCAGGCACCCAACATTAGCATCAAGCAATCCCAGTGTAGTACAATATAATTTGATGGAGAGTAAAGTTGGCTACACATCAACAGTTGATGGCACTTTAAAGTAATTCAATATTGCCGAACTTGAGATTGGAGATGTTGCTGAGATGTGGAAGATGGCATATGAAGGCAATTCTTTTTTTTTTTTGGCCTAACCACATGCCTCAGCATATCATGAGAATGCAACAATTGTTTGCAACAATTTCCATCAACATAGAATCCCTACTGCCCAGAAAGAAGCTATTCGACCACTCGAGTCTGCACCGGCCCTCTGAAAGAGCAATCCACCAAGCACACTCCCCCGCCCTGTCCCAACAACCCTTTAACCTAACCTACACACATCTTTGAACACGAAGGAGCAATTTAGCACGGCAATCCACCAAACCTGCACATCTTTGGACTTGGGATCATTTTATGGGTGCTCAGATTGAGACAGCCATAGTTACAAAACACAAGGTAAATCTGTTCAGTGGCAATATGCTTACTGGGATTTAGCTGAATGTTGAACTTGCACATGACTTCTAAGTCTAACGGACAGAGTTAACATTAGTATGGCAGAAGAGTGATTTTAAGCTACACCACCGCCAACCGAATCCTACCCCTCTAAGCCATCACCCATGTTGAAAATCTGAAGTATAGGTTAAAATGTCCACGTTACCTGCCTGAAGCTGCCAAAATCTTGTCATCTACAATTTGAACCTGCTCACTTGAGTAGGTGGCAAGTATGTCCACGCAAAGTCAATGGGCTATTACTTTGCATATTGGATCCTGATCCTACCTGAAAGACTGTTCTAAGTATAAATTATTCTTTGTCACAGAATGAACAGCACAAAAACAGGCCAACCATCAAAAACAAATCTATACTAACCTCATGGAGGAGGAGGGCACCCACTCCCGGTGGTTGTGAAGGCCACTGCAGCCCTGAACTTCCATGCAACGGGTTAATTCCAGGGCTCGAGCGGGGACTTTTAAGGCATTTCCCGGGCTAAGTGCATCCATGTCTGCCCGGCGACCCCGACCCCAGATGGCCCAGTCCCAACAGATGGAAATCCTGTGAGAGAATGAACATCTAATTAGTGAGAGTGAAGGATGATTTTCTCAAATCTTCTGGGTGAAGGGGTAGTGGATCCTCACCTCTGTGGCAGAGGCTAACCTCGCTGTTGGTGACTGCTTTCTTTTCTGTCAACGCAGTGATTTCCAGGGCCTGTTCTGCATAGATGAGAACTCTGATGTCCCGAACCCAGCCACCCATCTGGGCCCTTTCCCGCCTGTTATCGGCCAGCTCTTCCTGCAGGGGTGTAGATGGAGCATTGTGAGACGCACGCTTGGTGCATCGGCAGCTGGAGAAAGCAGTTGATATGTGGGGGAACTAGTCCTGGGCATGGAGGGTTCGCCCTGGTGGATGGCAGGGTGAGCTGGGGCACAGGCGCAGTGATATGCTATGGGGGTTGGCATGCAAGGTGCCAGCCGCCGACTTCTTAAGGGTGGGGGAGGGTGGTGCCGGAGGTCAGGGGAATGGCAGGCGGGACTGATGTCAGGAGGCCGGTGTTAACATACCTAGTGATTCAATGGAGGTCGTTGGTCTTGTTCCAGCAATGGACAGTGGTCCTCCTGGTCATACTGCCCACACTGACGGCCACTGCTATTGCCTCCCAGGTGGCACTGGCGGCTCTGTGGCTTGTCCTCCAACCCCCTCGGGAGAAATGGGTGTCCCGTCCCACCGCCACAGGGTCCAGCACTCTGGCCAGGTCAGTATCCCCGAAGCGTGGAGCAGGTCTATGTGGTGCCATGGGCGTATGCTGCCTGGGAGTGAGTTCGGAGGGATCGTTTATGAGCAGCTCCCCCTTGTTAATGGGAAGCTGCCGGGTGTTCTCGCAGGCTTGGCCATCAGGAAGCATCCAGGAAGTCGGACCCGATATGACACTTCAAACTTCCAAACTTTCCTTGTTAAATCATGCCCTCTATCTCAAAATGACAAGCTGCAAAGTCTCACAATTGGCAACCACTATGTCCCATATTTCTATCTCTTTCAGGCAATATATGGCACTTAATTGAAGGCAGAGGGTTAAGCTATCCCAGCATGAAGCCTAGCTAAATCTCTCTACTACTGCATTAATCCCACTCCAGGTTAAAAATCAGCCCTACCGGGTATTGAAAATCATTCACAAGCTAGGTACAGATGAGGAAAGCCACAGATTGAAGTCAATCCTCCTACAAATGTCTACAGATCCTAACTACAGCATTCAACTCTCTCTTAAGTGAATTAAATATTTTTGCCACCATTACGCCACTTGAAATTTCATTCAAGTATTGATTGCCCACTGTCCGTGTGGAGTTTGCACGTTCTCCCCGTGTCTGCGTGGGTTTCGCCCCCACAACCCAAAAATGTGCAAAGTAGGTGGATTGGCCACGCTAAATTGCCCCTTAATTGGAAAAAAATAATTGGCTAATCTAAATTTATTTAAAAAAAAGTATTGATTGCCGAAATCAATTTTGTGGGTTGATATTAAATTTACCTGTCAGGGCCTAAAGCTATGGGCCCCTCCTTATTGTCAAAGTTACCTTGTGGCAATGTTCAGATGACATTTTCCATGCATCTTCATTATGTCACCTTCAGTTAGCGCCTTTTAAAGTTGAAGAGTTGGTGTTTTCCCCCAGTGTGGCCTTGGGGTTTATTCTGCTGACATTTGATTGGTTTTCTCTGTCGCACTTCTTTGAATATTAGTATTGAACAGAAAAACCAAACACTGCATTCAAAATGTGGTACCAGCAGAGTACTCCAGTATATATTATCTTAGAGTTAAAGGCTTCAATTTATAATCTACTGATCAACTGATAAAATTCAGCTTTCTATTTATTTCCCTTCACAGTGACTGGATATGTTAAGTGTTGATTCCATAAGCACCTCTAGATATCACTCTTGGCTAGTTCAATATCATTATACTGCATGCTTATTGCTCATATTCTCACTCTATGCTGCATTAGCCTCCATGTATCTGTATTGAATTTCAAATGGCAAAATTCTACTCGCACACAAATTTGATCTCCTTTAATTTGGAAGTCTCATCAGTTCAATCTTGTCCACAAACCTGACCCATTCACTCATTTCCTTGATGACTTGTTCATTTCTTGACAAACAGGCTCATTAACAATTACGTCAGTATGGTAGCACAGAGGGTAGCACTGTTGCTTCACAGCTCCAGGGTCCCAGGTTCGATTCCCAGCTTGGGTCACACAATCACTGCGTGTCTGCATGGGTTTCCTCCGGGTGCTCCGATTTTCTCCCACAAGTCCCGAAAGACGTGCTGTTCGGTAATTTGGGCTTTCTAGATTCTCCCTCTGTGTACCCGAACACGCGCCATAATGCGGCGACCAGGGGCTTTGCACAGTAACGTCATTGCAGTGTTAATGTAAGCTTACTTAAAAACTTACTTCATTGCTTAATCACCTGGTATATCTTAAATTACAGAGGATAAATGAAAGTTTATGACAATTTGAAGTTTCTAAGGACCTTAAGCAGCTGTTTGGCAATTAGCAAGGTTACCCTCTCATAATAGTTTCCTCAGACTAGAAGGTCTACAAAGGAATGGGAAAGAAAACCCATGCAGTGTTTTTTTTCAGAAAGCACTTTGCATCCAGCAAGTATTCCTCACATTTGACACATCACATTATGTTTTCACCACTCGGAGGAAAAGAGGAGAGTGGGACTAATTCGATGGCTATCTGAAAGGAACAATGAGTCAGATTTTCATTGTGGAAGTGGAATTTCCTGATGTCACAATCCTGCCTACGAATTAGTAGTGCCCGCCCACACTTTCTTCATGGTGGGGAATCAGGAATGGATCAGAGTTGGGACTGACACATGGCACAGCAGGTCCAAAGCAGAGGCAGAGGCAGGCTATACAGAAGGAAGTCAGTTTAAAAGGCCCTCCACCATTCACTAGGGTATCTTCCTTGTTTTGGAGATGCTTGAGAAGCTCCATAACCCTTCCCCTGATCATGTTCCTCACCCCCTAACTCCCCCTCTCTCCTCATACCCATTCACCCAATATATATTACGTGCCAAACTTGTAAACCCTGGAATAACATTGGGAAGTCTTTGTGCGGCTCATAAATCAGTCTTAATAACCAAACAGGACTTCAAAATACATTAAAAAAAACAGAACCCTCTTAGCATCTCATAAATTTGTCAATATAACCCAACATCCATTCCCCTTGAGAACTGTATCATCAACCCCTGCTGAGTTGAATCCTACTGGTGGGTTTGAACAAAGCCAAGCATTCATAATGAGATTCCATCGAACATCTGTGCCAACATAACCTCCAGAGCTGAATACATTTTGACCTTTGCACACAGCCAGAGGTTCAGTCATCCGTCAAAGCTTTGAAACAAGCAAACAATTGGTTGGACTGCATTTATAGGGTGCAAAGCTAACATTTCACATAATCAAATCTCAACTTCACCATTGTGCAATACAAAATAATACTTTATCCAAAGGATAATGTACTCTAGTATATCTCAATACTTTTCCACTTTCACAATGCTGTTTAACTTGATAGTCACTTACCTTTTCAAGACAAAGAATTTTCATCACTCACTTTTTTAAAAAACATCCGTAACTACGATGCAACATTTCATTATGACATGGGAATATAGCAAAATGTTTGAACTTACTTTTCAAACTGTTCCCAAATCTAAACCATAGTTCCTCATGGTTCACAATATCTCTGAGCTTGTGTGAACCATCTCACCTTCCAAATTCAGTCCAACTCCTTCAAAATTATGGAAGGTCTGGCATGTCTATTTCCGAAATGGAGCCAGAACATGGGCACAACTGGCTTAAGAGCAGAACATTCTGGAAGTACTCAACAGATTTGGCAGCTTCTGTGGTGATGAAAGAAAGAATGAGCATTTCAGGTTGTGATTGCACATCAGAACATTTTAAAGGGATAACATCAGGGGCTGGTTTAGCTCACTAAGCTAAATCACTGGCTTTTAAAAGCAGACCAAGCAGGCCAGCAGCATGGTTCGATTCCCATACCAGCCTCCCTGGACAGGTGCCGGAATGTGATGACTAGGGGCTTTTCACAGTAACTTCATTGAAACCTACTCGTGACAATAAGTGATTTTCATTTCAAATCTGTCATGATGTACGGAAGTGTGGCAGCCAATTTGTGCACAGAAATCTCTTATAAACAGCAGTGAGATGAATAGCAAATCAAACTACTGTGGTATTGTTCGTTGTGGAATAAATGTTGGTCAGAAGACCAGGAGACCTGCTCTGCTCTCTTGTGGGATCTTTTACCTCCATCTGAGAGGACAGCAGGGACCTTGGCTCATCTGACTGTGCAGCACTCCCTTAGTACTTCACTGCAGGGTGAGTTGAGATAATCTGCTCAAAGATCAGGAGTTGAGCTTGTACTCCACAGGCTTTTGACCCAGAGATGAGTTCTAACCACTCATCCAAAGCTGAGACAAAGGTGCTTTGACAGCACCTCCCAAACATGACTGCTATCCCCGAGAAGGACAAGGCCACTAGACACATTGGGACACTAACACCGGCAGATGTCCCTCCGGAACACCGGCATCCAGGCCAGGAACCCTATCTCCGTTTCTTCACTGTCACTGGGCGAAAATCTTGGAATTCCCTCCCCAACAGCATTGTGGGTGTACCTACACCCACAGCTACTGCAGAGGTTATAGATGTCCGCTTAACATCACTTTCTCAAAGGCAATTAGGAATGGGAAAGGAAAGTGCTGACCTGGCCAACGACGCGCACAACCCACAAAAGAAGAATGCAAAATTGGACAAATAATGATTCAAAATCAATTTTATGTTATGGAATTGGAGCCTTCTGAAAAGCAGAGCATAAAAAATATTTTTGAATAATTAAACAACAGAAAACAAGCCTTTCACTTCCTAATGCTTTTTCGGGTTATATTTACACGCGCTCTCACTCAATGTCTCCTCCGCTTTTCAGTCAGGGATTTGCAAGTATTTACCAATTTCCAGAAACTTCCCTTAACAATTAACCTCAAACTGACCTGAAGATGCTCCTATTTCAATCACTTCCACACAAAGACGTAGCAATGACTTTAAAGAGCTAAATAGAGCTCCATTTTAGCAGTTAAGCATCAGAATCATGAAACCAAACCTTGACTTATATAATCGTCATGGGCTGTTATCTAATGCTTTGCTAGATTTTGGAAGCATGACATTTTAAATTGACCTCCAGTTCAGCCAGGGCAAAATAAACAGTGTAACAGATTCCCCCTTACAGGGCACTATTTGCTGAGCATGTTCTTTTCCAGATGAGCTTTTTGGCATTGTGAAGAGGGAACTTGACATTAGGGAGATTGTTCAGGATTGGGAGCGCTGCTTTATTCCTGGAATCAACAGATACCTTGCTCCCCTCGGAGTCCATGTTGCCAGTCTGCATATCTGTGAATCCACAAATTAACAGATACATATCATATTTGTCCCAAAAGCCACAATGTAACCAAATCAATGAGCACTGTTACATTCGTCCACAAATCTGCATTCTTCTTACAAACATACAAAGAAAGGAGTAGGCCATTCAGCCCCTCGAGCCTACTCCACCATTTAATAAGATCATGGCTGATCCGATAGTAACTTCAAATTTGCATCATCCCGCCTAATCACGATGACCTATCACCCCCTGATTTACCAAGGACCTGCCTTAAAAAAGATCAAAGACTTTTGGGGGCGATTCTTTGGCTGTGTTGTGCCCAGCGCAAACCCCGCTTCATCAGGAAAATCCGGAAGAGGCCCGAAACAGGATTTTCCCCAGGTGCCAAAAAGTTTCCGATGCTCTCGGCTCGCTCCAGCTGTCAAGGCAGCCAAATATCAGGCACGTTGCCAAGGCCAATGCAGGCTGAAGCAACAGGGAGCCCACTCAGGCTCAAGACCCGGCCAGCCATTAGACTGAGGACGGGCCAGGAGAGTACACTGACTTTGACTCAGGGTGTATAGGACTCAATGGGCCTTCAATCAGCTGTTGGGCATCATGTGCCACAGAACACTGCGTCTGACCAGTGGGACAGTGCAACACCAGGAAGACAGTGTGGCACCTTGTAGGCGGGACACACGGCTGCCTTTAACTTCTATGCCATTGGGTCATACCACGGCTCGAGCAGGGGCATGTGCAGCATCACACAGTCATCAACCCACAGCAGCGACTGGGATGTAATGGATATTCTGTATGTCCATGCATCAAACTATATCCACTTCGACCTGAACCAGTCCCACCAAGATGGCTGGGCTGTAGGATTTGCCGTGATGCCCCTGGTCCAAGAGGATATCGATAGCACGCATGTTACCTTGAGTGCACCGTGGCATCAGCCAGTACCCTTTATTAACAGAAAGGTGTTCCACTCCCTGAATGTACAGATCCTGTGCGACCACTGCCTCAGGGGTATGCACTTGTGTGCCCGCTACCCTGGGAACGTTCATGACTACATCCTGCTACAAGGCTACATCCTGGAGCACTTGCAGATCCCTGGGGTCTTTGAGGACCACCCCAGGCAGGCGGGCTGGCTCTTGGGGGGCAAAAAATACCTACTGTGGTCATGGCTACTGATCCCCATCTTTAATTTTTTTGCATTATTTTCTTCCCTCTCCGTCACCCTTTCCCGCTATGTTGTCTGCATAGAATGGGGCGAGCTAGAAGGCAGGAGTGGCCGGGGGGGGGGGCGCGGGCGGGTGAGGCAGGGGGGGTAGGCACTGGAATTGGGATCATGTTTAACCAGTTCTATTGTTGCCTATTTAATACTGATCTTTATTAAATAGTAAAAGATTATTTGTGTTAAAATTTAAGAACCTGAAGTGGGATTCTCCCGAATCCCCGCATTGGCCCGACGCCGGAGTAAAAAGCAGCACGGGCCACTCTGGCATTGGGCCAACCCGAAGTTGCGGAGCCCTACAGAGGCCGGCGCAGAAGGAAGGAGTGCCCCCAAGGCACAGGCCCGTCCGCAGATCGGTGGCCCCGATTGCGGGCCAGGCCACCATGCCCCCTCCCCCCCCCCCCCCTCCCCGGGGCCAGGCCACCATGCCCTCCCTCCCCCTCCCCTGGGGCCGGATCCCCCCGCGCCCCCCGATGACTGAACCAGCCGACCTACCAGCCAGATCCCGACCGTGTGGGACCATGTCCAATTCCAATTCACGCTGGTGGGACTGGCCAGTAACCGACGGCTGCTTGGCCCATCGGGGCCTGGAGTATTGTGGGGGGGGCCGCTGCCAAGGGCCCCTGACCGCCGTGGCGTGATACCTGGCCCCCACGGAAAACCGGCACCGGAGAATACCGGCGTCGGATCAGAGGGGAGGGACTCACGCCCCCCCCCCCCCCCCCGGGGATTTTACGACCCAGCCGGGGGGGGGGGGGGGGGGTCGGAGAGTCCCGCCCCTGGTGCCGGTTCTTAAACGGAATCAAACTGAAGACATCGGATATTTAAGTAAATAAAGGCAAATTGCTGCGGATGTTGGAATCTGAAACAAAAACAGAAAATACTGGACATTCTCGGCAGGCCTGACAGCATCCGTGGAGAGAGAAGGGAGCTAATGTTTCGAGCCTGGATGACTCTTTATCAGAGCTTTGACAAAGAGTAATCCAGACTCAAGATGTTAGCTCCCTTCTCTCTCAACAGATGCTGTCAGACCTGTGGATATTTAAGTAACTTTAATTTCATCTGTGTTGTGACCCGGATCAAGTCGAGCTGAGATTAACCGTGCACCAGCCCAGGATGTTGTGACATACGTCGAGGTGTCTCCCCAGTATGCACATCAGAGGTGAGGTGGCCTGCTGTCTTACGCACCATGCAGCCTGTAATCCTTGGCAGGTGTCCACTGGAATGCCTGGACCTGGAGGGCCCAGGTGTAACTGGTGTTGTCATGCAACTTGCTGCCCCTGAAATGCACCGTTGTCAGGAGAGGGGGAATCAGAAGACTTGGAGACTACCTGCATCTCCTTGATGGAAGGCCCTGAGATGGGCTGCGGTGTTTCCCCTACCTCTGGATGTTCGTGAATCCCTGGGTTACTCCATGGATGGAGGGGCAGCTGGAGTGAGCTCCAGAAGCCTCTGAGACCCCAGGAGTTGCCAGTCCTGGAGGTCCACCATTGGTCTGCACCATGGGGCCTGACCCCCATTCCTCTGTGAATGGACCGTTGAGGAATGCCTCAGCAATGTCTATCTGTCTCTGGGACAAGTCCCTCAGCGACAGGGACATGCTGTCTAGGACCCCAGTCATAGTCCTCAGAGAGTGAGACATGAAAAATGAAAAATGAAATGAAATTAAATTGAAAATTGCTTATTGTCGCGAGTTAGTTTCAATGAAGTTACTGTGAAAAGCCCCTAGTCACCACATTCTGGCGCCTGTCTGGGGAGGCTGGTACAGGAATCGAACCGTGCTGCTGGCCTGCTTGGTCTGCTTTAAAAGCCAGTGATTTAGCCTGGTGAGCTAAACCAGGCCCTAACATGTCTTAAGTTTGGCCAGTCATGTTTCCATGTCCTGCCCCAGGCTTTCCACTGTGGACGCCACCCTTGCAGCATTGATGTGGATGCCATGCAATGTCGTCACAATATCCAGTGACTGAAGACTCCTCAATTCGACTTTGCAGTTGCTGAAATGTAGCTGACAACCTCCTGGATTTCACGGCTTTGTCGTTGCATCTCCAGCAACTCAGGGAGAACTTTTTCCAGAGGCTCGGCATCTGGCTGGGGGGGGGGAGCTGTACCTGGGATCTAGCAGAGCACCGACTGCCTGCTCCCTTGCATGTTCCTGCCTCCATCTGATGGACATCAGCAGCTGTGTAGTGCTCACCAGATAGTGGCCAAGAAACCTGTGTTCTAATCCTGCCCATCGGGGTGTGTGACTCTGCAATAGTGGGAGGTGCGGGTGAGAGCTGTGAAGCCTCGCTGGTGGTCTCCTCGGAGCTGTCCTGCGAGGTTCTCTCTTGGCGGGGGGGAGTGGGGGGGGGGGGGGGGGGGTGGGGGTGGGGGGGTGGGGGGGGGGGGTGCGGTCAGCGACTCTGGATGGCCTGGCCTCGGCCTCAGTGAATGGGAAAAATAAGGGTGTGGGGAATAACCAACTCACTTGAGACAGGTCATCTTGATGATGATGCAATGGATCCTCACTTCTCTGGCACAGGCCAAACTTGCAGTCAGTCGCTGCTCCCTCCCACAATCTCCAGCACGCTTTTTTCACAGGGTTTGAGGACTCGCAACTCGGGCATCCCCCTGCCCAGTTTCTCCCTATTCCTTTTATTATGGGTTATCTTATCCTGCGGGGATAAAAAACAGTACATTGTGAGCCGGATGCCTTGTTTGTCGGGAGGTCTATAGCAGGCGACGTGACCTCTGTGCCTAGGCATTAAGGGGTTGTGAGGAGGAGTGCCGGGGGTTTCTGAGGGAGGTGTTGGGATGGCGGATGTTGGGAGGCAGCAAGGTGTGAAGTGGATTAAGACTGAGATTCCAGAGGTGGCAGGTGGGACTGATGCCAGGAGGAGACAGGTGGGAACTCCCCCTTGAAGCTCGTACAAGGTAATTAAATTTATTTTGATATTGGACATCTGTCCTCTTTGTCAAACCACTGGCACTGACTGCAGCTGCCACAACATCCCAGGCCGGATTAGTGATGTTACTGAGGGATCTGCCACTCACGCGGTGTACAGGGTGACCTGCCTCTCCTCCATGGCATCCAGAAACCTGTGAAGGTCTCTCTCCCGAAAGCGAGGAGCAGATCTCCATCACTGCCATTCTACTAGCTTGACTGGGAGTGAGTGTAGAGGAAGCATTTAAATGCAGCTTCCTTTGTTAGCAGTGAACAGTTGAGCCCCAAGTTGGGTGCATCAGATGCCTGGGGACACAGGCTCAGTGTGATTCATGTGGGGGATCATTTTTTACACTGAATCAGGGTTGATTGCAATCTGGATTACGCCAACCCACTCAGACACTTGGGAGAATTGCACCCACTGGGTTGGATTCTCCGATTTTGAGGCTATGTCAGGAGCATGTCTCTTTACGACTAAAAAGTCTGCGCCACCCCTGCACCGACGCTCCGCCCGATGAGGGGGGGGGGGGGGGGGGCGAGCAGCTGCACCATGTAAAGCCCTAGCTTTACTTGCACATACAGAAGGAGAATTGTCGGGTCCGTGGCCGCGCATTCAACATGGCGCCGGCCACGCATGGACCCGGCCTGCCAGATAATGCCCCTTGCAGCCCCCCTCGCCACCCCTAGACTACCGCCCACCATGACCCCCAGCCCCACCGAAGCTACCCCTGGCCAGCGGAGTGGTTTCTACCACCCCCCCCCGACTTTGGCGGCGCTGGACACAGTCCGCAGCCGCCATGCGAGGTCCCTGACAACTGTGAGCACACGAGTCACACACCGTCGGGAAGTCGGCCCATCGGGGGCGGAGCATCAGGGAGGGCCTCAGGTGACTTCCTGTGGCCGTCCCAATGGCATGCAGCGTACTCAGCGATGACGCTGATTTTGAGCGGACGGAGCATCAGATAAATGGCGCTGCCCCCGATTTTGGCGTAAAAACGGATTCTCAGAACAATCGCCTAACGCTATTTCGACGGAGGCAATCAAAGATTCTAGCCTTGTATGTTTCAATTAAGCCACCTCTTACTCTTCTAAAAGCAAGCTGATCCAGTCCTAACCTCTCCAATCTTTCCTCACAAGACTACCCACACGTTCCGGATATTAGTCTGGTAAACCTTCACTGAACTGCATCCAACACGTTTACACTCTTCCTTAAATAAGTTGACTAATACTGTACACAGTACTCCAAATGTGCTGTCATCAATGTCCTGTACAACTGAGGTATAACCTCCCTACCTCTGTATTCATTTCTCCCCCCAAGAAATTATAACATTGTATTAGTTTTTTGAATGACTTGCTGCACCTGCATACTAGCCTTTTGGGCTTAATGCACGTGGATTCTTCTGGCCTCAGAGCTCTTCAAACACTCACCATTTTGATAATATATTTCTTTTTTATTCTTCTTGCTAACATAGAAAATGCCACCTTTTCCCATACTATCATTCACTTAACCTATCTCTATCTTTCTGTAGCCTCCTCATGTCCTCTTCACAACTTACTTTCCCACCTATCCTTGTATCATCAGCAAATTAACAACTATCCATTCATCCAAATCATTTATAGGTTCCATTTATGACAATTCTCTGCTTCTTCTTGAGTTATTTGTCTGTTGGCAGGTGTGACCCATAAAGCCATGATGTCCGCCATAGGAGACAAATCCTGAATCCACACCTGCCGGAACAGAGATTGAACCCCGTGTTATTGTCAAAAATCTGATCCACACTAGCCATCAAATCAACTGACCCAACCAAATTTCGCGTGGCAACATATACCTTTACATGCATATTATAGCCTGGAGCGATGGACGATGATGGTAAAAGTTCTGATTCCTTTTCATTACGTGACTGACTAGGGAGATCTTCGGTCTTGCCACCTATCCTTGATATATTTTGGGATAATATATAAGTTGAGACCTATTTGGCCACATTATAATAGTAATAATCCAATCTTTATTAGTGTCACAAGTAGGCTTACATTAACACTGCAGTGAGTTACTGTGAAAAGCCCCTAGTCACCACACTCCGGTGCCTGTTTAGATGCACTGAGGGAGAATTCAGAGTGTCCAATTCATATAACAAGCATGTGTTTTGGGAATTGTGGGAGGAAACTGGAGCACCTGGAGGAAACCCGTGCAGACACAAGGAGAACAAGCAGACTCCGCACAGACAGTGATCCAAGCCGGGAATCGAACCTGGGTCTATGGTGCTATGAAGCAACAGTGCTAACTACTGTGCTACCATGCTGCCCCATTATGAAAGTACCTTCCTTGACCATCAAGTGCTGGAGTGGGATTTAAACCTGGAGCTTCTCGCTCAAAGGCAGGGCTGCTGGTCACAGCCCCATAAGAACTTGATGAACTGTGCACAGAAGGAAAATAAAAATAGATAGCTTTCAATAGGGAAGGAAGAGAAATTACAGCCTTCAATGGAGCAAGACTTTGTGCCTTGATTTGTAATGAATACACATTAGACATAGACATAGAACAGTACAGCACAGAACAGGCCCTTCGGCCCTCGATGTTGTGCCGAGCAATGATCACCCCACTCAAGCAAACGTATCCACCCTATACCAGTAACCCCCCCCCCATTAACCTTATTTTTTAGGACACTAAGGGCAATTTAGCATGGCCAATCCACCTAACCCGCACATCTTTGGACTGTGGGAGGAAACCGGAGCACCCGGAGGAAACCCACGCACACACGGGGAGGACGTGCAGACTCCGCACAGGCAGTGACCCAGCCGGGAATCGAACCTGGGACCCTGGAGCTGTGAAGCATTTATGCTAACCACCATGCTACCGTGCTGCCCCTGTGTGTGTTGTGTGACGTTGGCCGAAAGTCTCCCTTTGGGATTCTCCGTCCTGCCGCAGTCGTTTTCTGGAGCGGTGCGTCCCCACCAACAGCGGCATTCACCGTCTCGGCAGCCGACCAATGGGGTTTCCCATTGTGGGCACTCCCACTCCGTCAGGAAATCCATGGTCGTGAGTGCGCTGCCAGCAAAACAGAGGATCCCGCTGACGGAGAATCCAGCCCTCAGTGTTGACACCGAGACTGAATTGCGTGCGGTTTGCGTTCCTGTTCTGATTGATGAAGGGCACCCCTTGATGATCTAGTGCTCATAGTGGGTACCCATCAATCACCCCCGGGACATGGGGCATGCCAGCGATGGCTGCAAATCCCGCTGCTCGGGAATCCTGGTTGACTTGAAGTTTGTAAAGTCCTCTGCCAGGGTGCATAGGGCTTTCAGTATGGCATGGATCTCAGACAGGTTCCCGACAGAGGCATAAAAGTTCATGCCGACCATCACCCTGACGGCCATCGGGAGTGGGAGTCCTCCTCCAAACCCCCGTGGTGCCAGGTGCTCCGTCATTTGGCACAGACGGTTCATCATCACCCTGGTTAGCCTGAGTCTTTAGCGGGCACACATGGTCCTGCAGGTCCTCGAAGGAAAGAAGGCAACTGTATAAGCATGGTCTAATGCGGTGGTTCCTTTACATTTCCATTTCAACCTGTTGGCCACTCTCCAGCCTGACTAGCTGTTCCCTGCTTTTCTGGTGCCAGGTCCTCTTGTGCAGGCTCCTCCCTGAGCTGTCCCTATTGCTCCAGCTTCCGTGCATCTGCAATGGCAGCTGCGGTCAGGGAGATGGTGAGCATTCCTGGCTGTACTCCAAGGGGCTGAGGAGGGAAGGGAAGTCATGTTAGCAAGGTGAGTATTCCTTTGCCCATTCAGATCCAACAGGCTACATTGTGATTCTGACTTGAAATCCAGCTCCACCCTTCGCACGTGACCCCAAATCCACCCTCACCCCTTCGCCATTTCTCCCGATATGTGACTTTCCACATTGTGACCCTGCCCCCAGTAGTAAGCGGCACCGGGGAGCCTGTATCCTCACCATCCATCCCTGTAAACAGGGAGACTGGCGACTGCCGCAACCCATATCAGCGTTAAGACTCTGTGGCCCCTATCCTGTCTCCCCAGTGGGGTCTATTTTGGGTGTCCTCATTGGGTGGGCATGGGTTATCCTGCCAGAGGGGTGGCACCTGGATGTGTAGTGGAGAGGGTCACAGTGTGCCACCAATCACCTCCTTGGTTAAAGGCTTATGAGTGAGCAAGTCCGACAGATGGTGGCGAAGCACGGAAGTGTGTGTTTGCTGGGAGCTTAAAAACAGTGTGATGTGGGTCCTGGGTGCGACATTCCGGTTGTGACATCCTGACTGGGGGCAAGATGGATGGAAGCAGGGGCGCGGCGGGCAGGCAGGGCTTGGAGACAGCTGTTGGTCCTGTGGAATGGGCTAGTTGATAGTGTCACTGGTGAAGCCTCTTCCCTGAGTGGGGCAGTGTGCCAGGGAGGGTGTCAAAGGCCATGGTACATGTACCTTTTGTATGGGGTGAGCTCTGTTCTCCCCCTTCCCATGCAATGGGGCAGCACTTCTGATGAGCGAGCTGAGTAGTGCCAAAATCTGGTGCGCCACTGATTGAGCTTGGTCATGCCAATCCCGCTGATGGGTCAGCTGGTGTCTGAGGGTTTCCAGAGGGGCGGCCTGGGTGGGCTCCCAAATGACCAGAGGCTCTATGAACATTTACAGGACACAGTGACCAGTCGGCAGAGTGAGAAACCAGGGGCCTGTAACTTGTACCAAATTGGTGCATTTAAAACAAATACTGCAGCAATGGTGGCCTGAGCCAGGCCACCCCGATCCCGAAGAGGACACCCCGAATCCACAGACCTGTCTGCAGTTCGTTCCCTGCTAAAACCCCTGCTCCTGGCAGGTACCCCCCCCAGCAATCGGTACAAAATTCTTAACAGTTTTTCAAACTTTGTTTACCTTTTCTCTCGCCCTCACCAGCCATGGCACCCAGTATCAGTTTGTAAATATCTGTAGTGAACCTCGCCGGCGTGACTTCTGCCTGAGAGGGGCAGAGAAGCGTGGAGGCCTAGGGCATACTGGGCCAAATGCTCTAATGACATTCAAAAGCAAATGGCGGTTTTGCATGCTGCCGCCAGCGGGATCACAAATCTCATTATCGCTACCAAGGAGGAACTGGGCAATGGCTCCCAATTTGGCTCCGGGCGCCGGGCGCAGAGCTCAACTTTGGCCGGACACTCAATTCCCCACCCAATCCCGGTTCGCGTTTCCGGCATGGCAAAGTGGCGCATTTAGCCGATCGTGTATAAGGCACTCATATTATACAATGTTAAGTATTCTATAAAAAGTCTTATTACTTAAAATATGGGTGGTGCCGAGTCCAGAGGTGACGATCTTTAGAGTGTGGGAGGAGCTGGAAGCCCAGGGGGCGAGAGAGGCTGCCATTTTGGCCTTTGCCTCCCTGGTAGCCCGGAGACGGATACTGTTAATGTGGAGGGACTCAAAGCCCCCGAAATTAGAGACCTGGGTTAGTGACATGGCTGGGTTGGAGAAAATAAAGTTCGCCCTGAGAGGATCAATGTTCGGGTTCGTCCGGAGGTGGCGGCCGTTTGTCGACTTTCTCAGAGAAAATTAAAATGTCAGCAGAGGCAGAAATCTAGAGGGGGGGAGCTAGGCTATTGTCTGACTGTTAGGGATGCAAAGAACAGGATAGGGATGGAATTGTTTTGTGTACTATGTTTATGTTGCTGTTATCATTATTATAAAAACTACAAATACCCTAATAAAATGTTTATTAAAAAAAGTATTATTAGTTCACTTTGATATTTCTTGATCATTTATCTCATTTAATTTCCCATTCCTGAAATGCAGATACATTCTCATGTTGGGGGTTGGGTGCAAAGGTGGAGGTGTGGGGGGGGGGGGGGGGGGGGGGGGGGGCACGGTTGAGGAACACGTGGGGGTGAGAGTGCAAATGAACTATTACTAATGGAGGGTGGTAATTTTAATCTAATACATTGAACAGGTAATCCAAAAGGATTGGGTAATATATTGGAAAACGTGCTGGATTTACAATTTTCCCAATATTACTCAATGATTTCATGAAGAGGAAATCAAGTTGGGAGAAAATTGTTTCCCCTATTTGGGCTGTAATTGCCACCGAGTCCAGAAGCTGAACGGAACTGACAATTCTCTGTCCTGATTTAGGGTTTGAATGACTATTCACACCATGTTTCTTTGAACTCTTTTGAAGGTTCAACAAATTGAAGTAAATGAAATAAATTAAGGGATGAATTAAAAGGGGCCACCCCTTAAAGGGGCACTCATCTTTCTTTGAAACTTTCATATATTCCATACATCTCATTCTAAGACGTGAGTCATTACTCCAAACTAATTGCTGGTCTAACACTGATGAGAAACTGAGGGAGTGTGGACACCCTTGTTTCCAGCAGTGGGCATGAACAGCCTATTGCTTTGAATGTTTTTTGTTGAAATCATAAAGGAGCTTACTGAATGTCCTCAATGAATGCAGGAAAAGAGAATATAAGTGTACAATTAAATGCTTCCAGTGAGATCAGAAAGGAGTATAATTGAACAAGTGAAAAAGACTCCCTGTGGAAGCAACTAATACTACGTCAATTAATATCCTCATGAAATGTTGGATGGATATCTGGCTGGCTGTGGAATTAAAGCATATAGGAATTAATAAGGTTAACCCAGAAGAGGCAGGCTGCACTTAAACCAAATAGGAATAACGAGAACTAAGTTTAATGGGTGTAAAATAAGTGTGAGAATTCAGTAATGCAGAGGTCCACTCACCATCCACATGAGAGTTCAGTTTACTGCTAAATTGAGCAGGATTGTTTTAATCTTTTTTTTCTCATAAATTTAGAGTGCCCAATTCATTTTTTCCAATTAAGGGGCAATTTAGCATGGCCAATCCACTTACCCTGCACATCTTTGGGTTGTGGGTGTGAAACCTACGCAAACACGGGGAGAATGTGCAAACTCCACACGGACAGTGACCCAGAGCCGGGATCGTACCTGGGACCACGGAGCCGTGAGAACCCACTGCACCACCGTGCTGTTTTAATCTTGAGCACTTCTGAGAGTCACCCGGAATGAGTGCAGATCTCATTTGAATCAGAGTTCCTGCACCAATTTGGGACATGGATTAGAACATAGAACATAGAACATTACAGCGCAGTACTGGCCCTTCGGCCCGCAATGTTGCGCCGACCTGTGAAACCATCTGAAGCCTATCTGACCTACACTATTCCGTTTTCATCCGTATGTCTATCCAGTGACCACTTAAACGCCCTTAAAGTTGGCGAGTCTACAACTGTTGCAGGCAGGGCGTTCCACACCCCTACTACTCTCTGAGTAAAGAAACTGCCTCTGACATCAGTCCTATATCTACCACCCCTCAATTTAAAGCTATGTACTCTCGTGTTGGTCATCACCATCCGAGGAAAAAGACTCTCACTGTCCACCCTATCTAACCCTCTGACTATCTTAAATGTCTCTATTAAGTCACCTCTCAGCCTTCTCCTAACGAAAACAATCTCAAGTCCCTGAGCCTTTCCTCGTAAGACCTTCCCTCCATACCAGGCAACATCCTAGTAAATCTCCTCTGAACCCTTTCTTAAATTTATTCTGATTTGTGTAGTTGTTAAGAGCACCTGCGGGTTGCTGTCGACCTCGCCTTGGTCCTTCCCACTTTAGATTTACCCTCTAAGTCTTGGAAGTGAAAATGATTAGGCCCTGACAAGCAAGCTGCATTGGGCTGCCTAGTTGTTACCCGCTGCTTCACTGAATTATGATGGTGACACCCGAGGATGAATTTCATTCAATTTCCAGGCCTTTTTGTTCTGGAGATGCAAACTGGTGAAATCGTGCCTAGTTTAGGGAATGAGTGAACATCGGCAGAAAGAGATTTGTGAGGAACATTGGTGGAGCTATTTTTAAAAATACCCTTTATGAGGTGAGACCAGAGGAATGCCAGATTTCTCAGCAGCTGGGTTGTTGGATAGTCACCACGTTAGTATTTACATGGAGACCCAAAAAAATGTGGTTCTTAACAAAAGCAAATTGAATGGCATTGATGCAATGAAATGTGATTTCTAGACAGGTTTAACTTGCTCAAATCTAATAAAGCTCAAGGGATAGATGGTATGAAAAAGAAAGAGAGGATTTGTCAGTCATTGCCAGTCATTGTGAGGGGATGACTAGATACTGCGAGTTGTCAATGCATTCAAAACAGACTAATGCAGGACCCAGATTTCAACATGCTGACGCAACAGACACAGGCAACTAATGACCATCAGTCTTAATTCAATTTTTAAAATTCATTCAAAGGATGTGGGCTTTGCTGGCTAGGCCAGCATTTATTGCCCATCCCTAATTGCCCTTGAGAAGGTGGTGATGAGCTGCCTTCTTGAATCATTTAGGTCCATCAAGTGGATGGACATGCTCCAGCGGAGAGTTTTCCCTCTGATTCACATTGATTCCAGTTTCGATGGGTTCTTTGATACAACACGGTACAGGCACCATGATAGCAGAGTGGATAGCACTGTTGCTTCACAGCTCCAGGGTCCCAGGTTCGATTCCCGGCTTGGGTCACTGTCTGTGAGGGGTCTGCACATTCTCCCCCGTGTCTGCATTGGTTTCCTCCGGGTGCTCTGGTTTCCTCCCACATGTCCCGAAAGACGAGCTGTTAGGTAATTTGGACATTCTGAATTCTCCCTCTGTGTACCTGAACAGGCGGCAGAATGTGGCAACTAGGGGCCTTTCACAGTAACTTCAGAGCAATGTTAATGTAAGCCTACTTGTGACAATAAAGATTATTATTATAACACTCAGTCAAATGCTGCCTTGATGTCAAGGCCAGTCACTCTCACCCCACCTCTGGAGTTCCACTCTTGTTCATGTTTGAACCAAGGCTGTCATGCAATCAGGAGCTGAACAGCCCTGGCGGAACCCAAACTGAGTGTCCATGAGCAGGTTATTGCTCAGTAAGTGCCACTTTCTAGCATTGTTGATGACCCCTTTCCATCACTTTACTGATGATCGAGAGGAGATTGATGGGGAGGTAATTAGCCAGCTTCGATTTGTCCTGCTTTTTGTGCACTCTTGAAATATCACAACAAGTTGCCCAAAGTAAACTTGAAGATTATCTGTCCAAGAATTACACAATAAGCAGCAGTCAGCATGGATTCAGATGGGGGAATTCCTGCCCTGTCAAATTGGTCAATGCTTTTGAGGAGGTAATAACATAGGTAAGAAAAACAGAAAATACCAGACAATCTCAGCAGGTTTGGCAGCATCTGTGGAGAGAGAAGGGAGCTAACCTTTTGAGTCTGGATGACTCTTTTTCAAAGCTGGAGAGAACTGGAAATAGGGTCAGATTTATACTGTAGTAGGAGGCGAAGCATTGGGGTTGGATAGGGGGCCAGCGTTAGATTGAGATAGTCAAAGATGTTGTGGGCAGAAAGACAAAGAGAATGTAAATTGGGGTGATTAAGGCTAAGAAGGGTGCTGATGGTGGCACATAAAGAGATTAGAATGTGTTAATGGAAAAACAAAGGTAAGCAGTGTATGAAAGCGCAACTTGGGCAACACGGTAGCACAAGTGGATAGCACTGGGGCTTCACAACGCCAGGTTCAATTCCCCACTGGGTCACTGTCTGTGCGGAGTCTGCACGTTCTCCCCGTGTCTGCATGGGTTTCCTCCGGGTGCTCTGGTTTCCTCCCATAGTCCAAAGATGTGCAGGTTAGGTGGATTGGCATGATAAATTGCCCTTCATGACCAAAAAGGTTAGGAGGGGTTATTGGGTTACGGGGATAGGGTGGAAATGAGGGCTCAAGTGGGTCGGTGCAGACTCGATGGGCCAAATGGCCTCCTTCTGCACTGTATGTTCTATGTCTATGTTTAATAGAAACAGGGAACAGATGGCCTAAGTGGGGTGGGGTAGAGAGTAGGGGGACAATGGTGGGGGAAATACAGATCAATGGTAGAAATGAAAATAAATTGACAGAAATAAAAATGCCTGAAATTGTTGAACTCAATGTTAAGTCCGGAAAGCTGTAACTATCCATTCGGAAGAAGAGGTGCTGATATTTTAGTTGGGACTGGGCATCACTAGGGATATTGCCGCAGGTCAAGGACGAACATGGGGTAACATAGGTATGATGAATTAGCTGATATATTTTGACTTTCAAAGGACAGTTGATAAAGTTGGCAGGGCTTAAATTGGCCATCAGATGAGATTGATTGTATGATGGAATATAAAGTAGTTTTCATAATTGGGGAGGGTATAAATGGGGCTTGCTTTATATTGTCACCCATTTTATATGACTATCAAAGACCACTTTCACTCTCAACCTCTTAATTTAAAAATGAAATTGACCTTTCAGAGTAAATTAATTATGTTTTGGGGTTGCTAATGTGGCACATATTTCAAATGGGATAATGTCATCATTGTAATCATGAAACCCTTTGCATGCAAGAATTAATTACCATGGTTAGCTCAATGAGCTGCTAGACCTTGAATTCCAAAAGGTTTTTAATCAAGTTTCACATGAAAGGTAATTCAGTATACTAAAAATTGTGGGGGCTCTAAACTAAATCTCGGATATGGATACGAAATTGGCTGAAGGGTAGAAATGACAGGAACATTTTAGCTTGGGATGGAGGGAAGTAGTGCATTGGGTGCAATAACCTCACTGTTTTCGATCAACACCAATGCCTTGTACTTTGGAACTTGATTAAAGTTGTCAAGCTCACAGATGATACCAATCTAGAAAAACTAGTCCCTGGGAAGCAGATGCCCAATTGCGACCAAAATGGCACTACATTGTCATCAGCAGTTACAAGACATTCCAATTACAGGAGCAGCCGCTAAGAGAGTACAACAAGAAAAAGGGGAACAGAGGACAACTGCTCGAGTAAATAATCAGCCACCACCTTGAGCAGCAACTAATGTCCTCACTGTGGAAAAGTCTGTAAGGCTAAGTAAGAGCTCAAAAACCTTCTATGAACCCACAGCCATTGATGTCTAATGCACGATGAATTGCACAAAGACTAAGGTTGGGTACAACTGTGGCTTTATGCAGTCAGATGTGTGGCCTCCTGCTGCAGCTGGCGATATGGCAGATCAATGGAAGACACGCATATTTATACAGCTCCTCGTGGGCAGAGCCAGCCAGCAGGGGCTACCGCCGAACCTGTAGTACAGGTCCTACCTTACATCTCCTAATACAAGTGTACAGTGGTTCACCACAATGTCACCTCACTTTAACCCAATCTTTCAAAAGGAAGGATCATCCTCGACACAAGGGATTGCCGACGATGATGGACTATCGGAATTGAAGGCAGCACTCAGGAGTTATTGAAGAATTCCAAACCAAATATATATCCAACAGAGAAAGCGTCAAGGAACATTTACACAGTTTTCCCTGAGGGGACTTAATAGGTGGGAGAAAGTGAATGATGTGATAGCCTTTACTTGCTGCCAACAATTAAAATTAACATTGCGGACCAGTTACCCATTAAAGTAACCATCCATTTTGTTGTATAAAGCTCAGACCCTTGGGTGATTTGTTGTGATTGTCCCTTTAAGGGCAACACAGCAAAAGAGGGCCACCTGGCTTGGGGACCAATTAGGACTGGGAGTGGGAATTACCCCTCGGGTGGAGTCTATCTATCGGCAAAAGACATGTGGAAGTCATATAGGGACTGGGGCAGCTGGTGAGTTGCTATCGGGCTGCTGTGTGGCTGCTGGCCTCTTAACATTTTTTCTTATTAATAAATACCTTTAGTGTTTCTTTTTTTGTATAAATTTAGAGTATCCAATTAATCTTTTCCAATTAAGGGGCAATTTAGCATGGCCAATCCGCCTAGCCTGCATATCTTTGAGTTGTGGGGGTGAAACCCACGCAAACACGGGGAGAATGTGCAAACTCCACATGGACAGTGGCCCAGAGCCAGGATCGAACCTGGGACCTCGGCACTGTGAGGTCTGTGCTAACCACTGCGCCACCGTGCTGTCCTCCTTTAGTGTTCCTAATGAAGTCTGTGAAAGTGTATCACAATAGACTCCATTTAGAATACTGCATTCATTTATGTGTATTGCCACTCAGGAAGGACACATTGCCCTTGCTGCAGGAGACTCTGTCTCAACAAAGAGACAGTGTGGCACCTTTGCTATGTACTCGCGGACTTGGCACCCAGTGGAGCAGGAGGACACCCGCTCCTAATTTGCAGAATATATAAAGTTGGGTGGGAGGGTGAGCTGTGACGAGGATGCAGAGGTGCTTCAGTAGGATTTAGGTGGGCTGAGTGAGTGGGCAGTGCATGGCAGATGCAGTATAATGTGGATAAATGTGAGGTTATCCGCTTTGGTAGCAAAAATAGGAAGGCAGATTATTATTTGAATGGGTGTAAATTGAGAGAGGTGGATACTCAGCGAGACCTTGATGTACTTGTGCATCAGCCGCTGAAAGTAAGCGCGCAGGCACTGTGGTATTATCGCATGACCAGGGTAATGGCATACCATGAATAGCCACTAGAGGGAGCTGCATATACTACTATATAAAATGATACTAGACCTTAGGGGAGGAGTGGATGCAGGAGATAGCTACTGAAGGTCATAAGAGCAGTTAGTGTGAGAAGGTTAGATTATAGTTTATACCAGTTAGTGAGATTAGCAGTAGATGAGTACAGTTAGATGATATTGATCAATTCTGTATTCTAAAAGAACTAAGTGTCGAAACCCAGTTTAGTCGTGCAAATAAAATCATAGCTTTGTTTAAGTAAAAGTTATACTGTAGTCTTTGTGGAACATTACGCCAACCATCCTAAATAAACAACACAAAGAACACCATAGGTGCAGCAGGCAGTAAAGAAGAGGAATGGTATGGCGGCCTTCATAGCGAGAGGATTCCAGTATAGGAATAGAGATGTTTTACTGCAATTGTATCGGGCATTCATGAGGCCACAGCTGGAGTATTGTGTGCAGTTTTGGTGCCCTTATGTGAGGAAGGATATTCTTGCAATGGAGGGAGTACAGCGAAGTTTTACCAGGCTGATTCCTGTGACGGCAGGACTGTCATATGAGGAGAGATTAAGTCGGTTAGGATTATATTCATTGGAGTTTAGAAGACCGAGAGGAGATCTAATTGAAACTTAAAAAGTTGTAACAGGATTAGACAGGGTAGATTCAGAAAGAATGTTCCTGATGGTGGGGGAGACCGGCACCAGGGGTCACAGTTTGAGGACTGGTGGCAAGGGGGAGAACTATTCAGATGGAGATCCTGGAAGAGAATAGATATGTGGACAGTGAGAGGGAAGAATCATTTTGTCTGGCATGAACAACTCACTTGAAACAGGTCATCTGGGTGAAGGGGCAATGGTTCCTCACCTCTGCAGTCAGGCCAATATCACAGTCAGTGACTCTCCTCGGTCAACCCCTTGATTTCCAGAGCCCATGCCTCATAGAGGGCGAGGACTCAAATCTCTGGTACTCCGCCGTCAGTCTTGGTCCTTTCACACCTATTATGGGCCAACTTATCTTCGGGGACAAAGAGGGGGCATTATGAACCACACGCTTAATAGATTGGGGAGGGTTCTACGGCATGTGGCATGTGTGGACACAGCAGCTTGATATGGAGGGGTTGTGTTGATGGGTGCTAAGAGGTACTGAGGATCAAGCATGAAGACCAGATGTGTGGAGGGTACGAGGTGTCAGCCAGTGATTTGTGAGGTGGGGGTATGGTTTGGAAATTTGAGGAGTGGCAGATGGAACCAATGCCAGGACAGAGGTGATAACCTACCCTTGCAGCTCAGTGGAGGTCATTGGTCTTCTTCCGACATTAAACGGTGGCCTCCTTGGTTATGCAGACAACGCTGACAGCCACTGCCACTGCCTGCCAAGTGGTATTGGTGACACTGCTACTGGTCCTCCGACCTCCTTGGGGGCACAGGATGCTCCATCTCACATCTACTGCATCCAGAAGCTTGACCATGTCAACATCCCCAATGCATGAAGCAGGTCTGCGTGCTGCCATGCCTGTGTGTTGCCTGGGAGTGAGTGGTGATGGAGCATTTAAAAGCAGCTCCCCCTTGTTAACGATGAGATGCTAGGGCCCGAGTCTAGCGAATCAGATGCAAAGATAGCCAGTAATGACGAGAAGCTTGTAGGAGCTCATTTCCAGCACAAAGTACCGTTAAATCCGAGACATGAATCCAAGGTCCCGGTTGAGGCCGTACTCATGTCTCATTACATTCACCCCCCACCATTTGGCCTGGGCTTGCAAAATCCTACAACTGTCCTGGCTTGAGACAATTCAGCCCTCTTTAATCTGTGATTAACCCTCTCTCCAGTCGCACCCTCTGGACCTGTAACAATTTAATTACCTGCAAAGACTTGCATTCAAAGTATCATCTTGCATCATTGACTTTGTCGGTATATGTGCTTGTGGAACCCACCTCTTCACTCACCTGATGAAGGAGCAGTGCTCCGAAAGCTGGTGATTCGAAACAAACGTGTTGGACTTTGACCTGGTGTTGTCAGACTTCTTACTGTATTCTCTTAATGCAGAAGATTCAGGAGTGATCTAATTTAGGTGTAGCAGAGAAACAAGCGAATTAATAGGATAGAATAGAGAAAAATAATTTCCTTGTGGCCCAGGGTGCCACACCTCGCATGTGGAAATCTACATCAAAGGAGAATTTCATTGAGAGTTAGGCTGTTCAAGGATGATGTCAGAAGTACTTCTTCACAAAAGGTGTTGTGGGCATCTGGAACTGTCTCCCATAAAAAGGAATTTGTCATGAGGTGAATGGAAAATGTCAGTGCTTTTGTTTCAGCAAGTGTTACAGTACCGACACGGGTGGATACAGATCAAACTTGATCAAATTGAATGGTGGGAGAAGCTCAAGCGGCTGATTGGTTTACTCCTGATCCTGTTCCTAAATGAAAAGCAGACATTTTCTGATCAGTAGCTGCAGTTCTCCCCCATTTTGTCATTCTGGGCTCTCTCATGTTCTCATCAAAAATATTTCCTTATAGTTAATTTAATTAGAATGCAGTTCTCAATTATTTTTTGTCACTTTTCCCTTGCTAATTACTTCAGTTACTAATTGCATTAAAAATATGATTCAGTTCACCAACTTTATTTTGAATCGGTCCTTTTAATTAAATGTATACTTTGCAACTGTCAGTTTTAGTTTTCACTTCAAAGTGATTTTCATGTGTGAAATATAACCTATTCAGTTCACGTTTTACTGCCACCTCTTTAAAAAATAAATAAAATTGGCCTTTTGGAGTAAATTAATCATGTTTTTGGGATGTTAATGTAGCTTGTATTTCAAACAGTATAATGTCATCTTTGTAATCACGAGAATCTCTGCAGACGAAAATTAATTACCAAAGCAGAATAGAATAGAAAGATTTTAGGTCTCTGGGGAGATCGGTAAACTGTATGGATATCATCCAACCACAATTAGGACAAATTCACTCTGACGTCTTCTGGAGAATTTTCTGAAACTAATTTTCTCTCTTCCCCTTTTAATATTTCTTCGCTTTTCTTCCAAACAGCTGCTTACTTAATATGTCCTCCAACCAGTTGATGAGAGAGCAGCAGTCCAAAGACTCAGTTATGCCCACAAGAAGGTTTCAGGGATCCTCCCTCTCCTCCACAAATACAGTAGATGGTGAAATCCATTCTACCACCTGGCCTTTGCTTTCATTTATTAAATTTGGCCTGTTCTATTATTAATATTTTGTGTATGCTGAAATATGAAACAAAGGCCTGAAGGACCTTGTAAGAAGAGCTTGAAGGGTCATCTACTGCCCGTCTCGCTATGGCGCCATCAGCAATAGCTCCAACCGTATAAAGTACTGACCTTTCATTCCTTTTTGTGCAAAACAGAAGCAATTTGAGACCTGGAAAATTTATTTTTCCAGTTGTCTCAGTGCTGAGCTTATTGCAAGCCTTCAGTGCTTCAGATAGGTTGAGCCAGGTGGCAGGGTAGATTCCATGCTTGTACAAAGCTCTGGACTTGTTGCTGCTTCACTGGTGTTCCTTATTGATTCTGATCTGTATTCACTGCTCTCTGGACTCTGGATCTGCATCTCAGCTTACATCTGCTGCACCCACAATAAGTTCAGTCCGCTCCTTTCATCCTTCTTTCAAGGATCTGTACATATGGTCGGGTGTGTAATATTTTCTTAGCATTTTTCTAGGTATTTTATTCGCTATCGAATGCCACCATGAATTGTTGTGTATTTGAGCCCTAGATTGGAGATCTTCAGGGTTTGTCTATTTTCCTCAGAAAGCTACTCAAGACTGGAGAATGTTGAAATGACTATTATTTACTTACAGCTCTATGTACATCTTCGGAACTCCTCACGAGGTTGGACATCTCTCCAGTCATGATTCATTACATCATAGTTACATATGCATTAGGTAGCTCCGGTATTAACCCAGCGGGCAGTATAATCAAAGACCTCTCCCACCCGAGTTATTCTCTTTTCCAACCTCTTCCATCGGGCAGAAGTGACAAAAGTTTGGGAATGCACACTAACAGATTGAAAAACAGCTTCTTCCCCATTGTTGCCAGACTCATGAAAGACCCATCTCTACGTGCATCTTCTCTACTGAGTAGTACTACACTCCATGGGCGGGATTCTCCCATCTGGGGACTAAGTCCCCATGCCGGCGGGAAAACCGGAGCCAACCACTCCGGCGTCAACAACCCCTGAAAGTGAGGAATTCTCCAAATTTTCGGGGGCTAGGATGACGCCGGAGGGGTTGGCGCCGCTCCAGCCGGCGGTGAAGGGCCAGCGCGAGTTTGCGCATGTGCAGAACGGCCGGCGTATTTCCACGCATGCGTAGACCAGCCAGCGTATTTCCGCGCATGCGCGGGGTTTCTCTTCTCGACGCCGGCCACGAGCAATATGGCAGAGCCCTACAGGGGCCCGGCGCAGAGGAAAGAAGTCCCCCCACGGAACAAGCCCATCCACAGATCGGTAGGCCCTGATCGCGGGTCAGGCCATCGTGAGCCCCCCCCCCCCCTCGGGGTCGGATCCCCCCGCCCCCTCCCCACCGAGGACCGCCCCCGCACACCTACCTGCCAGGTCCCATTGTGCGTGAGGTGAGTAATTCACGGCGGCAGGACTGGACAAAACTGGACGCCCACTCGGCCCAACGGGACCCGGGGAATCGCCGAGGGGGTGCTGTCACCGGCCCCCGACCAGCATGGAGGGAACCGACCACCGCCTGAAAAATGGCGCCGGAGAATAAGACAGCCAGCGTCGGGGGGGAAGGGGGGCGGGGGGGAGGGGGGGGGGGGGAATTCACGCCTCCCCCCATGGATTCTCCGACCCGGTGGGGGTCTTTTCACTGCATCTCGGTACATGTGACAATAAATCTAAATCTACATATCATCCCACTAGGGACAGGCTGGATTAGGGCGGAGGAATGGGTAGGGGTGGTGCTTCTCTAAACTGATGAGGGAAGACAGCAAGTAGAAGCACCATGCTGGGGATGTTGGAAGCCAGCCCTCCCGTGTGGAGGCTAATTAAGCCACATAAGTGACCATTTAAGGGCCTTAGGTTGGGCCGAGGACAGTATACCGAGGAACTGTTGCAGCTGGGATAATTGGCCTCCGAAAACCTCATCCATCTTAAAAGAAAAATACTGCTGAGCCAAAGATGGGCTCTGAAGAAGAGTCAAAACATAAACTCTCTCCACAGATGCTGCTAGCCCTGCTGTTTTTTTTTCAGCATTTTCTGTTTTTATCTCAACCATCTTTCTTCAGTAACAAGCCGTATATTAGGATAATGGTATCCTTCCTTCTTGCTTTAAATAATGGTGTTAAGCAAAGGAGAAAGTAGGACACTGTGGGGCAATCTGTGACTTCCTAGGTCTTTGGGAATCTATCACTGTAAAGTTAACGTGCTCTATTACACTGTCATTGATTGTCTATTAGGAAGGAGATAGAATTGCTTGCTCCGCTAAACAATATATATGTGACACCTTTAGTGCAACTACGGCAGCTGATTAGATAATTTAGTGATATCTTCAGTGAAGGCCCCATAAAATAAAAGTTAAGGGCAATCGTAAGAGCAAAGGCCAGAGTAGTGCCTGTGGTCAACACAGACTTTAGAGCATTTGCAACATGTGGCATAACCCAATGATAACCTATTTTGTAAAGTAATTCTTCCACTTGCACTCTTCCTTCTATCCGTATATTTTGCTGTGGAGGATGTGTGGGTTTGGACTGTGCACCTCTGGCACTGCCTGACCAACCAATAATTTTTTTATTCACCACAAAGCAACTTGGGACATCCGAGGTTGCAATGGGCCCTTTAAAAATGCTTTATTATTTCTTCTATTATTTCTTTATCATAGAACTTCTTTTTTCGATCAAAAAACAAAGAGACAAGGGAATTCGCAGTGGGAAACACTGCCCTATATTAATTGGAAATTAAAATTAACAGCAAAAATAGAAATCCCATCTGTAAGTAACACACAGTAGCTACAAACATCAAAATGTTATATCTCCCAAATTGATTAAGAAGAAGGCTTTGAATTGGCACTAACAGCATTGATGTTATATTCTTTAAATCTTTTGATTTCTGCTAAGCATCTGGCAGCCTTCGATGCTGTGAACATCTTATTTATTTATTTTATTGAATTTGTTATTGCTGGATAAATTGCTTGTTTTTCTTACCGCATTTAATGGTGCACAAGGCAGACTTTCATCTGTTCCCTCAGTGATTTTTTTTTTTCTGGAACAGGTGGCCAGTCTGTTGCCAGAGGCTTAGAGCTTGAAGGGTACACTCCACATCAAGCATGGATGGCCAGGTGTCTTTCCCACTCTTACCGCTTGCCATTGGCATGTTGGCAGGATTTTGCAGGTTGACGCTCAACCTGTTTGGCCACGTTATGAATGCACCTTCCTTGGCCATCATGTCCAGCGGTGGGATTCGAACCCAGAACTTCTGGCTCAGAGGCAGGGACACTTATCCACAGCACCACAAGAGCTCCTATTTGCTGTACAAATACTTCCATATAAATACTATGTAAGGACATTTCAATAGTGAAGGATTTTAATAAGATAACGCTCAAAGCTATTCTCACCGTTGCAAGCAATGATAAAATGGAGTCTCAGAAATATAATTAATCTCCACTAATGGAGATGATGCAACGTGTTAGACTGCTGATGAAGGACAAACTGGACAGAAAGGAAATGATAGGCTTATGGGAAAAGTACAACTCTCTTACAGAGAAGTATAGGTCCAGTAGAATGGTCCTAGCAACCAATACACTGAGATTCCTTGAAAATTGTGCAGAGTAATGATAGAATTGGAGATTCCTTCAACAATTACATTAACAATAAGAACTGGCAGAATCGTAGAACTATATAGCACAGAAGGAGGTCATTCAACCCACAGTTTCTGCACCAGTTCATTGAATTAGTCCCCTTCCCTGTTCTTTTCTCATCACCTGGTAAACTTTCCCAATTCAAGAATTTCTTCAATTTCCTTTATTGCACATATTTTTTTCATTTTTATTCAATCTACTCCCATCGCTCCTTAAGACTTTGCATTCCAGGTCATGTCAACAAGTCAGCATGTAATAAGATTTTCTTCATGTCGCCTGTTGTTGTTTTGTCAATTGCCTTCCATCTCTGTCCTGGGTTACTGACCTTTCTACTACTGCAAACTGTTTCTCCTTGTTTACTCCATCAAAAATCCTTAGTAATTTTAACGCATCTGACAATCCATCCCGGGGTCAAAGTCCTGAAATTCCCTCCCTAACAGCACTGTAGGTGTACCTACTCCATGTGGACTGCAACGGTTCAAGGAGGCAGTTCACCACCACCTTCTCAAGGGCAATTAGGAATGGGCAATAAATGCTGGTCTAGCCAGCGACGCCCACATCCATTGAAAGAGTTTTAAAATATTGAGCAAATAATCATTAAACAGCAATTTCATGCTGCGGAATTTGAGTCATCCAGAAAGTTGATTGAATGTGTATGACATATTAAAAATATTTTGGAATAATTAAAGAGCAGAAAACAAGCCATTAATTTAAGCCATCTGGAACCTTTGAAATGATGCCGATTCTACCCAGGCCCAGATCATTAATATGTTTCAAAATCAACAAGTACTCCTAATTTCAACCCCATTGTAGTGGACACTATTGCATACTTAATTTCAAACTGAAAAATAGACATTCACATTTCTGGTTTCTGTGTTCTTCACTCAGAGTGATGTGAAAGTCTGGAACTCAAGCCCTGAAAGCATGATAGAGGCAGAAGCCCTCATCGTATTTTTAAAAATACTTGGATTATGCATGAAGTGCCATAACCTGCGGGGAGTTTCACGAAGCGGTGGTGAGTGGAAATTGGATGGATAGCCCATTTTCAGCTGGCAGAGACATGAATAGCTAAATGGCCTCCTCTGATGCCATGAAGTTTCTGAGGCCTGAATTTTTTGCATGTAATTTTTCGACAGAATTGTTTGCACAGGCACTCAACAGGCCCGGAAGCGGGCGGGAAACATGTTTCCGGCAGGGATCGGCCTTCACACAGATGGCCAATTCTCAACCCGTCAGCCAATGTGAAATGTGCGCTCTGACAAGCTGAGCACTGCAGTGAAGAAGGCTGGAGCCGATCGAACTGATGGTACAGCCGGGCGTTTCCAATGAGCTCCCTGAAGGCTGACAGCTGCCTCGGGGAGCTGCAGGCTTGTCCCAATGACACTTGTGCCAAAACACCATGTAACCTCTCCCGATCATGCAGAATCTGGAAACTGGCAGCATAACACATAACAACTCAACCCTCAAACATTTTTTTTATTTCATCCTGGACATTTTATCCCATTCTGAATGAGGAATGGTGAAAAGATGTGAATATCACCTGGCCGATTAGCCTGCATGCCAGGCAGAAGCACACGGGCCATGTAGAATTAGCACCAATCAGATGCTTAATGAGCTTAATTGCCCTTTCAACTGTCGGTGGGCAAGCTTCCAGCTCTCACATGTGCCTGCCAACCGAAATATTGCGCAAGGGAACCAGGCCATCGGGGCACACGCCTGATATCTTCTCGTCTGATTTCACGCAAGATTGGGTCGGGATTGTCCCCGTTCAAGCTCCATATAATTCTGGCCTATATTTCTAAGAACGTTTTGCATCCATATTCCCACTTTAATGCAATGGGCTTCAATTTTCTCAACAAGCCAATTTTGTGGTACTTTATTCAACACCTTTTTAAAATCCATCAATACAACATCAGCCGTAATAAACGGTTCATTATTTCATTGAAAAATTCAATCCGGTTAGTCAACCAGGTCTTGCCTTTCAGCAAGTCGTCCTTGACTGTCATTTATTTTTTGAAGAAACAATTGAGGAGGGTGTGGCGTAATGGTATTGTCACTGGACTAGTAAACCCGAGTCCTAGTGTAATGCTCTGGGGACCCAGGTTCAAATCACCACTGCCACTTGAATTCACTGAAAATCTGGAACTACAAAGGTCCAATGATGACCATTGTCGATTGTCATAAAAAACCCATCTGGTTCACTAATGTCCTTCAGAGAAGCAAATCTACTGTCCTTGCCTGGTCTGAATTCAACTCTGTGGTTGACTCTTAGGGATGGGCAATAAATGCTGGCACAGCTTGCAATGCCCATGTCCCATGAAGCAATAATTAAATATAGTTGCCATGATAATTCCTTTCTCTCCCCATATTAAACTGTGATCTAACATTTGCAATTCTCTAGTCCTCTGGCACTGGTCCCATATTTAGGAATATTTGTAAGATTGTGGCCAGGGATTCCACGAGCTCCATTTCTATTACCCTCTATAAACTCGAATGCATCCCATTCAGACTTATGGGCTGAGATTCTCCGAGCCGCTGTGCTGCAAGCGCACTCGGCACAGGAGTGGAGAATGGGGTGTCAGACCCGCGATCGGGGACCGGAAAATCGGCGCAAATCGCGTGCATGCAGCCGATGCGGCGCTGGTTGGGGGCCATTGAAAAAGGCCTCCACAGCAATTCTCCGCCGACAACTGGCCGAGTTCCCGCCGGCGTGGTTCACTCATGGTTCCACCCGGCGGGAGCTCGGAGGGGCGGCTGCAGACCCAGTCCGTGGCCACCCTGGTGGGGGGTGGGGGGATCCATCATAAGGGGGGGGGAGGGGGGATCCGTTATCGGGGGGGGGGGGGTGGTCGGCCTCCAGGATTTTTAAAGACATCTTCTTTCCTCCCTCCCCTTTCAGGTACCATGCTTTAAGGGGATGTTGGCAGCTATGGACGTCTGTTGGATTGGTCCACGGTTATGCTTGGCAAAGTATCACAGTGGCTTACCGTTGCCTGCTGCAGTATGGCTGACCGCTCCTACTGCCTGCCAATAGACATAATGCAAGATGTTATAGGCTGATAATCAAACTGTTGATTGATGTACCTTCTGTGGCCATCAGATCCTGAAGTGAGACTTGAACCCAGGGCTGCAGGCCCAGAAGTAGAGACACTGCCACCATGGCACCAAAGACCTTCTTCAATCCCTTTCATCTATTTTTAATCCTATCCAAATCCTATTCTACAACCCCCCCCAAACCCCCCCCCCCCCCCCCCCCCCCCCCCAATCCCCACCGGCATCATATTGATGACAATATTTTCGGAAGCCAAGGGCTCGGAATTCACTCAATGAATTCATCGAAACATGAGTGGACAGAATCGTAGAGTCCCTACAATACGTCTGAGGCCATTTGGTCCATCGGGTCTGCACTGACCCTCCAAAAGAGCACCCAACCTCGTCCCACTCCTCGCCCTATTCCCATAACCCTGTAACCTCAGCTAACCTGCACATCTTTGGACACTAAGGAGCAACTTAGCGTGACCAATCCACCTAACTTGCCCATCTTTGGACTGTGGGAGGAAACCAGAGCACCCCGAAGAAACTCATGCCGACATGGGGAGAACATGCAGACTCCACACAGTCTCCCAAGGCTGGAATCGAATCCAGGTCCCTGGCGCTGTGAGGCAGCAGTGTTAACCACCATACCGCTCATGATTCCCTGAATAATTGTATTCCAGATCAGGCAGGCAGGGGTTTTCAATAACAAAAGGATGACAAGGACTGGAAATTCCACTTTTTCTGCAATGAGAGGAGGCTGGGGTAAGATACACTCGAGGAATCCTTGAAGGGTCTGAGGGAATGGGAATGCACAGCAGCTCAGTCAGTGTCTGTAAAGAGAAACATAAGTTTCAGCTTTTTTCTCCAGAACTGGCTGACCTGTATCATTGCCAGAATTTTCTGTTTCCATTACAGCTACAGAACCAAAGCACATCATTTGAAAAGAAAAATGGAATGCCAGCAGGATTGTCCGTGTCGAGAACTGGCGAATGCAGGTTCAAGAAACATGACTTTAACTGAATTAACAAGAAAATATTAACTGCTGTATATAATCAGAAAACATACATCACAATGTCTTATGGTACAACAAAGGAAGAGAAACTGAAGGATAACGAATCTGTAAAAAAGGACTGCAAAAGCACGGCAATCAGAGGGACAAAGATGGACCTGGAGAAAAAGCATAGCAATAGAAAGAAAACGCGAATGTAAGCATTTTTCCAGTATTTTAACTGTAAGAGGGTTATCAAAGGTGAGCTGTGATCCCTGAAGGATGTAAATGGAATTGCAGCTGAAGATGTACTAAAAATAGTTGACATATTAAATTAGTGCTTGAAATATTCACGAGATGACGCTAGTATCATACTACTCATAATAGGCGGTTTTATACCCAAACTTTGACGAATGACTTTGATATCAATGTCTGGACACCTAGATAGACGTAAAGATCTCAAAGCCAATAGAAATAGATTCACAAGGACACATGAGATATACATGAGGGTGTAATGTGTTACGAGTGATGAAATCTACAATTACCCACTGAAAATTATTATAATGAAAGAAATCCAGGTAACTATAGTCTCATTACTCTTAAAGCTCTTGTTAGTTCTCTCATCACTTGCCGCAGACACCATCGAGCAGGTATGTCCTTCAGGACTCGGCCAACTGGGTCTGTAGTGGTGCGATGGAGTCACTCTTGGTGATGAAACACTGAAGTCCCCCATCCAGAGTGCATTTTACACCCTTGTGACCATTAGTGCTTTTGTCAAGTGGTGTTCAACATGGAGGAGTACTAATTCAATGGCGGCGGCGGGGGTGGGGGGGGGGGGGGGGGGGCACGTGGCAGGGGGGAAATGCTGAGTGGGAATCAGCAGGGGGTTTTCTTGCCCTTCTATGACCTGATGTCATGGCATCAAATGTTTGTAATTCCCAGGGCAACTCCCTTACCACTCCAATGAGGAATGAAACTGAGCAGACCACGAGTTACTTGCAGAGGCACTGGGAACAACAATGGCACACCTAGCCATGGGTACAATCCTCTTTACTAACATCTGGGGGGTTGTGTCAAAATTTGGAGAGTTGCCCCACAGACTAGTCAAGCAACAGCCTGTCATAACCATACTCACGGAATCATACTTTACAAATACTGTCCCAGACACCACCATCACCGTTACTAGGTATGTCCTGTCCCACCAGCAGGACAAACCCACCAGAGATGGTGGCACAGTTGAGCTTTTCTGTAGCTTTTCTTTCAACAACTGAGATATTTGCTAGGCCATTTCAGAGGGCACTTAAGAGTCAACCACATTGTTGTGGGTCTGGAGTCACATGTAGACCAGACCAGCTAAGAATAGCAGATTTCCTTCCCGAAAGGACATTAGTGAGCAAGACGGGCTTTTTCAACAATATTTGATATTCATCATATTCCATATTTATTAATTAAATTTAAAACCCACCAAACATGACAGAACTAGAAAGGCCAGTGGAATCTTATGTATGTGCTGACGAGTTTAAGAAGTGCCACAGAAAGATTGGCAAGATGTCTGAAAAGTGAAATTCAATGCAAGAATGCATGTTTTCCCATACATGAAAATATTTTTATTTACATCTGTTCTTGAGAAGTGAACAAGGTGACTAGGATATCCTGGTGGAAGCTTTCTATGAACTGCTGCACTCCTTGTCAAGACAGTGTTCCCATGACCATGATCAACAGGCATTTCCAGCCTTTTGAAGCAGTTATATATTTAATAATCATTATAACAGTGTTTATTGTCACAAGTAGGCTTACATTAACACTGCAATTAAGTTACTGTGAAAGGCCCCTAGTCACCACATTCCGGCGCCTGTTCGGGTACACAGAGGGAGAATTCAGAATGTCCAAATTGCCTTACAGTACGTTTTTCGGGACTTGTGGGGGGAAACCAGAGCATACGGAGGAAACCCACGCAGACACGGGGAGAACGTGCAGACCCCACACAGACAGTGACCCAATCGAACCTGGGACTCTGGCGCTGTGAAGCAATAGTGCTACCCACTGTGCTACTGTGCAGGAGGAATTTGGAGTTGAAACACTTTCTGTGAGGTTGCTGCCCTTCACCATTTCGATGGTGGAGGCTGCATTGCAGGAAAGTGAGTTGCTACAGTGTAGAAATTACCTATTGAGGGAGATGGTGGCATCCTGGTAATATTGCTTGACTGCCAATCCAGGTGCATTCAAATCTAGCCATGGAAGCTCGTGCAATTTAAATTAATTAATACATCCGGAATATGGCAACTATGATCGATTATTTCAGCAATGTTTTGAAAGTTTAATGTTAATGAAATCTGTCATTTCTATATGATCTGGCCTATGTGTGACTCCAGACCCACAGCAATGTTGTTGACTCTAAAAAGCCCTCTGAAATGGCCCACCAAGTCAATCATTTCAAGGGCAATTAGGGATGGGCAATGAACTCTGGCCTTCCCAGTGATGTCACATACCATGAAAGAATTTTTAAAAATTCTACCACTGCAGCATGTACCACTGTACCACTGTACATTCAGCAATGGAAGGGCTTTGGCGACCAGGGCACTTGTAAAAATGATTACTACATAGGCTAATGGTGCTGCGTTTATTGAATATTGTGTCGCTGTCGGCTAATTGACAAACATCAACCACTTCAAAGAGAGTTAAGTGCATTCCAATCACCCCCTTCATGCTTGAGTGATTTTGAAGTGCGCAGCTGGAAATTGAAATTGCTTAACTCTGCCTGATCTTGACCTTGCATGACACAAGCCAATCTTTTCCACTGCAACTCTTGGGATCCAAGGGCATCTATCTCTGAAATTGCGAACATAGGTGATATCTCCCAGCCTCTGTTATAGCCTTCACTTTGTACTGCATATCTTCATCATCTTCATCAACATGGTATCCGAGATATGATACTGCATCCGCCTGAATCATGGACTTTTCCCGGTTGAGGAAGACACCTACATCAGAGACTCGTCGTAGGACTTCCTCCATGTTTGCCAGGTGTTCTTTGTGAGTGGCTCCTGTGATTTTTTTAAATTATTTTTTACTTCTGTGGCCTTGGCTGGCTATGGCAGCATTTGTTGCCCATCTCTAGTTGCCCTTGAGAAAGTGGTGGTGAGCTGCCTTCTTGAACCACTGCAATCTATGTGGTGTGGGTACACCTACTTCTTGAGTGTTGTTGGAGCTGCACTCATCCAGGCAAGTGGGGAGTATTCCATCACACTCCTGACTTGTGCTTTGTAGGTGGTGGACAACCCTTGGGAGTCAGGAGGTGAGTTACTTGCCACATGATTCCGAGCCTTTGAACTGCCCTTGTAGCCACATTATTTATCTGGCTAGTCTAGTTCAGTTTGTAGTCAATGGTAACATCCAGGATGTTGATAGTGGGGGATTCAGTGATGGTAATGGCATTAAATGTCAATGATTAATGCATCATCTAGGTGCACTGCCACCCGAGGCAGCCTTAGAAGGATATTTTTCATTACGGCTAGAAACTGGTACACCCGAAAGGCAGGCAGGTGTATTCATTTTACCCCACATCCTACGGCTCAGATTTCCCAAATAGTGGCATTTCCGGCTTCTTTTTGTACATTTCCTTACTGGGGCAAATTTTTTTAAAAATCAGGATTATCCAGAATCCCATGTTTGCTCCTCATTGCCAGTGTAGTAATCCAGGAGACATGAAGAGGAAGGTTTAAAGAGAATTATTCTGAACTCAGAAGTCAAGCTTCACTCGCGGCATACAACACAAGTGTCCCAACCCAGGACTTACTGGACTGCTGTCTGGACCTGAGAAGGCAGTTAAAGGGCTCGTAACGGGCAGCACGGTGGCACAGTGGTTAGCATTGCTGCCTACGGCGCTGAGGACCCGAGTTCGAATCCCGGGCCTGGGTCACTGTCCGTGTGGAGTTTGCATATTCTCCCCGTGTCTGCGTGGGTTTCATCCCCACAACCCAAAGATGTGCAGGATAGGTAGAGTGGCCACTCTAAATTGCCCCTTGATTGGAAAAAATAATTGGGTACTCTAAATTTATTAAAAAAATAATTTTAAAAAAATAAAAAAAATTAAGGGCTTGTAACAAGTCACAGTTAGGTGGGGCCTCTGCCCATTACCATGGGAACTCGTACTCCACGAGCCGCAGGGGGAGATCGATAAATGACTCTCCATGGTTCTTGTGAGGGTTATCACAAGAATGATTCTTTTGTGTTGGCTTACAGATGGGTGAACTCACTTCCCGTTTTATATTCTTAACGCTAAAGGCATCTCTAGGAATAGCACCCCCTGGGCTTTCTCCCTTCTGATTAGCACCACTGTTGTCTTTTTTCAAGGGACAAGGTCCGATGCATTTCATTGATGTGAATCCATTTTACCTTCTTTTGTAGCTGTACTCCACTGCAATAAAGATTCAGCAAATAGAGCCCTCCCACTGAAGCATAATTCGTTCCTGTTACCTATGTAAAGTGGATACAAAAAATACACGTGGCTCTTTCACAGTGCTCAGTATGTGAATTGGCCCAATCATATCAATCAATTTAGAAACATAAAAATCAAGCTCCAATTCTTCCCAAACCTTTAAATGAAACATTTACAAGTGGAGATTTTTAACACAACCCACGTGTCATGTGAGAGTACCTTTAAGAAATGGGTGTTTACCACTGCAATGATGTCAGAGAGTGGATGGAGCTGGGCTGTCTGTCAGCTTTTTACTTTCATTTTAGGCTGTTTGCTTCAGGATGTGATTTAGTTTTGTTTTCAGAGCTGGATAGCTGCAGTCACAGCCAGAAGGTGTATGAGTTACTCTCTGTAATCTAAAGACTGTCAATCGATCCTGGTGATTTGAAACTAATAACAGTTATGACTTCAACCTGATGGGCTTCTGGTAAAAGGTGTTTTAAGTCGTATGGATGTTAAAAGGAAAGCTTAAAGGATTACTTAGTTTGTATTCTTTGGGGGTTATATTTGAATTAGTGGTTGCTAAGATGTTCACTGTATGGTTTAAAAAGGTTAACTTGAGTTCTTAGAAAAAACATTGTTTTGCTTTAAAAAATACTTTACCATTTCTGCTGTACCACCCTGTAGTGTGGGCCGTGTGCTCTCCATACCACAATCTATTAAAAGTTGTGGGTCAGGTGAACTCCATGATATACTTTGGGGTTCTCTAAACCCTGGCCCATAACACAAGCGATTAAAAAATCACAATCATCTCAAGTGTCCCAAATTCCAGCAACCCCATCAAATATTATTTTTCAATTCAAAACTGCCCATTCATATTTGTGTGAATTTTAAGTCCAGAATTAAAATTCCCACATACGATCAGAACAATCAGGATTTCACCTTGATGAAATTCATGTTCTCATCACTTAATAAGTTTATTTTAATAATTCCACGTTAAATCAGGTTCGCACTTACAAACGAAACACAGAACACAAAACACATGATTTAGCCAAGAAAAGATTGAGGTTATGATATTTTCCATTCCCTTCTTCAGGCACTTTTTCAAAATGACTGTGATAAGTTAATTCTCACAGTTAAACAAAAACTTTTAACATTTTAGTCTAAAAAGTGTGAAAAGATAGCAGACCTTCGCCAGCTGGCAAGCTTCAAGCAATTGACAGCCACACTGGTGTTCAAACAGATAACATTGCAACCTTGAAATCCTCTAACTTAGGAACATAGGAACACAGGAACTAGGAGCAGAAGTAGGCAATTCAGCCCTTCGAGCTTGCTTGCCATTCAATCAGATCATGACTGATCTCTTCCTGGTTTCAAACCCACTTCCCTGTCTGTTCGCCATATCCCTTTAACTCTTTTTTAAAAAATCAGAAATATATCTATCTCCTTCTTAAGATCAGTTAATGACTCAGACTCCACCGTACTATGGAGCAGCGAGTTCCACAAATTCACCACCCTCTGCGAGAGGTAAGTCCTCCTCATCTCAGTTCTAAACCTACTGCCTCTCAAACTATATCCGCGACCTCTCATTCTAGATTGCCCTGCAAGGGGGAACATTTCGTCTATGTTTACCTTATCAATCCCTTTTAGTATTTTATATACCACAATCAGATCCCCTCTCATCCTTCTAAACTCCAGAAAATATAAGCCCTAACTGTTTAATCCATCCTAATACGTCAACCCTTTCATCCCTAGAATCAATCTGGTGAACCTACTCTGAACTGTGTCCAATGCTACCAGATCCTTCCTCAAATAAGGAGACCAAAACTGGACACAATTCTCCAGATGGCAGAACGGTAGCATTGTGGATAGCACAATGGCTTCACAGCTCCAGGGTCCTAGGTTCGATTCCTGCTTGGGTCACTGTCTGTGCGGAGTCTGCACATCCTCCCCGTGTGTGCGTGGGTTTCTTCCGGGTGCTCTGGTTTCCTCCCACAGTCCAAAGATGTGCAGGTTAGGTGGATTGGCCATGATAAATTGCCCTTAGTGTCCAAAATTGCCATTAGTGTTGGGTGGAGTTACTGGGTTATTGGGATAGGGTGGAGGTGTTGAACCTGGGTAGGGTGCTCTTTCCAAGAGCCGGTGCAGACTCGATAGGCCGAATGGCCTCCTTCTGCACTGTAAATTCTATGATCCAGATGTGGTCTCACCAACACCCTATACAATTGCAACAACATTTTTCTACTTTTTTAAATTAAATTTGTACCCAATTAATTTTTTTTCAATCAAGGGACAATTTAGTATGGCCAATCCACCTAACCTGCACATCTTTGGGTTGTGGGCGTGAAACCCATGCAAGCACAGGGAGAATGTGAAAACTCCACATGGACAGTGACCCAGAGCTGGGATCGAACCTGGGACCTTGGCGCTGTGAGGCAGCAGTGCTAACCACTGTGCCACCGTGCTACCCACATTTCTCTACTTCTATACTCCTGTCCTTTTACAATAAACGCTAACGTTCCATTTGCCTTTTTAATTACATGCTGTACCTGCATGCTGATTTTCTGTGATTCATGAACAAAGACACACAGATCCTTCTGCCCAGTAATAGAAAATGGTATTCTTCCCATTTATTTTATTCTGTTGTAGATTAATTACCATATCTGTCACTTAACCAAATTTGCTATTCCAGAAATTATCTGCAGTAACCCACTCTGTGCTGATTCAAAATGTCATACTCACTGTTTGCCTCCTCACCCAAACACAGAACTCCTGCAAATTTTGTTGGGGGAAATAGCACAACATCGCGGAATGAGGCAATGAGATCATCGAGGGTCAACATTTTAGCATCTTAACACTGATTCCATATTCCTTTAGACCGTGCCTATAATTCTAGCATTTAGCTTTACGCTGACCTCCCACAGATCCACAATTAAACTCTTCTCAAAATATTATTTTAATCCCAATTTTGAGTGTAAGCTCTTAAATTGACAATGACAGTCTTAATAGTCAAATTCAATTGCACCTGAGAAAGATGAATTCCGAAAATGAGTTATAAACTCAAAATGCCAAATTTACTATTCTCAGATTGCAAGCTCCAGGAAAAGAAAATTAAGAATTTGAATTGGCCTCAAATCTCACCATAATAGACATGTACACACTGACCAAACGAATAACTGAAAACATCCAAGAACATAAAGGGTTAAACAGCTTTTAGTTCAGTGCACAGTAAAGTTGAAACATGCAAAAAAAATGAAATAAAAGAATCTTACCTTGCACAATCACGCTCACCCACACATTAATGCCCCCTACCCAAAATCATATTTGATGTATCTACTGAAGATTGGTGAGCTCCATTTTGAAGCCAAAATGTAACTCGTAGCACCAAACGGTCAAGCACTAACGAGTGGTCCATGTTTTCAATCCTCTCCTGTTATCCTTCTCCTCAGTTCCTACTTGATGTCTGACTCCTTTTGTAAAGGGTTTTGCTATATTGAAGGTTGTTTTTAGAGTTATTTGATCATTTTCTTAAATTTATTCCTTCATGGGATGTTTCTGTCGCTGGCAAGGCCAGCATTTTTTGTTCAGCTCTAATTGCACTGAATGGCTTGCTGGCCCATTTCAGAGGTAATTTGAGACATTGCCCTGGATCTGGAGTCACATGTAGACCAGGCTAGGTAAGGACGGCCGATTCCCTTCCCTGAAGGACATTGTGAACCAGACGGGTCTTAATGACAATTGATGATCATTTCATGGTCACCATTCCTGAGACTAGCTTTATAATTCCAAATTGTATTCATTGAGTTCAAATTCCACCAGCTGCCATGTTGAGATTTGAACCCATGTCCCCAGAGCATTGGCCTGGGCCATTGATCATGTCAAGATAGTTGTGGTGGAATCACAATTGATTTCAGTGTCTCTGAACTAGGGAGAGGAATAATTTGCCAGGATTTGTGCTTCTGGTAGAGATGCAGTGCTTGTGTGGGTTATGTGGGTTAGGGCAGCATGGTAGCATTGCGGATAGCACAATGGCTTCACAGCTCCAGGGTCCCAGGTTCGATTCCGGCTTGGGTCACTGTCTGTCTGTGCGGAGTCAGCACATCCTCCCCGTGTGTGCGTGGGTTTCCTCCGGGTGCTCCGGTTTCCTCCCACAGTCCAAAGATGTGCAGGTTAGGTGGATTGGCCATGATAAATTGCCCTTAGTGTCCAAAATTGCCCTTAGTGTTGGGTGGGGTTACCGGGTTATTGGGATAAGGGGAGGTGTTGACCTTGGGTGGGGTACTCTTTCCAAGAGCCGGTGCAGACTCGATGGGCCGAATGGCCTCCTTCTGCACTGTAAATTCTATGTGTGTATGGACTGTGTGCATGCTTAAGGATGTGCACATTATGGACCTTATTTTAAAAAACCTTACGCAAATTACTTGAGGGTGTTCTAGAGTTGTAGAATGATAGCCCAGGAAGGGTTTTGTTCCTTTCAAGAAAATCTGGGGGGGGGGGGGGGGGGGGATCTTTTGACTCAGATTACTTGGTGTCAAGGGATCAACTTATTTTTAAAAATTACATCTCTTCCAAGAGACAGAATTTATCTGCAAGACATCAAGAAAAAGCTTGCTGCTGTATGTCTCACTGTGCTGCCCTGAGATAACATCACAGTTCCTGCTGTCTCTGTGAATTGTGGATTGTTGCAAAATGCAAAATTCAACAGACTCCTAAATTATGTATGAAGATTTGTGTTGCTGAGCATCAAGTGAAATCTCGTTTTTGAGGAATCCAGTCAGCCTGCTTGTCAATGCTTTGCAAATTGGGGTAAATTTGCAAACCAAAATGTTTATTGATGTTTGTTTATGAAAGTTGTGATGCCCCGTAATTTTCATTTTTTGATTTAAGTTACTTCAAGCAGGTCTGTCATTTTAATTAATTCCTTGTCTCATATTTCACACCTTACTTTGTTGTGCTGTTAAATAATATAAGCTGCATAGCCAGCGTTTGATATCTTCGCTGTGTTGAGCAGGGGATAATAGATAGCTGGAAGCATGTTGCCAGGGAGTAACACATCAAAAGGTTCAGATGATGACCTCAACCATTAAAGTGGAGCTTGAACAGTGTGCTGACATTTTCCAAAACATGCCTGAGATGTCTTATTGACAAACTCGAACAAAGAATCAGTGTCATATTGCAAGATGTCACTAAAACAAGCTAAATCAGGAAGCATGGCTTGGGTGACATTCAGGTCATGCTTTAAAAGCATGCGGATCGAAGGAAGAGGGGTTGGCTGGAGGAAATTAAGACATTTTAGAGTTCAAGTCTTAGGGAATATAGGTGACAGCTTGATGAATCATGATTCCTACACAATTCGGACACAGGCAAGATGAAGATGGTCCTTTTAAGGAATAGGTGACCAATTCTTCAGGAGCACAAACCATATTAATACTAGTTAAATAAGAAAAGACAAGTTTGCTTCTTGTGTCATAGTTACAGGGTGAATGTGGCTCACAGTGGATCTTAGAAAACTGTAGCATGCAAGCTTGCAAGTGCCATTCACAACTTTGTTTGTACTGGATTGCAGATTTACGTCTAGGTGTGGCCGAAGCTGGCCGAGCCGGCAACAAGATTTTTCCATGTGTCCATTATTGCTTTGAATTACATAGCTAAACATTAAGGGGATGAATTTTATTGACCGTTTTGGAGGACATTGCCGGAATAACTCTGTCAGGAATGGCCACAACAGGGCAGCACGGTGGCACGGTGGGTTAGCCCTGCTGCCTCACGGTGCCAAGGTCCCAGGTTCAATCCCGGCTCTTGGTCACTGTCCGTGCGGAGTTTGCACATTCTCCCCGTGTTTGCTCCCACAACCCAAAAGATGTGCAGCCTAGGTGGATTGGGCACGCTAAATTGCCCCTTAATTGGAAAAATTGAATTAGCTACACTAAATTTATTTTAAAAAAAGGAATGGCCACAACTCAGACCCAGATATCCCTGGCACATACATTCATTGATTTACAGCTACTTTTGTGTCCCAGCTGCATTGAAGCCTCCAACCACCCTAAACAAATGAAAAGGATAGGGCCATAAGACAACAAGACGCAGGAGCAGAAATAGGCACATCGAGTCTGCTCTCTCTGTGGGAATTCCCATTTTCTTAGACTTACAGAAGTTCATCTTAAGTGTTGAGGCTGCTAAGGAAATTCAGAAGTGACACACTGATCGACTTGATGCGGAGAAGCATCGCTGACTCCAATCTGATTCCATGGCAGTTTCAGATCATGTCTCTTGGCATGAGTGCTGGGAGAATGGATGTTTGCAACTGGGGCAAACGAGGATGCGCCCTTAGTGAAATAAATCTGCCATCCTTTCCTATTCTGGCCTGCATGTAACTCTAGACACATAATGGTGTGGTTGTTTTCCACTAAAATGGCTTAGCATGTCAGTCAGTTAAGCCAAATCTCTGGAAAAGTCAAATAGGAATACAACAGGAGGGACCACCCAGGTTAGGCCGAGGGACCAGAAATGAAAAGGCATACTCAATCCATTTGACAAAGCGAATTCCTCCTCACTAATGTCTTGTGCCAAAGTCTGAAGAGCTGTCCCACAGGTTAGTCAGCCAACAGCCTAATATAGTCAGAATCACAGAATCATGGGCTGGATTCTCCGATTCTGAGTCTATGTCCTCACGCTGGCGTGGGAACGGTGGCGTAAAAATGGCGTAAAACAGCCACCGATTCTCTATTTTGCTGGGGGCTAGCATGCCGGCAGCACAGCATAGAGCACCTGGCTCCAGCTGCTGATACGGTCCATAGAATTGCCGGTTCCGTGGCCATGCTACATGGCGGAGGCCGCTTGCGGACCAGGCCGGCGAGATAGTGCCCTCCATTTGGCTGGCTCATGCGCCCTGGACCACCCCAACCCCCAGAGTTCCCCCAGCACCTGATAAAGTCCCCCCCTGCCAGCAGATCAGCCCTCCCCGACTGTGGCGGCGTTGGACTGAGTCCGCAGCCACCACCACGAGTTCCCGACGGATGAGACAACACGTGGCCGACGCCGGTCGGGGGCGGAGCATCGGGGGGCAGGCCTCAGGCACTGTCCTGAGATCTGCTGCTTTGGAGTGGGCGGAGAATCGTGAAAGTGGCGCCGCCCCCGATTTGGTCAGGAATTTTGATTCGCCGGCCGATTGCCGATTGTGATTTCGGCATCAGCGACCGGAGAATTCAATACCTTAGAATGACTCAGTCTCCCCCACCCCCGGCTATGTCCTACACACTGTGAAAATAGATCATCCGGAAGTGGAAATACAGTTATCTACAGCCGGGAGGGAGTATCGCTGGGAGTCCTCAACATTGGCTCCAGATCCCATGAAGTCTCATGGCATCTCTTCAAACATGGCCTTCCTTCTGATTGCCATCTGATTTGATGAAATATTAATCTCCCACATTGAAAACCACTTTGAAGAGGCACTAAGGGCAGCATGAGTACAGAGTAAATGCTGCGCAGGGGACTTCAATGCCCATCAGCAAGAGTAGCTTGGTCATGTCAATACTGACTGAGCTGGCCAGGTCCAGAAGGGCATATCTGCCCGATTGGGTCTGTGACAAGTTGTCAGAGAATCAGGAATATGGCAAAACCTTCTTGATCTTGTCATCCCTATCCTACCTCTCACTGATGCATCTGTCCAGAATGAGCCATGCCCCCTGGACAAGCTGTCCCAGTCCAGCTGCAACGCTAGCATCTTCCCAGCAATGTGGATTATTGTCCATATATGCCTTGCTCACAAAAAGCAGGACAAAGACAATCCAAACAATTACTACCCCATCAGTCTACTCTCAATTATCAAAATGATGGAATCTAGCATTGACATTATTAAGCGGCACTTCCGGAATAACCTGCTCATTGTTGCCCAGTTTCAGTTTTCCAGGGCCTCTCAGCTGCTGACCTCATTACTCTCTTGGTATAAACATGGACAAAATAGCTGAATTCCAGAGGTGAGGTGAGACTGACTGCCCTCAATATCATGGCAGCTTTTGGCCGAGTGTGGCATCAAGGAGTCCTTGTAAAATTGAAGTCAATGAGAATCGGGGACAGACTCTGTGTTGGCTGGAGTCATACCCAGCACAAAGGAAGATAGTTCTGGTTCTGGGACAGCAATTACCTCAGCCCCAGAATATCACTGCAGGAGTTCCTCAGGGTAGTGTCTTAGGCCCAACCATCTTCTGCTGCTTTACCAATAATCTTCCCTCCATCATAAAGTCAGAAGAGGGGGATGTTCATTGAAGATTGTACAATGTTATAGAACATAGAACAGTACAGCACAGAACAGGCCCTTCGGCCCTCAATGTTGTGCCGAGCCATGATCACCCTACTCAAACCCACGTATCCACCCTATACCCGTAACCCAACAACCCCCCCCCTTAACCTTACTTTTTTATTAGGACACTACGGGCAATTTAGCATGGCCAATCCACCTAACCCGCACATCTTTGGACTGTGGGAGGAAACCGGAGCACCCGGAGGAAACCCACGCACACAGGGGGAGGACGTGCAGACTCCACACAGACAGTGACTCAGCCGGGAATCTGGGACCCTGGAGCTGTGAAGCATTTATGCTAACCACCATGCTACCCTGCTGCCCCTGTTCTGCACCATTCGTAACTCTTCAATGTCTACCACGTCAGCAAGTAATCAGAGAGTTAGTTGGATGAGCAATGTGAATATTGTGGCTGCCAAGAGCAGGTCAGAGGCTCGGCATTCTGTGACAAGTAACCCACTTCCTGAATCCCCCAAATCTGTTCTCTATCTACAATCAAGAGTGTGATAAAATTCTCTCAATTAGCCTGGATGGGTGCAACTCCAAAAACATTAAGACTGGAATTTTTCGCTCCTAATCGTTGGGTGGGTTCGGCGAAGGCAGCATAAACTGCCGCGAGAACAGCAAATCGTGTTTCATGTCGACATAAACACATGATGTGACTGTCCAGATTTCCGACATTTAACGTCAGGAGCATCATTTGCATTCATTAACATATCATTATCAGACCCCTAAGCCTGAATCATTCCCCACCCACCCGCATCCCCTAGTCAGAAAATGCATTCATGTCAGCGTGACAGCAGGACGGCATGAAACCCAGATGGTCGTCCAAGAGGGCTGGTTTAGCTCAGTGGGCTAGACAGCTGGTTTGTAATGCAGAACGGCAGCAGGGTAGCATGGTGGTTAGCATAAATGCTTCACAGCTCCAGGGTCCCAGATTCCCGGCTGGGTCACTGTCTGTGTGGAGTCTGCACATCCTCCCCGTGTGTGCGTGGGTTTCCTCCGGGTGCTCCGGTTTCCTCCCACAGTCCAAAGATGTGCAGGTTAGGTGGATTGGCCGTGATAAATTGCCCCTAGTGTCCAAAGTTGCCCTTAGTGTTGGGTGGGGTGTTGCACGTTTTACTTGAGTGTAATTCGCGTTTATTGGAGTGTATTAACACGCCTCCGTTTAAAGGCCGTGTGCTTAACACTGCTAGGCTCCATGTATGTATTTTCAGCTCGGGAGTCGCCAGGTGCCGTATCTAGACACCTCACAAATATTCCAAGGTCAGGTTCAAAGTAATAAAACGATACACCGATTAGTAAGTTCCAAACAATCAATATTTATTATACAAATATAATAAATACGCATGCACACGCTAAAGGACTAAGCTATAACTAAACTAAGCGATCAGAATACTTAACTAAACAGGAACAGGCAAGGTCAGGGAGCGAGGCCTTCGTTCCGATCTTGGTCTGTAACCTTCAGAGAGTGTGCGGGTCGCTGGGGGTCTAGTGGGCCTGGTTCGCGTAGCGAGCGTCGTATTGTCACTTACGGTTCGGCGGCTGGTGCTCAACGGCTGGAGTCAGGATACAATTCGAAGTTCTTGGTCGAAGTCAAAACCGGAGCACGAAACAACAGACAGGACCATGTGTGGGGGTCTATCTTTATAGGGCCCCAATGTCCGTGCCTCTTTTGGGGCGGGCTTTACCTTCCATGCATTGATTGGATCGATTCTCAATCGATGTCTCATTAATTCCCCAATCTGAGGGTCTCTCCTCGATGGAGGGGGCGGTCTCTATGGTCTTTTGTGGTGGATACCTCTGGTGCCGCTCTGTCTGGACATCCACTTAAAGTATCTATTCAAAACCCAAATGTTGCCATTGTGTGTGCCCAGATCTGGATTGCCTCATTAATATGCAAAGCGTTTTGCTATTAACACCTTTGGTTTGAGATCTTGCACCTGGCCAGAAACTGGTTTTGCTGCTTGCAAAATGCTAATCAGTCTTTGCAGACTGCTGTCTTGGCTAAACTGCTTTTTCCCTGCAGTCTTAGCAATTCTCCATCTTGTTAGTCCAGTGTCCATTTTAGGTGGCTACAGGGGTTACTGGGTTATGGGGATAGGGTGGAGGTGTTAACCTTTGGTAGGGTGCTCTTCCCAGGAGCCGGTGCAGACTCGATGGGCCGAATGGCCTCCTTCTGCACTGTATATTCTATGTAAACAAGGCCAGGAGTGCGGGTTCAATTCCTGTACCGGCTGAGAATTCTGAATTCTCCCTCCGTGTACTAGAACAGGTGCCGGAATGTGGCGACTAGGGGCTTTTCACAGTAACTTCATTGCAGTGTTAATGTCAGCCTGCTTGTGACAATAAAAGGATTATTAATATTATTAAGATGCGTATCTGGTGAGAAGATCTCTCAGAGAGCTCGAGTGATTGCAGCACCGGGAGGGCGGGGGTGGGGGGGTGGGGGGGGGGGGGGGGGGGGTTAGTGTCAGGTCAGTGTCATGGGGAATGCCCAGGCAATGCCAAGGGGTTGTGCCAGGGCAGTGCCAGGCAATCCCGGGGGCTGTGCTTCTGGAGGGGGGGCAGGGGATGGGTGAGGGTCCAGATGCTGCCCCATAACCCGCACGGGACTTACGAGGTGGCAATGATTAAAGCCCCCATGAGTCTCGCCAACTACGAGCTGCCTTATTAAAGGGGGCGGTGAACCCTAAACTATGTGAAGTTATCTTCTCCATAAAGTCGGCCAGTTTGGGTAATGCCAGGAGAAACCCAGACATTCAGATTGTGCACGCCGATGCATTGAGCTGACTACCCTAGTCGTCTAGCACCCCCATCTCCTCCCAGGGTGGATGAAGTTGTTTCCTACTTTAATTTTATGGATTAATTGCTGGTTACTGCATCTAGGATCTGTAAGTGGACCCAAACAGATCCAGTTCTTTTCAATGCCCAAACTCTCGTGTTGTATGGTGGCCAGCATTGATAGCTTGCAGGTGAATTGCGGGATTTTTCATCTAAAATGTCTGAATTTGGTGTGGAGAACAGTTTGGAGCATGCGTGTTGTCATCCTAGAAAAGGGTCAGGGTTTGATCTTGCAAGATGCCTACGCACCCGAGAGTTTCAAAAATGAAGATGCTAGCGCTCAGCTAGTATTTGGAGGCCAGGCCTCGATTCTAACATAGAACGATTGTCCCAACAATGTACCATCTTCCAGTCGCACCAGAAGCTCCTGCTGGCTGCGCCCTTCCACCGGTGGGAATAGCCAGGGTGGCCATGGACGCGGTTGCATGCCGATTTTACTGGCCCGTTTCAGGGTTTGATGTTCCTCTTCCTGATCGACACCCATTCCAAATGGCTGGAGGTCCACAAGATGGGGGCAATAACCTCTAGGGCAACGATTGAGAAGCTGTGTCTTTCATTTTCTACCCATGGCATACCCGAGGTGTTAGTCATAGACAATGGCACACCTTTTACCAGTGATGAGTTATCTGGGTTTCTGAAGACTAATGGGGTGCAACACATCTGCACTGCCCCATACCACCCAACTTCAAATGGACTAGCAGTGAGGACAGTCCCGACAGTCAAAGGTGGGTTGTGGAACTGTCTTCGGATTGATGGACACCAGGCTAGCTCAGTTTTCTTTTAGCGACTGGACCAACCCGCACGCCACGACTGGAATGGCTCTGACTGAGATGCTGATGGGATGGAGGTTTCGGACCCTCTTGAGCATGGTCTTCCCAGATATTGGCAGGAAGGTGCGCCACAACCGGCGATTTGATGTTGATCGCCCAGGCACTTTGTGCCAGTGATGCAGTGTATGTTTGAAACCTTGCAGATGATGACCAATGGTTTGCCGGAACTGTCATCCGCCAGACACAGCCGGTTTCAGCAGCTTCGACAAAGAGTTATTGGACTCTTTTCTCTCCCTACAGATGCTGCCAGACCTGCTGAGATTTTCCAGTATTTTCTCTTTTGTTTCAGATTCCATACAACCATGTATAGTTATCTTCTAAGTAAAGCCAGCCAGTTTGGGTATCAACAGGAGTGAGCCGGCTGGAACCTTTCATGCAGTGTAAATAATCGTTCTCGTAATAAATCTTTATTTTCTTTTATCAACTTGGTGTGGGCTCCTTTGTGGTCGACAAAAGCAGCTCAATTGATTGGCACCCCATGCAACACCTTTAATATTCACTCCCTCCATCACTGGCACACAGTGCCTGCAGATGCACTGCAGCAACTTGCCAAGTCTTCTTTCATAGCACGTTGCAAACTTATAACCTCTATCGCTTAGACAGGACTGCATGGGCAAAACACCACCTACAAGTTTCACACAGCACTGTGGCTTGGAACTAAGTCACCATCCCCCCAATGTCACTGGGTCAAAATCCTGGCATTCCCTTTCTAACAGGCACTGCGGGTGTATCTACACTACAAGAACTCCAGTAGTTCAAGAAGGTGGACCAACAGCATTTTCTTAAAGGCGATCAGGGATAGGTATTGTGGTGATCCTCGCCTGAGTGTGAACAGAAGGGACTGGTGGGACATGGAAGTACCACCAGGGGGCAGCGCGGGGACACATAAAAGGAACGCCGAAGGCCCGCCTTGGTCACTTGAACCGGAGGGTTGAAGAGGCAAGATGTGGAAGTTAACTCTGGGCTGCTAGTCTGTTTTGGGCCTAGTTGCAGAATATTGAAGAGCAGCATTTTCTCAAGTGCAATTCTGTAATTTATTGTGGGGCACAATAAATCATCCTTTAACCTAAAGACGACTTCGAGCATTCTTTCAAGAAGCATAACATGGTACAGGAGTGGCTTCTCTGAACAGAAGGAACCAGCGCTACCAGCAAGACAAAGAAAAGAAAAAAAACAAAAAGAAGCAACAGCAACAGGCAGGCCACCAGACTTTGCAGCCTCTCAACTCCAGACGACTTTCTGAAACAATGGAACACACGCTACTTCCAGGGCCAATGAGAGCTACAGGTAATTTAAATTACAATTGGAAAATGTTTAAACAACAATTTGAGATGTACTTGTTAGCTCAGGACTTACATACAGCCACCGATGAGAAAAAAATTGCACTTTTAATCAGATCGGGTGGCCAGCAAGTGGTAGACACATATAACTCTTTCACATATGCGGATACTGAAGACAAAACTAAGTTTCAAGTGATAATCGCAAAATTTGATGAACACTGTAAGTCTCAATCCAATGAGATCATTGAAAGATTCACCCTCCGTCACAGACTCCAAAAAAACGGGGAGACTATCTCCCACTTTGTGACAGATCTACGCTTGCTGGCACAAGGCTGCAACTTTGGTGATTTAACAAACTCACTCATCAGAGATCAGCTAATCTATGGTCTTGCTGACGGAAATCTAAGAGAATCACTAATACTACAAAACGATTTAACACTAAAAACTACCATAGATAAATGCTTGCTACAGGAGCAGAAAAAGCAGCAGGTACAGGAGCTATTTGAAAAACATTCCTTACAAAACACTCACCACGATGCAGATATAAAGATGGTGGCTTCCCCTCGCAGGTCGTCTCTTCTGTTCTCCAGGCCGTCTCTTCCGTTCTCCGGCCCGTCTGCGCATGCGCATCATCCTGAAAGACGCGATCCCGGAAGTGATCGGTCCGCGCATGCGCACTACTCACAATACCGGCCCTGGACTGAAAACCGCAATGCGCATGCGCGAACGCAACATACGCATGACGTCATGACGTGTCATTATTGCGGCACCTCCCACTTAAAAGGGCAATGTCCTGCTCAAGGAAAAAGGTGCAGAAAGTGTTCAAAAATGAATCACTTCGCCTCCCAATGTCAATCCACAGCCAAATATCACTCATCCACGCAACGGCACGGCAACCTGAAGGTCCGCACAGTTGATGTCATGAACACTCAGGCACCCGACGACAATTTTTCCGACCATGAAGAATTCAACTCCTGGGAACACACGTACACCATTGGAATTATTAATGCCACAGCGGGACCACAGGAGCTGATGACACAACCTTGACACGTGCGTGCCATCAACTCTGCAAGTGAATGGACTGCTACGGTGCGCGTACATGACTTCCCCATCACATTCAAACTGGACACGGGAGCCTCAGCAAACTTGCTAACGAGCAAAGATCTCGCATCTGTCCCAGGGACGCACGAGATGTTACCTGCCGCATGCAAGCTCACTGACTACAACGGCAACCAGATCATCTCAAAGGGATCCTGCCACCTACAAGTTGCCAACAAAACAGTCGCAACAGGCCTACGATTTGAAATTGTACAAGACAACAGATCATCACTGCTAGGTGCTCAAGCCTGCAAGGATTTGCGGCTAATTCAACGGATTTTCATGCACACGGCTGCATCATCACGCATTACTGAGGACATACAGCTGCTCCTCACCAACTACCCCGATGTCTTCTCGGGCATGGGTACACTGCCCTACACGTACAGAATCTTGCTCAAAGAGAATGCCATACCGGTCGTTCATGCCCCACGCAGGGTGCCAGCTCCATTGCGGGACAAGCTACGATCCGAACTTCAACGTCTCCAAACTCAAGGCGTCATCTCACGAGTCACACAGCCGACTGACTGGGTCAGCTCGCTGGTGTGCGTCAAGAAGCCGTCTGGTGAACTTCGGATCTGTCTAGATCCCAAAGACCTGAATAAGAACATTCGCAGGGAACACTACCCTAGCCCCAAGCGCGAGGAAATCACGAGCGAAATGGCACAAGCTCGAATCTTCACCAAACTGGATGCATCACAGGGGTTCTGGCAAATGCAGCTCGATGAGTCCAGGCGCCTGCTGTGCACCTTCAACACGCCGTTTGGAAGGTACTGCTATAATCGGATGCCCTTCGGCATTATATCTGCATCCGAAATATTTCACAGAATCATGGAGCAGATGGTAGAAGGCATCGAAGGCGTACGTGTCTATGTGGATGACATCATAATATGGTGAACGACAGAGGAAGACCATATTGCGAGGGTGAAGCAAGTCTTCCAGAGGATCCACCACTATGGACTGAAGCTCAACCGGGCCAAGTGCACTTTCGCACAGTCCTCTCTGACCTTCCTGGGCGACACTATATCAGAGCACGGGGTGAAGCCGGACGCTGAGAAGATCGCTGCAATTCAGAGCATGCAGCGACCACAGGACAAGAAAGCAGTTCTAAGGTTCCTGGGATTCGTCAACTTCCTCGGTAAATTCATACCCAACCTAGCAGCACGGACGACGGCATTGAGGAACGTGACAAGGAAGGACACGGAGTTTGCCTGGACCCAAGCTCACCAAGATGAATGGGATGATCTGAGACACCAGTTGATGGCAGCTCCAACGCTTGCATTTTTTGACCCAGCGAAACCTACCAAGATCTCCACTGACGCCAGTCAACATGGGATTGGTGCTGTGCTACTGCAACAGGATGACCAGTTGGACTGGGTTCCAGTGGCTTACGCTTCACGAGCGATGACTGCCACAGAGTGCAGGTATGCACAGATAGAAAAGGAGTGCCTAGGGCTAATCACAGGGGTGACCAAATTCCACCACTATGTGTACGGTCTTCCCACTTTCATCGTGGAAACGGATCATAGGCCTCTGGTCAATATCATCGACAAGGACCTCAATGATATGACACCGCGCCTACAACGCATGATGATGAAGTTGCGCAGGTACGACTTCACGCTGGTCTACACCCCTGGCAAGGACCTTGTGATAGCTGACACGTTATCACGAGCCATGGACGCTGACAACCCACCACTGGCTTCCATCAATGATGTGGAAGCTCATGCACAGTGGTGCAAGGAGACGCTCCCGGCAACGGACGAGAGGCTGCAGCAAATTCGTCAGGCGACACAGGAGGACGCCACCCTCCTTCAAGTCCTACACAACCTTCAACATGGCTGGCCAAAGGGGCGGTGCCCACAGTTCCAAAACGTCAAGACTGAACTATCCGTGGTCGATGGCATTATACTGCGAAACGACAGAATCGTCATCCCAATGGGAGTGGACGGACTTCGCCAAGCATTACAATTTCCAGCATATAACGTCGAGTCCTCACTTTCCGCAATCAAATGGCAGGGTGGAGAAAGGTGTCCACATAATTAAACAACTCATCAGCAAGGCTGCGGACTCAAAATCCGACATGCACTTGGCCCTCTTGTCGTACCGATCGTCACCTTTGAGCTCGGGACTATCACCAGCTCAGATGCTCACAATGCATTGCCCTGCCCTGTTGTGTATATATATATATATAAACCTAACTGTTTACATTTGTGTTTTGTTACATCTCTGCAACTACGAAAAAAAAAAGTGAAAAAGGGGGATGTGGTGATCCTCGCCTGAGTGTGAACAGAAGGGACTGGTGGGACATGGAAGTACCACCAGGGGGCAGCGCGGGGACACATAAAAGGAACGCCGAAGGCCCGCCTTGGCCACTTGAACCGGAGGGTTGAAGAGGCAAGGTGTGGAAGTTAACTCTGGGCTGCTAGTCTGTTTTGGGCCTAGTTGCAGAACATTGAAGAGCAGCATTTTCTCAAGTGCAATTCTGTAATTTATTGTGGGGCACAATAAATCATCCTTTAACCTAAAGACGACTTCGAGCATTCTTTCAAGAAGCATAACAGGTATTAAACGTTGGACTTTCCAGTCACCACATCTCAGGAATGAAGAAAAGCAAACTCCTTGAGCTTGATTGTCAAGGCACATTCTGTCCTCTCCGGAAGAAAGTTAGTGCCCAAGATGCGCCATTAGTGACAAGGGAGCCCAATAGGCCTGTGCAAATAGAGTGACCTCCCACTAATAGTATAATATTATATTATAGTATAATTACACCAGTATCACTGGCAGAGACCGCCACCAGGCATAATTCTGGAAATTCTGCCCTGATGCCATGGAACAATTTTGGTACACTTAACCCATAAACTGAGGAATTCTGTCAGGATTTATGTTTGTGGAAGGTATTCTTACAATTCTGAATATCTGAAAATCTTACAATTAAGTCGCCAGAATGCTGGGAGCAGCCATTTTACTCTCTTATAGAGATAGCACCGACTAAGAAGGTCCCACATTGAAGCCCTGAGGATTTATCTCAGGCACAGCAGTTCTTGACAGTATTAAAATTGGCCACAACGTCCTTGCGCTACAGGAGGGAGGAATTCTGCATTTCTGATCACTATCCAGTGAAAGCGGCTGTAAGCAGGGGTATGTACCTGTTTCACATTGTAAAACAATCTGTCAATATTCACTGTCGGAAATCTGTCAATATTCACCATGAGAGAATGGCTAGTGCCTATGGAATCAACTTTTGTATGAGTCATGACATTTGGGAGAAAATGGAGGAAACCTGCTGAGGGAATTGTTTTCTCAAGTAGAATGATTAATTTGGCCAGCAAAAGAGAAATTGCAAGGCATATTACAAAATCTGAGCAGTTATTCACAATATTGCTCACCAGTGTAGTGTGGGGAATGAGATCTAAGCCTCAGATGATCTGAATCATTCAGTGTTGAACAAGTGAGATATTACTGCACTCAAATCCAGGACCTTTAACAACTTGAAGGACAAAAGGAGCAGGTACACGGGAACACATATAAACATAGAAAATAGAAGCAGGAGGAGGCCATTTGGCCCTTCGAGCCTGCTCGGCTTTTAATTATGATCATGGCTGATCACCAAATTCAATATCCTGATTCTGCCTTCCCCCCCCCCATATCCTGTGATCCCTTTTTCCTTTCAAAAATCCATGCTGACTTTGTCTGATTATACCACTGCTTTCCAAATGCTGTGCTATGAATTCATTGATAATGGACTCCAGCAACTTCCCCACTACCAGTGTTAGGCTCACTGGTCGATAGTACCACCTCCAGGTCCCCCTCCAAGTCACACACCATCCTGGCTTGGACATGTATCAAGGTTCCATCATCACTTATTGCGGTCAACATCCTGGAATGTCCTATATGACAGCACTGGGGGAATATCTTCACTATAAATTGCAGCTGTCCAAAGGACAACTCCTTCACAAGGGCAATGAGGTAATAATGCCAAATCCCATGAATGAATAATAACAATATTGAACCTAGATGCAGTGTAAAGGTTAATGGAAAACACAAGGATAAACGACATTGGCAAAAATTCACTTTAGTTTAAAATTCCCTATTTTATGCTACTTGGACTGGGTTTGCCTAGGTTTTGTCCTCTTTACAGTGTAAACAAGCAGAAATTAGACTTCATTAGGTTCAGTGGAGTGGAGACATACACTGGGAATCCAACAGTTAAGAAAGGGGTTTAGTTATGAAATGCAAAGACAGTTGTTTAACAAGTACAGAACACTATACAACAGGTTTTAACCTTCAGCTCTCTGGCCCAGGCCTGCACCCAGAACTCCGCGCAAACTCCCTATTGGCCAGAGTTCATATGCTCCCGCGCGATTGGCTCCAATCTGGTCACATGGTCTGTGGAGCCTGCCCCCTTAAAGCGGCCATGCACCACATCCCTCCCCGCTTAAGTCCCTTATTCCAACTGCTCCAAAAACTTTATGCAGAAGTTACAAATGTTACTAGACACAACAGTGGAAAAAGAGTCCATCAACAAGTTAATTGATCAAGACATCCCGGGGTCCACTCGCTTGGCACTCTTTTGGACAATTGAGTGGTCAACAGTCAGTGCCGCATCAGGAGGCACCACCTCAACGACAGGCGGACTGGATTCACTGGACTCGATAGGTACAGCTGATAGAGCAGAATCAGGAGTCCCTAGCTTCCCTTGGCTGGACCAAGTTACAGTAGTGTTCACAATGCTAGCTGGACTTGTTGACTCAAAGTTGCTTGTCGCCACCCCTCAACTCCTCAAGCGGTGAGGTGTTTTCTGATGCTCTTCCTGTTAAATAAGACACCGGCCCTGATTGGGCTACAACCCGTCCTTCTAACCAAGGTTGGCTGAAGCAGAACTATGGACCACAACCAGGCCACTCACCCGGAATGTCGCCCATCTGCTCTGACTGTTGACTTTTCTGGGAGGTTTGAAGTGCCTCCACCCACCCAACCAAATTTAGAAACATAATATTAAACCGGGTTATCAACTGGTGACTCATGAGCAGATCAGCTGGTGTGAGCCCTGTGGTGGAATGAGATTTTGAGTTGGCCAACAACAAAAAATTGGCCAACTGCTGGCAAAGTGATTTATCAAATTGCTTTTTCATGGCATTCTTGAAAGTTTGATCTGCCCTCGCATCCAAACCGTATCATGCTAGGGGATAGGGAACTGTCCTCATGTGTTGTGTGCCATTTGCTCACACGAAAAATGGTAAATCATTGCTGGCGAAGGGGGTCCCATTGTCCAAAACACTTGGTACAAGCTATCTACCGTGGCCACCAAGTTAGTGGTCCCCATCTCTTGAATCGGTTGCCACTTGTAGTGGCCATTCACTAGCACCAGAAACATCTTGCTTATCAACAGGCCAGCATAGTCAATGTGGACCCTTGTCCATGGGTGATCCGGCCATTCCCAAGGTGAAGGAAGGGAAGACGGGAAAGATTGTTACATTTTGTAAGGGTAGCACTGTTGTACTTGCTCTTCAATGGTTTTATTTATGCCAAGCCACCAGACATAGCTGTGCAGCAGCATCTTCCTATTTGTCTGCCCTGGGTGGGTGCCGTATAGCTCTTCAAGGAGACCCCTTCCCCCCACCCCCTGGCCTGAGGTGGGATGACCATCAGTGATTCCCACTGAATCACGCAGTCTTCACATGTCAACTCATCCTGTCGAGCGAAGTAGGGCCTTAGATATTCAGAATTCTCCTAACGCCAACCAATCTGCATCATTCATTAACCTTTGAAAGTATAGGGACTCTTTGGGTCCAGTTGCGGATGTGCCCAGTGGACACTGGCAGAGTTTTTCGGAAGTTTAAAGACAGGATGGTTTCCTGGCTTACAGGTGTTGTAATGTAATGCTCTTGAATAAGGGCAGGTGACTTAATTCACCCGCATTATCAATTTGCGTCCCAGGCTGGTGCTGGAAAGCATAGTTGTAGGCCACCAGCAGCAAGTCCCGATGCTGCACCCTCACTGAGGCTATGGCCAGTATCATAGAATCATAACATTTACAGTGCAGTAGGAGGCCATTCGGCCCATCGAGTCTGCACTGGCCCTTGGAAAGAGCACCCTACTTAAGCCCACACCTCTACGGCATGGTTGGGCTGTTGCTTCACAGCTCCAGGGTCGCTCGTTCGATTCCCGGTTTGGGTGACTGTCTGTGCGGAGTCTGTACATTCTCCCCATGCCTGCATAGGTTTCCTCCAGGTGCTCCGGTTTCCTCCCACAGTCCAAAGATGTTGGATGTTAGGTGAATTGGCCTGCTAAACTGCCTTTATTGTCCAAAAAGATTAGATAGGGTTGCTGAGTTACAGTGGAGGTGTGAGCCTAAGTAGGTTGTTCTTTCAAAGGACTGGTGCAGACTCGATGGGCCGAATGGCCCCCTTCTGCACTGTAAATTCTATGATTTGTTGACCCTATCCCCGTAACCCAGTAACCCCACCTAACCTCTTTTGGAGTTTCCCAATCTTGCAGTCGATGGTTTCTTCACAGCTTGAGATGATGGTTGTCTTCAGCTCTTTCCAGTGTTCCTCCACTCCTTGTTCGAAGTTCATTGGCATGCTTGCTTCTTGAAGCCACTCAATGTTTATTTTTTTCTGAGCTGTTTCTTCATTATTCCGCTGCTTCTGCTGGAGTTTGATGGACAAAGTACAGCGGATGAGCCGGTGGTCTGTCCAACAGTCACCTGCACTGGTCATCGCTTTAGTGATGAGGGCATCCTGGGATTGGACGATGGTGAAGTAGATCATATGCCACTGCATTGATCGTGGATGTCTCCAGGAACTCTTGAACTTGTATTTTTGGCATAACAGTGTGTTAGTGATGACAAGCTTGTGTTCCGTGCATTTGGTGAGCAGGAGAACCCTGTTGGAGTAGTAATTCCCAACTCCCTCATTTCCGATTCTTTTCCAAATTTCTGGTTCTTTTCCAGATTTGGGAGTCCTTTCCATCCCTGGTGTTGAAGTCCCCAATGAGGATGATCTTATCTTTCTGAGGAATGTTGGCGAGTATGGTGTCCAGAGTGGACATCACCTTGTCTCATCACTGGCATCAAGGTTGGGGGCTTGGGCACTCACGACCGTTGCCTGTTGTTTCTTAACAATGAGTAGACCGAGGGTCATGAGGCACTCGTTGATGCCGACAGGGAGCTCCGCGAGTCGGTTGATGAGTTTGTTCTTCATGGTGAATCCAATTCCATCCTGGGATGATCCTCGATTTACTCCTCCAGAAGGTGTAACCACCGCCATCATTCCTCAGCTGCCCTTCGCATGCTCTTTGGGTGCCTTCCAGGGCAGCGACATCAATGTTGAAGTCCTTGAGTTCATGGGCAACAAGGGCAGTTCTCCGTTCCGGTTGATTGCTTTGCAAATTATCCATGAGGGGTCGTAAATTCCATCCAGCTTTATGTTGATTTTCTGACCACAGGTAGATGTACTGCTGGATATGGTTTGCCAGTCATAATGGGGATGGGACCTCCTTTCTGTTTATGTTAACCTCTTTAATTTTATGACATTCCTCTTCCAGATTTCTATACCCACACTGTCCCTCTCACGAGTGAACACACACATTCATTTCAAACCCAACATACGTCCTCCGATTCCACACGTAAATTACCACTATGGTCCTTAATAGGCCCTGCCCTTTCCCGAGTTATCTTTTTACTCTTAATGTACTTGCAAAACAACTTAGGATTTTCCTTTATTTAACCTGCCAGTGTATTTCCACATCTCCTTTTAGCTCTACCAATTTCCTTATTAAGTTCCCTCTTGCACATTGCATACGCCTCTCGGGCTTCTACTGTTTTCTGCTCTCGATATCTGCCATGAACCTCCCTTTTTTTTTTCCTTATCCAATCTATCCTCATAACTCAACTTTCCCATCCCTGGAACCATTCTTGTAAACCTTTTCTTCACTTTCTGCAATGCGGTGACATTCATCCTTTAGTGCGTCACCCAAAACAGTATTCCAGCTGAGGTCTAACTAGTGTCTTGTATAAGTTCAGCATTAACCTCTTGCTCTTATACTCAATGCCCCTATTAATAAATTCATAAGTTATAGGAGCAGAATTAGGCTATTCAGCCCATTGAATCTGCTCTGCCATTCTATCATGCCTGATATGTTCTTCATCTGTTACCTACAATAAAGCCCTGAAAACTATTTTATACTCAATACCTCTTCTAATGAAGGCCAAGATCCCATATGCTTTGCTAACTATTCTATCTGATACCACATACCATCCACCCTCGGCTGACTCCAATGTGTTGAACACTACTTGGAGGAAGCACTGAGGGTGTCAAGGGTATAGAATTTGCTCTGGTTAGGAGACTTCAATGTCCATCACCAAGAGTAGCTCAGTAGTACCACCCCAGACCGAGCTGACCAGGTCCTAAAGGACATAACTGCTAGACTAGGACTACAGCAAGTGATGAGGGAACCAGCAAGAGGGAAAAGCATACTTTACCTCATCCTCATCAATCTGCCTGCTGCAGATGCATCTGTCCATGAGAGTATCGGTAGTAGTGATCACCACACAGTCCTTGTGGAGACAAAAATTCCATCTCCACATTGAAGATACCCTCTATCATATTGTGTTGTGTGGCACCGCCACCATGCTAAACGGGATAAACTTTGAACAGATCAAGCAACTCAAGATTGGGCATCCACTAGGTGCTGTGGGCCATCAGCAGCTGCAGAATTGCACTCAACCACAATCTGCAACTTCATGGTCAGGCATATATATCCCCACTCTACCATTACCACCAAGCCAGGGGATAAACCCTGATTCAATGAAGAGTGCAGGACAGCATGCCAGGTTCAACATCAGGCATACCTAGAAATGAGGTTCGACCTGGTAAAACTACAACACAGGACTGCTTGTGTCCCAAACAGCAATAGCAGCAAGTAATAGACAAAGCCAAGCGATTCCACAATAATGTGTGGGATTCAACAGTGGTAATGCCATTGATAATAATTAATCATAATCTTTATTAGTGTCATAAGTAGGCTTACATTAACACTGCAATGAAGTTACTGTGAAAATCCCCTAGTCGCCACGCCATTGGGCCTGTTCGAGTACACTGAGGGAGAATTCAGAACGTCCAATTCACCTAACAAGCCGGATGTGGAAGCATTAGAAAGGGTGCAGAGGAGACTAACCAGAATGTTGCCTGGTATGGAGGGAAGATCTTATGAGGGAAGGCTGAGGGACTTGAGGCTGTTTTTGTTAGAGAGAAGAAGGTTAAGGGGTGACTTAATTAAGGCACACAAGATGATCAGAGGATTAGATAGGGTGGACAGTGAGAGCCTTTTTCGTCGGATGGTGATGTCTAGCATGAGGGGACATAATTTTAAATTGAGGGGAGATAGATACAGGACAGATGTCAGAGGTAGGTTCTTTACTCAGAGAGTAGTAAGGGCGTGGAATGCCCTGCCTGCAACAGTAGTGGACTCGCCAACACTAAACGCATTCAAATGGTCATTGGATAGGCATATGGACGATAAGGGAATAGAGTAGATGGACTTTAGAGTGGTTTCACAGGTCGGCGCAACATCGAGGGTCAAAGGGCCTATACTGCGCTGTAAATGTTCTATGTTCTATGTTCAATTAACATCCTAGGGGTTACCATTGATTAGAAACTGAACTAGACTAGACATATTAATACTGTGAAAACCAGGGCAGGTCAAAGGCTAGGAATCCTTCCCGAGTAACTCACCTCCTGACCCCTCCAAAAGTCTGTTCACTATCTACAAGGCACAAGGCAGGAGTATAATGGAATACTCTCCACTTGCCTGGGTGAGTGCAGCTCCAACAACACTCAAGAAGCTCAACACCATTCAGGATAAAGCAGCCAGCTTGATTGCTCCTCCTTCCACAAACATTCAAACCCTCAACCACCAACGAACAGTGGCAGCCGTGTGTACCATCTACAAGATGCAAGGCAGTAACTCACCAAGCTACCTTTGACAGCACCTCCCAAACCCACGACCACTACCACCTAGAAGGACAAGAGCAACAGATACCTGGGAACCTCACCACCTGGACCTTCCCTTCTAAGTCACTCACCACCCTAACTTGGAAATATATTGCCTTCCCTTTATTGTTGCAGGGTCAAAATCCTGGAACTCCCTTGCTAACAGCACTATGGGTGTAACTACACTTCGGCGACTGCAGCGGTTCAAGAAGGCAGCTCATCACCACCTTCTGAAGGGCAACCAGGGATGGGAACAAATGTTGACCTAACCAGTGATGACAACATCCTATAAACAACTTTAAAAAAACATGTCCTGCCACCTTCCAATGTCTATGCACATGAACCCCATGCCCCTCTATCCTTTCACACTCCTTAGAACTGTACTGTTAAGTTTATTTAGCCTCCCCCTATCACTTCCAGAGAAATGCATCACCTCACACTTATCTGTATTAAGTTCCATCCGCCACTTGTCTGTCCATTCTGCTAGCCTATCTTGTTTTGTTACAGTCAATTGGCATCAGCTTAATTATTGCTACATCTCCAAGTTTGGTATCTGAGGCTAATTTTCAATATTTTTCTCTGCATTCCATATCCAGGTAATTTATATATCTCAAAACAAAAATTTATATATCTCAAAACAAAACAATGGCCCTCACAGCAACCTTTCATAAATTCCAACACTGACTGTTTTGATGACACCCACAAATAAAGAATGACTTTTCAGGTGAGTTACCACCTCACTGTAGCTGAGTCAAATCCCAATTCCCATTCCGAGTTTAATTCATAATTTTATACTTTAATTATCTCCCAAGTGACACTCTGAGCCATCTTTCATCTTCATCATGGATTGTTGGTTGTCCTCTGACGTTAAAGAAATTCATCCTTATTGGGACAGCAGTGAGCAGAGTTTTACATGCGTGATTATGCATGTCAGGATAAGAAAAAGAGAAAGGAATTAAAGAAATCAAGAATGGAAACACAAAACTGTCCTCAAGCTGGACCAAAATGCTTTATATACAAGCTGGACCAAAATGCTTTATATATAGAGTGCAATTCAGCCACCCTGCTGGCACAGGATCTGGCGTGGATCTGGGTGCAACGGGTGAATCACACACAAACCCCAAATCAGGCTCCGCCCTCAATTTGCTCTGCCCGACACCCAGTGAGGGGGAGATCCAGATCTGAACATTTAAATGAGCTGTAACCCGGATATCCGATTCACCGAGCGCCCGGAACCTACCAGCCTCATCCAGGAGACCCCGGGGTATTCGGGGACTGGGAAAGGTAGCATCCAGGCACCTTGGCACCGCCACCCAGACACCCTTGCAGTGGTAACCTGGAACTGCCAGGATGCCTAGGATGCGCTGCCAGGGTGTCAGTTTGGCAGTACCAGAGTGACACTGCCAGGGATTGGACCCAGGGGATCTTGCCAGGTTGTGGGTGGGTGAGGGGAGGGTTCCCGTTGGCCTCCCCAAGGTTAGAGGGGTGAAGGAGGGTCAAAAGAGCATGGGGGTCTGAAATATCGGGTGGTGGACAAAATGGTGTCCTGATCCACGAGGAGCCTTTCCGGCTGTGATATCCCTCTAAACGCTGCCTTGGCAGAGAGAACCTCCCCGAGGCCGGAAGAAATGGCAAAGTGCCGCTGAATAGCGGGGTGCTTCTCAGCATCGCAACCACTGAGAAAAAACCTGCTAAACTTGCCATTCAGCAGACTTTAACTTGAGTCTGTTGAATCGGATCCATAATCAATTGTGCTGCTTGTCTGGCAGTTTTCACCTTCTGGTCTTCAACATGGGTTCTTATTATGGAAGGTAGGGAATTCTTAAATTCCTCTAAGAGAATATCGAGGGCCGAAGGGCCTGTACTGCGCTGTATCGTTCTATGTTCTATGTTCTATGCTCAAAATTGTTCTGCTTAACCCTTTCGAATTCTGCATAAGTCTGTCTTGGCTGTCTCCTAGGATTTCAAAGCTTCTGCCTTAATGCTTCAGGAACCAATTCATATACATCTAAAATAGGCTTCTGATGCACGATAAATTGCACAAAGATGAGAGTTGAATACAACTGAGGCTTTATTACTCTAAGATGTGTGGTCTCCTACATCAGCTGGCGAAATGGCTGCTGTACAGGGAGCACACATATTTATACTCCGCCTACTGGGAGGAGCCAGCAGGCAGGGACTACCCAGTACCTGTAGTACAGGGTCTTACCACACATCTCCTAATATACACAACGGTGGCGATTACCACAGCTTCTTACCATCCATACTCCTTAGATTCCTGCTCTGAAGTATAAACTTTCTGTGCTTGCCCCTTCGGTTTACTCTACATGGGTTATGCCCACTTTTTGCTTGACCAAATAACTTGGGTTGCAATTTTCTCAGAAGGCTTAAAAAAGGTTTCCACCTCCTTCTCGTCCAATTTTGGAAGAGCCTGTATAAATATAAACATCACCACTGGATTCCATTCCAGGATTAAATACCCTTCTACTTTCTGGCAGCTTCCCACTCTTTTATAATGCCTTAAGCTGGATGTCTCTCTCTTTTAATTTTTCCTCTCTCTTTCTCTCTCTGTTTCTCCTTCCTCTCTCTTTTCTTTTTTCTCTCTACTCATTTCCACCTCCATTTCTTTATGCTTCATCTCCATTTCTTTTTCTCTTTCTTTCTGCCTCAGCTCCATTTGTTTTTGTTTTTGCTGCATCTCCAAATGTTTAATTTGTAACTTAATTTTTGCCAATTCTACTGATTGCTGCCATGACCCGGACTGTGTTTCTTGCATTTCTTTTAAACTTAAACGTTGAGCAAAACACTTCAATTATCTCCGCCTTTTTAGCTCCAACTGGTACATCTATTTTTAATTCACCTACCAATTCGACCAACATGTCTTTGCTGTGCTCATAAAATCTTAAGGGGAAACTTGGCAAGCGATCATAACAATCTTCAGTTTATATTTTTCTATGAGAAGATACGTGTGCTGAAGTCAGGAGTCACAAATTCAACTCACATGTTTGAAGATTTTAAATAGTAAATTAAAACATTTATGAATAAAGGAAAATAAAACTTAACCTCACAGGATTACACTTACACGGTTAAAATAATCTGACAAACATTTCCCCCAAAATAGATTTCGACTTGGTTAGACTCACAAATAAATATCGCTTTAGGAAACAGTCCCTAAAGATATTTAATTTCACAAAGTTCAAATAATATTACCACAAGGCAGCCCCAGTTGCTATCGGAAAGATATGTCACCGTGGTTCTCTCTCTCACTCTCTCTGCTGTGGAGAATTCCAAGATGCTTTCGAACAAAATCTTACTTTTTGAAAACAACAAACACTTTTCTGAGCTGGCTTCAAACAGTTTACTGTACTTGGTCACAGATTTGTTCCAGCACAAAGCACACTCCAGGATCTTACTTGGCCACTGCTCTCAACACAGCTCCCAAACTTTCTTTAAATATGTTTTTTTTCTCTTCCATCTTTAAAACGATTGTTCACTACATCTCTCTGAACATAACTCTCCTCAAAATATAGAACAATATTTTATGTTCTCTATTGGCCCCACTCTTGGGTCAAATAAAACTTAGCAACCTTTCCCAAGTTTACTTATGACCTTTTATAAGTTGCAAAAGTCTTTTCTCTTTCCTTTGAAATTCAACAGCTAAAATTCCAAGCCCTCACTTATCTCCTAAGGCAAATTTCTGCCCATGTTCTGTTCACTGGAGAACATCCAACCTGGCCTTTTTCACTTCAAATACCTACTTTTCACACCTAGCCCTTTTGATGGTCTCAACTTCATAAACATCCAGTCCCTAGCTTAACTAACCATGCCGCCCCCGACAATCCTGCTTTACAGGATACCACAGTTGGCCCTAAAACATTTTTAAAAAAATGATTCACACCCTCAGAATCTCTCCACCTCTCTCCCTCACCTTCCTCCTTAAAGCCGACCTCCAACCAGGTTTTTGGTCACCTGTCCTTACATTTTCTTATGTGGTTCAGTATCAATCTTTATTGTATAGTATCCCTGTGACTTGCCTTGGAATGTTTTATTACGTTAATTGTACAATACACACATAAATTGTTTTTGTTAGTCCATGGAGAGAGAATTACAGGGCTAATCCCCAGCATCATAGAATTGGATTCATGACAAAATACTGAATAAATAGTGTCTCATTACTTTTCAAGGTTGAAGATAATTGGGTAGATTTTTGTGAACTCAATTCTCGACATGTTTAAGCAATGCAGAGCAGCAATCAACAAAGAATGGTGAATTTTACAGCCCGAAAACACTCAAATATAAGTCAGAGGAATTTTGGATCAAACTGGTAAAATCAGATCTGAATACTGCATCCAATTCTGATTATCAGGACATTCAATTTCTGGAGTCTTTATAGAGGAGTGCTGTTGCCACTCGGCACCGGAGTCACCAATATTGGAAAACTATCTCACCAGCATCACCAATAATGATGCCAAATTAATTAGATATGGCTGTTATTAATGATATTATTGCTTTTCAGAGTCGCAGGTATCAAATGATACCACCACAAGGCTTTACTGGATATCGATCAAAGACCAAACAACCAGTTAGTCAGTTCAAGTTCAAAGATAGTTTATTTACACACAAGGATTACTTCGACATGCAACATAAAACACTACAAGTTAAACTACACCGAACAACTACAATAACCTATACGTAACTTCAGGGCAACCGGCTCTATGCAGATGAACAAGGCTTTTGTTCGGATCTTGCATGGCTGGGTAGAAGAAGTGGCTTCGTTTCTGTTGGGCTCATCCATCTAGTAGCGATCGTTTGTCTTGAACTTGTCTTCTGGTCGTAATGCTACACTTGGTTTTAGGCATAGGCCGGGACCAAGAGAGAGCGAACACATAACTGTGTCTCTTTTTATCCCTCTTGGATTTCGCTCTCTTTGGGGCAGTCCTTACCTTGCACCCAATAATTCGACAAGCTTCGATCACTGCCTTCGATTTTCGCCAATAAAGGGGCGGGTGCCTTGATGGCTGGGCGTGTCCTGTGCGGTCATTGACCTTGGCTGTTTGGGCTTTCTTAGCAAAGGGAGTGGCGCCGGTTAGTCTGCATCTGTATCGGTTACCTGAGCACAGTCCTTTTGTTCTGGGGAAATGGGCCATTAGAATGCAAACGAGCAGGGTTTTCGATCGCGTCTAGCTATCTGAGTTGCAAATACACACACAAGCTCTGAATGTGTCCGAGTCCTGAGTTGTCCATAATTCCCATGGTCCTTTGCAAGTGGCCATCTGAGATGGCTACATCACCATTCGGCTAATTCCAGCAGCACGGTTATGATGAATGTTAGGGACATGCACTTGTCAGCCCAGAAAGCATTCATCTGTATCGGAAAGGTTAATCAAGGATACAAGTTAAACTGTGGGGTGAGGATGATGAAACATCTATTCAAACTGCCAAAAAATAACTTACAGATTGACATCAGGAGGCTCTTAGTCACACACAAAGTGATCAGCACTTTGAATAGACTGCCAAAAAGACTGGTGGAGGTGAAGACTGGTCGTGAAACAGCGGGAAGGTAAAAGAGGTGGTTAGAGAACAGATTACAGCTGTACAGAGGAAGGACACCTTGGAAGAATCAAGTTATGAGGCACTGTGGGTCGAAATTGGAAACAGGAAGGGGGCAGTCATTATGATGGGGGTGTACTACACGCCTCCCAACAGCCCACGGGATGTTGAAGAAATATGTAAACAGATTCTGGATAGATATAGAAATAGTTGGGTTGTTGTAGTGGGAGACTTTAATTTTCCTCATATTAACTGAAAATCTCTTTGGGCTAGGGGTCCAGATGGTGAGGAATTTGTTAAGTGTGTCCAGGAAGGTTATGTGGATAGTCTGACTAGAGAGGGGTCTATACTGGACCTGGTACCAGTGAACGAGCACGGCCAGGTCATCAGAGTTGTAGTGGGGGAACAGTAACCACAATTCCGTAAACTTTCGGATACCCATGGAACGTTAGGTGGATTGGCCATGATAAATTGCCCGTAGTGTCCTAATAAAAGTAAGGTTAAGGGGGGGGGTTGTTGGGTTACGGGTATAGGGTGGGTTTGAGTAGGGTGATCATGGCTCGGCACAACATTGAGGGCCGAAGGGCCTGTTCTGTGCTGTACTGTTCTATGTTCTATGAAGAGGATCATTGTTGTCCTCGGGTAAAGGTATCAAATTGGGGATGGGTAACTACAACCAGATTAGGCAGGATTTGGAGACTGTTGTTTGGGAGAGGCTGTTTGAGGGAAAATCCACATTTAGCATATGGGAGTCTTTTAAGGAGCAGTTGATGGGAGTGCAGGTCAGACATGTGCCAGTGAAAAGGGAAGACAGGAAAGGCAGGATTCAGGAACCGTGGATGACCAGGGAAATTGTGAGTCTAGTCAAAAAGGAAAAAGGATGCATACGTGAGGTCTGGGCAACTAAAAACAGATGAAGCACTTGAAGAATACAAAGAAAGTACAGAAGAGCTCAAGCAGGGGGTTAGGGGGGCAAAAAGGGGTCATGAAATGTCCTTAGCAGACAGGATTAGGGAGAATCCCAAGGCATTTTATACGTATATTAAGAACAAGAGGGTAGCTAGAGAAAGAGTTGGCCCACTCAAGGACAAAGGATCGAAATTATGTGTGGAACCAAAGGAAGTAGGTGAATCCTAAATGAGTGTTTTGCATCGGTATTCACAAAGGAGAGGGACATGTTGATTGGTGGTGTCTCAGAGGGATGTGTAAACACTTTAGAACAGGTCGCTATTATGAGGGAGGAAGTGTTAGGTGTGTTAAAAAGCATTAAGGTCGACAAATCCCCAGGGCCAGATGGCATCTATCCCAGATTGCTGAGGGTGACAAGAAATGTGATTGCTAGCCACTAGCAGAAATCTTTGTTTCCTCATTGTCCACAGGTGAGATCCCAGGGGATTGGCGGATAGCCAATGTTGTCCCATTATTTAAGAAGGGTAGTAAGGATAACCCAGATAATATAGGCCAGTGAACTTGACATCAGTGACAGTGAAAATGTTGGAAAAGATTCTCAGAGATAGAAACTGTCCACATTTGCAAGTGAATGGTCTTATTAGCGACAGGTAGCATGGTTTTGTATGAGGAAGGTCACGTCTCACTAATTTAATTGAGGTTTTAAGGAGGTGACAAAAATTGTTCTCCCTGGAGAGATGGAGGCTGAGGGGCATCCTGATGGAAGTGTATAAAATTATGAGAATTATAGATAAGATGAACAGTCGGAGGCATTTTCCCAGGGTATAAATGACAATTACAAGGGGGCACAAGTTCAAGGTGAGAGGGGATAGGTTCAGCGCGGATGTGCGGGGGAAGTTTTTTATACAGAGGGTGGTGGTGGCCTGGAATGCACTGCCAAGTGAGGTTGTTGAGGCAAATATGTTAGCAACCTTTAGGACTTATCTGGATAGACACATGAACAGATGGGGTATAGAAGGGGACAGGCGTTTGGTCTAGAAATATCACGTGATCGGCGCAGGCTTGGAGGGCCACAGGGCCTGTTCCTGTGCTGTATTGTTCTTTGTTCTTTGTATATTTAAAACAAATTTGTGTGTAAATGTAAAGATGCATATGGTCAACTGAAATTGTTTTAATTTTCAGTTGTAGAAAGTCTAAATTTGGAAAAACCAGGTATTGGAAATAAAGTTTCAAAATGAAAAAAAAGAAGGCCGGCTATGACCAGCAGACAGAAGGTCACGTGTCCAGCACTTTCACTTATAGAACAGTACAGCACAGAACAGGCCCTTCGGCCCTCGATGTTGTGCCGAGCAATGATCACCCTACTTAAACCCACGTAACCCGTATACCCGTAACCCAACAAACCCCCCATTAACCTTACACTACGGGCAATTTAGCATGGCCAATCCACCTAACCCGCACATCTTTGGACTGTGGGAGGAAACCGGAGCACCCGGAGGAAACCCACGCACACACGGGGAGGACGTGCAGACTCCACACAGACAGTGACCCAGCCGGGAATCGAACCTGGGACCCTGGAGCTGTGAAGCATTGATGCTAACCACCATGCTACCGTGAGGCCCCTTATGCCACGCATCCTGTACGTCGGTGCTTTGGGCATGAAATCAGGAGAGATTTCTCCATTTTGTAGCTGTCAGCAAGCAAGCAACAGAACTGTGTGAAGAACTGAACATGGATTCTTTTGTAATAAGGAAGAGAGGGCCAGAGACATAAACAGGCAAGGATCTCACAATTGAATCTGCTGGAGAGAACTTCACAGGAGAGTCCACGGCAGGACAAAGCAGTGATGATGTGCGTTGTATCCAGAGAAAAAACTGAAATCGGGAACAAAGCAGTATAAAGATGATTTCTTGAGCTATGGCTTTACTTAGGCCTATGTAAATCTGGATGCAAAACCCATGTGCGTTGTATGCAGGGAAGTACTGGCAAGTGAAAATTTAAAGCCTTCAAATCTTCAAAGGCATTTGAAGACTAAGCATTGGCAAGTTCGAGGATAGAAGTCCTTAGCAGAAATGTAACATTGAATGACAAAGCAAGTGAGATTGTGAGGACCAAGCAGGCTCACCTGCTGCATTAAAGGAAAGCACTAATAGTGTGTCGCAAAGGTCAGCCAGCATGGGTCACTAAGGTTGGCCAGCATGGGTCGTGAATGTCAGCCGGCATGGGTCCCTAAGGTTCACCGATTGGTAAAAGTGGGTCCCGGACAAAGAATTTGAAAAACATTGCAAAAGGGAGACTGCATGATTATGTGAAAATAAAAAAATAAGTTGGACCAAATGTCTTTTTTCATTCAGTTTACCATCCTGTCATCTCGCGAAAGGAGCCACCTGAGTACCTTTTAGAATTACAGAAGATACGAAATGGTACAGAAATGTTACATCCGGAGCCCCATCCAGTTCAAAATAACCCAAGACAGTAAAACAAGGCGGGAATACGCTCATACAAGTCATTCAGCAGAGATACCTCGACGAACTTGCACACGCACAAAATAAACAGCACTTGGAGTACAGTGGTGGAGGCACTAATCTTTGATTCATTCAAGGTCCAGTTGCATGATGTGGGAGAACAACGTTAAGATTTCTTTATATGGATGAGCTAAGATGAGCAAACTCACTCTCTTGTAACCCTGTTTTATGCAAAGGATGTTTAGAAGATCTGCAGATCCACTTGTTTACAGTTTCTCTGGCAAGAAGTGCAGTGGAGTAATCCTTGGCCAGCCCATGGGTGCGTCCACCCATCACTTTTCATTGATGTGTCAGTGCCAGCACGTTGTCCACGATAAGGATTTGAGGATGAAGACTGAATCTTGGGATATTGCTATTACCTACAAATCTAAATCAAAGTGATATTCACAGCATTGTAAAAAGTAATAAGTACGAGGCAGTTAAAGGCAATAACCTCATTTCAGGGTTCACACAACTTGTGCAAACCACTTGAGCTTTTCTATTGCAGTTAATGACCCCATATAAATGCACTCAATTGTATTATTGCCTTGTAATTCACTTCCAGGTATCTTTTGCTCTCCATATGAAATTATGGTGAGAAAGATGTTGGCATTTTTTTAAATGATCATAATATTGGGACAGAAGGCTTTAGCACTAACATCTGCACTCTGTTTCTGTACACAACATTGTTTTGTCCATGAGATCTGTTCAATGCAACTTCCTAAATGGTGTACTATTTGAATGGTAGGAGGAGATGCTGTTAATACATCTGGTTGGCAGCTATTAATAAAATTATTTTGTGCAATGTTGATGTCACCATTAATCCACCTATTTTAAAATGACCCATGCTGCCTTTTCTAATCAGCACAATTCACATACAAAAATTCCGTGACCTCTTCACATGCTCACAGCTATTGTCAGAAAATCTAGCCGAAGGGATTCTAAGTGGCCATGTCAGCCGGTGCTGGTGCAGATGCAGAACATGCTTCATTTCAGAATTAGATACTGAGTTAGGTACCTCCCCCAATCTGAAATACTGCATTAAGTTCTGAACACTACACCCCAGAACAAATATAGAAACCTTGGCGAGCAGGAAGCAGATTCACCAGATTGACACTGACGTTTAAAGGCATAAATTATGATGACAGGTTGCATCAAGTTTGCTAAAATTCTCTTGAGTGTAGAACTTTATAGGATGATTTAATCAAAATGTAAAATAATTAAAGGTTTGATAGGGTAAATAAAGATGGTCTATTTATAAAAGGTTGCCTTGCTAATCTTAAAACTACAGCCAGAGCATGCAGCAGTGAAATTAAAAAAACATTATTCACAAAATGGGTATCATAATTCATCTGACTTCTCATCCCTATTATCTTAATTTTTAATTCACATCCTCAGTATTTCATTCCTCATTATAGAAGACAATTTCTCTGGAATATCTTCCTCATACAGTTTCTCCTCCCATTAATTTCAAAGCCCTTTTACTCATTTTCAATTTTCTTGATTGTCTTGTTACTCCCTATTTGAGTGATCTCCACCAACTTCATGTCCCAAAAAGCAGCTTCCGTCCCTTTGACTATGGCTCACTCTCCTCCTCTTCTCCGAATGGTGCTTCTACCATTGACCCTTCAGTCATCTGCAACTTTCTATCTGACCATCAGTCCCTCTACTCAACCCTTTCCAAATCTTTCTCTTCAATCATTTTTACAGTCCATACGCTTACTTTTTCCAATGTTTCTTATTGTTAGGTGGCCTGGTGTGTTGCAAAGGCAAGTACTTGTACGTTTTTAAATCTTGGAAAAATTGAATTTGAAGATTTTCTTGAGGTCCTCTTTTGTCCCAAAGAAAATAAACTGAATGAGCCATATTTCAGCCTGTAATCGGTTAACACACCTTTAATTTGTCTCCAAATGTTTTTCCTGGAGACATTCCCCTTTAACCTTTTGTTCCTTCCAAAGATGAATTACATAGAATACATTTTAATTAACCATAGACAAACCTCTTCAAGTTGATTTTTTGATTGCATCATTATAGATTTTATTTTGAATTTTACATTTGGTGATTCCTCATATAAATAGCATGAGGTCAAAGAAGCCACCCCGAACTGTGACTTCATTTATCTTGGTGAGAAAAAAAAATCAGATATCATAGAATGAGAAACGAATTGCTTTACAATTAATTGGCAAAACCAACTGCAGTTGCAATGTGTGAAGTGTTGTACAATGGTTAATTATTCCCTATATTTCCACACCTTCCCCACTTCTCTGCTGCTAAATACAGTGTCAAAAGCTACTCTAAGTGCAATGTAATGTGGAGACAATTGCATTACCTCCGTGCAAAGTAACCAGGTAGATTATCTTGTGATGAAGAGGAACTGCAATCAAGATTAATTACTCATTGCGAAGAACAGTGGTGTAATTATTATTCATTACAATATCGTTTTTCATCCGAAGGAAGGGATGCATGAAATAGCAGTAGATTTGTAAATTCTGGTGTCTAGGTCTCCTCACAGATTGTGGATTACATTGCATTTTGAAATATACATCGTTATAAAATATTTCGTCCACTTCCTTGAGTTTATAACGATCAATTCAGAGTCTGCACTGTTTGGCTTTGGAGTGTTACAATTGAGGATAATATCCTTGAAATAGGAAGGAAAATATTAGCCTGGGGTCCTTATCCTCCTAAACTGCAGAATCACAGATATGTTACAGCATCGAAGGCCGCCATTGGGCATGTCATGTATGTGCCAGCTCTCCAAAGGAGCAATGCACTTTGTGTTACTCTCCTGTCCCCCTCTCTGTAGCCCTGTACATTCTTCCTTTTCAGACCATAATACAATTCCCTTTTGAATGTCTCAGCTGAACCTGCCTCCATCAAACTCTCAGGCAGCGCATTCAAGAACTTAATCACTCGCTGCGTGTAAATGTTTTACTTCTTGCCTGTGCTACTTCCCTCCACCATAAGGTCAGAAGTGGGAATGTTTGCCGATGACTGGACAATGTTCACCACCATTCGTGACACTGAAGCAGTCTGTGTCCATATGCAGCAAGACATGGACAACATTCAGGCTTAAGCTGATCAGAAGCAAGGAAAATTCCTGCTATGCAAGTGCCAGGCAATTACCATCTCCAGCAAGAGAGAATCTGACCACATCCTTTGGTATTCAATGGCATTATGGTCACTGAATCAACAGGTCAGAGCCTGGGGATTCTGCAGAGGCTAACGTGACTCCTGCCTCCCAGAAAGCCTTCCCACCATTTACAAAGTGCAAGTCAGCAGTGTGTTGGAATTGTCTCCACTTTCCTGGATGAGTGCAGCTCCATCAACAGTCAAGTTGCTTGACACAATCCAGGACAAAGCAGCCTGCTTGATTGGCACTCTATTCGCTACCTTAAAGATTCACTTCTTCTACCACTGATCCACAGTGGCAGAAGTATGTACCATCTACAAGATGCACTGTACCAACTCATCAAGGCTCCTTCAACAGCACCTTCCAATCCTGCAACCTCCACCACCTAGAAGGACAAAAGCAGCAGATACATGGGAACACCACCACCTGAAAGTTCTCCGCTGAACCACACATCATCCTGACTGGGAACTATATCACTATTCCTTCACTGTCGCTGGTTCAAAATCCTGGAGTTCCCTTCCTTGCAGCACTTGGGTGTACCTATACCAGATGGATTGCAGTGGTAAGGACAATTATGTTTGGGCAATAAATGCTGGCCTAACCAGCAATGCCCTCAACCTATGAAAGAAAAAATGTAAAAGGCAGATGCATTGCATTGATTTCATACATCAGTTATGCTCCCTGCCTCCATGCATACATTCCCTTTTTGATCCCAACTGAGCCTCACACCTTTTACTACTCCTTCACTATTTATATGCCAATATCATTCTTTTGGATGTCCATTTATATTGAGCTGTCAGTCTCATTTTATTCTCTCTCTTAGCTTCTCTTATTTGCTCTTTCACTTCTCCCCTGAACCTTCTATATAGTTTTTATTAAATGAATGAAAATTCCTCAGCCAAGCAGTTTCTTCCAGTCCTGCTGTGTTGAGTGCGGGCCGGCCTCCACTGAATCTATGGATTGGACATTCTTCTATGATGTGGTGTATAGTTTCCTCTCTCCCGCAGGCACACAGGAAGCTGACACTAATGGCTCGCCTGTGGAGATTGGCCAAGCAGGGGTGTGGCCGGTCCTGAAACTGTTGAGTGTGAATCATTCTTTCCTTGGAAAGTGAAAACTAGGTAGCTGTTGAGTTGGATTTGAGATCAGGGGTTTGTTTGTCATGTCCCATGATACTCATTAATTTGCATTGAAGTCCTCTGTGGGAGGGTTTTTCCACATTGACTGTCCTGATGGGAGTCGTACCTTAGGTGGGCTGGATAGATTAGCATGCAGTGTCATGTGTGAGGTATTGTGAAATTTTCTATTATTATGTGGGATGTTGCAAGTTGCAGTTATGTAGAGGAATGTTGTTTGCCAGGACAGAGAGTCAAGGGAGTGGTGTTGAGCCTAGTGTTCCAGTAATCAAAGCATTCACCTGGTGTCAACTCTGTGTGTATGTGGGTGATGATCTTGACTAAACAGGGGCACAGTATTCTGCTACTGAGTATGAGAGTGTGAGTGCTGAGGTTAGGAGGGTGTGGTAACAGCACCTATTTTGAGCTGTCTAGTTTGACAATCTAGTTGTTTCTGGACTTGATCTTGGCAGCAGTTGTTTTAAGATGTTCCCACAAGGTCAATGTCCCATCTAGGGTCACACCAAGGTATGCTGGAGTTGGGTGGTACTTTAACTCATTTGGATGTTAAGCTTTTTATTGGCTTTTGCATTGTATAGATGGAATACGTTGGATACTGTTTCTACAGAGCTTGGCTTGAGTCGCCAAGTGTTGCAGTATTATTAAAGTTTTGAAAAGTCCTGGTTTAGGGTCAGGTCCGCTCCAAGCTATATTCAGCCTGGTTCTCACTCATAGCAGCCACTTGACATTAATAATCTGTAGTCTCTGTTCAAAGTGGCTGAGTATCCTTTTGATACTTTATGTGCTCCCAGAGCCTGTCATTGTAATGGCAGCTTCAAAAAAGTACAGAAATGTGGCCTGTGGATCTGTACCTCAGAAAGGAGAAAAGAACAAATAGTGTCAACATTTAAAATATGCAAATGCTTTGCATGATAGCCTGTCCAGATGGAGTTCTCATTGAGAAAACTGGCAAAAGTTTGGAATTGTGGTGAGAAGGTCAGTATGTTTTGTTGTGATGGAGAGGGAGATGGAACATAGGGACTGGATAGGCCATTCAACTTCTCGAGCCTGTCCCGCCATCTCATAAGATCATGGCTGATCTGTGACCTAACTCCATATACTGGCCCATATATATTGGCCCATATCCCTTAATATCTTGCTCAACAAAAATCTATCTATCTCAGATACAAAAAAAACAATGTTTCTAGCTTCAACTAGAGGAGAGCATTCCAAACCTCTCCCACTCTTGGATTGGATTGGATTTTGTTTATTGTCACATGTGCCGAGGTACAGTGAAAAGTATTTTTCTGCAAGCAGCTCAACAGATCATACAACAAAATAAATAACCTTTATTGTCACAAGTCAGCTTACATTAACACTGCATTGAAGTTACTGTGAAAAGCCCCTGGTCGCCACATTCCGACGCCTGTTCAGGTACACTGAGAGATCATTCAGAATTCTCAGCTGGGACGGGAATTGAACCCGCGCTGCTGGCCTTGTTCAGCATTACAAACCAGCTGTTTAACCCACTGAGCTAAACCAGCCCATTAAGTACATGGAAACAAAATAAAATAAAATACATAATAGGGCAACATAAGGTACAAAATGTAACTACATAACAGCGGCATCGGGTGAAGCATACAGGGGTGTAGTGTTAATCAGGTCAGTCCATGTGAGGGTCATTTAGGAGTCTGGTAACAGTGGGAAAGAAGCTGATTTTGAGTCTTTGAGTGAAGAAGTGCTTCCTTACATCTCTCCTGAATGGTCTGGCCTCAATTTTTAGACTATGCCCCCTAGTTTTAGAATCTGCAACCAGTGGAAATAGTTTATCTTTATCTACGCTGTCTTTCCCTGTTAATATCGATTGATCACCCCTTAAACTTCTAAATTCTAGAGGAAACAGGCCTAATCTGTGTAACCTCTCCCTGTAATTTAAACCCTGTAGTCCAGGTATCATTTTGTGAACCTGCGTAGCATTTTCTCCAAGGCCAACAGATCCTTCCTAAGCTGTGGTCTAGAACTGCTCACAGTACTCCAAGTGGGTCAAATCAGAGTTTTGTATAGTTGCAGCATTACTTCTGTATCTTTATATTCCAATCCTCTGTATAAAAAGGCTAGTATTCCATTAGACCTTTTGATTATTTTCTGCACTTTTTCCTGGCATTTTAAGGATCTATGAGCCTCAACCCCCAAGTCTCTTTGGACATCGACTGTACTTACCTCTTTCAACTTAGAAAGTACTCTGCTCTATCCTTTCTTGGATAACCTCACACTTGCTCATATTGAATTCCATATGCCACAATTTTACCCATTCAGCTAATCTGTCAATGTCTCCGTGCAATTCTATGCTATCATTAGGCTGTCTACAATGCCACCTAACTTTGCATCATCTGCAAATTTGGATATATGATTTTCTATGCCATCATCCAAGTCATTAATAAATAGTGTGAATAATTGAGGCTCCAACACAGATCCCTGCGGTACACCAGTCATCACCTCCTGCCAATTAGAGTAATTGCCCATTATCACCACTCTCTTGTCACCTGCCACTCAACCGACTCTGTCAATAATTTGCCCTCAACTCCGTGGGCTTCCACCTCAACAAGCTCTTATGTGGGATTTTATCAAATGCCTTATTGTCAGGCATGGCCTTTCCTTCACATGTCCATGCTGGGTCTCCTTGATCAATGGTCAGCAATACTCTTATAGGGCATGGCAGCTGAAGGAGGAGGAGGAATAAAGCAGACCAGGTGTTGGCCCCAGAGGTATACCATCTGAGCAGCACTTATTAGCTCGAATCGTATGTGTCCTGTCAGTGGACTAGCATTAAATGTATGCTGCTCTATTTTGTCTGGTGAATTACTAAAGCAAAACTTCTCTTTAACAGCTTCTGCCTGTTGAAAATCTAAGTACGCAATTGTCTCCAGCATTCGTTTTTTCACCAGGAAAAACAGTCACTTAATAAGACAACTATTAACTTTGTTGAAGATGACTTATCTTGAGCAAATTCAATTAGAGCTCTTTGATTTTCTTTGAATAGTGTTAAGAGATCATTAGCATTCACCGAACCAGAAGTACTGACCGCTCAGCTGAGTTTACCAGTTGTTCTGAACTATGGCAACTCCGATGATATAACCGAAGAGGTGTGTAATCCCGTGAAGACAGTGTCATGGTCCAAGTCACTGATGAATAAATGGTTAGATGTTAAAATATCTCTTACAGATCTATGGACTTCTTCACACGCTTACTGAATTTTAAAGGGCAACAATATTATCCTGTGCTTAAACCATGCGAGGAATACTCCCAAGCTCCAGCCGGCATATTTGATGACGGACATGGTGGTAGAATATGACAGAATTCCCAGAAATATGTTTCAGGCCAGCATGAATTTACAGCAAGACCTTCGCTGGTGCCCACAAAGCGGGAGGAAAAACCTGTCAGAGAATGGCATGAACCTCATTAATGAGAGGCAGATGAATGTCCATTGTCAAATTCTCCACGGTGACAGTGGGTGAACATGCTGGTGTGAAACACGTTCATAAACATGTGGACTTATCTAAACAAGACCAAGGCTGCACCCAGAGTTCGGGTAGGAGGATGGCCACAGCCATGGACCCTGAAACATCACAGCAGTGAGTTGGGGGAGCATCTGCAGGTGGCCCTTACAGATTAGGTGTCATGGAGGCAGCCCATCCTCCTGCCTCAGAAGGTTCCTGGAGATCCATTTTCATTCCCGGGAGATACATCTTCCAGTCTCATGGAGCTCCCGGAGATCTATCTTCATTTGGTGGTCCACCTTCCTTCTTCAAGAGTGGGTCAATGATATTGGTTGTCTTTTCTGTATGGCACACAGGCACAATGGTGGATCTACATGCCATCCAGGCCTGCGTTCCTGGAGATCTATCTTCATTTGGTGGTCCACCTTCCTTCTTCAAGAGTGGGTCAATGATATTGGGTGTCTTTTCTGTATGGCACTCAGGCACAATGGTGGATCTACATGCCAACCAGGCCTACCAAACAATGGAAAGACATGTAAAAAAAACACAACCATCATCACCTAGAAGGTTCAGGGCAGAGTGTGCTTGAAAAGACCATCTCTTTGGGTTCCCCTTCAAGCCACAGACCAACTGGACTTGGACATATATCATGTCTTCTGCATTGTCACTGAATCAAAGCCCTGGCATTTCCTAACCAACAGCACTGTGGATATACTTAATTCATGGACTGCATAGTTTCAAGAAAATCGACCAACACCTTCTGAAGGACAAATCGGACAATAGGAATTCTGTTCTAGTTTGCAACACCTGGATCCTAAGAATAAATTTTAATTGAAAAAAACTTAATGAGGTACCTCCCTTTGCTGCAAACTCAAGATATGTGCCACCAATCCCCACCAATATTAATGAGCAAATGCCAGGGCCTTCACCTTCTGAGGCAAGTTTAAATGGGTAATAAATATGTAAATCCAACAAGTTCTCAAAAATAATGGTGAGGTTAAGGGTGCGATGATGTTTTCTAGAAACGTTATTTAATTAAGAATGGCATGTGTTAGCACGCGTCCAATTAATTTGATCCATCAGTTACTGAGATCAGACTTTAATACTGAAAATAACTTCCCACGGAGTCCCATTTATGTGTCAGTTGTTGATCAGTGGTCTCCGTCTTATTTCTCTGTCAGAATGTTTGTGGAACCAAGTCGTCTCCAGAGAGACCAAACTGAAACTTGAATAAATAAAAGCAAATTACTACAGCTGCTGGAATCTGAAACATGAACAATAAATGCTGGAAAATTTCAGCAGGTCTGACTACACCTGTGGAGAGGGAACAGAGCTAACATTTCGGGTCTGGATGAACCTTTGTTAAAGCTGAGAGGAAGTGTCGTCCAGACTTGAAACATTAGCTCCGTTCTCTCTCCACAGAAGCTGTCAGCCCTCCTGAGACTTACCAGCATTTTCTGTTTTTGTCCCTGAAACTTTAATGCAGTACAGGGAAATGCTGCATTGTTTGAAATTCAGCATTCCCATCAATGTAATTAATATGCTCTCACTGTCTGTCAACAAATGGTACGTCGGCATTCATAATGAGAGCATTTAAGTATGGGAAGAAGGATGTTTTACTGCAATTGTATAGGGCTTGGTGAGGCCACACATGGAGCACTGTGCGCAGTTTTGGTGTCCTTATCTGAAGAAGGATGGGCGGAATTCTCCGCTCCCCACACGGCGTGGGAGAATCGCGGGAGGGCCTCCCGACATTTTTTACGCCCCCCTGGCGCCCCCAGCGATTCTCCCCCCCGGGGCTCGGAAAAATTGCCGCTCGCCGTTTTTCACGGCGAACGGCGATTCTCCGAGCCCGATGGGCCAAGCGGCAGGCCCTTCACGCCCGTTTCACCACGGCAGCAACCACACCTGGTCGCTGCATTCGTGAAACGAGCGCCAGATGCCCGGTTTGGGGCATCTAGGGGCCCGATTGGCACGGGAGCACCACGACTGTGCTCGGGAGGGGACAGGCCCGCGATCGGTGCCCACCGATCATTGGGCCAGCGTCCAAAATGGACGCACTCTTTCCCCTCCGCCGCCCGGCAAGATCAAGCCGCCACGTCTTGCCGGGTGGCTGAGGAGAAAGACGGCCACCGCGCATGCGCGGATGACCCCACAAATGCGCCGTTTTGCGCGTCATTTCCGGCGCGGCAAAGTCGCGTCCGGGAAAGACGGAGGCCCGCTCCTAGCCCCCCGGGTGGGGTGAATTAGGTGCGGGGAGCGGGCCCCGGGGCCGTCGTGAACCTCGGCCGAGTTCACGACGGCCTCCACGATTTTGGCCACCAGCGCAGAATTCCGCCCGATGTTCTTGCTATGGAGGGAGTCCAGCGAATGTTTACCAGACTGATTTATGGGATGGCGGGACTGTCATATGAGGAGAGAGTAAATCGGTTAGGATTCTATTAATTGGAGTTTAGAAGAGTGAGAGGGGATCTCATAAAAACTTATAAAATTCTAACAGGATTAGACAGGGTAGATTCAGAAAGAATGTTGCCAATGATGGGGAATCAAGAACTAGGGGTCATAGTTTGAAGAAAAGAGGTAAACCTTTTCCCACCAAGGTAAAAATTAATTTTTTCACCCAGAGAGTGGTGAATCTGTGGAAATCACGACCACAGAAGGTAGTTGAGGTGAAAAAATTGGGTAATTTCAAGAAGAAGTTAAATATAGCTCTTGGGGCTAAAGGGATTAAGGGATATGGGGAGGTGGGATCAGGGTATTGAATTTGCTGATCAGCCATTAACATAGTGAATGGCTGAGCAGGCTCGAAGGGTGAAATGCCTCCTCCTACTTCTATTTTCTATGTATGTTTCTGTGGATGTTATTACAAAAATGACACTTCGAACAAATGGCACTTCTTTGTTATTTTAAACAACAGATATCTCTGGTCCAGGAATTGAACAATGTGGTTTTGATTTGATTTATTATTTTCACATGTATTAGTACACAGTGAAAAGCATTATTTTTTGCATACTGTACAAACAATGCATACCGTACAGAGGGAAGGAAGGAGAGACTGTAGAATATAATGTTACAGTTATAGCAAGGAGTAGAGAAAAGATCAACTTAATACGAGGTTGGTCCATCCAAAAGTCTGATGGCAGCAGGGAAGAAGGTGTTCTTGAGTCGGTTGGTATGTGACCTCAAACTTTGGTATCTTTTTCCTGATAGAAGAAGGTGGAAGAGAGTATGTCTGGGGTGCATGGGGTCCTTAATTATGCTGGCTGCCTTTCGGAGGCAGTGAGAATTGTAGACTGAGTCGATGGATGGGAGGTTGGTTTCCGTGATGGACTGGGTTACATTCACGACCTTTTGTAATTTCCTGCGGTCTTGGGCAGAGCAGGATCCATACCAAGCTGTGATACAACCAGAAAAATGCTTACTATGGTGCATCTGTAGAAGTTGGTGAGAGTCGTAGGTGACATGCAAAATTTCCTTAATATTCTGAGAAAGTAGAGTCGTTGGTGGACTTTCTTAACTATAGTGTCGGCATGGGGGGACCAGGACAGGCTGTTGATGATCTGGACACCTAAAAACTTGAAGCTCTCGACCCTTTCTACTTCATTCCCATTGATGTAGACAGGGGCATGTTCTCCACTATGCTTCCTGAAGTCGATGACAATCTCCTTTGTTTTGTTGACATTGAGGGAGAGATTATTGTCATCACACCAGTTTACCAGATTCTCTATCTCATTCCTGTACTCTGTCTCGTCATTGTTTGAAATCCGACCCACTACGGTGGTGTCGTCAGCAAATTTGAAAATCGAGTTGGAGGGGAATTTGGCAACATAATCATAGGTGTATAAGGAGTATAATAGGGGGCTGAGGACACAGCCTTATGGGGCACCGGTTTTGAGGATAATCGTGGAGGAGGTGTTGTTGCGTATCCTTACTGATTGTGGCCTGTGGGTTAGAAAGTTCAGGATCCAGTCGCAGAGGGAGGAGCCGAGGCCAAGGCCACAGAGTTTGGAGATGAGTTTCGTAAGAATAATGGTGTTGAAGGTTGAGCTGTAGTCGATAAATAGGAGTCTGACATATGTGTCTTTGTTATCTTGGTGTTCCAGGGTAGAGTGCAGGGCCATGGAGATGGCGTCTGCTGTGGACTTGTTGCAGCAGTAGGCAAACTATAGTGGATCAAGGCAATCCTGGAAGCTGAAGTTGATTCGTGCCATGGCTAACCTTTCGAAGCACTTCATGATGATGGACATCAGAGCCACTGGACGATAGTCATTAAGGCACGCTACTCGACTTTTTTTTTGGTACTGGGATGATGGTCGTCTTCTTGAAGCAGATAGGGATCTCAGATTGTTGTAAAGAGAGGTTGAAGATGTCTGTGAATACTCCCGTCAACTGATCCGCGCAAAACCTGAGTGCTCGTCCGGTACCCCATCTGGGCCAGTGGCTTTCCGAGGGTTGACCTTTGAGAAGGCTGCTCTGATGTCTGCAATGGTGATCTCAGATTCAAGTTCATCTGAAAAAAATTTTGAAACGATGGGTGCAGTTGATCAAAAGTGAATGCCTCAACTTGCCCTGCTTCAGCAAGATTTGACCCACTAAAATGAATGCTTATGCATTTTCAGTCATGAAGTTCAACATAGAATGATCAAAGTGAAGTGTTAGAATAGAATAATATAGTCCTATCATTGTCATTCAGTGGAGTGATCGATCATGATAACTGACACTGCCTCACAAAACAATAAAGACTTTAGGCTGATCTTTGAAATCACTCAGGTATCTTCTGCTCTTTCTCGGGAATAATTCAGATTGAGGCTATCCAGGTTTGAGAAAGGAAACCCGAGGAAGAACTAAGCTAAAAGTGCTTCTGGAAGCTTGTGAAATATATTACTCCACTGAAAATAATGTATGTTGCTTGTAGCAAAATTTGTAACTATATGTCTTTGTACCACACAATGGAAGTTATTAAGATACAGATTGGATTTACAACAGATAAAGAAGCAGAAGAAATAGGAGCAGAAAGAGGCCATTCAGTCCCTCAAGCCTAATTTTCCACTGGGAAAATTGATGGTATTGAAGATGGATAAATCCACAGGGCCTGAGAATCTGCATCCCAGAGTGCTTAAGGAGGTGGCTCTGGAAATAGTGGATGCATTGCTGGTCATCTTCTGGGATTCAATAGACTCTGGAACTGTCCCTGCAGACTGGAGGGTAGTTCACGTCACTCCGATATTCAAAAAGGGAGGTAGACAGAAAACAGGGAATTATAGACCAGTAAGCCTAACATCGGTAGTGGGGAAAATGCTTGAATCCATTATCAAGGACTTTATAGAGGAACATTTAGAAAGCAGTGGCAGGATCAGTCAGTGTCAGCATGGATTTATGAAGGGAAAATCATGCTTGACAAATCTGTTGGAATTCTTTGAAGATGTAACCAGTACAGTTGACCAGGGGGACCCAGTCGATGTGATATATTTGGACTTTCAGAAGGCGTGATAAAGTCCCGAATAAGAGGTTATTGTGCAAAATTAAAGCACATAGGTTTGGGAGAAATGTATTGAGGTGGATAGAAAACTGGTTGGCAGAGAGGAAACAAAGAGTAGGGATTAATGGGCCCTTTTCAAATTGGCAGGCACTAACTAGTGGGGTACCAGAGGGACCGGTGCTGGGACCCCAGCTATTCACAATATATATTAATGATTTGGTCGAGGGAACAAAATGTAACATCACAAAGTTTGCAGATGATCCAAGTTAAGTGGGAGTGTGAATTGTGATGGGATAACAGGGATCCTACAGCATGATCTGGGCAAATCAATGGCAGATGCAGTATAATTTGGATAAGTGTGAGGTTATTCACTTTGGAAGCAACAACAGGAAGGCAGCTTACTACGTGAATGGTTGTAAATTGGGAGAGGGGAGTGTGCAGTGGGACCTGGGTGTCCTTGTGCACCAGTCGCTGAAGGTAAGCATGCAGGTGCAACAGGCGGTAAAGAAGGCTAATGGCATGTTGGCCTTCATTGCAAGAGGTTTCGAGTATAGAAGCAGAGATATGTTGCTGCAATTATACAGGGCCTTGGTGAGGCCACACCTGGAGTATTGTGTGCAGTTTTGGTCTCTTTCTCTGAGGAAGGATGTTCTTGCACTCGAGGGAGTGCAGCGAAGGTTTACCAGACTGATTTGACGGATGGCGGGACTGTCATATGAGGAGAGATTGACTAGGTTGGGATTGTTCTCGCTGGAGTTCAGAAGAATGAGGGGGGATCTCATAGAGACATATAAAATGTTAATGGGACAAGACATGGTAGATGCAGGGAAGATGTTACCAATGGTAGGTGTGTCCAGAACCAGTGGTCATAGTCTGAGGATTCAGGGTAAACCATTTCAGACAGATATAAGGAGGCATTTCTTCACACAAAGACTGGTGAGCCTGTGTAATTCATTACCTTGAATATATTCAAGAGGTGGCTAGATATAGCACTTTGGGAGAATGGGATCAAAGGCTATGGGGAAAAAGCAGGATTAGGCTATTTAGTTGGATGATCAGCCGTGATCGTGATGAGTGGCAGAGCAGATTCGAAGGGCCAAAAGGCCTCCTCCTGCTCCTATCTTCTATGTCTCTATGTATGTAAGATTATGACTGATCTGAACATGGGATTGACTCTACTTTCCTGCCTGACCTCCATTGCCCTTGATTCCATGTAGATCAAAAATCTATTGAACTTAGCTGTGAACATACTCAATGACCCAGTCTCTCCTGCTCTCTGGGGTAGAGAGTTTCAAAGATTAATGGCCCTCTGAGAGGAGAAGTTTCTCCTCACCTCCAACTGAAATGGACTGGGCTATGGACTGGGTGCAGGAAGGTGGAATTAGAAAGGGCACCTGGGTGTCCTCGGGCTGGTATGGACAAGATGAACTGAATGGCCTCCTTCTGTGCTGTAACATTTCTCTGATTCTGTGATTCTATGTGCAGGGTAGGTTGATTAGCCATGCTAAATTGCCCCTTGGTTTCCAAAAAGCTTAGTTGGGGTTACGGGGATAGGGCGAGGGTGTTGGCCTAGATAGGATGCTCCTCCTTCGGAGGTCGGTGCAGACTCGATGGGCTGAGTGGCCTCCTTCTGCACTGTAGGGATTATCTGACTTTTATTAATCCCCGAGATACCACACCCCCCCCCCCCCCCCCCACCCCCCACCCCCCACTGAATATTCATCGGTCACCGACATGGCATTGTGCCGGTACAACTTACAACAGCTGCATAAAAACCTGAACCTGGCAACCTCAACTCTGAAGGGCATATCAGAGGTGAGCGCTCAGATCACCATTACCCTCCTCGGTGCCAGGTGGGAAGGGGAGGGGTGGGGGGGGGGGGGGGGGGGGGTGGGAGGGCGTGCAGGCAGCTAGTCTTCCAACTATTTTGCATAACATAAAGAACTGAGTAAATGAGATCAAATGAACTGAGGGACAAATTGAAGAGACAATCCCAAATGGAAACTACCATAAACAAAAAACGAATTACAATGGAAACTTAAGACATTGAATCAAAATGTGATTAACGGGGTCAATAAGACACCCCAGCCCCGGCGGTGTCCAATGGGCATGGAAGGTTTCAAGGGTGTCTGTGGACACCACATGCTCCCTCTCCAGGAACACCCGACTGCAAATGTAGCCGTGATAGAGAGGGGTGCTAGACTTCCAACGTGTGAAACATTGGGTGCCAATCAGTGGCACGTTCATACTTTGCAATTCTGACTAAATTAGCACAATTGACTGGTCAAGGAAGGGTCATGGAGCTGATTAGGCAACCAGCTCCCCCAATTTAATCCTTAGATAGCAGTCTCATTCCCTCAGCGCTCAAGGGCTGTGCATTAAACGAGCCTTCCAACTTGAAAAGCCAGCCACCCAGACACTATTCCGTCACGGACTGGCCTCCATAACCAATGGCCTTGAACTCCCATATAGCTCATGCCCTCTGGCCTCAAAGTTCTGCCTGAGTGTGGGGGTTCATTCTCACTGCACTTGTCCCCCCTCCTTGCCCTGTGTGAGGGTCTTCAGGCTTCATGAGGCTGGAAAGCACCATTTGTTTGCTCATGCAGCCTGGTATCTCATGGCGCTCCATCACGGGACCTCAATGTCATCTCCTGTGCTTAGCCTGTGGATTCACTTCCTCCCACCCACTTTCCAGCTGCCGCTCTGGAAGGACAATCCGCCAGCGGTTATATCAGCACAATCCCAGCAAGAAGGACACAGGAAGCACCTTATGCCAACTGCTAGACCTCTTTAAACCTCGGGGTTACTGCCATGAAGCGCCGTTGAGACCTGCGAATGACCTCAGTCCCTGAGATGCCAAGACTGAACACGAACCCCTCATGGAATAATCCCGTCATGGAAAAAAGCGCTTCCCAATACTCACTGGATTATCCACCCACCTCACCATCCACCCTGACGATTAATACGGGCTCAAGCTTCTGCCCAGTATCTTAGCTGCTTTGAGGCAAATTTAAGATAATTTAACTGCAGCAAAGTAAGAAGTACAAATTTGGCTCGCTATTCCCCTCTGTTTCTTTCACATATTTATTTTAATTAGGGACTTGAAATACAACAGAGGCAGGACAGAAGTGTCTAATACTTCACAGTCTATTACTGACTTTAAAAAAATGGGCCACCACGCAATATCTGATTGAAAATGAAACAATAGCTCTTGAGTTTTCACAAAGGCCACAGTTGACAAGTTGGCTGGGAATGGGGTGGGGTGTAGTTGGGAGAGAGTTTGTGTAAAAGGTGAGAGGGAAAAATTACTCTTCGGGTTGAGGCTCAAGGCCACAAGGTAAACATTTATCCCTGTGCTGCACTGTCTCTGAAATTTTATGCAGTCATTTATTTACAGTGCTTTGAACAGTCTGAACGTATTTGTAACATTTTCCTACCTGCAGATTAATGAAACTAAGAAAATGAAGAAAGATTTAGTACGAAGGTCTTCAACTAAGCAAAGAAGAACTTTCAGGCCAAAATGAGGGTGAGGCAAGGTATAATCATATCATAGAAATTACAGTGCAGAAGGAGGCCGTTCGGCCCATCGAGTCTGCACCGATCTTTGGAAAGAGCACCCTACTTAAACTTAGAGAAGATGATGTGGAGATGCCGGCGTTGGACTGGGGTGAGCACAGTAAGAAGTCTTACAACACCAGGTTAAAGTCCAACAGGTTTGTTTCAAACACGAGCTTTCGGAGCACGGCTCCTTCTTCAGGTGAATGGAAAGGCTTGTTCCAGAAATGTTTATATAGACACAGTCAGAGATGCCCCGGAATGCGAGCACCTGCAGGCAATCAAATCATCAAAGATGCAGAGAGAGAGGTAACTCCAGGTTAAAGAGGTGTGAATTGTCCCAAGCCAGTTCAGTCGGTAGGCCTCTGCAAGTCCAGGCTTGTTGGTGGGGGCCGAATGTAATGCGACATGAATCCCAGATCCCGGTTGAGTCCGCATTCATGCGTGCGGAACTTAGCTATAAGTTTTTGCTCAGCAATTTTGCGTTGTCACGTCTCCTGAAGGCCTCCTTGTAGAATGCTGACCCGGAGATCAGAGGCTGAATGTCCTTGACTGCTGAAGTGTTCCCCAACTGGAAGGGAACAGTCCTGCCTGTTGATAGTCGCACGATGCCCGTTTATTCGTTGTCGCAGTGTCTGCATGGTCTCGCCAATGTACCACGCTTCGGGACATCCTTTACTGCAGCGTATGAGGTAGACTACATTGGTCGAGTCGCACGAGTATGCGCCGCGTACCTGGTGGGTGGTGTTTCCACGTGTAATGGTGGTGTCCATGTCGATGATCTGGCATGTCTTGCAGACTTAGAGAAGGCTGGTTGCCTGGTCAGAGGTGTTTCCCTCATCGGCACTGATGAGACATACATGCACATCATGGTTGAGGTGGATGCAGTGGACTAGTGCTACATATTCAATGACCTGACAAGTTGAGGGAAGGTAAGAGCATCATTTACAGTATAGTTTGCCATGCCCAATCTGTTGGACTCAGGCAAAACAATTGAAGAGTTGATGATCACAGATGGCAAAAGCCCTTCTTTTGATGGATGTGAGGCAGTAGCTCCTACAATTGTTTGTAACACCTTTTGATCTTTACCTTTTGGCTCCGCAGGACAAGAATATGTACAAGGGTGAGAAGTGGTGCTGTTTTCCCAAACCACTGAGCATTGATCACTGCCACCAGAAAGTGTTGGGACATTTGAATTTTTGTGGCTGAGGTGGTGGCTGTGGTGGATGAGTAGAGTCCACAACTAAGTGAATGCCTATTCTTTTGATATTTCTCAACATGTCTATTCAAGATGGTGGAACAAGATTGTCACTCCATCCCTTTCCCACGCTCCTCCATTGGAAGGGTAGACTTGCTGGCCTGATGTCAGAGTTCACTTTGGTGATTGGCAGAAATGTTACACAGGTGATGATGCCCATTAGCTTTTTTAACTCATGCAATGTGAGCATCCTTGGCAAAACCTCTTCACCATTTACCAGGCACTAGTCAGCAGTGTGGTGAATATTCTCCACTTGCTTGAATGAGTGCATCTCTAACAACACTCAGGAAGCTTGACACCATCCAGAATAAAGCAGCCCATTTGATTGGTACCCCATCCACCACGAGACACACAAGGGTGTGCCATCGACAAGGTATACTCCAGGAACTTGCCAATTTTCCTTCCCTCGCACCTTCCAAACCCTCGTCCACCTAGAAAGACAAGGGCAGCAAAAGCATATGAACATCACCACCTGTAAGTTCCCCTCTGAACCACAGACTATCCTGGAGTTTGAAACATGCCACCATTCCTTCGCTGTTGTGGAGTCAAAATCCTGGAATGCCCTTCCAAATAGCACTGTGGGATTACCCACACAAGATGGACTGCAACAATTCAAGAAGGTGACCCAACAACACCTTCTGAAAGACAATTAGGGACTGACAATAAATGCTGGCCTAGCCAGTGACACCCACATCCCATGAAAGAATTTTTAAAAATGCATCAGCTGACAGGTTCCCAACTTAGATATAAGCTTTTCAGGCCTTGGAATGCAGGCTGGAGGGCCTCATCGGCAGAATTTAATGACCCACCTGAAGGACTTGGAGACAGGAGGGCCATATGTTTAGGTAAGAGGGAGCGGAGCGGAAACCCCTCTTCCATTTCTCCTCTCCTGTTCAAGCTCGGGGCAGGAATGGTTGATGGTGGTCTTTCCACCTAGAGACCAATTGAGGTCCTTCCGCAATCACTGATGGATCATTAAACTGCCCAGCAAATCTGGTTGGATTTGCCTGTGGCCCATAGGGGGAGTCTCTCATCCACAGGCTCTCTGTGTCCAATCAAGGGCCCCAGCATCAGGAAGGAGGGACCTGCTGAAAGCCAACCATGCGTCCAACTTCCTTGCCCATCATCCCCCTCCTTCCCTAGCAACTCCTAACCTGCAAACCACACTCACCTCAATCTGGAGATCCAGTGGCAAACTTCCAGGTAGACAAGCAGTGCCCACTGCTCCCAGTTGAGCTGCCAGTACTGGAGAACTGTGGGTTTTTGATTGGCTGGAAGCTCAAGTTTGGGATTTATGCTCCACTGGGAGCTTAATTGTATGTGTGAGATATCACACTGTCCAGTTAAGTCCCTAATGGTCTAGTACTGGCATTGGGCCTCCAAGAGAGAAGTGACATAGGGTTCTCACTCGTTTTCCAACTGACTGTAGGAACCCCCATGACTAACATTAAACTCCACTCCCTGAGTCGTAGATTTTGTGCCTCATTGAGGCCGGGCAGCATCCGGCTGCTGCCATTGCTCCATCCGTCAGGGCAGTGGTGCTAACTTTCAGATTAGGCATGAAGCTATGCATCTTTCAAAGTACAGAAAGGCCCGAGAAGCTAAATGTAACAGCATTTAATTAACCAACACAAAGTAAAAGCCGCAACACGGCATGCAGTTCAAAGATCCCAACCGGGTTTATCAATCACGCTGGTCCCTGTATGGGCCGGCATCTACAAGACGCATTTATAAGCTCCAGCTGGGCAGGCCTCCGCCCACTAGTGAAGGAGTTCGTATTCCAGGCGTCCCATGGGGAGATCAAAAGAGGTGTCCCTGTGGGTCTCATGAGGGTTATTGCACTGCCCTCTCAGAGAAAAAGATCCAATGACAGTTGTTCAAAGTGCAAGGGAGTTTAACCCAGTGTATTAGCCAATGCCTTATCCCTTAACCACATGCCAAAATTGGATCATTAGCTCCTTGATATTTAAATGGCCTTGTTTTGGGAAATTTAGTTGCCATGTTACCTACAATAGCATTTGAACTTCAGAAGGTACTTAATTGTCTGTGAAGCACTTTTGTCATCACATGTTTTTGCTCCTGGGTCAGCTGCACAGATATGGGAGAATTCCCAGCTCTGAGAACCCAACCTTTGTACAAGGTCACCCACAGTTGGGATTTTCAGTCCAGGGTGGTGGGCTAAATAAGACGTTTTGCCTGCCAGCCCTTGAATAAGTGTGGAGCTGCCTGATGCGGAAGCGAACTGGGCGGATGGCCTACCTCTGTCCCCAGCACGGTTTTGAAATAAGTGTTTACAAATAATAAAATAAAAAACATCACCTCACCCCCTAACATATGCCCCAATGGCCCCTCATATCCACTATGCAAACCCATGCCCTTCTATTTATCTCCATTGTCCCTCTTACCCTCTATGCCTCCCACATCATCATGGCACTTCATAGCCCCTATGCTAATAGTGTGAACTCATGCCAAACCATGCCCCCGACCCACCACCCTTTGCCATTATCCCTTCCATGCCAACTCACCAAGTATTGTTCAACATCTCCTCGACAGTCCTTCGACCGCTGGACAGTTCCTGAATGGGCAGGATAGTTCTTGGGCAGTTCCTTGTTATTTTGATAGTTGCAGTGCATTTGTGTGTAATTACGTTCACATTTAACATCCCAAATGGTGCCTTACCTCTCCCAAAATGACCCCTGAACCATAACCAAAGTGGTTTTGTGCATCCCTAAAGTTCTTACCTCCCTGGCGATCCAGACAAATCACCAAGTTCAGATATCCTCTTACCTATTCTAATCTGCACACTTTAGGTTTCACATTCTGGCTTTAAATGATCAGCGTGGTATGTAAGTCACGTATGTATGAACCTCGGCCCAACTTGGCTCTCGCTGCTATGAAAATTAACATTTTCAGGGACAGGACTTTAGAATTTTTGTCCATTTCTTACATTTTCACCACGACAGACAGCCTCTCCATGGTGGCAAAAATGTGGGTCCTTGAGTTCATCAAAAGCACGACATAAATGTAATTTGTTTTCTTCTTCTTATTCCGTTTTTATTTTTAACCCCACCATGTATACGTCAATCTTGTATAACAATTTGAAATGCATGGAAGAGCTCAAACCATATCCCTTTTCAGTGCTCGCTCCTATTTCTCATCAAAACCATTCAAAGTAAAGGTGAGCACATCCTTTTGTGACTAAATAAAGGAGGCTGACGTTATCTGGAGGAAAAGACAATCAGAAAGAGATTCAGACATCTGGGAGAATTGGAATAGTATCATCATCTTCTGAAAAGATCAGTTTTGACATTTCCTTAAATTATTGATGTGTCTAATATTCCAAGGTTCAGACAGTATCTCAATGCTTACATGCAGGATGCCTATGTTGGCTCTTTACAAGAGCTAGCCTCTTTTACTGCAAATGTTTCCTTTTTGACTATATATTCAATTCGCTTTTGAAAATTACTATTGAATCAACTTTGACCACCCTTTTAGCTAATGCATTCCAGATCATAAAAATTTGCAGCATGAACTGCATTTCCCTCATTTTTCCCACCTCTGCTTCTTTTTCCCAATTATCTGAAACCTGGCTCCTCTGGTTACTAATCCTTCTGCCACTCTGGACAGTTTCTCTCTGTCTCCATCAAAACACCTTCACTTTTTCTCCACATAACCTCCATTATTCTTCAGAAGATCAATCCTAGCTTCTCTAGTCTTTCAGTTTAAATGGAGTCCTTCACCTGGTAGCATTAGCTAAATCTCCTCTGCACCCGCTCAAGGCATTAACATCTTCTTACAGAATTTTGTGTAACCTCCCCCAGCTGTACTACTTTCGAAAAACTCAATTCTTCTAATTCTGGGTTCTTGTGCACCCCGAATGTTGTTTGTCCCATGCCATTAGCTTCAAGTCCCTCCAAAAGCCACCCTGTCTCTTTCCTTTTTTAAGACCGAAGTATTTGAAAAAAAGTGTTACTTACCAGTCCTAATTGATCCTGATGTGACATATTGCTGTGCTAAATGCATTATTTAAATGTAAGTTATTGTTGTTGCATTCCAACCCTGTTATAAAACCTGCAAGTCGCCATTAGAATCATAGAATTCCTACAGTGCAGAAGGAGGCCATTCAGCCCATGGTGTCTACATTGACTCTCTGAAAAAGCACCCGAACTATGTCTACACCCACCACCCGCACCCTATCCCTATAACCCCAACTAGCCATTTAGACACTAAGGGACAATTTAGCACGGCCAATCCACCTAACCTGCACATCTTTGGACTGTGGGAGGAAACCCACGCAGACAGGGGAAGTAAGTGCGAACTCCACACAGACAGTCACCCAAGGCCGGAATTGAACCCGGAATCCTGGAGCTGTGAGGCAGCAGCGCTAACCACTATGCCGCCATGCCGTCACATATATCTGACTTCAGATCCAAAGCAATGTGAATGACCCTTAAATGCCCTCTGAAATAGCCAAGCAAAGTATTCAGTTATATTAAACCGCTAAAAAGTCTAAAAGGAATGAAACCGGACGCACCAGCTGACATCGATCTTGGCACCGGAAATGATAACAGCAAATATAGGTCTATCGACTCTGCAAAGTCATCCTGAATATCACCTGAGTGCTTGTGCCAAAATTGGGAGAGCTGTCCCACAGACCAGTCAGATACAAGCCTGACATGGTCACACTCACAAAATCAGATAACGTCACCGACACCACTATCACCATCCTTGAGTATGTCCTGTCTCACCAGCAGGACAGACCCAACAGAGGTGGCAGCACAGTGCTATAGATTTGAGAGGAATTCCCGGAGTCTTCAACATCGATTCTGGACCACGTGATGTCTCATTGCCTCTGATCAAACATGAGCAAGGAAAGCTCCTGCTGGTTACCATCCACTGTCAGCTGATGAAACAGTGCTCTTCCTTGTTGAACACCTCTTGGAGGAAGCATTGCCTGACACTGTTAACAATGACCATCTCCAACAATAGAGGATCTATCCTTCACTCCATGACATTTTATGGCATTGCCATTGCTGAATGCCCCACAATCAACATCCTGGGGGTTACCATTGTCCACAAACTGAGTTGTCTTAGCTGTGCTCTGGTGTTCAGGATCAATTCTTTCCTCCGTGATGGAGACCATGGTACACAGGTCCACATGGATCTTCACAAAGCCACATACATCCTGCTGGACATCTAGCACCTTCAGCTTGATGGATGACTCCAAAGACTCATCATCTGCCTCCGACTCAGCATGGTCCGGGTCTCCAACAATGCTCGCAGTGTTGGTGCTCTGGGACCTCTCTGCCTCTACCAGCTCCTCACATGAATGTGAAATGCCCTCGCCTCTGTCCATTACCTAAGGAACTGTGCTCTAATGCCCATTGGCCTGTGAGCATCTGCTCTGGTGACTGGTTACGGAAGATGGTGTGATATTAGTTCAGGTATGATGTCTTTCTCAGAGCTTAATGCGTGTCCTTGGAGTCACTGGCCACTTCTGCGGATGTTGCATCTGGAGGAGCAAAATATGATATCAGTACATTCAATCATTATCGTCATTATGCGGGCTAGATGTGCTGAGGTGACAATGGAGACCTGCAGTATGGTGCCACATGCATTGGAACTTCAATGGGCACTCTGACCACAACATTTGAATTTCTGACGATAGGACTCCAGAATGTTTACAATACCCTCCGCACAATTTTCTGTGAACCGCATTCTTACCTTCACCTGAATCCGCAGCCTCATCATGACCCCAGGAATGAACTGTCACTCCAGCTCCAGGACATCCATCTCATGTCTGGTGAGAACATATAGATTGGGCAACCCACCACCCGTTCTTTGGCCGGTAGCAGAATTGTAGCTTCTCTTTTGAAAGCGAATAGTAAATTTCATCATTAGTGCTCCGTCTCTCTGAACGTCCATTCCAACTTGCACCCACCCTCTCTCAGACCTCAGAGGATCTTGTGGAATGGGCACCGACTATACTTTTCCGCACAGATCCATGCCATCTCTTCACTTATCTTTGCTGACCACAAAGGATCATTGGCCCTTTAGGCCCACTGAACCCAAATCCGACACATGACATTGTGCAAACTGACCTGGGTGGTGACCCTTTCCCAGGCCTCTTTGTTCAGTTGGCGCAGTCTTCTCTTGTCGTCCGTGGGCATAGAAATTTGCTGTTGGCACTGACTTCCACAATTAGGAGTTCCAGGCGCTCATCCGTCCCAGGAGACAGAGTGCCCACCTGACCTGCCTCCCACCTGCCATGACCATCAGGAGCTGAGACCATGGCAAGATGTCAGGAACAGTTATTAGACTGATTGAGTAGCCGATGGTCCAAGCAGCTCCCTTAGCCTTCTTCACAGCTAGTTCAGGAGTTGCCTCTTCCATGTTCACACCCCCTGCAGGGTCCTAATTGACCTGGTGCATAGCATGTTTCCACCTCTGCATGCACTAAAATATTTACCGGCAGCCAATACCTTTCATGCTGGGTGGACTTGAATTTACCACCCAACGTAAAATCAAGAGAGCAATGCGATCTTGGCCGGGAGCGGGTTTTATATCCACTTCCAGCCGGGCCAGCTTTGGGAGTACCCCAAGGGTAAAATTCATCCCATGTTTTGCTTTGGATTCAAACTTCTTTCCCTACTTTACATGGAAATGATTCAGAAATAGAGAACAGAAAGAATTTCATGTTTTAGATATCCAAGCCGTGAGCAACATTCATCCAAACTTTCTGAACAGTTTGGGATTAACAAGCTCACCGCTCAGTTAGGTATTTTTTCTTCAATGGTAAGTGTACAACTTCAGAGAGAGCATCAGTAGAAAGCCTTGGGGGGGAAAAAAAAAGAAGCTAAAAATATACCTTTGTCACATTCAGAGTCAAGAATTGAAACAATAAACGTCTTGTCCCGTCAAGACTGTTCATTCAACTGAAACTTTAAAAGAGATTTGGATCCGTTCTGAACCCAGCAGGTGATGGGCGAATTAGGATTTGAAAGAGGAAAACAATGAAAGATAGAACAGTGGGAATAATCTGCTCACATAGCCATGCATCGCAACATTGTGAAAGATTCTTCTGGTCAACATTTCGAAATGCATCATGAATGGAATCTTTTTATGGTGCAGTAACAAAAAGAAACATTGCTGCTGAAATAGTATCCAGAGGGCAGGGTAAAGTGGATAGGTTGATTGTCCTTTATTTTTGAATTCCTGTGCATCCTCCACTTGCACATTGATTTTTTTTCTTTTCTTTCATTTCACAGAAGCCAGCCATCCAATCAGTGTCCCTTTCTTTTCACGATAGTCAGCTCCACTGATGCCAGATGTAGCTGTTGTGGAAAATCAGTTACTTCAGACAAAATTGCAAATCCCACGCCAAACCATTAAACGTTCAATAGGCAAGCAGCTGGCTAAGAATCACGCTTCGTGCAGATAGAGTGCTGCATAGCTGGCAACCTCAGGACCCTGCCGATGCCAGGTTTCCGATCTCGCCACTTTTCAAGAGAAAGGTCCTGAAGACATGTCACAGCTCCTGTAAAGTAATTAGATAAAGATTGACAAGTGATCAAGTCGAAGTTTAAAGCAGCCTGACTGAAGATGCTTTGTTTCAGCCACAACTTAAAAGCTGTGTTCACTTCGGATTCCGAGAGCACGATAAAAGCACTCAAGGTGGAGGTTGTGCAGGGATGTGCCCCTGCCTGAACCTTTCCAAGCTGGGTCGGCTACGGTCGAGGGTTATCGCAACCACTAAGAGCACGGGGAACGACAGGAGTACAAAGTGGATAACAACTCGTAAGTCTAGTAAATGGAAGGGTATAAGGAACTCAAGACATTTGGATTGGATTGGATTTGTTTATTGTCACGTGTACCGAGGTACAGTGAAAAGTATTTTTCTGCAAGCAGCTCAACAGATCATTCAGTACATGGGAAGAAAAGGGAATTAAACAGAATTCAAGAAAATACATGAGAATACATAATAGGGCACCACAATATATACAATGTACTACATAAGCATTGGCATCGGATGAAGCAGACACGGGTGTAGTGTTAATGAGGTCAGTCCATAAGAGGGTCATTTAGGAGTCTGGTGACAGTGGGGAAGAAGCTGTTTTTGAGTCTGTTCGTCCGTGTTCTCAGACCTCTGAATCTCCTGCCCGATGGAAGAAGTTGGAAAAGTGAGTAAGCCGGGTGGGAGGGATCCTTGATTATGCTGCCTGCTTTCCCCCGGCAGCGGGAGGTGTAGATGGAATCAATGGATGGGAGGCAGGTTCGTGTGATGGACTGGGCGGTATTCACGACTCTCTGAAGTTCCTTGCGGTCCTGGGCCGAGCAGTTGCCATACCAGGCTGTGATGCAGCCCGATAGGATGCTCTCTATAGTGCATCTGTAAAAGTTGGTAAGGGTTAATGTGGACATGCCGAATTTCCTTAGTTTCCTGAGGAAGTAAAGGCGCTGTTGTGCTTTCTTGGTGATAGCGTCGACATGAGTGGACCAGGATAGATTTTTGGTGATGTGCACCCCTAGGAATTTGAAACTGCTCACCATCTCTACCTCGGCTCCGTTGATGCTGACAGGGGTGTGCACAGTACTTTGCTTCCTGAAGTCGATGACCAGCTCTTTAGTTTTGCTGGCATTAAGGGAGAGATTGTTGTCGCTGCACTACTCCACTAGGTTCTCTATCTCCCTCCTGTATTCGGACTCGTCGTTATTCGAGATCCGGCCCACTATGGTCGTATCGTCAGCAAACTTGTAGATGGAGTTGGAACCAAGTTTTGCCATGCAGTCATGTGTGTACAGGGAGTAGAGTAGGGGGCTAAGTACGCAGCCTTGCGGGGCACCGGTATTGAGGACTATTGTGGAGGAGGTGTTGGTGTTCATTCTTACTGACTGTGGTCTGTTGGTCAGAAAGTCAAGGATCCAGTTGCAGAGTGGAGAGCCAAGTCCTAGGTTTTGGAGCTTTGATATGAGCTTGGCTGGGATTATGGTGTTGAAGGCGGAGCTGTAGTCAATAAATAGGAGTCTGATGTAGGAGTCCTTGTTTTCGAGATGCTCTAGGGATGAGTGTAGGGCCAGGGAAATGGCGTCTGATGTGGACCGGTTGCGACGGTATGCGAATTGAAGTGGGTCAAGGCGTTCCGGGAGTATGGAGGTGATGCGCTTCATGATCAGCCTCTCGAAGCACTTCATTACAAGTGACGTCAGGGCCACCGGGCGGTAGTCATTGAGGCACGTTGCCTGGTTCTTCTTTGGTACCGGTATGATGGTGGTCTTCTTGAAGCAGGTGGGGACCTCGGAGTGGAGTAGGGATAGGTTAAAGATGTCTGTGAAAACCTCTGCCAGCTGGTCCGCGCAGGCTCTGAGTGCACGACCGGGGATCCCGTCCGGGCCCATCGCCTTCCGTGGGTTCACTTTCAGGAAGGCCGATCTGACTTCGGAAACTGTGATGGTGGGTATGGGTGAATTATGGGTTGCTGGGGCACTCGATAGCGGATTGTTGGTTACCTGCTCAAACCGAGCATAGAATGCATTAAGTTCATCGGGGAGGGGTGCACTGCTGCCAGAGATACTGCTCGGCTTCGCTTTGTAGCCCGTTATGTTGCTTAGTCCTTGCCACAACCGCCGAGAGTCTGTCTGTGACTCTAGTTTAGTTTGATATTCTCTCTTGGCATCTCGGATGGCTTTGCGGAGGTCGTACCTGGATTTTTTGTATAGGACAGGGTCGTCTGCCTTGAACGCCTCAGATCTGTCCTTCAGTAGGGAGTCAATCTCGCGGTTGAGCCATGGTTTCCGGTTGGGGGACGTACGTACTGCTTTCTTTGGCACGCAGTCGTCCACACATTTGCTGATGAAGTCTGTGACGGTGGTGACATACTCATTTATGTTAGTCGCTGAGTTCTTAAATATGGACCAGTCCACTGTCTCCAAGCAGTCACGTAAGAGCTCTTCTGTCTCCTCAGACCAGCACTGCACAACCTTCTTAGCTGGATTCTCCCGCTTGAGTTTCTGCTTGTAAGCCGGGAAGTAGTCACCAGGGAAGTGTTACTGAGCACATTATTGGAACTTTGTGCTGACAAGTCCCGGGTGTTGATGGTTTCATCCTCGGGTCGTAAAGGAGAGTAGCAAGTGAGATAGTTGAGGTGTTAATTTTAATTTTCCATGGGCAGTACGGTGGCGCAGTGGTTAGCACTCTGCCTCACGGCACCGAGGTCCCAGGTTCGATCACGGCTCTGGGTCACTATCTGTGTGGAGATAGAACATAGAACATAGAACAGTACAGCACAGAACAGGCCCTTCGGCCCTCAATGTTGTGCCGAGCCATGATCACCCTACTCAAACCCACGTATCCACCCTATACCCGTAACCCAACAACCCCCCCCTTAACCTTACTTTTATTAGGACACTACGGGCAATTTAGCATGGCCAATCCACCTAACCCGCACATCTTTGGACTGTGGGAGGAAACCGGAGCACCCGGAGGAAACCCACGCACACAGGGGGAGGACGTGCAGACTCCACACAGACAGTGACCCAGCCGGGAATCGAACCTGGAACCCTGGAGCTGTGAAGCATTTATGCTAACCACCATGCTACCCTGCTGCCCCATGCTACCCTGCTTCCCCTGCTACCCTGCTGCCCCATGCTACCCTGCTGCCCCTGCTACCCTGCTGCCCCATTCTACCCTGCTGCCCCATTTCTCCCCATTCTCCCCATGTTTACGTGGGTTTCGCCCCCACAAGCCAAAGATGTGCAGGTAGATGGATTGGCCAACTAAACTGCCCCTTAATTGGAAAAAATGAATTTAAAAAAGATAAATTAATTTTAATTTACCAAAGTTCCCCAGATTTGGGGAAGGTTCCATAGATAAGAAAATAGTGACTTTAACTCCTTTATTTAAAAAGGGAGGGAGAGAGAAAGTAGGGAACTACATGTGACTTCATTGAAACATATGAGATCCTGAGGGGTCATGACAGGTTGGATGTGAAAGGGATGTTCCTTTGTGGGAGAATCTAGAACCAAGGATCACTGTTTGAAAATAAAGACAGCCTTAATTTTGAAATTCAGATTCAAAAGGCAGAATGGGGACCTCCAATTGAGGATATTGGAACCAAAGCAGTGAAGTCACAAAACTGGAGGAGGCTGGGTAAGATAAGTTACACTTCATTTCTCCAGCATAGTATAATTGATTGTATAGCAAATTCTGGAGTGAAGCAATGAAACAAAACATATTTTAAAAATCTAAGAAAAGTTAGTGCTGCAACCTTTGTCCATCCTCTTTTAATGGAGCAAGTTAATCAAATGGCTTTGGAATTTAATTTGGACATAATCACACACAAACAAAAATCCAGCATATAATCTTGTTTCTTTTAATCCAGTGTAATTTCTCTTTTAAAGGGCTGACTTCTCTGTCCATTCATCACACTGGGATTCTCAGGTTCTGCTGCAGTGAATGGGAGATATCTCATGTACCCTGCTGTGAAGTTAACCACAATGTTTATAAACATCTCAGAGATAAGTAATTTCACTTCCTCTTTTCTCAGAGAAAGCATGTAACTGCTTTTGATATGGTGAATATAGCTAGATGTCTATAAACATTGTGGTTAGCTTCACAGCAGGGTACTCAAATGCATTCAAGCATGAAGGGAGATAAAAATAAACAATTCATACACCCATAGAATATAGAAAATTACAGCACAGTACAGGCCCTTCAGCCCTCGATGTTGCGCTGACCTGTGAAACCCCTCTAAAGCCCATCTACACTATTCCCTTATCATCCATATGTCTATCCAATGACCATTTGAATGCCCTTAGTGATGGCGAGTCCACTACTGTTGCAGTCAGGGCATTCCACGCCCTTACTACTCTCTGTGTAAAGAACCTACCTCTGACATCTGTCCTATATCTATCTCCCCTCAATTTAAAGCTATGTCCCCTCGTGCTAGACATCACCATCCGAGTAAAAAGGCTCTCACTGTCCACCCTATCTAATCCTCTGATCATCTTGTATGCCTCAATTAAGTCACCTCTTAACCTTCTTCTCTCTAATGAAAACATCCTTAAGTCCTTCAGCCTTTCCTCATAAGATCTTCCCTCCGTACCAGGCAACATCTTGGTAAATCTCCTCTGCACCCTTTCCAATGCTTCCACATCCTTCCTATAATGCGGCGACCAGAACTGCACGCAATACTCCAAATGCGGCCGAACCAGGGTTTTGTACAACTGTAACATGACCTCATGGCTCCGAAACTCAATCCCTCTAACAATAAAAGCATACACACCGTACGCCTTCTTAACAACCCTCTCAACCTGGGTGGCAACCTTCAAGGATCTATGTACATGGACACCGAGATCTTTCTGCTCATCCACACTACCAAGAATCTTACCATTAGCCCAGTACTCTGTCTTCCTGTTATTCCGTCCAAAATGAATCACCTCACACTTTTCTGCATAAAACTCAATTTGCCACCTCTCAGCCCAGCTCTGCAGCTTATCTATGTCCCTCTAATTTGTAACATCCTTTCCCACTGTCCACAACTCCACCGACTTTAGTGTCATCTGCAAATTTACTCACCTATCCTTCTACACCCTCCTCCAGGTCATTTATAAAAATGACAAACAGCAGTGGCCCCAAAACAGATCCTTGTGTTACACCACTAGTAACTGGACTCCAGTCTGAACATTTCCCATCAACCACCACCCTTTGTCTTCTTCCCGCTAGCCAATTTCTGATCCAAACTGCTAAATCACCCTGAATCCCATGTCTCCATATTTTCTGCAATAGCCTACCGTGGGGAACCTTATCAAACGCTTTACTGAAATCCATATACACCACATCAACTGCTTTACCCTCATTCACCTGTTTGGTCACCTTCTCAAAGAACTCAATAAGGTTTGTGAGGCACGACCTACCCTTCCCAAAACCATGTTGACTATCTCTAATCAAATTATTATTTTCCAGATGATTACACATCCTATCTCTTATAAACCTTTCCAATACTTTGCCCACAACAGACGTAAGGCTCACTGGTCTATAGTTACCAGGGTTGGCTCTACTCCCCTTCTTGAACAAGGGGACAACATTTTCTATCCTTCTCTCCCTATTCCTCGTCTCGCGAGCACGTGCCACGGGTAACAACCCAGAGATAATAACTCTGTTTGTCCTAGATATAAGTGTCTTCTGGCACTATTCCTGTAGACAAAGATGACTTAAGATCAAAGCCAAAGGCTCAGCAATCTCCTCCCTAGCTTCTGAGAGAATCCTAGGATAAATCCCATCTGGCCCAGGAGACTGGGATGGCCATGTAGCTCACTGACAACGGAGGACCAGAGCATTGGAATGGGATCAGTGTCCTGCTACCAGCAGTGGGCGGCGGAGAGTTCACCCCTGTACCTAAAGCCACTCTTCATAACCTGTTTCTCATTTATATGTCAGCCCTCGTGAAACGACACAGTTGATTCGCTAGCTTTAAAAGTGCACACATTAACTGTAGCGTTGGCATTTCCTCCTCCAAATTTATCATTATTCCTTTGGAAAGAAAAAAAAATGTAGCATTCATATAGAGTTTTTCACAAACTCAGAATATCCGAAAGCATTTGCAGCTGATTAAATCCTTTGGCACTTCATATCCAATTGTAATGGGGCTAAGACTTCACACTGTATTTTTATGAACTATATATAATTCCTAAAATTGTGCAAACTAGATATTGACCTGTTAAAAATAATAGAAGCCCATGTGTGGCTAAGACTTTTGAACAACGGGTGGTAATCTGCCAGTATCAAAGATATTTGAGCCTCATTATCTCTGAAGAGCCGCCAATGTCCCCTGTGGGCTTCAGAGACCAAATTCAAGGGAAATGAGACAAAGGCCCCCTGCATTTCATAATCCAGACCTGACACTTGAGTCGACTAGTTTTCCAGGGCAAAGAGCCCTGCGACCTTCCTTTCATATTCTTAATGGTTGGAACCATTAACAAAATCAGGAAACCAGACACGGAAAATATATGCTTTGTCCAAAGCACTGTGGGGAAGTGGGAATCATGTGGCGTGGCCCCTCTAGTTGGGTGAACCAGTTATGTCCTCTTGCTTTATTCTTTTAGTATAAAGGCATTGCTGACCATTTAATAAACAGAATATTCTCAAGTTAATTCTCATGGGTACACGTGCCATATCTCAGATGAGTGTTATTGTCTAGCATTCCAATCAAACCCTGAGACCTGGACACTTCAATAATAATAATAATCACATTGTCACAAGTAGGCTTCAATGAAGTTACTGTGTAAAGCCCCTAGTTGCCACATTCCAGTGCCTGTTCAAGGAGGCTGGTGTTGTTGACCCCACTGTTGCAGCCCTCACGGTTCGGGTGTCAGAACAGGTGTCGTCAACACAGACTCGAGGCAACACCCCAGGTGCAAGGGGCCTCCACACATCCTGCATACTTGGCTGCCCTTCAGGGCAAGGAGAGACCCAGAGGGGGACGCCAGCGATGGTTATTCGAGGAGATAACGGAATGCTAACATTGATGGGCTTTGCATGAATAGAAAAATACTCATGCCCTTCAGTTGTTCAGTTATGCCCAGAGACACTTTTACACCTATATCTGGGGGTTTGAAATACTGCAGGAATTTGGATGGGCAAAATGAAAAGTTAACCATCAGCATGATTGCAGATGGCCAAGTAATGTACATATCTAGTCAAGGAGGAGCTTAAAAGCCCGATTTGTTTCACTTGATGGACAGAGATGCATATAAAACAGGAACTTAATCTGTAACGCAGTCTGTTAGAAATTTGCTCAATTTACAGAACTCGGAATCTTATAACTCGGAATCTTATGAAATTTGATAGCTTGTGGTCATCTCTGCCAACATTTAATAATTAGATTCTAAAATGCCTCAATATTCTCTGTTGCATTTCTTTATCAATTTATATTAAAGTATGCACAAAATGGTCTGTTTCTAATAATATAGAATTGACAGGGATTATATGATGAATCCCAAGAACAACGTTGCATGCTACATTTCTCTCTCTATCTCACTCTTTGGAAAAAACGGCCAGGGTCAAGGGTCAGCAAAGATAATAGCCAGGGAGAATGGTGCTAACAAGGGTTTCATGTCAAGCTCTCCTGGTACAGGATCATGTACATGTTGACAAGTCAATAGGATGGCACCTTGCACTCTTTTATTTGTGCAATGTCTCGTAAGTGGCACGGGAGCAAGGTGGTTAGCACTGTTGCTTCACAGCACCAAGGTCACATGAACGTTTCCCGGCTTGGATCACTGTCTGTGCGAAGTCTGTATGTTCTCCCTATGCCTGCATGGGTTTCCTCCGGGCGCTCCGGTTTCCTCCCACAAGTCCCAAAAGACGAGCTGTTAGGTAATTTGGACATTCTGAATTCTCCCTCAGTGTACCTGAACAGGCGCCGGAATGTGGCGACTAGGGGCTTTTCACAGTAACTTCATTGCAGTGTTAATGTAAGCCTACTTGTGACAATAATAAAAAATATTATTATGAGTTAACAAATGGCACCCAGCATGAGATATGGGAAATGATCACCTCAATCAAAGTGATGGTCAGCAAGCAGTAATTGTCAGGCAGCTCCCTCCTTTAGATGGAGAAAGATGGGCAGAAGAGCTTCCTAACACTTCAGCTACTGAGGAGACAAGGCTGTGGTCACAAGCTACACGGCTCAATGCACTTTGCACCATATAATTCGTAGAAGTTCTACAGTGCAGGAGGTCATTCAGCCCATCGAGTCTGCACCTACTCTTCCAAGAGCACACTACCTGGGCCCACTCCCCCACTCTATCACTGTAACCCCACTAACTACATGGGCGGAATTCTCTGCCAGGCCCGGCGCCGTCGTGAAACCCGGAGAGGTTCATGACAGCGTCGGAGGCCTCTCCTGGCCCCCTATTCTCCCCCCCCCGCCGGGGGGCTAGGAGGGCCGTGCTGTGAAACTCGGCCGCCGGGCCTTGTCACTGGTGTCAAGGCCCGGCGCGCCGAGAATGACGCGGCTGACGTGCCTAATGACGTCAGCCGCGCATGCGCGGGTTGGCCGCCGTCAGCCGCACATGCGCAGTTGCCGTCTTCCCCTCCGCCGCCCCGTAAGACGTGGCGGCTTGATCTTGCGGGGCGGAGGAGGGGAAAGAGTGCGTCCCGTTGAGACACCGGCCCGACGTTCGGTGTGCACCGACCGCAGGCCTGTCCCCTCCCGAGCACAGTCGTGGTGCTCAGTCCCCTGTACGCCCCCCACAAGCCCCAAACAGGCATCTCATGCCATGTTCACGACGGCAGCGACCAGGTGTGGTTGCTGCCGTCGTGAACCGGTTTCGAACGGCAGGCTGCTTGGCCCATCCGGGTCGGAGAATCGCGGGCCGCTGTGAAAAATGGCGGCCCGCGATTCTCCGAGTGGCGTGTCGCAAAACGCGACATGCCATTTTAGTGGGGGTGGGAGAATCGCGGGAGGTGCCAGAGCGGGCCTCCCGCGATTCTCCCAACCGGCGTGGCGAGTGGAGAATTCCGCCCTATATCTTTGGACGCTAAGGGGCAATTTAGCATGGTCAATCCACCATACCTGCAGATCTTTGCACTGTGGGAAGAAACCAGGAGCATGCGAAGGAAACCCACACAGTCAAGAGAAGAACATGCAAACTCCACACAGACAGTCACCCAAGACCAGGATCAAACCAAGGTCTATGGTGATGTAAGGCACCTGTGCTCCTGTGTCACCATCCAACCACCTAAAATGTGTCTGTAGTCGGCAGAATTCACCCATTCATTCATCCTCCGGGATCAATAACCACCTGTCACTGGTTGTATGCATATATCTACTTAGCTTTTGTCTCATATCTAAACTGTTGGTTCTTAATAAACTACCTTAAAATTATTTGAGTTCTCAACCGTCTATTTGTGGCAATCTGTGATCCCAAACCTGAATCTTACAAATATTAACTCTCCCATGGCGTTACTCAAGAACAGGCTTTTACAACCTGCAGCCCAAGGGCCAAATGCAGCCCTTGAAGCCCCTCTATGTCGCCCTCAGAACCAGTTTTCAAACTGTTGGTCAAACTGTAAGTTTGAATGGAACGATCTACATGGAGCATCTCTTCAAATCCCAGGCCATTACTTTCCCATATTTGCTGCTCATAGGTTCACTCGTAAGCCAATCAGCCACAAATGTTGCGGACAAACAATCTGTGATTGGAGGAGATGCAAACTCCAATGATGGTGATTTTGAAGCCTGGGAGACAAATAATGGGGAGCGGTCCCTGGGTGTCAAGGGCTAGGTCCCAGTGAGCCGAGAGCCAGGACCTGAGGCTGGGGAGCCGAGCACAGTAGAGTCAAGGCTCAGGGATCGGAGGAGCAGGTCCTGGGGAGCTGAGGGCCGGGGAGGCAAGGAACGGTGCCTGGGAGCCGGGGGCTGGGAAGTCAAGATGTGGAACCAGGGAGATGGGCCTGAGAATAAAGCCCAAGGAGCAAAGGTGAATGGGAGTAGGACCGGGGCAAATTGGAGCAGAGTTAAAGGCATCAGGAGTGGGGCCCACTGTGTCTGAGGAATAAGTAACTGGAGACTATGAGAGGGAAAATGTATGAGAGAGAGACTGTGATGTGAGGAGAGAGAGGGAGAGCGTGTGGGGAAGATAAGTGAGTGTGGAGAGTGGGTGAGGGAGGGTGTGGGGTGATGAGAGAGTGTGTGGTTGAAATGAGAGAGAGTGTGGAGAGGGGTGGGAGAGTGCATGGGGGCAATAGAGAGAGCGTGTTGGGGCATTAGAGAGAGTGGGAGGCAGGGGATTCTGTATGATGGGGCAGAAAGGCTCAGGGTGGAGAGCACTTCACCTTCCCAACTCACACATTTTAAGTCTTGTTTAACGGCCTCATCCCCCCATGCCACCAAGGGAAGGAGATGCCATTGTGGTATTGTCACTGGACTGGTAATCCAGAGGCCCAGGATAGTGCTCTGGGATTCAGAGCCATGTCAGATGGTGGAATTTAAATTCAGTAAAAATCTGGAATTAAAATTCTAATGATGACCATGAAACCATCGCCGATTGTCATATGAACCCATTTGCTTCAGTAATGTCCTTTAGGGAAGGGAATCTGCCGTCCTTACCTGGTATGTCCTACAAATGACTCCAGATCCATAACACTGTGGTTGCCTCATACCTGCCCTCAGCAAGCCACTCAGTTCAAGAGCAATTAGGGATGGGCAATAAATGCCAGCCCAGGCAGCAACACCCACATCCCATGAAAGAATTTGAAATATTAAACTCCTGGCAGGTATTTCTGCAGTCTCATGGGGAATTTGTCATCTTCTTTGGCACCCTGTGATCAATGAAGTGATCGCCCCCACCCCCTGCCCCCCCCCCCCCCCCGAGATCGCACCCCCCCCCCCCCCCCCACCCACCCCCACCCCCAGCCCGAACAGCGAGCGATGAACCCTGGGAAGACAGAACCCTCACCTTTCCACTGATCTCTCCTCCTCCCCTGCCTGATGGATCTTGGAGATCCACCCCAATTAATTGCCTTCTGGGGTTCCAGCGATGACCCTCATCCTTGTGCTTACTGTTATACGGACAATGGTCGCCACTCCCAATTGCTGTAACTGAAGAGCTGTTGGCCTCTGATTGGCAAACAAGGCCGACTCATTTCTCTCAAGTGTTCCTTCATTACTTTTATGACTCCATGGGCGGGAGAATCGCCGGGGGCCGGCGTGAATCCCGTCCCTGCCCTCTCCCGAAGTTTCCGACCGGTAAAATGTCGGCGAGGTGTCAATCCCGCCGCCCGCCTTGGAGATTGGCGTGGGCCGGCGGGAGGCTATGGACCCCGGAGCTGCCCGTATTCTCCCGGTCGAAACATCTATTTAAAGGCGTCAACCAGTGCTGATGGTTGCACTCTCAGTGCACTGTCGCAGGAACATGGGGACAGGCGCACATTCTCCCTAGAGCCGTGAGGGCCTGGTAGAACTCGTCGAATGACTCACCAGGGAACTGTTATCTAGGCAGCACGGTAGCATTGTGGATAGCACAATTGCTTCACAACTCCAGGGTTTGATTCCGGCTTGGGCCACTGTCTGTGCGGAGTCTGCACATCCTCCCCGTGTGTGCGTGGGTTTCCTCCGGGTGCTCCGGTTTCCTCCCACAGTCCAAAGATGTGCAGGTTAGGTGGATTGGCCATGATAAATTGCCCTTAGTGACCAAAATTGCCCTTAGTGTTGGGTGGGGTTACTGGGTTATGGGGCTAGGGTGTAGGTGCTGACCTTGGGTAAGGTGCTCTTTCCAAGAGCCGGTGCAGACTCGATGGGTCGAATGGCCTCCTTCCGCACTGTAAATTCTAATTCTAATTCTAGTCAGGAGATGCTGTGCGTATACTTTGTTGACCGGCTGGAGAAAGTGTCCTCTCAGAATATCCATGGCCGCGTCATAATCACTTTCGTCCTCAATCATTGAATATTCCGCCGTGCCCACACACGAGTGGAGGATGTGGAGTTTCTGCTCCTTGGTGGGCTTGCTGGCTGCAGTTGTCAGGTAACTGTTGAAACACGCCTGCCAATGTTTAAAGATTGCAGGCGCATTTGAAGCATGCGGGCTGGTGCGGAGGCTGTCAGGCTTGATGCGTAGCTCCATTCCAAAATTCTAGCTGATTAAATTGTTGTACCATCAATTGGACGCGAGACACGATGAAGATCCAAACTGTGGCTTTAATCAGCTAGTTGTTAGCCTGGTGGTCGACTAAAGAGAAAGGCCGACCGCCAGGAACTCTGGGTACTTATACCCCACCTCGGAGGCGGGGTCTACTTGCCTCTCGACCAATTGGTGAGCAGTCACATGACTAGTCCCAGCCAATCAGGCGAGAGGCACATGACCAGCCAGAGCCAATGGGAAACCAACGCTCTGCACCAATGGCAGTGCTCCCATTCATACCACCACACATGGCCTGCTGGGACTGCGCCATGGCCTGCTGAGACTGGGCCATTGCCTGCTGGGACTGCGCAACGGCCTGCAGACACTGGGCCATTGCCTGCTGGGACTGCGCCATGGCCTGCTGAGACTGGGCCACGGCGTTGAACGTCTCTGCCATCTGCCGCTGGCTCTGGCTCATGGCTTCCTGTGAGAGAGAAGCCATGTCCTGGGACACACATGCCGCCCTCACGGAACGCCCCAGGCCTCGCATCCTGCTCCCCATGTCTGACACCGTCACACCCATTGCCTCCCGCAGACGCCACCCGTGCAGTTTCGGCCTGGGTGGCATGCATGACTGGCACCACTCCCAGCTCCTGGATGCGAGTGGACTCCTCCACCTACGTCTGCAGCCGCTGCAAGCCAGCCATCATCCTCTTCCTTCGTCCCAGGTTTGGTGGCTGCATCGGGTCTATGGGTGGGTGTGGTAACTCCAGGAACCCGGGACCCGACTGGGCGGCAGATGTTCGCTTGCACCAGGATGCCCTCCGACCTCATGGCCCCTCTGCTGCTCCTACCTCCACCTGCTGTACCGGTACGGCTGTGTTGTGCGCACCAGTGAGTGTACCAGAAGCCTCATCACTAAAGTGCCCAACCGATGGGAGTGTCTCTGCGATGGAGGAGGGTGTTGGAGAAAGCAGTGGCGTTGTGGCGTGCGCATTGTCAGACTCCGAGTCCATGGTCCCCTGGGGTGGCGCCTCATCTCCACCCGTCCGCTGTGTGTCACTGTCCTGTCTTCAAGTCTCATGTGTGTCGGTGTCCTAGGTAGGGCTGTCCTGGGTAGGGCTGTCCTGGGTAGAGCTGTCCTGGGTAGGGGTGTCCTGGGTAGGGGTGTCCTGGGTAGGAGTGTCCTGGGTAGGGCTGTCCTGGGTAGTAAAGTATCTTAAGGATTGATCCAGTTTTATTTAAATTACGGTTGCCGGTTGTTGGTGAGACATTGCTGAAACTCAGTAGAAATTCAAGTTAAAAACTTGTCAGGTGCAAATAAGAATTGTTTTATTGAAGTTCATTGGTTACAACTTGAAAATGATTTAAAAGGTAGTTTGTAGACAATTTGATTTTCTTCAAAGAATCACAGGAATTATCTTCTGAGACAATAGCCTGAACACAACTTTAAAAGTCAGAGGCTGAAGTCAAAGTATGAAAATGAAATAGGAATACAGAACTCTTTTCTAATTCTCTCTCTCTCTCTCTCTCTTTCTGTCTTGTTCTCTTTGTCTCTCTGACTTGTCTGTCTTCTTGCCTTTCTGACTTGTCTGTCTTCTTGCCTCTAGTCTTCTGTCTCTAGTCTTCTGTCTCTCGTCTCTAGTCTTCTGTCTCTAGTCTTCTGTCTCTCGTCTCTAGTCTTAAAATGGTGGCCAAATTATCCATGGATATACTATTTGATATCTGTCTTAAGCGATCTGATCACACCCCAATATAATCCTAATTGGTTTAAGCTATATTCAAAACACATTTGATTTGATAAAAAGCCGTCCATCATGACAATGTAACGCCACTTCTAATTGTTGCTTATTGGTATGTTTCTCATGGGATATTGTGCTTTATCAAAACCAGCAAAAACTGGTCTAATGCTGACCTACCTATTGCCACCATGGAGACCTCATGTTATCTCATCATGCTAGGCTAGGCATAATTCCGAACATACAACTCAAACTGTCTTTTATAAGATTGTTTCACTGAGAATGTTGGAATCAAATATATACATATATATATTATATTTGAGTCGATGTTTTAACTGTCCATTTATTAAAAACAAGGCAATATAGTTCAAGATATTTTTTTTAGCTTGTATAATTTATGGGATATGATTCAACCTAATCTCGAGCTGCGTGAGAACCGCACAATCCTTCATCCTTATCCCTCGTTGCTATGGATTCCGCCCTTGCCCTTGGAAAAATGTGATGTTTTTATCAGTGGTTCTGTTTTTCCCAAACACATGTCTGAGTTTGGAAGTTGTATATTTCTTTCATTTTAAAACTGGGATTTAATATTTCTGTCTTAAACAGTCTTCTTACCTATATTAAGTGTATTTAAAATACCTGACTTCTACAGTAGGGGTGTCCTGGGTAGGGGTGTCCTGGGTAGGAGTGTCCTGGGTAGGGCTGTCCTGGGTAGGAGTGTCCTGGGTAGGGCAGTCCTGGGTAGGAGTGTCCTGGGTAGGGCTGTCCTGGGTAGGGCTGTCCTGGGTAGGGCTGTCCTGGGTAGGGGTGTCCTGGGTAGGGGTGTCCTGGGTAGGGCTGTCCTGGGTAGGGCTGTCCTGGGTAGGGCTGTCCTGGGTAGGACTGTCCTGGGTAGGGCTGTCCTGGGTAGGGCTGTCCTGGGTAGGGCTGTCCTGGGTAGGGCTGTCCTGGGTAGGGGTGTCCTGGGTAGGGGTGTCCTGGGTAGGGCTGTCCTGGGTAGGGCTGTCCTGGGTAGGGCTGTCCTGGGTAGGGCTGTCCTGGGTAGGGGTGCCCTGGGTAGGGCTATCCTGGGTAGGAGTTTCCTGGGTAGGGCTATCCTGGGTAGGAGTGTCCTGGGTAGGGGTGTCCTGGGTAGGGGTGTCCTGGGTAGGAGTGTACTGGGTAGGGGTGTCCTGGGTAGGAGTGTCCTGGGTAGGAGTGTCCTGGGTAGGGGTGTCCTGGGTAGGGCTGTCCTGGGTACGGCTGTCCTGGGTAGGAGTTTCCTGGGTAGGAGTGTCCTGGGTAGGAGTGTCCTGGGTAGGAGTGTCCTGGGTAGGGGTATCCTGGGTAGGGCTATCCTGGGTAGGGCTGTCCTGGGTAGGGCTGTCCTGGGTAGGGCTATCCTGGGTAGGGCTATCCTGGGTAGGAGTGCCCTGGGTAGGGGTGTGCTGGGTAGGGGTGTCCTGGGTGGGGGTGTCCTGGGTAGGGGTGTCCTGGGTAGGGATGTCCTGGGTAGGAGTGTGCTGGGTAGGAGTGCCCTGGGTAGTGGTGTCCTGGGTAGGGGTGTCCAGGGTAGGGCTGCCCTGGGTAGGGCTATCCTGGGTAGGAGTTTCCTGGGTAGGGCTATCCTGGGTAGGGGTGTCCTGGGTAGGGCTGTCCTGGGTAGGGCTATCCTGGGTAGGAGTTTCCTGGGTAGGGTTATCCTGGGTAGGGCTATCCTGGGTAGGAGTTTCCTGGGTAGGGCTATCCTGGGTAGGGGTGTCCTGGGTAGGGCTGTCCTGGGTAGGGCTATCCTGGGTAGGAGTTTCCTGCGTAGGGCTATCCTGGGTAGGAGTTTCCTGGGTAGGAGTGTCCTGGGTAGGGCTGTCCTGGGTAGGGCTGTCCTGGCTAGGGGTGTCCTGGGTAGGACTATCCTGGTTAGGGGTGTCCTGGGTAGGAGTGTCCTGGGTAGGAGTTTCCTGGGTAGCACTATCCTGGGTCGGGGTGTCCTGGGTAGGAGTGTCCTGGGTAGGAGTTTCCTGGGTAGGGCTACCCTGGGTAGGAGTTTCCTGGGTAGGACTATCCTGGGTCGGGGTGTCCTGGGTAAGAGTGTCCTGGGTAGGAGTGTCCTGGGTAGGAGTGTCCTGGGTAGGGCTATCCTGGGTAGGAGTTTCCTGGGTAGGGCTATCCTGGGTAGGGGTGTCCTGGGTAGGGCTGTCCTGGGTAGGGCTATCCTGGGTAGGAGTTTCCTGGGTAGGGCTATCCTGGGTAGGAGTTTCCTGGGTAGGAGTGTCCTGGGTAGGGCTGTCCTGGGTAGGGGTGTCCTGGGTAAGAGTGTCCTGGGTAGGAGTGTCCTGGGTAGGAGTGTCCTGGGTAGGGCTGTCCTGGGTAGGGGTGTCCTGGGTAGGACTGTCCTGGGTAGGGGTGTCCTGGGTAGGGGTGTCCTGGGTAGGACTATCCTGGTTAGGGGTGGCCTGGGTAGGAGTGTCCTGGGTAGGAGTTTCCTGGGTAGGACTATCCTGGGTCGGGGTGTCCTGGGTAGGGCTGTCCTGGGTAGGGCTATCCTGGGTAGGAGTTTCCTGCGTAGGGCTATCCTGGGTAGGAGTTTCCTGGGTAGGAGTGTCCTGGGTAGGGCTGTCCTGGGTAGGGCTGTCCTGGGTAGGGGTGTCCTGGGTAGGACTATCCTGGTTAGGGGTGTCCTGGGTAGGAGTGTCCTGGGTAGGAGTTTCCTGGGTAGCACTATCCTGGGTCGGGGTGTCCTGGGTAGGAGTGTCCTGGGTAGGAGTTTCCTGGGTAGGGCTACCCTGGGTAGGAGTTTCCTGGGTAGGACTATCCTGGGTCGGTGTGTCCTGGGTAAGAGTGTCCTGGGTAGGAGTGTCCTGGGTAGGAGTGTCCTGGGTAGGGCTATCCTGGGTAGGAGTTTCCTGGGTAGGGCTATCCTGGGTAGGGGTGTCCTGGGTAGGGCTGTCCTGGGTAGGGCTATCCTGGGTAGGAGTTTCCTGGGTAGGGCTATCCTGGGTAGGAGTTTCCTGGGTAGGAGTGTCCTTGGTAGGGCTGTCCTGGGTAGGGGTGTCCTGGGTAGGACTGTCCTGGGTCGGGGTGTCCTGGGTAGGGGTGTCCTGGGTAAGAGTGTCCTGGGTAGGAGTGTCCTGGGTAGGAGTGTCCTGGGTAGGGCTGTCCTGGGTAGGGGTGTCCTGGGTAGGACTGTCCTGGGTAGGGGTGTCCTGGGTAGGGGTGTCCTGGGTAGGACTATCCTGGTTAGGGGTGGCCTGGGTAGGAGTGTCCTGGGTAGGAGTTTCCTGGGTAGGACTATCCTGGGTCGGGGTGTCCTGGGTAGGAGTGTCCTGGGTAGGAGTTTCCTGGGTAGGGCTATCCTGGGTAGGGGTTTCCTGGGTAGGACTATCCTGGGTCGGGGTGTCCTGGGTAAGAGTGTCCTGGGTAGGGCTGTCCTGGGTAGGGGTGTCCTGGGTAGGACTATCCTGGGTAGGGGTGTCCTGGGTAGGAGTGTCCTGGGTAGGAGTTTCCTGGGTAGGACTATCCTGGGTCGGGGTGTCCTGGGTAGGAGTGTCCTGGGTAGGAGTTTCCTGGGTAGGGCTATCCTGGGTAGGAGTTTCCTGGGTAGGAGTTTCCTGGGTAGGGCTGTCCTGGCTCGGCTGCGACGGGGGCCTGTGGCTGCTCCCCTCGTCGCTGGGTGTCACATGCCTGAGTCGCCGTACCCGCATGAGACAAGGGCATTGCCTCCGTGTTGCTCCGGGTCTTTTCCTCTCTCATGGCCGCCCTGGGGGGCCTGCGGGCGTAGCAAGCCAGAGGGGCCGGGTCTCTCCCTCTCTCGTGGCCACCCTGGGGCATCCTGCGGGTGGTCGGCATCCGCGGGGACGGGTGCCTCGACGTTTGTTTCTGCAATACACAATACAGCAGCATGGTTAGACACGCGGGCGGTGATCGGGGGATATGGGGGATAGGGGGGATATGGGGGAGGGGGGATTGGGGGATATGGAGGAGGGGGGAGGGCCATGGGTGGCTCACTTGCTGGAGGGCCCCTGACGTCTGCATCGGCAACCTCCAAGTGCTCAGGTCCGCCTGCCATTTCCAGGGACCTATCCTCATGGACGGTGATTGGTCTCTCATCAGCTGTGCCCCCTCCAGTCGTCTCATGCCCGCTGTTGATGTGCGTGCGCTTCTCCTGTGGGGGGGAGGGGGGGACGGGTGGGTGGCAGGGGTAGAGGGCGACAGTGTTAGACAGGTATATGACTGCACAACAGCGGTTGCACGTATATTGGCAGAGGTGCGCAGCACATTAGGGTTAGGGTTGGGTTAGCATTAGGTTTGGTTGCACCTGGGGGTGTGCTGCACATCGCGGTGGGACTCACCCTGGCTGCCCTGACAATGTCGTTCACCTTGTGGCACTGGGTACCTGTCGTCGGTGTCACAGCCACAGCGCTAACGGCCTCTGCCACCTCTCTCCACAGGCGCCAGCTGAGGCGTGGGGCGACCCTGTGGCCATGCCCGGGGTACAGGACCTCCCTCTTCTCCTGTACTGTGTCCAAGACTGCCTTGATGTCGTGCACCTAGAACCTTGGGGCTGTGTGGCGGCCGGCCATCTTTGCAGGTCTTCCGAGGGGGGGGGGCCGTCCACAGCGGGTGACGCCGTCACGAATGTCGTCACGCCGCTGCTAGCCCATTCGGGCCCGGAGACTTCGCGACGTTTGAGGAGGCCCAACGCCGGAGTTATCCACGCAGTTGTTGGCGCTGGTTCCCGACCATCGCGCCGGTTTTGGGAGAATCCCACCCCATATCTTCTACCTTTTTCAAAGATTAACCAATGTAGCATGGAAGAGAGCAAAATAGAGACATTTAGAGATGTTGATATGAGGCAGGTGGCAAGAGACTGTTTCGGAAGTGTTGAAACATGTACTGTTAGATGTGGCAGTCATGTCCTTACCTGGACGAATGGGAAATCTGACACTTCAGCCCTGTTACTGGTGTAACTAGGACTGACGCAAAACAAGGAGGCGATATGCAAAGTAAAACAAGGGCCTCTGGAATATTTGGAAGAGCTAACACTAGGTCAGGAGGGACCAGTAAATGGACAGAATGAGCCCAGAGTCCACAATAAGTTGGAATGTGTTCAGCTTGGGTGTTTGAGACTAGAGCGCATTGGAAGGGGAGAGTTGAGTAAGGTTCAGTATTAAGTGCAGCACGGTGGTGCAGTGGTTAGCACTGCAGTCTCACGGCGCTGAGGTCCCAGGTTTGATCCCGGCTCTGGGTCACTGTCTGTGTGGAGTTTGCACATTCTCCCCGTGTTTGCGTGGGTTTCACCCCACAACCCAAAGATGCGCAGGGTAGGTGGATTGGCCATGCTAAATTACCCCTTAATTGGAACAAATCAGTTGGGTATTCTAAATTTATAGAAAAAATAGAGTAAGGTTCAGGATTCAAAAATGGAAAGACATTGATATGTGTTCTGTTAGTTTGAACTTGGTAGCCAAGGAAACTTTGCTGGTTCTATGAAGGGTAATGGTTCACAGCCATTTTGAGAGAACATGCAGACTCAATAATGTGCCGATCTAGTTCCATTTCACTTTCCACTCTGGCAGCTGTGCTTGGCAAACAAGCTCATCCATCAATCCTGAGGTTGAATGAGGTCAGTCTCCTCACAATCTGCATTCACAATGAACTCACAGAGCTCTTGCCTCTACGACAAGGACATAGCGGGCTCCTGCCTCTCCGATCATATAGATCTAAACCTCTTTCTATTATGTAAAGAATATTCCAGTCTCATGACATGTATCATCCAAGACTCTTCTGTTCCTCGATCAGGAACGCTAAACCCTGCTATCTTCCATCAGGAGCACTCAGATTCTCAACCTCTCCATCAAAAATAACCAGGCTTCCTACCTCCCCAGCAAGAAAAGCCAGGCTTCTTATCATTTCATCAAGAACAGCCAGGTGTCCTGGCTCTCCATTCAATAACAGTAGAACCTCTCGCCTGTCCATAAAGATTATCAAAGCCTCCTGCATATTGAACAAAGATGTCTCAACCTCTCGACTCTCCAATAAGAAAGCATATTTTGCCTCTCCATCAAGGCCACCTCAATCCTCTAACTTTACAGTTCAGAACATCCATCAAGAATACTCAGGCCATGTATTTCTCCATCAAATATATTCAGATATCCTTCTTCCCCATCAACAACATTCAGGTCTCCTGATCCTCCATCAAAAACACAGGAATGTCCTGATTGTTCAAAGCACACAGGCCTCCCATCATCCGTGAAAGAATTCTGAGAACCACTGATTACTTAGTAAAGTTAGAGTCAGAAGCCTTTCTCCATTGTAAAGAATTTTCAATGGCAATATTGTAAGGGGCCCACAGTCAAAATCTTTTGAAGAAAGTTCTTCTTGATTCAATGAATTTTCCTTTGAAAAAAATATATACATGGAAAGAAATCGGTTTCTTGATCAGATCTAATTAACTACAGAAGTGATTTAGTTGAGGCTGATTGAAAATATATGATGCTGAAGGAATCCAATCAAGCCTGGAATTAAAATAAACTGCATTGAATATTTAATTATTGTAAGTTAACTGGTAGATAAGATGGATAAAGCTTTGATTTGAAAGTTTAATTTTGGCTCCGAGCAATCCTCAGTATTAAATTCTCCACTGCCTGCAGACAGCTTAATTATTGTATTTTGCCTGTAGTCAATCTGTTATTTTGCCAGCTATTTATTACCATATATGGTGTCAAAAACCAAAAGGTAACACTTAAAACTTAAAATTGCAGAGTAAATCTATTGTTTGAATTCATTTCATATACTCTGAAACCTTCTGTCAAATTAGTTGAACTGGAATAATGATTTATCATTGTTATTTATAGTAAGAGCAGAAGATTATGATAATACATTTTTTAAAAGTCTCATTATAACAATCTCATATGCAATTAAATTAAGCGCAATGTGATCCCTCTTCAATTATCATGCTTCAACAGCACTGCGATAAAGTATTTATAGATGAAACAAACATTCTGTTGAGTTGTTTCATTGTTGTTTAATTGGCACCCCATTAAAAAGACAGGTGATGGAGGTCCTTTCTACCGGCTGTGCGCACACGTTATTTAATTCAAAACGAGAGAGGGAAATGAAGAGCAGCTATCACCCAATTATGAATTCTTTCCTTATGCATTTCAATTAGGATACATCCCCTCCCTTCATGATAATCAAGCACCAAGTCACATAGTTAACATCAAAGATACAGTTTGAACATATACAGTACTAAGATGGAAGAGGTAAGCTTCCTTCTGAATGCTGGAAATCTGGGACTCTCTTCCCCCTTAGAAATGGGGATGTTGACTCAATTGGAATTCTCAGGATCAAACAGGTCCTATTTGGGAAGGTCAATGACAAGTAAATAGTGTTTGGGCGCAGAGAATCCATGGTCTACTGGAATGGCAGCACAGACTCCTGATCCTATGGTGATCTAGTATAGGCCAATTAGCCTTCATCATCTATTTATTGTAATATTGTTTTCATTTGACTATAATTGTTGCCATTTAAAATTAGCAACGATTTTTGATGCCTGTTTGTTCAGAAACTCCATCTTTGAATACCTCCAATTAGATTTGCTCCATAGTACTAAAAGAGTCCTGATCAAAGTGACAAATTATATGCTATGTGATTACAGCCAAGGTAAACTATTCCTCTCCTTTCTTCTCGTACTACCTTTGATACAGTTTCCCACACCATCTTCCTCCAATCCCTCTGCACGATTATTCAGCTGGGTTGGACGGCACTCACCCCCCCCCCCCCCGCCCAGTCTTCTTCATCAAAGTTAGTGAATTACCTGCATTGGTTTCTCTTCCTTCTCCCATACCTTTGCCTCTGGTGTTCTTCACGATCTATCCTCAGAACCACCTATTTCAAATTGACACGATGTCTTGGCTGATATCACCCAGGAAAATGTCAGTTTTCACATGTACACTGACAATGTCCAGCTCTACTTCTCGCTGCAAACATCTATGATCCCTTCTCTGCCCCTTAATGGTCAAATTGTTTGTTCGACATTCAGCACTGGAAGAGCAGTAATTTATTCCAACTTCTCCAAAGACAAGGTTGAATTTTGTGGGTGGGTGTACTGTTCTCTCTCACCTCGGTGGAAAAGCTGTTGGCTTTGTAATCGGTGTCCCTGAGTGATAATACACGGGGGTCAGCATGAATTAGGTTTTTGTGGAGTTTTTGCCGCTTCAGGGAAAGGTTGGCCGGCAGCTGAGTAGTCCCAGGAGCGCCAGAACTCAGTGGTGGCCACTGATGGAACTGCAAGCAGTCCCAATGAGAAGTTTCATGGTGAACAAGATTAGAGGCAAGTCTGGGGTTTCCTTGACGGAGAGGGATTGGCAGACCCTAGGGACTGAGAAGTGTCAGATTTTGGAGATGAGAGGCGGAGTCACAGCGGGTGGGGTGTGCCTCCAATAAGCACAGTGCACCTGCCTAAGGACGTACCACCACATTCATCAGGGCCGGCTCAAGGTACCGGCAACTCGGGCAGTCGCCCGGGGCGCCATGTGCTAGGGGGCGCCATGTGCTAGGGGGCGCCATCAACGAGTGCATGACCGGCGTCAGAGACCTGCCGACAGAGAGACCGGCCCGCCGATCGGTGAGTCCCGATCATATACCAGGTCACTCCGGCCCCCCCCTGACCCGACCCGACCCGACCCCCCCCCGGCCCCCACCCCTCCCCGCCCCCGACACCCCCGCCCCCAACCCCCCCTGCCCCTGACCCCCCGCCCCCGACCCCCCCGCCCCCGACCCCCCCACCCCCGACCCCGCCCCCCCACCCCCCGCCCCCCCGACCCCCCCGCCCCCCCGACCCCGACCCCCCCCGACCCGACCCGACCCCCCCCGACCCGACCCCCCCGACACGAACCCCCCCCGACCCCACCCCCCCGACCCCACCCCCCCGACCCGACCCCCCGACCCGACCCCCCCCGACCCGACCAGACCCCCCGACCCGACCCCCCTGACCCGACCCCCCCGACCCGACCCCCCCGACCCCTCCGACCCCCCCCCGACCCCCACCCCCGACACCGACCCCCCCGACCCCCCCCCCACCCCCCCGCCCCGCCCCCCCCGCCGACCCGACCCCCCCGACCCCCCCGGCCCCCCCCGCCGACCCAACCCCCCCCACCCGACCTCCCCACCCCCGACCACCCCCTGACCCCCGACCCCCCGACCCCCGACCCCCGACCCCCCGACCCCCGACCCCCCCCGAAGGCGCCGAAGTTCAGCTTGCCCGGGGCGCCAGCAACCCTAGGGCCAGCGCTGACCTTCATTTCACCTGAAATGATGAAGTAGCAGGCTGGACTGCTTTATCCACCTTCCACAGCCAGATGTATTATTGAGGCAGAGGCAGAAACAAGTCCATGGCTGGACATTAATTTGCCAATTAAGGGCCTCAATAGGGCTAATGGAAGGCGGCTGGATTGCCTTTACACACCCACTGGATTATGGTGCACAGCTTGGGAGGTAGGTGGGAGGTGGGTGGTGTGGTGGGGTGGGGTGGGGTGGGGTGGTGGGGTGGGGCAGTGTGATCTCCACCCATCCGGTTTTACCCTGCAATAAGTTTCAAATGATTATCCTTACCGTCATTGCGACAGCCTAATCTTCATATCTATAATATTGTAGCCCCCCCCCCACTTTAGTTGCTGAAACCATAATCCTTGCACTTATCATTCTCAACATGATTTTTCCAATGCACCCCTGGCCAACTTTGCACATTCTACTCTCTGTCAACTTGAGCTCACCTAAAACCTGAGTCCTAACTTATAGCAAATACCATCCACCGGTCACCCCAAGGCTTGATGATCTGTATTGGCTCCTTCAGCCGCAGGGCCCTCCAAAATATGTGCATTCCTCTATCTCTGGCCTCTGCAGCATTCCCAATTTTAATCACATCATCATTGATAGATGTGCCTTAAGCTGTCAAAATCTGGGGAGTGATTTTCAGCCTGCAATCGCAGTCAGAGAGAACAGCGATGCAGCAGAAAATCTGGAGCAACGCGAGAAACACGATTCTCTCTGGAGAGATCATATTTCCTGATTTTCTCCATTCCTGCTGTCACAAGGTTCATGCCAACAAAGGATGGGAACCCCATTTAAATAGATTTTAATGAATTTAAATCATATTAATTGAGTCCCCCCCCTCCACTGCATGACACCCCCCCTCACAAACTATTCTTACCTCGCCGATGTGACGTCACGTACGCGAGATATAAAACAGTATAAGTCGAGAATAGTTAGAGGGGATCCCACTGAGGCCGCAGAGGTTAGTATAGCCCCCAGGACAGAGGGACAAACCCAGGGAGTGCCCGGCACTGCCCCCTGGCACAGGTTGGCACTGCCAATGTGTGCCAGGGCAGTGCCATGGGGGGGGTCATATTGGCAGCCCCACGGGGGGAGGGGGTTCATTTACGTCTGTGGGGGAGGGGAATAAAGAGTGGACACTGGGGGTGGATAGGGGGAGGAATGCCGGCGATACTGCGATATTTCCATGGTGGTGGCAGTGTGAGGTATGGAATTCCCTCGATAACACCGTGGTGAGGGGCTGGGGCACGGTTTCAGTGCTGATCAGGCTGCCCTTTAATGACGGTGTCCTGATCTTTGTGGAGCTGGTTGCCAGTTCTATCAGGCCCCGTCTTGGCGTGACCCACACCCACTCATTCTTTTTCTTTAAAGAGACTCAAAATCTGGAGAACAAATTGATCTGTGCAACTGGAGAATTACACGGCAGTTTTCAGTCTGAGTCTGACAGTGCCAAATTCTGGTATGATTCCACCCTCGCGCTCTGTAATTCCTCCCTAAATCTCTTGGGCTAGATTTTCCGCAGCCCTGTGCCGAAATCACGTTTGGCGCGGGGGCGGAGAATCGTAGTTCCCAACCGAATTGGGCTCGGCGCCGCTCCAGCGATTCTCTGAGGCCCAGAGAATCGCGCGGCTGGGGGGCCATTGCCAGAGGCCCTCCCAGCGATACTCCGCTCCCGACTGGCCAAGTTCCCAACGGCATGAAACTAATATGGTATGGTTGGTCGGGACTCTCGTGCAGTGGCCTGGTGGGGGGGGCGGGAGGTGTTCGAGCACCCGGGGGGGGGTGCATTATGGCCGGCCAGGGCAGCAATCAGGCCGGTCCAATGCAGCAGCGCATGGCCGATTGTGGGGGGCCTTGTTTGTTGGTGTTGGTCCACGGTCCGAGTTCGCCATGGTGCTCGACACGGCCGCTTGGAGGCCACCACTGTGTGCATGCGCGGACTCGGAACCGAAGGTGCGGGGGCCCCGTATCCGCAGCCAAAGCTGCGTTAAGCTCCCCAGGTCCCTGCTAGCCCCCTGCAGGTAAGTGCAGGTAAGCCTTTTATTTTTTGCAGGAAACTGGGAGTTCAACGCCATCGTTTTTACGCCGGCGTGGGGACATAACCCCATTTTGGGAGAATCCAGCCCCCTGGCTTCTCAGCACGCTTTCCTTCATTGTTCCTTTAAAAACTCTTTTTGGCTACTGGGCTAATATTTCTTGATATGCATCAACATTAACCTTTGCTGGATAATGCATTTAAATTCTTCAGGGTGTTCTGGCATATTAAATATATCACCTAATTGAAAGTTGTTATTATTTTTGTTTGTGTTCCAGATTTAGACATCTAAGATGGCCACCTGCAAAGGAGCATGGGAATTATGGCCAACCCAGGACTCAGACAGATGCAGAGCCGATGTGTATCTGAAACATAGGTAACCAGACCTGATCGAAACCCCCGCTCGTTTGCATTTTAATGGCCCATTTTTCCAGGACAATAGAACTCCAATCAAGCAACCGAGACAGCCACAGATTGATCGGCACCACTCCCTTTACTCAGAAAGCCCAACTGCCAAGGTCAACGACCGCTAAGGACCCGCCCAGCTACCAAGGCACCTGCCCCTTTATTGGCCGAAATCGAAGACAGTGATCAGAGCCCTGTCGAACATTGGGTCCAAGGTTAAGGGTCTCCCCAAAGAACGCGAAATCCCAGGGGGATAAAAGAGAGCACAGCTATGTGTTCTGTCTCTTTTGTATCAGGCCTGTGCCAACTCAATTGCAGCAGGAACAGCCAGCCAAGTTCAAGACCAACGATCGCTACCTGACGGATGAGCCCAGCAGAGACAGAGCCACTTTCTTCGAACCAGCCAAGTGAAATCCAGATAAAGGCCTTATCCGTTTGCACTGTGCCAGTCGTCCTAAAGTCCAGTTGGGTTATTGTAGCTGATAGGTATAGTTTAACTCGCAGTAGATAGTGTATTTGCATGTCGACATAACCTTTGTGTATGTAAATAGCACGGTAGCATGGTGGTTAGCATCAATGCTTCACAGCTCCAGGGTCCCAGGTTCGATTCCCAGACAGGTCACTCTCTGTGCGGAGTCTGCACGTCCTCCCTGTGTGTGCGTGGGTTTCCTCCGGGTGCTCCGGTTTCCTCCCACAGTCCAAAGATGTGCGGGTTAGGTGGATTGGCCAGGCTAAATTGCCCTTAGTGTCCTAAAAAAATAATGTTAATGGGAGTTGTTGGGTTACTGGTATAGGGTGGATGCGTGGGCTTGAGTAGGGTGATCATTGCTCGGCACAACATTGAGGGCCGAAGGGCCTGTTCTGTGCTGTACTGTTCTAATTCTAATTCTAAATAAAACATCTTTTGAACGAACTAACTGGTTTTGTGGTCATTTGATCAATATAAGCGAAGGCTTGTGGTTCACCAACATTATTAATAGAGCAACACAACCAATTATTGCTCACGGAACTTTTTAACAAGCGCTTGCTGCTTAGAAGCCTCAATGATAACATTACTCATAGGTTCACATGGCTGACAATACCCTGCATAACTTTACAGAGGTAAGACACTATTTTGGATTGTTAAAAGTAAACATGATTATGCTCTTTGCAAAAAGTGCTTAAAGGCAATGGAACTGTTCAAGCTGACAAGGAATTATCAAAGCTATCGAAGACTAGGTGAGTTGCCATCGGGTGGTCAGGGCAAAGGGTGATGGTGGGGGGCATGTGTTGACATGAGTTGACACCAAGTTGGCATGGGGTCGATAAAGACATGTGAACGTGGAGGAAAACGGAGTATGAGGTGGTCATGGGAGGTGGGTAGAGGAGCATGTATTGGTGCAGGGTGTATGCAGCACCATAGGGGTGGGTGGGGGGGCATGAGGTAAAATAGACTGGCCTAAGTGGGGCATGGGTAATGTGTAGGGTATTGAGAGGTGAGGACTGGACAGCTGTTGTTTGCTTTAATATTTTTTTAAAATAACTTAAACAAAATGCAGGAGCACAGAGGCAGGCCTTCCGCCCAGCTCATGTTCAGACCCATTTTATGTGGGCATAAAAGCCTTCGCGATCGCCCACCCCCACCCCCCTCTGCGTTGCCCACCATTCAACATCGAGGACCTCATTAGAGTACATTACCATCTCATTATCGAGCCCATATACCAGAATCATGGGACTCGAGGGTCACAGGGTTTGAGTTGGAGGTTACTCGGGTGCTATGAGGGTGGACCCATGATAACAGGCTTGGCTCAGGGTACTGGGGTAAGACTCCCAGGGTCTGAGGGGTTTGACTCCAGGGTACCGTGTGTTTGATTCAGGGGTAGGGGGCATGAGAGTGACTCCAGACTGACTGGGTGATGATGCAAGGGAAACTGGGAGGATGACTCCAAGGTACCAGGGGGTTGACTCCATGAATCTGGGGTGTTGAGAAATGTGAAAAGCACCTTTATTAAGGATGTTTCCTGTTACCAGATCACAGAGGGGCCTCGCAAATGGAAGGCTGGGGGAGTGCAGTGTGGGGGATTAGGGCACCATCATGGACCGATGATTCCACTCAATCTTGGGGGAAGGAATTCTGGAGGCAGGAAGTTGACAAGGGCAAGGGTAATTGAAAAACAAAGGCATAAGTACCTGTTGTAGCTGAGACCACTCAGTTGTAACTCAATTGACATGCTTGGAGTCAAATAACTCATACAATTCTGCCAACTCAAACACTACTTATATGTGAGAGTGCCACTGATTGCTGTTCTGCATTACCCTTGACGTACAGACTTCCGAAATCTCTGATTGCCGTGGTATTTGTACTATTGGCCAACTGGGCAAGCAACTACATTCCCTTAGAGATTTGGCAATGGCACACGACTTGCGGTGAACAGTCCTAATCTTTAGCTATATGTTGAGGTGCGTATTGACATGTACCCACCACTGACCCGGTGAATGCAAGGCTTTGGAGTGAAGCTTTGGCCAATTCCTGAGATGAGAGCTCAGAATGCAGTAGAATGGACAAAGGAGCCACTCGGTCATGTGGATCGGGGAAAGGTGTTGTGGGATGGTGCCGAAGCAGAATGTGAAGGAAGGGCTGGGTATCAATGTTGTGGCCAGGACATGAGTCAGTGGGATTTCAGAGTCAGCGGGTTCAGAGTCAGTGGGATTTCAGAGTCAGCTTCAGAAAATGAATGGACAAAGAGTGGTCCACAGAGGAAAAATGCGAACTGGCAAGTCTCTCTCTTCGATACTACAGTGAGGAGAACGTCAGAAACATGGAGTCTGGTGAACTCGCTTTCATTCTTCTAACTCAGAGGCAGGAGAGAAGAAGAAGAAGACATCAATGGAGATAGCTGGCTCTCCAAAGGGAGGAGCAGAACCATGAAGAGGAGGGGGTGACTCTGAGGATTAAAGAGAGAGAGAAAGAGAGAGAGAGAAGGAATCAAAGCAGATAATGTGCAAAAGTTTCATTTTGAAAAACTCACCCGAGCAAACAACACAAGGAGGAATAAATTCCCATGTTTCAAAGTGGTTAAACTTGTAGATATGGCATTAACATCACAGCTTAATGGGAAAGAATGTGATTCCGTTTCCTATTCTGGTTAATTGATGGATTATTTGATAGAAAAGGAGATATTTTGACTGTGGCTTTGTTGTCAGGTGGAAGCAGGACAGAAGCTGGTGGGAAGGAGTTCATCAGTTCCACCCCTTCCCTGGGCAACACCCTTCCTCCCTAATCCCATCCTTGCCAACCCTTCCTAACTTTTCCTTTCTCCTCTCCAATTAAACCCTGTGAAACACTCCACGTGGGACTACCAGCACTTGCAAGTTTCCCTCCAATTCACAGACTGTCCTGACTTGGAAATATATTGCTGTTCCTCCACTGTCACAGGGTCAAATTCTTCCGTTATGGGGGGGGGAGGCCTCCTGTAATGACACTGCGGGTGTACCTACATGACATGGCTTGCAGGGGTTCAAGAGGGTGACTCCACCATTTTCTCAAGGGCAATTAGGGATAGACAATAAATGTTGGCCTAGCCAGCGACACTCCCATCCCATAAAAAAATAAGTAAGATGTCAGTTGGTGGCGAATATTGCCTCATCTTCCCTTTACACTTTACACTCTCAACCAAATAGTCCTGGGTGGGAAGTGCACCAGCAGCAATCAAATAAGGCCTGGCAGTTAAAATACTCCTAGTGTGAAACATAGGTTAATAATCTCAACCCTAGTCAACACACACATGTCCAACCTCTTGCCCTCGCGAAACCCATTCTGAATTAAGATTGATGCCAAACCAACATTATGTGACAGAATTTCTGTGGGTGTAGGACAGGAGTGTGGGTCACCTAATTCTCCATCATAGCTTTGGCGGAAGATCCACAGAAACCATGGAGAGACACTACAATCACTGTCAATGCTGTTTAGCCTGAATTCCTGCTGTGCAAAAGATGTTTCAGGTATTTGCAAACATAGCAACAGTTACCAGTTCATAGGGTGTAAAATATTTTGAGCCATTTCTAAGTTTTTTCTTGTGGGACAAACCTCAGACGACATGGCCAAACTGAGAGCTGAGGGAGGATGTTGCCACCATTATTATACGGCAGATGCTGTGAATTCCATGATTATCTTTCTCCTTCCATCCAGACATGTGAAGCACATGTTTTATGCTACTTTCCACCCACTTTGATGACCTGAAGGGGCTTGACCCTTCATCTCAATTTGAAAGAAAAGTCTTGGATTCGGAAAGGGGTACTCAACCAAACTACTCTCTGTTGATCACTCTCCAATGCGCCCTATGTGAGTATTGATTAGGGATAGGATCAGACCCATCAGTGATGTCCTCCAAGATGAATAGACCCTCATCTCTCACATATGAACAACTGGTTTGCGGACAAGGTGTCATTGAACTGTGCTCAGCCAGGGAATTCATGAGACACAATTTTACCGCCCTTCCTGCTGAAGTCAGTGGACTTGTGAAAGGATCGCCACATTTTGCGGCCCTGACCCCGCTACGACTGGGTCAGAAAATTACACCCATGGTTCCGGAGAGGAGAGAATTAGAGAAAAAACAGGGAGCGAGATCAGCAAAAGTAATGAAAGAAGAGGTGGAAACTCAAGAAATGTGAGGGAGAGAGGGCAGAATGAAGGCAGACCCAGAGAAAGATAAATAGATTTTGAAAATTTAAGAGGGAAAAGGGAGAAATTTGAGTCACCCAGTATTTTGTGCAAGGAGGGTTTCTCATCCATCGAAGGCTGCAAATCACCTATGAGCAAGGAACACGAAGATAATTTAAACTTCATGATCCAATAAAAGGACTCAACATGCAGACAGGATCGCATGTGAAATTAACGGTTGACAAGGAACGCTAATGAAATATCAGCTAATATGAAGTAGAATTGACTGAAAGTGTAAAATGGGTCAGAAGTGTATAAGCAAAGAGCAGACAAGGTAAAAGCCTTTATATTTTTATCACTTAATTAAAAATCAAATTAGTTCCAAGCAAAATGATATTCAGTTAAAATGATTTATCACAATTGACCTGTGATCTCTGGTGATTAATGTTCTATATGTTCATTATAATTTATTGCAATTTAAATTCTAACTAATTTGAATGGTATTGTATTGAATGTGATTCAATTATGCGGCGATTAATTAACTGTAGTTATTAACGTCAATCTATTTTTAACATGTGAGCGATTGTAAAGAACATTGTACTATAACTTCCTGAAATTAATCATACACATACCTCAGTTCACTGTGCTAAGAATAATACTGTGAAAATTATGCAATGGTTCAGAAGAACTGGATATTACACTGACCTTTCACCTCTGGAATCTGCATTGGGTTTTTAATGCATTTCTTCGTGACTAATATTGATGACTTCTTGTTATGCTTTTCCCCATAATTAGGAACATCCTCTCTGTATCCACTCTTTCAAAGCTTTTCCTAATTTTAAACACCTCTATTAAGTTGGCTCTCAGCCTTTTTTCAGGAGGAAATAGGACCAGCTTGTTCGTCCTTCCCTGATATGTATACCCTTGCATTTCTGGTATTATCCTTGTAAAGCATCCTCTCCAGTACCTCTACATCCTCTCCAGTACCTCTACATCCTTTTTACAATATGCAGAGCAGACACAGTACTCTACATGTAGTCGAGCCAAGATTCTATACAAGTTTAACATATTGTCCTTGCTTTTCAATTGTATCTTCCTTGCTTTTCAATTGTATATTTATCAAAAAATAATCTATTATACTTGACAGTGCCAGGGAATCAAACCTGGAACCCTGGCACTGTGAGGCAACAGTGCTAGCCACTGTGTTACTGTGCCTACTGTTTGTGTTTTGATGTTTTTCATGGCCTTCCCAGCGTGTGACAGAATCTTGAGTGATTGCTGAACTGCAAGATTCCTTTCTTCTTGTACTTCACATGAGCTCATACCCTCCAAGTATAAGTACCCTTGCTATTCTTCCTACCAAAATGTACTGCCTCTCATTTATCTTTGTTGGACTTTAGTTGCCCATTCTGCAGGTTTAGCAATGTCTGCCTGCAATTTTTTGTACTCCTCCTCAGTATCCACTGTCCATGCCTTTCCCCCGACAAATTGGTATCATCCACAAAATTGGAAAGTATGCTTTTCGTTCCAAAGTTTAAATTGTTATTGCAAATTGTTAACAGCAATGTCCAGGGAAGCACTGACCCATGTGGAACATTAGCTGTCATTCTCTGTCACTCTATAACTGCCCTTTACTTCTGCTCTCTGCTTTCCCTCTTGAAATCAGCTAGCAGTACCGTCTGCCTTTTCTCTCCTGACTCCACATTCTCTGATCACATTGTTACAACACCCTGGGTGAGTGTCCAGTCAGTTCCAGCCCCACAGACCCCTGAGTCCCAATGTAAGTGAATTAACCAATAACTTACGTGTTTTCCTAAGATCTTTAGCCCTTGACTGCTCCAATGAATTACAGGCACCAGATTTATAAGCTAAACATTCACAAAATTTTTATTTGTAACAAGAGTAAAAGAATATACAAAGAAAATAATGGAATGACGGCCGATTCGTCGATTATTCCCCGAACCCCGTCCCACTCTCGATTCAGACACACACAAAACAGACACACAGCAAGGGGATAGGGGAATAATTTAACTAATGGTAATTGAAAGAAAATGTTTGAGATGAATATTCATTGCTGCAGTTATCGCCTTCAGAGGCATCGGTCTTCCCCTCTGGCGAATGGATTTATTCAAGAGTTTCAGGTCAGTGCAATTCTGTCCTTCGGCCACCAGATCGAGCCTTACACAGGGGATTCTGGTCAGTGTAATGCTTTCCTTTACCCACCAGCTGGAGCCTCCATCTCCCTGAGATATTACTGAAGCTTTATACCTGAGAAAATAGAGACTTTTCTTTCACCTGATCTTTGTGCAGAGACACTGGCTGTGTTATGAAGAGTATTCTCAGATTTGGCTTTTCCCAGAAATTCAGACAGAGGATTAACACATGACAGACCTTATGAGAAACTGCTTGCAGCCTTTCACCCCAAAAGTTCCCTTCACGGATCTAACATCTGCATGCGGTCTTCCAAATACGAATACCTTCACATACCTTTCTTCCAGAATATTCTGAATGACTCCACCAATCGCAAGCAACAACAGGAGATGTGTTCAGATTCACCGATTGGCTGCATGCCAAGACTATCAAATTGACATTACAAGCTCAGCCACAGAACCTAAAGGGGAAGTCCTGGCTAGTTCATTAGACCCAGGGGTGTTTTGGTTTGCCTAAAGTGTGTAGCAAGAAGACTGTAAGTTAAAGGCAGTCAGCAGGACAGGAATTAAAAAGGAAAAACAGAACAAAGGTTTTAAAACTGTATCCTGGTAATATTCATTAGTCTATTATGGGGGGCCTTTAATGGAGGCTTCTTGAATATCTAGATAAATTACATTTCCTGTACTACTCTATTTTGTCTGCCATCATCTCTTAAGATTCAATAGGGTTGATGAAGCAAGGTTTTTCCTTTTGAAATCCATGCTGATTTATTCATTGTTGTACATTTCATTTTGAGATGTTCTACTATTCTCTCCTTTAATATGGATTCCATTACTTTTCCTACCACCAATGTTGAGCCATTAAGCTGACTGATTTAGAAGTGGAAGGACATGTTCTGCCACCCCCCCCCCCCTCCCCCTGCCCCCGCTTCTGAAATACACATCGGCATCCTTTCACCTGTGTGAGCTGATGGGAATGTTGTCTCAGATCTTTAGTGAGGTCAGATGAGGTCATCTGCTGCACTTCTTTTGATTTCTGAACAATGTAGTTCTGGAAAGGCAAAGTCAGCCACGAGGGATACATAAAAAAAACATTAGTTATCTGCCAGTCCAATAATGTCACACCTTTTTCTTACAAAAATAACTGGTGTGCAAAACATGTGTAGAAAATATTATTTCTAAATATGTGGGATGCAAAGAATTTGGGGCAAGGGTTTTTATCGTCTTTACGTTTGTTTGGTTCATTGAAATACATCCACTTTTTTACTTTAAAATCTCATGACTCAATGAGCAATCATTCAATGTCATGTCTGCATGTTCGATCTTCCTTATAAATATAAAAGCAAAACAATTATAATATTTCTGCTATGTCTCTATTATTACATGTGGTATTATTGTGCCCACCCTTTGATGGTTCCTATTCCTAGCCTAGATTTCCTTTCATATTATCAATTCATTTTTTCCAATTAAGGGACAATTTAGCATGGCCAATCCAGCTACCCTGCACACCTTTGGTTTGTGGGGGTGAAACGCACGCAAACACGGGGAGAAGGTGCAAACTCCACATGGACGGTGACCCGGGACTGGGATTGAACCTGGGACCTCGGCGCCATGAGGCAGCAGTGCTAACCACTGTGCCACCGTGCTGCCCTCATATTCCCTATTTTATATTTTACCATTTATATTCCTTAATAATTTAATTTCATACTTTCTCTTTGCCCTCCTATTCTGCTCTTCCCTGCCTTTGACAGCCTATTGAACCTTACTACCTTGGTCTTCATTGTGGCTGTCCTTCCTGCAGTCTTTCTCCTTGTCCTCACAGATAATAAGATCGTCCTATCATTTGCCATGACCGGGCCCTTTGTACAGCCCACCCACTTTATTTACCCATCACAGGCTAATCTGAGGTCACGTCCTCCTGACTGGAACCTGTGTGGTTGTTGACAATTCGGGGGCGGGTTATCTGCGAACTCTTCCAGAGGGCATACTTTTGGTGAGAGGATGTGATAACACATCCAGTGATTCTCCCACGAAAACAGGGATGGGTGGTCACCCTATGATACATCCCATTACATGCAGCCATCATGAGATTAGTGCCAATCAAAATCACAAACAGAGAACTCTTCAGGGGTTTATTACATGTCTCCTCAAGACTTCAAATGCTCACCCTCTGCTATACTAGATAAGAGTTGCAAAAATTCAGCATCTTTACAAGGTTAATGTCATTAAACAAGTGTGAGGTAAGCATATAAGAGTATTTTTACGGTGTTTTGTTATGGACAAGTATGCATGGCTAATGCAGCATCGCCTCTGCAGGCACATGAATCCTTTTCCCCGATAGCTATATTACCAGTTAGTAATATTACCAGTTATTATTCTCAGTATATGCTCCATCTGTGTCCATCACTGATATCTTTACTTCTTTATCTCCTTGTAAGTATATATTATGGAAATCCCTTTTCTCTTTTCACACTTTCCCCTGGTTCTAAAACATACCGGTGCTCGTTCTGCAATTAAAATTCCACACTCACAACATTCCACACCTATGTGCCTGTCCTCGCTCCTCTTTGTGTCTGGAGGCTGATGTAATCCTATTGAAACCTTACTCCTGCTGTAGTAGTCTAATCCTGTACATAACGTCAGCCGTTCTGTCTGAATTATTAACTCCGACAGGTTTCATGTGAAATAAATTGAGTTTGGGTAATGACGACCCAGTTTCTTGTTGACGTGATACACGGCAAGAAACAAGCCCTTAGTTGATGGCAATTAGCACTTCATTGACTGAGTAATTCAGAGAGGTCAAAGGATAGCTGCATAAGAAATGCTAATTTGTTAAATAGCAGGGAGCAATAAAATCAACGATTCCAACTATTTTGCCCAGTGAAGCAAAAATAAATGTTTCATTCATAAGTCTGCTTTCAATAATCAATGATACCACAATTAATCTTGTATGAAATAGGCGAGGTGAGGGGGAGCTAATATAAAATGGACTTCAGCTTTCCGAATTCAACTGGCACCCTACAAAGAACAAAGAAAAGTACAGCACAGGAACAGGCCCTTCGGCCCTCCAAGCCCGTGCCGATTATGTTGCCCGACTAAACTACAATCTTCTACACTTCCTGGGTCCGTATCCCTCTATTCCCATCCTATTCATGTATTTGTCAAGATGCTCCTTAAATGTCACTATCGTCCCTGCATCCACCACCTCCTCCGGCAGCGAGTTCCAGGCACCCACTACCCTCTGTGTAAAAAACATGCCTTGTATATCTGCTCAAAACCTTGCCCCTCACACCTTAAATCTATGCCCCCTAGTAATTGATCCCTCTACCCTGGGGAAAAGCCTCTTACTATCCACTCTGTCTATGCCCTTCATAATTTTGTAGACCTCGATCAGGTCGCCCCTCAACTTCCGTCGTTCCAGTGAGAACAAACCCTTGAGCCAGATACCTCGTGCTCATCTGTCTATAGGTTGTAATCTATATTTTGGATGTGAGAATGGGTGTAATTGTAAAGCATGTCTCCTGTTAAATTATTCAAATCTGCTTGCTATATTATTAATTTAGCAGTATGGAAGATAAAGTCAAACAGGTGTTAGAGCAAGGGAAAATAAATTCCTCTCATCAGATCCATTGGGTTTTCTGAACTGAGTTTTTTGTATCTCGTCCCTGCCTAAAGCATAGGTTGAGAACCTGTTGACAATTAGAGGTTCTTTAATGAAGCCACAGAATTGGCGTCCTACCTCGGGGCTTCCATGCTAATCGGACAAAGCGAATGTATCGGAATGTGACAATTCGGGGCTTTTCACAGTAACTTCATTGCAGTGTTAATGTGAGCCTACATGTGACAATAAAGATTGTTCTTATTAATAACACACTGACACACCCAAAAGAAGGATTTCTAGTTAAAGGGACCCTAGCATATGTTACAATGACTTACTTTGAGGTGCATTTTTAAGGCTGCATAACCACAGAAATAGAGAAGGGATGTGAGATGGCTACTCCCCTGCCGTCTCACTCTTAACTGGAGGCCATGCTGTGGGATCTGAAAGGCTGCAGCGAGATCAGGCTTTCCAAGGATGGGATGAAGAAGACAACCTCTCCAGCCAAGCAGGCATAGATGGAAGTGGCCAACGAAACCAACAGTAGATGTTTGCTCCCTCCAACCTGGAGACACGATAACCTGTGACGTCAGGAGGGTGGGAAAGGTGCTAAGCCCTATACTTAAACTTTCCCAGCATTCTCCTGCATGACACTTGTTAGAACCCTTCCTTTTTATTTCCCTTCGTTCCCATTTTTTGTTTTATTTTTATTATCTTTGGTCCATGAATGCATCTTTAAGCAGTGGACTTAAGCTGAGGCAGCCTGCCAGTCAGGACAGTGTGTTCCAGGATTTTATTTTGGACAGTAGAATATAGACTTGTTGGTGCTGCGTGAATCTTAAGAACCAACTTTGGAGGACGTTGGTTTGATTGGTTGGCTGGCAATCTGTGGGTTGGCAAGGGACAGTGTTCTGGCTGAAAACAGTCAGTGATTGGTTTGTATGGGATGCTTCTGAGATAGCTGGTCAGAAGTGATTAGACCTTGAGAGATATACAAGCTTTCTTTCCCTCTCTCTCTGCTGAAGTAAAGGATTGTCTTATTGTTCTAAAACTGGTGTGTGCCTGGCACGTCTTTACTCCATAGTTGAAATGATCTTGAACCTACAAAGAAAGTACACAGCCTTGCCAGAGAAAGCCCTCTCAAGTTTAGATGGAAGAAGCATCGAAGCGAAAGCTTGAACTCCTGAAAGACTTTGGCTGGAAACCATCCTAGTCCATAGGAGATCCTTTATACTTTTTACTTCATCATAATTTTGCTTCCCTCCCCAAGACTTTCCCTCAATGGTTTGTGTGTGTATCTGTGTGTGTAGGTAGAGTGGGGTGAGTTAGAAAGGGGGTTGGGAAAGGGGTATTGGGTAATTACATTTTTGCCAGTGTAATTATTTTAGAATCATAGAATCCCTTCAATGCAAAAAGAAGCTATTTGGCCCATCAAGTCGACACCGACTCTCTGAAATAGCACGCCACCAGGCCCAATTCCCCTGCCCCATCTCCGTAATCCCACCTAATCTTTGGACACCAAAGGGCAATTTAGCATGACCAATCAACCTAAACTCCCGGGGGAACCCGGGTCCCTGGCATTGTGATGTGGCAGTGTTAACCACTGTGGCACCGTGAAGCCCATTCCTGTTAAATAATAAAAGGGTATTTGTGTTAAATTTAGAAACTTGCCGACTGCAGTTTATTGAGCTCAGCCAAGGTCATCGGGCATATTAAAATAACGTCTAATTTCTCTTGCGTTGCGATTTTGAGTCAAGTAGGGCTGGACTTGACCCCTTGGGACAGCATGCCTTGCAGCTTCACTAATCCAGCTCTCTCCAGGCACTTCACATCCCGGTCCAAGCAGCCAAAACACACCCTTGCCTTCATCCTCTTCCCTGCTCACACCAATTACACAGTCCTCCTCCACAAGTGCTATCCTTGATGATAGCACTCATAACTCTCTGCCTTCTCTTCTTGCAGGAAAAGAGAGCACACGGGCACAGAGAGATGCAGAGACATATGGGGGGTGGGTTGGGAGGGGGGGGGGGGGATGCAGAGTGTGGTAGCCCTCAAGCACCATTCACAATAAGTGTCCACCTGACGCACTGGGAATGAAGTCTTGTTCCAGGAGGTTGCAGATGTGAACAAGGACATGCCAGCGGGGGCTTGGAATAGGCATTTGATCCTGATGTCAGGATTCACAGTCTGCCACTAAAATGTTTCAATACCCCCGGAAAACTGTGGAATGAGAGAAGTGAAACACAGAGAAGTCAGCATTACTGGTAATCAGGCAAACCAAATGCGTATTCTCAACTACTGTTATTGGGCAGCAGGACCCTGGAGGCTATTTTACTCTCGATAACGAATTAATGGGCTGCACCGAGATTGTGGCCTGCCTCTCCGAGGTGTTGGCCCAATTACAGGCCTGGCAGCTTGCCAACCACGGCAGTGTGCCATGGAGATGGTTATTGTTGAGGTTGCAAGGTGAAGGAGAGGGTGCCTCCATCTTGAGCTGTCTTTTTCGGTAATTAAGAATGTTTTTTTCTATTTCAGGGCCAGGGAGGCAGGCCTCAGTGGCAGCATCAAGATCGCGGGGTCCTCCTTGCAGAATAACCAGGAAGAAAGGACCCTTTTCTGAGGCTGTCGGAAGGCCACCTCAGTGTAACTGGTGGTCTCCGCACGTAGTGATGATGGGAGGGAGCGGGCCATCCCGTCACTGGTATAAGACCAGCAGAGTTGTAAAATTACCATCAGTTGGCCTGTCCACTGGATTAGTTGGCTGGCTGCCTCTGGTTGGCAGGTAGCCGAGCTGCTGACGTTCTTATCCCAGTATTATCTTGAGGCAGCGCCATTTTAGTACTCCTTCTGCCTCCCAGCCTATTTCCAAAGCCATGGTAAAGTTCCGGCTAACATCCTGGCGGCACGGCGGGCGAGCCACACAAATGCCGAAAGATACTGGAAGCGGCCAAAGGGACAACCCGCCACTGAAGGGTGTGGTGGGGACGGATAATCCTGGCCATTGTCTCAACTCCTACATTAGGAATAGACATTTGGGGAAGTGAGTCTGCACTCTGAGCGTAACCCATTATGTGTTTGCCATTGTTTAGAAGCCATCAATAATGTTTTCACCGTCTTAGAAATAAACTGAGCACATCTGTTGATGTAGTGAAAACTATTCTTGTCTGCTCACCATTAACCTACATTTCTACATTCTGGTCTTCTGCCCTTTTCACCTGCTTAGCTGTAGCATCTGGGAAAATTCTATCAGATAGGTGACAAAGTTGGGGTTGGGCGCATATTAGCATGAAGAGGTGATGGGACTAAAGTGGGTGAGACAGAAGTATGTTGGGGGAGAAAGGTTGGTGTGTACATCTTTGGTAATCTCCATGCAATTTTATGGAGGAAGACTGTGCAGTAAGGAACATATCTTTGAGCTGTCAGATGTCACGCAGTGCCTTTGCAGGTGCCATCAATCAACACTGGCAGGTACAGGGAAATTACTTTGCATTCACAGACCACCTGAAGCTTTCTTAGCATACGGAAACATTTTTATTCCGTAGCAAGGAAATCATAAATAGCTAATGATCTGTTCCTTGAGGTGGGGAAGTTGGAATGTTCAGGCATGTAATATTGCCAGCGCTTTTTGTTTTACATGTAATTTTATTCCCTTTTCATTTTGACCATTTTCTTCGCGGATTCTGTCAGTCCTAATTTTTCATGAGGACAGAAACTTTCTTCGGAGGCTGAAATAAACCCAGAAAAAGCGGATAGGAAAAAGCAGAGATAGGAATGGAAGGAAACCTAGCTGCGAGCACAAAACAACAGGGACATCGCAATTTGTTCTCAATATTTTCCTGTGCCTGTGTATTTGAAGCTCTCACTGTTTCTTTTTGTCTGTAACACATCTGTAATAATAGTCCCACTTCCTAACAAGGCCAACATCTTGCCTTTGATGTGATAAGAAGTAAAGAAAAGCTTTTGTGGTTACCGCACCTTTCATGTCAGGGCATCCCAAGGCATTCCACAGTCAATGAAGTATTTCTTGAAATGTATCGGACATAATCTTCGTGCAGTGGCAGGCAGGAGAAATCAATTTAGCAGGAGGCATAAAAATCAGTGTTCCAACGTCACAATGAAGTCTTGCAATTCTGTTCTTGGAACTTTAAAGGCCGGTCGATTTTCCTGATGAATGTTGTCAGGAAACACCTTTGCGTGCATTTGTATGTGAAGCACGTTCACTAAAAGGTCTGCCGATCAGAATTAAGGGCCCACTCCAAATTAAATTCACCATCAGCGAGAAATTTGAATGGACACACTTGTGACTGTGCACAAGTAGTGTGCCCCTGGAGAGGTTGACTTCTTCCTGGACTTTGGAGTGAGTAGTCACTGCTTTGTCCTTCTTGGGTACTTTTCAGGAATGTCAGGGACCTGACTGAGATTGGGTGCCAGTCGGCCAAACTTCACGAAAACAATGGAGACAGGGTCAGCGCGGAATTGTGACGTGGGGGCTGGTCTAGGGAGGTATGGTTAGTGAAGATGTCTGAGAGGTAATCTGGGAAAAGAAGCCAGATTACTCGGGTCTGTTTCGGAAGGTAAGCATGGCACTCACCACTCAGTTCCATTGTAGGGTGGTGGATGGCCTCTCGGTGCAGTGAGCATCATGGAGAGATGTATCGAAAGGGTGCAGTCAATGAGCTCAAGACTTTGTTCCTAAGAGATTGAATGAGGGTATTAGCAGGCAGAGGGTACAGTAACAGTCAGAGCAGGGAGTTGGGTCAGGCAAGATTGACGTTCCCTGCTCATGGCCGGCTAGTGGATGGTCTTGTGGTGGGGGTTTGGAGCAGGGGGTGGTGTAGGTGGTCGTGGAAAGTCAGGATATAGGTGTCTTCGGAAGCGGAATGGGTCAAAATCAAGAAGAACTTGGCACATCATTGGTTATGGGAACAGGGTGGAGAGCAAGAATATCCACTTTAATGTTAATAGAGTCCAGGGTAACGGGGGGCTGTATAATGGTCACAGGACGGAGAAGAATAATCAGGAGTGAGTTTGTAGGATGATGTGTGGGACCTTGGTGGGTAACAGGGTGAGGGTAGAAGGTGCTTGCCACACTGGAAAACCTCACACACATCATGCTGAAGCTGTCAAAGTTGCTGTTCAGTTTGTCAGTCCTCTCAAGCGTTCAATTTGGGAGAGGTCTCCTTTTGACGGGCCGGTGTTTGTGCTTTGTTTTTTTGGAGCTGAATAAGTGGCACCCTTTAATTATTAGCCAACTGGACAACCAGGCTCAGCTGAGTTCTCTTACCGAGGTTCCAACACCCAACAAGTCTGTATTGCTCCACGATCAATGGACCACATTCCAGCAAGAATCCATCAAATTCAGGAGCTGCAGGTTTTTTGATGAGAATTGAATATAATTGCATTACTTAATGACAGCTCTGCTGCTGTGTGATCCTTTGCATTCGGCTAAACTGTGCCGGTATACAGACCTCTTGCACCAAATAAACACATTGGAACCTGCATAGCACTCCCTATCTCAGACATCAGTAAGTAGAAATGAAACTTCTCCCGTGCCCTCATCAAGTCTGTGGGCGAAATTCTCCGACCCCCACGACGGGTCGGAGAATAGCGGGAGGACCTTCCCGACATTTTTTACGGCCGGCAGCGATTCACAGCTGTTCGATGGGCCGAAGTCCCAGCCCTTTACGCTGTTTTTACGAACGGCAAACAGACCTGGTCTGGCCGTTCGTAAAAACGGCGGGAACAACTCGCTTTTTATAACCATGGCACCGATTGGCACGGCAGTACCACGGCCGTGCCAAGGGTGCCATGGGCCCGCGATCGGTGGGCACCGATCGCGGGCAGCGGGCCCGATGCCCGCGCACTATTTGTCCTTCCGCCGCCCCGCAGTATCCATTCGCGGGGCGGCTGAGGGGCATCCCGGCCCGCGCATGCGCGGGTTTCGCGCAAATACGCGATGACGTCATCCGCGCATGCGCGGGTTGGAGTCTTCCAATCCGCGCATGCGCGGCTGACGTCATATGACGCGTCAGCCGGCGCTAACTCCGGCAAGCGGGCTTAACGAAATTCGTTAAGCCCGTGATGCCGGAGCTTGCGGCGTCGGGCTGCTAGGCCCGACCGGGGACCAGAATCGGTTCCCGGTCGGGAAGGGGCGCGCTGGCGTCAAACCCGCCCGGGTTTGACGCCAGCCTTACGATTTCTCCCGTTTTGGGAGAATCGCGCCCTGTATGTGTGAACCATTGAAAGCCACAAGAATTCATATTGCGGCAAGGATACACTCATGTCTTCTCACACCTGCTCCCACACCTTGCTGAGAGACTTTTCAGGGGGAATCAGAAACATGGTACACAGGCAAGAATAACAAGATATTAATATATTAATAATATGATGAAGGACTAGAGAGTTGCCTATTCCAGTTTTCAGATTACATTAAGGCCCAGAAATTCAGTGATGCTTTGTCCATTTTGTGACGCAGACCACAGGCATCAAAATGTCCAATGTGGTGGCTGACATACGTGCATCAGTCCCAAGTGACCCACCTGCCCTGTTGGTATAGGTATCCAAGATCATGCCTGAAATAGGTGTTCAGGTCACACGCAGTAATAAACCTGTCTGGTGTCTCTTTTACCAATTGAGTTGCCCTGAATGCAATCCTGATTTGAGTTCAATCTTTCAGGCACAGGAAAAGGAAGAACAATGGCTGAGTGCAGGCCTCATTCGTAGAGTACCAATGAGCTTTCGACCCCCACCAAGGTCAGTTTGACACATCCAAGTGGCTTAGGAGAGTCTGGTGGGATGAAATGATCATGAATGGGTTGAGAGCTAACTGGCAGCAACCCAAATTTTTATTATGGTGCAAGGAAAAAGACTTCTTGCTCTTCCTGAGGGACGGCACGGTAACAGAGTGATTAGCGTGGTGCTTCACAGCTCCAGGGCCCCAAGTTCGATTCCCAGCTTGGGTCACAATCTCTGTGGAGTCTGCATGTTCTCCCTGCATCTGTGTGGGTTTCCTCCGGGTGCTCCGGTTTCCTCCCACCTGTCCCGAAAGGTGTGCTGTTAGGTGAATTGGACATTCTGAATTCCCTCTCAGTGCACCTGAGCAGGTGCCGTAATGTGGTGTATGGTGACAAGGGTATTTTCACAGTAACTTCATTGCAGTGTTATTGTAATCCTACTTATGACACCAATAAAGATTGTAGCGGCACAGTGGTTAGCACTACTGTCTCACAGCTCCAGGGACCCGGGTTCAATTCTGGCCTCGGATGACTATCTGTGTTGAGTTTGCACTTTCTTCCTGTGACTGTATGGATTTCCTCCGGTTTCCTCCCACAGTCCAAAGATGTGCGGGTTAGGTGGATTGGCCATGCTAAATTGCTCCTTTGTGTCCAAAAGGTTGGGTGGAGCCGTGGCTTAAGTGAGTGCTTTTTCCAAGGGCCAGTGCAGACTCGATGGGCCGAATGGCCTCCTTCTGCACTGTAAATTCTATGATTCTATGAGAGACTACAGTGATTACCTTTAACCATGCTGAGTCCATGATAAAATTGATGGTGGATAATATTGGAATTCAAAGCATGTGCCTCATGCTAAAAACTAAGTTATGTTTCTATTTAAAACAAAAACTGATGTAATTATTTATGAGCATGGCTCCACTTTTCCCTTCTGTAGATTACTTTATTAACTAAATATTAATGTACAGTGCGAAGACTTTACAAGTTCAGGAGAAAGTAGCTTCTAAAATCAACAGCTAACAAATGGAATGGAGGTGTTGGGAAAGGAGAATAAGGCAAATGCAAAAGTTTGAAATGAAACCAGGCGATGCCGTAATGCGCAGCCAAGGTATTGATGTATATTTATGGCAATGACCCTTCCCTCAGAATTTGTAAGAAGTCTGACAACACCAGGTTCATGTCCAACAGGCTTGTTTTGAATCACTCGCTTTCAGAGTGCTGCTCCTTCATCAGGCGGCACGGTAGCACAGTGGTTAGCACTGTGGCCCCACAGCTCCAGGGTTCCAGATCCGATTCCTGGCTTGGGCCACTGTCTGTGCAGTGTCTGAATGTTCTCCCCCTGTCTGTGTGGTTTCCTCCTTGTGCTCCGGTTTCCTCCCACAGTCCAAAGATGAGCAAGTTAGGTGAATTGGCCATGCTACATTGCCCCTAATTGTCCAAAGGTTAGGTGGAGTTACGGGGATAGATCAGGGTATTGGGGCTAGGTGGGGTGCTCTTTCGGAGGGTCGATGCAGACTCGATGGGCCAAATGGTCTCTTTCTCTACTGTCAGGATTTTATGATACTATGTCCATTGCCTGGCACTTGGGAGGCACATATGTTACTTGCCACTTGTCAGCCCAAGCCTAGATATTGTCCAGGTTTTGCTGCATTTGGACATGGGCGTCTTCAGTATCTGAGGAGTCACGAATGGTGCTGAACATCGTCCTGTCATCAGCAAACGTCGCCACTTCTGATCTTGGGCTGGATTCTCCCCTACCCGGCGTGACGGAGGGTCCCGGCGTAGGGGAGTGGTGCCAACCACTCAGGGGTCGGGCCTCCCCAAAGGTGGAGAATTCCCCACCTTTGGGGGCCAGCCCCACGCCGGAGCGGTTGGCACCAGAAGACTGGCGCAAAAAACCAGCGCCCCTGGCAGCGGGGCTGGCCAAAAGGCTTTCGCCGGTCGGCGCATGCGCCGGCAGTGACGTCAGGTCTACCTGCCCATTAACATTGAATGGATCAAGATTGTGGCGGCACGGTGGCACAGTGGTTAACACTATTGCCTCACAGCTCCAGGGACCTGGGTTCAATTCCGGCCTAGGGTGAGTATCTGTGTGGAGTTTGCACTTTCTTCCTGTGTCTTCATGGATTTCCTCCGGTTTCCTCCCACAGTCCAAAGATGTGTGGGCTAGGTGGATTGGCCATGCTAAATTGCCCCTTCGTGTCCAAAAGGTTGGGTGGAGCCGTGGCTTAAGTGAGTGCTTTTTCCAAGGGCCAGTGCAGACTCGATGGGTCGATTGGCCTCCTTCTGCACTGTAAATTCTATGATTCTATGAGAGACTACAGTGATTACCTTTAACCATGCTGAGTCCATGATAAAATTGATGATGGATAATATTGGAATTCAAAGCATGTGCCTCAGTCTGAGAACTAAGTTATGTTTCTATTTAAAAAAAACACCTGTGTAATTATTTATGAGCGTGGATCCACTTTTCCCTTCTGTAGATTACTTTATTAACTAAATATTAATGGGCAATGTAAAGACTTTTCAAGTTCAGGAGAAAGTAGCTTCTAAAATCAACAGCTCACAAATGGAATGGGGGTGTTGGGAAAGGAGAATAAGGCAAATGCAAAAGTTTGAAATAAAACCAGGTGATGCCGTATCGCCAGCCAAAATACTGATCGATATTTATGGTAAGGACCAGTCCCTCAGAATTTGTAAGAAGTCTTACGACACCAGGTTAAATTCCAACATGTTTGTTTTGAATCACTAGCTTTCGGAGTGCAGCTCCTTCATCAGGTGGCATGGTAGCACGGTGGTTAGCACTGTGGCTCCACAGCTCCAGGGGCCCAGATTCGATTCCTGGCTTGGGTCACTGTCTGTGTGGAGTCTGAATGTTCTCCCCGTGTCTGCGTGGGTTTCCTCCGGGTGCTCCGGTTTCCTCCCACAGACCAAAGATTTGCAGGCTAGGTTGATTGGCCATGATAAATTGCCCTTAGTGTCCAAAAAGATTCGGTGGGGTTACGGGGATAGGGTAGAAGTGTGGGCTTAAGTGGAGTGGTCTTTCCAAGGGTTGGTGCAGAGTCGGTGGGCCAAATGGCGTCCTTCTGCACTGTAAATTCCATATATGTTCTAAACTGGTTGGACTTTAACCTCGTGTGTAAGACTTCTTACTGTGCCCATCCCAGTCCAACGCCGGCATCTCCACATCTCAGAATTTGTATGAGGGGTTGATCCATTCAATGTTAATGGGCAGGTAGACCTACCCATACACTATCTTGTACTAAATGCCCTGTACACAAAATGTAAATACTGTACACTAAATGTACACTAGCCTGGGATGTTACCTCAGCTGACCAACCTGCAGACCAAGAGCTAACTGAAAGCAGATATACATTTTGAGCTTCTTCTCTTATTAAGCTGTGAAATAAATTGATAGAGTAAAACAAAGATGCTTACTTATTTCTGTAAATTGTGATTATCATGACATTAAATTCCACAGCCAACTGTGCCACATTTGCACCGATGAGCAGTTGATTTTTTGTGGACGTGGATTATTTGCAGAATTAGTTCATTAAATGTCCATCATTGAAAATCTCATTTAAAATACAAATACCATGCTGTGGGTGCTTTAAAATGAGATACATTCTTTAATAAGGCAAATCTGGCTGAATTATAGAATCATAGAAACTACAGTGCAGAAGGAGGCCATTTGGCCCATCGAGTCTGCACCGGCCCTTGGAAAGAGCTCCACTTAAATTCATGCCTCCACCCTATCCATGTAACCCAGTAATCCCACCCAAACTTTTTGAATACTAAAGGCAATTTGTCATGGTCAATCCATCTAATCTGCACATCTTTGGACTGGGGGAGGAAACCGGAGCACCCGGAGGAAACCCATGCAAACACGGGGAGAGCATGCAGACTCCGCACATGCCTAAGCTGGGAATCGAACCTGGGACTGTGGACCTGTGAAGCAACTGTGCTAACCACAGTGCTACCAAGTTTGCAGTAGCAGCAGATTTGGGGTCCAGCAGGTGTATTTGGAAGCTGTGCATGGTTAGGTAGCTGCGCTGGATGGATCATTTATGATGAAGTCCCAGTGTATCTTTCCCACGGTATCTTCCAATGAATAATCCTGAATAATCCGTCAGAGTCAGCCAAAGAAGGAACAAGTGCATCACTGTGAAGGGGAACAAAATGAGAATTAACTATTTCAAATGAGGAAAACCAACATAATCTCTTCGAAAGGATCAACAAACTGTTGCCGGGTCTCCATGGGAGGAAACCATGGCAATAATTGACACATGCCATCATGCCATGTGGAGGAAGATGGCCGGAAAACTATGCATCGGCTCTCGCACCCCGCCCGGCCCCCCCCGCCCCACCCCGCCACCACACATGATAAATTAATGCCAAAAGAACTCCAATGATATAATGAGGGCAGGCAAGGGGCGCGTTCTCCCAAAAGTGTCATTTTGAGCGGGTACCCAGGGTGATTTTTGCCGGGTATATCGCACCCTCTCCTGACTCTGAGGAGACCACATTGGATGTGATATCCGAGGATTCAACTTTTATAGTCACAACACAGCTGTCATCTCCACCCTCCTCCAGTGCAGATTAGCAAACCTTGGTGGGAAATATTAGTGGTTAGTGGACAGAGTTTTCGGTCACAAACTGGTGAGCATCACACTGCTACTGATGTACATCAGGTGGAGGCAGGAACCCCCAGGCAAGGCAGCAGTTGGAGGTCTGCTGGGTCCCAGCTCAATGCTGAGCCTGTGGTAGTTGGAGCTGATGGAGAGGATAGGGAGCAGCCGGGACATTCAGAGGGAGATGTCAGCTTCATTCCAGCAGATCCATAGCCGTTTCGAGGAGTCCCAGAGGCTACGGGTGCAGGAGATAGTGCCAGCGATGCGTGGTACTGAGGCCAACACTGCTAGGGTGGCGATGCAGTGGAAATCTTGGTGTATGACACCGGAGCATGAGTGAAGGTGTCCAAGGCATTGTGCAGTCGGTGATGGCCATGGCTGAGGGACTCGTTAGGGCTGTCACCCAGTACCAGGCCGACCTCGATGAGGTTATTCGGGACTTGTCCCGCTCTCAGTTGGGAATGGCCGAGGCGCTGCGTACCTTGTCCTAGTTGAAGGTGGGCATTACCGAGACACTGCAGAGCATGTCCTAGTCACTGAGGAGCATTGCCAAGGGCGTCGACTCCATGGTGCAGACATTAGGGAGCCACCACAACTGGCAGAGCCAGATGATAGAGAGGCAGCCAGGGCCCCAACCAGCTGCCGCTCAGTCCCAAGGTGAACCCTAAGGCCCTTTGGGCACTGACCGGGTGGAGAGGGTGCTGGGTGCCAATCCGGACCCGTCCCATGGCATTGCGATGGTTGCCACCAGCAACCCCGAGATCCCCCCTCTGAAATGGCCATGTCTCGCAGGCAGCACACAGGGCAGGGTGGCATGGTTCTGCATGTGCCGCCGAGAAGTGTGCCAGGGCCCTCCAGCCTCAGAGGCCCCAGAGGACACCAGCCTCTGGCCACGGGACGTGATAAGCAGAGGCAGCCACCACCTCTGATGTGCTTCCTGGGGTGATTCTGAGGTGTAGTGGTTGAGGGCACCGGGGGAGAAGCAGGTGGGGGGAGGGTGAGGTGGGGGGGTTGGTGGGCAGCACCAGCGAGAGAGTGGGGGATTGTAAAACACATTAAACAGCTTTGTGCACAACCATTATGATGATGCCTCTGTCGCTTTCTTCTGTAATGCGGGGTGACCTCTGGACCCTTGACCCATCTCTCCAGGCACCCCCCTCCTTGTGGCACCCACTCACCCTCTGGCCATGGACATGTCCCCGGAGCTGTGTCCCATCCCCTGAGTGTTCGGATGTTGGCTGCTGCATGTGTGGTGGTGCCTGCCGCAGTGTTCAATTGGGATTGATTGGGATGCTAGACAATGACACCCACATGCTACATGGCCGGCCCACCTATGGGAATCCACTTGGGTTGTGTGAAGTGCTCACTTAACAACGATTGTCAATTCCCTATCAGAACAGCCTTCAGCCGCATGGCAAAGACCTCAGCAGTCAATAGGGGGGGGTGGGCCAGATGGGCAAGGAAAAGGGTTGCCCCCAGAATGGGTAAACAATCCAGGGTTTGGCATGGTGGTGCCATGAGCGGTTGCCCGCTGGTTGCCCAACAACGACCACCACCATCCTAACACGGCCCACCTCTGCAGAGGGTCCCCCACCCCCATCAAGCACTGGGGTGGTTAGCCCAGCAGCTCCAGGCTCTTTGCCTGTAAGTAAAGATGGCTACTCACCTCCTCGGCTCCCCACAGAAGCCCTTTCGCCAGTTTCACGTTTTTAAAAAGGAGTTCTAATCGGCAACAGAGTGACCACTTGCTGGGGAGGCCGCTGAATGATGCGAGGCTGGAGGATATGCTGTGGCTCTTGGTAATTGTATGAAAATTGGGCTCAAGTGACTTTAATTGGTTTCTCACCTCACTATGGCGAGATCCCGATTTCGCCTACAGGAGTCGGCCGATTTTCGTGATCATCTTTAGACTTTCAATTCCAGATTTTAAAAAAATTATTAGTCCAGAGGCAATATCACAGTGCTCCTGCCTCCCTTAAGTTTTGACTTAGAAGAATGGCTCTCTTTCCTGACCCTCATTAAATTTCACATTTAGGTGCTGCCTCTTTTTAAATTTCTTACTGTGGTGAATTCATACTGTATTGTAATTCACACTGTACTACATTGCATTGTATTATGTCCTTGTGGGCTCTGTCTGTGAGCCGTTGCGCGGCTCTGCCCATAGGGGGAGATGAGGAGCTTGTACAGGGCTCCACCCTTGGCTCCGCCCATGGCCCCTCCCACTACCAGAAGTATAAAGTGCTGCAGACGTGAGCCTGCTCTCAGTTCTTCTGGTCGCAGGCAGGCTCAGTTGTAAGACTATTAAAACCACAGTTTACTTCCAATCATGTCTCTAGTGAATTGATGGTCACATCACTTACATCACCAAAATAGTAAATGATCACAAAGGTAAACTAACCAAGTTCTTTACGGATAACAGAATTCCATTCACTTCCTACTGCTCCTCTCGTCCATTGTAGCCCTGATCTTTTAGTTACTGGAGGGGTGAGACAGTGCACTAAACAACAGATAAGTGGGTTATTGTTAAATAGCTTTGCAGGTTAGTTTGTCAGACCAGTGTCCTGGCAATAACCACTTTGAGGGGCAATAAAGCTTTGACAAATAATGCTGTCTCTCGAGCATTTTATGGCAGCTGTTGAAGTATATTACAAGTACATATCTTTACCAGAGGGACAATTAAGTGGTTAATCAAAATCTTTTGTTGCCTTGGCAGGACCAAATAAACTTTTACTGCTGCTGGTGTACAGTCTACAGATTGTGAAAGGAACATGGACATTCCTGGGGGCTGATACTTGTTGCCTCGATGGTTACATCTGACGTCTTTACCCCTATGTCACAATGAATAAGATCCACTTGACGATGAAGTCAATACAGAATAAATGGTTTTCTCTGTGACTAAAATGTCCACATAGAACATAGAACATAGAACAGTACAGCACAGAACAGGCCCTTCGGCCCTCAATGTTGTGCCGAGCCATGATCACCCTACTCAAACCCACGTATCCACCCTATACCCGTAACCCAACAACCCCCCCCTTATATAAATTACATGTAATAAAGCATTCCTTCCAGAAGGTAGAGTACACAGTAATTGACTTACCCTTTCTTAACATTGTTGGTCACCCTGGGTGATTGAACCTGCATTAATTTACCAACTCATAGCTTCTCTTTGGTGCAAATGGATGTCCAGTCTAACAGGAGATGGATAGCTGCTCCTGTGTTACAAATGCTTCTGGGACTGAGGTGGACTTCTGCTGAATGACATCCTCTTCAGATGGTGGTCGTTGTTGATTGGTGTTGGCAATGGTGTTGTGGTATTATTGCTGGACTCATAACTCAAATACCACCATGACATGGTGACATTTGTATTCAGTAAAAATCTGGAATTAAAAGTCTAATGATGTTCATTAAACCATTGCCAATTGTGGTAAAAATCCATCTGGCTCAACTAATGTCCTTGAGGGAAAGAAACCTGCCATTGTTACCTGGTCTGGCCGACATGTGACTCCAGGTCCACGGCAAAGTGGTTGACTCTTGAATGCCCTCTGAAATGGCCTAGCAAGCCACTCAGTTCAAGGGCAATTTGGGATGGGCAATAAATGCTGGCCCAGCTAGCGACACCCACATCCCGTGAACAAATATTAAAAAGTACAATTTGTTTATAAAGTGTTTTCTTTCTGACAAAGTACAAAAACAAATCAAATATATGTTACCTCCCCTTCTGGAAGATTCTGTAACCTTCATTTTAAAACACACCAAATAAATCAGCTATTCGAGTATTTTGTGCACTGGCCTATGGTGCGATTTAAGTGTCAATTATTGACTAAAAAAGCATGTCAAATAGTTATTTGTTATGGTGAGGTTACTGCTCAGGAAGCTACCCAGTGGGAATGAGGAATAAAAAAGCATTACACACACTCTCAATGCACAAGGTGCAGACTCCCCATGGACAACCGAGTTGAAAACTAAGTAATAAAACATAATTTCAAAAGCTAGAATGATGAGCACGTACATTAACAACTATGTCCACTGAGTATTATGTAAAGGCTACTTGACATCAAAGGTGGGTGAAAGTCTTATGTGGAACTTAACTTTGTCTTCCAATGTATCCTAATAACCCACTATTAAATAATAAAAGATTAGTGCTGGAATTTTCCTTTTTCTTCGACTTAAGTGTCAACAGAGGCGGGGAAAGCAATGTGCAGTTTTGTTTAGCAGGCCCCCATTTGTAAAGCCTGCTGATGTGTCATCATGTCAGCGGGGGCAGGGGGGTTGTGGAATCCAAACATAGAGGGTTAATATAGCGGGGAAGCTTGCTGAGGGTATTAAAATGTATGGTAAGTGGGTTCCCAACCTTTGATACTGAGAACTCCATAACGTCATTGGCACGGAATGGGGACAATCGGATTTGGATATCCCAACGGCGTAAAAACTGCTTTGAGACTCCCGTTGAATTTTCTGCCCTGCCACCATTCGTAACCGCTGAAACCGGGGGTGGAAAATCCCCCCCAATGTGTGTGTATCCTGGCCGGGCTGGCATGCGTGCCACGGCCACCGCGAGTTCCCGCAGCGCCACAGCTGGCGCGAGTTTCCGCATGCGTGTGGGTTCCCGTCTCCGTGCCAGCCCCCGGGCAGTATGGCAGAGTCCTACAGCGGCCCAGCAAGGACGAACATAGGCCTCCACGGAACTAGCCCACCTGGGATAGGCCCAGATCGCGGGCCAGGCCTCCGTGGATCCCACCCGCTCCCCCACCAGGACGGCCCCCGCAGACAGAACTCCTAGACTCGGCGGGCACTCGGCCCATCAACGCCCGGAGAATCGCCAGGGGGGTCGCTTTCACGGCCCCCGACCGGTGTGGCGGTGATTCCGCGTGCGCCCGAAAATCTACGAGCCAGCATCAGGGCGGCGTGGCGCGATTCTCGCGCCCCCCGCCCCCTGGACGTGGCCGGAGAATCCCGGACCTTATCTTCCACTGTAACATGAAGGGAGGATTCTCCCATGACCCGGTTGGCAGAATCACTGATGGGCGGGGGGTTGGGGGGGGGGGGGGGGGGGGGGGGGGGGGGGGTGGGGGGGGGGTGGGGGGGGGGGGGGGGGTGGAGAAGGGGGGGGGGTGGAGAATTTGGTATGATACACAGAAATCGTTTGCACACCAGCATGCAGTGTCAGCAGGATACTTCCCGCCATGACGGGTACGTCACGATTCTCTCGAGGGACAGACATGAGAGTGAGTTTGAGCCCCAGGAACAACAATTGACTCCTTTGATCCCTCCCTGCGTGAGTCCCGTCATATACCTGAGAGCCAGAAGGGTGAGTGTGTGACGTTATTGCATGTTGAGGCAGTGAAGGTCTTTGGTGGGGATGTGGAGGTAGACATGAACTCGGAGGGGCAGGGCAGGAGGGGTTCAGGCAGGAGAATGTGTATGGGTTGGAATTCTCCACAAGCAAGGAAGTATGGACATTTACCTGGACATTATCAAAGCAAAAGGATTCAGGTTGGAGGGTACAGGGGGTAAGTTTCTTTTCATTAATTTACAGGATGTGGGCATAACTGGCTAGACCAACATTTATTGCCCATCCCTAATTACCCTGGGGAAGGTGATGATGAGCTGCAATCTTGAACCACTGCATTCCCTGTGGTGTAAATACATCCACCGGGCTGATAGGGAGCAAATTCCAGGATTTTGACCCAGCAACAGTGAAGGAATGCCGATATATTTCCAATTCAAGATGGTGAGTGGCTTGGAAGGAAACTTCCAGGTGGTGGTGCTCCAACATGTGGTCCAAGGAAATACCAGGGGAGGGTCAATGGTAATGGAAGAAAGGGCCTGGGTGACTGGGAGAAGGGAAGCGGTACTGGAGCGCAGGAAGAATGTCACTACCACCATGTTGGTCTGCTGGAAACTATGTGAAGTCTTGTGTTGGAGATGCTGCACAAGGATTTAGTCATTTTGTGGAGACACAGATCATTCCAGCCGAACGACTGAAGGGGAACTCCAGCAGGCAGTCTTGACAATGCTAGGCACCTGGGATATGAGACTTTGACAGATTAATTCATCTCAGTGTGCATGAGAGAATGCTTAAGCATGGCTCCCAAAGGCCTTACCGAATACACTTCCCCCTGAAAAACCAAGGGGGGACATTCGCGAAACCTTAAGAACCACACTGAAAGGAGACAGTAGGCATGATTGCAGTGAACATCATTACAGAAGTTGGAATGGTCATTTATTCACCCCTAGCAACCAGATGCAATCCAAATGTCTTCATTGACTCTCGCCCACCACTTCTTTCAACTGCTGCCTCTACGCCTCTCCATCCCGGTAACCCCAGGATGTAGACGATGACGGGTTTGACCGTGGAAGTGCAATTGAAAGTCAAGGGGAGATGATTAAATTCTGATTACTATAATAGAGACTCGAGCCCTGAAATTCCACACAGATTTTGATGTGGAGGATTTTTGCAATTATGGAAAGAGTACGCGAGTGCACATCACTCATCATTGCAGCGCCAACTTTCAGACAGCACACCTTTAACAATCAGTTGAGTAAATTATGTGAATCGCTCGGTTCACATCATGGGTTTGTGTGCGTCGCTTCAAACTGAATGACCCACAACAGCAAATCAATAATTTTAGCAGCATCATAGTAAACAAAGAGTGACTGTTACGGTGACTAAATATTTTTTGTTAAATACTAAATAATGCGAATATAATTGCAACCAGGAAAACGTAGATAGAGAACAGTGCAATAACAAAATCATTCCTTTGAGTGATTCATTTCAAATGAATATGATGTCCCCAAAACCTTGAGAAATTTATAGTGGTCCTGTTTTGTTTTTTCCCCTTGAATGTGCATGAGTCAGGATTAGAAAATATAATCGTTTTTTATTTTGAACAAGTTGAAGAGAAGTCATGCCTTCCCGAATATGATTGTATTTATACCCGTAACTGCTCAGACGATGCAATAAGAGAACTAAATATATCCAAGTTTGGCATTGACACAAAGATAGGCAGCAGTGTAGACAGTGTAGCTGGAATCATAATATTATAAAGGGATATTAATGGGTTGATGGATAAAACTCTGGCAAATGAATTTTATTGAAGGTAAGCCAACCACTTTTGAGCAAAAAAGGACAGATCAGAATACTTCCTAAATGGTGAAATGGAATGCTGGCTCTTATATCAGGAGGATTAAATACAAAGGATTAGAAATCATGTTACAATTATAAAAAACCCGAAGATGACGGGCGGGATTCTCCCGTACCTGGTGGGGCAGGGTGTCCCGGCGGGACGGAATGGCGTGAACCACTCCGGCGTTGGGCCGCCCCAAAGGAGCGGAATCCTCCGCACCTTCAGGGGCTAAGCCTGTCCAGGAGTGGTTTGCTCCGGGCCGGCCAGCCGGATAGGGGGTTGGCGACATGCCAACCGGCGCCGAAGGGCGGCCGCCGGGAGTTGGCGCTTGCGCGGGAGTGCCAGCGCATGCTGGTGTCATCCCTGCACATGCGAGGGAGGGTTCGTCTCCGCATTGGCCATTGCGGAGGACCACAGCGGCCGATGCGGAGGAATAGAGTGCTCACATGGCACAGGCCTGCCCGCGGATCGGTGGGCCCCGATCGCAGGCCAGGCCATCGTGGGGGCACCTGCCCGGGCCAGATCCCCCCGCGACCCCCCAGGAACCCTGGAGCCTGCCCGCACCACCAGGTCCCGCTGGTAAGGGACCTGCTCTAATTTATGCCGGCGGGACCGACTACAGACGGGGGGGACTTCAGCCCATCACGGGCCGGAGAATTTGGGTGCCCCCAGCGCCCATTGCGTCGCGCCGGACCCCGCCATTCTCCGAGGCGGGTGGCGCAACTCACACCGGGTCGGTTTTGGGGGGTGGGAGAATTGGGAGGACGGCGGGGGCGGGATTCACGCCGACCTCCAGCGATTGTCCCACCCTGCGGGGGGTCGGAGAAACCCGCCCCAAGTTATTATGGAAAAATAATAGGGCAACTAAAGAGTAACTATTCCTGCTGGTTGAGGAATCTAGGGTAAGGGGAAATAATGTGAAAATTAGGACCAAAGGTATGAAGGGATTTGCAGCAAAGCTGGTAGATGAAGTTATGCCACGCATTAATCATGATTTTATTGAATGGCAGAACATGTTTGACAGGTTAAATTACCTGCTCTTGTTTCTCCATTTCTATTGAGCCACATTATGGGTTTACCAAAATATTAAAGGTGCTGATTGTGAAGTTGGGTTCATCAAATGTTCCTTTTAACATATTTGTATGTCGTAACAATGCAAGTTTTATGATTGTGGAAACCTCCTACTTGTATAGTTACACAGAGAACCTGCCATACTGTCATTTGAAGGAGCAATGTTAGAAATTGTGAAATCTTTGCACCTTCACCGGCAGTTTTTGCAGTTTAAGATGAGTAACCATAGAAATCCTACAGTGCAGAAGGAGGCAATTCAGTCCATCGAGTTTGCACTGTCCCTCCAAAACAGCATCCCATCTAGGCCCACCACCTTACATCGTCCTGCAACCCCAAACAGCCCTCACAACCCCAGACACAAAGGGGAAACTTTTATCATGGCCAATCAACTTAACCTGCACATCTTTGGACTGTGGGAGGAAACCGGATCACCTTGGAAACCCACGCAGACATGGGGAGAAAGTGCAATCTCCACACAGTCACCTAAGGTCGGAATTGAACCCAGACCCTGGCGCTGTGAGGCAGCAGTGCTATCCATTGTGTTACCATGCTCCCCCTTGTTCCTTTCTGGATGAAATGTTTTTGGCAGAATTCATACACCATTGATTGGGCATATCATAGCCTCAACTTTAAAATATTGACATTTTTGTGCAAGGTTTCTTTCACATCACATCGATTACACCAGGTTCCATAATTCAGAGGAAACAGTCCCAGGCGATCACTGCACTGCTCACTTTATGCACTCAAATGCTTGTGGACAAGTGGGGAGTTTGGCTATGGCTAAGGTCTTAGTGGATCAGGTATTTTCAAGCTGAACAATGTCACATAAGAGAATGAATTGTGATGATATGCATAAGCTATCACGTATATAATGATGTAAATGACTTCCAACCAGCAGGTGGTAGTGTAACTCTACCCTGTGACTCTGTACCTTGAGGAGTTGGGAGATAGTTGTGTTAGTGGATAGTCATACTTGCAGTAGCTCTAAGATAATTGATCAGTATTAGCAGTTTGTAATATATTTCGCAAAGTTATCTTTACCATGCATTTATTTTATAATAAAACACTTTAACCCATCAACAACTAGACGATTTTCTGTGCATAATTTCTACCAGACAAGCATCAGAACATAACATAGTACCAGGACTGAAGATCTCCTAAGAGAACAAGATTATTTGAAGATCCGAACAATGAAAGTTATCTCCGGAGAAGAAAATAAAAGAAAAATATATTCTACCAACCTTGTGAATTCCTGGCAACTTATGCACAATGCACAGCTAGACTTCAAAGTCCAGGATGGAAGCTCTGAAGGCCCCACTCCAGCTTTGAGTCATTAGCAATGTAAATGAGAATTGGCACGTATTCAAACAGCAATTCACTCTCCAAGTTGCAGCTCTTGGTCTGCAGGCATAGCCTGATGAGAGATGCATAGCGTTGCTGCCCACTGTAGCAGATCCACGAGCTATAGAAATATTTAATATGTTCGCTTTCAATAGCGAGGTGAAAAGCAATTTGACCGGCATTGCACTCCATATTTCGCACGCGCACCCAGAAGGCAGGCAAATTGTTTGATAGTTTTCTGACTGATTTGCAATTAAAAGCACAGTCATGTCATTATGATACACTACAAAGCATCGATGATCCGCCATCAGATCATGTTCATGATTTGGAATGACAAGGTTCACGAGAGGCTGTCAAGGGAAAATGAGCTTCAGATTGATGATGCTATCAAAATTTGGCATGCCAGCGATCTAGCTGCACAACAGATTAGAACGTTGAATCTCAAACATTTTGGCGCTGAGGAAAGGCAGTCGACGCCATGAGTGTAGGGATGCACCCGAGTTCAAAACATGGTCCCAGCACCGGCAACCATTTTAAGCGACCGACGGAAACCTCCATTTCATGCAAATGATGCGGCAATAGATATTTGCCATGACAATGTCCAGCGTTTGGAGAGATCTGCTCCAAATGTAAAGGCAAAAATAATTTTGCTGTGCAATGCTTTACCATTAAAAAAGTGGAACAAACAAAATCAATCAACATTGAGAAACGTTCTTCATCGACATGATTTCTAGTGAGGACAAGGGTAGTCAAGGAATGCACAATGACAACATTTTAATGACGATTTGTAGCAATAATGAAGTATATGCTGAAACTCCAAAAGACAAATAAACAGTTCCATTAATGATTAATGGCACATTAATTAACTTCAAACTCAACATGGGAGTGAGGGCCAATCTTATCAGTTTGTCAGATTTAAATGAACTGATAATTAAACCGCAAGTGTTAAATAAAGCAGTACTATCGAAAGACAACGGAAGTTAAGTTACTATGCTAGGAGCATGCAAGCTCAATGTGCATGTGAAGAACAAAGTTCACACAGTAAAATGCTCCATTGTAGAGACAGCATGTGAATCTCTATTGGGACTGGAAGCATGTGAAGTACTTGAGCTAGTTGAGCGAGTTTACAGTGCAGACTGTGCTGTAAGTAGACAACATGCATCGGTAGATTCCATACTGAAGGAACTTCTTGGGATAGTTCAAGGCTTTGGCACTTTAACTTTCACGTATCGTATCCATTTGAAAGAGAACGCGCAACCAGTATTACACACACCAGGACGTGTACCAGCTCCATTGAAGATCAATTGAAGAATGAGCTAGAAAGGATGATGGCTTTAGGCATAATCAAACGCATAGAAGAACCTACAAATTGGCTAAACTCTATGGTCTGCATTAAGAAGAATCTGTATGGACCCGAAAGATCTGAACCTCAACATTAAAAGAGAACATTATCCGATTCCGAAGAGGGATGAAATCACTTGTGAGATGTCAGGAGCAACCTGTTTTAGCAAGTTAGATGCTTCACAAGGTTTTTGGCAGCTCAGATTGGATAAGGAGCGCAAAAAGCTGTGCACTCTCAACACTCCAATCAGGCGATATTATTTCTGGAGAATGCCATTTGGTATCATTTCTGCATCAGCGATTTTCCATCGGGCAATGGAACACGTCATAGAAGAAATTCCAGGAGACAGAGTGTATGTTGACAACATAATCGACTGGGGATCAACATGAGAAGAGCACAACAAAAGGCTTGTCAGAGTGCTGAAGAGCATGAAATAAAATGGCTTAAAGCTGAATACAGCCAAATGTCAATTTGGTGTTGACACTATCAATTCTTGGGAGATAAGCTTTCTGCAAACGACCTGGTCAAAAAATAAATAAAGGCAATCTTGAATGTGCCACATCCCAATGACAAAAAAAGTACACTTAGAATGTTAGGAATCATACATTTCGTTGGCAAATTTATTCCTGATCTCACAGCAAAAACTTCATACCTCAGAGAAATAATCAAGAAAGGCAATGGTCCAAATATTCCAATGGTCTACTAGACATGAACAGGAATGGCAAGCATTACAATAAACATTGACAACAGCTCCAGTGTTGACATTATTTGACCCTACAAAGATGACGAAAATAACAACAGGTGTGTTGAAAGATGGGTTGGGAGCGATGTTATTGCAACAAGACAATGGTAAAAATTGGCTTCCAATTGCCTATGCTTCCAGGTCAATGTCTGACACATAGTGCCGGTATGCTCAAATTGAAAAAGAATGCTTCTGTTTAATTAATGGTCTTGCTAAGTTCCATGACTATGTCTATGGTCTACCAACAATTTTTGTGGAAAACTGACCACAGACCACCTGTAGCAAAAGTAAAATAAAATCTGAGCGAGACGTCCCCTAGGATCCAGCACATGACGATGCATGTGAATATTTGAAGAATAGGCAACGTAGGTCAATCTTATCCTGTATTCCAGCAGAACCTGTTAATTGAAGATTAGAGAGGAAACATATTTTTCAAAAAAGGAGACAGAAAATGGCAGAACCACAAGAAGACATTGTGAGCAATCCTAAGACAGATGAAAAAGAAACAAGTAAAAATGCACAAATTCAAGAAGAACAAGAAGAAATATCAACAACGACACATGAAAATTAAATACGGTCACAAGTTCAACCAATGCTCAGAAGGTAAACAAGACAACGATAGAAACCTGAGGGACTGAATTTGTTATGGATTGTAAATAGTTAAATCCTCTAAAGAATTATGCATATCATATTGTATTGGAAAACAAAATCATGAATGTTACATTTTCAAAGGTAAGGGGATGTGATGCTATGCACAAGTTATTATGTATATAATGATGTAAACGACCTCCGACCAGCAGGTGGCAGTGTAAATCTAGCATATGACTCTGTACATCGAGGAGTTGCGAGTTAGTCATGTTAGTAATCATACTTGCAGCTTTAGGATAATTTATCAGTATTAGTAGCTTGTCATATATTTCTCATAGTTATCTTTACCGTGCATATTTTATAATAAAGCACTTTAACTAATCAAGAACTAGACATTCTTCTGTGCATCATTCTTACCAGCACCAGAACATAACATGGATCACCTTTTATGTGTTTTATTCGAGGTGATTGTGACCTGCAGGATTCTAGCAATCGTAGCAAGGACTACCTTGGGTATTTTTTGTACATGAAGGCTGCTTCTGAGTGCAACAAAACAGGTTTTACCCAAAAGGTGAATGTGCAATGAGATCTAGTAGTGTTAATAGGAATTACATGCATGAATACAACTGATAACCTGGAGGATCGGGAACTATTTTGGAAATAAGAGCAAGCAAAAGGTAAAACTTCAAATTTTTCAATGGTTCTCCCACTACAGTCCGAATTTTTGCATTCAAGTGTCTAAGATTGGGACTTGAAACAATGAACTTCTGTGTCAGAGGCACAAAAACTATCATTGAAATCAAGCTTGAGGTGCTTTGCAAATTTTTACCAGTCCACGTGCAATTATAGACCTGACAATATCCAGGGTCATGCCGCACAAATGATCAGCCATGATCATCTCCAATCAGAGAGAATCAAACCATCGCTCCTTAACATTCAATGGTATTGCCATCCCTGAAACCCCATTGTCAATGTCCAGGGGGTTACTATTCACCAGAAACTGAACGAAACTAGTCATATAAATACTGTGGCTAAAAGAGGTCAGAAGCAAGGAATCCTGCAGTGAGTAACTTACCTCCATACTCCACAAAGCCTGTCCACCACTTACAGGGCACAAGTCAGGAGTGTGATAGAATACCACTGGATGAGTGCAGCTCCAACATCCAGGACAAAGTAACCCATTTGGCACCCCTTGCACAAACATTCACTCCCTCCACCATTAGCAGCAGTGTGTACCATCTACAGGATGCATTGCGGAGTTTACTAAGTCTCCTTCGGCAGCACCTTCTGTAGAAGTGGATTTCATTTGGAACTTTGCTGATAGGGTTAATATAACAGTTCTGAAAAGCTCTGTGAAAGAGATGTCAACAGGTCAAGGGATGAAATAAAGGGAGTGTGTTCTGACCGTATCTGTAAAAGCAAAGATGTCAGAAGGTTATGGGATGGAATATAGGGAGTGTGGCATTGGTACTAATTAATGTTCTGACCCGTATCTGTAAAAGCAGAGAGGTCAAAAAGGCAAAGAATGGAATGAATGGTAACCGTTACTTTATTGCAGAGATAACATAATTGAGCTCGTTTGACCAGTTGGAACAAATAAACATTGAAATGTTTATTGGAAGGGCCTTGGAATGAGATAAGCCATATGGCCATGGGATACAAAAACCTTTGTATTAATATTGATAGTGACTTGTGCTAATGATTATGTCAAAAATAACCTCCCGACCTCGAAGAATAATTCCATATATGTACATGTTCTGGATCCTTGCAAAATCATAGGTGTATGTAGGAATTTAAAGGGACCACCTCTAAGCTGTGATTGTATAAAGATACCGTCCATATTTTGGACTTTGGCACTTCTCGAAGGTGGTTACCCGACTGCTTAGAGATTTGTCCCGGCCGTAAATAAACGAATATTCGTTACTGACGTGTTCGAGTGTTTTACTTCTGGACTGACGATCAGATACGTGAAAGCGCAATTCACATTTGGTGGCCCGTACGGGGATCTCCAGAGGGGTCTGCGCAACTAACCGGCGTAATCGACTGAGCTCGTTCAAAGTAGAGGACGAATTTGGCCCCCAACGTGAGTAAAAATTTGTTTTCCACCTTGGTATTCGCCTACTACCAGTTTGATCGTTGCTCAGCCTTGCCGTTGGTTTGTCGAGAAGCCTCTGCGAGATCCAGGTCAGTCCAGCGAACCCGTTTTAAAGAGGGTAAGTGAGTGAACCCTGTGGTTATCGTCTCTAGGGGCAGCCTGGGACTGCCGCCGTGATTCCAGGCAGCGTTCGCTGGAGTTACGGGCGGGGTTGCCAGGACTGCTGGGGGCAGCCTGAGGAGCCGCCGTGATTCCAGGCAGCGTTCGCTGGAGTTACGGGCGGGGTTCTCAGGATTGCTAGGGGACGGTTAACGGGCTGTGGGCAGCCTGGGACTGCCGCCGTGATTCCAGGCAGCGTTCGCTGGAGTTACGGGCGGGGTTGCCAGGACTGCTAGAGGCAGCCTGAGGAGCCGCTGTGATTCCAGGCAGCGTTCGCTGGAGTTACGGGCGGGGTTCTCAGGATTGCTAGGGGACGGTTAACGGGCTGTGGGCTCTGGACGGGACTGCCGCCGTGATTCCAGGCAGCGTTCTCTGGAAGTTACGGGCGGGGTTCTCGGAGCCTATCCCCCGGTGTAACCCATACCTTCACTGAAGAATTTTACCTACTTACCCCTTAATAGCATTGGTGTCCTGGGTCCTGTGTTATTAAGGAAGCAAAGTAAGCTAATAACCACTTAAAATCTGGTCTTCTTGAGTTGAATTAGCTGTTTAAACTCGGCTGCTTTCCTTGTCTTTCTCCAGCAGGCTGTGTCTCTCTCTCTCTCTCTCTCTCTCCTGTTGCTGTTGCAGAGTGCTGGTGCTTCTGCTCCCTGGGTTTATATTCTCTTTCGAAGAGTTATTAAGTTTTAACGACTGTATTGTATATGGGCTTGTTTCACTTTGATAGTTTAAAAGTATCTTTGATGTAAACATCTTACTACAACTAATTATTCATTTCAGGCATATCGTCTCCTCTCAGATCTGACTTTAAAAAATGCTTTTGTTTCAATAGTTAACTTTTATTTCTGTGGTTTCAAATCGTTTAATTTTCCAATTGTCCCCAGTTCATAACTTTGCCTTTGATTTTGACTTAAATGTTGTTTCTCGTAGCCAGGTCATCTCCAATTTTCTTTTAATTAACTTGATGTTTGTAGAATTTTACCCCTTAAATTGACACTAAATTCGACTGCGCATCTTCCATTCTTTCCAGCTGTTTACTAAGAGAGTTTATTTCAATTAAGGTGTGAAACTTTGCCCTTAGCTGTATGCTAAAATTTAACTTGGTTGTGCCTTGAAAGACTTGCCTGTTTTAAACATTCGTCACTTAATGCAATTGAAACTCTCATCCATGCTTTTTCAGATGCTTTCTGAGATAGTTACATTCCATGAAGGTGTGAGCCATTGTTTTAGCTTACCACATGAAGCCTGTGTGTCTGCTGAGGCCTGATTGTGAGCAAGAATCTGCATTTTATAACCCTGCTCTTTGCAGCTGCTATTAACCTTTTGTGGGATCTTTCCCTGTACCCTCTCAAACCAGATATTGCCAGACTTTCATGTTTCAAATGACACATTTTTCTGTATTATCAAGAACCCACCGCAAAGAAATTAATTGCCTTGTGGAGGGAATACTGTCAGTTAATGAAAGATGCATCTATACTGGCTAGCTGGCAGGCAAATGCCTCAAAATTGGGTATTGGCCTCACTGAAGGGGGAATTGCTAAAACAGTAGAGGTCTTAAAAAGGGAATGTAAACAATATAAGAAACCTGGCGCCGGTCAGCAATGCGAAGCAAGGTTGGGGGGAGGGGGACGATGGGGATAAGGAACATCTGTTCAATTGCGGGGGACGTCAGAAGCCTCCACAGCCCCCACAGCCACCTCCGCCACCGCCCCTGGAATGTGATCAGTATTATGAGTAACTCAGTATGTTCAGAACTACATTGGTCTCAGAATAAACAGATAAAGGATTTGTGCTGGGCAGTTTCGAAACTGCTGCGTTGAAATTGACACTGCATGGCTCCGCAGGGTCCTAGTGCCCGCTGATCACAAACAGTCACTAGCAGAACCACACAGCCTGCAATCGGCTGCTAATATTACCCTCCAACAAGATATCACTGTCTATAGTTTCCATTCTGTTACGGCCCTTTTGGGACAGCTACAGACTCAGCATCTCACGATGGCTCGTCAGAACAAATATGAGATTGCTCTCCTTAATAACCCGAAAGTCCAGTTTGCCCACTGCACCACTATCAACCCTGCTGACTTTTTGACGCATCCTCCCACAGACATGCTCGACCCAACACATGACTGTCTGCAACTGTTGCAGGAAGTCTCCTCGGTTCGAGACGACCTCTCCGATATACCCATCCCGAGTGCAGATTGTTCCTTTTTCACCGATGGAAGTTCTTCCGTCGGCGAAAGGGGGGATAGACAATCTGGCTATGCAATCATCGATCAAGACGGTGATGGAAAAACAGAGGATTTCTAACCTCCACTGGTACACCCATCTCACACCAGCAGTTAGTAACCCAGTTATTGCAGGCCCTTATGCTCCCAGACAAGATAGCGGTGATAAAATGCGCAGCGCATAAAAAAGGCACAGGACTGGTGGAAACGGGCAACAGGAGAGCGGACGAGAAGGCAAAAGAAATTTCTAAATCTGGCAAACTAATGGTGCCTAGAATGATGAGGCAGACTAAAACCCCCTCGGGAAAGTCCCCCTCTGAAAAACCTATGCCAACCATTGCTGACATAATCCAAATGCAGGAGGACGCTCCTGCAACTGCTGTAAATATGTGGAAAAACTTAGGATGTATATATGATATCGAAAATAAACTGTGGGTCACCCCGGTAGGACAAACATGTATGACCGATGCATTAGCAGCCTGGGTGACCGAATGTGTACACTTTGCAACTCACTGTGGAGCTCGTGCCACAGGGGACATATTGTTAAAAAGCTGGTGGCACCCACGACTGCAAGAAATGGCCCAACAAATTAGCAGTCGGTGCCTAATCTGTCAACAGCACAACCCCGGTAAGGCCGTCCCCTGTGATCCTGGCACAACCCCCTTACCTGAGGGTCCATTTGAGACCCTGCAAATGGATTACATTGAGTTGGAAAGATGTCAATGCTATAAATATGTGTTAGTCATTGTGGACACTTTTAGCAAATGGATCGAGGCCTACCCGACTACGGATAACAAGGCCTCGACAGTAGTTAAGGTGTTAATGCGAGAAATTGTTCCGCGATTTGGAATTCCAGCCCGGCTGAGCTCTGACAATGGTCCCCACTTCATAGGTCAGATCAATAAGGAATTCTGTGCTCTGCTAGGAATAAAGCAACAGTTTCATTGTGCCTACAGACCACAAGCCGCTGGAGTGGTGGAAAGGGCTAATCAGACTCTAAAGACTAAACTCGCTAAACTACAAGCAGACACTGGGGCCACTTGGCTCAAACTCCTGCCTTTAGCACTCTTCCAGCTACGTGCCACCCCCGCAGAAAAAAACTCGCCTAAGCCCAGCGGAAATACTATATGGCAGACCCTTTCGAACGCCTTGGGACAGCAGTGTTCCATGGAATGTTCAATTCCATTACATGACTACCGAGATGGCTAATTATATATTAACACTAACTAGAATTTTGAAAGGATTACACTCCCGAGTTCGTGCCACCCAGGAAGAAGTCCCCTCCATTACTCATGACGTCTCCATCAACCCTGGGGATTATGTCCTAATTCGAAATTGGACACGTAAAGGTTTCGAACCTCGATGGGAGGGTCCCCTACAGGTTCTACTCACTACCCCCACTGCAGTAAAAGTGGAGGGCCGGAACGCATGGGTACATATGCACCATTGTAAGTTAATTAAGTATCCATGATGTTCTAAACTTTTCCTTTAAGTCCTAGGAACACGAGTACCAGGATGAAGTCCCTCTTCACCGTCACAATACTCGCCACCCTGCTCTCTCTCGCTGCATCCGGAAGAAGGAGATGCCCGTATGGAAGCCGACGTCCACCCCTGTGCCGAGAAGGAACCCCACGATGTGGAACAACGACAGATCTCCGATGGATCACCACGGCTATCAAAACCTGCCCAACCACCGTTCATCCCGACGACCAGAAGCCCCGATTCCGGACTACGTACATGGTTCTGATCTACGATCGCCGCACATGCCGGTGGAACCACCGGTGCATTGATAAGGACAGGGTACAAATTTTACCATCAAGGACTACTCACCCCTACTCGCCTTCCAGAAGGAAGCGGGCAACGCACCATGTAACGGCGAATTCATTTCTGTTTATGTCCTATGTCTATGCTAAGAAAGTGGGTGTCTCCTCTTGCTGGGTATGTACACAGGTCCCGACCCATGCCCATGGAGGCGTTCCCTTGATATCTGTTCCTTTCTCGATCGAACAGACGGCTGCATGGGTTATATTCCAGACAATTCAGAGAATATCACGCGTCTGGTAACCCATATCAGAGATGGAGTACAGCGCTTGCGACTCGCCGGTCAGGCTGACTGGTGGAGCTGGATGTGGTCCAATTCTTGGGCCACTTACCTATTCCATGGGCTCATTATCTTCGTTACCATCTGTTTGTTGCTCTGTATCATAGCTACTGGTGTGAAATGCCTATGCAACCGTTTGGGTGCCACTGCATTACCACAGATGCTTCAGAGATCCGCCCTAGACGAAAGAGAAAAACTGGTTCCACCTACCCCTGACCTATATGAGGAAGTGGCATCCTGCCGGAGCCTAGTAGAGGAGGAGTACCTCCGCCTCGCTCTCATTTCCATCTAAAGTATCCTGAGTGTTATGTGATCAAGGAATGATCAAAGGGGGGAATGTAGAAGTGGATTTCATTTGGAACTTCGCTGATAGGGTTAATATAACAGTTCTGAAAAGCTCTGTGAAAGAGATGTCAACAGGTCAAGGGATGAAATAAAGGGAGTGTGTTCTGACCGTATCTGTAAAAGCAAAGATGTCAGAAGGTTATGGGATGGAATATAGGGAGTGTGGCATTGGTACTAATTAATGTTCTGACCCGTATCTGTAAAAGCAGAGAGGTCAAAAAGGCAAAGAATGGAATGAATGGTAACCGTTACTTTATTGCAGAGATAACATAATTGAGCTCGTTTGACCAGTTGGAACAAATAAACATTGAAATGTTTATTGGAAGGGCCTTGGAATGAGATAAGCCATATGGCCATGGGATACAAAAACCTTTGTATTAATATTGATAGTGACTTGTGCTAATGATTATGTCAAAAATAACCTCCCGACCTCGAAGAATAATTCCATATATGTACATGTTCTGGATCCTTGCAAAATCATAGGTGTATGTAGGAATTTAAAGGGACCACCTCTAAGCTGTGATTGTATAAAGATACCGTCCATATTTTGGACTTTGGCACTTCTCGAAGGTGGTTACCCGACTGCTTAGAGATTTGTCCCGGCCGTAAATAAACGAATATTCGTTACTGACGTGTTCGAGTGTTTTACTTCTGGACTGACGATCAGATACGTGAAAGCGCAATTCACACTTCCAAACTCACAATCACTGCCATCTCGAATGACAAGGGTAGCAGATACCCCACAACCTGAAGGTTCCCCATCATGCCACACACCATCCTGACTTGGAAATATTTTGCCATTCCTTCAATGTGGCTAGGTCAAAATATTGGAACTCCCTCCCCAATTGCACAGTGACTGTACCTACATCACATGTTCTGCAGCAGTTCAAGAAGACAGCTCAACACCACCTTCTCAAGGGTAATTAGGGGTGGGCAACAAATGCTGGCCCAGTTCAACTGGAACTATGGATGAAATTCTCCGCCTCGCGATGCCAGGAACGTGAACTGCGATCGGGCGGAGAACCAGGGGTCCGGCCAGAATCAAGGTCCCTGCCCAGCTCAAGATCGGGAGCCATGCTTCGGTCCCTGTCTGGTAGTAACACTGAGGTTTGCGGCGCCCAGACTGGCGGGGGTATGCGAAATCAGTATTTGCATGCATTTAAAAGTATTTTGCGTGTTTGACTCACTCCGCTCTGGGCCTCTGCGATGCTCCGCCCCTCTCAGGCGGGCATCATGTGGGCACGATTTACGATGGGTATTTACAAATGTGGGCGCCATGGCTACTGAGAGAGAGAGAGAGAGATAGAAGGTAAGTAAAGTTTGAAATACTGTTAAAGATTGTACGTCTTACTGGAGCTGGCTTCCAGGGCCTAGGAGAGAAACAGGGAATAATTTGGCTCTGTGGATTTGCGATGTCCCCCTTGGGATCGGGGTAGGCTGGTTCTGATCACCATTGCTGCAGTATTTGTTTTAAACGCACCCATTTGGAACACGTTATAGGCCCCTGGCTGCTCATGCTGCTGACTGCTCACTGTGCGTAAACGTTAACAGAGCCTCTGGTTATTTGAGTGCCCACCCAGGCCACCCCTCCGGAAACACTCAGACCAAAACTGACTTGTTAATGGATGGGCGTGGCGAAGCTCAATCAATGACACACCAGGTGCTGGCACTCCTCAGTGCACTCATCAGACGCACTGCCTCACAGCAGGGGACTAGCAAAGTTCACGCCAAACAAAGGACACATGGCACCTTCCCTGGCACACTGCCCCTCTCAGGGCAGAAGCTTCACGAGTGACACCATCAGCTGGCCCACTCTGCAGGACCACCAGCAGCTTCCAAGCCCTGTCTGTCCAGTAAAACCCATATCCCGTCCATCCTGCCCCCGGACAGGTTGTCACAGCATGTATGTCACATCCAGGACCCACATCGCATTGCAGCAATGCTCCCAGCAGATGCACCCTTCCCTACCTCACTCCCATCTGAAGGACCAGCCCACACACAAGACTAAGCATGGAGGTGACTACTGGCACAAGGTGACCCTCTCCACCACACAACCAGGTTCCATGCTGCTGGTAGGATAACACACGCCCCACCCAATGAGGACACACACAGTAGATCCCACTGGGGATACAGGACAGGGGCTGCAGAGCCCATCGCTGAAGTGGGTTGCGGCAGTAAACAGTATGCCTATTGACAGGGATGAGTGGTGAGGCTAGAGGTAACCCAGTGCCACTCACTGCTGGGGACAGGAGTGCAGTGTGTAAAGTAACACATCAGGAGGAATGGCTGAGGGGTGGGGTTGGAATTGAAAGCCAGATTTGGAGAGTGGGGCTGACGTCATCTCAGGGTCAACATGTAGTGTGTTGAATTTGGATAGACAAGGGAGTACTCATCTTGCCAACATGTCCTCCCCCCCACTGCAGAGAATGAATTTGGGAGTACAGACAGGAATGCACGCTGCCTACCTGGCCATAGCTGCCATTAGGAATTCACTGATGCTGGAGACAAAGGGCCAGCTCAGGGGGGACCCTGCACAAGAGCAGCCTGCCTCAGAACAACAGAGGCCAGCCAGTGAGGCGCAAGTGCTGGCTGACGAGCAGGCCGAGGAAAAGGCGTGAACGAGGTGCCACATCAGACCATTTGAATACAATCAACGCCTGTCCTTCAAGAAGCTGCCAGATCGCATGTAGCGCCAAGGACTTTGTCTAGCCAACGAGACAGTGCGCCAACTGTGGAAGATGATGGCGCACCTGGCACCACAGGGGTATAGAACTTACAGTGCAGAAAGAGGCCATTCGGCCATTGAGTCTGCACCGACGCACTTAAGCCCTCACTTCCACCCTATCCCCGTTACCCCTCCTAACCTTTTTGGTCACTAAGGGCAATTTGTCATGGCCAATCCACCTAACCTGCACGTCTTTGGACTAGGGGAGGAAACCGGAGCACCCAGAGGAAACCCATGCAGATACGGAGAGAACGTGCAGACTCCGCATAGACAGTGACCCAATGGAGAATCAAACCTGGGACCCTGGCGCCGTGATGCCACAGTGCTATCCACTTGTGCTATCTGGCCAACAAGGTAACAATCACCCTTAACCTTTATGCCTCTAAGTCTTTCCAGGGCTGAGCAGGGACCTCTCTGGGATCTCTCAGAGATCCATACACAGGTGTCCATGCTCTGATGCATGTCCAATGCAGCCTTGCGCAGACTATGTAAACTTCAGTCTGGACTAGGCACAAGAGGATGCTGCGGCAGTGGGATTTTCTGCCATCATCAGCAGATCCCAGGTCCAGGGAGTGATCGATGGCACACATGTCCCCCTAGATGGGGTCTCCTTCATCAATCAGAATGGCTTCCCCTCCCTGGATGTGAAGTTGGTATATAACCACCAGCTGCACATCATACACTTCTGCATCTGATACCCAGGCAGCGTGCACGATGCATACATCCTCGTGCACTCATAGGTTCATGGCACCTTCTCCCAGGCACTCTCTCGGATACAAGATTGACTCTTGGGCAATGAGGCTTACTCGCTGAGGTCTTGGCTAATAACACGTGTCCAGACGTTCCAGTCCGAGGTGGATAACTACTTTAACAATGCCCATGCAGCAACCAGGAGAGTCATTCAGCATTGCGTCGGTGACCTCAATGAGGGCCTCCCATGCCTGGACCACGCCAATGGGGCCCTCAGTATAGCCCCAGGGGGTATCTCCAACATCATGCTGGCCTGCTGCATCCTGCACAACATCCCGCAGCAGAGGCGGGAACATGCTGGAGGAAATACGCCTGGCCATTGGCAGCTGAACCACTCTGTCCCACCACTCCATACTCTCCCCCCACCCCATCCCTTTACATAGCTGCTCACATCCATCCCTGTCCCACCTCCCTCCATTCCATCCCACCACCCCAGCTCCCCATCCCCCATCCAAGGGCACTATCAGCAGCACTACAGGGTACATGGCTGCCTGTGACTGGGATCCCCTGTCCTGTGCCTCAGCCATCGACTGCACAGGTTGCCCCAAATCTTAGATGTCTTGACCCATGCTGTGACTTTTTGACCCAAGCCTTCCACCATGGACACCACCCGTTCAGGGTTAGCTTGGATACCACACATTGAAGGCACAATCTCCTGCACCTGAACGTGGTTGGACTCCTCCTGCTGAACTTGCAGGTGTTGGAAAGTTGCTTACACTCTCTGCTATAAATCTCGGCTTGGTGCCTACATCTCCACCAGTGATGGGACCATATTTTTCAGAATCTTGATACCTGTCCAGGGTACAGAGATTTCCTGAGATCAGGCAACCCTCCGACTGTCCACTTCCTCAGGGTCCCTACCTCCACCTGATGTGCTGCAGAATGTGTGCTGTTGGCACCAAAAGGTGACCCAGGAGCCTCATCACTAAAATGCCCCACTGAGGTGATAGTATCCGCGATGGTGGAGGGTACAGATGACAGCAATGGTGAGAAGTCGGTGTCTTCCCCGGACTGGTGCTCTGGGGTGTGCTGGGGATCAGCCTGGGGGCGAGGTACCCTCGATGGGCCGGCCTGGTCTGATGGTGATCCTGCAAGGCAAAAGACAAGAGACATGTGGTGAGATCTTGAGAAGGAATGGTCTGTGGGAGAGGCGTGATTCACTTGCTATTGGGACATCACTCTACATTGGGAGCTGTGATGTGGAGATGCCGGCGTTGGACTGGGGTGAGCACAGTAAGAAGTCTTACAACACCAGGTTAAAGTCCAACAGGTTTGTTTCAAACACGAGCTTTCGGAGCGCAGCTCCTTCCTCAGGTGAATGGCGAGGTATGTTCCAGAAACATTTATATAGACAAAGTAAGAGATGCTGGACAATGCTTGGAATGCGAGCATTTGCAGGTAATCAAATCATTACAGATCCAGGGAGAGGGATAATCACAGGTTAAAGAGGTGTGAATTGTCTCAAGCCAGAACAGTTGCCAGAACAGTTGGTGGGATTTTGCAAGTTCAGGCCAGATGGTGGGGGGTGGATATAATGCGACATGAATCCAAGATCCCGGTTGAGGCCGCACTCATGCGTGCGGAACTTAGCTATAAGTTTTTGCTCGGCAATTCTGCGTTGTCGCGTGTCCTGAAGACCGCCTTGGAGAACGCTTACCCGGAGATCAGAGGCTGAATGCCCTTGACTGTTGAAGTGTTCCCCGACTGGAAGGGAACATTCCTGCCTGGCGATTGTCGCACGATGCCCGTTCATTCGTTGTCACAGCGTCTGCATGGTCTCGCCAATGTACCACGCTTCGGGACATCCTTACCTGCAGCGTAAGAGATAGACTACATTGGTTAGTCGCACGAATATGTGCCGCGTATCTGGTGGGTGGTGTTACCACGTGTAATGGTGGTATCCAAGTCGATGATCTGGCATGTCTTGCAGAGATTGCCCTGGCAGGGTTGTGTGGTGTCGTGGTCGCTGTTCTGAAGGCTGGGTAATTTGCTACAAACAATGGTTTGTTTGAAGTTGCGCGGTTGTTTGAAGGCCAGTAGTGGGGGTGTGGGGATGACCTTGGCAAGATGTTCATCTTCATTGATGATGTGTTGAAGGCTGCGAAGAAGATGTCGTAGTTTCTCCGCCCCAGGAAAGTACTGGACGATGAAGGGTACTCTGTCAGTGGTGTCCCGTGTTTGTCTTCTGAGGAGGTTGGTGCGGTTTTTTGCTGTGGCGCGTTGGAATTGTCGATCGATGAGTCGAGCACCATATCCCGTTCGTACGAGAGCATCTTTCAGCATCTGTAGGTGTCTGTTACGCTCCTCCTCATCTGAGCAGATCCTGTGTATAACAGACACCTACAGATGCTGAAAGTGAATCCTGTGAGAGGGCTCCTGCGGATCTCTAGGCAACCTGCGCCACTCGCGGGATACACCCAAGTCCTGCGAGCCGTCAGAATCGGAACTTTGCCCAAAAGAGGCAGGAACAAATGGCACTCACTACAATAGGTCGTATATCTACTTAAGGCCTACCTACTTGGGGTTTACCAACCTCCCAAGGGAGGCTGCAGCTGGACACCAATCAGTGCTGGCCCACAAGATCATGGACCAGGTGGAACAGCAGCCGGAGGGGTGGGGGGTGTCTCCAAGACTATTGGATACCCCTGCGTGGTCAGGGATGGTGCTGTGTGGCCCCTTGGCCCTCCCCCCGGAACGTGGGCATCTTGGAATTGCCCGGCTGGCACCTTGGTACTGCCACCCTGGCATTGACAAGATGCCTGAGTGGCACTGCCAAGCTGGTTGATGTACTTCCAATAGTCAGAGCCTGAGGGGGGCCATGTCCATGACAAGAGGATGGAGGGGGGGGGTTTCAAGGGTGGGGGTGTGCAGGGCAGGTAAGTAGGGGCCTCCAGGACGTTGGGGGGTGATGGGTGGGGGTCCTGGAAGCGGGAGGAACAGTGCTGTAAGGGGGCTTGGGGAAGCTTGAAGTGGAGTGCCCCAGGTATCCCATAGTGGGGTAATGCCCGTGTTTGTGATGTTTCCCATGGGTGGGGAGAGTGGGGGGCTCACAAGCTCACTTAGAGATTGGGGTTCCCTTTCAAAATGGTGGCCTGATCTCTGAGTTCAGCGCCCCAGTGCTGCAAAAAAGTGTGGGCTAAACCAGTGAGAAACTCCCCAGGGCCCAAAAAAGTGACTGAGGGCGTGATTCTCCAGTCTCGTTGCACTTTCGAGCTCGAGCGAAACGACGTCGGTGAATAGCCAAAAATGAGAACCGCACCAGGCGCCAAATAGTTTGCGATGCAACCAGCCCACTTCCGTCGGCGAAATCGGGATCTCGCCGTTGTGTGGCGAGAAACCAATTATCAACTGGGTCCATCAGGAAGGGAAGAACAACTCACGTTTGACAGGTCCTCTGGATGGAGCCCGGTGGTTCCTTACCTCTCGGGGGGGGTCTGAAGGAAGGGTGGGGGAGGGGTTGAAGGGAGGGGGTTGGCGCTGAGTTGGTGCTGCATGGAAAGTTGTGCAGGCGGATGCTCGTGTGGGGGCGGAAAGGTCTCGGGGGGGGGGGGGGGGGTACTGGATACTTGCGTGGGGGCGGAAAGGTCTCGGGGGGGACTGGATACTTGCATGGGGGCAGAAAGGTCTCGGGGGGGTGCCTCGGGGGTGTTGGTGTCAACTCACTCATGATGCCCGGTGTAGGTAGCTGACTATTTTCTGGCACTGGAGCTAGTCCTCCTGGTCACACTGCCCGAACTTACAGCCGCCACCACCTCGTCCCAGGCAGCATTGATTGCCCTACGGCTGACCGGCTTGGATCCTCAGGGGAACAGGATACCCCTCCTGGCTGCCACCGCATCCAGAAGCCTGGACAGTTCCGCATCACCTAATCTTGGGGCCAGTCTTCTCGTTGCCATGGTTGCGAGCTGGCTGGGGTTGGCTATGCAAGAGCTGTTTAAGTGCTGCTCGACCTTTTTAGCGGGGGGGGGGGCTGCTGAGCACAGTGCTGGCAAATCGGCTGGCGAGCCTTCATTTGCAAGCCTCATTAAGTGGATCAATTAAGGTTGAATAGAGTTGTCGACCTCACGGGGCCGAGCGCTGGGAAGCTCGCAGCACTTCCCGCATTGCTACCACACTTAGAAATCTTTCCGGAGAATCACGCCCTAGGTGTCATTGGATAGCAATGGGGAACTTGCCGGCAGATCCGGGGTGAAACTCCTTGAAAACCCGCCACAAGTGAACTGAGAAAATTCTTTGTTGAATTCCGCCCTGAGTCGCCTAATCGGAGAACGTTACCCTGTGACCAAAGACGATGCAACCCAGTCTATGAACGTTTCCATGCTGCTTATTTAATCAGGGAATCGGAGGCGTAGATGTTGATGAATCATGACCTACAATTCTGAATGCAAAAGGAAAGAGATGTTGGTAGAATAGGAGCTACAGCAGGAACTGCAATCAGTTGGAATTTGAAGGGCAGCACAGTAGCACAAGTGGATAGCACTGTGGCTTCACAGCGCCAAGGTGCCAGGTTTGATTCCTCACTGGGTCACTGTCTGTGCAGAGTCTGCACATTCTCCCCGTGTCTGCATAGGTTTCCTCCGGGTACTCCGGTTTCCTCCCACAGTCCAAAGACGTGCAGGTTAGGTGGATTGGCCATGATAAATTGCCCTTAGTGACCAAAAAGGTTCGGACGGGTTACGGGGATAGGGTGGAAGTGAGGGCTTAAGTGGGTCGGTGCTGATTCGATGGGCCGCATGGCCTCCTTCTGCACTGTATGTTCTATGAACTCTATGAATCACTATGGAAGCATAATGAGGCATCACAGATACAGCTGAAAGAGCTGTTGGAGCAGATGAACACCAAAGTGGGACCTCATAAGTGAAAGTGTAAAAATACTGAAGTAGTAGCTGCCATGGACAAGGTGAAGGATTAAGACCAATTAAGTCATTAACCTATTTTGCACCACATTTTTATACAATTGAGCTCCCTCGCCCCTTCGGATTGAAGCTGTTAAAGACAGTATGCCAAGCATGCAAGGCTTTAGTGTATTGAATGAGGTCCAAAATGATATCAAAAATAATAAACTGTAATTTTTGTGAAGGAAAGCCACTTAACTTATTAAAATCCAGGCAGTAAACTTTGACGTTAAAGCAAGACATTAAAAAACCGAGGAAACATCGGATTAACATGTTCTTATGTAATACCTGGTATGGTGGCAGCACTGTGGTTAGAGTGGCATAAATCTTTGGAAGCTTTTATAGTCAAGCTAATAGGAGCGATTGAATCTTGAAACTATTCAAAAACGTTGATGGAATATGTGAATTATCCGATGGGAGAGGAGTCAGAAATGCTCTTCTGAGCATGAAATACATAGTTGCTTGCTTCACAGATATTCAGGTGAACATTCAAGATTTATAGAGTCCCAAACTTTCATTGGAACTGACTGGAAGTCCCAAATGATGTGTTGGGCTGGCTGGGTCGATGTGGACGGCACTTGACGGAGTGTAGCGAGAGACAGACTTCCAACACTTGATGAGATGCAACACGATTTTATTTAACATCTAAACTATTATACATGTTCAACTCTGGGTTGACACTATGCTGACTTGAATGGAGACCTGAAACCAACCTGACCAGACTTACTAGCTACCACATGGTGTTTGCACTGGCTAGCTCACGAGCTCTGACTGTCTCAGAGGCTGGGTCCCGAGAGAGCGGGAAAACTGGTGCCCTCTGGCTTTATAGTGGTTGTGTCCTGTCTGGTGATTGGCTGCTCTGTTCTATGTGCAGTAAGCAGTACCAGTAAGGTCATCCAGTGTGTCAATCACTGCCTGTCTGCACTCCATTATATTCATGGATGTATATTATGACATCTCCCCCTTTTTTTTTACATTGTTTGTGTTCAGATAATAAATAGTAAGGTGCATGTGCATGTGGATGTGTATATGTGCGTGACTATATACAGAATGTGTTAAAATCAACTTATATACATAGGAAGGTGTCGCTAGTGCAGATATAGGGCAGATGAAACGGTAGTGTCAACCTACAGTTGAACATGTATAATAGTTTAGATGTTAAATAAAATTGTGTTGCATCTCATTAAGCATTGGAAGTCTGTCTCTCCTGCACTGCATCAAGTGCAGTCCACGTCGACGCAGCCTGCCCAACACATCATGGTACCAGGTACTGATGTTGAAAATTGACAGACCTACCTTGAGTGAATCAGCATTGACCAGCAATGAGCCATCAGGTGACATGGAAAACGTCCGCCCTCCTCCCCAGCTCCGCATCGCCGGAAACCTCGGTGCAAACTGGAAGATCTTCAAACAGAAGTTCCAACTCTATCTCGAAGCCACCGACCTCGAGGCCGCGTCGGACGCCAGGAAGATCGCACTATTCCTTTCCACAGCTGGGGACCACGCCATCCACATCTACAACTCCCTTACATTCGCTGAAGGTGAAGACAATTTGCGCCAAGGTTGCCGGCGATGCGGAGCTGGGGCCCCATTAGGACGTCCACATTGGCCGCGGTTCCGGGATCCCGCCGGGTGGTACCAGGTTTGAACCACGCCGGCGGGAGTTCAGCGTGTCGCCCGCGGAGAATTGCCGCCGGGGCCTGTTTCAGCGGCCGCCGACTGGCGCCGCGGCAACTGTGCAATTGCCGCCGATTCTCCAGTTGCAGGAGAATCGGCGGCCCGGCACCGTAGCGGCGTGGCCGGATTCTTGCGCCCCCCGGCAATTCATCGACCCGGCGTGGACTCATGGAATCCTGACCCCTATCTCTGAGAATCTTTTCCAACAATTTCACTATCACTGACGTCAAGCTCACTGGCCTATAATTACCCGGATTATCCTTACAACCCTTCTTAAATAACAGTACAACATTGGCTATCCTCCAATCCTTTGGGATCACACCTGTGGCCAATGAGGACACAATGATCTCTGTCAGAGGCCCAGTGATTTTATCTCTTGTCTCCCTCAGAAATCTGGGATAGATGCCACATGGCCCTGAAGATTTGTCTACCTTAATGCTTTTTACACTTCGTCCCTCGTAATAACGACCTGCTCTAAAGTGTTTACACAGCCCTCTGAGACAACACCAATCAACATGTCCCTCTTCTTTGTGAATACCGATGAAAAATACTCATTGATGACCTCATCTACTTCCGCTGGTTCTACACATAATTTCCCTCCTTTGTCCTCGAGTGGACCAACTCTTTCTCTAGCTACCCTCTTGTTCTTAATATATGCATAAAATGCCTTGGGATTCTCCTTAATCCTGTCCGCTAAGGACATTTCATGACCCCGTTTTGCCCTCCTAAAGCCCTGCTTGAGCTCTTTTATACTTTGCTTGTATTCCTCAAGTGCTTTATCTGTTTTAGTTGCCTGTGTCTCACATATGCATCTTTTTTCTTTTTAACAAGATTCTCAATTTCCCTGGTCATTCATGGTTCCCGGATCCTGCCTTTCCTGTCCTTCCATTTTACGAGCACATGCCTGTACTGTAGTTCCATCAACTGCTCCTTAACAGACTCCCACATGCCAAATGTGGATTTACCTTCAAAACAGGCTCTCCTAAACAACAGCCTCCAAATCCTGCCTAATCTGGTTGTAGTTAGCCTTCCTCCAATTTAGCACCTTAACCCTAGACAACACTCATCCTTTTCATGAGTATCCGAAAGCTTATGAAATTCTGGTCGTCACTGTTCGCCACATGTCCTCCAACTTCAACTTTGATGACCCGGCTGGGCTCATTCCCTAGGACTAGGTCCAATATAGCCCCCTCTCAAGTTGGACTATCCACATATTGTTCCAAAAAACCTTTCTGGACACACTTAACAAATTCCTCATCATCCAGACCCCAAGCCCTAAGAGTTTCCAGTCAATATGAGGACAATTAAAGTCCCCCACTACAACATGCCTATTATTCCTACATCTATCCAGAATCTGCTTGCATATCTGTTCTTCAACTTCCCATGTGCTGTTGGGAGGCCTGTAGTACACCCCCATCATAGTGACTGCCCCCTTCCTGTTTCTGAGCTCTACCCACAGAGCCTCGTTACTTGATTCTTCCATGGTGTCCTCCCTCTGTTCTCCAACCAGTATTGCAACCCCCCCACCTTTTTTACCTTCCTCCTTGTCCTGCCTAAAACACCTATATCTTGGAATATTTAGCTGCTAGCCATGTCCCTTTTTTAACCAAGTCTCTGTTACAGCAGCCACATCCACGTTTCATGCGTGAATCAAGGCTTTAAGTTCATCTGTCTTACCCGTTATACTTCATGCATTGAAGCAGATACACTCCAGACATCCAAGCCCACTGAGTTCAATCTCCCCCAGCCTACCCTTCCTCTTAGCCAGCCTGACCCAGGTACCATGCTTATCCCCAGTCTCTGCACTTGCTGACTTACTGTCCTGATTCCCACCCCCCTGCCAAATTAGTTTAAACCCACCCAAAACATACTAGCAAAACCGCCCAGCCAGGATATTGGTGCCCCTCCAGTTCAGCTGTAACCCGCCCTTCTTGTACAGGCCCCATCTTCCCTAGAAGACATCCCAGTGATCCAAAAAACTGAAACCCTCCCTCCTGCAATAGTTCTTTGTTCAACTGTACTGTATCCCTGTTGCTAGCCTCACTCGCAAGTGGCATGGGAGTAATCCTTAAATTACTACCCTCGAGGTCCTGCTTTTTAATTTTCTACCTTGCTCCCTAAATTGCTGATGCAGGACCTCGCTATTCTTTCTCCAACGTGATTCGTGCCAATGTGGACAATGACCTCTGTCTGATTTCCCTCCCGATTTGGAACCCTAACTCTTCTACCTTATTGTAAAAACAAATAACTGTGGACGCTGGAATCTGAAACAAAAACAGTAAATACTGGACAATCTCAGCAGGTCTGACAGCATCTGTGGAGAGAGGAGGGAGCTAACGTTTCGAGTCTGGATGACTCTATGTCAAAGGTGGAGAGAACTGGAAATAGGGTCATGTTTATGTTTTTGTGGGAGGGGGCGGGAAGTATTGGGGCTGGATAGAGGGCCAGCGATAGGTGGAAATGGACAAAGATGTTGTGGACAGAAAGACAAAGGAAATGTAAGTGGAGGTGATTACGGCTCAAAAGGGTGTTGATCGTGGCACATGCGGAGATTAAAACATGTTATTGGCAGAACAAAGATTCTACTGCATTGTACTATATTTTACAATCTATGTTTATCTTCTCCTGCATTGGTTGCTTCTGCTGGTAAAAGAAAAAGAGCAGGACAACGTGACACACAAACATGCACCTATATCAAATAAAGGAATATGCTACATCCCCGGGTTCTGTAATTCTGCAATTCTGCAATCATGAAAGATTTCACTTGATTAAGTGATTGCCGGAAAATTAGAAATAGCTTCAACCATTCCCCGGGTTTGCGACAGAGCAGCAGTACATCTCTGATCAAAGAACTCAGATGCAGATTGACCTGTTTCCTTTGGGCTCCTTTCACAGTCTAACAAGAGCTGCAAACAAGGAGGAAAACAAAATAAAACCTTTCCGGCTTCATTAACTTAGCAATGTAGAGTATCTTTTTATTAATTCAAAAGCAAAGGTGAAAGTGCAGGGCCCAAAACGCTGAGTAATGTGATGCTTGGCAAGAAGAAAGAAACTTGTATCGTATAATGTCTCTCGGGAACAGCCCAAGAGTAATTTACATATCAGCAAATAGTTCATAATGTAGCTTCGCCTTTTGCAAAGGCATGAATCCACTCAAATAACCTTTTCTCCACAAAGGTAATTTAATGGGATAAAACTTTGGCTTGCAGGATCAGCATATGTGAGAAAGTGTGTATCACTGAGGACCCACAGATGAATACCTCTGATGGCCTTTGTTCACTACTCTCACTGAGCGGTTTGGATGATCAGAATATGTCAGGCCTGGAGTGACAAAGGTGGTGCAAATGCCTTCAGCAGCATTATTTTTCTTTGTTTCATTCCAGAACATGCCACTGACATTGGGTTCAGTGCAGCAAATGATGCAGCTCTGAGTAGCTCAGCACATCTTTTCTTTTCCAATTGTATTATTCAATGTCACTCAGAAACCTACAGGGCAGCACGGTAGCATTGTGGATATAACAATCACTTCACAGCTCCAGGCTCCCAGGTTCGATTCCGGCTTGGGTCACTGTCTGTGCGGAGTCTGCACATCCTCCCCGTGTGTGCGTGGGTTTCCTCCGGGTGCTCCGGTTTCCTCCCAAAGATGTGGGGGTTAGGTGGATTGGCCATGATAAATTGCCCTTAGTGTCCAAAATTGCCCTTAGTGTTGGGTGGGGTTACTGAGTTATGGGGATAGGGTGGAGGTGTTGATCTTGGGTAGGGGGTAGGGTGCTCTTTCCAAGAGCCGGTGCAGACTCGATGGGCCGAATGGCCTCCTTCTGCGCTGTAAATTCTATGTAAAAAAAACCAGAGGGGAGAGGAGAGGATTTTTTTTTTAACTGCTGCAAGTTGTTATGATCAGGAAAGCACCGTATAAAAGAATGGTGGAAGCAGATTCAAAAGTAACTTTCAAAGGGAATTATATATATATTATATGTATATCTAAGAAGACGTGGTGAGCAGAAAGAGCAGGAGAGAAGTATTAATTAGATAGTTCTGTCAAAGAGCCAACAAAGGCATAATGGGCCAAATGCCTACTTCTGTACTGCAAATTCTATGATTCTATGAAACTCGGGATTTGGTTACATTGTGCACCAAGAGGGCAGTTCTTAGCTACATTGGGCAAGAGGCTATCCTACGATAATATGTGACTGCTAAGACCAAATGGTTATTCGTCTCTATTCTATAACTGATAAGGCCAAGATATCCAGTCACAAGAACGTTTTGACTGAGCCTAAATCCTGCGTAGTCTGCACGTAGTCCTCACAGAAACGGGAGTAAGGTAGCATTCACGGTCACGTTAAATCATGATCGCAACATGCATGGGTACAGTGGTGTAGTAATTATCTGACTGGGCTCATAATTCACCTAAACTTGAGTTTAAATCTCAAAGCAGCAGTTGGAGAATTTCACAATAAACATTTGGAAATAGGTTTAAAAGTTGTAGTGTAAAAGTGGCCTTGAAGCTGTGTGATTGTTATTAAAACCTAACCAGCAGAGGCCAGTCAGGCGTATCGAACTGCTATAAAAGAAGAATTGCAACTGCTGAAGAAAATAGTTGACTCCTCCACTCTCGCTCCCCATCTTCTCAGGGAGTCAATTCTGGCTTTATCAGTAATGCTAACTTGCTGAAAATGAGCAAAAGAAAAGCTATAATTTTGGTTTTGCCAAATTTATTATTAGAACTACACTTTTAGGTACAGTTGAAACACAATGATTGCGTCAATGGTGAGCTGCAATTATTAGAATAATTCTGGAGCAGATCACAGTAAGGATAGTAAGCCAATGCTTTGGATCAGGAGTATGGCAGCTGGTTTAGCTCAATTGGCTGTACAGCTGGTTCGTGATGCAGAGTGTGACCACCAGCGCGGGTTCAATTTGCGCACTGAAGGCTCTGCCTTCTCAAACCTTACACCTCGTCTGAGGTGTGGTGATCCTCAGGCTAAATCACCAGCAGTCAGCTTTCCCCATCAAAGGGGAAGGCAGCCTATTGTCATCTGGGTCCTTGGTGACTTTTAATTCCTTGGATTGGATAAACTGAAAGCAGATTGAAACGTTGAAAGCAGAGAATGGGTAATTGTGCACCCTAGGTTAATCAGCACGGTAGCATTGTGGATAGCACAATCGCTTCACAGCTCCAGGGTCCCAGGTTCGATTCCGGCTTGGGTCACTGTCTGTGCGGAGTCTGCACATCCTCCCCATGTGTGCGTAGGTTTCCTCCGGGTGCTCCGGTTTCCTCCCACAGTCCAAAGATGTGCAGGTTAGGTGGATTGGCCATGTTAAATTGCCCATAGTGTCCAAAATTGCCCTTAGTGTTGGGTGGGGTTACTGGGTTATGGGGATAGGGTGGAGGTGTTAACTTGGGTAGGGTGCTCTTTCCAGGAGCCGGTGCAGACTCGATGGGCCGAATGGCCTCTCTCTGCACTGTAAATTCTATGAAAATGAGGGCTGCCAGCCTTTCCCTTAACAAGGAATTGAGGAAGAATCTCATGGGCACTTCTGCTAACAACCCAGGTGCCTTTCTGCTTTCACTTCTCACCCCCATCCTCTGACCATTCATACTCCACAACTTCAAGTGTCTATCTTTTGTTGATGGGATTGGAGCCAATCAATGCCTGCCATTTAAAGGGATAACCTGCAGCTCTGTGATGGCCATTTCCTCCCCACTGCCACTTGTGCCATGAAGTGATGATGGTGAGACAAGACCATCTGCAAAGAAATTCCCAGCAAACCCACTCCAAGATCCAATTAATTCCAACCAACCGCCATTGGGAAAGTGTTAGAGTCCATTATAAAGGATGTAATAGCAGAGCATTTAGAAATACGTAATATACACAACCAGAGTGAGCATGGCTTCATGAAGGGGAAATTATGCCTGACATGTTTACTAGAATTCTTTGAGGTAGTAGTGAGCAGGATAGAAAAAGTGGAACCAGGAGATATAATACATTTAGGTGTCCGGAAAGCATTCAATAAGGTACTGCACAAAAGGCTACTTAATAAGATAAGAGCCCATTGTGTTCAGGGTATCTTATTAGCATGGGTAGAGGGTTGGCTAACGAGTTGAAGACAGCGAGTTAGGAAAGAGGGGCATTTTCAGGATGGCAACCCATAACTAATGGAGTACCATGGGGATCAGTGCTGGGGCCACAATCTTTAACAATATACCTGAATGACTTGTACAAAGGAAGTGAATGTACTATTGGCAAGTTTGCAGATGTTGGGCTACCCGCAGCTCACGCGGTCACCCTGGACCAGTCGCGCCCCAAGCACCTCCGGAGCTCCATGATGGACGTCCGGGTTAACGGGCATGAGACGCCTTGCCTTTTCAACTCCGGGAGCACAGAGAGCTTCATTCACCCAGACTGGTAAGACGCTGCTCGCTCCCAATTTTCCCGGTGCAACAAACAATCTCCCTCGCCTCTGGGTCGCACTCGGTGCAAATCCAAGGGTGCACGACTGCAACCCTAACAATACAGGGCGCTGAGTACGCTAACTTTAAATTATGTGCTTCCAGACCTCTGCGCTCCTCTCCTATTGGGACTCGACTTCCAATGTAACCTCAGGAGCCTAACCCTGAAGTTCGGGGGCCCCTGCGCCCACTCACCATATGCAGCCTCGCGACCCTAAAAGTGGACACTCTCATTATCTTTGCAAACCTCACCACCAACTGCAAGCCAGTCGCCATCAGAAGCAGGCGGTATAGCCTGCAGGACAGGTCGTTCATTAGGTCCGAAGTCCTTGCGGGAGGGAGTCATCGAGGCCAGCAATAGCCCCAGGAGAGCTCAGGTGGTGGTCGTCAAGACTGGGGAAAAGTTCCGGATGGTGGTTGATTACAGCCAAACCATTAACTGGTTCACGCACCTCGATGCGTACCCCCTTCCCCGGATTGCAGACATGGTAAACCAGATCGCACATTACCGGTTGGTCTCCACGGTGGATCTGAAGTCTGCATACCACCAGCTCCCAATCCGCCCGGAGGACCGCCATTACACAGCTTTTAAGGCAACGGCCGCCTTTTCCATTTCCTCCGGGTCCTCTTTGGCGTCACGAATGGGGTTTTGGTGTTCCAAACATCAATGGACCGAATGGTGGACCAGTACGGGCTGCGGGCCACATTTCCGTACTTGGACAATGTCACCATCTGCGGCTATGATCAGCAGGACCACGACGCCAACCTCCACTGATTTCTCCAAACCGTCCAAACCCTCAATCTCACCTACAACAAAGAGAAATACGTTTTCTGCAAAACTAGACTAGTCATCCTCGGCTACGTTGTGGAGAACGAGGTCCTAGGGCCCAACCCTGACCGTATGCGCCCCCTCCTGCAACTCCCTCTCCATCACTGTCCCAAGGCCCTGAAGAGGTACCTTGGATTCTTTTCATATTACGCCCAGTGGGTCCCCAATTATGCGGACAAAACCAGCCCACTACTCAAGGCCACCATCTTTCCACTGGCAACTGAGGCCCACCAGGCCTTCAGCTGCATCAAGGTGGACATCGGCAAAGCCGCGATGCGCACGGTGGACGGGTCCGCCCCCTTCTAGGTGGAGAGCGATGCATCAGAGGTCGCTCTCGCCGCCACCCTCAACCAAACAGGCAGACCGGTAGCGTACTTTTCGCGCACCCTCACCACCTCTGAAATTCGACACTCCTCGGTCAGAAAAGAAGCCCAAGCTATCGTGGAAGCCGTGCGGCACTGGAGGCACTACCTCGCGGGTAGGAGGTTTACCCTCGTCACCGACCAACGATCGGTAGCCTCCATGTTCGACAATGCGCAGTGGGGCAAAATGAAGAACGATAAGATCTTGAGGTGGAGGATCGAACGCTCCACCTATAACTACGATATAGTATATCGTCCTGGGAAGCTCAACGAGCCCCCAGATGCACTGTCCCGCGGTACATGCGCCAGCGTGCAAGATGACCGACTACGGGCTATCCACGATGACCTTTACCACCCGGGGGTCACCTGGCTCGTCCATTATATCAAGGCCCGTAACCTGCCTTTCTCCACTGAGGAGGTGAGAGCTATGACCAGGGATGGCTAAATCTATGCGGAGTGTAAACTGCACTTCTATCGACCGGATAAGGCCCACCTGGTAAAGGCATCCCTGCCCTTTGAACGCCTCAGTATCGATTTCAAAGCGCCCTTCCCCTCCAATAACCGCAATACATATTTCCTCAACATTATAGATGAGTTCTCCCGCTTCCCATTTGCAATCCCCTGCCCCGATATGACCATATCCACTGTCATTAGAGCCCTGCATAGTGTCTTCACCCTGTTTGGTTTACCCAGTTATGTCCACAGCGACCAGGGCTCGTCATTCATGAGCGACGAACTGCGTCAGTACCTGCTCAATAAGGGCATTGCCTCGAGCAGGACTACAAGTTACAACCCCAGGGGAAACGGGCAGGTGGAGACGGAGAATGCGACGGTCTGGAAGACCATCCTACTGACCCTGCAATCCAGGAATCTCCCAGTTTCTCACTGGCTGGAGGTCCTCCTCGATGCGCTCCACTCTATCAGGTCCCTCCTTTGCACGGCCATGAACGAGACTCCTCATGGCCGCTTGTTTGCTTTCCCTAGGGGAGCTACCTCAGGGGCCTCGCTTCCGTCCTGGCTGAAGACACCGGGACCAGTCCTCCTCAGAAAACACATCAGGAGCCATAAGACCGACCCTCTGGTAGAGAGGGTCCAGCTCCTGCACTCCAACCCCCAGTATGCTTATGTTGAACACCCCGATGGCTGACAAGATACCGTCTCCCTCCGGGACCTGGCGCCCACAGGCTCCACCACCACCACCAACACGTCAGCCCCCCCACTATATCCTGCCCAACCTACCATGTCCAGCACCCCCGCTCCTATATGGCTCCCGCGCTCCCTCCTGCCCACCACACTGGTCCACAGGAGTGAAGCTCCAGAAGAGACGCTCCCGGATTCCACGCCTGTGCCAGCACCGGCCCCACTTCCGATACCAGCACGGATGAGCCCGACACACGGACCAGCAGCAACACCAGTGCTTCGGCGATCACAGCGCCCAATCCGTGCGCCGGACCGGCTGAACCTATGAGCCCATCACCCCCGCCGGACTTCATTTTTTTAACAGGGGTGAATGTGGTGAATGTATAGTACCAGTAATTCACCAGTGTATTAGTATCATGTTCTTCCATTGTGTTACTGCTATGTTATGTTGTTGACCTTGTGGGCCCCACCTATGGGCCATCGTGTGGCTTCACCCACAGGGGGATATGTTGGTGCATGTACGGGCTCTGCCCATGGCTCCACCCCCTTGAAAGGAAGTATAAAGAGCAGTTGACCTGTAGGCGGTCCACAGTATTGTACTAGTCGCAGGCAGGCTCTGTTCTAAGCTGATTAAAATCTCGGTTTGCTTCTACTCGTGTCTTTGAGTGAATTGATGTGGATGTGGGAGTTTCAAATCGCCGGGAGGGGTGGGGAGGGAGTGGATTTTCAAAGCTCGGGGTGGGGGGGAGATTCAAAACTCGTGGGAATGGAATGTGGGTGTTCGGAATTTGCGCAGTGGTTGGATCAGGTCTGCGGGCTTGGAGGGAATCTGACAAAAGTTCTATATAACTGAAGAACAATATTCACTCATGCCCCCAGAGGCCATTTGAAGTGGGGTAGGAGGGTTGGTGTGGGTGGGGTGCGGCTCTACTGACCCATGGCAGGGGGAATCCTTGTGGTATCGGAATGGTGAAGAATACTGTGCGGCGGAGGTTGTCAAGGCTGTTGGTGGTGTCACATCAGGGGTAGGGTGTATTGAGGAGTCCCAGGGTGTTGGTCGGTCTAGGTGTTTAGTTACCAAGAATTTCAAAGAGGTTTTAATTCTTGTAACATTTTCTGGGTAACCATTTGTGAAACGCTGGTGGAATTAGCCAAAGTTTGTGATTTATTTTACACTTCCGGATGGTTCCCAGCAAAGGATAATTGTCCGGAGGAAGTTAACACTTCTGGGAATTTCAGAGCAAACCCTTATCTGGGAACTTCTGAAAGTGATTCCCCAGCTCCCCTTTAGGGTGGCTCCCAAATCTGATACTGGGGAGCTCAGGTTGAGTCGGTGCCTTACAAATTGAATCATGCAAATGGAGTTCAATGTGGGGAAACGTGAAGCCATTCAATTTGTACCCAAGAAAGCCACATTGGAGGAAATTTTTTCGAGCAGGATATTAGGAACTGCAGGCACAATGGAATTTAGGTATCCATGTATACAAGTCTCGAGAAGCTTGAGCACCGGAACAAAAAGCAATCAAAATGTCGAATACAATTGGCTTTATCAAGAAGGGACAGGTATGAGTGGATGGTATTCTTCAGATATACAGAACCTTCAGGTCCCATCAGAGCACTGCATTAGGTTTGGGGCATTGCATCTCAGAAATAATATATTGGACTTAGATGGGATACAGCACAGATTTACCAGAATGATACCAGGCTTAAAAGGTTAAATTATAAGGACAGGTTGCATAAACCTAGCTTGTTTTCTACTGTGTGTCGAAGATTGTGGATAATCAGATCAAACTGTTTAAATATCATACAGGGAATCAATAAGGTTTTTGATAGAAATTATTCCCTTTGGTGAACTCCCCGCGGACTTAATTCAGGGAGAGCAATTATTCCCTTTGGAATACAAAATAAAATACTGTACTACTCTTAATTAAAGAGAGACAGTTTACATGTGAATGCATGGAACACTTTTCCATATAAACAGTCGAGGAAAGCTGGAATCTTCTCTCCCGTTATTTTTGGATCATTGGAAACTTTAAAGATGAAAATCAATGGCTTATTTATTAGGTAAGGCTAACAAGATATTTGATTTAAAACATGGAGAAAGAGTTGACATACAGATCAGATATCGTAGAATTATAGGCCGGGCAGATGGAGGTCTCATCCACTGGACAGAGAAACAATGAGGAACCCCTGTCAGTTCCATGGAAGAGGACCAACAGAATCAAGGGCCCTTTAAGCATTTAAGTGGCTGCTGGATTTAAGGTCCCTGGCAACAAACATGCCACATATCAAAGGCCAGCGGCCCCCAATGCGAGCAGTGGCAGCTGGCACCAATGCAGCCACCATAGAGGTCAGAAACATGGGCAGGGGGTTGGCTTTCAGCATTCTCTAGACCCCCCCCCCCCCCCATGCTTGCATTCCCAAAGCCAGGTCCCTCATTTGCGCACAAAGTACCAGTGAAAACAGAACACCCTTTACAAGGTCACGGGCAGGGTTACTGAGCAGCCTTTTATGAGTGCAAGAAAGCTGTGTGCCCCCCATTAATGCCTTAAACCGCCCCTTAATGTGTACTAAAGGATAAATTGGTCTAATTGATATCCTGACTCTGGCAGTTGGGAATTCCACCTTCCATCTTAATCAGGGGAGGTAATTTGGTACCTCTGGGAGACTGGTGAAGAGCTTCTTCTGCAATAAATCTAGCCTCGAGAACCATAGATATGATCAGATTAAATGGAAGAACAGCCTTGAGGGACTGAATGGTCTACCCATATCCTTATCTTTCAGGAATATATGCATCAAAAGTTTAGTGACTTAGACAGGTTGTGAAAAATCTGGACTGGCATCTGTTTTCTCTACAACAGGGACCACAAATTAATTAATTACCTGTGAAGAACTTTGGGATATCCTGAGGACGTGAAAGAATATGAACGTAAGTTACTTTTGAAAATAAAATGTTATCTTGGTTGCATGCATGATAAAATATGCTTATATCCAGGGATGGTTCTAAAGCCCACCCCGTCATCCTAGTTGCGGAGCTGGGAAATGAGTAAGAAAGGGTCAATCAAAACAGAGTGAAGTACAGTGGGACTCTTTGTTCCCTGGGCTGCTTCAGTGAACATGAAGGCCTGTATTACAACAGCCTGGGCTAGTGTGCGGTCAATTACATCCCCATTTAACCTGGAGTCACAACACAAGTGAATTAATCAAAAAACTTCAAAAAATACTGAAAGTCTTTGGCCCTTGGCTGCCCAATAATTACAGTCACCAGGTTTGTAAGTTTAAGCACAATTATTGTTTATTTCTAACAAGAACTATAATGAAATCTGCAACCAATACAACTGGTTAACTATTATCTAATTCCTCATCCCCCTGTTTTAACTTGCGCTTCGCCCTCTATACAAGCACACACGACTGACAAACACAGAGGGGAAGGAAGGGGTAAAATAAATAAGTAAAAGATAAAAAGAGGCTTTCTTTCAAATGGGTGTTTCCAGCACTTTACTCCTGTTCAAACTTTGCTTTCAGTTTGAGGTTGTTACAGATTCATTCATCCATGTTCTCTGCAGCTTCAGGAATACAGCACCCACAGCATTTCTGGAGAGGGGAAAATGCAGGGCCTGGAGTCAAATTGAAACTCCTTGGGACACTGAAAACCACCCGCTATCAGGCAGAGTATAGCCATTTGCGCCAATTCATTGGCCCCCCAGCCAAACAATTAAACCGAGTCCCAACCCATCTCTCTCTCTGTTGCGGACAAGTCTGAAACTCCTGTTCAAACTAGCAGAAACTTGTGGCACAGAGGTTAGCGCTGATGCCTCACAGCGACAGGGACCGGTGTTCAATTCCAACCTCTGTTGACTGTCTGTGTGGAGTTTGCACATTCTCCCCGTGTCTGCGTGGGTTTCCTCCAGGTGCTCCGGTTTCTTCTCACAGTCCCAAAATGTGCAAATTAGATGGATTGGCCACGCTAAATTTCCCTTAGGGTGGGGTTGCAGGAATAGAGTGGGGGATTGGCCTAGGTAGGGTGGTCTTTCAAAGGGTCAGTGCAGACTCAGTGGGCCAAATAACCTCCTTCTGCACTGTAGGTATTGTATGATTTTATGAAACTAGCAGGGTGTTGTCTCCTGTAACTTCGGAATTCCTCATTCTCTCTGCTTCTTGATTTAAAGATACATGTCCATTAATCACCCATGGATCAAAAATGATAATGACAAAATGGAGATCCGGATCGGCACTGTTGCGATACTTCAGTCCCCCCCCCCCCCCCCCCCCCCCCCAACTCCCCCACCGGCAGTGACAGCAAGCTACATGCCCTGAGCTGGTGGGAGGGTCAGATGGGTCATTTGCAATTATTTGCTTCCAATTAATGGGCTGGAAGTAAAATTCTCCTGGGCCCTGTGATGCTCCAGGCCTCTCAGCCGGGCTTCACGTGGGCAAGGATTGGTATTTTCAAGCAAGACCCTCGCATGGTGGATCTCGTGGTGAATCTCGAGGGTCTGTGTGTAATGTAAGTGCCCCCCCCAAAGCCCATTGCTGCTCCCCCCACAATGCAAATCCTGCCCCCCCCCCCAGCCCTTCCCATCAGACTCGCCCCCCCCCCCCCCCCCCCTCCCATGCTCACCGTCATTGATAAATTTGCATGGCAGAGACCCGGAGCGATTCTACTCCGGCTTCATTTCCTGAATGGAGAATGCTGCCATTCCTCTGAGCAAGACCTGACAAGCTGGAGAGCGGCAGCTTGAGGCAGTTGTACTTTCTTCAGGAAAGGGAAACCTGAAGAAGAGTACAGAGTTCAGAGGGTTGCATTTGCCATCAAGAATTAACTTGTGAACCAGCTTCAGGAGTTCCCTCTTGGAAGAAATGGCCGCCTCGGGACTCTTCATCCCAAACTAGCAAGGAGCCAATTCGCCACTGTGACCAGTGCCTATGCCCCAACCCTGAACACTACCAATGATGCCAAGGAAGATTTCTATGCCAAATATGATCAAGATCTCTGTGGGGTTCCAAAGTTTTATTCTTCTCAGAGACTTTGGATCTCCAGATTTGGAAGAGATTCCATCTCTGGAAGGGAACTATTGGCAGGAAAGGAATTGGAAATGTCAGCTCCATTGGCATTCTTCTTACCAAATGCATAGAACATGGGACAGGAGCTTATTTAAGTTTTGTTGGATATCTGTTACTTGTTTCTTAATTACTTTTTAACTAGCTGTTATATTCTGTGTAGCTATCAGTGCCTAATTTTGCTCTCACACCATGGCCGGAATTTTCTGGCATGTTTTGCAGTGGATGAGGTGGCCCGCCATTGGCCAGCAACAGGATGTTCTGCTCCAGTCAACAGCAAACCCCACCACTGGTTTCCCAGCAGCAGGCGATCCATACAATGGGAAACCCGTTAAAAATGGCGGAACCAGACAATGCCACTGCAGGCCAATTGTGGGCCACTTCCGCAGCCTTGAAACATGCCGCGGGGGTGCGTGGAAAATCCTGCCCAATGTCTACTTTGCACTTTCCAATTGAATTGTTCATTGGCAATCAGAAGTAGAAGCCCCACATATCTCCACAATCTCTAACCAAGAAAAGTTGGGCCTGCTGCAGATCCACTTTCCAACACCACGTGGAGATGTATCATTCCTCCTCTGTCAAAGGAGAGTAGATAGGTCAATGTCTGTTTTTTAGTTATTAACACTGTTCTCAATGTTGACAGGTTATTGGCAGTATTAAACTCTGTGAACATCGCAACAGAAGACAGTGCCAGTTGACAATCACTCTGATGAAAGACCATCAACCTGAAATGTTAGCTCTGTTTCTTTCTTCACAGATGCTGCCTTACCTGCTGAGTTTCTCTGTTCTTTTGGCCCAATGTGCTTTTTTAAAGTTGCTGGAAGGAACGGGTTTCTTTAAACAATCATTCTAACATTACTAATTGTCTAAAGAACTGTCAATATCTTCCCGATTGTGAAACATGTATTTGTAAACAACTTAAATTAGTAGATGTAGTTCTTATGAAGAAGATCAACTGATTGCTTTTTCCTCATCTTCCAGATTCACAAGAGCCATGGTAGCAATAAAGTGTAAGTTCTCGGGTGTGGTGTTGCTGCTAAATGGTTTAATTGATAGCCCTGAGCTGGGTAATACAGGACGACAAAGAGTCAACAACACAGTCTTCAGATCACCTCGGATTCAGACAATTCCCAGAATGCTTTTCAGGTCAGTTGTACCTGAAAATAGCCAAAGCTGTCACCTGATTGAGTGTCAAATTTGCCTTCTCTGCTCTATTGTTAAATATTTACATTTTTGACTGTTCTTATTTCTCCATTTTTTAATCAAGCTATTCAAAAGATTTGTATTTTGATGCTATTTTAACTGATTTAATGACAAACAACTGGGCATTCGTATTAATCTTTTGAACGTAAAAATTATATATTCCATTTATGTAAGACATCGGTGCCGGGATTCTCTAATCCTGCCGTTTTACAAAGGCGTGAACGGGCCGACCCGCCGACTAATTCTGGCCTGCAAAAGGGGCCAGCACGGCATTGTAGTGGTTGACGCCGCTCCAGCTGCTGATCCCGGCGTGGACTGGGAGCCTCGGGAACCACGCATGCGCAGTGGCAGTGGCACCAACGCGCACATACGCAGTGCCATCCTCCAATGCGCGGCCTCAATGCAACATGGAACAGGACTACAGGGGCCGGCGCGGAAGAAACAAGGCCCCCAGCCAGAGAGTCCGGCCTGCCGATCGGTGGGCCCCGATCATGGGCCAGGCCACGTCGGAGGCTCCCCCCCGGGATCAGAACACCTCTCCACCACCACAGGCCGCCCCCTTCCCCCCCCCCCCCGACCCTTCCACGCCGAGTTCCTGCCGACAGAGAGCAATTGTGGTTGCCGCCGGCAGGACTCTCGGCCGCTCGGCCCATCCAGGGCCGAGAATCAACGGCGCTGCACCAACCACGCCTGGTGCCAATTATCCGTCCTGCAGAGAATCGAGTGCCGGCATCGGGGCGGCATGGCGCTATTCACGCCACTCGCGGGGATTCTCTGGCCCGGCACCGGGCTGAGAGAATCCCGCCCCCTCTTCTTTTGTATAGATAATATAATGTTTACTAGTGATACAGGCAGGCTGACATTAACACTGCAATGAAGTAACTGTGAAAATCTCCTAGTCACCACATTCAGGCACCTGTTCAGGTACACTGAGGGAGAATTCAGAATGTGCAATTCACCTAACAGCATGTCTTTCGAGACTTGTGGGAGGAAATCGGAGCACCCGGAGGAAACCCATGCAGACATGGGGAGAATGTGCAGGGTCCCCGGCGCAGTGAAGCAACAGTGCTAACCACTGTGTCACCCCTATATATGTTGGACTGAGATTTATTAAATCTCATGTGACTATGTCACCAACATAAGTACAAATTGGTTGTGCGGCGTGAATCCCGCCCCACCGCTCTGACGCCAGCTGCCGTATTCTCCAGTGCCGGTTTTCGGGCGGGGGCAGGGATCATGCCACGCCGGTCGGGGGCCATTGGCAGCGCCTCCCCCCGGCAATTCCCCAGGCCCCAATGGCCCGAGCGGCCGTCGGTTTCTGGCCAGTCTCACCGGCGGGGATTGGACATGGTCCCACACTGCGGGACCTGGCAGGTAAATTGGCTGGTGCGGTCCTCGGGGAGGGGTGCTTGGGGGATCCGACCCCGGAGGGGGGCCCCCACGGTGGCCTAGCCCACGATCGGGGCCCACCGATCTGCGGGTGGGCCTGTGCTGTGGAAGCACTCCTTCCTTCCGCGCCGGCCCCTGTAGGGCTCCTCCATGGCCAGCGCGGAGATGACACTACCCTGCGCATGAGGCAGAATACAGGGCAGCACAACTGATTAGCACTGTGGCTTCACAGCGCTAGGGAGTGCTGCCGAGTGTCCGGGCCCAGCTCCTGCCTGAGAGAACAATACCGAGCGTGCAGGAGGTGCTCCAGGAGTGCACCGCTTTGCCCGAGGGCAGAGGACAGGGGAAGTGCTGCCGAGTGTCCGGGCCCAGCTCCTGCCGGAGGGAACAACAGTCAAGCGTGCGGGAGGAGTCCGGGGTTTGGCACCTTGGAAGAAGACCGCACCCGCTGTCTGCAGCTGGTGTAGGATTGATGGCAGACTGCGGCATGCTGTTGCTCCTGGGAGGCATCACTACCCCTTCCCCCTGCATCCCACCCCAGCCCCCAAGTGCTGCTGGGTGTTCAGGCCCAGCTCCTGCTGGAGGGAACAACAGCCAGGCGTGCAGGAGGAGCTCCGGGGTTTGGCACCTTGGAATGTTGAAGTAGGACTTTTATTGACTTTTGATTGTTTTGGAGGCACTATCTGGGCTATTCCCTGGACATCACCATATCTCTGGGTGGCCACTTTCTGGATTGTTGGTGAACTTTTCAAACTGCAGCGGGTGTCAGTGAGTTTCGTGCTGGACACTGTTTTGTTGTATATGCACTGACTTTTTTGGACTTTTGTGATTGTTCTGTTGTTTCTGTCCATGTTGTTGAACTGCACTGATTACTAATGGTCCCTTGCCAGTTGGGCAGGTTACAACAGTTCTGTAGAGAGTGTTCCCTCTCTCCAACACTGTGCTCTGTGGCGGTGTGTCTCTATCCAGTGGTCTGTGGTGCTCATTGGGGCACCTTTCCGCCGAAATGAAGCTATCATTGGGGGGAGGGCATTGGTGTGCCCATTTCCGGAGCTCTGTGTTCCTCGTTGGGTCTCGTTGGGCACCTTTCTGCTGATGTGGGGCTACCGTTCGGGACAGGGGTGATTGTGTACTTATGCTGGTGGTTTTCTGTATTTGGTAAATGTTTTGGTAAACTCATTGGAACTCCACCGCAGCTGAAAGCAACCGGTAATTTAAGTAACAGATGGAAAATTTTTAAACAAACGTTCAAACTATATATTGTAGCTAATGAGTTGAGCACGACCTCAGAAAAAATGAAAATAGCACTTCTACCAGTAGGACATGAAGCTAGAGAAATCTATAACTGCTTTAATTACTTGAAAGGTGAAGGCAACACCAAATTAGAAGTAATACTTAAAAATTTGAAGATCACGGTAACACCAGTAACAAGGCTGCTTTAAGACATTCACTGCTTGGAGGCCAATTTGCACAGGGAATGAGTGATGCAAAACTCAAACAATCATTATCAGAACAGAAAGGCTTAACACTGGAAATCACGATTGACAAGTGCAGACCGCAAAACAAAAATAACTTTAAGTTTTTAACAAGAAAAAATGCTGATAAAGTTCTTTTCCATGGGTCTGAAGAAGTTAAAGTGGCATCTGAGCACAGTTCTGCCCGGGGAACAAAAGACCCAAATCTGAGTCTGCGCATGTACAGGAAACTGCAGCTGCGCATGCGCAGTTGGAAACAGCCGGTTTGGAAGCAGATCGTTCTGCGCATGCGCAAACCGTGCATGCGTATTATACGAAAAGCGCACAGTAAAGAAAAATCGATTTGCGCATGCGCAATCGATTCCTATGCTTTATGTCACGAGCGTCATGACGTCAGATGACTCAGACCATGGCCACTTAAAGCAACCCGGCCGAAAATTAAAAATAAGAGTTTTAAAACCAAACAATTCAACCTCAAGAGGTACAAAACTGCCTGACCTTCTACCAGTAGTTGAAAATAACTTTTGCAGCACCCTGGAACAAGCAGTTTGCACTACCCAAAGGGAAGAGCACAATGACAAATCCGAAACCAAAGAAGATTTGTTTATCGAAAAATACTACTCAGACATGGCTGAGTTATTGGGATATGATGATCATAAAAGCATCAGCGACACGGTTGAAAAGCTCAACACGACTCGACTCATGGTAAATGAATCTAATACCATGATGCAATGGCAGATCATCGATACATTAGATGACAGCAACTTGTTCATTAAACACCTGTTCACCAATGTTTCAAACTGCCTCGGTCCTCTGTCTACAGGTGTGAGGGATAGGTTAGGTGGATTGATCATGCTAAATCACGTGACGGGGTGGCCGCTAATAATATTTAAAATGCAAAGCAATTAAAATGAGGTTCATGTCTTTTGTGGACCTGAATTCTGTGACGTCGCATTTCCTGCTTCTCGCGGGATCTTCCACATGTGCCGCCGATACTGCGGATGGCCAGTGGGTGCTCAAGATCGTGCTCAAGGACATGTAAGGGCTCAATATTGGAAACTGATATGCAAGATTATAGCATTTAATTGCGCAATGTTCCTGCAGAAATTACTGTCTGCGAAGGTGCTACTTGTGATGAGCATATTCTTTCTCCACTGCATACTGCTAAAATGAATCGGGTCACAGAGTTATCATAACATTTTTGGTTTCAGGGTAACGTGTCCTCATTCTATCTGGTGAGGCTGGCAAGATGCAGACGTAAGATGCTTAGAGATGCAGGAGCAGCAATCACTATTGTTGGAAGGTGACCTGAATTTTCCTCCAGGTGGTTTGATGGATACAAAAGGAGCCTTGAAAGGTTTTGATGGGAATTATTTACCTGTTCCCTTGAACAGAGATATTTACAAAGGTTCTTAGTCAATGATACAGCCACCATTTGTTTTATGTTCGGAAATGATTTGGTGTGAGATAAGCTATTGTCATCTCTGATGGTTTTGGAAAAGTCCTCTGAGGTTGTGGAAACTGAGGTTGTAGGAAAGATGTCCTGGACTATTTCTGAATCTGCTGTGACTAAGCCCCCAGGCTTGTGGAGCTAAACAATATGAAGCAGAACCATTTGTCATGGAAGGCAAATCATGTGTTCGGCTGACTGAAACTTTTTTCAGGATTTTGATGCCAACAAAACCCCCCTCCCGATATTCACAGCCGGCAACGGAGAGAAGTTAAGTGTGTCAGGTAAGGGGTGAGGGGGCATAGTGACAGAGAAGTGGGTGAGGAGTTAGGGTGAGTTTCAGTGAGTTAGGGTGATAATCAATTAACCTAGTCGCAGCAGCTGGAATTTTCTGGCTGTGCTAGTCCACAAAGGAAATGCACTGATTCCCAAAGAGTTAAAACAGCGAATAGCACAGATTCAATCCAATCCCGTGACTTGAGGATTGTATTGATTGAGTGGGGGACTTTGTTTTTGTCAGAAACTTTGACTAGCTTAAGAGTTATAGGCAAGTCCTCTTGACTGATTAGCCAAAGGAATTTCTGCTTTTGTAACCCCAGATGACTTCTTCCATCGTAAGGTGGAATGATAAATGCACCAGCTACATTTAAAGATTGTGAGTAATTGTGTTGTGTATATTGATGACCTGCTGGTATACACAGATACTTGGAAAGATCTGTTGAACATTTAGCAGCTCTGTTTGACAGACTAGTAAAAGCTTATTGATCAACCTGACAAAGACTGAGTTTATCAAAGTCAAGGTCACTTGTTTGAGAGATCTGGGTCAAGAGCAAGTGTAGCTTGAGGTTTCAGCAATGATATTTTCCTGTCCCAAGAAAAAGATGGACATGCTATGGGGGTGATTTTGAGACCACACTTCTGCCCATGAGAAGCTCAGCTTATAATTCTGAGAGAATTGAAACACGCAAATCTCTCTGGTGTGATTGAGTTTTGGAATCCTCCCACAATGGAGTCATGTGAATCATGCTGCGGGGGCCTCATTTTAATGCTTTAGAATGTCAGTAGCGAGCACTCACTTGAGACCTTGCCCAGCACGGAACATTCACCGAGCGTCGGTATCACATCACACCAATGTCATTTACAACAGGTTTGGTCAGGCATGAGGCTGTCAAGGGGATCCCTCCAGGGGCGCAGATTTAATAAATGTGATAATAGCAGGGAGGGTGGGTGGAGGATGGAGGAACATACTCGGGCAATGCCCTGGCACTGCCAGGTTGGCATGCTTATGTCTGTCAGGGGGCAGTGCCAGCGTGGACCCGAGTAGGAGACCCACCCGGGGTGGGTGCATATATGTGTGGCGGTGGGGGGAGGGGAAAGTGGACATTGAGGGAGGGGATGCCAGTGATAAATGTCGGAATGGGGGCGGGGTGGGGCGACATTGAAAATCAGAAGGGCGGGACAGCCCCTGCGACCTCTATGATGTGGGCTGGGAATTGTTAAGCTTCAGCGCTGGGTAGGGCACCCTTTAATGATGGTGTTCGATTTGTTAGGTTCCTGCCTCTAAGAAGCCCTGCCCCACCAGAGTGATGGCGTAAACCATGCACACACACCCTTGTTTTTTCATGGAAATTACACTTGCCATTTTTTGGTAAGATTCTGCCCTACGACTCAGAGCAATTTGTTTCTCTTCCTGAAGCTGGTCCTTAACTTCCGGGCACCAATCACCCCGTTAATAAGTTTGTTGAAGAAAATCCTGTCAAACTGTATTTGAGAAGTTAAAGGCCATTTCTGGAAATGAACCAGTCTTGACAACAGAAAATTTTAGCAAGCTATTCAAAGTGGCTATTGATGCCAGTGATGTTCTCCAAGACAATGATACTTCTACGGAACGACTGGTCTGCTACTTCTCCAGGAAGCTTAATAAGTACAAAAGGAAGTACTCAACTATTGAGAAAGGAGCTTTGAGTCTTGTCTTGTAATGGCTCTTCAACAGTTTGAAGTAGATGTGACTAATAGCCAAGGAGAAGTATGAATTTATAATAGCCGCTGCCTACTGGTGCTTGAGAGAAATTCAGGACAAAGAACCTCAAACAATTCCACTAGAGTTTAATGTCACATTTAACAAATTAACGTGTTGCAGGAAGGAGCAACGTGATTGCTGATGCTCTGTCCAGAATTTGTGGAAGGGATGTAATAGAGAAGGAAACTCTGAAATATGATAACTCTGTAAAGATTATTATTATTATTAAATATGAATCCAGCTAATCTGAAATTGTCCCATTCGATTGGTATTGTTATATGTTAAGTCTTATAGTATTCCCAGTATGATATATATAATTATATAATTACCACCAACTTCTTTTTTAATTTCTGAGGGGTGGGATGATGTTACAAACACTAAACTTTACAAGATGGTTATGTTTTAAAGTGTCTTCTTTAACTTAAGGTGAAAAGGGACATTCCTGGAAACTGGGTGGTTGAGGCCTTAACAACACTCCTGCTCAGAGATAGGTTCATGTGACACTTGGAAGAGAAACTCAAACAGAAATCTATTAAAATATCGGCGGACAGTTTCCCCACCTTTGCACAGCGACTCACAGTAAAGGGATAGATGCTTTTATGAGACAGGGAAAGAAAGACAAACCAAATGTGTAGAGCAACAAAGAAGCTACTGCTGCAGAGAAGCAGGATGCTTGTGAGAGTTGTATTCCTGGTGAGAGTTGGATCTAGAAGACACAGTTTGAGTGGAACAACTTTTGCACATGTTTTTACCTTGCATGACAAGGAGGATTGAGCCTATCAGAGAGCTAGGAGTAGCTTTGGACTTGTTCTTTGAATGCTAGGGATCTTCCAAAACTGTGGTGCAAAGGAGGTGTAAGACATATCTTGATTATTTTAGTTAGGGAATGCAAATGTGCCATTTCTTTAGTTCGATGCATTAATGGCATTTGATTTTAATCAAATCATTCCAGTAAAAGTCTTAAAATGTGAAGCTTAATTCTTTGATAATTTCCGTTAATTGTTTGGGAAATTCAGCTCATTTACGAAGTTATCGATATCTATGGGAATCATAACAATTAACATTTTTGTTGTTTTCTTTTGACTTACAGATCACCTTTAGAGTTTTGAAACAATGTTCTTGAAATAATAATTGGGGCATTGGGGCCAAACATGTTTTATTTTTATGGTTAACCATGAACAAGATTGGCCGGCTGGAGTTTATGAGGACCCACTCTCTAGAGGCCTATACCAAAGGAATCTGTGGAATTCATTACCCCTGCTGCTATATGATGAACCATCAATCGAACATGAGACGAGTTGCTGTACAAAAGTTAGGCTTTAATAAGCTAGAACTTAGCCCTCCGGTCGACTACAGTAAATGGACGACCGCCGGGCGTTCTGACTATTTATACCTCGGTATGGAGGCGTGGTTAACTCAGCCTCTCGACCAATCGGAGAGCCGTCACATGACTGGTCTCAACCAATCGGTCGAGAGGCACATGACCGACCAGGGCCAATGGTAAGCTGGTGTTCTGCACCAATGGCAGACAGCTATGCAAATCATACCACCACGTTATAGAACATAGAACAGTACAGCACAGAACAGGCCCTTCGGCCCTCAATGTTGTGCCGAGCCATGATCACCCTACCCAAACCCACATATCCACCCTATACCCGTAACCCAACAACCCCCCCCCCCCTTAACCTTACTTTTATTAGGACACTACGGGCAATTTAGCATGGCCAATCCACCTAACCCGCACATCTTTGGACTGTGGGAGGAAACCGGAGCACCCGGAGGAAACCCACGCACACAGGGGGAGGACGTGCAGACTCCACACAGACAGTGACCCAGTCGGGAATCGAACCTGGGACCCTGGAGCTGTGAAGCATTTATGCTAACCACCATGCTACCCTGCTACCCCGTTATATTTATCTGGTTATAAATACAATGGTCAATATGGTCGCCTTCCTTAATCCTAATTATGTTGGCTCTAGAGTCGCCAGGTATCTTTCGATACCATCACAAGGTTCAAACCTGAATACTGATCAAAGAACCAGTACACCTGTTAGTTAATTCAAAGTCAATACTATTTATTTACACACACAGTAATATCTACTCATGCACAAAATACCATAAACTAAACTATCTCTAATGCTAGCACCTATACTTAACTTCGGATGCCCACTCAGTCAGAGGAACAATGGCCGTTGTTCAGATCTGAGGCTGTTGAGTACAAAGAGGTAACAGGAGAACAGCTAAGGTCGTCCATCTGATGGCGAACGTTGACCTTGGACTTACTTGCTTCTGGTGCAGCTGGTGGATGGGTCTCTCCGCTTCGAGAGCCGAGTCCAAGAGAGCGATTCTCTCTCGGGGGCTTCTTATAACCAAAGTGGCTTTGTACGCTTTTGGGCGGGCCTTGAACTTGGCCCCGATTATTTGGACCATACCTTGATCACTCGTATTGATCTTGACCAATAAAGGCGTGGGTGCCTTGATGGCTGGGCGTGCCTTTGGTGGCCGCTGGCCTTGCTTCGTTTATGTCTTTCTGGCGCCGGGATATCTGCTATAATATCGGTTACTTGAGTGTCATTCCTTTGTTCCAGGAGATGGGCCATCAATATGCTAATTGCCCCACAGTTTCAGTCTTGTCTGGGAGTTGCCTTCTCAATACGCATACAGGCTCTGTGCCTGCCTGCTTTATTAGCATTGTCCATAGTTCCCTATAGTCTTTGCAAACATCCATTTTGTATTCTGGAAGTGTCCATCCCAGATGGCTGCACCCCAGAGTGCAGTGGATGCTGGGACAGTGAGTAAATTTAAGGCAGAGTTCGACAGATTATTAACTGGCAATGGGTTGAATGGTTATGGAGAACGGGCAGGACAGTGGAGTTAAGCACTGGATAAAAGCAAATTACTGCGGATTCTGGAATCTGAAACGAAAGAGAAAATGCTGGAAAATCTCAGCAGGTCTGGCAACATCTGAGGAAGAGAAAAGAGCTAACGTTTCAAGTCCGATGACTCTTTGTCAAAGCTAACAGACAGAGAAAGTGGGAAATATTTATACTGTGGAGAGAGAATGAAAGATGAGTCATAGCCACAGAAACCCAGGGAAACCAGGTGCTAAAGGCCACAGAAACCAAGGGGAAAGAGTGTTAATGGCATTCCCCAGAGAGAACAAAAGATGCAAAAGGCCAAACAGCAGAGAAACTAACATCAGAAGATAACTATAGATGTGGGGGGAGGGGAAAGGGGCAGCAAAGAGGAGAAAGGTTAAGGAAAGGTGGATAAGATTGGGGGGTGTTAAATATATATTAAGAAAGAAAGAAATGATAAAAGACAGTTAAAATGAAATGGGATGAAAACAAATGGGTCTCAGTGGGGTAGAGCTAATCATCTGAAGTTGTTGAATTCGATGTTGAGACCGGAAGACTGTAGCGTGTCCAACCGGAAGATGAGATGTTGTTCCTCCAGTTTGCGTTGAGCTTCACTGGAACATTGCAGCAGGCCAAGAATGGACATGTGGGCATGGGAACAGGGTCTTTTGTTAAAATGGCAAGCAACGGGAAGATCAGTGTCCTGAATGCGCACAGACCGAAGATGCTCAGCAAAGCGATCACCCAGTCTGTGTTTGGGCTCTCCGATATGGAGGAGCCCACATTGGGAACAGCGACTGCAATAGACCTAATTGGAAGAGATGCAAGTGAAACGCTGCTTAACCTGGAATGAAAGCACAGGGCTAAATCATTGGCTTTTAAAGCAGACCAAGGCAGGCCAGCACGGTTCAATTCCCATACCAGCCTCCCCGAACAGGCGCCGGAATGTGACAACTAGGGGCTTTTCACAGTAACTTCATTTGAAGCCTACTTGTGACAATAAGCAATTTTCAGTTTCATTTCATGAGTGTTTTGGGCCTGGGATGTTAAGCACAGAAGAGGTAAAGGGCCAGGTGTTACACCTTCTGCGATTGCATGGGAAGGTGTCATGGGTGATGGGAGAGGTACTGGGTATGGCGGAGGAGTGGACTAGCTTATCTCAGAGGGAACGGTCTCTGCGGAATGGTGACAGAGGGAGTGAAGGGAAGATGTGTTTGGTGGTGGCATCACGTTGGAGTTGAAGAGAATGGCAGAGGATTATGCTTTGGAGTTAAGACCAGCATGAGATCAGCCATGATCGAATGGCAGAGCAGACTCGATGGGCCAAGTGGCCTAATTCTGCTCCTATATCTTATGAACTTACGAATCTCTTCTGGCAGCCTTGTTCACAATATCACTATCATGCCTTAATGAACTATCTAGATAGTATTCACGAGTAGTGGGCTTTGATTCATAATTTGTAGAGTGTTACAAGAGCAAAAAAGGACTGCTGAACATTGCAACTCTCTACCTAATGAAAGTGCCGAATATTGTTTGTTTCTCTCTGACTATTGCATAGACATTAAATGCATCACAAAAACAATAAAGTTGTATCAATTCTTAATGTCAAATTCTCTTCCGCTGGAACTTGTGACAAAAATCATTTTAAAAACAGTTTATGAAATGCCTTCCAGCGTATGTGTTCTTTTTTAATTTATTCACCTTATATTGATCGATATGTTTTTAATGAGTTTTCTGGAAACTCTCAAATATCAATTCACATCTTGCTTCTAAAGTAATATGTAATAATGCCAAATCTAATGGCATGAGAATAACTGGTGCTAAATGTTATTTTAGCTTATAATTCCACCAGGTTTTGTTCACAAGTATGCCATCTGACTGGAGAGGACGTACAGTGTCTTCTAGAACTTTAGGATATCCTAAGATGCTTTAAATCCAGTCAAATACTATTGAGGTGCGTTCATCACTGTAATGCAGAAAACGTGGCAACCATTTTGCACACAGCAAAATTACACAGACAACAATGTGACGACATCCAGATAATCTGTATTAGTGATGTTCGTTGAGCAACAAATATTGGCCAGATGGCAGAAAGAGCTTTCTTGTTATTCTTGGAGATAATACTCGAGGGTCTTTTACATTCAGCTAAGATATGACCTTGGTTTAATGCTTCATATGGAAGATGGCACCTCTGACAGTGTCCTTCAGTTCTATACTTTTCATCTAGAGGCCTCTGGCCTTGAAGCAACAATCTTTGGATTTAGAGGCAAGCATACGACCACTGACCTATCGAGGTCCCCACTCACTATTAACTTTGGCACATGTGATTAGATCTCACCTAGAACATAGAGCAGTACAGCACAGAACAGGCCCTTCGGCCCTCAATGTTGTGCCGAGCCATGATCACCCTACTCAAACCCACGTATCCACCCCATACCCGTAACCCAACAACCCCCCCTTAACCTTACTTTTTTTAGGACACTACTGGCAATTTAGCATGGCCAATCCACCTAACCCATTGTGATGGGTAACCTGTTGTGATGAATTTGCCTCTGTCACCTATAAAGATGTTATTTTAAATAAATTTTGGTAAGCACAGTCCAATCCCAAGTGAGTACGGATCCAAACACAAAATGGCACCTTTACCTGCTTTAACTCGTGGAACTCACTCAAAGATATCACAAGATCTGTGGTATTGAAATTGAGTTAAATTTGGTCCTAGGTCCATTTTTAGACAATGATAGATTGAGCTTTATGGATCATCTTTTACCATTAAATCTACACAAAATAAACCATAAACAGTCAGGCATGTTTCTATTTCTTTACTATTACATCCTACAAGGGACGGGCAGTATTAGGTTCAGGAATTAACATCTCCCCTTCTGAAGATATCTTCTACAATTCCATTTGAAGTTAGAGAAATTAAAATATCAACAGTACTGCTTCACATATTTAAATTTCATCCTTGATTTCCTTTGCAGGTTCAGCATCTCTGAGGCATCTCACTATAACCTAGATTATGCCTTTATCTGCTTGATATCAAGGTCATTTATAGTCAGCCGAGGGATTGAACAGGAATCTTTTGTTTTGTATTTCAGATTACTGTTATATTATGCATACTCAGCTGATTTCCTAAACTTTGAAAGGTAGTAGGATAAATAATTCAGCAGATTATACTTTGGGCTAGGAACTACCCAACAAATTTATTAAACAGTGACTGGATAAACGGACAGGAGCAATGAAATACTGTAGATTTACAGTATTTACAAGTCCCCTGAATATTAGACTTTACAGAACAGTTTGTTGTTGACCTGGACTGGATTGTCTCCGGACTGGATTGTACTAGCCCTCTGGGGACAGACTGGACAGTGGGAAGGTTGCTTGAAGATGACGATTGACTTTCCTGTCATCTTCCCGCCCCCATGGCCTCATGCTAGGAGTGACAAAGGTGGTGAACGGTCTTCCAGCCCAGAGCCCAACTGAGCCACGTACGTAGTCAATTAAGGGCTTGTTTCCGCCACCGCTGGCATTTAACCAGTGACATTGAAGCCCTCTGCCATATGTAGAGACTACAAGATTTGGTGGGCTCTAGGGGGGGACTCTCATTTTTGGACGCTCTTTGGTCCCTGGAGAGTTGCTCCCCACTCCACCCCCCTCCACCCATTGATAATGGTGACACTTGCGGCAAAGGCGCTAACAGCCCACACCAATATTCCCACCTCAACCAAGCCTGCCGCCACCACTAAATCCAACTAACTAGGAAAGGAATCTTCTAGTCTATCCACAGCGTGTTCAGCAATGGAGGCGGCTCACCATTAGCCACCGGCAGGAATTTCCAGTCCGGCCAATGTCTGAGGCATTTTGTGTGGCTTGCCACTACCGTCAGTGGGGAACCTGCCACAGGACGTCACCTCTGAAGGGACTGGAAGATCCCGCCGGCGAGGTGGGCTGCTAAATCTGGCCCCTGTCTCTGTCAATCTCTCCGTCTGATCACTTCAGTTCAACAGTCCAATATGAATAAGGCCGTTTTAGAAATACTTTTCAAATTAATGCCTGGGACAAAAAGAATCCAAGGATGTATCTCTGAACAAAACATACATACAAATAAAACACTCGGGTGCTTCTATTTGAACAACATGGCTTTCACAACTCACCAGACTTAACAGATATGCATTTCTTGGTGTTCTGAACTTAATAGAATCAGAATTACAGCAAAAAAGGGGGTCATTCAACCCATTATGCTCAAGGTGGGTTTTCGGTAATAGCACCTGGGCTGGTACAGCTCCCTAGCCCTTTCCATATAGTCCTTCAATTTGCTTCTCTTCAGACAATCATCCAATCCCCTTATAAAGCCATGACTGAAACTGCTCAGCCTCATCTCAGGCATTGCATCACTGATACTAACTATTTGCTGTGTGAGAAGGTTTTGCATAATAACCCATTTGTATCTATTTAGCGGGTCCGGTGCTCTATGTTCAGGCCTCTTGTGATTCTTCGATACCCGCGGCCAGGAATCAAGTGGATGTGGATCATTTGTGGCCATTACCAGCATGGCAACCATTGCCCCTTTGACCCACCACAACCTGCACCACTACAGGGCCACGCTGATAGAGAACATCCAAGCCCATGTGGGGAGGCTCCCCGATGCGGTGGAGGCCAAGAGGGAGGTCCTGTTCTCCTGAGAGTCCCAGAGGGTGATCCACAGGCAGGCGGTGCTGCCTGCACGAAGTGGCTGAGGCCGTCAGCTCAGGAAGCGTGACCAGGAGTATTGGTCTCCAGTGCCGCAAGAAGGTCATTGAGTTACACCGGGCAGCACGGGTGAGCTGACACCAATGCCACCCGCCACGTCCCAAAAGACCATTCCGCCCCCATGCAAGAATTCAAACCCCCAACCCTCCTTTCGCCCTCCCTCTCCCTTCAAACTTCCTGCAACCTCTTCCTTCACATCCCCCCACCACTGTGAGCCACGCTCTTGGGCAATGATGCCCTCTCTGTGTCTCCGCGGGAGAAGATCTCCCACAATCGCCGGGAGAGGGCCCAGCCTGGCGGAGGGCTGCCAGACAAAAGAATCCTCATGACCTTCAATGAACAAGCCCTGGAGGTGACTGGGGTGGCTGAGGACAGAGTGGTCACCAGTGCGGAGGTTGGCGCACACAGCAGAGATGAGGATCCACCGTGCCCCACCCAAAGGTCATGTCACGCATGAGTTGTTATTGCCACTGGCCACATGTCCATTCACTCGCAGGTCCTCCTGCTGATGGTGCCGGCCCATCCGGGGTGGCCCATTCCCCTGCGTCCCATGAGACTACCTCGGAGGAGAACTCCGAGGATGCCACGATCACAGTTGTCATCTCCATCCTCCACCAGCGCAAATACAGTACATGCACCCCGGTGGGAAATGTTTGTCAGGCGTCTGGCACACAATCTGGTGAGCACTGCACAGTTGCTGATGTGTGTCAGGTGGAGGCAGGAATCCCGAGGCAAGACAGCAATCAGATGTCTGCTGATTCCCAGGTCCCAACTGGGTCCCAGACAGATGCTGAGCCCAAGGGACAGGCTATCCTGGAGCTGATATTCCGAGGGACATGTCAGTGACACTCCAACAGGGCCATAGTGTAATATTACAGAGATGTAATATATACACTACTCATTTGTTTTGCCAAGTTGTATTTAACTAGATGATAAATAGTCAAAGTTTTCCAGTTGGTGACAAATTATTTATTGAGTAACAAAATAATGGCCGGAATTCTCCGAGCCCGCGCCGAGACAGCCTGTGGCGACTGGAGAATCGTCGCCAGCCACGCATACGCGATCGATGCAGAGACGGTCGGGGGCCGATGAAAGAGGCCCCCACGGCAATTCTCCACGGTTGACCAGCCGAGTTCCCGCCAGCAGGTTCTAACATGGTTCCAGCCAGCAGGAGCGCGGACCCGCAGCCGCGGTGGCCGTCCTGGTTGGGAGGGGGGGAAATCAGACTCCGGGGTAGCCTCCACGATTGCCAGGGCCATGATCAGGGGGCCACCCGCACGCGCGATCCGGGGGGGGCTACCTTCTTCCGCGCCGGCCCGCTGTGTGGCTCCGCCATGTTGCGCGGACCCGCGGCGAGCAGCGCAGGGCTGCATACGGCAGCCGGAGCAGCGCAGAGCAATCCAGCGCTGTGCTGGCCCCAGAATCTCTGGGCCAAGAGGCCCGTTGATGCCAGCATGATACACTCCAGCGTTTACGCCGTCGTCAACACTTAGCCACATTTTCAGGGAATCCCGACCTCTATATTTGAGATCTTTTAGTTTAATACTTGTGACTCATAATAGAATTAACTAAGATTAGATTAAATTAACAATTAATACAGTACACTACACTCTGAGCTGGTCTTGTCTATCCTCTAGCTGCAATACAAACACACTAACACTAAGAAAGAGCAGGAAACTCCTTATACAGTTCCTGTTCGTGTTGCCATCTACTAATCATCTGACTGTACTGCCTGCACATTAACTAATCATGTATGACCATATACAGAGATCACTATACATAGCTGTTTGGAGGACTCCCAGAGGTTACGGTGCAGGAGATGTCACCGGCAATGCGTGGCATGGAGGCCAACACTGATAGGGTGTTGACGGCAGTGGAGAGCCTGGTGCATGATGTTGGCAGCATCAGTGGAGTCATCAGTTGGTGACAGCCATGGCTGAGGTCCTCAGCAGAATGTCCGACTCGCTGGGGGACGTGACCCAGTACCGGGCTGACCTTGATGAGGTTCTGCAGGATATGTCCCGCTCTCAGATGGTAATGGCCAAGGTGCTGCGGGGCATGTCCCAGTCTCTGGTGGGTATTGCAGGGGCACTGCAGAGCCTGGCTCAATCACTGAGGATCATCGGCGAGGACGTCGAAACACTGGTGCGGACCATGGGGAACCGCCAGTACTGACAGGGCCAGATAATGCAGGAACGGCCGGGGCTCAAACCAACTGCCTTCTTTCCCTGGGGCACCAAGCAGGAGGACGCAGTGCTGGGTGCCAACCTCAACCTGTCCCATGAAGTGTGGAAGGTGGCCACAAGCTCCCCTGAGTCCCACCTCTCTAATGAGACTGTGTCTCACAGTCAGCACACGGGACAGGGTGGCACGGCTGTGCATAAGCTGTCGACAAGTGAGTCGGGGCCCTCCGGTCCCAAGACCTCTGGGCTTGGTCGATGTCAAAGTTTATATAGTTTTCCTCCCGGGCATATAGGGCATTTGTTCTGTGCCTGATGCACATGTGTGCTGTGGCCTGTGAGATACCACACAGGTCCCCGCTCGAGCCCTGGAAGGATCCCGAAGTGTAAAAGTTCAGAGCTGCAGTGACCTTGATGGCCACTGGGAGCAGATGTCATCCTCCTCCATGCGATGCCACATCCGCAAGGACATGGCAGAGGTGCAGCACCATCTCCTTGTGAGGCGGAGCCTCCTGCGGCATGCACTGTCCGTCATCTGATCAAATGACCAGCCCCGCCTGTACACCCTGGGCCATTGTGAGCCTCCCCCTCTGGGTCCCTCCCTGGACTGATGGGCAGCCTGGTCCTCAGGGTGTGCGCTGGGCCGCTGCATGTGGGTCACCACCTCGATCATCTGCAGACGCTGCTGCTGCTGCCGCCTCTGGCATCTGGCCAACTGGCCTACCAGAAGCACTACCAGGGTCTGTTCTGCGGGTCCAATATATCCCCCAGAACATTCAATATCTGTAAGGAATTGGGAGGGGATGTTTGCCTGACAAACAGCGGTGGCTCCCAATTCCGGGACCCTTCATTCCTCCATTGATCCCTTGTCTGCCCCTCCCCCACACCCAGAACACCCATGCACTCCTGGCCACAGCGGGCCCCCTCCACAGATCCCAGACACCCACTCATAACTTCACCTGGACCGGGTGCTGGTCTCCTCACCATTGCACTTACCTACCCTCCGGCCGTGGACATGTCCCCGGAGCTGTGTCCCATCCCCTGTGTGTTCAGATGTTGGCTGCTGCGTATGTGGTGTTGCCTTCCTCAGTATTCAAGCACAGTGTCCAGGCATCATTGTCTGATTCGGATGCTAGGCAATGACTCCCATATGCTACATGGCCCGCTCACTCACGGGAACCCACTTGGGTTGTATGAAGTGCTCATGTAACCACAATTGCCAATTCCCTATTAGCAATAGCCTTCATACGCACGGCCAGAGGCCTCGGGAGTTGGTGGGGGTTATGGGTGGTCAATAGGGCAGACAGGCAGTGAATAGGGTTGCCCCCGGAACGGGTACACATGATCCAGGGGTTGGCATGGTGGAGCCGCGTGTGATTGGCCCTTCCAGCGCGCCCCCAGCCGAGGGTCTCCCACCTCCTGCCGAGCACTGGGTTAGCAAACCCAGCACCCATGGCCTCTTTGTCTGTGAGCAAGGATGGCCATTCACCTCCTCGGCTCCCCACAGAAGCCCTTCCCCACGTTCATGTTTTTCAAAAAGAGTACTAATCAACGCCAGCGTGACCACTTGCTGGGGAGGTCGATGAATGAAGGGAGGTTATTGGACATAGGGAGGCTCCCGTTAATTGCTTTCGCGAAATCCCGATTTCGCCCATGGGAGCAGACCGGTTACATCGGAAACTGTTTGGCGCCTGCCGTGGATCTCGGCATCGACTTTACCCGCTAGTCACCAGCTTTGTTTCACTTGAGCGAGAGCGTAATGAGGCCGGAGAATCTCTCTCTTTGTCTCTTTCCTTACTTTCCTTCTCTTTCTCCTGCATTCCAAACATCTTCTATTTCTCTATTTTTCCTTTTCCTGCCTTTCATTTGGAATTGAAGTTTATCTGATTCAATTGTCTCACTTTTTGGAGGACTTGATCAGTCAGACAACCATTGCAATTTGCTAATATCCCATACAATTGCAGTATAATCTCCCTATTTTCAGAATCTCTTCTCACTGTCTTGTTATGCTTTTGGCGTAGCATAAGCTGCTTCCTTGATGTTCACTCTGACAAAGGAAGGTTCAGACGTGGAGATAACTTCAGCGCATTTATTAAACTATTTACAATTCTTCTACTCGGATTCGCCTCCACTGTTAATCCTTCTATAGCTACTCAGACTGACAAACCAGTCTATTACAATCCACGTGGTGGGTGTGATATTGAATCAACCCTGTGTCTGTACTCACTGAGTGTCTCCACTGGAAAGAGGAAGATCATGTGTGCTGTGTCCTTTATATATGGGTTGGTGTAATGCCCCCATGTGGTAGTCACCTCTGTGTGTATCATGAATGCCCATTGGTCGTGCCCTATCTTACTGACCTATTGGTTGAGTGTCTGTGTGTCATGTCTCTGGTGCTCCCACTAGCCAGTGTCTAGCCAGTCTACGTGTACCTACATTAACCCCTTGTGTATCTACAGTGATGCATATCACCACATCACCCCTTTTTCATGTTACATATTTTCTGTACATTGTTAAAGAAAATTGAACAAAAGACAGGTAGATAAGCGATGCTCTGTACAAGTTATGACAACAGTAATCATTAAACAATAAGTCCAACTCATATGTATGAGTCCAAAACCCATCAATTATCATGGTCGAATGTCTTTCTTGTTGGGTTGGTTAGTTGGTGATTTTGACGGTGGCATGTCCTTGTGAATGCCATCATTGTCCCTGTGCATAAGGAAGCAAGAAGTAGTCAAATCACTTTGTTATCTGATTTGGAGTCTTTGTTTCTTCCGATGCTTGTGATAGCGATTGGGAGCGATGTTGGATGGCATCTGTCCTGAAAGACAGGTTGCCTGTTGGTAGTGCAGCACACGTGAATTGGGAAGATGCAACGTCCTGCCATGGTATGTCATTGTACTGCGGGGGGGGCGGATATGAGTAGTAGCCAGAGAAGGGAGAAAAAAAAGGTTTGACTTCCCACTGGCCCAGAAATTTAACAATAGTACATATTGTCCATAGAAGGTCCATGGTGTTGTTGAACATTAAATAGACTCGATCAGCCTTTTCGTTTCCCGTGACGGCCTGGCAGACCGCCACAGTGGAGTTGGTGACGTTGGTTCAGCCGATGGTAGTGGTTCTGCTGACGTCCTGGAGTCCGGGAGCGATGGTCCTTGAACAGCCTCTGTCACCCGGGCTGGTGGTGGAAACGCCATGGATGAGGACGGGGTGGCCTGGGTGGGGCGCTGGGGGAAAAAAAACAGGAGGGGGTCTGTGGTGAAGGGGGGGAAGGCCGCACGCCGGCGGGTGCCAGGTCCTGGAGGGAGACCGTGTCCTGCCGACCGTCGGGGTACTCCACGTACGCATACTGCGGGTTAGCGTGGAGTAACTGGACTTGTTCCACCAACGGGTCAGACTTGTGCACCTGCACATGCTTCCAGAGCAAGATGGGTCCGGGGGCGGCCAGCCACGTCGGGAGAGGGGATCCGGAGGACGACTTCCTGGGGAAAACAAGAAGACGTTCATGAGGTGTCTGATTTGTTGCAGTACAGAGGAGTGAGCGGATAGAGTGCAGTGCATCGGGGATAACCGCTTGCCATCGGGAAATAGGGAGATCTCTGGACCGGAGGGCCAGTAGTATGGTCTTCCAGATGGTACCATTCTCCCGCTCGACCTGTCCGCTACCCCGAGGGTTAAAGCTGGTCGTCCTGCTAGAGGCAATGCCCCTGTTGAGCAGGAATTGACGCAGCTCGTCGCTCATAAATGAGGACCCCCAATTGCTATGTATGTATGCGGGGTAGCCGAACAGGGAGAAGATGGAGAGGAGGCCCTTAATGACGGTCGATGAGGTCATGTCGGGACAGGGAATGGCGAAGGGGAAGCGGGAGTATTCGTCGATTACCGCCAGGAAGTAAATGTTGCGGTTGCTAGAGGGAAGGGGCCCCTTGAAGTCAATGCTGAGACGTTCGAAGGAGCGGGATACTTTGATCAGATGTGCACGCTCGGGGCAGTAGAAGTGCGGTTTGCACTCTGCGCAGATGTGGCAGTCACGGGTTACTGTCCTGACTTCCTCGATGGAGAAAGGCAGGTTGCGGGCATTTATGAAATGATAGAAACGGGTCACCCCTGGATGGCAGAGGTCCGTGTGGAGGGAGCGGAGGCGGTCTATCTGCGTGCTGGCGCAGGTACCGCGGGACAGGGCATCAGGAGGCTCATTGAGCTTCCCAGGACGATACAAGATCTCATAGTTGTACGTGGACAACTCGATCCGCCACCGTAAGATCTTGTCATTCTTAATCTTGCCCCTTTGTGCATTATCAAACATGAAGGCCACTGACCGTTGGTCTGTCAGGAGGGTAAACTTCCTGCCGGCCAAATAGTGCCTCCAATGTCGCACAGATTCGACTATGGCCTGGGCTTCCTTTTCCACAGAGGTGTGGCGGAGTTCGGAAGCCTGGAGGGTTCTGGAGAAGAAGGCCACGGGTCTGCCCGCTTGGTTCAGGGTGGCCGCCAGAGCAACTTCTGATGCGTCGCTCTCGACCTGGAAGGGGAGGGACTCGTCGATGGCGCGTATCGTGGCCTTTGCGATGTCCACTTTGATGCGGCTAAAGGCCTGGCAGGCCTCTGTCGACGGCGGGAAGGTCGTGGTTTGAATGAGGGGACGGGCCTTGTCGGCGTAATTGGGAACCCATTGGGCGTAGTAAGCGAAGAACCCCAGGCAGTGTTTGAGGGATTTGAGGGTATTGGGGAGAGGGAGTTCCATCAGGGGGCGCATGCTTTCAGGGTCGGGGCCTATCACTCCGTTACGCACTACGTAGCCGAGGATGGCTAGACGGCCGGTGCTAAACACGCACTTATCCTTATTGTAAGTGAGGTTAAGGAGTTTTGCGGTTTGGACAAATTTCCGAAGGTTGGCGTCATGGCCCTGCTGGTCGTGGCCGCAGATGGTGACATTATCGAGATACGGGAAGGTAGCCCGTAATCCATACTTGTCTTCCATTCGGTCCATCTCCCATTGGAAGACCGAAACCCCATTTGTGACACCGAATGGAACCCTGAGGAAGTGGTAGAGGCGCCCATCTGCCTCAAACGCGGTGTACTTGCGGTCACTCGCGCGGATGGGGAGCTGGTGATAAGCGGACTTGAGGTCCACAGTGGAGAAGACTTTGTATTTCGCAATCTCGTTTACCAGGGCGGAAATACGGGGGAGAGGATACGCGTCCAGTTGCGTAAACCGGTTGATAGTCTGGCTATAGTCGATGACCATCCGGTTTTTCTCCCCAGTCCAGACCACCAACACTTGAGCTCGCCAGGGGCTGTTGCTGGCCTCGATGACCCCTTCCTTCAGCAACCTCTGGACCTCGGACCTGATGAAGGTCCGGTCCTGGGCGCTGTACCATCTGCTCCGTGTCGCAACGGGTTTGCAATCGGGGGTGAGATTAGCAAACAAGGAGGGGGGTCCACTTTGAGGTACGTGAGGCTGCAGACAGTGAGGGGGGTATAGGGCCGCCTAATTGGAAGGTCAAGCTCTGCAGGTTGCACTGGAAGTCCAGTCCTAGGAGTGCCGGTGCACAAAGGTCAGGGAGGACAAGGAGTTTGTAATTTTTAAAAACCTTCCCTTGGACCGTGAGGTCCGTGATGCAGCAGCCGGTGATGCGGACGGAGTGCGAACCTAAGGCTAATCCGATTTTGTGTTTTACAGGATGGACAGGCAGCGCGCAGCGTCTTACCGTGGCAGGGTGAACGAAGCTTTCCATGCTCCCGGAGTCCAGCAGGCAGCCCGTCTCGTGACCGTTGAGGTGGATCAGCATCGTTGTTTTGGCGAGCGTGCGTGGCCGTGACTGGTCGAGTTGGATGGCCGCGAGCCGTGGAGAAGAACCATCGTCGTAGTCGGCCGAGTAGTTGCCGGCAGAACCTTGCGTGCCAGTCCAGGATGGTGGGGCCCAGGATCCGCAAGTGGAGTCGGCGCCCCAAGATGGTGGCGCCCAGGACCCGCACGTGGCGTCCGGGGCCCAAGATGGTGGCGCCCGCGGGGCCCTTGTGGTTGCTGGGGGCGGGGTTAGCGGTGCCGGCGGGCCGATCGGAGTGGCTGAGAGCGGGGGCAGAGAGGCGCGCAGGCCGGGCGCAGGGGCCCGGGGGCGGCGAGGAGAGATTTGCGCGGTGCGTTGGAAGGGCCCGGAAGAGAGGGGGAGGTGCGCAGGCCGGGCGCAGGGTCCTGGGGGGAGCGATTGGCGCGGTGTACTGGAAGGGCCTGCAAGGGCCCGGAGGGGGGGAACCCCGGTCGCTGTACGGTACAGCAGCGACCGATTTGGCCTGGCAGACAGATGAAAAGTGGCCCTTCTTCCCGCAGCTCTTACAAAGGGCGGAGCGGGCCGGTCAGCATGGGCGAGGGTGTTTAGCGAACCCACAGAAATAGCAGCGGGGCCCCGCGGACTTGTCGGGGTGTCCCGCGGCGCAGGCCTGAGGGGATCGGGAGCGGCGGATGGCGGCGGGGAAGTGTGCCAGGAGGCCCAGGGTGCTGCAGTGCGGCTGGGGACATAGGCGCGGGCGTTTAAATCGGCGACCTCCAGGGAGGTGGAGAGAGTCCGTGCCTCGGTTAAGCTGAGGTCGTCTTTCTCCAGCATCCGCTGGCGGATAGCGGCAGACTGCATCCCAGCCACGTAAGCATCTCTAATCAGAAGTTCCATGTGCTCCGTGGCTGAAATTTGGACGCAGGAGCAATTCCTTACCAGGACAGCGAGGGCCTGGTAAAAATCGTCTAATGACTCACCGGGGAGCTGTTGTCTGGTAGCCAGCAGATGTCGGGCGAATACTCTGTTTACCGGTTTAAGAAACTGCCCATTCAGCTTAAGCATGGCCGCATCATAATCTTTTTCCTCCGCAATCATCGCGTAGGCCGCCGTGCCCACGATGGAGTGGAGGATGTGAAGCTTCTGTGCCATGGTGGGGGGGCTGTTTGCGGACGCCAGGTAACCATCGAAACATGCCAGCCAATGTTTAAAGATTTCTGAAGCGTTCTGAGTTTGCGGGCTGATGCGGAGGCATTCGGGCTTGATCCGGAGCTCCATCTTCAAAATTCTAGCTTTTTAAATTGATGAACCATCAATTGAACGCGAGACGAGTTGCTGTACAAAAGTTAGGCTTTAATAAGCTAGGTGTTAGGCCTGCAGTCGACTACAGTAAATGGACGACTGCCGGGTGTTCTGGATATTTATACCTCGCTCTGGAGGCGGGGTTAACTCAGCCTCTCGACCAATCGGGGAGCTGTCACATGACTGGTCTCAACCAATCGGTCGAGAGGCACATGACCGACCAGGGCCAATGGTAAGCCGGTGTTCTGCACCAATGGCAGACAGCTATGCAAATCATACCACCACATCTGGCTTACTTGAATCAGCTTTGGCTTGTTGATTCTCCCCATCTTGAGTCTGGTCTGTTTCACCTGAGTCAGTGTTGGTTTGTCAATGCTCCCCGTCTGGAGTCTCGTCTGTGTCACCTGAGTCAGTTTTGGTTTGTCGATGCTCCCCATCTGAAGTTGTTGCAGGTTCACTGGAGTCAGCTGAGATTTCTTGATGCTCCCCGTCCGGAGTCATGTCAGGTTAACTTGAGTCAGCTGAAGTTTCTTCATGCTCCATGTCTGGAGTCAAAACATTCAGGAATGCATTTGCTTGTGGAGAGGCTCGAGCGAATGAGATTTGCAGTAACGTGGTGTCATCGGAGTCACCAGTAGTCTCACTGTGATCGTCGAGTGCCTCTGTACACACTAGCTGAGGTCTGTCACATTGCACATCGTGTATGGGAAGTGGGATGCTGTCGTCACTTGTCTCGCATACAGTGGGTGGAGCCTCAGTAGCTTCTTGTTGTTCACTTGAGCTGGGTAGACTGTCGGAGTCTTCTTCTTGTGGTTCAAACAATGTGGGTGGACTGTTGTAGTTGCTCTGTTGTTCACTGAAGTGTGGTAGACTGTCATAGTCGTCTGGCTGAGCACTTGAGCATGGTAGACTGTCATAGTCTTTCTGTTGTTCACTCGAGAGTGGCAGACTTGCATCGTCTGCTGCTGGTTGCTCAGAGGAGGTTGCTAGACCCTCATGGTCTTGTTCATGCAAGGACTGCGCTTTGGAGTCTTGCGTTTCTTCTATCGTGGAGTCTATCCACGAGCTCACTGTGGAGGCTTGTGTCACTGGAGTCACTTCTTGTGTGGAGACTCAAGACATTCAAGTTCTCCAAAGGGCAAAACAGGGGTGACTTCCAGGCAGTCCTAGATAAATTTGAACAATACTGCGAGGAAAACACAAACAAACCAACAGAAAACGGTAAGAGAGGCGCCAGTACTTACCACGGGGCCGAGATCCCGGAGCAGAGAACGTCAAGTGGTCTCGCTTTTGAGTCTTTCATCGTTTCCTGTGTAGAGGCTGGGACCCTTTGTGGTGCGTGGACCACTCTCTGTGTGGCTTCAGGCCGCTCTCTGTGGGCTTGCACCACTCTCTATCTCTTGGTGTCAGGCCGCAGCATAATCCTGCACTCACGAGTCAGGATGTCATATATGCCGGGCTGAAGATCCTCAAATCCAAAGAACACATCTGCATCTGTGTCGGATCCTTCACTGTAGAACACATCTCGTTGCAGTTCGGATTTGGTACTGGTGTCGCCATCTCAAATGAAAAAACCTTTGTCTGAGTTGTAGTCTTCTCGGACCATGTCATCACCTTTTGTGTCGGAGCTGGCATTGGGCTCGTGATGTCCAAATAAGAAATCAAGGTCGGAGTCGTAGTATTCAAGGACTGTATCATCTCTTTGGGCGGTGCTAACTGCTTGTTGCAGGGTTCTGCGGAGGGTACTTTCGGCTATTGGCAGAATTACAGGCATTGTGCTGTGTTCCAGGTGAAAGAATCAGGTTTTACAGCTTTACATTTTTTTTTCGTGTTTTGGGACATTTCCCCTTTAAGTGGGCGTGGCCTGTGGCCTCTGACATCACAAAGCGTGTGACGTAGGTTGTAGGACGCAATTGAGCATTGTTCAGATCAGTGTTCCTTTAGTTGGGGCCTTCTTCTCAACTGCGCATGTGCAGCACGTTAACAAGATGGCCGCCGATCAAAATTGTCGTTCTCTGCTCCGGGATCTCGGCCTCGTGGTAAGTACTGGCGTCTCTCTTATCGTTTTCTGTTGGTTTGTTTGTGTTTTCCTCGCAGTATTGTTCAAATTTGTCCAGGACTGTCTGGAAATCGCTCCTGTTTTGCCCTTTGGAGAACTTGAATGTCTTGAAGATTTCTTCTGCTCTGGCACCGGCAATGGTGAGCAGAAGCTCTGTCTTTTCAGCATCAGCCACATCTTGTAGGTTGGCTGCTACCAGGAAGATCTCAAACCTTTGCCTGAATGCATGCCAGCTTTTGCGGAGATTACCGTGGCACTTGAGCCGCTGTGGAACCGAAATCTTGATCATCTTGCCTGGGTGTTGTTGCTGGTTGTCACTGTTTGCTGCGTTGTAACTATATGGATTGCAACAGTCACTTACTGGTACAATTCCTGCATTCCAAACATCTTCTATTTCTCTATTTTTCCTTTTCCTGCCTTTCATTTGGAATTGAAGTTTATCTGATTCAATTGTCTCACTTTTTGGAGGACTTGATCAGTCAGACAACCATTGCAATTCGCTAATATCCCATACAATTGCAATATAATCTCCCTATTTTCAGAATCTCTTCTCACTGTCTTGTTATGCTTTTGGGGTAGCATATGCTGCATCCTTGATGTTCAAAGGAAGGTTCAGACATGGAGATAATTTCAACACGTTTATTAAACTATTTACAATTCTCCTACTCGGATTCGCCTCTACTGTTAATCCTTCTATAGCTACTCAGACTGACAAACCAGTCTGCTACAATCCACTTTGTGGGTGTGATGTTGAATCAACCCTGTGTCTGTACTCACTGAGTGTCTCCACTGGAAAGAGGAAGATCATGTATGCTGTGTCCTTTATATATGGGTTGGTGTAATGCCCCCTGTGTCACCTCTGTGTGTATCGTGAATGCCCATTGGTTGTGTCCTATCTTACTGACCTATTGGTTGAGTGTCTGTGTATCATGTCTCTGGTGCTCCCTCTCATGATTAGCTAGCCTACGTGTCCTTACATTAACCCCTTGTGTATCTACAGTGATGCATATCACCACACTCAAAATAAACGATAACAATCTATTAGTTTCCAATTTATTGGAAGCTATGATGACTGAACTTCAATGATCCCAACCATCTTACTGTGTGCCAGATATAACTCAATCATGAGAATGCTTTTCCTTTGACTCCATTAACTTGAGTCTTGCTTGGAATAAGTTGGTGGAATTGCAGATAGCGATGAGGACTGTCAGAGAATACAGCTGGATTTAGATTGTTTGAAGACTTGGACGAAGAGATGGCAGATGGAGTTTAATCTGGACAAATGTGAGGTAATGCATTTTGGAAGGTCTAATGCAGGTAGGGAATATACAGTGAATGGTAGAACCCTCAGGAATATTGGCAGTCAGAGAGATCTAGGTGTACAGGTCCACAGGTTACTGAAAGGGGCAACACAGGTGGAAAATGTACTCAAGAAGGCATACTGCATGCTTGACTTCATTGGCCGGGGCATTGAGTATAAGAATTGGCAAATCATGTTGCAGCTGTATAGAACCTTAGTTAGGCCACACTTGGAGTATAGTGTTCAATTCTGGTCGCCACACTACCAGAAGGATGTGGAGGCTCCTCTGCAGTACCTCCTGACTTATCAACCTTTTTCTTTGCAATGTTTAAACCCATTTCTCTGGCAATGTCCAAAATTCTATTTTCACTGATGTTTAAATCCAGCTGTAGAATGGTGAGGTCAGTTTGAAAGCTGTTGATACGTAAAGCCAAATCAATAATGTATGCCACTATCTTAGTTTTCATGGAGGTTGGCATTACATTTTTTATACGTCCCGAGGGACAGAATTGCCGATTCCTGCTCTTAGTTCCTATGTTCTAACTCAACAGTGGTAGCTTTCGGCTGGACAAGGCACCACGTATTCAAAGAACAAAAAAAAAGTACAGCACAGGAAAAGGCCCTTCAGCCCTCCAAGCCTGTGCCGACCATGCTGCCCACCTAAACTAAAATTTTCCACACTTCTGGGGTCCGTATCCCTCTATTCCCATCCTATTCATATATTTGTCAAGATGCCCTTTAAATGTCACTATCATCCCTGCTTCCATCACCTCCTCTGGCAGCGAGTTCCAGGCACCCACTACCCTCTGTGTAAAAAACCTTGCCTCGTACATTTCCTCTAAAACTTGCCCCTCGCATCTTAAACCTATGTCCCCTAGTAATTTACCCCTCTACCCTGGGAAAAAGCCTCTGACTATCCACTCTGTTTATGTCCCTCGTAATTTTGTAGACCTCTATCAGGTCACCCCTCAACCTCCGTTGTTCCAGTGAGAACAAACTGAGTTTATTCAACTGCTCCTCGTAGCTAATGCCCTCATACCAGGCAACATCCTTGTAAATCTCTTCTGCACCCTCTACAAAGCTTAGCGGTAAGATTCCCTACTTTAAAAAAAAACTTAACTTGCAGTTTTGCAGTGAGTGGGAGGAGCCGAATTGAACTCTGGGAAGGTGAGTGAATTGATATATTTGGGCAGCGGCTAAACCCGAGACACTACACGTGTAGTGTCTCCCACCCGCCCTCCTCCTCTCACCAAAAAAAAGACTGTGTTGAAAAGGAGCAGCGGACATCAGATTCTCGGCGGGAGCAGTGGCGAGGGGTCTTTGTGAAGGTAAGTTTACCTCTTTAAAACTTAAAAAACTTAACTGGAAGATCGACATCACAGCAAAGCAGAGATCTGATTGGCTGGTAAGTAAAGTGCTCCAATTAGCAGCAGCTGGGAGAAATTTAACTCTTCGTGTGTTGGTAAGTATTGTGATTGGTAAGTAAAATCTTTGTTCCTTTCACTTATTAATTATTTGATAGTATAGTTTCTAGTCAGTTAAGGTAAAGGGTAAAAATGGCAGGAGATCCCAGACCCGTGTTATGCTCCTCGTGCTCAATGTGGGAGTTTAGGGACGCGGCCGATGCCCCTGACTCCTTCATGTGCGCGAAGTGTGTCCAGCTGCAGCATCTGTTAGACCGCCTGACGGCTCTGGAGCTGCGGGTGGACTCACTTTGGAGCATCCGCGATGCTGAGGTTATTGTGGATAGCACGTTCAGTGAGTTGGTCACACCGCAGATTAGGATTAGTGAGGGAGACAGGGAATGGGTGACAAAAAGGCAGAGAAAGAGCAGGAAAGCAGTGCAGGTGTCCCCTGCGGTCATCTCCCTCCAAAACAGGTATACCGTTTTGGATACTGTTGGGGGAGATGACTCAGCAGCGGAAGGCAGTAGTAGCCAGGGTCATGGCACCGTGGCTGGCTCTGCTGCACAGAAGGGCGGGAAAAAGGCTGGCAGGGCTATAGTCATCGGGGATTCAATTGTAAGGGGAGTAGACAGGCGTTTCTGTGGTCGAAAACGAGACTCCCGAATGGTATGTTGCCTCCCGGGTGCTCGGGTCAGGGATGACTCCGATCGGCTGCAAGACATACTAAAGGGGGAGGATGAACAGCCAGTTGTCGTGGTGCATATAGGCACCAAAGATATAGGTTTAAAAAAAGGATGAGGTCCAACAATCAGAATTTAGGGAGTTAGGAGATAAGTTAAAAAGTAGGACCTCAAAGGTAGTAATCTCAGGATTGCTACCAGTGCCACGGGACAGTCAGAGTAGAAATTCAAGAATAGTCAGTATGAATAGGTGGCTTGAGAGATGGTGCAGGAGGGAGGGGTTCAGATTTTTGGGACATTGGAACCAATTCTGGGGGCGGTGGGACCATTACAAACCAGATAGTCTATACCTGGGCAGGACTGGAACCAATGTCCTAGGGGGTGCTTTTGCTTACACTGATGGGGAGGTTTTAAATTAATGTGGCAGGGGGATGGGAACCAGATTAGGAAGTTAGAGATCAGTAAAGAGGCAGCAACTAAAGCCAGTAAGGTACGAGATAATAAACTCCATGTGACTAAGGGGCAGATTCGATAGGGAAGAGATGATGAACGCAAAGGGACAAGTGGTCTGTCGTGCATTTGTTTTAATGTGAGAAGTGTAGCAGGTAAGGCAGATGAACTTAGGGCTTGGATCAGTACCTGGGAATATGATGTTATTGGTATTACTGAGACTTGGTTGAGGGAAGGGCAGGACTGGCAACTGAATAGCCCAGGGTATAGATGCTTCAGGAAGGATAGAGAGGGAGGTAGAAGGGGTGGAGGAGTTGCATTACTCGTCAGAGATGATATCACAGCTGTGATTAAGGAGGGCATGATAGAGGATTTGAGCACTGAGGCAATATTGGTGGAGCTAAGAAATAGGAAGAGTGCAGTAACATTGTTGGGGCTTTACGACAGGCCTCTCAAAAGTGAGCATGAAGTAGAGGTACAAATATGCAGACAGATTATAGAAAAATGTAGGAGCAATAGGGTGGTTGTGATGTGAGATTTTAACTTCCCCAACATTGAATGGGATTCATGTAGTGTTGGAGGCGTAGATGGAGCAGAGTTTGTAAGGAGCATCCAGGAGAGTTTTTTAGAGCAGTATGTAAATAGTCCAACTCGGGAAGGGGCCATACTGGACTTGGTATTGGGGAATGATCCCGGCCAGGTGGTTGATGTTTCAGTCGGTGATTACTTTGGGAATAGCGATCACAATTCCATAAGTTTTAGAATACTCATGGACAAGGACAAGAGTGGTCCAAAAGGAAGAGTGCTAAATTGGGGAAAGGCAGAGTATAACAAAATTCGGCAGGAGCTAGGGAATGTGGATTGGAAGTATCTGTTTAAGGGTAAATCCACATTTGAAATGTGGAAGTCTTTTAAGGAAAGGTTGATTAGAGTGCAGGATAGACATGTTCCTGTGAAAATGAGAGGTAGAAATGACAAGATTAGGGAACCATGGATGACGGGTGAAATTGTGAGACTAGCTAAGATGAAAAAGTAAGCGTAAGATCGAGGCGACTCAAAACTGATGAAGCTTTGGAGAAATGTCGGGGAAGTAGGACGAATCTCAAACGCGAAATAAAAAGGGCTAAAAGGGGTCATGAAATACCTTTGGCTAACAGGGTTAAGGAAAATCCCAAAGCCTTTTATTCGTATGTAAGGAGCAAGAGAGTAACTAGGGAAAGGATTGGCCCACTCAAAGACAAGAGATGGAATTTATGCGTGGACTCAGAGGAAATGGGTGAGATTCTTAATGAGTACTTTGCATCGGTATTCACAAAGGAGAGGGACAAGATGGATGTTGAGGCTAGGGATGGATGTTTAAATACTCTCGGTCAAGTTGTCATACGGAAAGGGGAAGTTTTGGGTATTCTAAAAGACATTAAGGTGGACAAGTCCCCAGGACCGGATGGGACCTATCCCAGGTTACTGAGGGAAGTAAGGGTCGAAATAGCTGGGGCCTTAACAGATATCTTTGCAGCATCCTTGAGCACGGGTGAGGTCCCGGAGGACTGGAGAAGTGCTAATGTTGTCCCTTTGTTTAAGAAGGGTAGTAGGGAAAATCCAGGGAATTACAGACCTGTGAGCTTGACGTCAGTGGTAGGCAAACTGTTGGAGAAGATACTGAGGGATAGGATCTATTCACATCTGGAAGAAAATAGACTTATCAGTGATAGGCAGCATGTTTTTGTGTAAGGAAGGTCATGTCTTACAAACCTAATAGAATTCTTTGAGGAAGTGACAAAGTTAATTGATGAGGGAAGGGCTGTAGATGTCATATACACGGACTTTAGTAAGGTGTTGGATAAGGTTCCCCATGGCAGGTTGATGGCAAAAGTGAAGTCGTATGGGGTTCAGGGTGTACTAGCTAGATGGATAAAGAACTGGCTGGGCAACAGGAGACAGAGAGTAGTGGTGGAAGGGAGTGTCTCAAAATGGAGAAGGGTGACTAGTGGTGTTCCACAGGGATCCGTGCTCGGACCACTGTTGTTTGTGATCTACATAAATGACCTGGAGGAATGTATAGGTGGTCTGATTATCAAGTTTGCAGATGATACTAAGATTGGTGGAGTTGCAGATAGCGAGGATGACTATCAGAGAATACAACAAAATATAGATAGATTGGAGAGTTGGGCAGAGAAATGGCAGATAGAGTTCAATCCAGGCAAATACGAGGTGATGCATTTTGGATGATCTAATTCAAGAGCGGACTATATGGTCAATGGAAGGGTCCTGGGGAAAATTGATGTACAGAGAGATCTGGGAGTTCAGGTCCATTGTACCCTGAAGGTGGCAACGCAGGTTGATAGAGTGGTTAAAAAGGCATACAGCATGCTTGCCTTCATCGGAGGGGTATTGAGTACAAGAGTAGGCAGGTCATGTTAGTTGTATAGGACTTTGGTTCGGCCACATTTGGAATACTGTGTGCAGTTCTGGCCGCCACATTACCAGAAGGATGTGGATGCTTTGGAGAGGGTGCAGAGGAGGTTCATCAGGATGTTACCTGGTCTGGAGGGTGCTAACTATGAAGAAAGGTTGAGTAGATTAGGACTATTTTCGTTGGAAAGACGGAGGTTGAGGGGGGACCTGATTGAGGTATACAAAATTATGGACAGGGTGGATAGCAACAAGCTTTTTCCAAGAGTGGGGGTGTCAGTTACAAGGGGTCACGATTTCAAAGTGAGAGGGGGAAAGTTTAAGGGAGATGTGCGTGGAACATTTTTTATGCAGAGGGTGGTGGGTGCCTGGAACGCTTTACCAGCGGAGGTGGTAGAGGCGGGCATGATAGCATCATTTAAGAGGCATCTACACAGGTATATGAACGGGCGGCAACAGAGGGAAGTAGACCTTGAAATAGGAGACAGGTTTAGATAAAGGATCTGGATCGGCGCAGGCTGGGAGGGCCGAAGGGCCTGTTCCTGTGCTGTAATTTTCTTTTCTTTTCTTTCTTTTCTATCCCTGAGGGCAGTGAACAGTCAACCACATTGCTGTGGGTCTGGAGTAACATGTAGGCCAGACCAGGTAAGGATGGCAGATTTACTTCCCGAAAGAACATTAGTGAACCAAATGGGTGTTGACGACAATCAACCATAGTTTTCTGGTCACCATTAGACTTTTAATTCCAGATTTTTATTGAATTCAATTTTTACCATCTGCAATGATGGGATTTGAATCTGCTCCCCTAGAGCATTAATACCTCAGGTCTGTGGACTACTAGTCTAGCGACATCACCACTAAGTCACTGCCTCCCTTTTTTCATATGCATGTGTGAAAAGAAATGTGTAGATCCTTCTATGATTTCTTGCAATCTCAACCCCTGCACCAACTAGATTTCTCTCTAATTTTTAGTATTTAGGTAAATCTCAAAAATCCTCAGGCTAGCAAATGGAATGCCCATTGCACCAAAGCACTTTGGTGTGGTGGAATTGTGGCTCCAATGTAGAAAATAGGGATTTGGAGATGAATGAATCATAAATTGCCTTTGGAGGCCAGGAAATATGTAGACATAACTTTTCTCAATAGTTAAACTAGGTAATAATGTTGATAGATTTTCATTAGCCAAAGGATCTCGAGAAAGGGAAGGAATTCCTTCGCTCATCCATACTTTTATACACGCCACTCAAGTAAGATCACATGGGCTATATAAAACATGGTTACACAAGAGACCTGCCTATTTCACCAGTGAATGGACCATTTCTCTCAGTACATCCTGTACTGAGGATATGAAATGAGGAATTGGCAGAGAGTGGTTAGGATCTGACCGAGTGTGTAAACGAGGCAGGTTCAATCGGGGCATTGAAAAGGGAATTAGATTGTTTGGCATCATGGCGGGACCCACGGCGGGAGATTCAGCGACCCAGCCAAAATTTACGATCGGCAGGACTGGATGATCCTGGCGGTGCGCCAAGCTGAAAAACCCAACGATTATCTGTAAAGAAAGAATGTGCAGGGTTATGGAGAGAAGGCCCGAAAATGGCACTCGGTGAATTGTTAATTCGAAGATCCAGTGCAGACTGGATGGATCAAATGGCCTCTCTCTGCGCTGTGACAATTCTGTGAAAAGCAGAATAAAAAGTTAAGCATTGTCAGAATTCTTCTCCAACTGTCTCATTCATAATTACAAAATGAATCATCCAGTCATCTCAAACTGTAACCAGCTACAGCCCCATTAGGATGGAGCTCTCCTGACACTTACTTCACCACATCCAAATTACATTTTTTTTTGTCAGAAGATTGATCTCAACATTCAGAAACACCTTTTTGCAAAGCGTCATTGGATAATAACACAGCAGTGTGCCTGTCCTCATTTCTGTTTTTTGTTCCGTCTCTACGAGATATTTTTTATTATAGGCAGGCTGACATTTAGGACACTATCCAAGATGTAAATACAAAGTGATTCTGGATCATTCATGTTGTATTTTTGTCCTCTGTAGCAGTGAAGGTCTTTTTATTGCCAGAATGCTTCAGATTCCTATCCATTTTGGATATATATATAAAAAAAACAATGATTGGCATGATGGAAGTAGAGATGCTAGAGATAAAAGCTGAAAGAGCCTTGCATAGCAAAGTGTGAAAGAATACAAATGGAGATTCCTGATGCTTATTGTCTTTCAATTGACTGGGAAATCGACAGTAAAGACCGAAGGCAGGTTGTCAATTAGATTGTGAACAATTGGAAACAAGCCACCAAGCTTGGGTTTTAAATGCCATAGATCGGCAGTTCACAAATTGTGGTTCACAATTCCAGTTAAGTCAGAGAAATAGCTATTAGGGCTGTGAGCTCCCCTATCCTATGAGACACTGCCCCATATCAAAGCCTGGGTGGATTGTTCGTCTGCTTATCTCTCAGTTTTTGGATTCTTCTCTTCTTCACAGAAGCAATGTTGCCTGAAGGGGCACAGTCGCACAAGTGTTCGACCTTTGGCTGGGAATCAGGCGATCAGACCTTCTGCACCTCCCTGCTGGCTGCCACTGACTGGTTGGCCTGCGTATGTGGGAGGAGCTGTGGGAGGAGAGATGCTGATTAATATGTGTGTACATGTGCTGTGAGGGACTGAGGCTGAACGCTGTATATTTTTATAAAATGTGTATGGATAGCCTCATGGCACTTTCTACCCATGTGAGGTGGGGTGCGGGGGGTTCAGGGACCCCTTACTGGTGAGTTGGGCCTTGGTGAGATGCCCTGATCTCCTCCTGCACTGTGGAACTCCCCTCGTCGGAGATCTGTGGTGCAGGAAATTACGCTAAGTGTGGCCTCGGAGGGTGTTTCCCACCGGGACCCAAAAACACGACGTTAGATAGCAGGGTCGCTCCCTATACTACAAGAGATGGGAATAACCCCTCTAAGCCCTCCCAGAACGCACTCTGTTTTTTTGTGGGTAGGTCACACACAACATTTCTTTTCTCTGTTGTCTCTGCTCTACATATCTTAAATCTTTCTCTTCCCAATTCTCTTTGTTTACTGTCTGCATGGGATGCAATGTTGTGACTCTCCTTTCTCATTTTTAGTGTGCCCACATTAACAAATCCATTGAGTTCATCCTATCTCAAGTTTGCTGTGGGGTTATCAGGAGAAAACTGGATCACACCAAAACCGAATATTTAGGAAATACTGATTATTGATTAGCTGATAGAGGGAAAGAAAATCAAAACCGCCTTTCTGTATACGGACGGATTGTGAGAGGAGATATGAGTGCAATTTTATTGAACTCCCCTCCAGCATGTTTCAGGAATTGAGAGTTCAAATCTGGGATCACCCATTTGAATTTGGCCAGAGTCCAGAAGACACAACCAAATCTGATAAACGAGCCATTTGGAAACAAAAAGGAAAAACCCGGTGGCTGGAATGAATTTTAAAACTGAAGTAACATACCACAGCAAATCCTATTCTCTACCATAAAGAAAGTGGCAATCGTTTATGTCCATTTGTGGGTCAAGCAATGAGATCTGAATGGCAAAATATTGACATCACTTTGCACGGAGCAACTGAAAGCTGTTAGAAACATAGAAAATAGGAGCAGGAGGAGGCCATTTGGCCCTTTGAGCTTGCTCCACCATTCATTATGATCATGGCTGATCATCCAACTCAATAGCCTGATCCCACTTTCCCCCATACCCTCTGACTCCCTTTGCCCTAGTGCTATATCTAACTGCTTCTTGAGGACATGCAATGTTTTGGCCTCAACTGCTTCCTGTGGTAGCAAATTCCACAGGCACACCACTCTCAGGGTTAAGAAATGTCTCGTTTCTGTCCTAAATGGTCAACCGCATATCCTCAGACTCTGACCTCTGGTTCTGGACACACCCACTACCAAGTCAGGTGAAGAGAAGCAAATTGGTCCAGTTGTTGGTAGAACATTTGGATTCACATATCCATTAGGACTGGTAGATGAAAGGCTCAAGCACGATCACACCAAAAACAAGGGCTTGGGAAATATGCCACTGCTTATAAACAGGTCAAGAAATTAAACACTCCTTTCTGCTTATGGACCGATGGTGAGAAGAGAAATTAGTGCTGTTTTAATTAATCCTGTCTGATCAGCTTTTGAACAGTCCCTAAAAACACCAGGGTAACTTGGTTCAGGCTACCATGTTGACATTCCTAAGTTAGCGGGATTGCGTCTTCTGTACCTCCTCATAAATGCAAGTATTTTGAAGCGGGCAGGAGATGACCCTCAGCCTGATGTAAACTAAAAATCATACCTCGAGCGGGGTGACGAATTGGGGAGGAGGGAACCACCCTGATATTTTGGTACCTGTCCGGTATCCATTGGTCAGAAGGGTTTGAATAGGTGCTTGACATTGGGGAAGCAACCAGAACCCCCAGAAAAAGGGTGATTTAACAAGTGCTTAGTGACAGGGACTGGTCCTGGGAGGTGGCAGTTCTCGACAGGCAGCCATCTTCTTCAGATGGAAGAATAAGAAGATGAGGATGAGATGGAAGACTGAGTTTCCTAACATTTTGGCTTCGGAGTGCAATGCTACTGTCACCAGCTACTGAGATCAACACACTCTGTGCCAATCATCCATCGCTTATTGTCACAAGTAGGCTTCAAATTAAGTTACTGTGAAAAGCCCCTAGTCGCCACATTCCAGCGCCTGTTCGGGGAGGCTGATATAGGAATTGAACCATGCTGCTGGCCTGCCTTGGTCTGCTTTCAAAGCCATCGATTTAGCCCTGTGCTAAACCACCCCCTCATCACGGATCATATACTTTTTCTGTCTAATTAACTAATGCATCATGTTACAATCCCCTGGTCTAGTCCAACATGACCCAGAGTCACAATACAATAGAAAATAATAAATATTTCTGAGAAAAACACTCAAAGTCTTTGGCCCTTAGCTGCCCAATAATTACAGTCACCAGGTTTGTAAATGTAAACGCAATTAAGTTCAGGAATAACAGTAACTATAATTAAATATGTGAAAAATACAACAGGTAACTATTATCTCATTCCATTGGCTTGCTAAATTTCCTTTAGTGTCCAAAAATGTTGGGTGGGGTTACTGTGTTGCGGGAATAGGGTAGAGGTGTGGACTTAAGTAGGGTGTTCTTTCCAAGAGCCAGTGCAGACCCGACAGGCCGAATGGCCTCCTTCTGCACTGTAGGTTTTATGACATCTGTCTATAGAGCTGATGATATCATATCGCAAAAGTAGGCTGAGATCCTGAGGGGTCTTTATAAGTTGGATACAGAGACAATGTTTCCACTTATGAGACAGACAAGAAGTATTGGCACACAGTTCAAGAATAAGGGCTGGGATTCTCCCCTACCCAGTGCACCTTTAGGGGCCAAGCCCTCACATTGAGCGGCTAGGCCCCCGCTCGTGGTTCCCGCTCCGCCGGCTGGCGTGAACGGCCTTTGGCGCCACGCCAGTCGGGGCCGAAAGGACTTTGCCGACTGGCGTAAGTCCGCGCATGCGCCGGAGTGTCAGTGGCTGCTGACGTCATACCGGCGAATGCGCAGGGGAGGGGGTCTCTTCCGCCTCCGCCATGGTGAAGACCATGGCGAAGGCGGAAGAAAAAGAGTGCCCCATGGCACAGGCCCGCCCGCCGATCGGTGGGCCCCGATCGCAGGCCAGGCCACCGTGGGGGAACCCCCCGGGGGCAGATCGCCCCGCGCCCCCCCCCTCCCCCAGGACCCCGGTGCCCACCCGCGCTGCAAATCCCGCCGGTAAGAGTGGTGGTTTAATCCACACCGGTGGGAGAGGCTTGTCAGCGGTGGGACTTCGGACTATCGCGGGATGAGAGAAACGCTGTGGGGGGCCCGCCGACTGGTGCGATTCCCGCCCCCGCCTAATCTCGGGTAGCGGAAAATTCGGGACACGGCGGGGGCAGGATTGACGCCGGCCCCGGGTGATTCTCTGACCCGGCCGGGGGGTCGGAGAATCCTGCCCCAGGTCTCTCTTTTAAGACAGAGATGAGGAAACTTTATTTCTCTTCAGAGAGTTGTTGATCTGTGAACTCTCTTCCTGGAAAGCAGTGGAGGTAGGATCATTGAATATCTTCAATGTTGAGTTAGATGTATTTTTGATTGACAAGTGATGGGGGATAGACAGAAAAGTGGAATTGAAACCACAATCAGATTAATCATGATCTTATTGAATGACAGAGCAGGCTCGATGAGCCTAATGATCTATTCCTTCTCCTAAGCCCTATACACTTATGATCACATTAAATCCAGTTTATATACTTTGGAATTAAAAGCTGGTATCAATAATTGTGACCATGAAGCTGTCCCATTTTTGGAACCCCCTCAACTGCTTCAAGATCTCTTTTCAAGGATTTAAAAAAACGCTTACCCTTGCCCTGGTATGCCCTGTATATGGCTCCATAATTTCCCTCTGAAATGACAGATTTCCTCACTGTTCTCCCCTGCTGCTTCAGACATTCAAGAATTTAGAATTTTTGCGATTTCCCACAACAAATCAGCCAAAATGAGAAATTCCTTTTGTTAGGAACCTTGGACACTTACCCAGTATCCTGTCAACGCATTGGCTTTGCTCTTGAAGTTTAGATTATTGTGAAAAGATTTGTGAACATCTATGCTTAGAACGGTGGTTCATTGCCTTAGAATAGTCCTCTCCTTCAACGAGTATCTTGTATTTTAAGCATAAAAAATTACCGCTGATGAGCCATTCACGGGTAAAGTGTGAGTTATTTGGAATGTGTTCATATTGGTTTTTCCGACAATGTTTCTTTAGTCTTCCATAAAGAGTGGCAGCCAATTGAAAAGGGCGAAGTATTGTTTCTGTAAATCAGATACAAAATGCAACTCAGTGACAGCTAAGCACCTGAAAGAGCATTCTTAAGACGGGCAAAGCCAGTTGTTTCCTGAGCAGAACTAGTGTAGATTTATATATTGCTGAGTGGGGAACCAGTTTTAGACGACAGGAGCTGTAAACCCTTCTGTAATGACTTGAGGAGCAAGTTCATTTCATTCACTTGAGGATACCGGAGGATCACAGAATGATGAAACACAGAAGGAGGCCATTTGGACCTTCACGCTTGTACCATATCTTTGATAAAGCTATCCAATTAGTCCCAGCCTGCTGTTTTTTTTCCAAAGCACAGTTAAAAAAAATCAATGTACTTTTCAAATTCCTTTTGAAAGTGATTATTGCATCTATCTCCACTTTCAGTCACTGAATTTCAGATCACAAAAACTCTCCATGAAATAGATAGTCCCCGTATCTTACTTCTGCTATTTGAGTGTCACATACATTACACACAATCGTGACTCCAATTTTTTGGAATGTTGAACCATTTCTGGTCTTTTTGCAATTTTTAAATGCCAGGTAACTTTATTACTAACCACTTCAAAAGTTTTTATTTCCTGCTATCTTGTCATTGTCTCATGAATCTCCTGATCAGCTACAACGGTTTTTTAAAAGCTCTTTTCTCTAATCTTAAGTCTCGATATATTTTTCACTCTCCAGTCATATCAGCTAATACCCTTTTTCATTACTCCATTTAGCTTTCCTTCAGAATCACTGTAGCTGGTTGAATCAGATCATGCCTCAGTCTTTCCTTTTCCCTGGACTCAATTTGCACTTGCCCTCTCTTGTCAAACTTATACACTCATCACTCCTCGTCACAATGGACGTCTCGGCACTCTACACCAGCATCCCCCATGACGACGGCATTGCTGCAACAGCCTCAGTACTCAACACTGTCAACTGCCAATCTCCAGACGCAATTCTGCAACTCATCCGCTTCATTCTGGATCACAACGTCTTCACCTTCAACAACAAGCTCTTCATCCAGACACACGGAACAGCCATGGGGACCAAATTCGCACCTCAGTATGCCAACATCCTCATGCACAAGTTTGAACAAGCCCTCCTCACTGCACAGGACCTTCAACCGACATTATACACCAGATACATCGATGACTTTTTTTTCCTTTGGACCACAGCGAAGAATCACTGAAACGACTACACGATGACATCAATAAGTTCCATCCCACCATCAGACTCACCATGGACTACTCTCCAAAATCGGTTGCATTCTTGGACACACTATTCTCCATCAAGGACGGTCACCTTAGCTTTTTGCTTTACCCCAAGCCCATGGATAGCCTCACAATGCTCCACTTCTCCAGCTTCCACCCTAAACACATTAAAGAAGCCATCCCCTATGGGCAAGTCCTCCGTATACACAGGATTTGCTCAGACGAGGAGGAGCGTAACAGACATCTACAGATGCTGAAAGATGCCCTGGTACAAACGAGATATGGCGCTCGACTCATCGATCAACAGTTTCAACACCCCACAGCAAAAAACCGCACCGACCTCCTCAGAAGACAAACACGGGACACAACCGACAGAGTACCATTCGTCATCCAGTACTTCCCCGGAGCGGAGAAACTACGACAGCTTCTTTGCAGCCTTCAACACGTCATCGATGAAGATGAACATCTTGCCAAGGTCATCCCCACACCCCCACTACTGGCCTTCAAACAACCGCGCAACATCAAACAAACCATTGTTTGCAGCAAACTACCCAGCCTTCAGAACAGCGACCACGACACTACACAACCCTGCCATGGCAATCTCTGCAAGACGTGCCAGATCATTGACAAGGAAATCACCATTACACGTGAGAACACCACCCACCAGGTACGCGGTACATACTTGTGTGACTCGGCCAACGTTGTCTACCTCATATGCTGCAGGAAAGGATGTCCCGAAGCGTGGTACATTGGTGAGACCATGCAGACGCTGTGACAACGAATGAACAGACATCGCGTGACAATCACCAGGCAGGAATGTTCCCTTCCAGTCAGGGAACACTTCAGCAGTCAATGGCATTCAGCCTCTGATCTTCAGGTAAGCGTTCTCCAAGGCAGCCTTCAGGACGCACAACGCAGAATCACCGAGCAGAAACGTATCGCCAAGTTCCGCACACATGAGTATGGCCTCAACCGGGACCTTGGATTCATGTTGCATTACATTCACCCCCCACTATCTGGCCTGGGCTTGAGAAATCCTACCAACTGTCCTGGCTTGAGACAATTCACACCTCTTTAACCTGGGGTTACCCCTATCTCTGGATCTGTAAAGGCTTAATTACCTTCAAATACTCGCATTCAAAGTATGGTCTGAATCTTTGACTTTATCTATATATACTTTCCAGGAACCCACCTCTTCATTCACTTGAGGAAGGAGCAGTGCTCCGAAAGCTAGTGATTTGAAACAAATCTGTCGGACTTTAACCTGGGGTGGTACGACTTTATTGTGCTCACCCCAGTCCAACGTTTGCACCTCCACATCAAACTTATGCAACAGATAGTATGTCAGGGCTGGATGAAGGTGAATGTTCCAGCTTGTGGATTTTTAAAAAAATGTTTCACAGGGTGTGGGCATCATTGGTTAGGTCAGCATTTAGTGCCCGTCCCTAGTTGCCCTTGAGAAGGTGGTGGTGCGCTGCCTTCTTGAACCGCTGCAGTCCATGTGATGTAGGTACACCCACAGTTCTGATAGGGAGTGTGCTCCCAGGATTTTGATCCAGCAACAGTGAAGGAAGAGCGATATCATTCCAAGTCAGGTTGGTGTGTGGCTGGCCGGGGGATTTGCAGGTAGTGAGGTACCCCTGAACCTGATGCGCTTGCCCTTTTAGGTAGATCACGTGTTTGGAAAGTGCTGTTGAAGGGCCCTTGGTGAGTTACTGTAGTTCATCGTGTTGATGGTACACATTGCTGCCACTCTGTGGAGGGAGTGAATGTTTAAGGTGGTGAATGGGGTGTGAATCAAATGGGCTACTTTGTCCTGGATGGTGTTGAACTTCCTTAGTGTTCCCGGAGCTGCACTCTTCCGGACAGCCAAGAGTATTCCACCACATTCCTCATTGTTGCTTGTAGATTGTGGCCAAACATTGGGGAGTCAGGAGCTGAGTTACTCGCTGAAGAATTCCCAGCGTCTAATCTGCTCTTGTAGCTACAGTATTTAGATGACTGGTCCAGTTATGTTTCTAGTCAATTGTAACCCACACATTTTGGTAGAGTGGGAATCCAATGATTCTAGTGTGTCAAGGGGAGAAGGTTGGATTCTCTCTTGTTGAAGATGGTCATTGCCAGGCACTTGTATGGCGCGATTGTTACTGTGTGCTGTTGTTGTGTTAACCAAAAATGTGCAGTGGGAAGAAAATTCCAATAATAATAATCTTTATTGTCACAAGTAGCCTTACATTAACACTGCAATTAAGTTACTGTGAAAAGCCCTTGTCGCCACATTCTGGCACCTGTTCGGGTACATCGAGGGAGAATTCAGAATGTCCAATTCACCCAACAGCACGTCTTTCGGGACTTGTGGGAGGAAACCGGAGCACCCGGAGGAAACCCATGCAGACACGGGGAGAACGTGCAGACTTCACACAGCAGTGACCCAAGCCAGGAATCAAACCTGGGACCCTAGAGCTGTGAAACAACAGTGCTACCCACTGTGCTACCGCCAGCTCTATATCAGCCCACCTTTAAGAGAAGACTTCAGTTTTGTCTGTCGAACTTTTTGTTTAACACATATTTTATCTGACTGCGACGAATACATCAAAACATCATATGTTCCTGCAACAACATGGGGCGTAATTATTTGACCAGACTGCTGGTTGCTTGGGTACCTTATTTGAATATATTCATTTGTGCCCACAGGAACACCATTACATCAGGAAGCATGGAGTAAGCGAGCATAGTACCACCTGCCCCTAATATCATGAGTCACCATCAGCATGATGCTTTGCACTGTTATTAACTTTTAAACTTTATAACCTTACCAGACAATCAAAAAAAATAAGCGCCACAAATAGGTTTTCCCATATTCAGTCTCTCGTGAACTATCCATCAATAACAGCGACAAGGAGGGAGAAAATATATTGCACTACAGTCTGCGTTGTTCATTCTGAACTCAGAATTAAATTGATAATTAAGAGAAGGTCATATGAAAGATGAGAGCTACCATGTATGATATTCAGTGAGCAGCTTTCATTCCCTATTTGTGCATGACAGAACACGCCCACTATTTCAATTCAACGTCCATTTTCCATTCATCTGTTAGCCGCAGAAAAGCTCGGCAGCAACTAGCATCCTTTCAACCACCCTACCCACCAATTAACAGACAACTTAATCAAAGTGATATCTGTGCTCCCAGTCAAAACCCTTTCTGCTGAATTCAGGATTCAGATTGAAATGCCTTCATCTGCTGTAATTCGGTGTCAAATTCTGACCTTTTCTCAGCAGATTAATCCGCTTTCATTATCTCTGCCTGTTCCTTTTGCATGCAGAGAAAGTATGACAGGACTATGAAATACTGTTATATAGATTGTCCGATACTAACAGTACTGTATATTATGGAATCGATTGACAGAGGTGGACTTACACTTTGGGTACCCTGCACTCTCCCTCTTTGTGGAGTGTCCTCATGCCCAGTCCTCTGGTAATGTGGCAGCCTGCCACAAAAGTCATCAAACCCCTCCCCCAATGGCATCAATGCCTCCTGGCCCCACCCACCCTCAGCTCATAGGGTCAAAAAATCCTAAAATCACTGCTTAACTAACGTTAGTGCTCTTTAACTGATGAGAACAAACCTATAATTGATTAATTGAAATCCAAGTCTATCTGTTGTCAACATGATAGTAGATATCATCAATATTGTAATCTGTGTGTCTTTAGGCGAGGAAACGTGAACTGGTTGATGAGCAACAGGATGGAGAAATCAGCCAATGATATGGCTGTTGCGCGGGCCAGGCCAGTGCAGGAGAGAATGAGTCAGGAAAAGTCCAGTGCAGGAGCAAATACTTCAATGAAGTGGAGTTTTCAGTCCGAGTCTAATATCAATGATTTTTCTGGCAACTGTCTGGCAGGATTCCGTTCTTTCTCCAGAAGTGAAGAAACTTTCTGAAGGCCAGTATTGAGAGCAAGGGCAGTTGGTGGTTACTCACCAGTTATTACTGTTATTATAACAGACAAACATATGTTCTCTTTTGAAGAACAGAATTTAGACTGGACGACATGGTGGAGGGATAGATTTTTAAAATTTTAAAAATCTTTTAAAATTTTTTAAATTTTCTTGCTTCATCAGTTGTTTGCAATCCATGGTAATTTAGATAAATGTTCTTCTGCATTTTCTCTTCACAAAATCATCAATAAAATCATTGTAGTAACATTTTGTAAGGATGCATTTTCAATCATCAGTACTGCTGAGCTTGTAAAATGTTCCTGACTCATTGTACATTGCAGATAACTTTTCACTCTTTTCAATACAGAGAAAGAACATTCACCAGAAGCATTTGTGACAGCGATTGTTACAATTATTTTCAGAATGGTTTCCACATTAGAACTAGAACAAGAGGACACAATGTCAGACTAAAGGGACGCTCCTTCAAAACAGAGATGAGGAGGAACTTCTTCAGCCAGAGGGTGGTGAATCTGTGGAAGTCTTGCCGCAGAAGGCTGTGGAGGCCAAATCCCTGAGCGTCTTTAAGACAGAGATAGATAGGTTCTTTATTAATAAGGGGATCAGGGGTTATGGGGAGAAGGCAGGAGAATGGGGATGAATAAAATATCAGCCATGATTGAATGGCAAAGCAGACTCTCTGGGGTGCTCTTTCGGAGGGTTGATGCAGACTCGATGGGCCAAATGGTCTCTTTCTCTAGTGTCAGGATTTTATGATAATATGTCCATTGCCTGGTATTTGGAAGGCACATATGTTAGTTGCCACTTGTCAGCCCAAACCTATATATTGTCCAGGTCTTGCTGCATTTGGACATGGGCTTCTTCAGTATTTGAGGAGTCACGAATGGTGCTGAACATCGTGCAATCAGCAAACATCACCACATCTTATGTTGGAAGGAAGATCATTGATGAAGCAGTTGAAGATGATTGAGTCTAGGACAATACTCGGAGGAACTCCTGCAGGGATGTCCTGGAGCTGAGATGAGTGACCTCTAACAAGTACAACGGTCCTCCTTTGTACTAGGCATGAATCCAACCACCAGAGAGTTTTCTCTCTGATACCCATTGACTCCAGTTTTGCTAGGGCTCCTTGATGCCTTACTTGGTCAAATATTGTCTCGATGTAATAATAATCTTTATTAGTGTCAGAAGTAGGCTTATATTAACACTGCAATGAAGTTACTGTGAAAATCCCCTGGTCACCACACTGCGCCGTCTGTTCGAGTCCACTGAGGGAGAATTCAGAATGTCCAATTCACCGAACAAGTACGTCTTTCAAGACTTGTGAGAGGAAACTGGAGCAGCCGGAGGAAATCCACGCAGACACGAGGAGAACATGCAGACTCCACGCAGACAGTAACCCAAGTTAGAATCCAACCCGAGTTCCTGGCGCTGTGAAGCTACAGTGCTAACCACTGTGCTGCTGTGCCACCCAGGACAGTCACTGTCCATATTTGTAATAAGGTCAGGAGCTAAGTGGCCCTGGAGGAACCCAAACTGAGTATTAATGAACCTTGATTGCACTGTTGGTGACCCATAGAATCCCTCCAGTGCAGAAGGAGGCCACCAGCCCATTGAGTCTGCACCAACCCTCTGAAAGAGCACTCGATCTAGGCTCAATCTCCCACCCTATCCCTGTAACCCTGTGTGTTAAATATGATCAATTTACCAACCTGTACATCTTTTTGGATACTAAGGAATAATTCAGCTTGGCCAATCCACCTCACCTGCACATCTTTGGACTGTGGGCAGAAACCAGGGTGCCCCTTCAAACACTTTGTGGGGATTAAGAGTAGACTAATGGGACGATAATTAACCATTTTGGATTTGTCCTGTTTCTTGTGTATAGGACATTGGATTGGATTTGTTTATTGTCATGTGTACCGAGGTACAGTGAAAAGTATTTTTCTGCGAGCAGCTCAACACATCATTAAGTTCATGGGAAGAAAAGGGAATAAAAGAAAATACATAATAGGGAAACACAAGGTATACAATGTAACTACATAAGTATCGGCATCGGATGAAGCATACAGGGTGTAGTGTTAATGAGGTCAGTCCATAAGAGGGTCATTTAGGAGTCTGGTAACAGCGGGGATGAAGCTGTTTTTGAGTCTGTTTGTGCGTGTTCTCAGACTTTTGTATCTCCTGCCCTTTGGAAGAAGTTGGAAGAGTGAGTAAGCCGGGTGGGACAGGTCTTTGATTACTCTGCCCACTTTCCCCAGGGAGCGGGAGGTGTGAATGGAGTCAATAGTTGGGAGGCAGGTTGGTGTGATGGACTGGGCGGTGTTCACGACTCACTGAAGTTTCTTGCGGTCCTGAGCCGAGCAGTTACCATACCAGGCTGTGATGCAGCCAGATAGGATGCTTTCTATGGTGCATCTGTAAAAATTGGTAAGGGTTAATGTGGACATGCCGAATTTCCTTAGTTTCCTGAGCAAGTATAGGCACTGTTATGCTTTCTTGGTGGTAGCGTCGACATGGATGGACCAGGATAGATTTTTGGAGATGTGCACCCCTAGGAATTTGAAACTGCTAACCATCTCCACCTCGGCCCCGTTGATGCTGACAGGGGTGTGTACAGTACTTTGCTTCCTGAAGTCAATGACCAGCTCTTTAGTCTTGCTGTCATTGTGGGAGAGATTGTTGCCGCTGCACCTCTCCACTAAGTTTCTATCTCCCTCCTGTATTCTGACTCGTCATTATTCAAGATCAAGCCCACTATGGTCGTATCATCAGCAAACTTGTAGATAGAGGTGGAACCAAATTTTGCCACATAGTCGTCTGTGTACAGGGAGTAGAGTTGGGGAGTACAGGGAGTACACAGTCTTGCGGGGCCCCGGTATTGAGGACTATTGTGGAGGAGGTGTTGTTGTTCATTCTTACTGATTTTGGTCTGTTGGTCATAAAATTGAGGATCCAGTTGCAGAGTGGGGAGCTAAGTCCTAGGTTTTGGAGCTTTGATATGACCTTGGCTGGGATTATGGTGTTGAAGGCTGTAATTGATTTTATGGAAAGATGTGTCATTTGAAACATGGAAGTCTGGCAATATCTGTTCTGAGAGAAACATGAGAGAATACAGGGCAAGATCCCACGAAGGGTTAATAGCAGCTGCAAAGAGCAGGATTATAAAATGCAGATTCCTTCTCCCAAACAAACAAAACAGGATTTTTGTATGAAGCTAAAAACAATGGCTCACACCTTCATTGAAAGTAACTATCTTAGTAAGCATCTGCAAAAGCATGGATGAAGGTTTCAGTTGAATTAGGTGACGAATATTTAAAACAGGCAGGTCTAACAAGTTAAAACCAAGTGGATTTTAGCATGCAGCTAAAAGCAATGTTTCACACCTTCATTGAAATCAACTCTCTTAGTAAGCAACTGGAAAGGAAATGATCAGGTTCAGTTGAATTTGCTGACAATTCTAAGTGTGAAGTTCTGCCGATATCAGGTAAATTAAAGAAAATTCAAGACAACCTGTCTATGAGAAACATAATTTAAAGTCAAAATCAAAGTCAAAATTATGAGCTGGGGACACAATTGGAAAATAAAACTATAGAAGTGACAGGAACGGAACCGAAATCCACACCTCTATTGAAACCAGAGCATTTTTGAATATCACAAAGGAACTTTGAACATCACAAAGGAAACAATGTAATAAGAGACCCTGAGAGGTGAGGTCATGTCAAAATGAATACTTAGTTGTTTTAGAATGTTGAGATCAAAGATACTTTTTACAATCAAAATGAAATAATAGTTACTTTACAATAAGGTCATAAAAACTTAATAACTGTTAGAAAGAGAATATAAACCCAGAGACCAGAGCAGGAACTACCAGAACCAGAACTCAGGGAGGAGAGAAGGAACAAGAGAAGCAAGCATATTCAGCTTAGTCAGCTCGGTCATGGGAAAGATAAGACATAGCAGCTGAGCTAAAACAGCTAATACATCTAAGGAAGACTAGAATTTAAAGAGGAGTCAGAGTCAGCTCAGAGATAGCCAGCAGAGTCAGCTCTCACAGCTCGGTACATGGGACAGATAGGACATAGCAACCGAGATCACCAGCGAATACATCTAAAAAAGACCAGATTTTAAAAAGAAGATTGATTGTCAAGTTGGGCCTGAAGGTCCCTTCAACCAACCAGAAGGATCCAGAAGCAAGATCTTTTTACCTTTCTGTAAGGAAAGTGATTGCAGCTTTTAAAAGAAAAAATATAATACTAAAATAACTTAATTTAACCTGAAACAGTGGTTATTCCTAAATCTACTTTACTTACTTAGCAATGTTGGACCCAGGATCGATGCTACTAAGTGGTAAGTAGATGAAATCTTCGGGGGATAACTTGAAAATATAGTTTGACCTGAATAGCACCCACCGAAGCCTGCATCGGAGTCAGGGAGTGAGAATCCCTGTTCACCATTTAGAATATCGACCATTTTTGGTATAGGGGGAATTCTAAGAATAGTGGTGAGTTTTTAACTTCAAGGCGGAGCTGTAGTCAATAAATAGGAGTCTGTTGCGGGAGTCCTTGTTGTCGAGATGCTCTAGGGATGAGTGTAGAGCCAGGAAAATGGCGTCTGCTGTGGACCGGTTGCGACGGTATGTTAATTGCAGTGGATCAAGTTGTTCTGGGAGTATGGAGGTGATGCGCTTCATGATCAACCTCTCGATTCATTTCATTACGACTGAAGTCAGGGCCACCGGATGGTAGTCATTGAGGCACTTTGCCTGATTCTTCTTTGGCACCGGTATAATAGTGGTCTTCTTGAAGCAGGCGGGGACCTCGGTGTGGAGTAGGGACAGGATAATGATGTCCGCGAATACCTCTGGCAGCTGGTCCACGCAGGCTCTGAGTGCACGACCAGGGCTCCCATCAGGGCCTATCGACTTCTGACGGTTCACTTTCAGGAAAGCCGATCTGACTTTGGAAGCTGTGATGGTGAGTATGGGTGAGTTATGGGCTGCCGGGACACTCAACAGCGGAGTGTTGGTTACCTCGAACCAACCATAGAATACATTGAGTTCATCGGGGAGGGGTGCGCTGCTGCTGGAGATACTGCTCAGCTTCGCTTTGTAGCCCGTTATGCTGTTTAGTCCTTGCCACAATCGCCGAGAGTCTGTCACGCTAGCTTGGTTGATATTATCTCTTGGCATCTCGGATGGCTTTGCGGAGGTCGTACCTGGATTTCTTGTATAGGTCAGGGTCGTCTGAGTTCAACGCCTCAGATCTGTCTGAGCAGATATGCCTGACATGCCTGGGTAATTTTGCACATTGCCAGTTAGAAACCAGTATTGTAGCTGTACTGTAACAGCTTGGCTAAATGCTTGCTAATTTCTTGAGAGCAGGTATTCAATACTATTGCTGGAATATTGTCAGGGCCCATAGTCCTTGCACTATCCAATGCCTTCTGCAGTTTCTTGATATCAAGAGGAATGAATCAAATTGGCTGAAGACTGAAATCTGTGATGCTGGGCACCTACGCAGGAGCCAGGATGGATCATCCACTCGTAACTTCCAGCTGAAGATTGTTGCGAATGCTTCAGCTCATCATTGAGGATGCGGTAGTCTGTGGAGCCTCGTCCTCCAGTGAGTTGTTTAATTGTCCACCACCATTCACGACTGGATGTGCCAGTACTAGGCTGGAGAAAAGAAACAATTGGTTGAGATCACCACCATGATCACTTGTTCATAGAAAATAGAAAATACAGCACGGAACAGGCCCTTCAGCCCACGATGTTGTGCCGAACCTTTGTCCTAGATTAAGAACAAATCAATCTACACCCCAGCATTCTACCGTAATCCATGTACCTATCCAATGGCCGCTTGAAGGTCCCTAATGTTTCTGACTCAACTACCCTGCCCCCACTACTCTCTGGGTGAAGAACCTACCTCTGACATCCCTATGTACATTCTAGGTACACCATTCCTGAATTTTTAAAGACTCACAGTGGTTGTTCAGTCTACTGCAAAACTGATGTAAAAGTGCACATACAGATCATCTGGAAGATTAATTTCAATCTAAAGTGTCAGCCTCAGTTCAGTAGTTCCACACACTCACCCAGTTCAGAAGGTCAGGGGTTCGACACCTGCTCCAGATTTTGAGCAGATAACCTAGGCTTATCCTCCATTTTAGCACTGAGGGGGCACTGCACTGACAAAAATGCTGACCTTTGAATGAGGTCACATTTGCCCTTTTAAGCGATGTAAAACATGTTCATGGCCCCTATTTGAAAGTATGACAGTGAGGACATGGGCTGTGCTCAAAATTTAATTCTCTGCTATTGAAAAATGAATAGCATGCCAACATTTATGGTCTAGATTTTTGCAGGTGTTACCTGGATATTTAGGCATCCCTGATCGGGGGCCTGGAAAGTAACTGTTGGCTTCCACACCAATGGAAATCTGATTCCAAAACAGAGTCAACCCATTCAGGAGAGGAGAGACAAAATGGTGATGTGGTAGAGTGGCCCCTTAGAGGGGGCAGGCTCGACGGTATTGTGCCCAGCTCAGGGCCAGTCACACATTTTGCGGAGGACCCCAGGCAGGGTGGACCAGGGAGACAAAGTGTTAGGACCTGTTGTATATTTTTCTGTGCCTGTTACATCATTGCTTTTGCCTTTCATCAATAAACCCCTTGTGTTCGCGACTGGAAGCCTCCAGTGGATGTATCGAGCCACCACAGGTGAGAAGTAGTCATTTTTGTTTCATCCCTGACTTTATTTTTGGAAGTAAACTAATGGTGTAAATCTTAAAACCCTCAGATAACAGCTAGTATATGATGTGTTCCCTTCCATTTCAGCGTCGTTTACAAATTAAAATGTGAAACAGGGCCATTACCAACAGTGTCATGCAATTAGCAGAGGCAAACTCTGCATGGAAAAACAACAGGGTCTTTCCATGCCATCTCAGAACTGATCAAATTGACCCCAAATCATATTACAGACTTTGTGAAATGATACTGCAGCTTCTAATGAATACTTTTAAAATCTGTTAGTCTTGATTTAAATTTCTTCTTGAAGTCCAGACTAGGTTCTACTTTATTTTAAAGTGTTCCTTCATTGTAACCCACACAAGTCTTACAGGATAGTTATGCTTAACTACCCCAATGGATCTTGCAGAATACGAGCTCCGCTGGTCAGGGGAGGGGAGAACCTTTAACAATGTTTGCCTAAGAATAAATAGAATTGGTCAGTAAGGCACTGACTAGAGAAGACTCAGGAAGGAATTGCTGGAGCTGTATATAACAGTAGTTGTAAATTATAGTAAGTTTTCATTTCAACCAACTCTGTGTGGTCTCTTCATGGCCCTTGCAAAGCTGGCAATGAGGATAAAAACTGCTATCGTGCTGTTGAGCCACCTTCCCATCTCTATCGGATACAGGTTAGAAATGTTCATTTATCATGCCTCGGGGTGGACTCTTCGTAGCCCTTACAAAGAAAGACAGACACAATAAAATGCTGCATTCGTAAGCAAGGTGATGGAACCATCAATTCAGCGAACACGTGTAGTTGGATCAGAACAGAGGCTTTAATGCACTTACAACAGAGCCAGCCTATTCGTCGTTGAACTCCAGATGACTGCAGGCTGGCTCTAAGGCACTGATCTTTATACATCAGTCCCAGGGGGAGGAGTCCTGGGCAGAGCCAAGGGAGGAGCCCAGTACAAACTCTCGCGTACTCCCAGAGTGACTCCCCCTGGTGGTCGGATAGTGCAACTGCACTTACAATGGTAGATAACGAACATATATACATGGAGTGACATTGGCAACTATATAGTGTGAATCACATTCACCACACAAGGCTTAATGGAGATTAATCTTTAATTAACATATTAAACACATTCTACGAGTGGGGGTGAGGTTAATTTTGATATTTTGTGATAATGCGACACATGAACTGATGCGTCAGCTGCCTTTTTTACATCTTGCACAGTCTCAGTTCATATTGACTATTAAATTGATGACCACAACCAGGAGAATCTTACACAGTGCAGAATCTGAACAGAAGGCATTCAGGTCAGAAGTGAGGTGAGCATGGAGCTGGGAGATGATAATGTATTCAGGGGCTGGAGAATGGAAGGGAAAGTTAAAAGGAATGGCGAGGGGACAAATCAGAGGGCAGCGATGGCAATAATGCTGTGTTGAGTAAATGGAGCACAATAATGATAATTCCTCATTCAACTGGTATTTTACATGGGATATATGACACAGAAACAATCCATTCAGCCCAAATATGCCAAGGAATGGAAGTAACAGAAAATAGTTTCTAGCCCTGAGATACGTCCACCTCCCCATCAGTTCTCTGAAGCTTTGGAAAAATCTTTCTCTTCAACTGTGCTTTCCACTTGCATCGCTAACTCTTATTTTTCTATTCATAGTGCTGTGTGATTTCCCGAAATTAAAAAAATTAACAACATTGAGTGATCCAGCAGAATCGCTTGTGGGGTATCTGAGGTTTGGAGCACCATTGTGATAATTATTATAGTTATATTTTGAAGGTTCTTAAATTCATTTTTATGGGAAAATTAAAAACAAATCATTTTGCCGCCTGGACCAGCATTTGTTGCCCATCCATAATTGCTCTTGAGAAGGGGGTGGTGAGCTGCTTTTTTTAAAAAATCACTGCAGTCCTTGAGTGCAGGGACACCCACTGTGACATATGGGATGGAGTTCCAGGATTTTGACCCAGTGACAGTGAAGGAATCGTGATATATTTCCAAGTCAGGATGGCAAGTGACTTGGAGAGAAATTCCAGGTGCTGGTCTTCCTACATATATATGCTGTTCTTGTTCATCTAGGCGATAGAGAACGTATTTTGGTAGGTTCTGCCAGAGCCTTTGTGAGTTCCTGCAGTGCATCTTGTAGGTGGTACACTGCTGCAGCTGTGTGTCAATGGTGGAGGGAGTAAATAGAACATAGAACAGTACAGCACAGAACAGGCCCTTCAACCCTCGATGTTGTGCCGAGCCATGATCACCCTACTCAAACCCACGTATCCACCCTATACCCGTAACCCAAAACCCCCCCCCCCCCCCCCCCCCCCTAACCTTACTTTTTTGGACACTACGGGCAATTTAGCATGGCCAATCCACCTAACCCGCACATCTTTGGACTGTGGGAGGAAACCGGAGCACCCGGAGGAAACCCACGCACACACGGGGAGGACGTGCAGACTCCGCACAGACAGTGACCCAGCCGGGAATCGAACCTGGGACCCTGGAGCTGTGAAGCATTTATGCTAACCACTATGCTACCGTGCTGCCCCTGTCTGTGGAAGGGATACCAATCAAGCGGGCTGCTTTGTCCTGGATAGTGTCGGGAGTGCTGTTGTAGTTGCACTCATCCAGAGAAGTGGGAAGTATTCCATTACACTCCTGCATTCTGCCTTGTGGATGGTGGATAAGCTTTGGGGAGTCAGGAGGTAAGTTACTCGCCTCAGGATTCCTAACCTCTAACTTGCTGTTGTAACTACAGTATTTATATGGCTAGTCCAGTTCAGTTTCTGATCAATGGTAACTCCCAGGATGTTGATAATGAGGAATTCAGTGATGGCAATGCCATTGAATGTCAAGGGGCGATGATTTGATTCTCTCTTATTGGAGATTGTTATTGCCTTTCTCTTGTGTGACACAAATGTCACTTGCCATTTGTCAACCAAGCCTAGATATTGTCCAGGTCTTGCTACATTTGCAAGTGGACTGCTTCAGTGTCTGAGGAGTCGCAAATGGGCTGCGGCACAAACATCCCCTCATCTGACATTATGATGGAAGGAAGGTCATGATGAAGCAGTTGAAGTTGGTTGGGCCTAGGACACTATTCTGAGAAACCCCTGCAGTGATGTCCCTGGATTGAGATGAGTGACCTACCAACCACCACAACCATCTTACTTTACATAGAACATAGTACATACAGTGCAGAAGGAGACCATTCAGCCCATCGAGTCTGCACCGACCCACTTAAGCCCTCACACACCGTAACCCAATAACCCCTCGAAAGCTTTTTGGTTACTCAGGGCAATTTATCATGGCCAATCCACCTAACATGCACGTCATGTGGGAGGAAAACCGGAGCACCCGGAGGAAACCCACCCGGACACGGGGAGAACGTGCAGACTCCGCACAGTGACCCAGCGGGGAATTGAACCTGGGATCCTGGCGCTGTGAAGCCACAGTGCTATCCACTTGTGCTACCATGCTGCCCAGCTACCACTGGATGCCAGGTATGCCTCCAACCAGCAGAAAGTTCCCCCCTTGATTCCCAGTGACTCCAGTTTTTCTAGGGCTCCTTGATGCCATATTTGATCAAATGCTGCCTTGACGTCAACACCAGACAGTCACACCTTTGTAGTTCAGCCCTTTTGTCCATATTTGAACCAAGGCTGTAATGAGCTCAGGATCTGAGTGACTCTGGCGGAACCCAAACTGTGCGTCCGTGAGCAGGTTATTGCTGAATAAGTGTTGCTTGATAGCACTGTTGATGACTCAAGGGTCAAGGGGAGGTCATGTCTGACAATTCTGTTAGAGTTCTTTGAGGAAGTAACAAGGAAGTTAGACAAAGAAGAATCAGTGGACGTGATTTATTTAGATTTTCAGAAGGCCTTTGACAAGGTGCCGCATCGGAAACTGTTAAATAAGTTTAGAGCCCATGGTGTTCAGGGTACGATCCTGGCATGGATAGAGGATTGGCTGACTGGTAGAAGGCAGAGAGTATGGATAAAAGTGTCTTTTTCAGGATGGCAGCCGGTGACTAGTGGTGTGCCTCAGGGGTCGGTGCTGGGACCACAACTTTTCACAATATACATTAATGATCTGGAGGAAGGAACTGTTGCTAAGTTTGCAGATGATACAGAAATCTCTAAAGGGGCAGGTAGTATTGAGGAAGCAGGCAGGCTTCAGAAGGACCTGGACAGGCTAGGAGAGTGGGCAAAGAAGTGGTAGATGGAATACAATGTGGAAAAATGGGAGGTTGTGTACTTTGGAAGGAGAAATGGAGGCATAGACTATTTTCTAAATGGGAAGATGCTTAGAAAATCAGAAGCACAAAGGGACTTGGGAGTCCTTGTTCACGATTCTCTTAAGGTTAACGTGCTGGTTCAGTCGGCAGTTAGGAAGGCAAATGCAATGTTAGCATTCATGTTGAGAGGGCTAGAATACAAATCCAGGGAAGTACTTCTGATGCTGTATAAGGCTCTGGTCAGTCCCCATTTTGAGTATTGAGAGCAGTTTTGGGCCCTGAGAAACTAGAAACAGAGGAGACACTCACACTAAAGGGACAATCCTTTAAAACAGAGCTGAGGAGGAATTTCTTCAGCCAGAGGGTGGTGAATCTGTGGAACTTTTTACCTCAGAAGGCTGTGGAGGCCAAATCACTGAGTGTCTTTGAAAAAGAGATAGATCGGTTTTTGATCAATAAGGGAATCAGTGGTTATGTGGAGAAGGCAGGAGAATGGGGATGAGTAAAATATCAGCCATGATGGAATGGCGGATCAGACCCTATTTCTTATGGTCTTATGGTCTTATGGACTGTGAAAGGTGGTGAGGGAACCAACAAAAGGGCAAAATATGCTTGACCTCATCCTCACCAACCCCTGGCTGCACAGATGCAACTGTCCATGACAGTATTGGTAGGAGTGATCAACCACAATCCTTGTGGAGACAAAGTTCCGTCTTCACACTGAGGATACCCTCCATCATGTTGTATGGCACTACCATTGTGCTAGATCTAAGTGATTCCACAACCAACGGATCAGATCTAAGCTCTGCAGTCCTGCCAGATCCAGTCATGAATGGTAGTAAACAGTTAAGCAACTCACTGGAGGAGGAAGCTCCACAAATATCCCCATCCTCAATGATGAAAGATCCCAGCATATCTGTGCAAAGGTCAAGGCTGAAGCATTTGCAGTAATCTTTGGCCAGAAGTGCTGAGTGGATGATCCATCTCGGTCACCTCCAGTGTTCCCCAGAATCACAGATGCCAGTGTTCAGCTAATTTGATTCATCCCCAGTGATATCAAGAAACAGCTGAAGGTACTGGATTCTGCAAAGGCTATGTGTCCAAACAAAATTGTAGCAATAGTACTGAAGACTTGTTCTCCAAAACTTGCCGCAGCCCTAGCCAAGCTGTTCCAGTGCAGCTACAACACTGGCGTCTACCCGGCAATGTGATAAATTGACCAGGTGTGTCCTCGACACAAGAAACAGGAGAAATCCAAACCAGTCAATTACCACCCTATCACGCTACTCTCAATCATCAGTGAAGGAGTCATCAACAGTGACTCCTATTTTATCATGCACTTCCAAGTACTCCGCAATCTCATCTTTAATAATAGACTCTAAAATCTTACCAATGACCGAAGTCAGGCTAACCCCCGGCCTATAATTTCCACTCTTCTGCCTCCCTCTCTTCTTAAACAGTGGTGTTACATTAGCCACTTTCCAGTCCCCTGGGACCCTTCTTGCCTCCAATGATTCCTGAAAGATCAGCACCAATGCCTCCACAATTTCCTCAGCTATCTCTTTTAGAACCCTAGGGTGTCGTCCATCTGGTCCAGGTGATTTATCCACCTTCAGACTTTTCAGTTTCCCCAGAGACTTCTTCGTAGTAATGGTCACTGCACTCACCTCTGCCCCCTGCTTCTCCTGGAGCTCTGGCATCCCACTGGTGTCTTCCACCGTGAAGACTGATGCAAAGTAACTATTCAGTTTGTCTGCCTTTTCTTTGTTTCCTATTATTACTTCTTCAGCCATGTTTTCCTGTGGTCTAATGTTTACTTTTGCCTCTCTCTTCCCTTTTGTATATTGAAAAAAATTTTCCTATCTTCCTTCATATTACTAGCTAGCTTGCACACATACTTCATCTTCTCCCCCCCTTATTGCTCATTTAGTTGTCCTCTGCTCGCTTTTAAAGGCTTCCCAATCCTCTGGCTTCCCACTAATCCTTGCCACTTTGTATGTTTTTTCAATAGCTTTTATGCTGCCCTTGACTTCCTTTGTCAGCCATGGATGCCTTGTCCTCCCCTTAGCATGTTTCTTCCTCCTTGGGATGAATTTCTGTTGTGCCTCCAAAATAACCCCCAAAAACTCCTGCCAATTCTGTTCTACTGTCTTCCCTGCCAGGCTCCTTTTCCAATCAACTCTGGCCAGCTCCTCCCTCATGTCTATGTAGTTACCCTTATTTAATTGTAATACCGTTACATCTGTTTGCAGCTTCTCCCTCTCAAACTGCAGGGTAAATTCTATCATATTGTGGTCACTGCTCCCTCAGGGTTCCTTCACCCCAAGTATCCTAATCAAGTCTGCCTCATTACACATCACCAAATCCAGAATTGCCTGTTCCCTTGTAGGCCCTGTCACAACCTGCTCCAAAAAACCATCTCTTTGACATTCCACAAATTCCTTTTCTTGGGATCAACTTAGAACCTGATTTTCCCAGTCCACCTGCATATTGAAGTCCCCCATGATTATTGTAATATTGCCTTTTTTACATGCCATTCCTATCTCCTGATTTATTTTCTGCCTCACCTCCTGACTACTGCTCTGGGGCCTGTACATAACTTCAATCACGGTCTTTTTACCTTTGCGAATCCTCAACTCTACACACAGAGATTCTATGCCTTCTGATCCTATATCGCTCCTTGCTATCGATTTAGCTTCATTCCTTATTAACAATGCAACCCCGCCCCCTTTGCCCATCTGCCTGTCCTTTCGATAGGACACATATCCGTATATATTTAGATCCCAGCCCTGATCCCCTTGCAGCCACCTCTCTGTGATGCCCACAACATCGTACTGGCCAATTTTAATGTGTGCAACAAGCTCATTTACCTTGTTCCGTATACTGGGCGCATGAGATACAACACCGTCAATCCTGCATTGACCTCCTCCCTTTTCGCACGTGTCACCTTGTTTGCTCTGCCTGAGGGTGATGCTCTATTATTTTTGTTCTCTATTTCCCCTTCAGTTATTACACCTTCTAAGCTAACGCTCTGGTTCCCACCCCCCTGCCATACTCATTTAAATCCTCCCGAGTGAATTTAGCAAACCTCCCAGCCAGGATATCAGTGCCCCTCCAGTTAAGATGTAACCCGTTCTTCTTGTATGGGTCCCACCTGCCCCGGAAGAGATCCCAATGGTCCAAAAATCTGAAACCCTCCCTCCTGCACCACCAGTTTAGCCATGTATTTAGCTGCACTATCCTCCTATTTCCAGCCTCACTGGCATGTGGCACGGGGAGTAATCCTAAGATTACAACCCTGGAGGTCCTGCTTTTTAGCTTACTGCCTAACTCCCTGAACTCCTTGTGCAGGACCTCATCACTCTTCCTGCTTATGTCGTTAGTACCTATGTGTACTACGACCTCTGGCTGTTCACCCTCCCCTTTCAGGATGTCCTGTGTTCGTTCAGAGACATCCTTGACCCTGACACCAGGGAGGCAACATACAATCTTGGAATCTCTTTCATGTCCACAGAAGCATCTATCTGTGCCCCTTACTGTCAAGTCCCCGGTAACTGTGGCTCTCCTGCATTTTGCCCTCCCCTGCTGAGCAACAGAGCCAGTTGTGGTGCCATTGTCCTCCCTGATAGGCTTTCCCCCAACAGCATCCAAAACAGTATACCTGTTAGAGAGGGGGTCAACCATAGGGGATTCCTGTGCTGACTGCCTGCCCTTTCTAGCGGTCACCCACCTATCTGCCTGCACATTGGCTATGACCACGTCTCTATAACTCCTATCTATGATGCGGTCCCACGGCGATTCTCCATGCTCGATGGGCCGAGTGCCCGCCGAGTCCCGCCAGCGTCGTTCGCGTATGGTCCTACCCGGCGGGACCTTGTGTTCTGGCTGTGGGGGCTGTTCTGGTGGGGGGGTGGGGGGGGAGACGATTCCGGGGTGACTCCACGGTGGCCAGGTCCGCGATCGAGGGCTACCGATCAGCAGGTGTGCTCATTCCGGGGAGGGCCTATGTTGCTCTGCACCATGTTACCCATAAGCTGACGCGGAGATGGCCGTGGCGCGCATGCGCGGCCCCCGCCGACCGTGACGGCATTCGCGGACCCGCGCCAGCCGTGGCGCACATGCGGGGACCCTCACCGGCCATGTAGGGCTGGCTTTCGGTGCCGGAGCAGCACACAGCACTCCAGCAGCGTTCTAGCCCAAGAGGAAGGTGAGAATGACTGGGCCTGGAGGCCCGTTGATGCCAGTGTTGCTCGCGCCGATTTTGACGCCGGCATCAGCACTTGGCCGGGATTTTGGAGAATCCCGGACCCTATTTAAGGAATGATGTCACAACTTTGGAAAGAGTGCAGAGGAGTTCTACGAGAATGATACCAGGAATGAGGAATTTTAGACACAAGAAAAGATTGGAGAAATTGGGCTTGTTCTCCTTGCAGCAGAGAAGATTCAGAGGTGACCTTATTGTGGTGTTCAAAATTATCAACAATTTTGAGAAGGTAAAGAAGGATATTCTGTTTCCACTAGTTGGTACGTCAGTGACGAGTGGTCACAATTTCAAGATGGTCCCGAAGAGAGCTGGGAGTGAGATGTGGAGAAACTTCTTTACTCAAAGGGTTGTTGGGATTTTGAATGCGCTGCCTGGGAGAGTGGCGTCGGGGGATTCCACAGGGGGTTTCAAAAAAGAGCTGGATATATATTTGATAGGGATTAATTTACAGGATAACGGAGATAGGACTGGAGAATGGTACTAGCTGGGTTGTACTTTCGGGAGCTGGTCAGGACAGGTTGGGCAGAATGGCCCCCTTCAGTGCTGTAAATAAGAAAACCAAAATAACAAATATCCTTTAACTTACAACATAGATAAGTGCAGAAATCAATTGGCACAAGAACCCGCTGACAACAATGAGATGAAAAATCTGTTTAAGAACATAGAACAAACAGTGCAGAAGGAGGCCATTCGGCCCATCGAGTTTGCACCGACCCACTTAAGCCTTCACTTCCACCCTATCACCGTAACCCAATAACCCCTCCGAACATTTTTGGTCACTAAGGGCAATTTATCATGGCCAATCCACCTAACCTGCACGTCTTTGGGCTGTGGGTGGAAACCGGAGCACCCGGAGGAAACCCACGCAGACACGGGGAGAACGTGCAGACTCCGTACAGACAGTGACCCGGCGGGGAATCGAACATGGGACCCTGGTGCTGTGAAGCCACAGTGCTATCCATGTGTGCTACCATGCTGCCCCACTTTCAGTTAAATGGTGTTGGTAGAAGGAACAATGTTTACCCAGGAATCCGAGAAGAAATCATCACGGGTCTTCAAAATGTGCCTTAGGAATTTAACCTTTAGCAAAACTGGCAGACAGAACCTTGGTTTAACATCTTAGCTGAAGGATTATCCCATTCTGACAATGCCTCAGTAATGACTGAAATACAAACATACCAACACAGGGGACTGCTAAGGGAGAAAATATCAGGAAAAATGATCCTGTCTGCTTAGAGAGTTGAAACCAGCCGAAGAAATCACACCGACCATATGAACATGAAGGTAGAGTCACAGCATCTGACTCAGATGTGGAATTGGCAATAACTGAGTCAACTACAATGTAAATGCTGTCTAAACCATTCTTAATTTAATCTTAAATTGCTTTGAAAAAATTGAAATAACTTCCTCAAAAATATTTTTAAAATGAACATCGAGTGTGGCAGGTGAAGACATTACACAGGACAATTACATTTTTTTTCCTGGAACGAATGTGTATTAACCTCGGCATCGCTTTCAAAAAATATACATGCTGGGTGAGCTCCTTCACTAATGAGGCACTGGAGGAGGAGATATAGCATGCAGCAGGCAAACTCAATTCTTTTTTCACTGGAGGTAGAGAAGAACACCCTTCGTACCCCAATGTGACATTTTAATTTTGCATGGTAGCCATCTTTATGATAGATACCTTGATAAAGATTGGCAATTTGAAAACATTGTTTTACATTGGGTGTCATGTGGCAGGTCGTCAGATCGTGATGTCCACCTGTTGACCTTGGGTTGACCCCAAACCATTTTGATGGCCATCATTTACATAATGCCTGTAGACCAGGCGATCATGTGGCCGCTGGGATGATTCAGGTACAAAAGAGGTAGCGTGTTGGAAGCACAGGAGCTCTCCTCTTGGCACGGGCTGGCACATAGAATGTAAGAGCTGCTCAGTATTATCAACAAATCTTAGTTGTTGTTAGTCCCTGTCTCCGGTAATTGCAACCCCGTACGTCTACATGGTGTCAGGAGTTGGCAGAATGGCGCAGGAACTTGCCCGCATCGACGGGCTCATGTTTAGCGTCGAAGACAACTGGGCGAAATTTGGAAAATCACACCAATCAAAGCCGGGTACAGGTGTTAACCCTCCTAAATGTTGCTGGCCCTGAGGTGGGTGAGAAATTTGAGTCTTTTGTTTTTCGAACGGAGAAAGAGAAGGAAAACCCTGAGATATTGCTAAAAAAGCCGAGCACATTTGCATGCCAGTAAAGAATGTTATAGTGTGTCGATAGACATTCAATGCTACCAGCCAAAAACTTGATGGATCAATTCAGTCATACACTGTGACTCAAAAAATCCTGCCAAAAAAATGCATGTTTGGCATCCTTGCGAGAGATCACATTGTGTGTGGGCTCCATAGTGATACTGTCCACAAGCAGCTTCTTCAGAAAGAAGCAGCAAAGTGTTGAGGTGTGAAACACAAGTTTTCGGGCACAGGGCACGCCCTGCTCCAACTGCGGTGGCCAGCACTCACAGCAGAGAAGTGCATGCATTGCATTTGGCAAACACTGTAACAAATGTGGCAAATTGTAAAATGTTGCAGATCCAAGCCACAGCAATCTGCCCTTGCCACCATGCAGGGCCGGCTCAAGGCACCGGCAACTCGGGCAGTCGCCCGGGGCGCCATGTGCTAGGGGGCGCCAGAGACTTGGGTCCCGCGCATGCGCAGTTGGGCCGGTGCCAACCAGCGCATGCGCGGTGGCCGCCCTCCCCCAGGGCGGCTCCCCCTCGGTCCGCCCCCCCCCCCGGTCCACTCCCCCCCTCGGGTCCGCCCCCCTGCCCCCCGTCGGGTCCGCCCCCCCGGGTCCGCCCCCCCTTCTCGGCCCCCCCGGGTCCGCCCCCCCTCTCGGCCCCGCCCCCCCTTCTCGCCCCCCCCCGGGTCCGCCCCCCCCTCTCGGCCCCGGCCCCCCCCCTCTCGGCCCCCCCCCTCTCGGCCCTGCCTCCCTCTCGCCCCCCCCCCCCCCCAAGGGCGCCGAAGTTCAGCTTGCCCGGGGCGCCAGCAACCCTCGGGCCGGCGCTGCCACCATGCACATCGCAGCTGGTCAGTTCTCCAGGTTGCAGAGCACGAATAGGGTCAATGAATTGGAGTTCAATCAGAGTAAGCGATGCACTGAGCCTCCAAAACCGTTCTATTGTGAGAGTGTTGACGCCATTACAGAGAAGAGTGTGATTTTCACCGCACTAAACGTTGCCTGCAGCCACGCAAAACTAAAAGGCAAAATAGAGGCAGGAGAAAAGCGTAACTGGGAGTTGTTGTGGGGATTTGACCTTTCTGCTGCATTAGATCCGAATACACAGGTGGGCTCATTGGCATTTGTTGGACAAAATATCCACACGGAAGGTGTGGCCACTCTGCATTGCACACGGGGCAGCTTCCAGTTTCATGTCATTGACTAGAACGTAAGCCGTTGCTGGGTCTTTGGAAGTGCATCACATTGGGTCTAATCCACCTTAATCCAGATGTTCAGACTCTGCAACATCAGGCACCAGAGTTGATAGAATATAAAGATCTAATCAACTGCAACGTCATTGGGAAACTACCTGCAATATATCATGTGAGGCAAGGTCTTCCAAACCTGCAGTGACGAGTATTGAAACAATTGCATTAAGGAAATCCTGGAATAGCTTGAATGAATGGACATCCAGGCATAGTTTGAATGAAGGAACGTGCATGCAATTACTTCTGGTGACCAGGGATCGACAGCAGATCGAAGAAAAAGGAAGGCTGTGCCAGTCACGGGCGCGGGTAAGAAACCCAGCACTGCCATCCCCATTTCATCAATGGGAATGGTCTAAAATGTCTTGACGATGTCTACACTGTTAGGAAAGAGAGAATGTTCCCAAGTACTTAAGTTAAATGTACGTTTTAATTGTTAAATAGATTGCACTTATTGTTTAATGAAGGGGATGCAGGTGGCACTGTTTTGTTGTTGGAGAAATGATCACTGAACATTGTAAACTTGGAGTTGAAGAAGTCAAGACTTGCTTCCTAGTTCTTATTATAGAGTCACCATCGGAGCTTAACATACACATTGACATTGCAGGTCCATATAAGGGGCACATGTTCATGCTTGTTATAAATGTCCACTCCAAATGGTCTGAGGTGGTCCAAATGAAGTCAACAACTGTGGAACAAACCATCGAAAGGCTCTATGAGATTTTCACTAGATTTGGGAAACCAGAAAAAATTGTGAATGACAACTCTCCGCAATTCACGGTTCAGGGGCTGGATTCTCTGAGAACGGCCGCTTACCTGGAAATCATGACAGACGCTGCTGAAGTGATTCTCCTGTCCCTGGGAACCTCGGGTGATGGCTGCGGACTCAGTCATGGTAGGGGGCGGGAGGATTGATCTCCGGGGAGGGCCTCATGGATGGCCAGGGGAGCGATTGGGGGGCATGGACCCGTGGGGGCGTGCGATCTCGGGGGGGGGGGGCTTACATTTTGCATGGCGGTCCACGATGCGAGCCCGCCATGTCGCACAGGCGCATGCGAGGACTCCCGACCGGAGGTGCGGGGCCGCGTATCCGCAGCCCCCTACGAGAAGCACTCCGGGACCCTTCTAGCCCCCTACAGGTTGGAGAATCGCTCAGTACTTTCGAAAGGAAAGTCCAGAGTGAAACGCCAGCATTTTGACGCTGGCGTGGGGACATAGCCCCATTTTTGGAGAATCCAGCCCCAGGAGTTTGAGGCCTATCTAAAGACGAGTGTTATACGACACATAAAATCAGCACCTTACTACCCATCCATAAATGGTTTAGCAGAAAGATTTGGCCAGTCCTTGAAGAATGCACTGAAGCCTCCAAGGACCAATGTTTATTAAACCGCTGTGTTATGGGCCAGGGTTTAGAGAACCCCAAAGTGAATCATGGAGTTCACCTGACCCACAACTTTTAATAGATTGTGGTATGGGGAGCACACGGCCCACTCTAGAGGTATGGTACAGCAGAAATGGAAACGTATTTTTTAAAGAAAAACAATGTTTATTCTATGAACTCAAGTTAACCTTTTCAAAACATACAGTGAGCATCTTAGCAACCATTAATTCAACTACAACCCCCAAAGAATACAACACTAAGTAATCCTTAATAAATTCCCAAACAACATCCAGAAGACAAAAGAAACACCTTTTAACAGAAGCACATCAGGTTTAAATTCACTACTGAAAACATTTATAATTCTGAATTCACCAAATTATCAATAGACGGTCTTTTCCTGGCAGGTAGAACAACAGTACACCTGCTTGAAAAATGAAAAAATGAAAATCGCTTATTGTCACGAGTAGGCTTCAATGAAGTTACTGTGAAAAGCCCCTAGTCGCCACATTCCGGCGCCTGTCCGGGGAGGCTGGTACGGGAATCGAACCGTGCTGCTGGCCTGCTTGGTCTGCTTTATAAGCCAGCGATTTAGTCTTGTGAGCTAAACCAGCCCTTTGTCTGGCTTCAGCTCCAACACTGAAATGAAACCAAAAAAAAGACACACCTAAGCGTTTCTCAAAGTGAAACTAAACAGCAGAGCCAGAGCTCAGCTCCACCCACACTCTGACATCACTGCAGTAACATGAGCAGACAGACATTTATTAAAGTGACATTCACATGACAGCTGTCAAAACAGTTTCTTGGCGATGTATCACAACACCACACATGTGAGTGCTCAGAATTTCCCAGCTTTACTACGACTGAAGAGGAAGTTGAGAACTACATTTGATCTATTTCTACCGCAGGAGAAGTTTGTCAAAGAGATTAATTCTGACGCTTAGCTATATCACCAGCAAGAAGTGAGTTCCTCCAATTGTATTGGCTCAAACTGGCCCTGTTTCCTATGCAGTAAAAACTGAAGATAAGCTAGTATGGAGGTGACACGCGGATCAATTGTTACCTACACACATCAATGTGCCAATACAGTGTATGCCTGAACTACCTCAGGTTGAACCGCCATCCACATTACCAGATCGTGTGACTGTGACTTCTGGTCAGTCAGCAGAAACTGAGATTGCTGAAGAACCTCTTGCTGCTACTAGCCTCCTTTCTGATAAAGAGACTGCAACACCCTCCAGGGTGGAAACTTCCTTTGATGACTTGGGGAGTACCTCTAAGGTCAAGAACAACCAAATCCCTGAAATGAGCAGGCAACCAGAGCGGAACAGATGCCCACCAGATCATCTTTCCTATTCACTGTATTACTACTTTGTAATGGTTCATTGCCTGCCCTTGTATATGTTTTGATGACTACGTAAAATTACTACGGTTAATTGTTGTTGTGGGACCTTAGAAGTAAAGGGGGAGGGATGTTATATATTTGGGGTTGTTGTGTTGCGTGGTCAATTTCAAGAGTTGAGTCATGTGTATAGTTTGTGACACCATCAGCTGCTTTGTAGGCTTTGTCTCAGTCTAAGTCAAGCTTCAGTAGAGTTAACAGCTATTCAATAAATGCGCATTGTTATTTGAATTCAACCCCACATGCTACAACTTCACCTTCTTTTATCCTGAGAGTGCAGAATATAACAGTTAGCCTGTTCATTTCTCACACTGTTACACCTCGGTACTGCCGACTGTCCCAAATTAAATGGGGAAGATGTAGACTGGGTGGTCACATGGATGCTAGTATGATGCGGGTACAGAAGTTGTCACGTGTTGGCAGTTCTACTCTGCGCATATGCAGACACGCAGCATGCAAGATCTGATCAACATTATCAATCAACCATTATTGTAGGGCAGCATGGTGGCACAGTGGGTTAGCCCTTCAGCCTCACGGTGCCGAGGTCCCAGGTTCGATCCTAGCTCTGGGTCACTGTCCATGTGGAGTTTGCACATTCTCCCCATGTTTGCGTGGGATTCTCCCCCACAACCCAAAGATGTGCAGGGGTAAATTGCCGCTTAATTGGAAAAAATTGACTGGGTACACTAAATTTATTTTTAAAAACATTGTTGTTGTTAGCCCTTGGTTATGAGTTATTGCAACCCACTACTTCTACAATGTCAGTGAGCTGTGAGCACCATATCAGCCCTGATGGGCAGTTTGGCCACACCATAGATCGATGTTGAAAGGAATAGGCAGGGAGTGAATGCCCAGCTGTGAGTGGAAGACTTTTGTGGAGCCAAGTGAGTGTTACATGCATTCTGCTCTCTCTGACCCGACAAAACTCTGGAACAAACATCCTGCAATTGTTTCTTTAACAATTAGAATACCGTACTCTACACTTAACATCTCAACATTGCTTTGGGGTATTAGGTACATCCATCGGATCTGATCTGCATGTACACACTGTCTGCTCCCTCACACAGGCAGACAGCTAGGCTGCTAATGTGAAGGCCCCAATGAAAATGTTTAAGAACAGACTGGGAGACAAGCAAGATGGTAAATTCAACTTTGGGATTTTCAGAGCACTACTGTTCGATTTATTCCTGGCAGAGTCCATTAAAACTGTTCCCTTAAGGTCACTTGTTTGTGAGTTTTGACTATTGGGCTCAATCCCACTAATTTATGTTGGGCACGATTGTGAAAGAGAAAGAGAGAAAGAGATTCAACATTGATCTGAGAGGGCCTAATATACAACCCCTACCATTCTTCTGGCCCACAATAAGATAACCTTCCTGAATAGGTGCTAACAGGATACTTGAGAGGGCAGACAGAGCTTAGGTTTAATACTTCATTTGAGAGATGGAACCTCCATGAGTGCAGCGCTCCCTCAACACTGACACTGTCTGCCTGGACTTTGTGCTCAAGTCTCTGGAGTGGAGCTTGTGCTCATAGCATTCTGACCCAGCAGCAAGAATATCACTGAGCATTGACCATGCTTACCCCCAGCCCCTGCAGTATCAGGCTGGATAGACTGGTTGCAAATTTGGCATATTTGAGGCTGAGCCAGGAATCTGACTTGGTGCCCATCTCTATCATAATGGCTACCTACATTTGACTCTGTAAGATAGCTTGCTTCCACTTTTGTCTCAGCGCATCCTATCTGTGGCTTTGTCTCCTCCAAACTTACCTTCTCCAATGTGGTTATCAGTGTGCTCCCAACTGCATTGGAAAGCCTTTCAGAAAATTTTAATAAAATAAATTATTGTTTTAGATTTGAAGTAAATGTGCATCATTTTATATGAGATCCGATTATGTTCAGCTTTATTATCAATTAAAACTACTAACAATCATTGTCCAATAGAGTCATTTGGAAGGAAAATTGGATGCTGTTTGATTGATGCTCATCTACCCATGCTGGGTGTGTGTATATCGGGTGGTGGGGGGGGGGGGGGGGGGGGGGGGGGGGAGGAGCAGTGGGAATCTGGACAAAACAAATATTCAATTTAATATAGTTTCCAGATATTGAAAGAGTTAAATAAACATATTCTTGTCATATGTTTTCCTTTATTCAAAGAATAAGCAAGTTCTTTCCTTAATTCCATACCTGAATTCCTCAAGATTTCTGCTGAGGTATTTTGAACACTTCTGGCAGAAATGCCATCATTTTGAGAATGTGTTGCGGTAGTAACATGTTTTCCAGGCTTCAAGGTGTTTCAGTGCATGTCATTTAAGTCAGACAGTGGTTAGACATAGCTGTTATTAATGGGTAGTTCTCCTGTCTTCAGAATAAGGCTCCTGGGGTGAAATTCAATTTCTAAGGCCTCATAAAATGGGTGTCAGCTGATCAAAGTCAATGGCAAGGAATACTGAGTGGGCTGTGCGATGGGCAGCCAGTCCATTACTCCCCCTACTCGACCACTACAGAAGCCAAAAACCTCCATTCTATCTCAGCATGCTTCAGAAGAGGGACAGAGATCCCAATTTCCCATTATTTCAGGTCTGAAAAACTACAAGGGACCATATTATGATGCAGAAAAACTGGGAAATTGCGTAACTTTAAACTTGCACTCATCAGGGCAAAGGCAAGTATGCCAGATTTCAAAAGGTGGCAACATTTTATACCACATGAGAAAAGGGTGCTGTTTTGTCAAAAGTCCACTTTGATTGGCTAAGGCTTTTCATGGGGAAAGGAGCGGATAACTATAGGTTCCCTCAGCTCCCGGGTAATTCAACAAGAGAGCAAGGTTTGAAAATATGTCTTTTGTTTAAAGAGAACCGGTCCCTGTGCATAAATGTATGTCGCTTCTCGTAAGGGTAAATGAACGATGTTATCAGCTTGATGGATTATCTTAAATTGGCTGTCTGTGTAGCTATTAGAACGCATAGGATTGTTAAGCAAGTGCTGCCCAATCATGGAATCACATCTAACAGTAGACATTTTGCTTTGGGTTTTGCCAGGGCTATCTGGTTAAGTGTGATCTGTACTTTGCCTTTATGCACAACTGAAGAAACATGTCATTTGAATCAATATGCCAATTGACGGGACATATGGCCTACGTATACTTCCACACCATTGCGGCCAGAGGATCTGGACTATTAGCTGTTTCCCTTTCAACAGATGCTGGCTGACCTGCTGAGTATTTCAAGCATTTCCTAGTTCTACGTCAATTCCAGCACATGTAGTATTTTGCTTTTATTCAAATATTTTGTTTGCTTGATGCATATTTGAAGAAACTTTGCCGTGTTTTTTCTATGGAGCTCAATAAGTCTCCCCAGATCACTTGGCTTACAAACCACACAACCAGTATGTGAGCTATGCACTTTCAGAGGAGTGTTATGATATGTGCCTACATACCACTGTAATGTAAAGGTGCTCAACAGAGCAAGGGTTGACATGGGACTGGGGAATGGTACCATACACGGCATGATGTATAGTCACATGGTAAAAGACTCTGAGCGAACACTGTAGAAGCAACAATAAGTAAGTAAGCAGTAAGCCTGCATAGTGAACAGCAGCTTGCACAATAGTAACCTAAATAGTTAAAGACTACCAATAAAGGGTTCAGCCCTTGTTTATTCCACTGCCAATAAACAAGTCTCAGGTTCTCGTCGCTGAGACACTTCTGCGGCAGTGCGGCACAATATTATGATGGCGGGCGATGGGGGTGGGGGGTGCAGCTGCTGAAGGATATTCCTCAGGTAGAGCTGCCTTAGCAGATCAAACAGGGCTACCACCAGGAACATTATCATTAGACTTGGGCTTGACAGGGTATAAATGCTGCAATGTTTCGTTGCCTGGTGGTACTTAGTGAGGCCAGGTATAAAATGGAGAGGGGTTAAGGATTACACTTAACATTGATGCCCATCACAGTTGAATTGAAATATTTGCATGACAAAATGGGCAGAATGAGAGAAACTAATTCAATAAAAATCATATATGGGACTCAGAGAGCACGTGGACAATATATGGATACTGGTGTTAAGTAAGTAGAAAATGTGAATAGAATGATGAAGCAAATCAGGCTCCAACAGACCACAGGAAGCTAGTAGAAGAAGAAAGCAGGTTGACACTGAATATGGACCACCACCTCAGCATGGAATTCCTGTCGAGGGACCTTTACTTCATCTGCCAATTGCTTCTCAGCCCTCCTATCCCCAGAATATAAACACATCTATTTCACATTGCCAGCCCTTGCTGCAAAGGGAAATTGAGCACTTGTTAAGACACTCGGGAGTTAAATTATTGGCTGGTAGGAGCATGGTTAGCAATGGGGAGGTAAGGACCAGAAAGTGAAGTTAAAATAGAATCTATAAAAAATAACGTGAGTTAATAAGGATTAATAATGAAATGGAATGATAGTCTTAATACTGAGGTGAACAGAGACAGCATGATCTGACTGGATCCGAGGTCTGAAATATTGATTTAATGGAGAAAGGAACAATCTAATTGCCTTTTCTTCTTCATAATCTTATGTTCTACATTATCAGGTAAATAGAGATGGCCTACAGAGTAAAAGATTAATACAAATGGAGATGGCACCGAAGACAAATGATCAAATCAGCAGCTACAGCAGGTGGTAAAGGGGTCAAGAGATGTGGGGGGAAGGCAGGATCAAGGTATTGATTTGATGATCAGCCGTGGTCATAATGAATGGTGGAGCACATTCGAAGGGCCGAATGGCCTCTTCCTGCTTCTATTTTCTCTGTTTCTATGAAACAGAAATTGTTAGCGTGCTTGACAACAACAACTTATGTTTGCACAGCACTTCTGATTAGAAAATCGTCCCAGGATACTTCACAACAGAGTAAGACAGCAAATGCTGAGCCAAAGGAAGCAGGAGGAAAGTGACTGAAAACTGAGTGGAAGAAGTGGGTTTTAAAGAGTGTTTGAAGCCACAATGTTCTCTTAATCAGAGGGGGTCATGTATGAAAGCTCTTTTAAGGAACTGTACCTTTCTTACTGTATGATTCTGTGTGCTACTCAGCACCATGATCTTATTGCTCCGTGGATCAAGGCTTGCCCTTGTTACTCACCCGGAAGTCTACTTCATTCAGAAGTACCGTGTATTGCCATCATTGGGAATCATTAGCAGTTAATTATTTCAGGTGCAATCTTGACCTTCTGGCAGCAAACCAACTGTGTTAATTCTGGGATACCAATTTGTCAAGATAAATAAATCAATTGTGGGTATTTCAAAGTCAACCAGTAACCGTTTATAATACACAATTCAGGCAATCTCTGAGTTGAATGATGATCATAAGCCAAAGGCAGAGTGCTCAAAAAGGAAATCACAAGTATGATAAGAGTTCAGACAACTGGGTCATAAATATTGGTAAATTCATGCAGAATACCAATTTTTGCTTAATAATTCACACACAGGTTCTGTTTTGAAGAGGACTGCGTTGTAGCAAAACTAATAAATAATGCTTCGGAATCTCAACTTGTGCAAACTCATCGCTTCAGTTAATATGAACATAAAATGGTATTATCACAGCCTGAGTTGAATGATTGCTTCCTAACCAGTACTAAATTGATATCTTCCTGATTATATTGGTGCTATGACTTGTATTTATATGTAATGTAGTCTTGGGCTGAAGTGAATTGCTCTTTCTGAGATCCAGCAGAGACACAGGTTGAATAACCTTGTGCTGTGTTGTAAAATTCTGATTCTTGTTCCTGGCATGTCCAGCACACCTCACAGAATTGTGATTAAAGCCATCGCATTTTGTCACTTTGCTAAGTATGATTCACATTTATATCTAATTGTCTCATGTACTGCGAAACAGCAACCACTCATGACCAAACAATCTTGACAAGTGAGCGTGAAAAAAAGTTGAAAGAAAACAAATAATTTCCTGCATTCTTTGCCTGAACACATTATTCCTGAATCCCAGTGTGTTTTTAGAACTGGAAGACAATAATTGACATCAGCTCTCAGTCTGGCAGCTGCGAAAGAAATGTTGTGCACAAAGGAGGTCACTGTATATTCCTTTCATTGACCTCACCCATCATGTGAGCAGAGGTGGTTGATTTAAGCTGCTGAAGAAACTTGGCTTTCTGCAAAATCCACTCGGTGTGATCTCCTCTTTCCACGGCAACATGATGGGTAAGCTTAGCTGTGACGAGAAGTCTTTGGAACCTTTTGAGATCTGCAGTGGGTTCAAACTGGATTGTGTTCTGGTGCACACATGCTTTGGAATATTCCTTCCTTTGCTGCTGTGTTATGCCCTCAGGTCATCTACAGAGTATCTACTTACAGACCAGGACCAGCTGAAAGCTGTTCAACCTTGCCTGTCCGACATCAAACCAAAAGCGCACCAAGTGTTCATCAGAGAATTGTTTTATGCAGACAATGCCATTTTTGCATTCCGTACAGAAGGACACCATCAGCAAATGGCCTGTAAAACGTTAATGTCTGTATTAGGAATGACATGGTCTAGGACATTACCATACTGCCATCAATCAACAGTGATCATATGATGTTGGAAGTGGCTGACAGCTTCATATATCTAGGCTCCACAATCAGCAGCCGTCTGTCACTTCATCAGGAAATTAACATGCACATTGAAAAAGCAATTGCAAATAACTGTTTTGTCAAGAAGGTCAATTAGTCAAGAAGATGCAATAAGGATGGTGGTAGATGCAAGAAGGATGTTCCCGATGGTGGAGGTGACCAGAACCAGGGGTCACGGTCTGAGGATATGGGGTTAACCATTTAGGACCAAGATAAGAAGGAATTTCTTCACCCAGAGAGTGGTGAGCCTGCGGAATACACGATCACAGACAGCAGTTGAGGCCAAAACATTGTATATTTCCAAGAAGGAATAAGATATAGCACTTGGGGCGAAGGGGATCATAGGGTATGGGGGCAGGGGGAAGTGGTATCAGGCTAATGAGTTGGATGATCAGTCATGACCATAATGAATGGCAGAGCAGGCTCGAAGGGTCAAATGTCCTCATCCTGCTCTGATTTTCTATGCTTCTATGTCCAAGCTGAGAGTGTGAAACATCAGACTATGAATCAACTAATCCTGCATCCTCAGCACACTGCTCTACATTTCTCTAGGACCTTGACAATTTAAGCTAGGCAGGAGAAAAGGCTGAATAGTTTCCATCTCCACTGTCTCACATATACCCTTGGAAACTCTTTGCAGGACATGGTCACCAACTCAAAGGTTCTGCAGCATGCTAATTCCATCAGATTACACTGATTAATAAGCCAACAATGTCTACGATAGATCAGTCATGTTCATCACATGGATGATGGCCACTGACCCAAAGACTTCCTGTACAGTGAATTTGCCATGGGGTCACAACCTGCTGGATGTCCATACATCTGGTACAAAGACATTTGCAAGTGAGATATGAAAATGGTGGATATTAATGCAGGAAACCGGGAGACGTCACCAGTGGTTGTGAACTCCTTGATTGACTGTTTGAAGGGTTATTGGAAGAGGTAAAGAGATATGGACGGCTCAACTGATCAAGAAGAAACCCCAGAGAAATCAAAGTTCAGTGACTCCTGCACCTTCTCACCCAGCTGCTTTCATCTCCAGCCAGTGTGGCAGACACTACTATGCCAGAGCCAGGCACTTGAGCCACACTAGGTAATGCTTAACACAGTTCACCACCAAGGCATATACCTAGTCTCGGGAGATGGAAGGCTGCAATATTCCTGTACTGGCCCTGCTAAACCGGCCTTTCCCAAAGGCCAAGATTGTCACACAGTTAAACGTTGGCCAAACGTAACTCAGCAACAAGAATTACTCTTTGACATCCGGGTGTGCAAAAAACCTCTTTCTAGGAAGTAGCTAAGCAGCAGTCTTAAAGGGCAATCCATGTATCACAGCTTCACATTAGCAGCTCTAATTATGTGTGCCCAGATCCCAGACTACAGTTGTCAATGCCACAGGAGATTGTTCAGTAATGATCATGGCATTTAGACAGGAGAAAGTCCAAAAGCTTGCCACTTTTCCATTTATCAGTACCAGCTATCCTACCTCTCAAATGACCTCCCTCTAGAAACACATCTAGTTGTCTCTGTGCATAATTATACTTTATAACACAGTGGCTTTTCTCTGTCAATTTATTCCACAAATTTATTATTAATTGCACAATTGAAGATGGGGTTGGACATGCACAGCAGAAAGATGACTGATAACTTGTTGAGTTAGCTAGGGATACAGTTGTACTCTTGCTACCAATCTCTACTCCCTTTGCAGATTAAAAATGAACCACTGTTGATCATAGTCAGCAGGTATTTACGAAAGGTTAACAAATCTATTGAATTCTTTGAAGATGTAAACAGTAGAGTTGACCAGGCTTTCAACAAGGTCTCACATAGCAGATTACTATGTTAAATTAAAGCGCATGGGATTGCAGGTAGTGTCATGAGATAGAGAGAAAGCTGGATAGCAGACAGGAGGCAAAAACTTGAAATAAATAGATCTTTTTCCGATTGGCAGGCAGTGACTAGTGGGGTACCGCAAGGATCTGAGCTAGGACCCCAACTGCTCATATTATACAGTAATAACTTGGTCGCGGGAACTAATGTGTTATCTCCAAGTGGGCAGATGATACAAAGTTGGGTGTGAAGGCGAGCTGTGAGGACGATGCAGAGATGCTTCAGTGGGATTTGGAAAGGCTGAGTGAGTAGACATATGCATGGCCGATGCAAAATATGAATAAATGTGAGGTTATCTGCTTCGGTAGAAAAAATAGGAAGGCAGATTATTAGAAATTAGGTGCAGGAGTAGGCCATTTGGCCCTTCGAGCCTTATTTGAATGGGTGTAAATTGAGAAGGGCGAATACTCTGCAAGACCATGGTGTCCTCGTGCATCAGTTGCTGAAAGTAAGTGCGCAGGTACAGCTGGCAGTAAAGAAGGCAAATGGTATGTTGGCCTTCATAGTGAGAGGATTCCAGTATAGGAATATGGATGTTTTACTGCAATTGTATAGGGCATTGGTGAGGCCATACCTGGAGTAATGTGTGCGGTGTTGCTGTCCTTATCTGGGGAAAGATGTTCTTGCTATGTAGGGAGTGCAGCAAAGTTTTACCATGCTGATTCCTGGGGGTGGCAGGATTGTCATATTAGTATAGACCAAATTGGTTACGATTATATTCATTGGAGTTTGAAATGAAAAAAAAATGAAAATCGCTTATTGTCACGAGTAGGCTTCAATGAAGTTACTGTGAAAAGCCCCTAGTCGCCACATTCCGGCGCCTGTCCGGGAGGCTGGTACGGGAGTTTAGAAGAATGAAAGGGGATCTCATAGAAACTTACATTTTCTAACAGTATTAGAGAGGGCAGATTCAGAAAGAATGCTCCCGATGGTGGGTGAGTCCAGAATTAGGGGTAATAGTTGGAGGATAAAGGGTAAACATTTCAGGACTGAGGTGAGGAGAAATTTCTTCACCTAGAGAGTGGTGAATCTGTGGAATTCACTATCACAGAAAGTACTTGATGCAAAAACATTGTGTAATTTCAAGAAGGACTTAGATATTCCCTTGGGGCTAAAGGGATCAAGGGATATGGGAGGGAGAGCAAGGTATTGAACTTGATGATCAGCCATGATCATAATAGTAAGAAGTCTTACAACACCAGGTTAAAGTCCAACAGGTTTGTTTCAAACACGCTCAGGGGTCGCGTAACTATTTAGCATGTGGGAGTCTTGTTCGTTATTGGACATGGAAAGGATTGACCGATTGATAGCTCTTGCTCGATTCGGTGGGTGGTGGTGCATGGCCTTTCTTAGTTGGTGGAGCGATTTGTCTGGTTAATTCCGATAACGAACGAGACTCCCACATGCTAAATAGTTACGCGACCGCTGAGCGTGTTTGAAACAAACCTGTTGGACTTTAACCTGGTGGTATAAGACTTCTTACTGTGCTCACCCCAACAGTCCAATGCCGGCATCGCCACAACATGATCATAACAAATGGTGGAGTAGGGTCGAACGGCCGAATGGCCTTCTCTTGCTTCTATTTTCCATGTATGTTTCTATGTATTATCTAGTGAGCTAGGTAGAAAGCACATATGTGTAAAATGGATGTTGACAGGGCTCTGCTTGAATTCACAAACAGTGAATTATTGTCACTTTTTTTCACTGCACAGATAAAATGATGGGTACAGCCTGAGAGACACCCCTTCCCTAGTGATGGGGGTTCATGTAAGATGTCAGTGGATAGTCTACTGTCTTCTAGGCCACCCCTGATTTAGTCGCCTTCACACGGAGGGGCAGGGGGCCGGGGGATGGGTAAAGCAGCCTTATCTGCCTACCCCAGGCTTATTGAGATCCTTACCTACCCAAGAAAGAGGCAATTAATGGTCTCCATTCACCTGCACTTCAGTGGAAGCCGGGTGAAAGCGAGTGTAGTGATCTGTACATCTGCACATACACCATGGACTACAGACAGATGTAACAGCCACAGCATCACTAGAGGGCAGCATCAGAGACAGGTCCAGCCCAAGGGAGGATCGGCCTCTTTCAGAAGCACAGGACTAGTGAGCAGCAGCAGCAGAGACAGCTCAGCATAGGCAGTTTACTTTAGCTTCACTGGTCAGGTCTCTTGACTGTATTATATCTAGTTAAGCTCTGGAAACAGAACAAACCCATTGAATAAAGTATTTGTGTTAACTGAAAGTCTACAATCTTTATTCAGACTTAGAGAATAACATAGTGAGAAGGCCATTTTTTCTCCAAAGTGTCAAGAGGGCAGGAAGAATGGCAGTACCTCCCGTGCCCTTTGCCCATCATGTGCTCCTGACATCTCAGCCTTCCTTAATTTTGTGTCCCTCTGGCTGGCCTCCAAAACCCTTTCATTATGTCCACCTCCCTTTCCATCCAAAACACCCTTGGCTCCCCTTGTCCAGCATCAGTGATACTGAGCGCAATCTAACATTCCAATTAGCACCAATTGAGGCCAATCTCCATATCGTAACAGGATGGACCCCGTGGTCTAACCGGCTCCCCAGTGATCGGTCAAGCAGGCGCCCATTAGCACACCTATTTATAAACGTGAAGTTAGCACAATGGCTACTGAGGGGATCGGTGCAGGTGAGTAGCCATCTTCAAAAACAGGTATGCAGACCAGGAGCACTGGAGCTTCTGCCCCAGCCCTGGACTGGGGCAGGGAGCCCCTAGGGGAGGGATGGGCCTGGTCGGGGGAGATGGGCGCCATCAGCGTGGGGTTGCCCCAGGGTGGGGGGGTGGGGTGTGAGTGGCTCTGTGCTTGGGGGTTAAGGGCTGGTTTAGCACAGAGCTAAATCGCTGGCTTTGAAAGCAGACCAAGGCGGGCCAGCAGCACGGTTCAATTCCCGTACCAGTCTCTCCGAACAGGTGCCGGAATGTGGCGACTAGGGGCTTTTCACAGTAATTTCATTTGAAGCCTACTTGTGACAATAAGCGATTTTCATTTTCATTTTTCAAGAAGCTAACCCCTGGATTCTAGTATATCCATAACGGGAGCAACATCAGCTGCTGCCTGTCTGTCCCACTGAACACCCCCCCAGGACAGATCCCTATCCATGGTCATGTGGTGAATGTCAATTTAACTCCCTCTGACAGTGGCGGCCTCCGGCTGCACAATTGATGGCTATTGCTAAGAGGGATTTTGCATTGTTAGTTACACGAGCACTTCAGGCAGTGAGGCCTGGACACTTTGCTTGAACACTGAAGGTGTCAAAAGCAGAGAGGCAACAGCCAACAATCAAAATACCTTAGTGCTGGGAGTAGGCGGGGGATGTAAGGGTGGGGGAGGCTTGAAGGACTCAATGGTCCAAGTGGAAGCCATAATTGATTGTCAGTCTTTTTTCCTCTTCAATTCTTTCCAGTTATCACATTATGGATGGTTTTGGACACCACAGCAGCTGACCTCATGGTGGCAGTGACAGTCCAGGTAGCCACATGCCAGAGAAGGCGGTGGCAGCAACATAAATGGAGACTCGAGGCAGAAACCCACGTGAAGGGGCCCGCCCCACACCCTGAGGACCCGGCCACCAATCAGGGTTCTAGACGGGGAGGCCACTAACAGCCCAAGGTGCACTGGCATCAATGGTTGTTTGAGGAGATGTCGGACAGCATGCGTCGCGGAAGAATCTTGCGGACTTGGCACTGAGGGAGGAGGAAGATACCCATCCCAGTGGCCATGGAGGTAACCGCAGCACTGACTTTCTACACTTCTGGTTCATTCCAGGGCTTGAGCGGGGACTTGTAAAGCATATCCAAACCAACAGCCCACAAGTGCATCCATGAAGTCACAGATGCCCTGTTTGCCCAGGTAGCTAAATATATAAACTTTGACCCAGAACAAGCCCAACAAGGTGTTAGGTGAATTGGACATTCTGAATTCTCCCTCAGTGTACCCGAACAGGTAGTTTGGCAACTAGGGGATTTTCACAGTAACTTAATTGCAGTGTTAATATAAGCCTACTTGTGACACTAATTAAGATTATTATTATGACTGGGCAGTAAGATTCTCCACCATCACCGCCATCTCCGTGGGTTTCCTCCGGGTGCTCTGGTTTCCTTCCACAGGCCAAACACATGTAGATTAGGTGGAATAGTCATGTTAAATTGTCCCTTTGTGTCCAAAAGGGGTTATGGGGATAGGGTGGGGTTTTGTTCTTTCAGATGGTCGGGGCAGACTCGCTAGTCCAAATGGCCTCCTTCTGCACTGTAGTGATTCTGTGATTCTACCACCTATTATCTTTGTGGAGTGGCCTTTTTTTAATGTCAAATGATTTGTGACAGACTTGTCTTCCGATATGGGGTGGGAGTCAGGTTGGGGGGGCGGGTGACGCAGTGGTGATGGGGGAGTCATCAGTACATACTCACCCTGAAGAACTCAGCATTATCATTGTATTGTAGCATGTCACAGAATTGTTCTGGTGCAGAAGGAGGCCATTTGGCCCATTGTGTCTACAACGGCGTTCCAAACAAGCATCATGACTTACTGTCATTGCCCCGTCTTTTCCCCGTACCCCTGCCCATTGTTTCTATTCAAGTAATCATCTAATGTCCTCTTTTTTTTTTTTTAAATAATTTTTATTGAAAGAGTTTTTCCATACAAACATTTACCCCTACTAATTTTTAAATTATTTACAACACAATCCCTCTAGGCAAATGTCCCTCCCTCGCCCGCCCTCATCGCGCGCACCAGTCCTCCCCCCCCCCCCCCCCCCCCCCCCAGGCAACCTTAACAAACAAGGCAGCCTACAGTTTCAGACATGAGCAGCGAGCAGACTTGCCCGCGTTACAGTCGTGCATGTCCCCCCACGACCCTTGCTGCCCCCCCCTCCCCTCCCCCCCCTCCCCTCCCCTCCCCCCCCTCCCCCCCCTCCCCCCCTCCCTCCCCCCCCTCCCCCCACTCCCTCCCCCCCCCTCCCCCCCCTCCCTCCCCCCCCCTCCCCCCCTCCCTCCCCCCCCTCCCCCCCCTCCCTCCCCCCCCTCCCTCCCCCCCCTCCCTCCCCCCCCCCTCCCCCCCCTCCCTCCCCCCCCCCTCCCCCCCCCCGGGTTGCTGCTGCCACGACCCCGAACGTCTATCTCTGATCTAAAAAGTCAAGGAAAGGTTGCCACCCGCCTGGCGAATCCCTGTACCGACCCTCTCAGGGCAAATTTGATCCTTTCTAGCTGAATATAGCTAGCCATATCGTTAATCCAAGTTTCAACGCTTGGAGGCCTCGCGTCCTTCCATTGAATTAATATCCTTCGTCGAGCCACTAGGGACGCAAAGGCCAGTATTCCGGCCTCCCTAGCCTCCTGTACCCCCGGTTCTACCCCGACCCCAAAGATCGCAAGCCCCCATCCTGGTTTGACCCTGGACCCCACCACCTTCGACACCGTCCTTGCCACCCCCTTCCAGAACCCTTCCAGCACCGGACATGCCCAGAACATATGCACATGGTTTGCTGGGCTTCCCAGACATCTGACACACCTGTCCTCACCCCCAAAGAACCGGCTCATCCTTGTCCCCGTCATGTGAGCTCTATGCAGCACCTTAAATTGAATGAGGCTCAGTCTCGCACACGAGGAGGAAGAGTTGACCTTCTCCAGTGCATCCGCCCACGTCCCGTCTTCTATCTGCTCTCCCAGCTCCCCTTCCCACTTGGCTTTCAGCTCCTCCCCTGATGCTGCTTCCGCCTCCTGCATTATCTTGTAGATGTCTGATATCTTCCCCCCTCCGACCCAGACCCCCGAGAGCACCCTATCACTCGCCCCCTTACTGGGGAGCAGGGGAAACCCCTCCACCTGCCGCCTAGCAAATGCCTTCACTTGTAAATATCTGAACATGTTTCCCGGGGGGAGCTCAAACTTCTCCTCCAGCCCTCCCAGGCTCGCAAACCTCCCCTCTATAAACAGGTCCTTCAGCTGCCGTATGCCCACCCTGTACCAGCTCTGAAATCCCCCGTCGATGTTCCCCGGGATGAATCTATGGTTCCCTCTTATTGGCGCCGCCAACAGACCTCCCATTTCCCCCCTATGTCGCCTCCACTGCCCCCATATCTTGAGGGTGGCCGCCACCACCGGGCTCGTGGTGTACCTCGTGGGGGGGAGCGGCCAAGGTGCCGTTACTAGGGCCCCCAGGCTTGTGTTGCCACAGGACGCCCTCTCCATTCGTTTCCAAGCTGCCCCCTCCCCTTCCATCATCCACTTGCGCACCATTGACACATTTGCCGCCCAGTAGTACCCCGAGAGATTGGGCAGTGCCAGCCCTCCACTGTCCCTACTCCGCTCCAAAAAGACCCTCCTCACCCTTGGGGTGCCATGCGCCCACACGTAGCTCATGATGCTACTCGTCACCTTTTTGAAGAAGGCCGTAGGGAGGAAGATGGGCAAGCACTGAAATAAAAACAAGAACCTTGGGAGGACCGTCATTTTGATTGACTGCACCCTCCCCGCCAGCGACAACGGTACCATGTCCCACCTCTTAAATTCCTCCTCCATCTGTTCCACCAGCCTGGAAAAGTTCAACTTGTGGAGGGTCCCCCAGTTCCTTGCCACCTGCACCCCTAAGTACCTAAAGCTCTTTCCTGCTCGCTTGAAGGGGAGTCTCCCAATACCCTCTCCCTGGTCCCCGGGTGTATCACAAAAACCTCGCTTTTGCCCAAATTTAGTTTGTACCCCGAAAAGTCCCCAAACTCTGCTAATAGTTCCATTATCTCCGGCATTCCCCCTTCTGGGTCTGCCACATACAGCAGTAGATCATCCGCATACAGCGATACTCGATGTTCCTCCCCTCCCCTAGTCAGTCCTCTCCACCCCCCTGAACCCCTCAGTGCCATCGCCAACGGTTCAATCGCCAGTGCGAAAAGTAGGGGGGATAGGGGACATCCCTGCCTGGTCCCTCGGTGGAGCCCGAAATACTCCGACCTCCTCCCGTTTGTCACTACACTCGCCGTCGGGGCCGAGTAGAGCAACTTCACCCACTTAATAAACCCTTCCCCAAACCCAAACCGTTCCAACGTCTCCCACAGGTACTCCCACTCCACCCTATCGAATGCCTTCTCCGCGTCCAGCGCTACCACTATCTCAGCCTCCCCCTCCACTGCCGGCATCATAATTACATTCAGCAGTCTCCGCACGTTCGTGTTGAGCTGCCGCCCCTTCACGAACCCCGTCTGGTCCTCATGGATTACCCCTGGCACACAATCCTCTATTCTAGCTGCCAGGATCTTTGCCAGCAACTTGGCATCCACGTTCAGAAGCGAGATAGGCCTGTAGGACCCGCACTGCACGGGGTCTTTATCCCGCTTCAATATCAGGGAGATCAGAGCCTGCGACATTGTCGGGGGCAGAACCCCCCCCTCTCGCGCCTCATTAAAGGCTCGTACCAGTACCGGTCCCACCAAGTCCACATTTTTCTTATAGAATTCCACCGGGAACCCATCTGGCCCCGGCGCCTTCCCCGCTTGCATCTGACCTATTCCCTTGACTAGCTCCTCTAGCCCTATTGGCGCCCCCAGCCCTTCTACCAGCCCCTCCTGGACCCTTGGGAACCTCAATTTGTTTAGGAAGTCCTCCATTCCCCCTCTCCTCGTCGGCGGCTCAGACCGATACAACTCCTTGTAAAAATCCCTGAAGACCCCGTTCACTTCTTGCCCCTTCTGCACTACCTTCCCGCCCCTCTCCTTCACTCCCCCAATCTCCATAGCCGCATCTCGTTTGCGAAGCTGGTGTGCCAGCATCCTGCTCGCCTTTTCCCCATACTCATAGACCGCGCCCTGTGCCCTTCTCCACTGCGTCTCTGCCTTCCTGGTGGTCAGCAGGTCGAACTTGACCTGCAGGCTGCGCCGTTCTCCCAGCAGCCCCTCCTCTGGTGCCTCCGCATATCTCCTATCCACTTCCAATAGCTCCCCCACCAGCCTCTCCCTCTCCTGCCTCTCCTTTCTTTCTCTGTGCGCCCTTATGGAGATCAGCTCTCCCCTGATCACTGCCTTCAGGGCCTCCCAGACCATCCCCACCTGCACCTCACCCGTGTCATTCAAGTCCAGATAGCTCTCAATGCTCTTCCGGACCCTTTTACACACCTCGTCGTCCGCTAACAGCCCCACATCCAGCCGCCACAGCGGGCGCTGGTCCCGCGCCTCCCCCATTTCCACATCCACCCAATGCGGTGCATGATCAGAGATCGCAATGGCCGAGTACTCAGCTTCCCGTACCCTCGGGATCAGCCCCCTGCTCAACACGAAGAAATCGATTCTGGAGTACACTCTATGGACGTGGGAGAAAAAGGAGTACTCCCTCGCCCTCGGCCTACCAAACCTCTACTCCTCCCATCTGCTCCATGTACCCCCTCAGCACTTCTGCCGCTGCCGGCCTCCTATTGGTCCTTGAGCTCGATCTGTCTAGCCCGGGGTCCAGCACTGTGTTAAAGTCCCCCCCCATGATCAAGCCCCCTGCCTCCAGTCCCGGAATGAGGCCCAATAGGCGCCTCATAAAACCCGCGTCATCCCAGTTCGGGGCATATACGTTGACCATCACCACTTTCTCCCCCTGCAGCTTACCCTTCACCATCACATACCTACCCTCCTTATCCGCCACCACCTCCTCCGCCACGAACGACACCCTCTTTCCCACCAGAATCGCCACCCCCCGGTTCTTTGCGTCCAATCCAGAGTGGAACACCTGTCCCACCCACCCCCTTCTCAGGCGAACCTGGTCCACTACCTTCAAATGGGTCTCCTGTAACATTGCTACATCAGCCTTCAGTCCCTTCAGGTGTGAGAATACCCTTGATCTCTTGACCGGCCCATTCAACCCCCTCACGTTCCAAGTGATCAGCCGGGTCGCGGGACGACCCGCCCCCTTCCCCTGCCGATTAGCCATGTCCTGTTCCCTGCTCGCCCCGGGTCGACCCTCCCCTTCTGACCCGCTCCCCATGACGATGTCCCCCTCCCCCCACCTCTCCAGTCCTCCACTTCCCGTTTCTGGTCTTTTCAGCAGCAACCCGGTGTCCCTCCCTAACCCCCCTCGCCCCCCCCCCCCCAGGCTAGGACCCCTCCTAGCCGCGATGTACCCTCCATCGTACTCCCGTAATTCAGCTGGTTCACGCTGACCCGGCTGCTCCTGCCACACTCCGACTCCCCCCGGCTCGGGGGGGGGGCCTCCCCCCCCTTGCCACTCCTCCCTGGCCCCGCTCCAGCGCGGGAAAGGTCGCCATTGCTAGCCACGCCCCGCACTCCTCCCCTCCCCCCTCCTCTGCCCCGCGCGCGGGAAAACAGAGGAAAGCCCGCGCTTTCGCCCTGCCACACCCCACCCCACCATCTTCAGTTCCACCCCCGTCCCCGTCCATGCCTGTAAAAGAACCCCCCCTAGGAGCCCATATCCCCGATCTGCTCTCCCCCCCGTCCCACCTCCCCAACTTAACATTATAAATAACAGATAAATAACAAATAACAATGTACTTAACAGTCGCCCTCTACCAAACAGCATAAATAACCATAAATAACCATGAATAACCACAATAACAATAACTAAGGGAAGTTGGCAAAGGGGGAAAAAACATCAGAAGAAAAACCACAGCAAGAGTTCAAAATCCAAACAAAGAATTCAGCTGAAAGTACCCGAGCGGCTACGGCCGCCAAGTATCCCCTGGGTCTAATTCGAGTCCAGTTTCTCTTCCTGTACAAAGGCCCACGCCTCCTCTGGGGACTCAAAATAGTGGTGTTGGTTCCTGTAGGTGACCCACAAGCGCGCTGGCTGCAGCATTCCGAACCTGATCCGTTTTGCATGTAGCACCGCCTTCGTCCGGTTGTACCGGGCCCGCCGCTTTGCCACCTCCGCACTCCAGTCCTGGTAGACCCTCACCGTCGAATTCTCCCACTTGCTGCTCCTTTCCCTCTTGGCCCACTCCAGCACTCTCTCACGATCGCTGAGTCGCTGGAACCGCACCAGCACCGCCCTCGGGGGCTCATTTGCTCTTGGCCTCCTAGCCATGACCCTGTAGGCCTCTTCCAGCTCCAGGGGCGAAGGGACGGCCCCTGCCCCCATCAGGGAGCTCAGCATTTCTGCTACATATCCCGGGAGGTCTGACCCCTCCAGGCCTTCTGCCAGGCCCAAGATCCTCAGGTTCTTCCGCCTCATTCGGGTATCCAGCTCCTCAAAACGGCTCTGCCATTTCAGGTGGAGTGCCTCGTGCACCTCTACCTTTCCCACGAGGACCGTGGCCTCCTCCTCCCTCACAGTCATCTCCTGTTGCAGCTCCCGAATCGACGCCTCTTGGGTCGCCTGGGCTCCCATCAGCCTGGTGGTCGTCGCATTCATTGACTCCAAGAGCTCCATTTTCAGCTCCGTAAAGAAGCGCAGGAGAGCGGCCTGCTGCTCCTCCGCCCATTTCCTCCATTCCTCGGGTGCGCCACCGGCCGCCATTTTGGTCTTCTTCCCCCGCTTTTTTTTGGGAGCTGCTGTTGCTTTCTTTACCACCCCACTCCGGGTACCGACCATAAAGTTGGTCTGGTTCTCTTCAGGGAGCCTTCCCCCACCGGGATTTGTCCTTACAGCGCCGTTGGGGCCCTCCAATCGGCCCGAAAACACCTTTGTAGCAGGAGCAGCCAAACGTGCGACTTAGCTGGTCATAGCCGCAACCGGAAGTCTCTAATGTCCTCTTGAATGCTTCAATGGAACCTGCCTCCACCACACATCCAAGCAGTACATTCCAGCCCTGAACCACTCGTTGTGTGAAAATGATTTTTCTCACATTGCATTTGCTTCTTTTGCAAATCTCTTTAAATCTGTGTCCTCTCGTTCTTGATCCTTTTATGAGCGGAAACAACTTCTCCCTATCTACCCTGTCCAACCCCCTCATGATTTTCAGCATCTCTGTCAAATCTCCTCTTAGCCTTCTTCTCTCCAAGGAGAACAGTCCCAACCTCTCCAATGTATCCTCATAACTGAAGTTTCTCATCCCTGAAACAATATAAACCCCTTCTGCACTCTCCCTAATGTGTCCACATCCTTCCTAAAGAATGGTGCCCAAAACTGCACACAGTGCTCCAACTGAGGTCAAACTAGTGTCTTGTATAAGTTCAGCCTACCCTCTTTGTTCTTGTACTCCCTGCCCGTATTAATAAAGCCCAGGATACTGTATATTTTATTCACAGCTCTCTCCACCTGTCCTTCTATGACCTATGCACAGAGACAAGCAGGTCCCTCTGCTCCTGCACACACTTTAGAGTTGTACACCTTACTTTATATTTTTGCCCTTTTTATTGGCACACTTGGAAGAGCACCTTCCAATGTTTTGAGGCACCTTTGGGGCAAGAGAAAAATGGAGGGCAGCAAAAAAGGGAAGTTTTCAAAACAATCAATCAACATGAAGCTTGGCAATAGCAGAGGTATGCAGGTAATTGACAAAGCAGCTGACCCCACACTCCTATGGTTATGCATCAGTTAAACGGTTGACTTAAAGAACATTGTGACAGTAATGTGCATTAAGAAGGATGTTGTGGAGAACTGATTCCATTGGATCCATAAAGTTCCCTGAGCTGCACTGTACATGGACTGTTTGTATATTCTAGTTAAATGAGCTGTGCCAAATATATTCACATCTATCGCCTGAATTAAATATATGAATAAATACACTGATACATTTTTGGTTTTAAAATGCAGCCTATATAAAAAGGCAATAAAGGTCACTGCAGTGACACACATGCACAATCTATACATGTAGTTCATTAAGTGTGCCATCAAATATCTACCATTTGGTCGACAAATGATTCATGTCATATTGAATTACTCTCCTGTTCTCCTGAAATGGCTTTTCATATTTCCTTGACACCTCAATTCATTAAGGGAGCCGAGATGAAACATGCGACTAAAATATTTTGTTCAATAACCCAGAAGCTCAGATCCTCTGGAACCTGGTTAATTTGCCTCCCTTAACAGAAGGTTGTTCCACTTGAGCACCTAGCCTAATTACTGCTGACTCCCTCCTGGCGCAAACCTATTGCAAACAGCACATGCATATTTGATTAAAGGTCATGCAAACCTCCCCATTCACCCGGCAATGAGAGCAAGCAAACCTAGAAGCAATAAAAGGTAGATTAGATAACATTACCCAATTAATGTTTGAGGCACAATAACCTGTGACCCAGAACACATATCATGGCCCATTGCATGAGAATAGGAATAATATGCTAATTATCCAGCCTGTTTTATTCTAAAAAACAATGTAGCTAGATGTTAAAAGAGGAAATAGAGCAGAACCACTGCATGGTAAGAGGTGTCATTTAGAAAGAGGTTATAATCATTACATTCATTCTCTCTTCATAAGGATTTTCAATCCATTAGGACTCATTTGTTAGAGACAACATTGGTGTCTGGAAGTACACATAGAGAGGATATATAATGAGGAGCTTTGGGAGTGATTTCTTTCCCAAGAATGGGCTGACTTGATAATACAAGGATTGTGGACGTTCTAGTGAGCTATCAGCTTGGTGTCAATAACTGAATATAGCACATATCCCCAAGTCTCTCAATGAGCATTCTGCTTATCTTATACAATTTTTTGAAACCTATCAACAACTCTGCAGCAAGATGTTTGCCGAGGTAAAACTAGTTGACGCGTCAGCAGCCACACAGTATTACTTTTTTCCCTATTTGCGAATTAAAATGAGGGGAGCGACTGTGGTGAAGAGCCTATTGTGTGACAGAGGAGGGGTGAGGTTCACCCTAAATGTGTTCACACATAGGGAATGTGCATGAGTGGATGTCCCCGATCCCGAGAGGGCTATGGGTCAGGAAATTTTCAGGATTCCTCAGCACTCGCTTTCATATTATCTTCCTTTCAGTTTTTCATTCGGGAGAATCATGGAACCAGTTGAGCTGGAAATTCTTCTGACTGCAATCGAACAGCAGGAGTGACAGTGATGTGCCGCTGCACACAGCCAGGACCAGTGCCCTCCAGAGGAGGTGGAAGCAGGGCCCATTGATCTTTCAAGATCAGGGCCACAGATGGTGAAGCCTCGGAAGCGACACTGCTGGCCACTGTTATTCCTCCGTAAAATTTACTGCCTTCAGATGTCAGAGAGCCAGTGCCAGAGATGTCTGCGTCGGGCTGATGGACCGCCTGTGCCAGGTGATGCAAGAGATGACACCACATGGACTGGAAGCTCACTCATTGTCTGTGGCCCTGAAAGTTATTGCTGCTCTGAATTTCTATGTCAGCCGCTTGTTTCAGGGCTGTACGGGTGACCTGTGCAGCACATCCCAGCCTGCCATGCAGGATTTACCAGGGAGGTCACAGATGCGCTAATTGCAAAGACTCGCATGTACATAATCTTGGACCAGGACCAGGTGAGCAGGAATACCAGGGCCATGAGCTTCGCCCACACAGCAGGCAGGCTCCAGGTGCAGCTACATGGCTCTGCACTCTGGAGGAGTGCCAGATCTCCTTGTCTGAGGAAGATGCCAAGGAGCGCAGGGAAGGGGCAGCCCTCGGAGGAGGAGGAGGAAGGACCTCAGATGATGGCCAGAGCCTACATGGGCCGCTCGGTTTGGTGACGACCAGGGCTAGGATGTGGAGACTTCTCCCACCATGGGGTTTAACAACCTCTCACCACTGTGGTGCCTATAGGAGATCATTATGATGGCAGTAACATTCATGGACAGGGCGCTAAAGTGATTCGCCGGACACTGCAGGTGAATGATGATGACTTCCTCCCTCGCCAAAACCCCTGACCCCATCCATACCCGCGACCCGACCCCCACCATTCGACCTGACCCCCAACCCTGACGCAATGAATATTACCATTGTGAGGAAGTTACAGGCCATAATATATTTGATGAACGATACCTCCCAAGAAAATACACAAAATATTTTTCTCAGTGAAAATTATGGATTCAACTTCATTTTTTAAGTCAAATGGTGAAGGCTATGAGGAAACGCTGACTGATAATCTGTCATCTACAAAGCTACCTGTACGTTTTACCCGTGATCTTTCGAGATGAACAGAATCAGCAGCAAATTGGGTTTGGTTCTGAAAGTCCATCATTTGTTGCACATACAGTGGATTTCAGTTCAAACTGCGGGAATGAAGGCACCCTCTCCCTCCTGGCTGAAAAGGATTCTTTCTGAAATTATATAAATTGGTGGCCTCGGAGCATCCATTAGGAAATGAAAGGTGTCAGACCCAAACAGCCGGGAATATGGCCGACTATTAGTGTGAAGTAGAGGGAGCTGTATTCGAAATTGGCAGATATTGTTGGCCCAAAATTGCTAGTGTTACTCCTTAGTACTAACACCCTCATCTTTGGTAAGTGCAAAAATCACCAGCAAACCTTGTCAAATAAAATAACACCCCACGTCGGTAAGCATGTCAAATGTGCGATGATGAAGGCAATTTTCTATTTATTATTTCAACCATTCGGGTAACTGATACTTACCTTCTGATTGTGATAAACTTTACATTCAAGATCATCCTAAGAAATGCCATCAAATGCCATCCCTAGGGACTAGACAAACCAGCAACTGGCATCAAAATAGTTAGATCAAGCAATAATTGTATAATTTATTCATATCGCCAATCTGTTCCAAAAGTGCCCTTCACTGTGGTCACAACTGTGCGATATGTTTAGGTTGGGATCTTCTGGCCCCACCCACCCTGAGACTGGAAATTCCTGGCCGATGCCAACCGACCAGTGATGATTCCCATGGTGGGCGAGACCGGAAAAATTACCCTCTAGAGTGCAATTCTTTATTGTGTAGGATATACCCTTGAAGTCACAGACTGACCAGGGAAATGGGACTAATTACAGAGTCCCTTCAAAGAAATGACAGATACAATGGGCCAATTAGTTAAGAAATCCTCTGCTGTTACACCCTATGATTCACATATTCTGATAATTGGGCCTTGAAATAATGCCCTGTATTAGCCCATGAATTGTAAATATATTGGTCATTGTCTCAAGTAAATTGATGGATAAATGAACCGGATGGAAATGCATTAAGTGCGAACAGTGGACTTTCAAGTCCCCCATTGCTGCAATAGGCTTGAGGCACTTGACTCATGTAGTCTGTATTGCACACATTTGCTCTTGTAAAACTGAAAAAAAGATTAATTCTGTGGAGCATCATAGGTCAGGTGCATCCCATCAGCAGACTGCATCATATCTTCCATCCCCTTCGATATCAGTCACCAAACTAAATATGGAGCCGGGTTGTGTTTGTTAACATTTCTGATAGTGTGGTGATACCTGGAAACAATAATGTATGGAATAAATTGTCATTGTGAGCAAAGACTTAGCATTTCACTTATGTTGCAAATTTTATTAGGGCTCATCATACTGCCATCAAAATACCACTTAAGCTCATTAAATGCCTATGCATAAAGGCTATATATGAACGAGGAGAGGTGGGGCTATCCAATTAACTCAGGCCATATTGCTGTTACTTAAATAAAATCACTTCCAATTATGTTTAAGCCTGACTAAAGCAATGAAATATTTACCAGGAACAACAACAGGCAACCCTTCAGGTGAGGAGCAAAATTAACAGGAGGCGTGGGCACACTGGAGGGTCAGGCAGCACAACAATTTTATTTTATTTTTAAACCAACAATGCCTCTTCTGTTTTTATTCCTGAAACAGTAAGGCATTGAAATACAGCAGGCATAGGCAAAATCTCTACTCTATCAAGAAATGATGAAATACAATTAGCTTCACTCAACTAAGAAGGGGTATCAGATGATTCCATCACCACCTTCAACTGATGTATGATTATAGGTGTAGTGTGTAATTATCCTGATAATGACAAAGGGAAATGTTGACTTGATTATAATGTATAACGACGTCAGGATATTCTTGTAGCCTGCTGGAAACCAGATCACGGTGATATAAGACCACGGTAATGATGCCACAGAGGAGTGTAATACTCTTTAATGAACATCATCACGTTTGGACAGCACCAAGGGACTCCAAAAAGCAGGAAGGTTTTTTTATTTCTACTTAAAATAACGTTGTACGCATCATGCAAAATAACACACTTTGATTGAGGTAAAGGTTGAGATCTGTGGCTCATTCCAGCTTTGCTCTTGTGGCTCATAATCTCATCTAATTTAAGTTATGCCTTTATATCTCGAGTGTAGGTACCATTTTTTAATAAAGTTTTTAAAAGAAAATTATACGAACGCAGCTAAATTTTTAACACAAGGGCAAAAAGTGAAGACAGCACTCAGTAGAACACATACCTCTGCCACACTATGTTAACTCAACATTATTATAATTGTGCAGCTCTTTCTTGAGGTTTTTCCTGTCTGACTGATGCTGGGTAGCTGCAAAAAAATAAATATTTTTATTAAGAGCATCCATCTCACGGAGGACATTTCAGGCCAATTCACATCCAACAACCTGCTCTGAAAACACTGTTCACATATTGACAGCTGTAACAAATTGCACCGTGGCAGCTGAGACGATCCATAACATAGAACATAGAACAGTACAGCACAGAACAGGCCCTTCGGCCCTCAATGTTGTGCCGAGCCATGATCACCCCATTTAAACCCACGTAACCCGCATACCCGTAACCCAACAATCCCCCCATTAACCTTACACTACGGGCAATTTAGCATGGCCAATCCACCTAACATTGTAAAACAATCAACAACATTTTAAATAAAACCCACAACTTTCTAAAAAAGAATCAATTTGCTTGATCTACCGATGTTAATGAATCTCTTATAACATTCCAGGATCAGGATCCTGTTCTCTATTCATTGTGGTGTTTCCTTGCTAGCAGCCTTGCAACTGAACTTGGGCACTTTAAGAGAATGGTTGGTTGACGCCATGCATTTGCAAGGGCAAAAGGGCAGCCTAACATCACAGCCTGTAGTGTTATCCTCTTCTAAATAAAGCTTTATGTTTTGATTTGACCTCCAAGGCCCACAGGCTCAATCTGGAATTCACCACATAGAAACTGGCAACAGGGTAGGTGAATAGCACTTGTTGACACCTGAAGAAATAATAAATAATTGTCACTACATTAAAGCTGGTGACCAGGGAGCCATACGGCAAATGCAGCCACTGCAGGAACTGAAACATCACCGTAAAATCTGAAGGAAACAACCTGGGAGAGGACCCACCACGTGCTCCGCCTGAAATGAACTCGGTGACTGTGACTAGCAAGAATCCTGCAAAGACAATATTATAGCTGGGGGTGCTGCAAAACACAAAGGGAAACAAGCTGAGCTTGGGTTGTGCCTTGTTTGTAGGGAAAGAATACAAGGTAGTGTGAGAAATTCATGGCACATCGTGCACACGCATGTCCTTCCATAGAGGAAAATGATGGGAGCTTTTGGCATCTTGGGACCATTTGGTGAGAATATAGAGTGATGGATCTTGTATGCAGAATTATTCAACTATTTTGTTCAAGCTAACAATTTAGCAGCAGATATAAAAGTCCCAACATTCATGAACATGATGGGAGAGGGGGTGACGTTTAATGTCCTGAGAAGTCTCACACAGTCGGGAAAGCCAGGCAAGATAACCTGAGAGGAAATAGCATAAATATAGCAGGGCCACTATTCGCCAAAGCATTTATTCATTGCATAAAGGTTTAGATTTCATAAACGCAATCAAGAAGAAGATGGATCGATTACACAGTTGGTGGCTACCCCGAAAAGACTAGCTGACCTGATTACGAATTTGGGGATGTGTTGAATAATACCATCAGTGATAGATTAGTCTGTGGTTTGAGGAGCGAAGCTATTCAAAATGGTTGTTAAAGAGAGCTTTCGAGTTGCTGTCCATGGAATTAGCAGCCAAAGAAGCTCAAAAGTTGAGTTCTCGCACAAGATGTCGCCTGAAACTCAAATGCAAACACAAACTCGCACTCACCATAGGTGTGCAAAATGTGTGCAGCCAGCAGCAGATTGTTGGGGCAAAGACATCATGTGCAGGTATTGTAGCAGAAACGGCCACATTTCACGCGCTGGTTGGAAAAAGAAACAAGCTTCAGGTAAAAGTTGCAGGAAGCAAGAGCTGAATAAAACAAATGGGAAACGGAATCAAGGAAAACGTGTCCACGTTGTACACCAAGGATGCGAGAAGGAACTTAATTCACAGTCCGAAGATGAACTTTCATTAAATGTATTTGCTATTGCTGGTGCAACAAACTGATATTAGGTCACGCCATTGCTGGACGGTCAGCCAGTGAAGATGGAGGTGGACACTTGGGCAGATGTCACGCTGGTGCCAGAGACTGTTTATCAAGGAAAGCTTGCTCTGCAACCCTCGAAGATAGTGTTAAAAGCTTACACTGGAGAAGTAGTTCCGTTGAGGGGCCACATTATCATAGAATCATAGAATTTACAGTGCAGAAGGAGGCCATTCAGCCCATCGAGTCTGCATCGACCCACTGAAAGATCACCTTACATAAACCCACACCTCCACCCTATCCCCTCATCGCAGCAACCTCGTCCAACCTTTTGGGCACCAAGAGGCAATTTAACATGGCCAATCCACCTAATCTGCACATCTTTGGACTGTGGCAGGAAACTGGAGCACTCAGGGGAAACTCACGCAGACACGGGCATGAAGTGTCAACTCTACATGGGCAGTCATCCGAGGCTGGAATTAAACCGGGTCCTTGGAGCTGTGAGGCAGCGGTGCTAACCACTATGCCACCGTATCGTCCTATTGATGTTGATGTAACAGTGCAATTAAATCGACTGAAGACATGTGTTGTTGCACACATTCAAAGGAAATAATCTGGCACTAATTGGAAGAACTTGGCTGGGAAAGATCAGATGAAATTGTGCTGAGGTAAATCTCCTGACAGATTCCAAATCAGGCCGACCCACAGTCGTGAAGTAACATGCCATTGTCTTCAACGGTGAGCTGTGAAGCATGAAGAATATCTCAGTCAGGCTGAAGATAAAGGAAGAAAGTCAGGCGAGTTGTTTAAAGGCTGTGTCAGTGCCGCACGCAATCAGATCTCAGGTAAAAGCAGAATTATAATGGTTGGTCAGAACGTGAGTCCTTGAACCGACTGACATGAGTAATTAGTCTACTCCGATCATACCTGTGATGAAAAAAGACAGATCTGTACACTTTTGTGGTGATTTTAAAGTCACGATTAATCCTTTACTGTGTGCAGAGAAGTACCCTCGACCCCTGATTGATGACCTGTTTGCTGGGTTGGCTGGAAGCCAACACTTCAGTAAAATTGACCTCCGTCAAGCATATCTTCAAATGAATGCGTGTTATTGATGATTATGACACACAAAGGGTTATTTTGATACAAATGATTACCATTTGGCATCATATCAGTGCCAGCATTGTTCCAATGAGCGATGGGCCAAATATTGAGCAGATTAGACAGAGTCCAGTGTTACCTGCATGACATTTTGGTTACTTGGAAGAATGAGGAAGAACATCTCTCCAAACCTAAATGCCACACTCCAGAGATTAGAAGGTTATGGATTAAGAGTCTGAAAAGACAAATGCGCATTTTTATACACTTCAATTGAATATCTGAGTCATCGAAGCCAAGGGACTGCATAAGTCACCTTCAAAAGTTAAAGTCATTACTGAGTCACCCGTACCTCAAAATGTCAACTAACTTCAATCTTTCTGAGGCTTACTAAATTACTACGGAAGATTTGTCCTTAATCCGGAAACTCTTCAAAAAACCTTGCACAATTTACTGTGTCAAAACAAAAAGTGGAAATGGGTGGATTAATGTAAGAGAGCATTCGTGCAAGCCAAAAAGGTTCGACTCAAGTCAGACGTTCTGACACATTTTGCTCCAAATTTATCCCTGCACCTGACATGTGACTCACCACCTTATACGGTTTGGGTGGTGGGTTCCCACACCGTACAAACCCGAGACGATGTAATATGGAGAAGGCATGTGGATCAACCTTTGGCCACAAGGACCAATCTGCCAGATACAGAACCAACAGAGTCCAAATCCGGCTGTGCCAAGAGACGACCTTGACCTTCCAGAGAACCTGACACGAACCGAATCAACTGGGGAAAATAACACCTCGGTTGCGAATCAAACACAAGAGTCAACTCCGGTTAAGGTAACCACTGGTGATGCCTCAACCTAACTTCTGGGGCAAACAAAAAGTGTTCAAGTATAACTGACTGCTTTGAAGTAATTTGGAAAAGAGAGTCTAACTAACTATTGTAATATTCATTAACATTTCCATCACTAATTCCTCCATATTATTGCACTGGCAGTCCCCATCGTCCAAACACTCAGTTGAATTGACCACATAAATGCTGTGCCAACTTCTGCAGGTCAGAAGCTGGTTGTTCACGGGAAAAAGAGTATTTGGATTTCTCAAGCATTTCCCACCTGAGTAATGTGATAATGACCAGATGATCTATGTTTTTAGCAATGTTGGTGGAAAGATAAATATTGCCAATAGACAGGACAAACTCCCCTGTTTATCTTTGAAATACAATTTTATGATCTTTTACATTTGCCTGAGATGGTACATGGAACCTTGGTTTAATGTCTAATCTGAAAAACAGCAGAATGGGGTTCCCCATTTGACGACGGCGAAATCACGAAACACGATTGGGCAGAGAATAGGTTCCGACGCCAAAATCGGAGGGGGGGGCACCGATTTGACGCCATATCGCGATTCTCTGTCACCTCGACAATGGCGTCAATGCATAAGGGAATGCATATACAGTGGACATCATTTGCATATCATTAGCGGGTCTCACCTGCTACTCTCTGGGGCTTCCATGATGCTCCGCCTCTGATGGGCCAAGTTCCTAACGGTACGGTTCACTTGTGCTTTTAAAAATCCTGAAACTGGCATGGTAGCTGCTGAGGGAGAGAGAGGGGATACAGAAAGTGTCCAACATCCCCATAGTTTGCTGACAGTTGTGCCGCTAGCCGGGGCGGGGGGGGGGGGGCTTCTGCCAGGGCCGGGGGGAGTAGCAGGGGGTGGCCCCGAGGTGGACTGAGGGGTTGGGGTATATGGGCATTGAACACCATTGCCGCAGCCGGTAAGGTAGCCATACAGCTGCGCATGCCGCTGACAGCCCATTGTGAACTTCGGGCTATGGGGTGGTATAGGTGTCTCCCCAGGCCAACCCCTGGGTGCCCTCTTGCCCCAGCCGAACAATCAGCTGTATGGGTGCGCTCCAGCACAACCAGTGCCATCCCGTTGGCTGGGATGAGTGTGTATGGGGATTGTAATGTGTATATGCGGCTGCAGCTTGTCAGCCTCCCCAGTGTCAATCACGGATACGCAGAATCCCGCATCATTTTCCATTGGAATCGATTGTGTTCCACGTGGCGCCGGTGCTAGCACAGTCACTGGTCCAGGTATGGCGCCAATTCTGCTGTCGTGAAAGTTCACAAATTCTCTGTTGGCTTCAACACTTAGTCTCAAAAGCAGAAAATCCCGCCGAGCACCTCCGAACATCAGCGCTCCTTGAGTACTGCACTGGACCGTCAGGCTGCATTTGCTCAAGTCTCTGAGTAATTGTTAGAACCATGATTTACTTGCCGAGTCAAGGTAGAAAGCTGCAGCATTTGGGTCACCACCTGACTTCCCAAAGCACCTCCATCATCTGTACAACGCAGGACATGAATGAGAAATGCTTTCCACTTGCATGAATGCATACAGCTGCAACAACACTCAAGAAGCTTTACACCAAAGAGTACAAGGCAGCCTGCTTGATTGGTAGCCATTCATCACCTTAGCATTCACTCACACCACCGACACCAGTGCTGCACACTGTTATAGACAGGGATGGAGAGATAAACAAAAATCCCCAATTGCTTTCCCCTCCTGCACTTGGTCTGCTTGGTCTTGTGGAAAGGTCAATGTGTGCGTTTCCTGAGTGACCATTAAGGTGTTGGAAACTTCAAGAAACAGCAACAGACTTCGGTGGGGTTTGAAAATAAAGATTATTCACAAACTTGTCCCACATCTAAACGCTGCATCAATCGCACACGCACATATGATGCACGCAAGAAGAAAATTCAGGGCGGGATTTTCCCGACCTTCTTGCCGACTTAATCTTCCGGTCCCGCCAAAGGCGATCCGCCATGGCGGGCTCCCCGGCGGTGGGACGGGCGAGACACACAAACACTGTAGACATCGGAGGAACTGTAAGATCCCACCTCAGGCCGACAGCGAGTCAACTCCACTGCTGCAAAGCATGATGTGGGTGGTGTAGCCATCTCAGATGGCCACCTGCAAAGGACCATGGGAAGTATGGCCAACCCAGGACTCAGACACACTCAGAGCCTGTGTGTGTATTTGCAACCCAGATAGCTAGACGCGATCGAAACCCCCGCTCGTTTGCATTCTAATGGCCCGTTTCCTCAGAACAAAAGGGCTGTACTCAGGTAACCAATACAGATGCAGACTAATCGGCGCCACTCGCTTTGCTAAGAAAGCCCAAACAGCCAAGATCAATGACCGCTTCGGACACATCCAGCCATCAAGGCACCCGCGCCTTTTTTGGCCAAAATCGAAGGCAGTAATCGAAGCCTGTCGAATTATTGGGTCCAAAGCTAAGGACCGCCCCAAAGAGCGCGAAATCCCAGAGGGATTAAAAGAAACACAGCCATGTGCTCGGTTTCTCTTGGCCCCGGCCTACGCCTTAAACCAAGTGTAGCATTACGACCAGAAGACAAGTTCAAGACCAACGATCGCTTCCAAACGGATGAGCCCAGCAGAAACGAAGCCACTTCTACCCAGACACGCAAGATCCAAACAAAGGCCTTGTTCAAGTGCAAAGAGCCGGTTGCCCTGAAGTTAAGTATGGGTTATTGTAGTTGTTAGGTGTAGTTTAACTTGTAGTGTTTTATGTTGAATGTCAAAGTAATCATTATGAAATTAAATGAAATGAAAATCGCTTATTGTCACAAGTAGGCGTCAAATGAAGTTACTGTGAAAAGCGCCTAGTCGCCACATTCAGGCACCTGTTCGGGGAGGCTGTTACAGGAATTGAACTGTGCTGCTGGCCTGCCTTGGTCTGCTTTCGAAGCCAGCGATTTAGCCCAGTGCTAAACAGCTCCTTAAAGAAAAGAAACTGCAATGAGGTTACTGTGAAAAGCCCCTAGTCGCCACATTCCAGCACCTGCTCGGGTACAAAGAGGGAGAATTCGGAATACTTAGCCCATACTGGAATTGAACCCACGCTGCTGGCCTTGTTCTGCATCACAGACCAGCTGTCTAACCCACTGAGCTAAACCAGCCCCCATATATATGTGTAAATAAGCTATCTTTGAACTTGAACTGACTAACTGGTTGTTTGGTCTTTGATCGATATCCGGTAAAGCCTTGTGGTGGTATCATTTGATACCTGGCAACTCTGAAAAGCAATATTATAATTAATAACCGCCATACTTAATTAATTTGGCAACATTATTGGTGCTGATTGGCAACATTATTGGCGACGCTCGTGGGATAGTATTCCACTCATTAAAAAGAGCAACATTGGTGTTGGGGGCGGGGTGGGGGAGGGGGTGGCGACCTGCTCACAGTTCAAGAGAATGAAGCACTTTTACAAGTTATTAACAAAAGAACAGTTCATAGTTCACCAGGTTAAACCAGGTTTAGCTCACCAGGCTAAATCGCTGGCTTTTAAAGCAGACCAAGCAGGCCAGCCGCACGGTTCTATTCCCGTATCAGCCTCCCCGGACAGGTGCCGGAACGTGGCGACTAGGGGCTTTTCATAGTAACTTCATTGAAGCCTACTCATGACAATAAGTGATTTTCATTTCATTTCATTTTCTTCATCTAGATTGTTGCAGGACACAGTCTTTGTTGATCCATTGAAAATGATTTTGGGCTCCTGAACTGTTTATTCAGATAGATTCAAACAGCCAAAGTTGCATTTTTGAGTGTGGCACGATTCACTTGAAGAGGTGAATGGTCACCAAATGATCGAATTCGGAACTTTCCGGAAACTTGAGATGGTCTGTGCTGAATTTGCAAATGCCACCAGGCTTTTGGCAACATTTTAGCCACCTCAGGAGTGCCCATTTTAAAATATAAAAGGACAGTTCCAGAAGCTTCCACAGGAACACGGTCCTGTATTTGAAGATATGAATAGGACATGCCTTCACCGGATATGACATCCCGAACCTGACACTTCCACCCTGGACAATTGAGCTGTGCTGGGAAACATCTGACAAAATGATTTGAATAACTTTGGATGGTTCTGCCGGTTTTACCCTCATAGTTACTCTAAAAGAGCTAGGAGAAATGAAACCACTCCTAACTTCAGCGTAACAATTTTAAAGACCCAGCCCAGACCTCATCTACACGGAATTCCCCCCCACCCACCCGCTGATTTCCACCTCCCCCCATCCCCCCGCTCCCCCAGCCTGCAGCTAGTGCTGCAAAGAAGGGGTTGTTCCCTGCGCTCAATTTCATTGACAGTTCGACCGTGGAGCCAGAGACCTGATACGCTGCTTGAATTTCATCTGGCCTGAGTCACGAAGGTCAGGGGAGACGGGCAGCTACCACTGATTGTCACTCCGAGGAAGTCATGGCCCATTTTTCTGAAAAATACAGGGGTATCCTGTGGGTGTTCCTAAAAGGCATCAACTGCAAGAAGGCAGTTCACTGCCACCTTCTCAAGGGCAAATAGGGGTGGGCAATCAATGCTGGCTGAACCAGGGACACCCGAATACCATGATCAAATGTAATTTAAAAAACCAAGGGCATGAATTGTATTATAGGAGACAGAAAGCCTAGCTGGTATTTCATTTGGAATTCTACTTCAGGTTTGCCTATAAATGCGTTTATTTGTCAAAAACATCTGTTGGGGTTCCCCTATCTCCCACCTTGGTGGAAACTCCCGAGGAACAATATAAATAATTTTTCCAGGACTTCCATCAATTGTGTACAGTAATTTCACTGAGAGATGGGAAAATCCCCAGGGCCATTCTATCCTGTTCTGTAAAATGGGTTATTAACCAATAGATATTCAACAGTATTAGCCAATATTGGAAGCGGCAAGCGTGCCACCATGAAGTTCAATATTTGACAGGTTATAATACACCTGATTTCTTTGCAGGGATTCAGTTAGAAGAGAATTACATTGTCCTCTTCAATAATTAAGATCAACAATGCTGCAGCGTCAACCGCTGAATGTGACTAAAAGGAAAAATGACTATAATTCATCAGGATTTAGACAAAATGGCAAGGAGCTTTAAAAGTGACAAGATACAGATATCCAGAGAAACCAAAGAGGAGAAATAGGTCTTTACGTACAGTCCCAGGTGCTATTACTGCACATCTAAAGAGTGCATGAATAGGTTTTGAAAATTGAATACTAAAGAAGATAAGACATTACACAAGGGAATTAAACTGAGGGAGGACTGCAGATAAACAGGAATAGCAAGCAACATGAACAAGGAAATAAAACAAAGCTGAATTAAATAAAGAATCATTCAGATAGATCTAAGAAGCAAAGTTTTCTTCACTGTCAAAGCTTCCTTTGAGAACTCTCGAAGGACACAATAGAAATACAGGTAATTGAATGGGAACTTATGAGCTTGCTATAACTTCAAGATGCATTATTAGACTTCAATATTTAGTATACAGAGTTCCCTTGCCACGATGCCACCCTCTGATAACCTTGATCAACAGGCTAGCTACTGTATTAATGTAAATCTATAGCCTGACCAGATACCTACTCATTACAACTGTCAGGCTATGTAATAGAAAGATAGAAATAACTTTCTGTACAACCGACTAAAGTTCTCAAAAAAAACTCCTTTCTGACATATTTCATTTGAGATGATGGGCGCAATCTACCCGCCATGCTGCATGTGAAAAGCAATTTGCCATGGCGCAATGTGGCTGGTAAATACCCAGTTTGCCGCACCTCACGAGAACTAACGCGTCGCGAGATATCGCAATGTGAAGCCCGCACATGGTGGGTGGAATCACTTTTTGGCAAATCTGCATCTCAGAGCGAGACAGCTCATCTCACTTTAATATGTAGTTCCCTGAGGTAACCAAGGCATTGGGATCTATCTCCCATGGGATTGGGAGCCCCAGCTGCATGCCCTCTGGGCAGGATGGCATCTTGGCAATGCTGGCTCCACCTGGGCAAACTGGCAGTGCCAGGCTGGCATTGCCAAGATGCCCAGGTGGGACTGCCAGCTGGCTGGGGCATTTCCAGGTTGCCAGGCTGGCACTGCCAAGGTGCCAAGCTGGCATTTTCTGTGCAGTGGTTATTGGGCAGGGGATGTCCTGCCTCAGTGACCGAGGCCCGGGGAGCACCTGTTCAATGTGTTGGAGCTTGATGGGCATTCGGGGTTCAGGGTTGGGTGGTGGCTCGAGAGATTGGGACGCCGTTTTTAAATAACATCCCAAACTCTCCCTGTACTGAGGAGATTCGGCGAGCTGGATTCCTCAGTGCAGGAAATGGGACTAAGTCCAGCCATGGCTGTGCATTCCCCTCTGAGACCCTGGTCATGGTCAGGATAGACAGCGTTGTGTTTCTGGGCACTGTGAGCGGTAGGAAACACTCAGCTGAACGTGCTCACTATGGGACATAGGGTGAGATTTACCGACCACCCCGCTGTTTGTCAATGGAGGAGGCAGCCAGCAGTGGGATCTTCTGGCCCCGCCGTTGTCAACGGGATTTTCAAAAGACAGGACACAGTCTTTGAGGCCCAGACACTGTGAAGAAAGAGGGAGAAGCACAGACAGGTGGGGAGAGCAGATTGGACTGTATAGAGCAGCCATTACAGGACTAAAGGAGAATGCAAAGGGGCAAGATCGGCTAATGGTGGGATTTGAAGGTGACACTTCAGGATTTCAAATGTAATTTATTGAGGGAATTTGCAATCGATGAGTGATGTAGCTCAGCAGGAGAGATTTTGGATTAATTGGGGTTTTCGAAGAAGGGCGATATCCTTCACTGAGTGCACTGGAATCTTGATATCTCGAGACAGAGGGAGGCAGTGCGACAGATGTGAGAGTAAGCGGTTTTTCTGACTGAGAGTGGAGGGAGTCTTGAAACTAAGCTCATGGAATTGCAAATGATTTTAATCAGCCTGAGGCTATAGCCAGGAAATGGAATAGACAGACTCAGATAGAAGGCAGTATCCTTTATGAGAGAGGCTGATCGCAGCTTCAGTCTTCCCATTGTTATTTGGATGGACTTGATAACCCCATCCAATACTGAAATTGGGATACAGGATAGAATCTTATGTCCTCCATCATAGTAAGCTAATTTAAGGGGTTATTTAATCAGGCAGGAGAGTGGTGGGTGGGGACCCCACAGCCGCTCTACTACTAACTAAGACCCTTAAGTGACCAATTAACATTCACTGAAGGGCTTCATCCCACCACCACTATTTAACCCAGTAAAGGGGGCTCGCCATGTGGTGAGCATGACAAACAAACCCTGGTATGTTTGTATTCGGACTCCAAGGGAGCATTCCTCAATCAAAGGCATTGAGTGTCTGACTGCTGGATCCAATGTCTCAGATTGGTGCAATACTATCAATGGCCACTGCTTTCCTCGTGGAACGACTGAGTAGCAAAGAATTGTCAGTCACTCATTGGCCTGCACCTCTCAGTGGGCAGAACCTCCGACCTAGGGTCCTTGATCCCTGGGAAATAACGATCACTAGCCTGTTAAGTGCATGATTGGCACTAGATGTAGCAAACCATCCCAAGTGTCTTGTTTGCGGGATCTGGTAACAGCAGGAGGGATGCCCCCAAAATAAAACCTCCTGCCCTTGCTGCCAAACCTCCTCAGCACCACCCCCAACTCCCCGTAACACCCACCCTTCTCACTCCCCAACCCCGTGATGCTTCCTTGCTGGCATTACTTACCTAGCTTGGGGCCCTCGTTAATCCATGGTCTCAGGCAAGTGTAGTACTGACAACAGTTACTGCCTCCCTGGTGAAACTGTTGAGTACAGAGGATAGCTGCAGGCCTCTGAATGGCTGGCAGGCCCTTGGCCAGTGGAATCTCTGCCCCCAGGATCCGTGATTGTGAGGGCAAGACCTGCTGCTGTCCTGTTACATACCTGGGTGGCACAAGATCTAGCTAGCTTTCCCAAAAAGAAGCGTCACGGGGGCCCTGCCAGCTCTCCAGCTGGGGGCTGAGACCCCATCTCCTGGAGATTCCGCCCAAGTCTGACAGCTCAAGATCGAATTGGTGGAGAGGGAGAGCTGGGCGTCTTCGAAACTCAAGCTGATCCGTGTCTCTGTGGACAACATGAACAAGAGGCAGCATGTAAACAAACAATGGAAACAAGCTCAGCAAAATGTGTAGACTTTTGGAATGATGAATCAGAAGTGGAAAGAGATGTCATCGCAAGAGATGTATTTGGAATTATGCAAGGTCATTCTCATGTAGCTGCACAATGGGGGAGGGAGGATACAGAAGAATTGAAATAAAATAGTATGATCCAGCAAGTTGAACAATGCAGACTTCTCTGCTCCGGAGGGTGGTGAAGGCTAGATCATTAGAAGCATTTAAGGTGGAGATGGATAAATATTTGACAGATCGAGGAATAGAGGGTTTTGGAGAAATGGCACAGAAATTGAATTGAGGCCGGCATAGATGAGCCATGATTGTACTGAATGGCGGGGCAGGCTTGAAGGGCCTGGTGGCTTACCCCTGCTTCTATTACTTGTGCTCTTATGTTCTTGTGACAGGTTGAGGGGGCAACATGGTAGCACAGTGGTTACCACAGTTGCTTCACAGCTTCCCAGGTTCGATTCCCAGCTTGGGTCACTGTCTGTGCGGAGTCTGCACGTTCTCCCCATGTCTGCGTGGTTTTCCTCCGGGTGCTCCGGTGTCCTCCCACAGTCCAAAGATGTGCAGGTTAGGTGGATTGGCCATGCTAAACAGCCCTTCGTGTCCAAAAAATATTCGGTGGGGTCCCTGTGTTACAGGGATGGGGTGGAGGTATGGGCTTATGTAGAGTGCTCCTTCCAAGGGCTAGTGAAGGCTCGATGGGCCGAATGGCCTCCTTCTGCATTGTAAATTCTATGATTCTATGAGAAGCATGACTTTGACTGACGCGTCATGATTACAATCACCAAGAAAATTTTTTGTTTTTAAAAATTTAGAATATCCAATTCATTTTTTCCACTTAAGGGGCAATTTAACATGACCAATCCACCTACCCTGCACATCTTCGGGTTGTGGGGGTGAAACCCACGCAGACATGGGGAGAACTCCACACAGACAGTGACCCAGGGCCGGGATTCGAACCCGGGTCCTCAGTGCCGTAGGCAGCAATGCTAACCATTGAGCCACCATGCCGCCCCAATCACCAAGAATATTAATGGTTACCTGTAGTTCGGTACAGTGACAAGGGCAGATACTAGGCTGCAGCGATTCCTTGTTTCCACTAGAGACCAAGGAGGGAGGTGAGCATGGAGCTGAGAGAACAGCTTAGAAAGTCAATGGTGGAAGCAGTTTCATGATGAATGGATAGACAAAGACATTTGTACAAGACTTGTTCTACTCAACGAGTATTTACATTTTTCTTTGAAGAGGTCTTGAAAGAACTTGTTGTTATATTACCTTTATGTGTGCATATCTTTTTTTAGTCATTCTGAATAAATGTTGAAAATTAATTTATCCCCTTGTCTTTGTTTGACCTTCAGATTTTTATTTCTTTGCCTGTTTTACAGATCCCAGTTCCTTTCATTTGGGATGTAACCTCAGATATATAATGGTAATTTGAGATCTGAAACATCTTACAATGCATACCTACCGTAGTCCCAAGTGACAGTGTATTCCACATTACTAGGACAAAAAGAAAATCACAATTGCATTTGTCTTTGTGTCCCAGATCTCATGGCAGCTTGGAGACAAGTGGAAAATTACCTGAACAGAGTTTTAAACAGATAACTTTTTTTATTTACACAAAACCCCAAGAGAGATAAGTTTGAGTCAAACGAATTCAACCAAAACCTTTTGGAACTTAGTTTTCAAGGATCGCACTCAAATTTTAGCCTTCTATTTCTCCGCATAGGATTTGATGAACCTGCGTATTTCTGAATAAAAGCAAATTACTGCGGATGCTGAAATCTCAAACCAAAGAGAAAATGCTGGAAAATTTCAGCAAGTCAGGCAACATCTGTAGGGAGCGAAAAGAGCTAACGGGCGGGATTCTCTGATCCTGAGGCTCAGTGTTGACGCCATCGCAAACGCCGTCGCGTTTCTCGACGGCGTCAACATGCACTCTGGAGCAATGATTCTGACCCCTTCAAGGGGCCAGCACGTCACTGGACCGACCCACGCCACTCCAGCTGCCGATACCGGCGTCAGATGGGCACCGCGGATCTACGCATGCGCAATGCGACCGGCGTGATTGCGCGCATGCGCAGTGGCTCCCTTCTCCACACTGGCCTCGACGTAACATGGCGTAGGGCTACAGGGGCCGGTGCGGAACAAAAGAGGCCCCCAGCCTGAGAGGCCGGTCTGCCGATCGGTAGGCCCCGATCACGGGCCAGGCCATAGAGGAGGCCCCCGCTGAGGTTGGAACCCCCCCCCCCCCCCCCCACCTGGCCGCCCTCAGATAGATGAACGCCGAGGTCCCGGCAGGTAAGACCACACTTGGATGGCGCCAGCAGGACTCGGATTTCTGTACGGCCGCTCGGCCCATCACAGGCGGAGAATAGCTGGGAGGGGGGGGGGGGGGGGTGCCGCATAGAGTGGCCCCCGATCGGCGGCACACCGACCGCGGCAGCGTCAATGGTGCCAGTTCTCTGCTCTCCGGAGAATCGGTGGACTTGCGTCGGGACGGCGTTGCACGATTCGCGCCTGGCCCGCCGAAACTCCGGCCTGGCCTGGGCTGAGAGAATCCCGCCCATCGTTTTGATTCCAGATGACCCTTTGTCAAAGCTAAAAGATTTAGAAACTGGGAAATATTTATACTGTGGGGTGAGAGAATGAAAGATAAAATTGGTAAAAGACAGTTAAAATGAAATGGGATGAAAACAAAGGGGTCGAGGTGAGGTACAGCTAATCATCTGAAGTTGTCAAATTCAATGTTGAGACCCGAAAGCTGTAGCGCGCCTAACCGGAAGATGAGATGTTGTTCCTCCAGTTTACGTTGAGCTTCACTGGAACATTGCAGCAGGCCAAGGACAGACATGTGGGCATGGGAGCAGGGCCTTATGTTAAAATTGAAAGCAACAGGAAGGTTAGGGTCCTGAATGCACAAAGGCCGAAGGTGCTCAGCAAAGCGACCACCCAGTCTGCGTTTGGTCTCTCCGATATAAAGGAGACCACATTGGGAGCAGAAAATGCAAGAGACCAAATTGAAAGAGGTGCAAGTGAAACGCTGCTTAACCTGGAATGAGTCTTTTGGGCCTGGGATGTTAAGAATGGAAGAGGTAAAGGGGCAGGTGTTACACCTTCTGCGATTGCATGGGAAGTGCCATGGGTGATGGGAGAGGTACTGGGTATGGTGGAGGAGTGGACTAGATTATCTTGGAGGGAATGGTCTCCGCAGACTGCTGACAGAGGGAGTGAAGGGAAGATGATGTGTTTGGTGGTGCCATCATGTTGAAGTTGGCTAAAATGGTGGAGCATTATGCTTTGCATATGGAGGCTGGTGGGGGGAAATGTGAGAACAAGGGGGACTCTATCCTTGTTCTGGGAGGGAGGGGAGCGGGCGGGGGTAGTGGTGCAGGAGATGGGCCGCACACTGTTGAGGGCCCTGTCAACAACTGTAGATGGTAAATCACGGTTGAGGAAGAATTTCCCATCTACAGTTGTTGACTGGGTCGTCAGCAGTCTGCTCTGCCATTAACTCATGGCTGATATGTTTCTCATCCCCATTCTACTGCCTTCTCTCCATAACCCCTAATCTCCTTATTAATCAAGAGCCTTTCTATCTCTGTTTTAAAGACACTCAGTGATTCGGCCTCGACAGCCTTCGACTGCAATGAGTGATGAGACCATCAATTCACGCGACAAGTGGTTAGAAGTGAACAGTGGTTTTAATCGTCTTACAACAGAGCCTGCCGGTGATGAGATGAACTCTAGATAAACTGGCAGGCAAGCTCCGACTGCCAAGCTTTATACAACCAGTGGGGGGAGGAGTCATGGGCGGAGCCAAGGGTGGAGCCCAGTACAAACTTCCGTACATTCCCAGTACACCTCCCACTAGGGGCAGAGCCGCGCAACTGCTCGTGTGCAGAGCTTACAGAGGCACGGTACAACATGTGTGATAACAGTGTGAATTATGCTATTATGATTCACCACATTCACCACTGTAAAAAAATCAAGTCCGGCGGGGGTGATGGTTTACAGATTGAGCCTGTCCGGTGGTCGAGTTGTCCGTTGTGATCGGCGGAGCACCGGGGTTGCAGTCTCTTCTGGTGGCTGGATGATCACGGTCGGTTGGGGTACGATGGCGGACTCTGGGGGTGATTCTGTCCGAGCTTCGTACCCGTCTGGTTCGACTGGGAAGTGGGGACGCTGGGAGCTTGAGGGTGCGAGCGCGCGGAACATGTGTAGCGAACTGGTAGGCGCGGGGGCATGGGGCGCTGCGCGTTGGGTGGGATGTAGTGTGAGGGGTACCTCGGCGATGGTAGTGGTGGGGTATGATCCTGCAGGTGCTAGGTCCCGGAGGGATACGGTGTCCTGACGGCCGTCAGGGAACTCTGTGAAGGCGTATTGGGGGTTTGAGTGTAGTAGGAGCACTTTTTCCACAAGCGGGTCAGTTTTGTGTGCCCTGACGTGCTTCCTGAGGAGCACTGGGCCCGGTGTCTTCAATCATGTCGGGAGCGAAACCCCCATGGTAGTACCCCTGGAAAAGATAAAGAGCCGCTCGTGAGGGGTCTGATTGGTGGCGGTACGCAAGAGGGACCTAATAGCGTGGAGCGCGTCTGGGAGGACTTCTTGCCAGTGGGAGATCGGGAGATTCCTGGACCGGAGGGTCAGTAAGACGGTCTTCCAGACCGTCGCATTCACCCTCTCCACCTGCCTGTTCCCCCTGGGGTTATAGCTGGTAGTCCTGCTCGAGGCAATGCCCTTGTCGAGCAGGTACTGACGCAGCTTGTCACACATGAAGGACGAACCCCGGTCGCTGTGTACATAGCTGGGGAAACCAAACAGGGTGAAGATACTATGCAGGGCCCTGATGACTGTGTTGTAGGTCATGTCAGGGCACGGGATAGCAAAAGGGAATCGGGAGAACACGTCGATGACATTTAGGAAGTACACATTCCGGTTAGTCGAGGGGAGTGGCCCTTTGAAATCGATAGCGAAACGTTCAAAGGGCCTAGAAGCCTTGATCAGGTGGGCCCTGTCTGGTCTGTAGAAATGCGGTTTGCACTCTGCGCAGATCGGGCAATCCCTGGTGACGGCTCTTACCTCCTCTGTGGAGAAAGGCAGATTTTGGGCTTTAATGTAGTGGGCGAGCCGGGTGACCCCCGGGTGGCAGAGGTCATTGTGGATGGCTTTTAAGCGGTCGCTCTGCGTGCTGGCGCACGTGCCGCGGGACAGGGCATCTGGGGGCTCGTTGAGCTTCCCCGGTCGATACATAATATCGTATTTGTAGGTGGAGAGTTCGATCCTCCACCTCATAATTTTATCATTTTTAATTTTGCCCCTTTGCGAGTTGTCAAACATGAAGGCAACTGATCTTTGGTCGGTGATGAGGGTGAACCTTCTACCTGTGAGGTAGTGCCTCCAGTGACGAATAGCCTCCACAATGGCTTGTGCTTCCTTTTCGACCGAGGAGTGTCGAAGTTCCGAAGCGGAGAGGGTTCGGGAGAAAAATGCGACTGGTCTCCCTGCCTGATTTAATGTGGCTGCAAGAGCGACCTCTGAGGCATCGCTGTCAACCTGGAAAGGGACGGATTCATCCACCGCCCGCATGGCAGCCTTGGCGATGTCCTCCTTGATGCAGCTGAAGGCCTGACGGGCCTCAGCTGACAGGGGAAAAAGTGTTGCCTTACAGAGTGGGCGGGCCTTGTCCGCATATTGAGGGACCCACTGGGCATAATATGAAAAGAACCCCATGCACCGTTTGAGGGCCCTGGGACAATGAGGGAGAGAGAGTTCTAAGAGGGGGCGCATACGGTCCGGGTCGGGGCCCAGGACTCCGTTTTCCATGACATAGCTGAGGATGGCTAGTCTGCTTGTGCGGAAAACGCATTTCTCCTTGTTGTGCATGAGATTAATCTTCTGGGCCGTCTGGAGAAATCGATTGAGGTTGACATCGTGGTCCTGCTGGTCATAGCCGCAGATGGTGATGTTATCCAAGTACGGAAACGTGGCCCGCAGCCCGTACTTGTCCACCATTCTGTCCATTGCTCGTTGGAACACCGAGACCCCATTTGTGACGCCAAAGGAAACCCGGAGGAAGTGGAAGAGGCGGCCATCGGCCTCGAACGCCGTGAAGTGGCGGCCCTCCGGGCGGATTGGGAGCTGGTGGTATGCAGACTTCAGATCCACCGTAGAGAAAATCCGATACTGGGCTATCTGCGTTGAGGAGCGTGAACCGATTAATAGTCTGACTATCGTCTACGACCATGCGGAATTTTTCTCCGGTCTTCACGACCACCACCTGAGCTCTCCAGGGAATGTTACTGGCCTCTATGATCCCCTCACGTAGGAGCCTCCGGACCTCGGTTCGAATGAACACCCTGTCCTGTAGGCTGTACCGCCTGCTGCGAGTGGCTACGGGTTTACAGTCTGGAGTGAGATTGGCAAAGAGAGGAGGGGGGGATTCGCAGCGTGGTTAGGCTGCAGATAGTGAGTAGGGGTAGAGGTCCGCCGAAGCTGAGGGTGAGACTCTTGAGATTGCACTGAAAATCGAGACGCAGTAAGAGTGGGGCGCAGAGTTCGGGCAGGACATATAGTTGAAAATGAGAGTAACTAGCGCCTTGGATCGTTAGAGTCGCGACGGTGCGTCCTTGGATGTGTACAGAGTGGGAACCCGAAGCGAGGGAGATAGTTTGCCGTGCAGGAAAAGCAGGGAGCGAATAGCGTCTTACCAGATCTGGGTGTACGAAGCTCTCGGTGCTCCCGGAGTCGAAAAGGCACGGTGTACTGTACCCGTTGATTTGGACCATCGTTATTGAGTTGTGGAGATGTTTTGGGCGCGATTGGTCCAGCGTGACTGTGTTGAGTTGCGGGTAGTCGGCGGCTCGGTCGGCTGCGCTGGGGTGGCCCTGCGATGAGTGCCCGCTGAGGTCGCAGTCTTCAATCAAATTTTCTGAGTTTGGAGAGGATGGAGCCCAAGATGGCCGCCCCCGTGGATCGCACGTGGCGGGCGGCGAGGAAGATGGCGTCCAAGATGGCGGCCCCCATGGATCGCACATGGCGGGTGGGGACGGGGTCGGGGTATAGGCTGCAGCGTTCCTGGGCCTGCGAGTGCGGAGAGCGGTTGCTTTGTGCCATGGGAGGATTAGGGGCTGGGGCCTTCCTTGCCAGACACACTCTGGCGTAGTGACCTTTTCACCCGCAGCTGCTGCATGTCGCGTTGCGGGCCGGGCAGTGCTGCCACGGGTGCTGGGACTGGCCACAAAAGTGGTAGGCAGGGGAAGCATGGTGGCTGGGCAGCCGTGCGGCGCTGGCCTGGGGCAGTCGCTGGTCGGGGGCCCATGACGGGGTCGCGGAGTCTGCAGGAAACGAGGTGAGGCTACGAAACGAGACCTCCATAGTTGTAACGAGTTCAACAGTATCTTCTAAATTTTGAGCCCCTTTCTCCAGCAGTCGCTGGCGCACGTAATTCGATCTAAGGCCTGCAACAAAGGCATCACGGACAGCAAGTTCTCTATGTTCAGCAGCATTTACTGCCTGGTAATTACAGTCCCGGGATAAGGCTTTTAAGTCTCTTAGAAATTCTTCTAGCAATTCTGTGGGGCGCTGGCGGCGAGTAGTAAAAACGTGGCACGCGTAGACCTCATTGACGGGCCTCACATACATTTTGTCGAGTAGGGCCAGAGCCTCTGTATATGAGCCGGTACAATTTAACTGAGTAGATATACGATGGCTCACCCTTGCGTGCAGTAGGCTGAGTTTCTGCTCCTCCGTCGTTTCTGAGGTGCTTGCTTCAGCCAGGTAGGCCTTAAAACATCGGAGCCAATGTGGAAAGGTTTATTTCGCCTCTGCATCCTGTGGGTCGAGTTCCAGTCGATCAGGCTTGAGGGCTGATTCCATAGTCGTTCCTTACTGTTTCTTAAGATGATTAAATTGATGAGACCATCAATTCACGCGACACGTGGTTAGAAGTGAACAGTGGTTTTAATCGTCTTACAACAGAGCCTGCCTGTGATGAGATGAACTCTGGATGAACTGGCAGGCAGGCTCCGACTGCCAAGCTTTATACAACCAGTGGGGGGGAGGAGTCATGGGCGGAGCCAAGGGTGGAGCCCAGTACAAACCTCCGTACATCCCCAGTACACCTCCCCCTAAGGGCAGAGCCGCGCAACTGCTCGTGTGCCGAGCTTACAGAGGCATGGTACAACATGTGTGATAACAGTGTAACTTATGCTATTATGATTCACCACAATGAGTTCCACAAATTCACCACCCTCTGACTGAAGTAATTCTTCCTCATCTCAGTTTGAAAGGATCAACCTTTAAGTTTGAGGCTGTGCCCTTGTGTTCTAGTTTCTCCTACTAGTGCAAACATTCTCTCCATGTCCACTCTATCCAGGCCTCACAGTATCCTGTAAGTTTCAATAAGATCCCCCCTCATCCTTCTAAACTCCAATGAGTACAGACCCAGTGTCCTCAACCGTTCCTTATATGGCAAGCTCTTCATTCCAGGCATCATTCTTGTGAACCTCCTCTAGACTCTTTCCAAGGCCAGCACATCCTTCCTTAGATACGGGGCCCAAAACTGCTCACAATACTCCAAATGGGGTCTGACCACAGCCTTATATAGCCTCAGAAGTACATACCTGGTCTTGTATTCTAGCTCTCTTGACATGAATGCTAACATTGCATTTACCTTCGTAACAGCCGACTGAACCTGCACGTTAACCTTAAGAGAATCGTGAACAAGGACTCCCAAGTCTCTCTGATTTTCTAAGCATTTTCCCAGTTAGAAAATAATCTATGCCTCTATTTCTCCTTTCAAAGTGCATAACCTCACACTTTTCCACATTGTATTCCATCTGTTACTTCTTTGCCCACTCTCTTAGCCTGTCTAAGTCCTTCTGTAGCCCCCCCCCCCCCGCTTCCTCAATACTATCTGTCCCTCTACAGATCTTTGTCTCATCTGCAAACTGAGCAACAGTGCCTTCAGTTCCTTCTTCCAGATCATTAATGTATATTGTGAAAAGTTGTGGTCCCCGCACCGACCCCTGAGGTACACCACTAGTCACCAGCTGCCACCCTAACTGGCCAACTGAACATGCATGCTAACCTTAAAAGAATCATGAACGAGGACTTATTCTGATTTATGAAGCCTTTTCCCATTTAGAAAATAATCTATGAGTGGGATTCTCCGCTTGCCAACGGCAATTTTGTAATCGGCGATCGGGCGGAGAATCCCTTTTTATGGCTGAATCGAGGGTGGCGCCTGTTTTCAGATGCTCCTCCACCTCCAAAACGGCATCTTCGGGGAGTACGCCGCATGCCGTTGGGACGGCCTCAGGACATTACCTGAAGGCCCTCCCCCGATGCCCCGCCCCAATGGGCTGAGTTCATGACGGCGCAGTTCACTTGTGCTCTCAGTTTTCGTGAACCTCGCATGGCGGCTGCGGACTGTGTCCAGCGCGGTTACAGTCAGGGGGGGGAGTCATGCCGCGGGCCGGGCGAAATAAGATCCTGGAGTTTTGATGTCATTTATTCTCAAATCACCGCTAAAACAAATGATCTGATCATTTACCTCATTGCTATTTGAGAGATTCTGGTGAGTGCGACTTGACTGCTGCGTTTCCAGACTGCAATTCAAAAGCACTTGAAACTCTTTGGAGCGTGAGGGTAGCTATAGAAGTGCCATTCCTTCTTTTAATAATATGCGTTTCAACTCTCACTATTCATCAGAGATCACATGCGTCCCTGATGTTGCATAACAGGGACATGGATCTGTACAAATGCGGATTACCGCTGAGATTCGTAATCCCATATTTAACTGTATTAAACAGAGTGCAGCAATATAGCTATCATTTCATAAATTCCGCAAATAAACCATCACCTTTATCAGTTGTCCAGCCATCTCATGTAACCCTGCTCTCAACCAATGCTTACATACAGATGCTTCCAGTAGGGGTCACCAAATAATACTCAGGATTGGAAATTCTGACTGATTAATTTTCACATGTGCATAGCCAGCAACATTGAGTCAAATAGGAGCATTACTATTGTTATCCTGGCTACAATGAATGAACTCACCAACAACGCTAGCCCCTGCATTGTGTACTTTGCTCCATTCAGTGAATTATTTCATTTCTATAAAGTTACTCAGGAATTAACAGAACATAATTAAGAGGAAAATGTAAAATCGGGAGAAAAGACATGTGTTCAGTCGAATTCTTTAATTCAAGGCATGTTTCATCTAATTACTCATTTGACACATCCACAATTTGGCTACAATAACTTAATATATGTATTTCTCTTTCAACAATAATCATGCTGCTGCGAGCTTGAATTGCCTATCTCTGCATGCTAAGTTGCAATTACCCTCGGGTAACCTTTTGTGTAAAATTGATAATGGCTGCTTTTAAGTTCTGCAACATTGCCCATTGTGGTACATTGTAATACGGTGTGAGGAGGTTCCAGAGAAAGGTGGACAGAAACGAAGGCCGGGTTTTTTTCACCCGCAGCAGCAAGCGTTGAGGGTGGGATGAAAAATCTCAGCCTGTCATTGAGTCTCTGTCGCAGCCTTGAACACAGTTTCAAAGAGTATTTTGAAAATATTATACTTGTTTATCTATTATGGCAAAAGCTACCCTCCTGTTTCATGGTCAGTCCCTGTCATTCTGATACTTCTTCAATGTGAACGCTTGTTTCTTTTAATGGAAGCTTCTACTCTTCAATTGGGCAGTCAAGCACTCCCTGGTCAACACCCACTCCCACCCTCATCAAAATGCCTGACAGGTGAGCATTCATATGGAATCTCTGAGTGAGGTTCTCACTTCAGTACTGAATTTAATGTAATGGCTATGCTGCAGGTTTAGTAAAGTCTGGACTGATAATTCATGGCAGTTTGAGAATTTGAGGTTTTTCTTATACATTCACTGGTGTTAGACTATAAGATTATGTGACATAGGAGCAGAATTAGGCCATTTAGTCCATTGAGTCTGCTCCGCCATTCAATCATGATGTCTCTCATGCCCACTCTCCTGCCTTCTCTCCATAACCCCTGATTCCTATCAATCAAAAACTTATCTATCTCTGTCTTAAAGACACTCAGTGATGTGGCCTCCACAGCCTTTTGCGGCAATGAGTTCCACAGATTCACCACCTCCTAGCTGAAGAACTTTCTCCTCATCTCTGTTTTCAGTCTGAGGCTGTGCCCTCAAGTTTTAGTTTCTGCTACTCGTGGAAATGTCCTCTCCACGTTCACGGCAGCGCGGTGGCACAGTGGTTAGCACTGCTGTCTCAATTCCAGCCTCGGGTGACTGTCTGTGTGGAATTTGCACTTTCTCCCCGTGTCTGTATGCGTTTCTTCCGGGCGCTCCGGTTTCCTCCCGCAGTCCAAAAATGTGCAGGTTTGGTGGATTGGCCATGCTAAATTGCCCCATAGTTTCCAAAAAGGACAGGTGGGGTTACTGGATTACGGGGATAGGGTGGAGGCACAGAGTGCTCTTTCCAAGGTCCGCTGCAGACCCAATGAGCCAAATGGCCTCCTTCTGCACTGTAAATTCTATGATTTTAAAAAAAAATTTAGAGTACCCAATTATTTTTTACAATTAAGGGGCAATTTAGCGTGGCCAATCCACCTATCCTGCACATCTTTGGGTTGTGGGGGTGAAACCCATGCAAACACGGGGAGAACGTGCAAACTCCAGACGGACAGTGACCTAGGGCCAGGATTCGAACCGTATGCAGCAATGCTAACCACTGTGCCACCGTGCTGCCCGTAAATTCTATGATTCTATGACTCAGTATTTTGTAAGCTTCACTGAGATCCCCCCCTCATCCTTCTTAACTCCATCGAGTACAGATCCAGATTCCTCAACCGCTCCTCATATGACAAGTGTTACTGGCGAGATCAGCATTTGTTGCCCAACCTTAATTGCAATTGAGCTGGGTGGATTGATTGATCTTTTCATCCACATTGTTGTAGATCTCGAGTCACCTGTAGGTATGGATGGCAGATTTCTGGAGTTACACTGGGTAAGGACAGCACATTTCCTTCCCTAAAGGACATTAGTGAACCAGATGGGTTTTTACGACAATTGGCAATGGTTTCATGGTCATCATTAGACTTTTTAAGTCCAGGTTTTTAATGAATTCAAATTTACCATCTGCCATGGTGAGATTCAAGCCCGGGTCCCCAGAACATTATCCATGGTGTCTGGATTACTAATCGAGTGGCGTCGCCATCGCCTCCCTCCTTTCACTTGACAACTTGACCTTATTGGAGATGATAGTCTGCTTGACATTTGTATGGGCCCACGGGTGCCTGTAAGAGTGAGAAGGTAGATTTAGTTCATGAGCATCCATATACAACGTTGCATGTCACTCACTGTGAATGTCAGGAAGTGATCATCTCATGGAGGGATCATGACGGGCTTACTGGGAGATGCCAATCCCATCTTCCCCACAGGAATAATCCACATCCTCCCCTGCCAACTCGGTGGCATCCTTCTCAACCATAGTTAGTTCCTGCATGTCGGCTATCCCTCCTCCTACCTTGGATCTCCTGTTGTGGGCAAGTTTGGTCTGCATGGAGACGCATGGATGGAATGTGATGAGAAGGAATGGAGTAGAGGTTTCGAACCATGAATACCCACTGTGTGTACTGAGCCTTCCCCAGTAAGGGCTGAGGATGTAGACTGTGCAATATGAGATGCTGGTGATCTTAAACTATCTATGAGACTAATCAGTGCTGATGACTCTCCTGTTAATGTTGCATGATATCTTTGAGGAGTGTAACCCTTTATAATTAATGGCATGGTGCCATTATGAGAGTGTGAGATTGGAGTAAGCAGAAAATTGATAAATCCAATAGATGTATAAGCCAGTTGCATGCCAGATATGCTCAGTTTTGCATTCTCTTAGACCTGAGCGAATAAAGATGGGAGCTGTACCAAGACCATCAAACAGTATGAAGGGTAAGAAAGTGTTTGCTCTACACAAAGATATCAAACGTGTAAATGAAGAAGTAACTAAGCAGCTTGACATCTCAGAATGGTTGTGACTATGGGTTGCAGAGATGATTTAGATTTAGAAAATGCATCTGCGAGTGACATTTGGGGGAATTGTTGCAGAAATGATCAAATGGCATTGGAGGTGGGCAACCCTGAGGAAATTGTTGAATGTATCTTGATCTCTGACAGTAACCAGGTGAGTACAGAGGCCACAGGAAATGGCAAGGCCAAGGGGGTATCCATGAATATGTACAGATGTATTTATATGGAAGGAGAGTTTAAGGAAGGACAGGAGATTAGTGAATTCAGAGGGGAAAGGGGATGTCGAGCTGAGCTGAAAATTTGATTGAGTTAAGATGATGACATCACGAGCAGTATGGTTATTGTGAATGCTGGATTTTTCTAAATGTTCTTCCTCTACAGAACAAGTTGTTTCAGAGCACTTTATAATTCAGATCTTAATCGGCTTGCTAATGTCAGTTTATTTAATCATTAATTTGCCCGAATGAGGCCTACTCCACATTGTTCAAAAATGCTGTGAAGATATGAAACAAGAAGAAATGTGATTGGAGCTGTTATTCTATTGCCATAAGCACACTTCATTAGAGGCTTTTGTATTATAGGCTGGATCTTCGGACAGAGGCTTAAGAACTCAATTCTTGTGAATTTACTTTTAAACCTTGCTGCTAAGGTATGAAACAGTTGAAAGGTGACAGTTGAAGGAATTTACACTTTGGGTCTCCACATTACAGTAGTAATATCCACGTTACTGACCAGGTGGAAAGCTGGAAGGTGCAGTTAAAACCATTAAAATTATTTATTTACCTGCCCAGTAGCTGCTGAGGCCTAAATTGTCAGTGCATTGGCCTTTCTGATTGTACAACTAACAAAAGGATCACCCATTTAAAACAAGGATGAGGAGGAATTTCTTCTCTCAGAGGGTAGTGAATTTGAGGAATTCTTCACCACAGAGAGTTGTAGAGGCTGGGTTATAAAGTATGTTCAGGGTTGTGTGGTGTTCTTCGTATTGCTAATTCAGGATGGTTGGCGTATCACAACGATCACAAAATAACTTTAACTTGAACAAAGCTATAAATTTATTAACAGGAATAATTTGGATTCGACACGTACTCCTAAATAATACACAGTTGATAATTTGTGGAGGGGCTGTTGTCAAGTGACAGTTAAACCCGAAACACTTCCTCAGTATTTCCTCCCCACCCCCTCCTCTAACCAAAAAAAACAAATGTGGATGTTGGGAAGGTAAGGTATGGTTTACCTCTTTAAAACTTACCTGAAGGATGACATCACAGCAAAGCAGTGACCTGATTGGCTGGTAAGGAAAGTGCTCCAATTAGCAGTAGCTGGGAGAAATTTTACTCTTTGTGCGATGGTAAGTATTGTGATTGTAAGTAAAATCCTTATTCTTTTCATTTATTCATTATTTGATACTTTATTTGTAATCAGTTAAGGTAAAGTGTGAAAATGGCAGGAGATCCCAGACCCGTGTTATGTTCCTCGTGCTCAATGTGGGAGTTCAGGGACGCGGCCGTGCCCCTGACTCCTTCATGTGCAGGAAGTGTGTCCAGCTGCAGCACCTGTTGGACCGCATGATGGCTCTGGAGCTGCGGGTGGACTCACTTTGGAGCATCCGCGATGCTGAGGAGGTCGTGGATAGCACGTTCAGTGAGTTGGTCACACCGCAGATTAGGATTGCTGAGGGAGACAGGGAATGGGTGAACAAAAGGCAGAGAAAGAGCAGGAAGGCAGTGCAGGTGTCCCCTGCGGTCATCTCCCTCCAAAACACGTATACTATATTGGATACTGTTGGAGGAGATGACTCACCAGGGGAAGGCAGTAGTAGCCAGGCTCATGGCACCATGGCTGGCTCTGCTGCACAGAAGGGCGGGAAAAAGACCGGCAGGGCTATAGTCATAGGGGATTCAATCGTAAGGGGAGTAGACAGGTGTTTCTGTGGTCGAAAACGAGACTCTCGAATGGTATGTTGCCTCCCGGGTGCACGGGTCATAGATCATAGAATTTACAGTGCCGAAGGAGGCCATTCGGCCCATCGAGTCCGCACCGGCTCCTGGAAAGAGCACCCCACCCAAGGTCAACACCTCCACCCCATCCTCATAACCCAGCAACCCCACCCAACACTAAGGGCAATTTTGGACACTAAGGGCAATTTATCATGGCCAATTCACCTAACCTGCACATCTTTGGACTGTGGGAGGAAACCGGAGCACCCGGAGGAAACCCATGCACACACGGGGAGGATGTGCAGACTCCGCACAAATAGTGACCCGAGCTGGAATCGAACCTGGGACCCTGGAGCTGTGAAGCGATTGTGCTATCCACAATGCTACCGTGCTGCCCCATGCTACCGTGCTGCCCCAGCACGGGTCAGGGATGTCTCAGATCGGCTGCAGGACATATTGAAGGGGGAGGTTGAACAGCCAGTTGTCGTGGTGCATATAGGCACCAACAATATAGGTAAGAAACGGGATGAAGTCCTACAATCAGAATTTAGGGAGTTAGGAGATAAGTTAAAAAGTAGGACCTCAAAGGTAGTAATGTCAGGATTGCTACCAGTGCCACGAAACAGTCAGAGTAGAAATTTAAGAATAGTCAGAATGAATACGTGGCTTGAGAGATGGTGCAGGAGGGAGGGGTTCAGATTTTTGGGACATTGGAATCGGTTCTGGGGGCGGTGGGTCCATTACAAATTGGATGTTCTACACCTGGGCAGGACTGGAACCAATGTCCTCGGGGGTGCTTTTGCTAACACTGTTGGGGAGGTTTTAAACTCATGTGGCAGGGGGATGGGAACCAGATTAGGAAGTTAGAGGTCAGTAAAGAGGCAGCAACTAAAGCCAGTAAGGTACTAGATAATAAACTCAATGTGACTAAGGGAAGAGATGATGATCGCAAAGGGACAGGTGGTCTGAGGTGCATTTGTTTTAATGCGAGAAGTGTAGCAGGTAAGGCAGATGAACTTAGGGCTTGGATTCGTACCTGGGAATATGATGTTATTGGTATTACTGAGACTTGGTTGAGGGATGGGCAAGACTGGCAACTAAATATCCCAGGGTATAGATGCTTCAGGAGGGATAGAGATGGAGGAAAAAGGGGTGGAGGTGTTGCATTACTGGTCAGAGATGTTATCACAGCTGTGATTAAGGAGGGCACGATGGAGGATTCGAGCACTGAGGCAATATGGATAGAGCTAAGAAATAGGAAGGGTGCAGTAAAATTGTTGGGACTTTACTATAGGCCTCCCAAAAGCGAGCGTGAAGTAGAGGTACAAATATGTAGACAGATTATAGAACAATGTAGGACCAATAGGGTGGTTGTGATGGGAGATTTTAACTTCCCCAACATTGAATGGGATTTGTGTAGTGTTGGAGGCATAGATGGAGCAGAATTTGTAAGGAGCATCCAGGCGAGTTTTTTTAGAGCAGTATGTAAATAGTCCAACTCGGGTAGGGGCCATACTAGACCTGGTATTGGGGAATGATCCCGGCCAGGTGGTTGATGTTTCAGTCGGCGATTACTTTGGGAATAGCGATCACAATTCCACACGTTTTAGAATACTCATGGACAAAGACGAGTGTGGTCCTAAAGGAAGAGTGCTAAATTGGAGAAAGGCCAACTATAAAAAAATTCGGCTTTTTAAGGGTAAATCCACATTTGAAATGTGGGAGTCTTTTAAGGAAAGGTTGATTGGAGTGCAGGACGGACATGTTCCTGTGAAAATGAGAGATAGAAATGACAAGATTATGGAACCATGGATGACGGGTGAAATTGTGAGACTAGCTAAGATTAAAAAGGAAGCATACATAAGATCGAGGCGACTCAAAATTGATGAAGCTTTGGAGGAATATCGGGAAAGTAGGACAAATCTCAAACGCGCAATAAAGAGGGCTAAAAGGGGTCATGAAATACCTTTGGCTAACAGGGTTAAGGAAAATCCCAAAGCCTTTTATTCGTATATCAGGAGCAAGAGGGTAACTAGAGAAAAGATTAGCCCACTCAAAGACAAAAGAGGGAATTTATGCATGGAGTCAGAGGAAATGGGTGAGATTCTTAATGAGTACTTTGCATCGGTAGTTACCAAGGAGAGGGACATGACGGATGTTGAGGTTAGGAATGGATGTTTATATACTCTAGGTCATGTCGGCATACGGAAGGGGGAGGTTTTGGGTATTCTAAAAGGCATTAAGGTGGAAAAGTCCCCAGGACCGGATGGGATCTATCCCAGGTTACTGAGGGAAGCGAGGGACGAAATAGCTGGGGCCTTAACAGATATCTTTGTAGCATCCGTGAGCACGGGTGAGGTCCCGGAGGACTGGAGAATTGCTAATGTTGTCCCTTTGTTTAAGAAGGGAGGCAGGGATAATCCAGGGAATTATAGACCTGTGAGCTTGATGTCAGTGGTAGGCAAACTGCTGGAGAAGATACTGAGGGATAGGATCTATTCACATTTGGAAGAAAATAGACTTATCAGTGATAAACAGCATTGTTTTGTGCAGGGAAGGTCATGTCTTACAAACCTAATAGAATTCTTTGAGGAAGTGACAAAGTTAATTGATGAGGGAAGGGCTGTAGATGTCATATACATGGACTTTAGTAAAGCATTTGATAAAGTTTCCCATGGCAGGTTGATGGAAAAAGTGAAGTCGTATGGAGTTCAGGGTGTACTAGCTAGATGGATAAAGAACTGGCTGGGCAACAGGAGACAGAGAGTAGTGGTGGAAGGGAGTGTCTCAAAATGGAGAAACGTGATTAGTGGTGTTCCACAGGGATCCGTGCTCGGACCACTGTTGTTTCTGATATACATAGATGATCTGGACGAAGGCATAAGTGGTCTGATGAGCAAGTTTGCAGATGATACTAAGATTGGTGGAGTTGCAGATAGCGAGGAGGACTGTCAGAGAATACAGCAAAATATAGATAGATTGGAGAGTTGGGCAGAGAAATGGCAGATGGAGTTCAATCCAGGCAAATGCGAGGTGATGCATTTTGGAAGATCTAACTCAAGAGCAGACTATATGGTCAATGGAAGAGTCCTGGGGAAAATTGATGTACAGAGAGATCTGGGAGTTCAGCTCCATTGTAGCCTGAAGGTGGCAACGCAGGTCGATAGAGTGGTCAAGAAGGCATACAGCATGCTTGCCTTCATCAGATGGAGTATTGAGTACAAGAGTCGGCAGGTCATGTTCCAGTTGTATTGGACTTTGGTTAGGCCACATTTGGAATATTGCATGCAGTTCTGGTCGCCACATTACCAGAAGGATGTGGATGCTTTAGAAAGGGTGCAGAGGAGGTTCACCAGGATGTTGCCTGGTATGGAGGGTGCGAGGTATGAAGAAAGGTTGAGTAGATTAGGATTGTTTTCATTGGAAAGACGGAGGTTGAGGGGGGACCTGATTGAGGTCTACAAAATTATGAGAGGTATGGACAGGGTGGATAGCAACAAGCTTTTTCCAAGAGTGGGGGTGTCAATTACAAGAGGTCACGATTTCAAGGTGAGAGGGGGAAAGTTTAAGGGAGATGAGCGTGGAAAGTTTTTTACACAGAGGGTGGTGGGTGCCTGGAACGCTTTGCCAGCGGAGGTGATAGAGGCGGGCACGATAGCTTCATTTAAGAGGCATCTAGACAGATATATGAACGGGCGGGGAACAGAGGGAAGTAGATCCTTGGAAAGTAGGGTACAGGTTTAGATAAAGGATCTGGATCGGCGCAGGCTGGGAGGGCCGAAGGGCCTGTTCCTGTGCTGTAATTTTCTTTGTTCTTTGTTATATAATCTCCACTCACCTACAACTAATCTCTGCATTAAAATAACTATGATCTGTTCTTGCTCACCATATATTTACTTCAGTCAAGCTCTTGCTAACCCCTTCACTTCTCTCCCCCACAAGGCTTAGCATCAACGTTTTATATGTTTGTAACTGTAGCTCCATCTAATGGCTGATCTAGACATTTCATTCACCCTTGCAGCTTTTAGATTTATAATAATACCATAGGATGAGACAGGCAGACTTTTAATCAGTAAGGGAATCAAGAGTTGTGGTGATAAGGCAGGAAAGTGAAGTTAAGGATTATCACATCAGTCATGATCTCATTTAATGGCAGAGCAGACTCGATGAGCCGAATGACCGACTTCTGCTCCCATGTCTTATTGTCTTATGGTCCCCAAGATCTGGCAGAGTCCTTTGGAACATATGTATGTCATGTCTCAATGACATAATTTGAACTTTACCGCAATATTAACTCAGCTGTCTAAACGGGGAGCTGCAGTTAGTTTTCCACCAGGCAAATCAGGAGAACTGGAGCAGAAGAGGCCCCAAAAAGGCAAGTAGTTCAGCACCCGGACATCATAGATAGAAAATCATTCGCAAAAGTTCTAGATGGGAAGGGAAGGGAAATATTTTCACTCAAGAGAGTTATCGCGATCTAGAACGCTCTATCTGAAATGTGATGGAAGCAGATTCGCAAAATATCTTCAAATGGGAGTTGGAGAAGAGCTTGAGGATGAGGAATTTATAGAGGTATGAAGAATCAAAAGCAAGGGTATGAGAATAAGAGCATGGCTATTCTTCCAAAGGACCAGCATAGGTAGAAGAGCTGAACAGCCTTTCACTATGCTATGTGAGGGGCTAAGACCTGCCCCTGTATTTTATTTTTGTAAAACATATAGAGATGTGCACATTGCTATCTCTAAAACAAATTACACTGGCGAAAAAACAAAAGCAGCTGAACCAACATTTGTTTGTGACCCTGAACAAGGGAAACGCATACATTGTTTTCCCTGAAGATCCACTAATGACCCCTCTGTGGACTGCACAGCCGAAATGCAAAAAGCGCTGTACAAAGGCCATCAGCATTTCATAACACAGGCTTGCCAAAAGGATTCTGCTTGTCTGCTAAGACAAAGAACCCACAAACATCTTTCAATTCTTGCTGGTTTAGACATTGAACAATCTCAGGGACCCAGACAAGGGATACATGTTCATTGTTAAAGACAGTGGGAATCATGTGACATGGGCCTCTAACTTGTGGAACCAATAATATTGCCTTGCTGAACTGCAAAGTCTCAATCTGCTTTTTTATCATCACACCAGCCGCTTCCCAGCCAAGGTTGGATAGCTGGCCCCATCTAAATTGTTTCTGCTGGAAATTGTGTACCATCACCTACAAGACTGATTATTCCCTGTATGCCAATCTCATTGTGCAAAGTCAACACCAACAAAAAAGGGGGAGCACGGTAGCATGGTGGTTAGCATAAATGCTTCACAGCTCCAGGGTCCCAGGTTCAGTTCCCGGCTGGGTCACTGTCTGTGCAGAGTCTGCACGTCCTCCCCGTGTGTGCGTGGGTTTCCTCCGGTTTCCTCCCACAGTCCAAAGATGTGCGGGTTAGGTGCATTGGCCATAATAAATTGCCCGTAGTGTCCTAAAAAGTAAGGTTAAGGGGGGGGGGGGTTGTTGGGTTACGGGTATAGGGTGGATACGTGGGTTTGAGTAGGGTGATCATTGCTCGGCACAACATCGAGGGCCGAAGGGCCTGTACTGTTCTATGTAAACCTCACCTGGGACTTTGATTCTGGACTCTGGAACCCACATGAAACAGTAGCTATTTTTATCCATTGTCTCTGCACTGTAAATATTTCTTTTCTCTATCCTTCTACTGTATGAATGCAATGAAGTTAATTTTGCAAACCTCCTCCCATGTTTTGAGTGTTTGAAAATAAACAAACACTGAGTTCATCCTATCTTAATATTGCTGTGGGGTTATGAATGGAAAATTGTACTGCACCAATACCAAGAGTTTGAGAAATACACCACATTTTATAAAGAGGGAAACAAATAAAAACACCTTTCTGTTTGCAGGTGTATGATGAGAGGAGAGAACACTGCTGTTTAAATTAACCCCCCTCCTGTCCATAATAGCGGTAAGTTACTATGATTTTAAGACATTCTTCACAAAACTGAGTGGCGAACACACTGGAATTCTAATAGCTGTCATAGACCGAGATAGAAGTATATCACAAAGAAAGAAGGAAAGGTTGCAGTTATATAACATTTTCCACAATCCAGAAGCACTTTATAGCCAGTTGAGTACTTCTGAAGTGCAGCCATTATTGTATATAGGAAACAAAGCTGGCAATTTTCACATGCATGGTCCTGCAAACAGCAATGTGACAGCCAGACTTTTATGAATTATGAAAGACAATTGACTGAATTCTCTGTCATAAGAAACATAAGAACTAGGAGCAGGAGTAGGCCAAATGACCTCTCGAGCATGCTCCACCATTCAATGAGATTTTGTGGACTCAGCTCCACTTTCCGGCCCGAACACCATAACCCTTAATCCCTTTATTCTTCAAAAAACTATCTATCTTTACCTTAAAAACATTTAATGAAGGAGCCTCAACTGCTTCACTGGGCAAGGAATTCCATAGATTCACAACCCTTTGGGTGAAGAAGTTCCTCCTAAACTCAGTCCTAAATCTACTTCCCCTTATTTTGAGGCTATGCCCCCTAGTTCTGCTTTCACCCGCCAGTGGAAACAACCTGCCCACATCTATCCTATCTATTCCCTTCATAACTTTTTATGTTTCTATAGGACCCCCCTCATCCTTCTAAATTCCAATGAGTACAGTCCCAGCCTACTTAACATCTCCTCGTAATCCAACCCCTTCAGCTCTGGGATTAACCTAGTAATCTCCTCTGCACACCCTCCAGTGCCAGTACGTCCTTTCTCAGGTAAGGAGACTAAAACTGAACACAATACTCCAGGTGTGGCTTCACTAACACCTTATACAATTGCAACATAACCTCCCTAGTCTTAAACTCCATCCCTCTAGCAATGAAGGACAAAATTCCATTTGCTTTCTTAATCACCTGTGGCACCTGTAAACCAACTTTTTGAGACTTATGCACGAGAACATCCAGGTCTCTCTGCACAGCAGCATGTTTTAATATTTTATCATTTAAATAATAATCCCGTTTGCTGTTATTCCTACCAAAATGGATAACCTCACATTTGTCAACATTGTATTCCATCTGCCAGACCCTAGCCCATTCACTTATCCTATCCAAATCCCTCTGCAGAGTTCCGGTATCCTCTGCACTTTTTGCTTTACCACTCATCTTAGTGTCGTCTGCAAACGCGGACACATTGCACTTGGTTCCCAACTCCAAATTATCTATGTAAATTGTGAACAATTGTGGGCCCAACACTGATCCCTGAGGGACACCACTAGCTACTAATTGCCAACCAGAGAAACACGCATTAATCCCCACTCTTTGCTTTCTATTAATTAACCAATCCTCTATCCATACTACTACTTTACGTTTAATGCCATGCATCTTTATCTTACGCAGCAATCTTTTGTGTGGCACCTTGTCAAAGGCTTTCTGGAAATCCAGATATACCACATCCATTGGCTCCCCATTATCTACTGCACTGGTAATGTCCTCAAAAAATTCCACTAAATTAGTTAGGCACAACCTGCCCTTTATAAACCCATGCTGCGTCTGCCCAATGGGACAATTTCCATCCAGATGCCTCGCTATTTCTTCTTTGATGATAGATTCAAGCATCTTCCCTAATACCGAAGTTAAGCTCACTGGCCTATAATTACCCGCTTTCTGCCTACCTCCTTTTTTAAACAGTGGTGTCACGTTTGCTAATTTCCAATCCGCCGGGACAACCCCAGAGTCTAGTGAATTTTGGGAAATTATCACTAGTGCATTTGCAATTTCCCTAGCCATCTCTTTTAGTACTCTGGGATGCACTCCATCAGGGCCAGGAGACTTGTCTACCTTTAGCCCCATTAGCTTGCCCATCACTACCTCCTTAGGGATAACAATTATCTCAAGTTCCTCACCTGTCATAGCCTCATTTCTATCAGTCGCTGGTATGTTATTTGTGTCTTCCACTGTGAAGACCGACCCAAAAAACCTGTTCAGTTCCTCAGCCATTTCCTCATCTCCGATTATTAAATCACCCTTCTCATCCTCTGAAGGACCAATATTTACCTTAGCCACTCTTTTTTGCTTTATATATTTGTAGAAACTTTTACTATCCGTGTTTTATATTCTGAGCAAGTTTACTCTCATAATCTATCTTACTCTTCTTTATAGCTTTTTAAGTAGCTTTCTGTTGCCCCCTAAAGATTTCCCTGTCCTTTAGTCTCCCACTAATCTTTGCCACTCTGTATGCTTTTTCTTTCAAATTGATACTCTCCTTTATTTCCTTAGATATCCACTGTCAATTTTCCCTCTTTCTACTGTCCTTCCTTTTTGTTGGTATATACCTTTGCTGAGCACTGTGAAAAATCACTTCAAAGGTTCTCCACTGTTCCTCAACTGTTTCACCATAAAGTCTTTGCTCCCAGTCTACCTCAGCTAGCTCTTCTCTCATCCCATTGTAATCTCCTTTGTTTAAGCACAAAATACTCCTGTTTGATTTTACCTTCTCACCCTCCATCTGTATTTTAAATTCCACCATATTGTGATCGCTCCTTCTGAGAGGATCCCTAACTATGAGATCATTAATCAATCCTGTCTCATCACACAGGACCAGATCTAGGACTGCTTGTTCCTTCGTAGGTTCCATTACATACTGTTCTAGGAAACTATCGCGGATACATTCTATAAACTCCTCCTCAAGGCTGCCTTGACCGACCTGGTTAAACCAATCGACATGTAGATTAAAATCCCCCATGATAACTGCTGTACCATTTCTACATGCATCTTTGTTTATTGCCTGCTCCACCATAATGTTACTATTTGGTGGCCTATAGACTACACCTATCAGTGACTTTTTTGCCTTACTATTCCTGTACCTAATCTTTGGACACTGAGGGGCAATTTAGCATGGTTAATCCACCTAACGTGCACATTTTTTGACTGTGGGAGGAGACCGGAGCACCCGGAGGAAAAGCACACGGACGTGGAGAGAATGCGCAAACTCTCCACAAATAATGACCCGATCGGAATTGAACCCGATCCCTGGAGCTGTGAGACAGCAGTGCTAACCAGCGTGCCACTTTTATGAAATCTTGTGGGAGAAATTGGTGAGAGAAAGAGTGGTTGTGCAATTGGACTCCGCAGCGCTGCTGTCACAATGGAAAAGGTGTTGGCCAGGCTTCCAGCCATTTCTCATATGACCCATGAGGTGCTCCATGCTGGGAAGTACACTAGCGTGGGTGTGCCACATACAAACCAAAAGCATCAAAAGTCCGATTAGGACATTAATCAGGCAAAATAACTCTTTCGGAATAGATTTCAGGAACTTGAACAAAGCAGGTCCAGTAAATGCCTATGACCTGTTTATTCGCACAATGAACCGTGCCTCCCTCCTCCTAGCTCCTCACTTCTCCACTATGGAGGTGAAGAATTGGAAGATATTTTTGAGACATTTACACCTGAGCAAAATGACAATGACTCAGTGAAAAATGCATTCACAACCCATTTCACACCCAGAAAAAACACAGTATATGAAGCAATTGTCTTCCGGAGCACTAAGCAAGAAGCAAATGAAACAATTGACCAACATTGTATTTGACTTTGCTGATATTGAACACGTCGAACAAGAAATCACAATGCAAATAATTGCTGTTAGCCAACTACCAGGAAAAGCACTTAAGACAGAGACAAAAAGCTGTACGAGCTGTTGAAGTTAGCAAGATACCTGTGGATTTCAGAGTTATACAGCAGAGGTTAAGGCCGCCAGTTACTTCGTCATGATTGGGTGTGCAAATGCTGCCATAGAGTTGACTACTGTTGCATGGTGGATAGAAGAGGCTCCAATTTCTGCACAATGCCCTATATGAATTTGGAGCCAAACTCCTCCATCCTCTTTGACAGTAACAAGATGATGTCTATCAGACCTGCCAATGCACCAATCATCTGTGTGTATGTTGATCAGCAATGCCCAGCACACCATGCCATCAAAGTCCTCATCTTAGTCCCCTGAAGTTGATCATGTCTGTGATCCCATGCTCTGGTGAGCTGGCACACAAGCTAAGCTTTCCTTCTGACCTAGCTAAAGTCCACCCGCACTCAATGACTCACCAGGTTTTGATGCAACACTGGCCTCTAAACTTCACACTGTCAATACCTTAAGTAATGGCTGCGAGTATGAGATAAAGTGAAAGAGTTTCTTCATCGGAGAACTGGTGCAACTTTGTCTCTTCCTCCTGGGGTTGCTCGGTTGGGCAGGTGGCCATTATGGATACCTGAAAGTATAAAATCGTAACAGCTGGTTAGGGAGATGAAGGTGAAGGAAGGTTTAAATTAAGAGGTCCATAGTTGCAGCATCTGCTGTTTACGATTCATGCCCGGTAGCAGAAAAAGAACATAAGAATATAAGAAATTGGAACAAGAGAAAATCAAACAGCCCGTTGATCCTGCTCCATCATTCAATATGATCATGGCTGACCTTGGGTTTCAACTCCACTTTCCTGCCTGCATCCCATAATATCCCTTGATTCCCCGAGAGACCATAAATCTATCTTTCTCAGCCTTAAATACATTCAAGGAGGATGCATTCACAACGCACTTAGGGCTGCATGGTAGCACAGTAGGTAGCACTGTTGCTTCACAGCTCCAGGGTCCTAGATTTGATTCCCGGCTTGGGTCACTGTCTGTGCGGAGTCTGCACGTTCTTCGTGTCTGCGTGGGTTTCCTCTGGTTTCCTCCCACATGTCCTGAAAGACGTGCTGCTGGATGAATTGGACATTCTGAATTCTCCCTTCATGTTCCCGAACAGGTGCCGGAATGTGGCGACTAGGGGCTGTTCACAGTAACGTCATTGCAGTGTTAATGTAAGCCTACTTGTGACAATAAAGATTATTAATTACTAGAGATTTTATATAATAATGATCTTTATTGTTACAAGTAGGCTTACATTAACACTGCAATGAAGTGCAATTCACTTAATTTGAGAATAATGCAATTATTTAAAAGCGAATACTTAAAACCACAAAAGACCCTGCAAAGAACATTGGCCATTTGAAATGGACAATTTCCGTGCGTGGCATGTGGCGCAGTGGTTAGCACTGGGACTGCGGCACTGAGGATCCGGGTTTAAATCCTGGCCCTGGGTCACTGTCCGTGTGGAGCTTGAACATTCTCCCCATGTCTGCATGGGTTTCACCCCCACAACCCAAAGATGTGCTGGTTTGGTGGATTGGCCACGCTAAATTTGTATTATATTATATTATTTATAAATTGCCCTTAATTGGGAAAAACAAAATAATTGGGTGCTCTAAATTTAAAAAAAAATGAAATGGACAATTTTCAGAAATTGGTCAGGTTCTGTATCCAAACATTCCACAGGAGCTTGAAATCTTCACACAAACACAATAAGTGACTTTTTCAATCCTTCTTCGGTGATCACTTGCTAATGAGTGTGATTGCCCAGCTCAGAAACTCTGTGTTACCTCATCATAGGTTCTGTGGGTTCTTGCATGGATGATGAGCCTGATCCGAGAGCCACATAGGGGCTGGTTTAGCACACTGGGCTAAATTGCTGGCTTTTAAAGCAGACCAAGCAGGCCAGCAGCGCGGTTCGATTCCCGTACCAGCCTCCCCGAACAGGCGCCGGAATGTGGCGACTAGGGGCTTTTCACAGTAACTTAATTGAAGCCTACTCGTGACAATAAGCGATTTTCATTTCATTTTCACATCTTCGACCGCACACTTGGCAGGTGTCACTGGGAGATGGCATTGGTCCTCTGGGTCTAGATCACTGGTATTCCTTTCTCAGCCTCCTTTTCTGGGCCTCCTCTTACTGTCGGATATCATAAGAACATAACAACATATGAACTAGGAGCAGGAGTAGGCCATCTGGCCCTTTGAGCCTGCTCCACCATTTAATGAGATCATGACTGTTCTTTTGTGGATTCAGCTCCACTTTCCCGCCCGAACACCATGACCCTTTATTCCTTTACTCTTCAAAAAAAATCTATCTTTAGTTTTAATGAAGGAGCCTCAACTGCTTCACTGGGCAGCCCGAAGAATTGTGTCCCTTCAATCAAGAGGTTGCTCCAAGTAGGTCTCTTTTGAGCCAGGGTCTCCCACGCGTTGACGTTTCTGTTGTACTTCTTGAGGTAAGCCTTCAGAGTGTCTTTGAAGTGCTTCCTTCATCCTCCTCTTGTTCGGAATCCTTACTTGACCTGGGAAAAGTAGATTTTGCGTTGGTAGTCGGGATTCTGACATCCAAAGCACATGGCCGGCCCAGTGGAATTGGATTTGGATGATCATGGCCTCAATTCTGGTGCTCTTAGCTCCTCCAATGGCACTGATGTTAGTACACCTGTCCTCCCAGTTTATGCAGGGAATCCATGTCAGACAGCATTGCTGGTACCTGTCCAGGGTAGAATCTATACATAGTCAATGTTTCTGAGGTGTATAGAAGAGTTGAGAGGATGATTACCTGGTACACAAGAATATTGGTGTCAGCACAGATGCTGCGGTCATCAAAGATTCGTCCTTTGGTGCCCTAAAGAGATGCTCGCGTATTGGATTTGATGTTGGATCTCCCCATTAGTGCCAGCCTTAGAGGAGAGGTGGCTCCCCTGGTATGGCAAATGATCCCCGTTTGGCCGGGTTCCTCCATCCTGATGGAGAGAGAGACTGTATCTTGCCCTGGGGCAGGTTGGTGAAGGATTCAAGTTTTCATGAGGTTGAGGCTGAGGCCAATTCTTTGGTATGCTTCCGCGAAGGTGTCAAGCATGGCTTGGAGATTTTCTTCAGAGAGAGAGGAGGTGGCGATGTGATTTGCACACTGAAGTTCCACAAGCGACGTCAGGGTCGTATTCTCCTCGGATTTCAACCAGTTAAGGTCAAAAAGGTTTCTGTCTATCCTGTAGAGTATCCACTCCAATGGGAAGTTTGCTCTTGACAAGGTGAAAGATGGTGGCGATGAAGATGGAAAGAAGTGTGGGGTGATGACTCCAGTCTTGATCTCAAAAGTTTCAGTCTCAGTTCTTCTGGTGAGAACTGTCGCCGACATCTTGTTGTGGAGGAGTTGAAAGATGTTGGTGAATTTCTCTGAACAGCCAGCCTTTGACAGGTTTTTCCACAGCACTTCCCGATGGTCAGGTTGATGAAAATCATGTCCGCTGTTCCACAGTTTGATCAGAAGCCAGACTGGCTTTCCAGAAGGATTTCTTCAGAGACTGAAAGAAGGTGGTCGAGAGGATTCAGGTGATGATTTTTACGGCAATGGAGAGTGGCGAGATTTCTCAACAGCTCCAATAATAATAATCTTTATTGTCACAAGTAGGCTTACATTAACACTGTAATGAAGTTACAGTGAAAAGGCCCTAGTCGTCCCATTCCGGCGCTTGTTCAGGTACACATAGAGAGAATTTAGAATGTCAGAATACAGGACGTCTTTCAGGACTTGTGGGAGGAAACCAGAGCACCCAGAGAAAACCCACACAGACACAGGGAGAACGTGCTGACTCCACACAGTCAGTGACCCAAGCCAGGACTCAAACCCGGGACCCTGGAGCTGTGAATGACCGGATCCCGGAGGTCGGCAGGTATTTCTTCTCTGTCCTGATCCAAATTTTCAGCAACAGCTGATGGAGATTACTTTTTCAATATATTAGTGGCAAGTAACATTTTGACCACACAGGTAATGACCATCTCCAACAAGAGCCTCTTGACATTCCTGACATTATAATCACTGAGTCCCCCACTATCAACATCCTGGGGGTTACCATTGACTGGAAACTGAACTGGATTAGCTATATAAATACTGTGGCTAAAAGAGCAGATCCGAGGCAAGGAACCTTGTGGCGAATAACTCACTTACCTGACTCTCCAAAGCCTGTCCACCATCTACAAGACACAAGTCAGGAATGTGATTAAATACTTTCCACGTGCCTGGATGAGTGCAGCTCCAAAAATACGAAAGAAACTCGACACAATCCAGACAAAGCAACTCGCTTGATTGCTCCTCCTTCCAAAAACATTCACTCATACATCATAGAACATAGAACAGTACAGCGCAGTACAGGCCCTTCAGCCCATGACGTTGTGCTGACCATTTATCCTAATCTAAGATCAACCTAACCTACATCCCTTCAATTTAGTGCTGTCCATGTGCCTGTCTAAGAGTCGCTTAAATGTCCCTAATGACTCTGACTACACCACCTCTGCTGGCAGTGCATTCCACACACCCACCACTCACTGTGTAAAGAACCTACCTCTGACATCTCGCCTATACCTTCCTCCAGTCACCTTAAAATCACATCCCCTCGTGACAACCATTTCCACCCTGGGGAAAAGTCTCTGGCTATCCACTCTATCCATGCCTCTCATCACCTAGTATATCTCTATCAAGTCACCTCTCTGCCTTCTTCGCTCCAGTGAGAAAAGTCCTAGCTCCCTCAACCTTTCTTCATGAGACATGCCCTTCAGTCCAGGCAGCATCTTGGTAAATCTCCTCTGCACCCTCTCCAAAGCATCCACATCCTTCCTATAATGAGGCAACCAGAACTGAACACAATATTCCAAGTGTGATCTAACTGGAGTTTTATAAAGCTGCAGCAAAACCTCACGGCTCTTAAACTCAATCCCCCTGTTAATGAAAGCCAACACAGCATACGCCTTCTTAACAACCCTATCAACCTGGGTGGCCTCACCATTGATAGACAGTGGTAGCAGTGTGTACCATCTACAAGAGGCGCTGCAGGGACTCACCAAGATTCCATCGGCAGAACCATCCCAATTCATGTTCGCTACCATCTAGAAGGAGAAGAGCAGCAGGTAGCTGGGAGCCCCACCACCTGGTTGTTTCCCTCCAAGTCATTTACCACTCTGATTTGGAAATATATTGCTGTTCCTTCACTGTGGCTGGGTCAAAATCCTGGAACACCCTCCCTAACAGCACAGTGGGTGTACCTACACCTCAGCGACTGCAGCTGTTCAAATAACAGTATTATTGATGTAATGTATGTAGCCTTCCAAAAAAGCATTTGTGAAATACCGCACAACAGACTTGTGAGCAGCATTAGATCGCATGAAATAGAAGGGACAGTAGCAATATAAATGCTGAATTGGCTGAGTGACAGGAAACAGAGGGTAGTGACGAAAAGTATTTTTTGGACTGGAGGCAGGACTATAGCGTGTTCCCTCGGCTTTGGTATTAGGATACCTGATCTTCTTGATACATATTTTATACATATATCTTATTGCCATAGGTTTTCAAGGGGAAACAGTGTTCCAGTGGCACTGTCACTAGACCAGTAATCCAGAGACCCAGAGTCTGGGGATCTGGGTTTGAACCTCGCCAAGGCAGATAGTGAAATTTGAATTCAATAAAAGATAAAATCTGGAATTAAAAGGCTAAAGATGACCAGGAAACCATTGTCGATTGTCGTAAAAACCCATTTGATTCACTAATATCCTTTAGGGAAGGAAATCTGCAGGGCAGCATGGTGGCACATTGCTGCCTCATGGCGCCAAAGTCCAAGGTTCGATCCCGACTCTGGGTCACTGTCCGTGTGGAGTTTGCACATTCTCCCCGTGTTTGCGTGGGTTTCGCTCCCACAACCCAAAGATGTGCAGGCTCGGTGGATTGGCCACGTGAAATTGCCCCTTAATTGTAAAAAAATTAATTGGATACTCTAAAAAAAATTTTAAAAAGGGAAGGAAATCTGCTGTCCTTACTTGGTCTGGCCTACATATGACTCCAGATCCAGCAATGAGGTTAACTCCTAAATACTCTTAGGGATGGGCAATAAATGCTGGCTCAGCCAGTGATGTCCAACATCCCATGAACAAATTTTTAAAAAGGCAGCACAATTTCAAAATGTGCAGATGTGATGGGAATCAAAAGTAATGTGAAATGTGAGGAGGTTAGTGTTAAACCTCAAGAGGGTGCAGGCATGGTTGGGCAGATGGTCGCTGAGATTAATGCAGAGAAGTGTCAAGCGATTAGTTTGACAGGAATAAATGAGAGAATAAATAGAGAATAAATAATACAATCTTAAAGGGGGTGAAGGAGCAGAGGAACCTGGGAGGATATGTGTACCAACTCTTTGTATGTGGCAGGGCAAGTTGTGGGAATAGTTCATAAAGCATAGGATCTGGAGTGCACTACCTGAGATTATGATGGAGGCAGCTTCCATCATCAATTGGGACATAGAGTAAAGCATAAATAAAGGAAGGAGTTATGTTAAGCCTGGAGTTTGGCATCCAGTTCTGGGCACCATATTTTAGGAAGGATTCGAGAAGATGCAGAAAAGATTCACGAGAATGGTTTCAAGGATGAGGAACCTCAGCCACGTGGGTAGGTTGGAAGAGTTGGGGCTGTTTCCCTTGGAGAAGGTTGAGAGGAGATTTGATAGACGTATTCAAAAACATGAGGAGTTTGGACAGAGTAAATAGGAAGAAACTGTTCCCATTGGTAGGGGGATCAAGAACCAGAAGGCACAGATTTAAGATAACTGGAAGAGGGCCCAAAGGGACTTGAGGAGGCAGCAAATGGTTAGGATCTGGAGCGCACTACCTGAGAGTACGATGGAGGCAACTTCAATCATGGCTTTCAAAGGAGCATTGGATCATTATCTGTGGAGTAGATTTTCAAAGACTAACAGAGGAATGATGGAAGGGTAGCACTATGTGAATTGATCTTTCAGAATTGGCACAGACACGCCAGGACCAATGTCCTCTGTGCAGTAACCATTCTATGATTCATTCTTTGATCATGAACACTGCATGCAAAAATAGATGGCAATGAGTTTTTAGCCCACTGATTTTAAATCTTTTTTTTAATCGAAGAATTCTGTATTAACATCCTTTTTCTCAATGATGGAAATCCTTCAGGGAAGGAAACATGTTGCCCTTTGCCTGACTGCCCAACATGTGACTTCAGCCCCCAGATCAAAGTGATTGACTGTTAACTGCACGAGAAAGGCACTTTGGTGTATTAAACACCTGAAAATAATAATTAGTATTGGACTGGGGCGATTGGAGGAGACCCACCAAATGGCAATTAGGGATTGGCCTGACCAAAGATCAGAAGGGAAAGCCTGCCCCCACAATAAATAAAACTTCCTTCAACAATGGCAAAGTTTGAAAGGCAAGTTTGTTTTTTGGACTGTTGGGATTTCTGTGATTGATGGATCGACCCCTATCCTCCTCCCGTTACCCTCTGGAACACACATTTTGCAGTATCTCCAGGAATCATTTGCCAAAGTCGCAGCAAGAATTCGAGAGAATCGTGCAAAAAGCCTGCTCCATCTTTTGTGGAAGGTGCTGGTAAATTCAGCAGCTAGATTGTACAGGACAATTCAGCAACACATGCCACAGAGGCAAGGAGTGCGGAAAGTTTGCACACTTGTGCAGGTGACATAGCAAATCTGAATGACTGTCATAGCACTGGGGTAGTTAAAGTGAACATTATACAGCAAAACATTTAACCAAAAACAATGACAACAGGGAGTACAGTTTGTAGAAAAGAAGCACACTTCCTCCACAGCATTTTTTATAATAATGCAGGTACATAAAAGGACATTTTTCTTTGAGCCAGGAAATTAGATAATATCAGGTAAAATATAATTCCTACTAAAATATTGCCACTGATATTAATAATTAGGTGCAGTCTGTTTCCTTGATCATACATTGCAATCATTGCTGGTAGTTTAGAGAAAAACATACATTGTTGTTAAACTATATTCTGCTGTATGGTACTGTATGGCAGCATCATGTATACATTAATCACTCCCAATGGTTTTAGAAATGACAACTGGTTCATTTTTAGCATAGGTTTTTTTTGATTAATTGCTGGTTACAAAGCGTTGACGGAAATTGAACCCCACTTCAAAGGTAACATTCAGCAAAATATTTACCACAGGAAAATATTGTAAAAAATGACCTACTTCATGCAAGATGTGCCCAAATTAGTATCACAGCTTAATTGATGTGTTTAGTTATTGAAGACCAATACTGCTCAATTTAATTCAATGTGAAAAATGAGACTGCTTATTAAACTGTTTATTAACAAAATAACCATCTAATTGGAAGCAGCAGAGGCATGTTATTGATTCAGAGGCAAGTTTGAGTAGATCTAGAAATTGTCAAAGGGAACAAAAAATAAAGAAAAGTACAGGACAGGAACAGGCCCTTCGGTCCCCGAAGACTGCGCTGATCATCATGCCTTAACTAAAAAAAAACCTTCTGCCTTTACTCGATCCGTATCCCTCTATTTCCTCCCTATTCATGTATCCATCCAGGTGCCTCTTAAATGTGGCTAATGTGCCTGCCTCCACCACATCCCCCGGCAGCGCATTCTAGGGACCCACCACTCTGTGTGAAAAACGTACCCCGCATATCTCCCTTAAACTTTCCCCTTCTCACCTCAAACCTGTGTCCCTTTGTAATTGACACTTCAACCTTTGGAAAAAGCCTCTTACTATCCACCCTATCTGTGCCTCTCATAATTTTGTAGACCTCTATCACACTTCCTCTCAGCCTCCGTCTTTCCAGTGAAAACCGTCCTAGTTTATTCAACCTCTCATCATAGCCAACACCTTGGAGACCAGGAAACATCCTGGTGAACCTTCTTCGCACTCTCTCCAAAGCTTCCATGTCCTTCTGATAGTGTGGTGACCAGGGCTGCATGCAATACTCCAAATGCGGCCTAATCAAGGTTTTATATAGCTGTAACATGATTTCCCAACTCCTGTACTCAATAACCCGGCTGATGAAAGCAAGCGTGCCATATGCCTTCTTAATCACCTTGGCCACCGATGTTGCCACTTTTAGGGAACTGTGGACCTGCACACCCAGATCCCTCTGTATGTTACTATTCCTAAGGGTTCTGCCATTTACAGTATAATTCATACCTATATTTGATCATTCAAAATGCATCACCTCGCATTTGTCCGGATTAAACTCCATCTGGCATTTCTGTGCCCAAGTCCCCAATCCTGCTGTATCCTCTGACAACCCGTGGCACTATCAGCAACTCCACCAATCTTTGTGTCATCTGCAAACTTACTAATCAGACCACCCACATTTTCCACCAGATCATTTATATATACTACAAACAACAGAGGTCCCAGCACTGATCCCTGTGGAACTCCACTAGCTACAGATCGCCATTCAGAAAAACACCCTTCCACTGCTTCCCTCTGTCTTCTATAACCAAGCCCTTTCTGTATCCATCTAGCCAGCCCACCCCAAATCCCATGTGATTTTCGTTTTTGTACCAGTCTGCCATGTTGGAACTTGTCAAAAGCGTTATTAAATTCAGCCCCAACCACCCCCTTTAACATCAGGGACCTGAAGTGGAGGGTACTGCACACAGCAGTCCCATACAACCTTAGAACTGCACCGGTTCATGGACTCCCAAGATGCCTGTCTTTTTACGGCCTTGTGGGGTCAATGGAACCTGTGTGTATTTGTTGCTTTAGACTGCACCCCCTCATGAGTTATTTGATAAGCCTCTTGTCACAGTTTTATATAGCTGCAACATGATTTCCCAACTTTTGTACTCGATGATGAATGTGAGCATGCCATATACCGTCTTAATCATCTTGGCCATCTGTGTTGCCAATTTTAAAAAACTGTGGACCTGCACGCCCAGATCCCTCTGTATGTTAATGTTCCTAAGGTTTCTGCCAGTTACAGTATAATTCATACCGAAATTTGAACCTCCGATTTGTCTGGATTGACCTCTATCAGCCATTTCTATGCCCAAATCTCCAAGCTATCTATATCCTGTTGTACCCTTTGACAATCCTCGGCACTATCAGCAACTCCGCAAGTCTTCGTGTCATCCGCAAACTCACAAATCAGACCATCAACATTTTCCTCCAGAGCATTTATATATATTAAAAACAACAGAGGACCCAGCACTGATCCCTGTGGAACTCCACTAGCTACAGATCGCCATTCAGAAAAACATCCTTCCATCGCTACAGGGTCCCAGGTTCAATTCCTGGCTTGGATCACTGTCTGTGCAGAATCTGCATGTTCTCCCCCATGTTTGCATGGCTTTCCCCCGGGTCCTCCGGTTTCCTCCCACAGTCCAAAGATATGCATGTTAGTTGGATTGGCCATGCTAAATTGCCTTAATTGTCCAAAAATGGTTGGATGGGGTTGGTGAGTTGTGGGAATGGTGTAGAGGTGTGGGCTTGGGTAGGGTGCTCTTTCCAAGGGCTGGTGCAAACTGGATGGGCCGGGTGGCCTTCTTCTGCACTGTGAATTCTATGATTCTATGATTCTACTCTCTGTCTTCTATAACCAAGCCAGTTCTGTATTCATCCAGCCAACCAACCCCGAATCCCATGTGATTTTAGTTTCGTACCAGTCTGCCATGTGAGACCTTGTCAAACGCCTTACTAAAATCTATATAAACTATGTCCAGAGCCCTTCCCTCATCAATTTCTTTGTCACCTCTTCAAAACACTCAATCAAGTTGGTGAGACGTGACCTTCACCTTAAAAAAATATGCTGCCTGTCACTAACTAGTCCATTTTCCTCCAAATGTGCATACATCCCTTCCCTCAGTATCTTTTCCAAAAGCTTCCCTACCACTGATGTCAGGCTCACCGGCCTATAATTTGCTGGATTGTCCCTGCTTCCTTTCTTAAACAAGGGAATAATATTTGCGATTGTCCAGTCCTCTGGAACCTCGTCTGTGGCCAAAGAGGATGTAAAGATATCTGTTAAGACCCCAGTTATTACTCCCCTTTCCTCCCGCAATATCCTGGGATAGGTCCCATCTGGTCCGGGGACTTGTCTAACTTAATGCAATTTAGGAAAATCAACACTTCTGCCTTTGATATATTGATGTTCTCAAGATCGTTCACGCAACTACCCCTAACCCCAACATCAATCATGCCCTTGCCCCTGGTGAATACCGATACAAAGTACTCATTAAGGATTTCATCCCCTTCCTCTGGTTCCACGCATAACTTCCCTCCATTGTCCTTCAGTGGGCCTACTCTTTCTCTTGCTATCTTATTGCTCCTAATATATGCATAAAAAGGCTTGGGATTCTCCATGACCATGATTGCTAAAGACATTTCAAGGCCCATTTTAGCCCTGCTAATTTCATGTTAAAGTTCCTATCGTATGTTCACTGTACTACTCAAGGGTTTTTTTCAGTTTTTAGATGCCTCGGCCTACCATATGCTCCTTTTTCCTTTTGACTAAGCTTACAATTTCCCTTGTGATCTATGGTTCCCGAATCCTCCCAATTCTATCCTTCATTTATGCAGAGACATGCCTGTCCTGCACTTCAATCAACTGGCCTTTAAAAGACTCTCACATGTCAGATGTGGATTTGCCCTCAAATAGCCGCTCCCAATCCACATATCCCAGTTCCTGTCTAATTTAGGTATAATTGGCCCCCGCCCAATTAAGCACCCGCACCACGGTCCACTCTTGTCCTTATCCATGACTACTCGAAATATTATGGAATTATGATCGCGAATTCAAAATGCTCCCCCAATGAAACATCAATCATCTGGCCTGGCTCATTCCCCAATACCAAGTCTAGTATGGCCCCCTCCCTGGTTGGATTGTCTACATACTGTATCAAAAAGCCCTCCTGAACACATAAAAAAAAATTGCTCTCGATCTGAGCCCTGGGCTACAAGGGATTCCCAGTCAACATGGGGGAAGTAAGATCTGTTCCCTAATCAGCAATGCAACTTCCCCCACCTCATTTGTTTCACCTTCTGTCTCATAACTGCCCTTTGAGGGCAATGCAATGAACACTCCTGGTGGGGATGGCTTGGGGGTTAATGCTAGAAGGGTCTTCAAATCCAGAGCTCCAATTGTTTGCATTCTTGTGAGGTTTACTGACTAGAAATCAAAGTTTGGAAACCTGATAAACTTTCCCAACCAAAGGGGTTTGTGACCTGATCGATATAAACCAGCAAGAATGTCTGTAATGCTCATCTATAAGAATGATGCCATGGATGAATCATGGAAAGTAATTAGGTCGCAATTACCTCACCAATGTCACCTCTATTTCAATAGTCATTAAATATGGTGCTTGATGGTGGAATCACATTCACATGTTAAGCTTTCTTCCCCTGACTTCATTATTTTTAATCACTTCCTTTTAAAATTTAAAATTTGATTCATGTCTTGATATTCATCACTTTTTTTTACCACATATAATTGTTGATACTTGGAATGCTTCGCCTGATTTTGTTGCGAATGCTGAAATATGACTTTTAGAAGAATTGTTGGAAAGTTAGTGTAATTTCTGTGCATGTATCACTATATGGAATCCCATAGAATCCCTACAGTGCCGAAAGAGGCAATTTATCCCATCAAATCTGCACCGACCCTCCAAAAAGAAAACTCTACTTATGCTCACTCTCCCATCCTATCCCCATAACCCCTCATATTGATCATGGCCAATCCACCTAACCTGCAAATATTTGGACTGTGAAAGGAAACCGGGAACATCCGGAGGAAACCCACGCAGACAAGTGGAAAATGTGAAAGCTCCACATAGACAGTCGCTCGAGGCCGGAATTGAACCCTGGTCCCTGGCTTTGAACAAGCAGTGCTAACCACTGTGTCACCATGCCACCCATTTGTCTTGTCTGATGTTGTTGCGGAAGTTCTTGTTTTTAGTACTGTGCCTATGTGCTTCGCATTGTGTGGTAAACCTGACATTTTTTTGTAACCTCTGTGTGGCATTCCCTTTAATTTTCTCCAGCTCTTTAAATTTACCTAGCTACAATGTTACTTGGCTACATCTTTTTACTCTGGTCATTAAAGCTTTCTCAGCTTGAGCTGTGATGCACGATCAATTGCTCAAAGACTAAGGTTGGGTACAACTGTGGCTTCATTGCAGTCAGATGCGTGACCTCCTGCTGCAGCTGGCGAAATGGCAGATCAATGGAGGACACGCATATTTATACTCCTCCTACTGGGCGGAGTCAGCCGGCAGGGGCTACCGGCGAACCTATAATACAGGTCCTACCTTACATCCCCTAACACAGGTGTACAGTGGTTTACCACAAGCTGTTAATATGAGTTGATTTTATTTTAGATGTTTAGGTGCAAACATCATGGGCAGGATTCTCCGTCGGCGGGATTCTCCATTATGCCGGCGCCCGGGGGTTTCCCGACGGCGTGGGGCTGCCCCACAATGGGAAACCCCATTGACTGGCTGGCGTAACGGAGAATCCTGCCGGCCGGTCGGGGCAAAAATGTGGAGCGGCGGGGCGGAGAATCCCGCCCCATTATGTCCTTCATGCCAGTGCAAAACCAATTTCTAGCCACTTAAGCCTAAACTTCCCCCAGATTTCCCTGCTTAGAAGGTCTGAAGGTAAAGTTTTCACATGAAATGAGTTTGAATAACATTAGTTTCCATCGTTCGAGAATTGGGAAGGTGTCTCAACACCTAGCTCCCAGCTGGGCTAAAGAACGGTGAAGTTATAAACAAAATCTCGGTTGATAATAATCGCTTATTGCCACAAGTAGGCTTCAATGAAGTTACTGTGAAAAGCCCCTAGTCACCACATACCGGCACCTGTGCAGGGAGGCCAGTATGGGAATTGAACCCGTGCTGCTGGCATTGTTCTGCATTACGAGCCAGCGATTTAGCCCACTGTGCTAAACCAGCCCCTGTCCAAATGTCCACATGGCATCGGTCACAGTTGCGGCCTTTCCTGCATACAGCCCCATCAGTGGGGCAAAGACCAAGTCGTGGAGTCGGGGTGCTGGTGGGTTGAGGGGGGGGGGGGGGGGGGGTTGTGATTGGTTGAGGGGAGAGCTCCGTTGACAACACAATGTCAGTGACTGTGCAAAATCGCTGCTAACAGGAGGGCTAACAAACCTAAAGTTCCTGGCCGCTTCCGTGGAGTGGGCAGATGATCAAATTCCCAGCCTTTTCCTGGGAAAGTTATCTGACAGCAGGAATGTTGAATATCTCCCTGCCACCACCACCCCCTTGCCTCCAAGGCTGACATCACGGGGTGAGGAAAGATCAGCCTTTTAACTCTCTCCACAGCTGCTGGCTGAGACATAGAACATAGAACATAGAACAGTACAGCACAGAACAGGCCCTTCGGCCCTCGATGTTGTGCCGAGCAATGATCACCCTACTTAAACCCACGTAACCCGTATACCCGTAACCCAACAATCCCCCCATTAACCTTACTCTACGGGCAATTTAGCATGGCCAATCCACCTAACCCGCACATCTTTGGACTGGAAACATATTTCCAGAATCCCCTGTTTGTATTTCTGCAAGGTAAAAGTAATGAGTTTGGTTTTGGAAAAGAAGCCAAAATGTCCATATATATTGGGGAGGCAGTGGCTTCGTGGTATTGTCGCTGGATTAGTAATCCAAAAACCCAGAATCATGTTCTGGGGCCTCGGGTTCGAATCCCGCTACTGCAGATGGTGAAATTTCAATTCAACAAAACAAAATCTGGATTAAAAGATTGTTTATTGTGGTAAAAACCCATCTGCTTAACTAATATCCTTTAGCAAAGGAAATCTGTCCTCCTTACCTGGTTTGGCCTGTGTGTGATTCCAGATCGACTGTAATGTGATTGATTCTGAAATGTGCTCAGGGCTGGGCAGTAAATGCTTCTCCAGCCAGAGACGCCCACATCCCATGAGCGAATTTTTAAAAAGAAACACAGAGGGGTCTCAAGTCAAATAGAAATGACAGAGATGAGATTGTAATAGGCACAGAGGAGAGATAATATTAACGAATAAAACCCCAGGATCATGTGTGAGACAAAGTTGACATGTGGAAAGAATAGAGTCAGTTGGCAATGTTGATCAATCAATGTACAGAATCTGAGGCAGGTCTGAGAAGGAGTCAGGAACTGTTTGAAAGGTAGTAGATCAGTAGGCGATTGTTGGATGTTACCTCGTGGAAACAGAGGATCAGGAAAGAGTTGTAGACATGGCTCGAGAGATGGTGCAAGAGGGAGGGATTCATATTCCTGTGGCATTGGAACCGGCTCTGGGGGAGGTGGGACCAGTACAAACCAGACAGTCTGCACCTGGGCAGAACTGGAACCGATGTCCTCGGGGGGGGGGGGGGGGGGGGGGGGGGGGGGGGTGTACTTGCTAGAGCTGTTGGGGAAGGTTGAAACTAATGTGGCAGGGGGATGGGATCCGATGTAGGAAGTCGGAGAGAAGGAAAACGGGGCCAGAAACAAAAAGCAGTAAGGGGGAAAGAGTAAAGCAGAGAAGCCATAGTCAAAAATCAAAATGGGCAAGAGTACAGGGTACAGTGACTGAGGAGAGTGTGAAAAGGGAGGTGGCCAATGCAGGATTGAGGGTGTTGTACCTAAATGCGCGCAGTATACGGAACAAGGTAAATGAGCTTGTTGCGCACATTGAAATTGGCCGGTACGATGTTGTGGACACCACAGAGACGTGGCTGCAAGGGGATTAGGGCTGGGATCTAAATATCCAAGGATATATGTCCTATTGAAAGGACAGGCAGATAGGCAAAAGGGGCGGGGTTGCATTGTTAGTAAGGAATGAAGTTAAATCGATAACAAGGAGCGATATAGGATCAGAAGACATAGAATCTCTGTGGGTAGAGTTGAGGAATCGCAAAGGTAAAAAGACCCTGACCCTGGAGTTATGTACACACCCCCTAGCAGTAGTCAGGATGTGAGGCAGAAAATAAATCAGGAGATAGAAAAGGCATGAAAAAAAGGCAATATTACAATCATCATGGGGGAACTTCAATATGCACGTGGACTGGGAAAATCAGGCTGGTAGTGGATCCCAAGAAATGAAATTTGTGGAATGTCTAAGATGTTTTTTGGAGCAGCTTGTGACAGAGCCTACTAGGGAAAAGGCAATTCTGGATTTGGTAATGTGCAATGAGGCAGACTTGGGGAACATAAGGTTTAGGAACCCTAAGGGAACACTGGCCACAATATGATATAATTTACCCTGCAGTTTGAGAGGGAGAAGCTGCAATCAGATGTAACGGTATTACAATTAAATAAGGGTAACTACAAAGACATGAGGGTGGAGCTGGCCAGAGTTGATTGGAGAACGAGCCTAGCAGGGAAGACAGTGGAATAGCAATGGCAGGAGTTTTGGGGGTTATTAGGGAGGCACAACAGAAATTCATCCCGAGGAGGAAACATGCAAAGGGGAGAACAAGGCATCCATGGCTGATGAGGGATGTCAAGGACAGCATAAAGGCTAAAGAAAAAGCAGACAAAATGGGAAGCCTTTAAAAGCGAGCAGAGGACAACTAAAAAAGCAATAAGGGGGAGAAGATGAAGTATGAGTGCAAGCTAGCTAGTAATATAAAGGAAGATAGGAAGAGATTTATTTAATATATAAAAGGTAAGAGAGAGGCAAAAATAGACATTGGACCACTAGAAAATGTGGCTGGAGAAGTAATAATAGGAAACAAAGAAATGACGAACTGCATAGTTACTTTGCATCAGTCTTCACTGTGGAAGACACCAGTGGGATGCCAGGGCTCCAGGAGAACCAGGGGGCAGAGGTGAGTGCAGTGACTTTTACTAAGGAGAAGGTTCTGGGGAAACTTAAAGGTCTGAAGGTGGACCAGATGGACTACACCTAAAAGTGTCCTAAAAGATATAGCTGAGGAAATTGTGGAGGCATTAGTGATGATCTTTCATGAATCACTGGAGGCAGGAAGGGTCCCAGAGGACTAGAAAGTGGTGAATGTACCACCACTGTTTAAGAAGGGAGGGAGGCAGAAGATGGGACATTATGGGTCGGTTAGCCTGACTTCGGTCATTGGTAAGATTTTAGAGTCTTATTAAAGATGAGATCGCAAAGTATTTGGAAGTGCAGGGTAAAATAGGACTGAGTCAACACAGCTTTGTCAAAGGGAGGTCATGCCTGACAAATCTGTTTGAGTTCTTTGAGGAGGTAACAAGTAAGTTAGACAAAGGAGAACCAGTGTACTGATTTATTTAGATTTCCAGAAGGCCTTTGACAAGGTGCCGCATAGGAGACTGTGAAATAAGTTAAGAGCTCATGGTGTTCAGGGTAAGATCCTGGCATGGATAGAGGATTGGCTAACTGGCAGAAGGCAGAGAGTGGGGATCCTTTTTCAGGATGGCAGCCGGTGACTAGTGGTGTGTCTCAGGGGTCTGTGCTGAGACCACAACTTTTTACAATATACATAAATGATCTGGAAGAAGGTACTGAAGGCACTGTTGCTAAGTTTGCAGATGATACAAAGATCTGTCGAGGGACAGGTAGTATTGAGGAAGCAAGGGGGCTGCAGAAGGACTTGGACAAGCTCGGAGAGTGGGCAATGAAGTGGCAAATGAAATACAATGTGGAAAAGTGTGAGGTTATGCACTTTGGAATGAGGAAATGCTTAGGAAATCAGAAGGACAAAGGGACTTGGGAGTCCTTGTTCATGATTCTCTTAAGGTTAATATGCAGGTTCAGTCGGCAGTTAAGAAGGCAAATGCAATGATAGCATTAGGTATTAGGCTCTGGTCAGATCCCATTTGGATTATTGTGAGCAGTTTTGGGCCCCGTATCTAAGGAAGGATGTGCTGGCCTTGGAAAGGGTCAAGAGGAGGTTCACAAGAATGATTCCTGGAATGAAGAACTTGTCGTATGAGAAATAGTTGAGGACTCTGGATCTGTACTTGTTGGAGTTTAGAAGAATAAGGGGGGATCTTATTGAAACGTACAAGATACTGCGAGGCCTGGATAGAGTGGACGTGGAGAGGCCATTGCAACTTGTAGGAAAAACCAGAACCAGAGGACACCATCTCAGATTAAAGGGATGATCCTTTGAAACAGAGATGAGGAGGAATTTCTTCAGCCAGAGGGTGGTGAATCTGTGGAACTCTTTGCCGCAGAAAGCTGTGGAGGCCAATTCATGATTGAATAGCGGAGCAGACTCGATGGGCCAAGTGGCCTAATTCTGCTCCTATGTCTTATAGTCTTATAGACTCATTAAGCGTTACAGCACAGAAAAGACCCTTCAGAAGATCGCGTCTGCGCTGGTCAAAAGCAACCACCTATCTATTCTAATCCCATTTTCCAGTATTTGGTCCATAGCCTTGTATGCTCTGACATCGCAAGTGTACATCTAAATACTTCTTAAATGAGGGGCTCTGCCTTCACTGCCCTTTCAGACAGTGAGTTCCAGACTCCCATCACCCTCTGGATGAAAAACTTTTCCTCATATGCCCTCTAAACCTCCTGCCCCTTACCTTAAATCTTAGCCCACTGGTCATTGATCCTTCCACGAAGGGGAAAGGTTTATTCCTGTTCACTCTTGATGCACTATCAATTACTATGAGAGTAGAGAACAGTCAAGGCTTTATGAAGTAGGGATGAGTGGCCTCCTGCAGCTGCTACCAGAATGGGAGCTGCTCTGGTATGCGCACACATTTATACTCCGCCAGCAGGCAGGGATTTACCCCCGTACCTCTAGTACAGGAGCCTTACCATTCTACATCTACTATATGGTTACGACATAAGAACATAAGAACATAAGAACATAAGAACTAGGAGCAGGAGTAGGCCATCTGGCCCCTCGAGCCTGCTCCGCCATTCAATTAGATCATGGCTGATCTTTTGTGGACTCAGCTCCACTTTCCGGCCCGAACACCATAACCCTTAATCCCTTTATTCTTCAAAAAACTATCTATCTTTACCTTAAAAACATGTAATGAAGGAGCCTCAACTGCTTCACTGGGCAAGGAATTCCATAGATTCACAACCCTTTGGGTGAAGAAGTTCCTCCTAAACTCAGTCCTAAATTTACTTCCCCTTATTTTGAGGCTATGCCCCCTAGTTCTGCTTTCACCCGCCAGTGGAAACAACCTGCCCACATCTATCCTATCTATTCCCTTCATAATTTTAAATGTTTCTATAAGATCCCCCCTCATCCTTCTAAATTCCAACGAGTACAGTCCCAGTCTACTCAACCTCTCCTCATAATCCAACCCCTTCAGCTCTGGGATTAACCTAGTGAATCTCCTCTGCACACCCTCCAGCGCCAGTACGTCCTTTCTCAAGTAAGGAGACCAAAACTGAACACAATACTCCAGGTGTGGCCTCACTAACACCTTATACAATTGCGACATAACCTCCCTAGTCTTAAACTCCATCCCTCTAGCAATGAAGGACAAAATTCCATTTGCCTTATACTATACAATCAGTGGTGACTACCACATTCAACCCCTGTTAAAAAAAGAGTCCAGCGGGGGGGTGGTGGAGAAATTTACAGTTCAGGCAAAATTTACAAGTTCAGTCGGTCGGCTGCCTTGATCCGCCGCTGTGATCGCCTCGGTCCCGGTGGCGATGTGGGCGGCGACTTGGTCACCTGTGACTCCGGGAGCGTGTTGGCCTCATCTTCATCCCTGAGTGGAACCAGTGGGAGGCCGGATCGTCCTGGGGCGGGGGCTGTGGTTAGGTGTGCTGGGGGTAGGGGGGAGAGTGGCGCCGGGGCAATCGGAGGGGGTGGTGGAGGGTGGAGGCCGTGGGTGGGGATCCAGCTGGTGCCAAGTCCCGGAAGGAGACTGTGTCCTGGCGTCCATCAGGGTACACCCCCAAGGCGTATGAGGCACTCTCAATTACGACACGAGAGCGAGGTCGGTAATCAAAAGGCTTTAATCTACAGAGAACTAAACAGCATCCGAGAGAAGTGTGCTCACCACATGGAGCCTTATCCTATATACCGTTTCCTGAGGGCATAGCCAGAGAAGGAGTCCCCCAGGGTTCCAAGCACCTTAAAGGGGCAAGGTACCGTTTACAGCAGTTATTAATACCGTTCATCACATTCACCCCCTGTTTAAAAAAAAACACATAGTCCGTCGGGGGTGAAGTGGAGTTATAAGTTCAGTCTTTATGGTGGTCTGATCGTCCGTGCTGACTTTCGCTGCTCCGGTGGTTGCGCCGTGGATGCGGTCGGTTCCGAATGTGGTATATCCGGGAGCACGGTTGACTGAGCCTTTGCCCACCTTGGAGGGGGAGGGGTATCAGGGGTGATTAGGGTGATCGATGCCGGCGCCGGCTGGGGGTCAGGGGGCGCTATGGGGGGGCGCTGTCGGAGTCGGCGGTCGATGTGGGGCAGGGAACGTTGGTAGAAGGGGGAGGTCGGTGTGGAAAACGTCGGGGTCAGTGGGAGAGTCGGTGGGGTCGGTGGGAGAGCCAGCGGGTGCCAGGTCTCGCAGGGAGACGGTATCCTGCCTGCCGTCGGTGTGCTCGACGTAGGCGTATTGAGGGTTTGCGTGCAGCAGGTGGACCCTCTCGACTATTGGATCAGTTTTATGGCTCCTCATGTGTCTCCGGAGTAGGACTGGACCCTGAGTCATCAGCCAGGGTGGAAGCGAGACCCCAGAAATGGACTTCTTGGGGAAGACAAACAAACGATTGTGAGGGGTCTCGTTCGAGGCCGTACAGAGGAGCGACCTAATGGAATGTAGAGCATCGGGTAGGACCTCCTGCCAGCGGGCGATAGGGAGACTCCTTGACCGTAGGGCTAGGAGGACAACCTTCCAAACTGTTGCGTTCTCCCTCTCCACTTGCCCGTTTCCCCGCGGGTTATAGCTCGTCGTTCTGCTCGAGCCGATGCCCTTGCTGAGCAGGTACCGACGCAGCTCATCGCTCATGAACGATGTACCCCGGTCGCTGTGGATATAAGCGGGGCAGCACGGTAGCATTGTGGGTAGCGCAATCGCTTCACAGCTCCAGGGTACCGGGTTCGATTCCCGGCTTGGGTCACTGTCTGTGCGGAGTCTGCACATCCTCCCGTGTCTGCGTGGGTTTCCTCCGGGTGCTCCGGTTTCCTCCCACAGTCCAAAGATGTGCGGGTTAGGTGGATTGGCCATGATAAATTGCCCTTAGTGTCCAAAATTGCCCTTGTGTTGGGTGGGGTTACTGGGTTATGGGGATAGGGTGGAGTTGTTGACCTTGGGTAGGGTGCTCTTTCCAAGAGCCGGTGCAGACTCGATGGGCTGAATGGCCTCCTTCTGCACTGTAAATTCTATAACAGTGTGAAGATGCTGCGCAGTGCCTTGATCACGGAGGCCGAGGTCATATCGGGGCAGGGGACAGCAAAAGGGAAGCAGGAGACCTCATCGAAGACAGTGAGGGAATAGATGTTGGGGTTGGTGGACGGGAGGGCCCTTTGAAGTCCCCACTTAGTCACTCAAAAGGCCCAGACGCCTTTATCAGGCAGGCCTTGTCTGGTCGATAGAATTGCGGTTTGCATTCCGCACAAATCTGGCATGCCTTAGTCATGGCAGATTTCAGGTCCACTGTAGAAAAGACCCGGTACTGAGCAATCTGATTGACCATATCAGTGTGGTGATCGTAGATTGACTAGATACAAAACAACTGAGCAAACACCAGAGGGAGAGCTATAAATACACCGGGACAGGATGTACAATTTTCTTTAACGATGTACAGAAAATATGTAAAGAGAAAAAGGGGGATGTGGTGATCACAAGTTAACTAGATGCAATACAACTGAGCAAACACTAGAGGGGGCACGGGAGAGCCATATAAATAGACGGGGACAGGAAGTGAGGACACACTTCACAGAGGGCAGAACTTGGAGCAGGACACACACACACGCCAGCTAGGAGCACTGAAGGTAGCCGTAGGTAACAGCTCTGAAGAGAGAACGAACTCACAATAAAGCATCTTCTCCACATTTGAGACTACGAGCTTTATTAAGACACGAGGAACAACACATGGTACCCAGGAGTGGCTTCAGACGCTTACTACAGGACAACTCAGTGGCAGATACAGAAAGCTCAAAATGGCATGGAAATCTCCTACTGGACATTTGACTTGGGAAGACATCGCTAATTCGAGGATGTGATATGGATACCCAGATCAGCTGGACCAGACTGGCGTTGTAAGAAATGTCTGGAAAAGGTTTAAACAAATGTTGATATTTATCTCACAGCTAATGATGTACAAGAAGCCTCAGACAACAATAGCAAGAAGCACAGCAGAAACGAGAATGACAACAGAAAGAACAAAAGCAACATGAAGCGCGACAAGACAAACAACAAAGTCAGGCACAAAGATAGCGACAACGACAGAGACAGAAACAACAAGAACGGCAACGGAAACAACAAAGTCAGGAACAAAGATAGCGACAACACCAAAGACAGAAACGACAAAAACAGCAACACGAACGGCAATGAAAACAACAAAGTCAGGAACAACGACAGTGCCAACACCAAAGACAGAAACGACAAAAACAGCAACAAGTACGGCAACGAAAACAACAAAAACAGGAACGACAGAAACAACAGCAATGAAACAACGACTTGTACACAATGGTACTACTTGGCACATGAAGGACAATGCCACAGCACACTGCAAAACGATGACAAGACTACAAACATGTCATGGGATGACGACGAATCGCACAAACTCACGTCTGCTCCAGAACGAGCAAGCACACCAGCATCCAAGGCGGATGAGACAATAAATCAACACCACAAGCACAGAAAAAAAGTCCATGCCAGTCAACATCAGTGAGGTGACCATGCAAACACCTCGGGATGATGCATTGGGTACTTAAAATAACAAGGAACACCAACAACATTCACGGCGGACTTGCAATATCAATATCACCACGTCATCAACAACAAAAAGAAAAAAATAAGCTCTGAACAAATTCATCAAGTTTGGACTCATAAATGTTTTTATTAAGATTGGACATATAACTACATTGGCTTTGTACAATATGCAATAGCACCATCACCTGTATAGATACGCATATCATAAGTAACTGTTTTCTATAATTTTCGTTAACGATGTACAGCAAATATATAAAGAGAAAAAGGGGGATGTGGTGATCGTAGATTGACTAGATACAAAACAACTGAGCAAACACCAGAGGGAGAGCTATAAATACACCGGGACAGGATGTACAATTTTCTTTAACGATGTACAGAAAATATGTAAAGAGAAAAAGGGGGATGTGGTGATCACAAGTTAACTAGATGCAATACAACTGAGCAAACACTAGAGGGGGCACGGGAGAGCCATATAAATAGACGGGGACAGGAAGTGAGGACACACTTCACAGAGGGCAGAACTTGGAGCAGGACACACACACACGCCAGCTAGGAGCACTGAAGGTAGCCGTAGGTAACAGCTCTGAAGAGAGAACGAACTCACAATAAAGCATCTTCTCCACATTTGAGACTACGAGCTTTATTAAGACACAAGGAACAACACAATCAGATATGCGTGGGAGGGGGTACGCGTCAAGCTGTGTGTACCGATTGATGCTCTGACTGTAGTCAATGACCATCCTGTGTTTCGCCCCAGTCTTTACTTGGGCTCTCCAGCGGCTGTTGCTGGCCTCAATGATGCCTTCCCGCAGAAGCCGCTGGACCTCCGACATGATGAAGGTCCTGTCCTGGGCACTGTACCTTCTGCTCCTGGTGGCGACGGGTTTGCAATCTGGGTTGAGGTTTGCATACAAGGAAGGTGGATCGACCTTAAGGGTCGGCATTGGGAATCCAGGCCGTGTAACAGGGCAGCGCAGAGGTTGGGGAGGATGTAGAGCCAGAAGTTGCTGAACTCTACGCCCTGGATGGTCGGAGTCGCGATGCAGTACCCCTGGATTTCCACGTAATGGGATCCGGAAGCCAGTGAGATTCTCTGGGTAACGGGGTGTACCGCGAGGGAGCAGCGCCTTACCGTAGAGGGGTGGATGAAGTTTTCCGTGCTTGCGGAGTCAAGAAGGCAGGAAGTCTTGTGCCCATCGATTTTCACCGTTGTCATTGCAGTTGCGAGGTGGTGTGGCCGGGACTGGTCAAGGGTGATGGAGGCGAGCTGCAGCTGGTGCTGGTAGGCCCCAGGCTGGTTGGCGGTGGTGGCAGGCGATGAACGGCCAGACAAAGTTCCTGACGAGCAGGTGTCCTGAGGCGCCATCCAAAATGGCGCCGAAGATGGCGGCGCCTACGGGGCGCACATGGCAGGCGGCACTAAAGATGGCGACACCCATGGGCTGCATGTGGTCTGCAGTGACTAAAATGGCGGCACCCAGGGGTTGCATGTAGGGGATGCAGAAACGCTGGGCCTAGATACAACAGCAATCGACCGGGCCTGGCACACAGCAGCAAAATGTCCCTTCCTTCCGCAGGTCTTGCAAGTTGTGCTCCGCGCCGGGCAGCGCTGCCGGGGGTGTTTGGTCTGCCCGCAGAAGTAACAATTGGGCCCCCCGGGGTTGGCTGGATGCCGCGCAGCGCAGGCTTGGGGTGGGCTGTGGGCGGTAGCTGGTGGGGCCCACGATGTCCATAGTGCTGCCGTGCGGTCGAGGGCGTACGACTGTATATTACGGGCGGCTACTGTTAGCGGGTTCGCGAGCTGCCTGGTTGCCACAAGGTCAAGTGTACCCACTTCCAATAGGCGCTGGCGGATGTACGCCGACCCCATGCCCGTAACAAAAGCGTCTCTGATTAAAAGGTCCGTATGCCCAACTGCTGAAATGGCCTGGTGGTCACAGTTCCTCGCCAGGAAGTGCAGGGCATGCCAGAAATTACCTGAGCACTCACTGGGGAGTTGATGCCTTGTATACAGAAGATGCCTGGCATAAAGTTTGTTAACCAGCCGAACGTAATGTCCTTTCAGGAGCTCCATTGCTTCCGTATAAGTGGCCACATCCCGGATAAGGGAAAAAACATCAGAGCTCACCCGTGAGTAAAGGACGGGAAATTCTGTGCGTCCGAGGGTTGTTCAGTCGATGATCGGAGGTAGCTTTTGAAGCAAGCTAGCCAGTGGTCGAAGGCCGACGTAGCGTTGGCTGCTTGAGGGTGCAGCTGTAGGCGATCAGCCTTGATACGAAGTTCCATCGCTGTAATATCTCTGCTTAATAAATTGATGCACTATCAATTACTATGAGACGAAAGTAGAGAATAATCGAGGCTTTATTAAGCAGAGATGTGTGGCCTCCTACAGCTGCTACCAGAATGGAAACAGCTCTGGTATGCACACACATTGACACTCCGCCCACTGGGTGGAGCCAGCAGGCAGGGATTTACCCCCCATACCTCTAATACAAGAGCTTACCGTTCTACATCTACTATATGGTTACTGCATCTACTATACAATCAGTGGTGACGACCACAACCCTATCTATGCCCCTCATTATTTTATACGTCTCTTTCAGGTCCCCCTCAGCCTCCTCTGCCCCAAAGAAAATAACCCGAGTTTATCCAATCTCTCTTCATAGATAACACTCTCCATCCCAGGCAACTTCCTGGTAAATCTCCTCTGAACTCTTCCCAGTGCTATCACATCCCTTCTATAGTGTGGATTCTGCACAGAATACTTCTAGCTGTGGCCTAACCAACGCCTTATACAGTTCCAGCTAACATCCCTGCTCTTAAACTCTATGCCTTGCCTAATAAAGGCACATATACAATATGCCTTCTTAACCACTGTATGCACCTGCCCTTCTTCTTTAAGGGACTGGTGTACATGCATTCCTCGGTGCTTCCCAGGGTCATGCTGTTGATCATGTATTCCCTTGCATCATCTCATACTGATCCAATTTGAATTGCATTTGTCACTGATCAGCCCATCTGACCAACACATATATGGAATCCGTGGGTTTCCTCCGGGTGCTCCGGTTTCATCCCACAAGTCCCGAAAGACGTGCTGTTTGGTGAATTGGACATTCTGAATTCTCCCTCTGTGTACCCGAACAGGCGCTAGAATGTGCCGACAAAGGGTTTTTCACAGTACCTTCATTGCAGTGTTAATGTCAGCCTCCTTGTGACAATAAAGATTATTCTTAATTATTATTGTTTAGTTTCTTACTGTCTTGGGCCAAGAAGTTGCCATACCAGGCTGTGATGCAGCCAGATAGGATGCTTTCTATGCTGCATTTGTAAAAGTTGGCAAGAGTCAACGTGGAGTCAAACATGAGCCAGCAGAGCTTAACCCAAGGCCCAGTGGAGCAGCATTATGGTTACAATGTTAGTAGTGTCCACTAGTGAATTTGACACATGTGCAGAGGAAGTGAGAAACTTTAGGAGTGGAATTCCAGAGAGCCGGGGAGGCTGAGAAGTAAGTCCACAGGGTCAGTTCTGCAGAGACAATTCAGAATGGATTTAATGTTCTCAAATCTGCCACAACGTGAAGTCTGAAAATGTTGGAAATTTTCTAAAATCACTGACCCAGCTGCATATTTTGTGACAGCCATCAATAGTTCTGTAATTTATAGTCTTGAAGTTAAACATGGTTTGTTTAGTGAGATAACAGTGCTAACCTGAGGGATTGATTTGTGGTGCGTATGTAGTAGCTTAGATTGATGTGAACTAGTTTACAGTTGTTTGCTATCTTCTGTCCTCCACTTAAGAAAGCTGGAAGATTAAAAAATGCAGGAGGTACTGTATAGAGAAGAATCTCATTAGCAAATGGTGAATTTTGGTTCCACCATCTATCACTGTCACTTGTGACCAGCAACTGACTAACGAACACCTTTGAAGCATAATAAAGACATAACTTTAGAATGCGTCCCAAACACCCTGAAGTGGGAAGATGCTAATGTGTAGAAAATATGTGCATACTGATTAATTAGAACTGCTACATTTCCTGAGAGATGTTGGGAAAGAAAAAGTTGGAATCTATAGAAAATGAATCTTGAGGAAGCTTGTTGAAGAAAGGTGAACAAATGCTATAACCAAGGGGCGTTTGTTCACCTTTCTTCAATACGCAGCGTGGGAGAATCACGAGAGGGCCTCCCAACATTTTTTTCGCCCCCCTGGCGCCCCCAGCGATTCTACCCCCCCCCCCCCCCGGGCTCGGAAAAATCGTCGCTCGCCGTTGGGATTCTTCGAGCCCGATGGGCCGAGCGGCCGGACCTTCACGCCCGTTTCACCACGGCAGCAACCACACCTGGTCGCTGCGTTCGTGAAATGGGCGGCAGATGCCCGTTAGCACCACGACTGTGCTCGGGAGGGGACAGGCCCGCGTTCGGTGCCCACTGATCGTCGGACCAGCGTCTAAAATGGACGCACTCTCCCCTCCGTCGCCCGGCAAGATCAAGCCGCCATGTCTTGCCGGGGGGCTGAGGAAAAAGACGGCCACCGCGCATGCGCAGTTCGCGCCGTCTGCGCGATGAAGTCATCCACGCATGCGCGGGTTGGAACCGGCAACCCGCACATGCGCGGATGACCTCCCAAATGCGCCGTTTTGTGCATCATTTCCGGTGCGACGAGGTCGCCGCTCCTAGCCCCCCGGGTGGGGGTGAATTAGGTGCGGGGAGCGGGCCCTGAGGCCGTCGTGAACCTCAGCCGATTTCACAACAGCCTCCACGATTTTGGCCACCAGCGGAGAATTCCGCCCAAGGATTTTGGAGCAGCATTCGGATGGGAGAAAAGCTAGATTCAGTTTTGGTTTTGAAGATATGACAAACACAAAACTGAGTTGGTCGGGAACTAATTTTTTCTGCGAGCTGATGTCACAATTCACCCACTGCTTCTCGATTCTTCTTTGATCCAGTTGCAACTAATAAACTATATTAACAGCAACAAAGACTGGAACAATGCTGGTGTTACTGACAACAGAAAGATGGATTTTTTCTTTGCATTAATATAACAATGAAGGTGACAAGCAGGGTGGACAAAGGAGTAGTAGTAGGTGTAATGTATTTGGATTTCCAAAAGGCATTCAATAAGGTGCCATGGGCAGCACGGAGACACAGTGGTTAGCACTGTTGTTTCACAGTGCCAGGGACCTGGGTTCGATTCCCAACTTGGGTCACTGTTTGTGCAGAGTCTGCACATTCTCCCCGTGTCCACGTGGATTTCCTCCGGGTGTTCCGGTTTCCTCCCACAAGTCCCGAAAGGCGTGCTTGTCAGGTGAATTGGACATTCTGAGTTCTCCCTCCGTGTGCCCGAACAGGCACCGTGGTGTGGCGACCAGGAGACTTTCTCAGTAACTTAATTTCAGTGTGAATGTAAGCCTACTTGTGACACTAACAAAAGATTATTATTATTATGTAAAAGGTTACTTTACAGGTTAAGGACTCATCGTGTTGGTGGTAATATATTAGTTTGGACAGGAAATGGAGTCTAGATAAATGGGGCATTTTTATGTTGACATACTAACTAGAGGAGTTCAATAGACCATAAGACCATAAGAAAAATGAACAGGAATAGGCCATTCAGCCCACGGGCCTGCTCCTCCATTCAATAGGATGATGGCTGATCTGACATTCAAAGAACAAAAGAACAAAGAATAATACAACACAGGAACAGGCCCTTCGGCCCTCCAAGCCTGTACCGGTCATGATGCCACCCTTGGCCAAAACCCTCAGTACTTCCCAGTGAAAGAACAAAGAGTGTTTTAGGGACTCATATTATTATATTTTCTCGTCTTAGTTATGGTTGACTTATCGGGTGATTATTATTTGTTGTTCTTCTTCTATTATGCTTGAGTTAATCATGGCAGGACCAAGTGGCACCATTGCAAAGGGTGGGTGGTGGTGGATCCACTTTCCTGCCCTTTTCCTATACCCTTGATACCCTGACTGATCAAGGTTCTATCTATCTCAGGATTAAATATACACAATGCTAGAATTTTCCGGCCGTATGCTGGTGGTGGGATTCTCTGGTCCCGCCGGCAGTGCATCCCCGCCCAAGGGTTTCCCGATGGTATGGGGTGGCTTCAATGGGAATTCTCATTGACAGCAGTGGGAGCAGAGGATATCACCACCAGTGAATGGCGCATTGCCTCCCGCTGCCGGGAAACACACAGCTGTGAGGCCAGACAATCCCACCCAAGGACGTCGTCTCCACAGCTCTCTATGGCAATGAATTCCCAAGACCCACAATCTTCAGAAAAGAAATCCCTCCTCATCTCAGTGTTAAATTGGCATCCCCTTATTCTGAGACTATGCCTTGCCCTTCACATCAAGGCAACATTTGACTGAGTGTGACATCACAGAACCCTGGCCAAATGGGAATTGGGGAAAACTCTCCACTGGTTGACAGTGTACCTAGCTCAATGGAAGACGGTTGTGGTTGTTGGAGGCCAGTCATCTCACCGGATATCACTGCATGTGGTCCTTATGGTAATGTCCTCAGCCCAATCATCTTTAGCTGCTTCATTATTGACCTTCCCTCCATCATAAGGTCAGAAGTGAGGATGTATGCTGAAGATTGCACATTGTACAACATCATTTGTGACCCCTCAGATACTGAAGCAGTCCATGCCCAGAGCTGCAAAGCTGCATAATAATCAGGCTTGGGTGATAAGTTGAAAATAACATCCAATGACACAAATGCCAAATAATTACCATCTCCAACAAGAGAGAAACTAACCATCATATCTTGATATTCAATCGCATTGCCTCACTCACTATCAAAATTCTGGTTGTTACCACTGACCAGAAACATAACTGGACTAATAAGATAAATATTGCAGTTGCAAGAAAAGGTCAGAGACCGGGAATTATGTCGAGAGTAACTCATTTCCTGACTCCCTAAAGCTTGTCCACCAGCTATAAGGTACAAATCAGGAATGTAATGGAATATTCTCCACTTGCCTGGATGAATGCAGCACTCAAGAAGCTTGACATCATCCAGGGCATAGCAGCTTGCTTGATTGGCACCCTATCCACCGCCCTAATCATTCACTCCCTTCACCACTGGCGCACAGTGGTTGTGATGTTTACCATCGACAAGATGCACTGCAGCAGTGCACCAAAGCTCTTTCGCCAGCACCTTTCAAACCCATTCTGCCACCTAGTTAGACAAGAGCAGCAGATACCATCATCCACAAATTCTCCTCCAAGCCGCACATCATTCTGATTTGGGACCAAGGCCGGAATTTTACTTTTTTTCTTCGAAGTGCTGGCTCGGGTGAGAAAACGGTGTGCCACTCACCGGCTGCACAGCCGCTTTTTCTCATCATATTGTCCTGCACTTAGGAAGAAAGAAATCCTGGATGCAAATGCCATGCGGTCACGCTGGAGTGGCAGGGCCTGGAAAAGCCAGCAACTTTGCATTTCAAGAGATAAGTGCGTCATTTTCAAAGGGTGCCCGGCTCTCTGGTTAAAAAAGAACCCCCCTCCCCTCTCCTGGGTCACCACCCCTTGGCACTGTCTCCTGGCATCTCACTCTCACACCGGGGCAGTACTCCCATATACATCCTCGGTGTGGTCTCTTTGTTTGGTTCACGTTGCTCCAGCTGCTGTAAGCGTCACATCGGTGAGGGAGGAGATCCAAACGTGGGTGGGCAATACAGCGGGGAAGTCCTATAATCATAATGCATTTGAATGAGGTTCCTGAACTTGCTGTGAAGGAACCTCATTGTGTCAATAGTGGGGGGGGGAATGCAAGCGCACCTATGGTCACGCTGGTGAGATTCCTGTTTACTTACTCTCACGGGGGTTTGTGCACTTGACGCCATTTGCACCTGCAGTGAATGCAGGTGCGAAATCCCGGCCTATGTTCCTTCTCTGTCGCTGGGTTAAAATCTTGAAGTCCCTTCCCAGCAGCACTGTGGCTGTATCCACACCACATGGGCTGCAGCAGTTCAAGCAGCTCGTTCACCTTCTCAATTAGGGATGGACAATAAATGCTGGCTCAACAATAAATGCCCACAGCCCAGAAAGGATATACAGATAGGAAATCAAAATGTGAGGAGTACACACGTCTCAAAGGGCTATCGATAGGTCAGATAAGTGGGCAAAGATTTGACAGAAGGAGTGTAATATCGGAAAACGTGAAGTTGTCTACTGTAGTTTGAATAATAAAAAAGCAGAATATTATTTAAATGGAGAGAGACCGTACAACTTTGCAATAGGAAGGGATTTCCTCATACATGAATCACAAAAACATCCATTTATTGTTCATCGCTGGGGGCATTTAAGAGTCAACCACATTGCTGTGGATCTGGAGTCACATGGAGGCTATCCCGCATAAAGACTTCCTGCCAGGACCAGATGGGTTTTTAACGACAAACGGCAATGGTTTCATGGTCGTCATTAGACTTTTAATTCCAGATTTTTAATTCATTCTGATTTCAACATCTGCCAAGGTAGGATTTGAACCTGGTTCCCATTAACCTGGTTCGCTGGATTATTAGTCCAGTGACAATGGTACTATACCACCAGTTCCCTTATCGTACTGTATACAGTTTTGGTCTCCATATTTAAGGAGAGATATGCTTATATTTAAAGCAGTTCAAAGAAGTCTCACTAGTTGACCCCGGGATGAAGGGATTGTTTGATGAGGGAAAGTTGAACAGATTGGACCTATGCTTATTGGAGATTCGAAGAATGAGAGGCGATCTAACTAAAACATAGCAGATTTTGATGGGGCTAGGTTAGTGCTGAGAGGATGTTTCACCTTCTGGGATAATCTAGAAGCGGGGGCACAGTTTCGCAATAAGGGTTCTCCCATTTAAGATAGCGATGAAGAGGAATATATTTTCTCAGTGAGTCAATAATCTTTGGAGTTCACTATCCCAGAGAGCATTGGAGTCTGGTGCCTTTGAATATTTCCAGGGCTGAGTTGGACAGATTTTAAATCTACAAAAGAATCAAAGATTTTGGCAGAACTTAAATTCAGCCAACTCAATGAATCTGCAAAGGACAGGTAGAAAAATGGAGTTGGAGCCATAAGACTATAAAATATATCGGAGCAGAAGTAGGACATTCGGCCCATCGAATCTGCTCCGCCATTCAATGTGATCATGACTGATCTGTTGTGATAATCCTCAACTCCACTTTCCCGCCACAGTCAGATCAACTATGATTTTACTGAATGATGGAGCAAGTTCAAGGAGCCACATATCCTACTCCTGCACTTATTTCTTGTGTTCTTATTAATGGCTTTAGATTGTTTTTTAGTAATTCAGTTTTAGTGATGTGCGCCCTTGTACTCCTTTAAGTTCCTTCCCATGAGTTTCATCAATTGATTAGGCCCTGCCTGTGATTCATTCCTTAATTGCTAATAGTAACATGGTAATACTGGAAATACAGTGGTCTACGTTACTAATTCAGAGACATGGGACTGGATTCTCCAATAATGTCCCCACGCCGGCATGAAAACCAGCGCCAACCACTCCGGAATTAACGGCCTCCGAAAGTGAGGAATTCTCCCCTTTCAAGGGGGCTAGGTTGCCGCCGGAGTGGTTCCCAGAGCTCCAGCCAGCGCCGAAAGGCCCCGTGCGTGGGTTCGCGCATGGGCGGAATGGCCGGCGTATTTCCACGCATACGTGGAATGCCCAGCATATTTCCGCGCTTGCACGAGTGTTCCCTTCTCCGCGCCAGCTCCGTGCAATATGGCGGAACCCTACAGGGGCCCGGTGTGGAGTAAAGTAGGCCTCAACGGAACCAGCCCGCCCGCCGATTGGTAGGCCCCGATCGCGGGCCAGGCCATAATGGGGTACCCCCCTCCCCTCCCCCGGGTCGGATCCCCCCCGCCCCCACCTCTAGGACAGCCCCCGCACACTTACCTTCCAGGTCCCGCCGTGTGGGAGGTGGGTAATCCACACCGGCGGGACTCGGCCAATCTTGTCGGCACTCAGCCCATCGAGGCCCGGAGAATCGCCGGCGGGGGGGGGCACTGTCAACGGCCCCCGACTGGCATGACGCCCGAAAAATGACGCCGGAGAAAAGGGATGCCGGTGTCGGGGCGGTGAGGCGGGATTCGCACCTTCCCCCAGGGATTCTCCGACCCAGAATCCCAGCCATGAGTTCAAATTCCACCACAGCAGCTGCAGAACTTAAATTCAGCCAACTCAATGAATTTGCAGTAAAAAGCTAATATCATAGAATCCCTACAGTGCTAAAGGAGGCCATCTGGCCCATCGTGTCAGCACCGACCCTCCAAAGAGCACACTACCTAGGCCCAATCACCCACCCTATCCCCGTAACCTCACCTAACCTTTGGGCACTTAAGCATGGCCAATCCACCTAACCTGCACATCTTTGGTTTGTGGGAGGAAATTGGAGCACATGGAGGAAACCCACAAAGATACGGAATGAAAGTGAAAACTCCATACAGCCAGTCACCCAAGGTCGGAATTGAACCCAGGTCCCTGGCCCTGAGAGGCAGCAGTGCTAACCACAGTGCCACCATGCCGCACATAGCAATAACAGTGGACATAAAGCGAACTTATTTTAGTGACTATCCATCTGGTTCAATTCCTTTCGGAAAGCTAACCTACCATCATTCCATTTCTGGTGTATATGGGGCTTCAGAGCCACAGCAAAGTGGCCGACCCTTACCTGCTCTCTACAATGATCGAGCAAAGCATTCAGCGTTACCCAAGAAGCTGTTTCACGATCACTTTCGCAAGAGAAATTAGGGATCGGCAATAAATGCTGGTCTTGTCACATGGATGAATTAAAATAATGAACCCTTACCCATTTTGACATGGTGTGGAGATGCCGGCGCTGGACTGGGGTGGGCACAGTAAAAGCCTCACAACACCAGGTTAAAGTACAACAGGTTTATTTGAACTCAAACTTCGGAGCGCTGCTCCTTCATTATCTGGTGTTGTGAGACATTTTGACATGTGCAGCTGCCAGGCTCAACAGTTGAAAGTTTGCACAGAGAATTCCTGCCATTTGTACTACTTGCAATGCTTTCATCAAGGGCATGTAAATAAGCATGCCCAGAAAACCTCTCTATATCTCCCTCTAGTGGCCACCGACATGTGTTACTTTTCTTTTATAAGTTGCAACATCAATGCAAATTATATTATCAAAATTACTGGCCTGTTTTTTTTAAAGCCTGTCCCAGAGTTTAAACGAGCTAAAAGCCCCTTGGCTATACTGAGTGAAATAATTCTTAATGAATTCAACTTGGATCATCTCAACTCAGTGAAACGAGATTGGACAGTTTCAAAAATGTTCCTCTCGAGCACAGAGAGACGAAGAATGGCTCAAACAGGGAATGGAAAATGTGATACTTTTACAGGGAGTTGGGAGAGGTCAAGGGTCGTTACTGGGGTCAAAGGAAAGTAATTTCATGTCAGGAGAAATTGACATCTTTGGGCTACTTTTCTAATTCTTTCCCCAAATTTGCAGATTCATTGGAGTAGAGTTTATAAAGGGGAGCAAAACTAATATCATGGATCAGACCCCCTCCTCTTAAATAAACTTCTCAATGTTCAATTCCCTTGATTTCAATTGCAAAAAAACGATAGATTTCTATGTTGATCTGTTTCTATGATGATTTGCGCTGTTAAAATCATGACATCTGTTTTGCACAAATGCAATCAGTTGAAAATCTATCCTACTGAACTCAGCTTCACAATCCACTGTGGTGGGAATTGAATGCACAACCTCTGGCTTGCTGGTACAGTACAGATGCAGTATAATTTGGATAAATGTGAGGTAGCAAAATCAAGAAGGCAGACTATTATCTGAATTGCCATAAATTAGGAGAGGGGAATGTGCACCGAGACCTGGGTGTCCTCGTACACCAGTCACTGAAGGCAAGCATGCAGGTGCAGTAGGCGGTAAAGAAGGCAGATGGTATGTTGGGCTTCATAGCGAGAGGATTTGAGTACAGGAGCAGGAATGTTTTGCTGAAATTGTACAGGGCCTTGATGAGGCCACGCCTGGAATATTGTGTGCAGTTTTGGTTCCCTTATCTGAGGAAGAATGTTCTTGCTCAAGAGGGATGCAGCGGATATTACCAGGTTCCTGGGATGGTGGGACTGACGTATAAGGACGGATTGAATCAGTTAGGATTGTATTCGCTGGAGTTCAGAAGAATGAGGGGGATCTCACAGAAACCGAGAAACTTCTAACAGGACTACACAGGGTGGATGCAGGAAGGATGTTCCTGATCGTGGGCGTGTCCAGAACCGGGGCCACTGTCTGAGGATATGGGGTAGACCATTTAGGACAGAGATGAGGAGAAACTTCTTCACCCAGAGAGTGGTCGGCCTGTGGAATTTGTTACCACAGAAAGTAGTTGAGGCCAAAACATTGTGGGCGCGATTCTCCCAAAACGGGAGAAATCGAAAGCGCGCCCCTTCCCGACCGGGAACCGATTCTGGGGCGAAATTCTCCGCACCCGCAGAAAGTCGGCAAACCGTCGTAAAAATCGGGACCGTTTACGACGGTCGCAAAGGCTTCATTTCCCGACGGATTCACTTCCTGGAAATGGGCTAGTAGCGCGGCCGCGTCAATTACGTGCGTGATGACGACGGAACGCGACGACGACACGAACCCGCCCATGTGACGCCGCCCGACGCCGTAAAAAGGCGCGGGCGACCACAGAATCTGTCGGGCAGGATGTCGGAGCCGAGGAGAGCTGCTCCTCGCTTTGTAGATGCAGACGTCGAGGCGCTGCTCGATGCCGTGGAGCAGAGGAGGGGCATCATCCGCCCGCGGAGAGGGCATCGCCAACCTGCCAGCACGGTACGCCAGGCCTGGCGTGACGTGGCTGCTGCCGTCAGTGCTGTGGGGCAGTCCCCTCGCTCAGCAGAGCAATGTCGGAAGAAGCTACACGACCTCACCAGGTCTGCCAGGGTAAGTGCCATGAGGGTGCCCCCTAGTCACAACCATCCCTCCCCCTTAACTTGGCCCGGGGGGGGGGGGGTGGGGGGGGGGGGGGGGGAGGGGGGGGGGGAGAGAGGGATTGGGGCAGAGTTATTTGAGGGTGGTTCACAAAGTTGTCACAGACCCAGCGCTTCTGGCCCCGAGGAGAGATGCAATCGTCTGATGACAACTTGCCCCCCCCAAACTGTGCCAGTATCTGAACGGACTGCTGATACCTACCGTTTTGTAATGATCTACCTATGTTCCCTCCCCCAACAGCCAAGGCCGCTCATAACCACCGTGAGCGGCACAAGACTGGAGGGGGTTCGCCCAACATGCACCCCCTCAGCACCTTTGAACAGAGGGCACTGGACCTTGTTGGGGGGTCTGCCACCCGCGATATCGCGCAATGCGAGGTTGGCGGAACTGCAGCAAGTGAGACAACCCTCCCTGACAAACACCCCCCCCTCCCCCATCCTCTGTCCCTTCACAAACCCTGCCCACTGGGACACCTCCCCCATCCTCTGTCCCTTCACAAACCCTGCCCACTGGGACACCTCCCCCATCCTCTGTCCCTTCACACACCCTGCCCACTGGGACCGTCCAGCGGCCTGCCGAGCAAATCGAAATAACCCGTCTCATTCTCTTCCCTAGGACGTGATTGCCGAACGACCAGGGCCGTCTGCCTCCAGACGGAGACAGGAATCTGCCGCCACCTCACCCGGGGCCTCACAACAGAGGGTGCCCGATCAGCGGGCAGCCCTATCCACCCCAACCCAATCTGCGGACCAGGACGCACAGAGGGTTCGAGGTCCACCACCACCACCAGAAATGGCCAGGGACAACCCTCCTGTCGCTGAGCAGCCCCACACCATGGACGAGGCCCTAAGCATTGAGAGCGTCGGGCTTGCGGCACTGCTTTCTCCCACCACATCCATCATCCCAGAGATACACACCCCGGCAAGCCTATTTAGTGATGAGTCTCCTGGGGCACAGTCTGGTTGGCACATCACAGCTGAGCAGGTACAGCAGGTGGAGGTCGGAGCAACAGAGGGCCCGGACTCGCGGAGGCCAGACCAGGCCCAGGATGCAGCTGGCTCCCAGACGTTTTCTGAGTTCCTGGAGTTTATCAACCCACCCGCACAGCCGATGCCTCAGGAAACCGAGGGAAACAATGACGGGATGAGGGCTTCCTTCCAGACTCTGCAGACGCTGTTAGAGGAGTCGAACCGCGTCCAAGAGCAGGGAGTGGTGCCGCTCATGGCAGAGACCCAGTCCGACACCGCACGGGTGGCATCCGCGGTGGAGGCAATGGGTCAGGTTATGCAAGACGTTGGGGTTAATGTTGCACGCGTCATCCTCGGCCCTGGACAGGGTTGCCCTCTCACAGGCAGCAATGTGCCAGAGCCAAAACGACATTGCCGGCGCCCTGCGGGCCATGGCCGAGTCTCAGCAGGTCATTGGCCAGTCGCAGCACGCCATGGCACAGTCCCAGCAGTCGATAGCACAGTCCCAGCAGTCGGTCGCGGAGACCATCAACCGCCTGACACACATGCTGGATGGCGTCGTGCACACACAGGTTGAGATCGCACAGTCCCTGGCGGGAATGTCTAACTCCCTGGACTCCGTCTCTGCAAACCTTCGGATCCTGGTGGATACCGTTGCAGGCCTCCAGGACTGGCAGCGCCAGGTGTCGGTGGGTGCGACGGGGAACCTCCCCGCTCGCACCTCTGTCCCAAAGTGAGGCCCGGGGGCCACCGGGCTCCCCGAGGGAGGAGGAGGTTTCGGGGCCCGTCCCATTAACTCCATCACGGGACGTCCCGGAATTCTCGGCCTCCCCCCGTCCCATCCCTGGTGCATCGGGTGGGCACAGGCAGAGCAGGGTGGCACAATGTCACCCAGATGCCGCAGAGCAGCCTGGCCCATCAAGGCCGGGTCGCCCCAGGAAACGCATAGCCAAGGAGAAACGAGTCGAGGGGGGCGATTCGCAGCAATCCTCCTCCACTCCTGCTGTATCATCTGGGGATTCACTTAGACGTAGTGGTAGGGCCCGTAAGGCAACTAAGATAGACACTGAGTAAATTGGCACGGGTGAAGGCACAGTTTAGTTGTAGTGGCTAGGGCACCTGTAAATAATTGTTAATATTAAAGCACTGTTCCACACTTACTTGTAATACCGTGTGATTGTTCCACAGCCACAGGAATCGTGATGGTGACTCGAGTGTCGCTGGGGGTGACGGGTGGTGAAACCTCGGTGCCGGGTGTGCAGTCCCTGCCCCTACCCCCCTCCCACAGCTAGCCCACGCGGGCACGTGAATGGAGTGTCAGTGACGAACTCAGCGGCCACCAAGGTGGATGGTTCAGCTATTGCCATGGGTCAGACTCTCTCTAACGATTCTGAGCTCACAGCTCTTCGCAGAGCGGGCTGTCATCATTCCAACATGGCACTGATCACACCCGCTGACACAGCCATCAATGTTGTGCCATTCCGTCTGTACCCAGTGATAAGCGTCATGTCGAAGTGGAGCAGTGTACACTGA